>NC_138831.1:14048376-15302376 GCF_965183815.1 Platalea leucorodia
TCATACTCTTTAAATATTCGCAAATTTCTTAAGTGCAGCCTGCAGTAGTAAAGTCATAATTACCTCTGTACATCCTTCCCTTTACTTGGTAACACACTGCCTGTGTGACACAGGCTTTTTCCAAGCCAACACAGCTTCCCAGTGTTATACCACGATATACTGCCAATTAGAGAGGCAGCCCCTCATGTTTTTACTATTTGCAAGCCATCTCACACAAGAACAAGAACCAAGTCTGCTGTGATATAATTTTGTCTGCCAAAGTTTACTAGCACCTTTCATGAATTGAAACAGCAATCCCATTTCTAATGACTGAAGATATCTTATCCATTGAGGCATTTGGTCTCCAATGATACAAAAAGTCTCAGCATCCCTTTGCAGTAAGCACTGTCATAGCACATTGTCGTGCTTTAACCCCAGCCAGCAACTAAGCCCCACCCAGCCGCTCGCTCACTCCCCCCGGTGGGATGGGGGAGAGAATCAGAAGAGTAAAAGTGAGAAAACTCGTGGGTTGAGATAAAGACAGTTTAATGGGTAAAGCAAAAGCCGCGCGCGCAAGCAAAGCAAAGCAAGGAGTTCGTTCACTACGTCCCAGCGGCAGGCAGGTGTTCAGCCATCCCCAGGAAAGCAGAGCTCCATCGCGCGTAACGGTGACTTGGGAAGACAAACGCCATCACGCCCAATGTCCCCCCCTTCCTTCTTCTTCCCCCAGCTTATATACTGAGCATGATGCCATATGGTATGGAATAGCCCTTTGGCCAGTCTGGGTCAGCTGTCCTAGCTATGCTCCCTCCCAGCTTCTTATGCACCTGGCAGAGCACGAGAAGCTGAAAAGTCCTTGACTGGTGTAAACTCTGCTCAGCAAGAACCAAAACATCAGTGCATTATCAACATTATTCTCATCCTAAATCCAAAACACAGCGCTCTACCAGCTACTAAGAAGAAAACTAACTCTATCCCAGCTGAAAACAGGACACACATCAACCCACGTTAAACACTGCCTTCATCAGGAAGGCACATTCAGCTCTGGATGGTGTCTTTCAGAAGAGCAGCAACAGCAGCAGCAATAGAAAAGAATAAGCAATTAAAGAGACTTTCACTTGAAGAGAACCTGAAAAGATATCTAGATATAGGTACATAAATGACGGCTTTGCTGAAATACACACAAGACACCTGACATACCACTTGTCAGCATTTCAATTCCATGGATACCAACACAGACCTAAAAGAGATGGGGGGATGGACATACACACCAGAGCCACAGTAGTAGTGATGTTCACTAAGGAAGGGACTACACGAACAGAGCTACCGCCGCCCTGGGCCGTATGGCAATGGACAACCACACTTACGCAAGTACTCTGGGACGTGTATGCCCAGTGTTGGCCAGCTAAAGGTGCAGGGAGGCCTGCCAAAACAAGCAGCCGAGAAAAACACCTCAAATCGGTTTGTCACATCTCAGCTTTGCCCAGGGAGGAGCGGCCGGGGCGGACACAGGCGGGGACGCAGGGAAGGCCACCAGGACATGGGCACCGCTGCCCAGGCCGCTCTCCGTCTTCAGGAGCACCCTGACGGCCCGGGAGACGCTCGGGCTCTCTGAGCTGGAAAAGCGAGATGGGACCAGCCGAGGCACCCGTGCCCGAGCAGAGGCTCTCACGAATTAGGCCCAAGAGGGCTGCGAAGCAGCTTCAGCTTGAGTTTCTACACAGCAGCCCGCGCCCCCGGGGCTCTCCGTCACCCCCCGAGCACCACAGGAGGCCCTGCTTCGCCCAGCACCGCCGGGGACGCCCCACAGCCCGGCCCGGCCCAGCCCGCGGGGCCGCCGCAGCCGCCCGCCCCCTCCTCAGCGCGCTCGGCCTCCCGCCTCAGGGCGCGGCGACAACCGCCGCTCACCGGCCCGGGCCCAGCGCTCCGGCTGCCGCTCGCCGCCGCCGAGTACCGCCGCGCTGCTCCCTCCCGCCCGTCACCGCGCCGGCTGGCGCTGCACCCGCAGTCCCCGCCGGGTGCCGCCTCCCCAGCCGCGCCGGCGGCCGCCGCCAGCCCCAGCAGCAGGAAGAGGCGGCCGGGCAGCCGGGCGCGGGCTCCCGCGGGCGCAGCCATGTTGGCGGAGGCACCACGTGCCGCCGGCGGTCAGGTGACGAGCCGCGCCTTAAAGGGGCACCGCCGCCTGCCGCGGCGGCCCGGCGGGGGCGTTCCCGCCCTTCCCGCCCGGCGGGGAGGCTGTTCGCGCACCTCAGGGGGAGCTGGGGCGCTGCCGCCTGGCTCGGCCCCCGCGGGGACCCCGCGGGCAGGCGCCTCGGCAGTCCCGCGAAGAGCAGCCTGCGGCTCTGCCCGAGCGCCCGGCGGGCCGGGCCGGTGCCACGGCAGGCGAGGCGCAGAGATACTTGTAGAGTTTGCGTTGTCTCCGACAGGTACGTGAGGCGCTGAGACGAGCGAGGGAGCGGGGAGGCATCGGTCCCGGCCCGCCAGGCGCTGCCCGCCGCCTCCCGCCCCAGGCGTTCCCCGCTCGGATGTGAAGTTTGCCTGGCCTTCCTCCGAAAATAACGAGCTGCTGAAGCAAAGGTGGCCTAAATAAAGCACGGAGACCTGTGCTGTTGCACAGCCACTGTACCCAGGGCTCTGGCACCTAACGGATAGTATTTAATGTAGATGGTATTCAAGTTTATTCGAGATGTAGGTCCCATACTTGTTACAATTAACATTCTTGAGAAAAATATGTACGTGAAATGAATGCAGATAGGTCTGTGTTCCCAAAAATAATTTAACTATCCATCAATATAATCCCTTGGCACAACACAGTCGTTGAGTGCTCATTTCACCTCCATGGGTAGCAAATAGGGAAATAGAGATGCTACCTTTAAGTATTCTCACTTTGAGATGTCAAAAACTGCAACTAGGGGTCATTGTAGTTGACCGATTATGTTACTTAACAATACAGTAAGGGGAAGTTCAAGTTGTGGAGGTATTGCTCAGCAGAAGTGAGGACTGGCCCTTTGTAAACTCTCTTGGAAATCATTGCTAGTAACTTGCGCCAAAGATAGTATTCTCGTGGCCTTGGCCTCTGGCTGAGGCCATCAGTATTCATGTGTGTTTTAAGCTCCTTCTTTCTTTCTCTTTTGCAGCAAATTGCTGCAACGAAACTGCAGCTGAAGGACAGCCAACAACATGTAGATAGCATTAATGTCAGAGACTCATACAAGGTGCAGCTCTAAGGCCCAAAAAGTAAGTGCTTACACCTTTGACTGTGTTCAATAGCAGTATGCAATGTAAGAGTATGTACCTGCCTTCCTCCTAAGAAAACCCTCTTCTCCTTTATTAATGGGGAATGATGCAACTCAGCATCATTTCAGAATAAGGACTTAGGAAAAAATGAAGAAATGGTAAATTCCTTGGGCACTTCTGTTTGTGTATCTATCCTGGGATTTCGAATTATCACACTTAAAAATGGATTTTACCAAGTATGACACAACCAGTCTTTATGGCAAAAACATCACCATGGAAGGGGGAAAATCATCACTGGAGAGGGAAAAGGAGCAACCTGCTTTTCTTTCCAAGTGAACATCAAATCCTGTTACTGCAGTTTTGGGTTTTTTTTACAAGAGTTTTCAGTTCAGGTGACTGAGAAGCAATTTGTCACAAGCCAGGTGAATGGCAACATACTAGCGTACAAGCCAAGCAGATCAGGAATGGAAAGGTACTTTATAGAGGCACAATGGCCTCCTACTTTGCTCTTGGGAGAGGTAGCAATTTGCTGTTAGTAGCAAGAAGCAAATTACTACCCCATTCTGTGCCAGCTCGACTGGCTGGGACTTTGTGATCAGAGCAAAGGCTCTTCCCACTCACTGTCCCCCTGCTAAGGAGCTGGGGGAGTAGCCAGTGCAGATGCCTGCGTTCTTGTGTGACATAAATCCAAAGTCCTGCTATTTCATTCACAGGCGGAAAGGGTGCACTGCTTTTGTATTCCCAAGTAGGCATTGCACAGTCAAGGTACATAGACTAAGGCAGATGGTGATCAGCTGTCTCAATCCAGAACTGTCAATGCCTTCGACATCAGGGAACTGGTAATGCCCTTGTTTTCCTTCATTTTTGCTGTGGTTCACTGTAGTTGTTGAAGATTTTGGTGCTCTGTCATTGTCCTGGTTTCAGCTGGGACAGAGTTCATTTTCTTTCTAGTAGCTGGTATAGTGCTGTGTTTTGGATTTAGGATGAGAATAATGTTGAATAACACACTGGTGTTTTAGTTGTTGCTGAGCAGTGCTTACACTAAGTCAAGGACTTTTCAGCTTCTCATACTTCTCTGCCAGTGAGGAGGCTGGAGGTGCACAAGAAGCTGGGAGGGAGCACAGCCAGGACAGCTGACCCAAACTGGCCAAAGGGATATTCCATACCGTATGGCATCATGCTAAACAAAAAACTGAGGGGAGTTGGCTGGGGGGCGGGCGGCATGGCCGCTGCTCGGGAACAGGCTGGGCATCGGTCAGCAGGTGGTGAGCAATTGCACTGTGCATCACTGGTTTTTTATATTCTTTTATCATTATTATTTTCCCTTCCTTCTCTGTCCTATTAAATTGTCTTTATCTCAACCCATGAGTTTTACCTTTTTTCTGATTTTCTCCCCCATCCCACTGTGGGGGGAGTGAGCGAACAGCATGTGGTGTTTAGCTGCCTGCCGGGTTAAACCACAACAGTCATGTAAATCTTTACTTTGCGTGGGAGCTTCTGTTCAGAACTGTCAGCAGAATGGATCTTCTTCTGGATCCTCCACTATGCTGAACGAAATCTTTACTCATTCTGTGGGATATTAATTCAAAATATTTAATATAATTTTTCCCTGTACAGATTAGGACCGTGCAGCAAAAAGAAGCATGGCCATAGTGAAGGAGGGGTGGGGTTTTTGGTTGTTTTATATTAGTGCTAGAAAGGAACAGTACTCAACTCTATTTGCTGTATGAAATTTTACTGTGTGTAAAATGACAGTGCTGGCAGTCTTCACAAGCATGCATTTCAATTATCCATCATTAGTCCCTTTTGCCCTGTGACGTACTTAGAAAAGCACAGAGTGCAGGAAAACAAATGAATACAAATTTAATTAGAAAATCAACCCTTGCTGCTTCAGGGTAAGAAAATGTAAACATTCCTTTTATGTTGAAACAGTGATCTTAGCCCCGTGCTTTAATGAAACTCTATGAAAAGGCAAAGTAAATATAACTTATTTTCTCCTTCTAAATTTCCAATGCAATTTACTGAAATAACAGCAAAATCTAGGTATCCAAATTCTACAGTCTTCTAGAACTGAAAACAGTCTGCCAGGATAACTTCCCCTTATTAAAGCAATGGGATTCTGGCTGTGTCATGATGAAACTGAAGAAAATCGGCTAATTTCTGATGAGCTGGGACTGTTCTCTAGTGTATCTTGCCCACATATTCTCATTGCTCATTTTCCTAGAATTCTTTTCTGCATCATTTGTGTACTTCCATCGGGAAAGTTTACGTTCCTTATTCTCTCAGGAGACTAGATGAAATAATTACAATTACAGTTAGCTTCTGAGCAACATCCAACTCCTAGTTTGTAATCCTGAGGACTTCTGAGAACTTTTGCTGGTGTTATGTATTGATCATGTTTGTGCTCCGAAGTCATTTGTTCACAGGCAGCTAATCTCTTCCACACAGGGTTTAGTTATTCTCTTTCCTCGCACTGAGTGTACCATGCTTCAGGATTAAGATACTGATTTCATTGTTAGTAAAATATTATAGAAATGAGAGACTTTTCAGCACTTAGCTGAAAAGCTGAGATGTTGCCTAGCATTTGTCCCTGTTGTTAGTAGTGTTTTTCATCTCTTAGTGCTGCAGTGCTGGCATGGAAAGCTCTGACGACAGGAAGCTTTTGTGATCATCTACCTCATCATGAAGACCAGCCACGAGCAAGATTAGACAGTTTGATCCTTAGAGTCCTGGTGGCTGCTTGGAATATCTTCTGTTCTAAATTTAATTCCAGGGCTGCTGATGGTGCAGCTGAACCAACAGCAGAGACAAAAAAATGTGCAAACCCACCCAGCGGGCTGGATTGCTTTCCGTCCAAAATAGTCCAAAGAATTCAACAGTTAATTGCAAATTCGGCAGCATAAAACAAGATAACATTGTTCTTATTCTTGGCAAATAAAAGACTTCAAACTTCATATCTTTCATCAATGCTGAATTCACATAATTGCTACAAATAAGGTAGCAATGGAGCAGAATAAGGTTCAAAAAGGAGAAAAAGAACAGAGTTCTCCAATAGCAAAAAAAAAAAAAAAAAAAAAATCTCTGGCAAGGTGTTTTCCTGTGACTCAAATCACATATGTGATTGGGCTAAACATTTATATTATAACACTCTAAAGACTGAAGGGCTATCTACCAAGTAGTATTTTTTTCACTGTTTCCTCTCCGAATTCTTGAGCAGTTCTTAGACCCGCTTTGTGTGTGTGCGTGTGATCGAAGCCCAACCCCTTGTTTGCTACTGAGCAAATCGGACTCCCCATCTCAGGGGCTACCTGCTGTAGTTCACATTATCAATGAAACAGTTGCTTTAAGAGAATAATCCTACGGTGCTTCTGAGTGTGAAATTTTTCATTCCCAGACTGCCCTACTGTTTCGTCTCTTCTTAAAGCTGTAAGATTATAGGAACCTTATGAACTCACCGTGCCTGCAGCAGCAGCCCAAAGCAAGTTCCCAAAGAGAAATGGAAACATTGTCCACTGTTGGAAATTTTCATGATTATCTTGTCTTTGCCAGTACCCCTTCAAATCCAGCAAGTTCTTTGCAGTACTTGATCGGTATTTTGGCTGAAGGGCCTTCAGTAGCACAAACTCCACAGCCTTTGAAGAACTGACCAAGACACCAAAGCAAATGTAGTCCATGAGAGAAAATGTAGCCTTTGATATTCTACCTTCTGGAGAGGCTGCAAGATCAGAGGACTGGGAGGCTGCAGAAGGAGCAGGAGACAAATGACATGACTGCTGTAGGAGAAGCATGGAGAGATGTAGGCAACCCTTCGGACAACGAACTGAGGCTTTGGGAGAGAGCAGAATGTCCCCAGGTTTCCTCTGCTGTCTCCTGTGCACCCCATATTCACAGAACTTCATACTGTCAGGGTGGGTGTGACTGGGGGACCCCTTCATCCTCTGTCTGTGGGAAATCCCCCCAAACCGTGGCTTACATCACACGCGATTTCTGACATACTGCTGCTGCTCTTATTTAGCACTCGGTAATGAAGATATTGCAAGGCATACTGCTAAAGGCGTTCAGTGGGCAAAGCTCTTTGTGACAGCCCTTATGCCACTGCCATAGAGCACCAGACGTTCTAGCCGTTCACTGTCCTCAGCCTACTAAACTCATCCAGAGATTAGATTTGATTACATGAGAATTCATTAGGATTACCTAATGATATTAGGCACCATTACTCTGCCAAATTTCTGATGACTAATGGCTTGTAGTATTGCAGCCATTTATGAAAATGATGCAACTCTATTCACTGACCTTCGCTTAAATTCCTAAGTCATGGACTTCAACTTCTGCCTATTGTTGCTTGGTAGCCATAATCACAACTCCTCTGGTGTTATTTTTTAATGAAGAACCAATATAGCGGTAGGTTGTGTTGAATCGGACCGCTGGCAGATCCAGACTTGCTCCCTTTCTCCAGCGGCGGTGCGCTGCTGTCGAGAGGGAAACAAGGCGCGAGCGTGGCGGGAGCGGTTGCACACCATTTCCCACCCGTGATCTGAGGCAGCAGGTAGGCGCGGGTGGAAGCGAGAGGAGGGAAGCGTTTTCTTCACCTTATGCCAGTTAAAGTGATACAGCAGTTCTGCTGCGCAAACATCGCGCCCGCTTCAGCGAGGCACTTTGTGCTGCCAAACACAGCAGCTTGTACCCACGAAGGGCATAAAAATTACAGTATTGTCTTGGACAATATACCTTGACTAATATTTTAAGGACAAATGATTGCATAATAAAATAAATAAAAGGAAACATTACTTATTTTTTATCACTGCTGGTCACTCTGGCTGAAGTCACGTTGTCAGTAGACAGGCATTAACGTTAGCGCATCCCTATGCCAGATAGTCTTACTGAAGAGGAAACCAAGTAAAACTCACTGCTTTCAAAGTTTTAAACTGTTCTTCTGCGAAATAGCTGGTGTGCCCCAGGTTACCACACTTCCGCACAGCAAAGGGCCCTGCTCTTCCAGGAGCTGAATTGCCCCAGCAGCGGGAGCAGCGTGCACAACCAACCTTGCGAAATCTCAGTCCCTACTCTGTCAGCGCAGGGGCTTAAGCGGGATCTCTCCGCTCTTCTGCGCTTCCCAAACCGTGCGAAGACCTGCATTGACTAAGCGTTTATTTCTTCCTGGCTTGATTTTCTCGCAGTTCACGCGGCTGGTAACACCGTGCCGCTGCGTCCCGCTGCTCCGCGCTGGGCGCCTCGGCAGCGCTGTCCCACGCGTCTCCCGCCGCCCGCACGGTGCCAGGGCTCTCTGCGACCCCCCCCCCCCCCCCCGGACGAAATACAGTTCCGAGCCGCCGCACGTTTTGAACACACAGACCTGCGAGAGCCTGGGCCGCCGGCGGGGGCCGACAGCCGGCGGAGCCCCGGCCCGGGGAGCCCGCGGCGCCGGCACCGCGGCGGGGGTCGCCCCGTCCCGCCGGCTCGGGCGCGGCGCGGGGCACGCCGGGAGTTGTAGTCCCGCGCGGGCGCTCCCCCGCGGCGGCGCGGCGCCGCCAGGACTCCGCTACCCAGAGAGCCCCGCGCGGTATATAAGGCGCGGCGGCGAGCTCCGAGCGCAGTAACCATGTGGATGTGCAGCTGAGGCGGCGGCGGGCGGGGGGAGCTCGGCGCAGCCTCCATCCTAACGGGACCGGGCAGCGCCGCGCCGCCAGCATGGGGCTGCCGAGTCGCCGCTAGCCCGCCCCGCCGCTAGCCCGCCCCGCCGCCACCGGAGCCAGGTAGGGCCGGGGCTGCGGCAGCGGCTAGGGAGGGAGGGAGGCGGCGAGCCCGCCCCGCTCTGGCCGCCGGGGCAGCCCCCTTCCCCGGGCCGCTGCTGGGCTGCGGGCGCGGGGCCGCCCGGGGCGGGGCGGGGGGGCCGGGGGATGCCGCCCGCCACCGAGCCGGTGCTGAGGCCGGGCCGGCGGAGCGGCGCTCGGCGGGGATGCGCGGCCGCGGGAGCCCCCGCAGGACGGGGCAGAGACCTCCCCGCCCTCCCGGCTCCGCGGGGAGCGGAGCCTGGCTCCGCGGCGCCCGCGGGCGCGCAGCCGTGCCGGGCGGAGGGCTGAGCGCGGCCGGGCCGGGCGGGGGCCGGGGCCGGGGTCGCCGGCCGGGGCTCGCCGCCGCTCCTCTCGGCGGGACGGCCGAGGCCTCGGCGGCAGAGCGGCGTGCCCGCTCCAACTTTCCCCGTGTTTTTGCTCTCGTACTTGAGGCAGAGTTGCAAGGGATGTTTGGCGTTATGTAAACACTTGCGAGCGCTGATGGGGACTTGGCTATGGGCGATCTTATTCTTAAATGGTCAAAAGCTGGGCAACCGTGGGTGGATGTTTCTGAGGGTCTCGGTGACTGGTCTGACAGGCCAAATATTTAGCTGTTTCCTGGACTACAATAACTGGACTTCAGCGGGGGGGAGGGGACACATGTGCATTCCCCATGTACGCGGGATGCGCTGTAATTTTGAGCGGGTTTATACCTTCGTGCTAAAAGCTCAATTACTGCGAGTTACGCTGGTTGTTTTGGGGCCGAGGACTGCCTTATGGCTCCTCTGACTGTGCAGAGAGGCTACGTGCGCCTGTTGCTCCACGCGCCCTTGCTGTGTTACGCTGGGTGCAGGGGCGCTTCGCTGTAGAGCTGCGTGCAGCAGTGGGCTCGATGCAGCAGCGACGGCTTGGGGTCAGTCAGGCTTTGCCCTCCAGTATAAAACCTCTTTGCCCCATGTGGGTTCAGTCTGGCTCGCAGTAGTTTGTATAAAAAATCTCCAACAGGTGAAAGGTTTGAATTACTGCATCAAATGTATCGCCTTATGCGCCGTGCAACGGTTCGGATGTGCCCGCTCAACTGCAGATCGATTGGGCTGTGGTGTTGCTGCTCACAAATCAGGAAGGGAAAACGTGGCTAATACCCTCCAGATCCTTGCCTTGTGAAGATTTAGTGACTCGAAGTTGTGTGTGGAGTAGTGTGCGTGTGTGGTAGCTGTTCGTTTTGTTTATTAATAAGGGCCAGTACCCGTGCATGTGTTTTATTTCTTAAATGTGCACTTTGTTATTTGCCTTTGAGTTTCCTTTCCTATGCTCGGAAATTTGCCTGGTATCCCAGGGCTTCCAAACCTGTTGAGCCAAAAGACTCGCTGACTCAGAGCCCAGTCCAAAGGCCCACATCTGAATTGCTTTCCTCGCAGGGTTCAGCTGCATGAGTGTGGGATGCGATGTGAAGCCAGTACCCATTTCTTTCCCTCAGTGGTTTCTTTGTGGCTAAGTTAACGGGCTACCAGGCACTGGATTTTTTGTTTGTTTATTTTCTGAACCTCTGCTTTATGCCAATTTCCTCGCACAGCAAATATTCCAGGTTCTAAATGCTCAGTGATTTTGCCGGTGTAAGGTCAGTGCCTGAAACAATAATAGTATTGCATGGCGTTGTGACTGTAGCAAAGCGTTGGTTGTCCAGCACTGGTTGGTCAGTGAGTGGAGAAAACTGGTGGCATCGATCAGGCCAAAAATTCCAGTGTAACAGGACACTTGATGAAACAAATGTGAAAGTTGACTGCTGTGGAAACCAGTGACTTGAAATTGTGTAAATGTGTAGTTGTCAGTGTGTGTAAACCGAAAAAGGAGTCATTGTGGAAATGAAAAACACAGTTCTGGTGTTTTTCAAAACAAGCTGTTAGAAGAGTGCTGTCAAGTAAGCTGTTTGCTGAGCTGGTTATTTCTAATGTGTTCTTTAAGCCATCTTTTGTTTGTCAATAACATTTTTTGTTGTTGTTGTTGTTAAAATACCTTATTCCACCCTAAGATTAAAGTGTTTGCTTAGTTTGTCTCCTCATCTGCTTGTTTTGCAGCGTTGATTAAGCCTTGAAATAGGGAGTGATCTGGTTTCCTCTTACAGGGGTTCATAAATTAGGAAGTAAACAAGCAGCAAGACTAACTTTGGTTTGTCTTTGTAATTGTGGGGTGGAGCTTAACTGTGGGAAATAGTATATTTTTCTGAGATTTGCTAGTCCTGAACACCATCATTGGAGGGTGGAAAAGGCCCTAGTGAAGAACACTGAAGGGGTGAGCACTTCATGCATTTCTTTAGTTCTTTGGTTTCTTCTGCAGGTCTGGGTAAGAACGGCTGGATGAAAGAGGTATACTAGGACTGATAACCAGGGCAGAGGGTGGTATAAAGGACAGCTATGGTCTCTGGTTATAAATGAGGGGTGTAATGTGATCTTATTCATGGCACTGTCAATCCTCTCACATCACCTCAGTGTGTGAGGTAGACTAGAAAGTGGAAAAGTCATGTTCAAGTGAAGACATAATCTCAAGTCCTGGCAGCTCAAAAGTGCCATTGCAACTTAGAGTGAGACCTGCAAACCATGACATCCTGCTGTTGTGTGGTGTGATGTCTTGGTCTAATTTTATAGTAACTCTCCTTGTAAAGGAGGTGCTGAATGAGCATTACAACGTGGCAGTGTGAGATGGCCAGTCATCTGCAAGGGTGGCAGATTTTGGATGAAATGTGCAAGCAAGGTTCCAGCTCCTCCAGTACTGTGTGCGTGTGCGCCAGGGGAAAGGTAGGAGTCCCGGTGGCTGATCAGATACCTACTGGTGTGGTCCAGAAGCCCATTCTGGAAGCGGGAACTACTCTCAGCTGCCTCCTGTAAGATGAGCTGGTCTCTCCTGATAAATTGCTGAAATGGACAGCATTGAGGCAAAACTTCTTTTTCAGTGCTATAAAGCAGGCTTAAAAGAGCACGCGGGTATCTGGAGCCTTTGTCTTGTACCTGCCCTTCGATGAAGCAGTCGGAAGAGCAGGTGTAGCCTGTTCTGGTTGTGTTGTTGACTGTGCTGTTCCCCTGTGATGCTGTGCATGGTAATTCTTCAGTGCATAGCGTACTCCTTAGGAGTATCTGATGTGTCAAGTTGCAGAGCGTACTAGGAGTCTTTGAGCCATTATTACCCCATAAATATAAGATAGTTGTAGGATTATGTCTTAAAGACGGGAGGAATCTCAAGATCCCGTGGGAGGTGGGATGAGGGTAGTGGCTCTGTAGTAGCTGGTAGACGAGCTGCTCGCTCGCCCGTGGGTGAGTGTGAGGGAAGGCAGCTTCACCAAAGCAGCTTATGGAGACCAGAGGGGTTTAGAGGTAGAAAATGGTGTGCTGCTAGAAAGTTATGTAAATGTAACGTTTCTGTCACAATGCGACCATGGTATTAATCTCGTTTCGTAAAAATCTGCCTTACAGTACATTCCAAATTAGTTTCTTCTGTTGCTGAGATAGCACCTTTGCTGTTTTCTGTTGCTTCAGTAGCCTGGAGCCTTTTTTCTGCTGTCTTTATGTGATAACTCAGAAGATGAGTTAAAAGCCATTGAGCAGTTTCATGTAGTGGCCTATGCTGGGTACAGACAGGTGCTGCTTTACTGGGTGCTGTAAAGGAGAAGACTTGAAAAGCTAGCGGGCAGTGCCTCTGGGCTGCTAAGCCGGATCCTGTCTGTGTCCATAGCTATTCAAAATGATTCCTGTGCTTTTCCGCTGTGCATCTCCCAGAGGCTGCTGCGGGAGGCAGGATGCCAAACAGCACGAGCCTTGATCTGGCTCAATATTCCTCTCTGGTTTCTGTTCCCAATGGACGCTACAAAAGCACTACAGCGATTATTGCCTGGTTCTCTGTCTTGGCAGAGATGGACAGTGGCTGGGTATGGAGGCAGAACCCTCTTTCCAGGGTGCTGCAACTGCTCAATAGATTGGCAGAGGCAACCTCAGGAAGCATGTGTTATTCTTGCTTGTTCTGTACCTGTTGAGAAAGTACGTTTCCAAGTCTTCAGAGCAGTTGTGTTTTATGGGACCAAATTCCTTTTGGGAAAAAAAATAAGATAAAATGAAGACTACAGGAACTGTAATTCAAATGAGGAAAGCTGCAAAATTCAGCAGTGGATTCTGAACTCAGAAGAGTTTCATTTTTCATAGTTGTGGTTTTGGTTAAGCCTATCAAAACTGAGATCAGAACTTATTTTTCCTTCCTAACAGTGTTACATGGAGAATAAAATGTCACTTCAAATCTGAGCAAGTTAACCCTCTAGAGAGAAAAATGTGTTAGAAATGTGCATGGAAGTATGTGTTATTTTGCTGATTTATGGCTTGTGGCAATGTAACTGCATCCTCACATGCCAAAATGCCAACGTGAGGAGTGTTGCACAAAGCTGAGTGTTCATATCTCGCTGATCGTTCAGCTGAACAGGTTATCAAAGGATGGTGAATAGCTCTGAGAAAAATGAATGCCAGATGAAGCAAATTTCTGCATTAGGATGTTAGATAATGTTTCTGCTTTTGGAGTAATCTGATACTAAGCTATAAGGAAAGAGGCTTGGTTACTGGATCCAAATGCAGTGATGCGCACAGACAGTTCATTCTCCCCTCATTCCTGCCGTGTGTCTGCAGTCAGAAGACAGTAATCTCTGTGCCTGTACATGTAAGAAACTTCTGAACACAGTAGGCCAAAAAATGGCTACTGCCAAAAGGCTGTAGCTTTTTTTTTTTTTTTTAATTTATGAGAATTGTTTAGTAGCAGTTTAGTATGAAACTTTTACAAACATCCCTTTTGGGCCTTGGCCCATCCTATCCACTTCTTCAGAAATGCAGAAATCTGCCAAGAAATTCTGAAGAAAAATGTTTTGATTGCAGTCTGGATACGTCCTGTCTGCATCCCACTCCGAGAAGAGATGCATGGACACAAAGGCGGATACGTACCTGAGTTGGCTGATGATGCCTGATATAAAGGGTTAATTGAAAACTTATTATTAAAATAACTCTGCAGTCCTTGGCCACTCCTCAGTCTGTAAGGGTTAAGTAGATTCAGTTGCTAATGCTCTTTGTGAGATAAGATGGTACAGTATTTTGAACCTTTGCTTCAGAAGAACGACTCGTGCTTGCATTCTAGAAAATTACTGTTGGGGGGCCAACACGTACAAGTCAACCTGGGAACTGGAGCCTTCATCTGTAAGGGAGCCCAGCCCATTGGGTTTTTTTAGATCAGCAGGGCTCAAAGTAGGTCCCCTGGCCACCAGTGGTTCTCCACACGTGCTAATCATGTGCTGGTAGTGGCTCCTCCTCTTCGGCTGCTTCTCACAAGCACTTAGGTTTTAGTCTGCAGACCTGGATGCCTGCTGAGGTGTCTAGGAGGGAAGAGCAGCGAGCTTACCCTTGCAGGGGTTGCTGCATCTTGGAAGACAAGAGGCGACTTACAAGCCTTTCAATAGGAGAGACTTGCTAGTGGAAGAAAAGCATTAACTTTATTGCCAGCGGGGACCCAAGGCTGCCAGGAGACATCCAGCAAAGCCCAGCCGTGGAAAACGACAGCAGTGCCACCATGGAGGCCAGAGAACCCCCGCCAAGGTGCAGTATTGGTGAAGGGAGAAATGGGAGGTGTAGGACATGGGAAGGGTGAAAGCGTTGGAGAAGTAGGGTCAGAGGGAGATGAGCAGATGCAAGTGGATGAAGGCTAGTGAGACAGACAGAAGGAAAATACTTTGGTAAATTTAGGGAGTATTGCATTTGCTAAAGAGCGTGTGTGTATCTTGTGAGGAAGGAAGCGTGGAGGCTCGATACGAGGAATGGAGCTGTAGGAGACAGCCTGTTCTGTGGTGAAGCCTCAGTAGATACACAGCCATGCAAAATAAAATTGGGACTGAATCAAATTGTACCCTCTTCTTCCCTGGCCGTTTTTCTTTCTTGGCCAAACCCCAGTTGGTGTTATAAAGCAAGCTTGCTCTCTTTCGCCATGACACTGGTTGCCCTGGTTCTTTTGGTACGTTCCAACTCTCTCCTTCTAATAGAAATATGCTGGAAAACACAGTGTGGTTGTAGGGGCCTCATCCAGAGGCTGATGTCTAAGCTGCCTTCTCCCATCAGGGTTAGAGCCAGTAAGTACGAACTTCAGTAAGTATCAACTTCAGTAAGTGCTTCTTACTTTTAATGGGATTAACAAGATGCTGTCAGGTCATACTTGGTTTGAAACAAAAAATGATCCTCTCCCCCCTCCCCCCCCGACAGCGTATCTCAAATAGATGTTATTTTTTCAGCTTTCTGCAGATGCCTGTCAACAGGATCCGTCAGTCGCGTTTCTTACATCAGTCTGATGGCTGCTGTATAAGATATCACTGTCAAAGTGTAACTTCTGCCTAGCGCGTTGTTACGAGTGTGTTACTTTCGTCCTGAATTTTCTGTAACTAGCTTGTCTGGTTCCAGTGGGCAAATAAAAAAAACGCAGGCATTCTTTCTGAGGAGAAAAGGACATCATGCATGTTTGCTTTCCTGTATCGAGGATTTATTGAGGTTTAAGTTAACAAAATTAGTTACTTTATCTCTTTCTTCCATTTTCTTAAACCGACTTTGGTTGCACCTATGAATTAGTAACTTCTGAATAACTTTGTAAAAAAAAAAAATTAAAAAATTTGTCTGTGGAGTGGCTAATAGTATGAATAGGACATAATTAACTTGGCCATCATCTTGCTGTATGAATTTACATGCCTCTTCCAATTTCCTTCAAGAAAAGGGGGAAACATATGCTTGATTAGATGTGCAATGAGACTGAGTTTCCTCCTGGGAGAAGAGGGGCGGTGTGAACCGGTGGATGGGGATTCAGGAGACCTGGATTCAGATCTGGGCTCTGAGTCTGACCCGCTCTGTGTCCTTGAGAAAGTCATAGTGCTGTGCTGCTTCCTCCTGCCCCTCTTCCACACCCTCCATCTTGCCTGTTCAGACTGCAAACTATAGAAAAATCTGCTGCATTGTAAACGTTAGGAGGAAAAATACTTTCTCTGAGAAAGAGCATTTCTCCTCTTTAATCTAACGGTTCATCAAATGACAATTTCTCGGCAGATGGCAGGCTCCTGGGCATGAAAAGTTGCAGTTAAATGGAAAACAAGATCATGTGGTAGATAAATGTACCACACTGATATTTTTTTTAATGTGTAATCTCTAAAATGTAACTACATGTGCATAAAATTAGCAGCGTTGAACCCTCTCAAAACCTAACGTGATTCCTGAGCTGCCTCCCACAGCAAGCGTGCGAGGATCCCGATGTTGGAGATGGCGGGGCTGTGGGTCCCCTGTGCTGTTGTCATTTTCCGCGGGCTACGAACAGCCTTGGTGGTTGAGAAACTGCAAGATTTTTATTTCGCTCTGCTGTTGACTTGGTGCTCAGCTGAGGAGTGAACAAACTTCCCTGAGATGGCCCGCTTGGAGCGTGGCACTTACCCAGCTGCCTGTGCTCCGCTACCCAAAATCCGTTGTGGTTGTCATTCCCTGGTGTGTGCAAAGAGCTCCTTTTAGATTTGCTAAGTTGGAAGCTTTGCAAATGACAGCGCTTCGTCCTGCAGCCCCAGAAGAGTGATTATTCACTAGATGATCTTTTAAACAGAGCACTTCCTCCTTGCTTTGGCTGTTTTAATGGGCTTCTTGTGAACCTTTCTCACAGCTCTCGGGGAGGAAACCTTCCTTTTTTATTGAAATAAGAATGGGAAACATCAGGTTTTGGTTTCAGTTTTTAAAAAGTTAGCTGCACCTGTCAAAATAGATACAGAATGCTAGGTAGGTGTTATCCAAAAAACTATGGAAATCATTAGAGAAACGTTAGTTAGGAGAAACGTTGGATCAAGCTTACAGGGCCAAATTTTTGGCCAAGTAATCTTCTGAAGTTTGGATTTACCAAATTATTTAAGCACTGGACTTTCACTTAAATCGAGGGAGTCAGGGTTTGGGTGCATTTGAAAAAATGTTAGCTTGCTTGGCCTACTTTACAAGTATTAAGGGACCCCATTCTATTTGATTTGAACACACTGACTTATCTGGTCTTGTGGGTTCTGAGTTGATCAAGCCTTGACGTAATGTTACCAATATCTGCTAATTTATGGATGATTCTTCACATGCGTGGCAACAGCTTATGCCATTAAGCAGTCCTTTGTGTTTGCTTTTTCTGTTGTCTCTCTACTCTTAAACTCTGACCTTTTTTCTGTTAAAAACTGAAGCAAAATTAAACTTTCACTGTGGAGTTTCCTATCTGCAGGAACGAAGTTGAAGCAGTTAAGTACAGTTTGAGATTCTATTCTTACCTAAACAACCTAAATAGTGAAAAAGACTTTGATAAAGTGCTGCTCCAGTTTCTGTAACGGTACAAATAAAATTGCCAGTCTCTATTTAATTGAGCACTAAAGCACAGTGAAAATACGATAATAGAGAACTGAGTACATCATGGGACTGCAAGGCACAGCAAGGAGCTTTTTTGCTCAAAACAAACATCATTAGAACCATCTTAAAAAGATTAAGTAATTTGTATCCCAGTTGCTGAAATCAGACCATCAGCAATAAGACATATTTGGTCTCATTTATTTTACAAATAGGATTTGCAGTCATAGGTTAAAGTATTAAAATCCCACACAAAGCAGACGTGAAACATGGCATCGGCAAAATAGCTTCAGATTCTTTGAAAAGCCTTTCAGCATTAAATTGCTTGAGATGAGGAACAGCATGCTGCAGAAATCTTGTTACAAGCAGTCCCTGTAAGGAGGGACTTCAAAAGGGGGCCTTGACTCCACTATTCAAGGAAAGCAAACTTCCAGCATTGCTCTGAAGCCTGTTTTTTTCTAATTTTGCATCAAGATCTAGATGAGTGATGGGAGAAATTAGTGTGAAATGTTTACAAAGCAGTTGCATTTCCTATTCTGAGATCTTCAAAAAGCAGCTGTCTCATTAAGGTATTTGATATTTAACAGTCAGTTTGATTTCTAAGTGTTTGCACTGTTAGTTCTGCTTTAACTACCATTATGAAATGTGTTTTCATGAGAAAATGGATTGAAGTGTCTCAGAGTTGCATTTCAGTGACTACATGAAACTTATACGGGCTTATTCAAGGCCATCAAGCAAAGCATATGATCTGCTTGTGCCCTAAAATATGACTGAGTCCTCTCAGTCTTCCCGAAAGCCAGTGGAAGCAGTTATGAGGGAGAGTCTGCAGAACTTCGCCTTTGGTTCGGAGAGGATCGGTAGTGCTGATGGTAAAGGGCTTTGTACAAACCCTGTCAAAGTGCTTAGGTTGTATGTCTTTTCATTGGCTTTTGCTATATGAAATGCAGCTTGTTTTGAGGATATGCACAAAATAACCTGTAAGTAAGAAAACAATAAAAAATGAACCCTATAATTATGGCACTTTCTGTTCAGTCAGAAGACCAAACTCAGAGTCTTGTGATACAGGTTTGTGCTCACCAAAGCAGTATAGAGTAGCAGGGGAAAGGCAAGTCCTAAAACTTTTGGGGTGAATAGAAAGTTTTCCTGGGTTTAATTCACTGCCTGGATTTAGCTAATGTGTTTTCAGATCCAGTCGCATAGAGCAAAGCTATAGACTGGCAGAATTACTTGTAAAGCAGTACCTGGCAATTCACATGAAATTCAGCAGGTTTCTATATATTTTTTTTAGGGGTAACTTCTTAAACAGACTTAATTTTATTTTCCTGTACAGATAAACTGTATATAAAACATACTTAAAGACACACTAACTTTTATATAGATAATATACATGAGGAAGTCATCACCAACATAATTAAAAGAATTCAAGCTGTCAAGGCTTAAAAAATACTGTAGAATGTGTTCATCTTTCAGGTATTTTTTGATGTCTATGGGTAGATATAGTCTACTTCTCAATGTACAGTCCACTTTTATTTCACATTTCATTTCTCGTCTTAAAAATTAAGTCTGTCTTTCTATCTGTCAAAATTAGCATCTTCAGCTTAGTGGGAAAAGAACATTTTAAAATCTTGTGTTGCTGCTGTCAACATTGCTGCCACCTGAGTTAAGCCTCGGAATACTTGTTTGGAGAAACCTGACTCACTTTTGCTAGATTTGTATGCTAATATTGCCACGCTGCTATCATTTCCTTATCAGAGCACTTCTTTACCTTCAATTTTTCAAGTAATTTACCTAGAAGGAATCTTGTTTTCCCCCAGTGTTTAAGTGGAAGGCGACAACAGTGCTCCATGGCTGGGGCACTGCCGTGTTATGGCTGGAACATGATGGATTTCTTGCAGGACTCCTCTCTTGTGAGGATGTGAAAATGCCATTAAAACTGGGATTGCGCGTAGCAATAACTGCAAACGTTCTCTTAGGCCCGTCCCTCCTCTAGTATTAATCGATTGCTCTTGGCACTGGCGTATCTAAAATAAATAAATTGCAGAGTAATGGTTGTATTTGTCTACTGAGCACAATTGCTTTTTGAGCAGCGTGATCGTGCTTTTAGCTGTAAGAGCTGGGTACTGAGAGTGTGTGTGAGAACCCTCCTGCCCTGCGCTTCCAGGGGCCTTCTGGTGGTCATCTCATGTCTTTGGCCAGCATGACGCAGGAAGGGAAGCGTCCCCTCCCCGGCCAAGGGGACGCTCACGGATGCTTTGGCTGGCATGTCCAGGAGGGACCCTGTTCTCTTAAGTCCCCGTGGCCTGCCTGTGCTATGAACTTTGGATAGATGTGCCGAGGATGACAGATTATTAGTGCCTTAACTTCTGGGTTCTCCAGCTGAAGATTCCCATAGAGGTCTGATTTTGGGGGGATTAGTGTGGTCAGCTGACGTGGACAGTCAGAGCTGTTCATAAAAGGTTTTCAGACTGGGTACCTGGGAACTTTGCTCTTGAAAACCTTCCAGTTTTACTTTTTGTCTCAGATACCCCAGTTGTCCTTCTCATCAGAGATGGAAAATTCACATTTGCAATTCAATTTGTGGTAGCTGATCATTTAGTTTTTAATGCAAATAATTGATCAATTAGTGGAGTAATTTTGTTAGGTGTCACGAGTCCCTTGTGAGGAGACTACAGAAGCAGCTTTGAAGTAAGTTAAATCAGTTTAGAAGTTATTCTCTTTACTTGTAAATCTTGCATGTAAGGAGGCCTATTGGGTCATTTAGTCCCTCCATCTGCCAGTTCAGCATGTTCCTGAGCACCGGCCAACCTCAGAAACAGCATGTTTAAAGATAAATGTCAAGTGGACTGACTTTTGGTATTCAGTTATTAAAAGAACGTAGATGTTCAGTTATTAAAGATGTAGACAGCGTTCACCATACCAGTTTTGACTGTGGGTGAGCCTTAGGATAGATAGGTATTTTACAAAGAGGCTCATTCTACTTGGAGTTGGCAGCATGCTTCATGAGAGTAGCAGAGGCACGCTCCATCCGAGTATCTCCTGTTGCGTTGGAGGATAACATCACGCTGATCGGTGTTAAAACAGTAATCAAAAAGAATAGAAGAAAGGGATGAGTGAGGACCTAAGTGCTAAATACTGCATGCCTGAGAAAAGCCTTAAAAAATTACGTTATTGTAGCCAGATCAACCCTTTGTAGGTCTTAACTCCAGCAAAGCTGGTGACCAGCAGGAAGCATGAGGAGCATGGCTCTCCTGTTCGGGAATAGGAGAGGCTGGGGTTCAGTGGTGCCGCAGGCAGTGTGCACCCTGAGGTGCACAGAAGCAGAACTCGACTCTGTAGTGATGGCTTGGCAAGCTCGCCCAGAAAAATTTAAAAAGGATCTGGTGAACAGACTGGCAATGAAATTCAATCATACCGTGTACCTGAACTACCTTTCTGTTATCCATAACCATATAATGGTTATAGGTAAAGTTGCTAAACATTTTATTAATGGGAATGTCAATAAATTGCAAAAGGGCTTATTTTAGGGGTTACACTATCATGGTATACAACATGGTATGTCAGGGTTACAGTATCATGGTATACCGCATGGTACGTTGGGGTCTTCCTCAATAAAGAAAATACAAGAAAATTGAGGCTATATTCTGGAAAGCAATGCAGAAATTTGATTGTCCATCCTTGGGCCTGTTTTTGGTCAATGGTCTGAGATAATTTTTTTTTTTGCCAAGAAAAACTTCTCTAATGGAAGTCAATAATTTTGACCTTCATATTCTCTTGGGAACAGCTGTGGTGAACATCTGCCTCTTCTAAAGGAAAAATGACGTAGTCCAGTAAATTAATCCCCCTCACACCCCAAATGGGGTACCTTAAATGCCGTTGTAAAAAGGGGTTGTTTGGAAGTATCTACATTTCTTGTTGACTTAGATACCTTTTGACCTATTGATTTAAGGCTAAGCTTAACTTTGAGGGCTTAAAAGTTGTTAGTATGACGGTCATAGTTAAGATCCAAGTCAGGAAATGGGGAAAGCTGTATTTCTAGTGATGCTAATTCAGTCACTCAGCATATTTCTGATGTTTTGTGGCATATATCTTAAAATAGGTAGTGATGTTTTTCTGTCCATTTATCAAGAGAGAATGGGAATGGACTGTAGAACATATGCAGTGGCTGAAGTACTTGGCATTAAACAAGCAACCTGAAGCCAAATGGTTTGCTTCTGTATGCACACAGATTTGATTTCAGAGGAGCTGAGACTTCTTTACCCTGCATATGAACTTGGCCTGTTATCTTTTGTTTTTTCTGAATTTGTTTTTAATTGTACAGATGAGAGGGATTTACAGACATGAGAATGTCTATAATGTGCTTTGACTTCATAATAATAAAAGTTGTTATTATTATTACCACCACCACCAATACTTTGGGGGTGAGGCAGTGAGGAGGGATAGCTGTTTGCAACTTTTTAGAAGAAAAGCGTAGCTTTAGGTTTTTCCTTGCACTTTCATATCTGCAGTGCATTATCAACATCAACTTTTAAACCTCCATGAATCTGTCCTTGTTGAGCTCCAGCCTTGCTTAATAAACTTGATCCTCACACTTTTAGTAAACAAGATAATGTTCAGTGAAAGGGAATATTTATCCCCTTTACAATGTCAGGGCTGTGCTCCATAATAAGCATAATTTCCTGCTGCTTAGTTCTCCTGGTGGTAGAACATTTAAAACTGATTTGGGTGGGATGTCGGATGAAAGTGTTTTCCATTATTTTCCCTTAAATCTGGGAGTCTGGTCCTGGGCAGCGTTCACTGGCAGGGCTGCCTTGCAGAGCGAGTCGCCAGCCTGCAAGAAGGAGCAGCTTGGAAGAGCAGCGTTGCTGCCTGCTGTTTGAAACCTCACACAGAAAGCGATTTCAGCGTTTTGAACTCGGTGATCAAAAAGCATGGCTTAGGAGGATCTCCAAGAACCCAGTGAATGGTCTTGGAAAAGACGTCTTTGAAAATCTGTTCAGTTGGGCTTCTTTTTATCTGGGCTCATGTTGTTTATCTCTTTCTTTGTTGCTGGGACAGATAGAAACTCGCTTTTCTATATGTATTTAAATGACAGGTAGGTCTTGTATCATTCCATCCAGGATTTGAGGCTTTAAAGGAAATAAGGGTAGTTTTTATTACTGTGGAAGTTGACAACAGTAAGTGGCTGTCTTCTCAGTGTTCCATTTAGGCAATCTATTTTAAAAACATGATTGAAGTATTCCTGATTTCACAGGGATTTGGCTTCCTGATACATAGGTAGTTCAAAGTATTTGACTCTGAAAAACCTTAATCTTTACATTTTTACATGCAAAATCTGTTGTCAGGCATATTCAGTGGGTCTTTACCTAATGCTGTCTTTGGGACCGCAGCTGTAAGCAGATGGCTACCTCAGTGTTGTCAAAATATTGACATGACCAAAAAATGTTGACATGAATCATGCCAATATTTTACATTACAATTCCCAGGAGCACTGCTCCAGCACACCAGAGAACCTTTAAAATATGCTCAAACCTACCTTTGACTCTGACAAAGAATCTGGCAAAGAAATGTGTTGTGATTTAGATGGTACAAATCATATGGCTTGAACTGAGGCAGCCCACTCTTCTCCCCCCTTTCCCTCTTGCAGGTGGGATGAAATGGGTCGGTATGCCTTGACTGAAGTGGCTGAGTGTCTTTTGGGACGAATAGGGCTACCTGTAAAACAGTCCCACACCCAATAGGATGCTGGTAGCTGCTTGTTTCTCCCTGGTTTATTTTTCTAAGCAAGCATTTTGACATGCTGTGTTTTCCTTGATACCTGAAATTCCAATGCAAGAACTTTTTCAGTTTTTTCAAACAAATGAACAAACAAAAGAAAAGGTCCTGTTGTTGTAACCTCCAGTAGCTTATACCGAGAAATTCTGCCTGATAAATAGTAACATTGCGCTTTATTCTTCTAGGGGGAGTAAGCCAGAGATGACTGACAAGATGTCGAGCTTCCTTCATATTGGAGATATTTGTTCTCTCTATGCAGAGGGCTCAACGAATGGATTTATTAGCACTTTGGGGTAAGAACAGCTGTTCTCTTATACTAAAAACATCCCTAAGAAGGACTAGCAGAACTCAGCTAGCTATCCTGAGCCTGACTCCCAGAAAATAGAGGGTAAAGCAAGGTAGCTTTATGTACAGATTTGGCCCTAAATTTAAAAATGACCTGAAGCTAATATGACAAGTTAGATGTTGGGAGAATGGAGAGTGTATCGATGGCTATGATGTGGTTTCGATATACTCGGTGGGGAGGAAGAAGCTTGCCAAGTTAAGGTGTGGGTAGAGGGAATGAATGCAAGCAAATGATTTTCATGTTGTTGTCTGTCCCGTGTCCATCCGTGTGTCCCGTCCTGTCCCTCCCTGCCCCCCCCCAGTCAGGAATGAATAGGCTCCAGTGCAATCTGTTGATTGGAAAAAAGAATGTAGCATAGGCAATGTAAGTAGTTTTTTTTTAAAAAAAAAAAAAAAAAAAAAAAAAAAAGCCCTGAGCCAAACTGTTTATATACCACTAACTTTCCACTATGACTAGTTTTGTCTTTTCTTACAGTATTTGAGGTTTCTCGTACAAACAAAATTGTTCTCCAGTCAAAGGAGACCACGTTTTGAATCTCCAGCTTTGCTGATGGCCAGCACCCTGGAGCTGTGGTGGGAGCCGTGCCTTGCCGGCTCCTGCCCCTGGCGTGCTTCCCCACAGAGCTCCTTTGCGCTTTCTTCTGCAAAGACGTCAGAGTAGGTGCTCTGTAGGAGAATGCCTCTTAAGCAGTAAGAAGTGTATGCCACTTCATTAAACAAAAAGTAGCCGTTCACATAGGAAAAGGAAGAGTTTGCAGAGAAAAGCTGTGGAATTGAAATACAGCTCTGACAAGTGACAGGGTATGTTTTATTCTGCTCAACTGCTGCTGAGGAGAAATCTCTCCGAACATCAGAAGCTGGCAGTGGAGCCGTGTACTGATTTGGAAGACCTTGCAGGGGGCTGGATGAGAAGCTCAAAGAGCACATCTGCCACCTTGTTTCAAAGCCGTGAGAAATTAGAGGGAGGGAAATAGCATGCATGACACATTGCTGTGGTACTTCAATACTGAATGAGTAGCAAAGAAGCAACCGGGAAGCTTGATGACATGGTGAGTGGGCACGCACACAACATGCTCTTTCTCATTTCCAGTAGCCGTAAGGGCCTCAGGGTGGGTACAGTGACAGCAAATTTTTTGATGCCTACTGTCCAGATGCATCTGATAAATGGAGCTCCCAAGCAGGGTACAAAGACAGCATCCTGGTAAGTCTCTCAGCAGGAAACGATGGGCTGGAATCTCATCTAAGTGACTCCAAACTAACTTGTAGGTTTAGTCCTCTAGCTATTAGGATTCTGGAAAATAAGGGGGCAGAGAAGGAAGCAGACACTGAAGATGCACCATGATCTATTATAGGAAAGAGAAGAAAATATGGGATGCTGCCAGAAGGGAAAGAAGGTATGATAAAAGCAAGGGATGTAGTAAGTAGGGTTGGTCGAATAGTATTTGGCGAATGTATTTGACAAATTTCCCAGGTACTCGTCAAATATGACATGTACGCTCTGCAGTATTCGATCAGCTGTGTAACTGGCCAAATACTATCTGCTGAAAACTGGCAAAACGAGTTAAGCAATACTATACATTTGGCTATTTTTTTTTCTTCCTAGTATTGAAGCAAGTTTGGCAGTAAATAATTCCAGAACAAGTAGAAAGTTGTTATGTTGTGTTTAATCCCATACAGTGCATGATGAACATTATGCAGTGGCTGTGGCTTTTGATGGCATTGCTGAGCAGATATTTTTCACCATGGGTAGTCCTTTTAGACATTACAGGCCCTAAGCACATGTATTTTCTAGGCTTGATGAGGTGTTCCGATGGCAGGTCTAAAGACCCCCTAGTGTTACAAGCATCCTCTTTGATTTGATTAGTACTGTTTTAAGGTAACTGCATTATATAATGGCCACACATCTTCTGAGCCTAATTTAAGACAGAAATCCCAATTGCTATGTGAAACATGAAATGCTTTATCATCTTAATAAGCCTTCATAATCAAGTTAGTTTTGTCCCATATTTAATTTAGTCTTTGTCCTGGAAAAATTAAAGAAGCAAAGGAAAGATTCAGTGTAATTGTACTCTATACCATGTGGAGTTTTGACAGTCTTATGTCATAACAATGTGTAATGACTTGTTCATGTGGTTAATGAAGGTTGAGAAACAGATACCACTGTACATTCTAATGCTGTTCTAAATCTTTGAAGAGTGTTCCTATTTAATATTCCTATGACATGACTGTTGCTTAATCAGGACTTTACTCTTGCTGTTTCCCAAACTCAGTGCTGTCATCATTATGATTACCAGTGTACCATATATCCTCTTTTGTGTTTTTCACCATGTAAAATTTTTTTCTTAGTAGTTTGGGAAGTTCCTCTTTACTTTCAATTTAATCTCAGGATGAGGGATACATTGCACTGAGATTCTCTGTGTGGGATGATCAGAGTTAACCCATTTGACTTGATATTTTTTTGGCCCTTTGGTCACTAGAAGCAGGTGTTTCAGTCAGCTCAAATATTAATACTACCATTCTTGTTGTAGCACATATATGTATATATAATACTGAATAGGGAGAAAATCCATGGGGAAAAAGCAATTTACTCTGAATGTTTGCATATGCAAATTTTAGATGCATAGAACCGTTGAGTCCACTTAATCTCTCTGATCTCTTAATTTTTATGCACTTCATTATTTTCCATAATTGTTGTCTCAAGATGCTCCCTGCATGTGACCAGCCTCTGCAAGGAACAACTCTCATATTCTAGGTTTCAATCTTTCTCAAGTTGAATCTGCATGAGAATGGACCTCTCAAACCTTTAAGACCTTGGAGTTCTACTTTCTACTTTTGTGTAGAAAGCCTCTTTGACAGATTGGTTTTAAGGGGCCAAATTGAGTCATTTAGGGTCAAATCAGAAACTGCAAAATATTTGGTTACAGTTGCATTTTCACAATTTGGAAGTAGTGTTTGGTAAAAGTGTAATTCCATGTTGATCCAAAGCATGCTAAGGGCAGAGCATTGGTGACAGGTGCATCTTAACTATTTTATTTATTCTGTGGGATTTGAATTGACCCTGAGGGTATTTTGCCGATGTATATTCACAGGAAAAGCTCTGTCCTGGCATTCCTTATTGGAATCTCTTGGGTTCACTTGTCCAATTCACCTCCTTCCTGGTAGAACAGGAGGAGGTTAGTTCGATCCCTTGACGTATCTTGTGTTTATGACTGGTGAGCAGGAGGGTGCATTTATGCCTTTCTTTCTCTTGGGAGTGAATTTTTATTGTGGCAGCTATTGTTTCTGCCTTTTGTTAATACTTGAGGGGTCACACGGGCAGTGTCCAGTTTTCATAGGCGTCATGTTTTCCTGTTCTCTACCCTTCATATAAACACATTTGCAAAAAACATTATTCAAATCTGTCCAAGAGGCAATAATTGTTCTAAGGCTGTCTCTCACCTAACTAGAATATGGGCTGTTCTGTCTGCACCTCAAGGAGGGGACATAAAGATGATGCAGTGTACAGGAGCAATGACTTATTTATTGTCCCACCTATCCAGGAGCATAGCTCTTGGGCAACACTAAAAATTAGCTGCATGCTTCTTAGAAAGATTTGGCATAAGTTGGCGTTTGGGGAATGTCTTCTGCTGAAGTGGCCACTCAGATAAAATACTGCAAATAAATTACTTTGTTTTTGCTAACAAGGATGTAAGCAATTGCAAGGGAATAGAATCTCACTTTACTTCTCATTTCTTTGCAGCCTTGTGGATGATCGGTGTGTTGTACAGCCAGAAGCAGGTGATCTTAACAACCCACCCAAAAAATTTAGAGGTAAGTTTATTAGACAGCTTATTACCCTTCTAGTTGGAAGAAGTCCTTCATTTTGTGCAATCCCATGTAACTACTTTTGACCTCCACACTTTCTATAGAATATTTTAGTGTCATCTTCTTCCATGAAGGGCAACTCATGAGGGAAAAAAAAAAAAGTATGTAAGTGTGAATGTCTTGTGAAGTGAGTTGTGGGACTTAAAAAGAATGCTTTGTGAGGGGGTGGAGATGGGGTTGCCAATTGAAGTTGGCTTTCAGATCTGTCCAAACTTACAAGGTATCTATAAGTTTAATTTCTTTTTCTCCATACTATCATACATGCCATTTAGTACCAAACCTATCTCAGGGAAGAGGAAAATGAAAAGGAGCAAATGTTTCTCACAACTATTGTTGTTTGACCTCATTTGATATTAACTACGTTTGACTTTGCTTTCATTCTGCCAGGAAACTTATGCTTAGTGATAAGAAATTAATGCCTACTTCTTTGCACAGTTTGGCTAGGGCTGATTTGGGCTGATTTATTTCAGAAAAATCTCCAACAGGAAGAGAAGCACTAACTGGGATTTTTGTTTCGTAAGACCTTGAATTCTTCTTTTTTCATCCCCTGGTTGTATCTTTTACCCAAAGAATAGCTCAGCCACATATTTTAAAAATTTGATCTACCTTTTATTGCTGTTCTCAGATGTAGCAGCAACTGTTTGTCTTGTTTCTTTGCTGGATAAATCTCGTTTTCTTGCTTTTGCTTTGCCTTTATCAGTGGCTCAGAATTACCATAATTCTATTCAGGTTTGGCCAGAACTGCAGGTGATTGCCCTTGAAAATCATATACCTTCTGTACTGCTGGTTTTGTTTTTTGCTGTTGTTTGGTTTATGTTTGTTTGTTTGTTTTTTTTCCATGACATGAAGATGTCCCATAATGAAATACTGTTTTTAGAATATTGCTGAAGTCTGTGATTTCTCATTGCTTTTTCTCCCTTTTTACTGGAAAACTAAATAGCTGATGATTCAAATACTTGAAGAGGCAACCTGGGGAAGTTTTAGCATTCAATGTTAAGCTCTCCAGAAAAAGAACAATGGTGTTACGTGAACTAGAGCCCTGACTCTAGGCATTTCTTGACGTTAAAATCATATGAAGGAATAAAGCCAGATTTGACTGAGACTGCTGGGTGTAGAAGAAGGGGAGGGGAGAGAGAGAGAGAAAAGAATGAGAAAAAGGCAGTTCTTGCTAGCACAGTTTAGGAACTGCAAGTACGGAGAGACATTTGTCTGACATAAAACATTGTGGTTAGACATTGTAAATGTTCTCATATTACTTATAATTTATACATGGAGAAAGAATGGTGTGAACCTTTTCCAACCTTTGTAGTTACTTCAGTAAAGCTTTCATGGGGAAGTTTATGCTTAATGGTAAATGGCAACAAAAGTCATAAAATTTTAGCAGGCATTTCTGTTCTTTATACACATGCTTTATAAGTGTAGTCTAAGATAAAACGCTTTCCACGATAAATATGTTCAGAAGAAGTAATAATGAAGTTTATCACACCATCTTCAACACAAATGGAAAATACCCCTTTTTTTATTATGAAGCAAAGGCACCCAGAGGCTTGGCTGGGGTGTTGCACGGGAAGTCTCAGGCAAAGTCAGGAACTGCAGCCATGTCTCTGCAATCTTACTCGGTGTTTTTATGACACCTTGCAAAAATACCTCCCCTGCAAATGGAACACAAGGCCTTCCCTAAGGTGCACTTATCCAAACAACATTTACATCTGGGATATAAAGCAACTATGCGCATCTGGTGAATGAAATTCAGTAGTCCCAATATTTAGTTTTGCCATACTTGAGATTTAGTCTTCATTGCCTTGGGCAGTGGCGCAGGTACAGCAGATCAGTAGCGCAAGACACCTTTTGTACAGTAGCAGCGTGGGAACTGATGTGGAAACGTTCTGGTATCCAGTAAACCTCGTACGTGGTGCCCACGTTTGTTCAGTGATGTCACGTAGTCCATACTAGACATCACAGGATCTCTGCAGTTTGAGGCCTGAGAAGAAGCGTGATCTTGGTTTGAATTCGAATAGGTGTAAAACACTGGCACTGGTAACTGAGAAGTAACTTCTGAAAATCTCATTAGAGCAGGACCAAAATTAACCAAATGTAAGTGACTTACATTATAGCTTTACACAGTACTGGAAAAATGCCTCTATGCTATAACCTGTTTTATATCTATGTGCGAATCCTCTTTCAAATAAGCTGTGCTTTAAGGCGTCCAGACGCAGGTCAGTAAAATCTGCAGTCACCTTCTGGGAGGAACACTGAACCTGTGACTTCGTGGCCAGTCTTGAGGATCTTGCTTTGGGTAGTATTTTTAAGAAACGTAGTTCTAAGCCTCTCTGAGCAGATCTGTCTTCTGTGGGCAGATCTAAAACAGTTGTAAGTACCACTTTGATTAAGCATGAAAATTATGAGAGATATCTAGAAGCAAGATTTACTGCTTAGATATGCAAGAAAAAGTAATGTGAAACTAAAGCATATATATCCAGTAGCAGAATTAATCCATCCTGCTTTTTTCTTAGCCATGGGTGTTTCAGGTTTTAAAAAGTCTTGTTGCCTAGGCTACACTTAATCAGTTGCATCTCGTGGCAGCAGTGGGGCCCTGGTCTAGAGGGTGGTGGTTTTTCTTTCCTCTCTACTGTAGACCCTTGAAAAAGAGCTGCTGTGCCCAAAGTGGTGGTGTACATGCACCATCCTTCTTCCTGGAGAGAGCCGCGCTCATACCAAAGGCAGCTGACAGTAATACTTAGCCATGAGTATATGCTGTCACTAAATGCTGATGACCTGCTTGTGGTGTGAAAATAGTCCCTGCCTGAGGAATGTGTTTGTAAAACCAAGCACTTCATAGCTGAAATGGAGGTGGGTTTTGTGTGCTAGTAAGTCACTCCTTTTATAAAAACATTGGCTTCAAGTTGTCGTGAGGAAGATTCAGTGAGGGAAGCTTAATGTGTGTTTGGTTGAACTGGGTTGAACAGAACGATTCGCAGCAGCACGACTGGAGTCGGAGATGGGAGCGATAGAGCCTTTCAGTCTGCTTGGAGGAAAATGTACAGAGGTATTCTGAGGACATGAGGGCTCGCTTTGTTGACAAAAGTTGTGGAAAAAAGTAGGCTGACGGAGTAATCTGGTGGTGGTGGAGCCCTGAAAGGGATGAAATGTAAGAGGAGGCTGAGAGTAAGGTGGGATAGAGTTCAGGTGAGATTTGGAGTGTGGTATAAAAGTATAAATGAGACATTAAAAAAAAAAAAAAAGTTCAGAGGGAGTATTGGAAAAAAACTGAAGTGCCAGAGTTGGAAAGAACTCTAAAGAAAGGTATTAAGTCCCACAGCCTCAAGTTACTATGAGTGTTTGCCAGTAGTTATTTCACATATTAAATGCTGTTGTGCCTCTAGGTCCTTAATATTAGTTTGATCACTTGAAGGTGTGAAGGCTGGGGGGTTTTTTTCTTCCTTTTTCCCATCCCAATCAGAAGTAGATAGCACCTGAAGTTAGTGGTTTGAGGTTGGATGGTAATTATGGTCTGTGAGGTTTCAGTGGATGGTGTTTTTTTTTTTTTAAAGTACAGTGTTTCTCTGGCCCTTCATGTTTTCAGCTCCAACTAATTCAAAAGTCCTCTAAAACTGCCTTGCAAAATGTTAAGACTTAAGAGTACATTCATTAGGCTGTTTCTTTTTAAAAATGTTAATATGAAAATTCTTGCGAAAGAGTACTTTACTTAACTGGTCTGAATATACTGTGTACAGATGAGATTCCTGGAAAAAATCCTAGTTGTACGAGTCTCCAAAAAAAGAGAGAGTGTGACAGTTCCTTGGTTATCTGCACTGCTTTGAACAAAAAAAGACATTTTACTTATTTTATAAAGCTGGAATTGCTGCTCTAATTGCCGTCTTTGAGTATGACTGTGCATCTGAATAGTGACTATAAATGAACATCCTTTTAATATGCATGGATTTATGTGGAAACTATGAACTACAGCTGACCCTCTAGCTAGGCTAAAAGCACCAGTGTTTCATTAGAAATCATTTGTACTTGAGTGCACAGAGATGGATAGCTATTTTGCAAATTAAAGTAAGACCTAGCAATAGTGGTGAAACTGAAGCACAGCCCAGGGCTGATAATTTTGGGCTCTAGCTGTTTGTTCTGTGCTCTGTTAGTTTGTATGTGCTTTTGCAGAGGTTTTATTTGTGTTCATTTTGTATTGGAACGTAGTGCTGTGCTAAGCCAAATGGGTTTGTTAATGCAAGACACTGCTACTACACCAAAACAGTCTGTCTGACAGCCTTCTCAGGATGTTCCTTACAGCTCTTTATTTGGGATGCAGATCTGTCTGCCAGGGATCCAGAGGCTTTGCAATGGCTGTATGAAACTCAGGAAAAAGGGCACTTACTGGGTTAATTTGTCCAGCAGCTACCTCCTTCCAGAACATTGTTTTAGTAGTTGCTGGGCAACACTCTTTTTTTGGCAAGATGTTCAAGGAATGAACCCATATCTTAGACTTAAAATACCCTCATGGTGAAGCAGAAGATGAGTAGTTCAAATTCCATTTGTTCTTTTGATCCTAATCCATACTGTATGCTCTTTCTGAATATTGCCTTCACAAAGCCTTAGGTTAGTTAGTGGTGGTAGGGGCTAGCACTGAGGGTCTTGGCTTTTGAACTACAAGCTCCTCTTCAGTAGAAGAAATGAGCTGGGCACTACAAAGAAGCTTTAATATATAAATATATATGTATAAAAAAACCCAATATATATCCCTACACACCACTTCTTTTGATAGATTTCTCTTAAATTCCCTTTGTGCTCAGCATTGGTGAAAGTCAATACACTTCTCCATCACAGAAATGTTTTGAGTTCTGTTTTGTTCTTCGTAGCTTTGCCATCAATGATCTGAAACCTATACGCTATTGCTTTGTTTAATATGAAGGAAAACATATAATTTATGCAGTACTGATAGAGGCTATGGAGTTATTTAGCCTTATTTAGCCAATGCAAGCTTGTTTATAGTTTGGCATTAGAACTGAGATTAAGGGAATTTCCAGTTGAAGGGTCACAGACATAGTTTTCCCAGACACTTCAGAATATTAAAGAAACAAACTAAAACAAATACCCGGATCCTCTGCCAAATATTAGCAGCATATAGAAATGCGCTTTCTAGGTGGTAAGGTAGTTCAGTACCATCCCCTGTACTCAAGAAGAATTTTTTGTGGTATAAGCCATTAGGTATCACATGTTCAGCTGCAGGTAAGTGTGTAGCCTCAAATCCTATTGCTCTCTGTATGCTCTCCATGCATACTTTTTCAAATCTACTCTGGTGAAAGCAATTATATCGTCTCAGATTGCTTTTTAAACTTTGATGTGAAATAGTCTGAATTGTATGACTTCCTGCATACATTAGATGAGTTTGAGTAGGTGTTTTGCAGAGGTTTGAGGGCATATTCCTGCAGTAATGGTGAGAAGAAGAGAAGTGATAGAGCTGGGCTTCATGGCCATGTTTAGGCTCCTTTTTCTCTTTGAACATGGAGTTTCTAATGATGGTGAAATGTTTGGGTATGTTAATTATTAAGGTGCCTAGATTCCTTTAAGGAATATTTAAACAAATGTCTAAATACGGCCTTTTTCACTCTGATAACCATGTATTAGCAGATAAAACAGCAGGATTCCTTTTTCATGCAGGAGGCAGAACTTTTGAGAGTGCTTGAGTGTTAAGTTCAAAGCTTAGTATGGTGGTTTTGAAGAGAAATAGAAAAGTTACTCCTTTTCAGTTTTGAGGTGTCCAGGAGAGATTAAAATGCACACACTGAATACCAAAAGTAGGAAGTGGGGCAACAATAGTAAATACCCACTTAACTAACTTCTCTGTTTTATGGCCAAACACCATAAAAAGAAAAAAATATGCTTCTTAGCCCCTTTTCTAAAAGAGTACTAGTATCATGATTTAGTGTAAAATCAAAAGAAACTTTTGGGTTGGTATGATGGAAGAGAAAAATGATAAAAATACAGTCTCATGTTGTGACTATAATTTTTTTATTTAAAATTGAAGCATTGATCATTTTGAATAGGAAAAATCTATCGATATAGTTAAGATATCTAAAATAGACTTTGCCTTGATGAGAGATCCTTTAGTATGATTCTCAGTATTTATAGAACTGTACTAGAAAACTGCCAACTGCTAGTACGCATTTGAATTCGATGCCCTTTATACGATGAAGAAATCCTGAGCACTGTCTCTAAAATGTGAATCTGTAGCCCACTGCATCCTACGTACAAGCAGATGTTATAGACAATTGTCACTGTGGCATTTAGGTATTTCAAAAAACTGGAAAGTCAGAAGCACTGCATTTTCATACAGACAAATGTGCTTTATATCTGCTAAAGCTTGGAAAACCCTGTGAGAGAGAGAGTCCTAATCAAGAGTTGATGCACCACTTACATGAGGACACCCACGCCTCCTTCCTCTGTGCAGGTGAGATGGTAGGCAATGTACACTGCCTTCTCTGCTGGCCCTTGGTGACTTCCGAGGAACATCACAAACGCCTCATCTCCAACCAGTTTTTATCCACGGGTTTTGTGGTAGTGCCTGCCTCATTAATGATTACTTTTATGGCTTACTATATTAGCAAGCAGAGGAGGAATTGGAGCTTTCCTGTTATGAGCACAGCTGGAGAATAGGTGTTACACTCTAACTTGCGTAGCTGCTATGTCCTGTAATTTATTTAAATGTGCAAAAGTAGCTTGCATTGCTGTGAAATCCAATAGCGATTGGATGCAGGAACCAAAAGGAACTTTTTTTTTTTTTCCCCACACAGGAAGGTAAGTATTGCCATTGAGAGTGAATAGAAAAGCAGGTTTTATTTAATTTGCTGTGTCTATTGCAGTGTGGTTCCTTACTGGCCTATTAAGCAAGACAAGTTTGTAGTCCAGTTGGTAGCTATGCATGCTGAAGCACCAGGACATCCTGAAGACATCCCAACTCCATGATGCAGATGTGCTTTGCTGAAACACTGGATAAATGATTGGCTAAATAATTATTGGTTTAATTGAAATGGTTTAGCATGGTTTTGCTGTGTCCTAGTGATGGGGTACCAAGACCATAATGGGAAGGGTCTGTATGGCACAGATTACAAGAGTGTCTATTCAACTTGGCCTTAAAAAGTTGTAGATAGTGAACAAGAAGAGGGGACAGGTCTGTTTGGGATACCAGGCGCAGGCTCTGAAGATTGGCTAGGCTGCATTTGCATGCTGGTCTGTACTGAGAGTACTGTGGTCAAACAGCTGTCTGCCAACTTCTGGTTTTAAAGTGCTTTCATCTTGGATGTTTTGCATCTAGATGAAGGCAGAGCAAAGCCCCTTTGAAATAGAAAGCGGCCATTAATATGCATAACTGGAATGCTGTATGAAAAACGCAATCTGTTGGTTAAGGTTCTGCAAAAGAACAAGGGGGGACTTAGTTGAACTCCTAGTGTGAAGTTTTATGATCTATGTGATTCGTTTGCCCATTTAAAGAATGTGGGTAGTAATTCTGTACTGATGAGACATACTATGCAGGACAACAGGGGAAATGAGCTGGTGCAGTGACCATGTCCTAAAAGTGAAGAAATAAGCCAAGTGCTGGTTTGAATGTTCATTCTTTCTTAACAGCTCTCACAGGTCAGAGCTTTTTCCCTTGTGGAAAGTTCAGGGTATTTCAGGTAGGATCGAGGGAGGGATTGCCAAAAAGCAGTTCTTAGCTATTAAGTAGAACAGTACTGTTAATAAACCTAGCCCCAACCTTGTAGACAAAAGAATACTGTGGCTTTGTTGCCATAGTTTCAGTGCAAAATCTGACCTTAGCTACAATAACATTCGGTTAGAAAGAACTAGCTAATCAGTTTTCTAAAATTAGTGTGTTCCCTAGTACATAAGCCAGTATGAACAGGATATTTAATGAAATATTATACTTAGTCACAAGAGCCCAAGGGAGTGAAAAGCCTTGATGAATTGTGGGGGTGGGGTGACATTGGTGCATATCTTTTAATATAGCAAAGTTATTAAAATTTGTGGCTTGCTTAATATTTAGGGTAGCTGAACTGTTGTGCTCTTTTGTGCACTCAATCTACTTTGTTCCTTTTAAAAGCTCTCGGAGTCTGTTCTGTAAGCTGGGAAGACTGAGATGCTGGTGAGTCTCATCAATACTAAGTACTTCCAGAGGACCTTCAAATAAACTTCAGAGCTGGTGTTGTGCTTTTTGTTAGTACAGCGTGAGTGCTTTGCAGATGAAGGAGTCTTACTCATATAGAAGGATACAAATACTGAAGCAGATGGATGAAGTCATGAAGTTTGTGGGGAAAAAAAACTGCGTGAGGGAAGCAGTCTCCCAGGTATTAGGTACTAGGCATCCTCAGCTTTTCACTCGTTGTCTCAAGTGTTGAGAAACTTAAGGGATAGATTTGGAGAGGGGCTGGTTGGTAAGGTCTGGCATGTAGAATATTTCTGTCAGTCCAGAACACCTGACTTGAGAGTGCATTTATTACTCCTGAGGCTCCCTGGCCTAGCCTTGGGTGAGATTTTATCAAACTGTGGTAACCTAGAGTCAAAGATTTGTTTCTTGGCAGTATGGGAACTGTGATGAATTATCAGGTTTTCCTATGTGCAAGTTGGTTATTCGGGTATTAATATAAGAAAAATATGTAATATGCAAATTAGGGGGGATGGCTAGGTGAGCTGTCTGTTATTCACTTCTGTTTGAAATTTAAGGTCTCATTCAGCCTGCTCAGTGTTTCTGCCTGGCTGAACTGTATTGCCCATGTAGCTTTTTGGAGTCACCAACATGCTGAATTTTTCTCACTGTGGCGTCTTGAATGGTAGCTTGCAGCTAAGGAAACTGAACTGCCTGCTCTGCAAATCTGACGTACAGGATCATGCTAGCGAAACGCAGCTTTGCTGGCAGCGCTGAGACGAGAGCCTTTGGCATCCAGCTCTCCATCCCAACTTGCCTGCTCTATCACGCGGTGATGAGCAGTGTTCCCCTACTGCTTGGTGCTTGAGAGATACCAAATGCATGGGAAGAAGATTTCGACAAGGAGCATCTAAATGATGCTTACCAATTTGGTAGTAGCTTTTGTTGTTTCTGTCAACCAGAGTGAGTTACTAATGAATCCCCACCTCTTCTAACAGTGCTTTGCAGTTAAGCTTAAAAGTGCCTGTAATTAGTCAAAAGCAACTGTAATTAACTTAGTGAATTCCCTGAGACTTAGCTTTGGACTGTCCTGGATATGTAGAAGCACAAACATTTGGTAACAAATGCAGTGGAATTTTATTGAGAAAAACGTTTTTCACCTTGAATGCGCTGACACTTGCATAGCTGAGCTGTCAAGCAGATCTTCTTGGCTCTCTTGGTTTTGCTTCTGCGACATGTAGCTTATGGTTCCTGATACAGCACACAGTCACAGGAAGGTGTGATCCATATTCTTGGATCTTCCAATTCAGATTAGCGTGTTTATGCATTGGGCTTTGTGTTTTTCTGCCTTGTAAACCCAGCTGCCTTCCCTGTAAACTTTAGGAAACCATACCTAGTTTTCCCTTTGGCAGAGGTATGAACGATCTCAAGTGTTTTACCCTTTACATTTTTATGTGACCAAATTTGATTTCCTCTTACCCTTTGACTCAGTGTGATCATGAGGTGTTTCATTTTTCAGTGGGAGCAGATAAGTCTGGTGTGACGCTCCTGAGGACCTCGTGCGTGTCTAACTCCGAATTCGGAGAGTCTGTTTTGTAGGTTCTCACTTCTCTGTTGCTTTTAGGATAGAGTGAAGTTCTGTGCTCCTTGTAGTAGCAGTAAGTTATGCTAAAAGCTTAGATTATTTTACTTTACCTAAAAAATAAGGCTTTATGTTTTGCAAGGACTTACAGTTCAAAAATATTTTCAATTTAGGTCATTTACTTAAGGACACAAGAGAGATATATGCTAAGTACCTGCACCAAGGACGTCTTACAGGTACTGTGTCCAAGTGCCACATGAAAGTCATTAGTGAAAGAGGAACCCAGCCTCAAACCAGAAGTTAAATAATTTCACTTCTTATTTTCTGGGTAGCCTGTTCTTCACTGAACAAGAGTCCTGACTAAAGTGGTGGTATCTCCTCAGCTGTAAGCTCAGGGAAGTAATGCTCTAAGTACTTCTATTTCAGAGCAGTCAGAAGAAAAACGGTGAGGCTGCCAGCATAGCCAGCCATAAAAATGTGCTGTTACAAAAACCGCACCTTCCCAGTTGTCTTCAGTGAGCAGTCTGTGACACTTGTGTCTTCCTCCATTCCCACATTGCTGCCGGAGATTGAATTCCCTGTCCTTCTCGTTGCAGAATTTGGATTCATCTTTCAAGATGAAGTATAGTACTTAATGTGTCAACACCTGAGTGTGATTTCTCTTCTTCAATTATTGATGCATTAATAACACCTCCAGCTGAGTTCTTCACATTGCTGGGTGGAGATGAAGGTGCCAGTGCTAATCTGTCAAGCTCCTTATGATTTGGGACTTGTCTGTGTAAAAATCTCTAGTCTGTCCTGCATAACTTTAAAGTTTGTGATCCAAATGCTAGGAGGCAAGAGAGTTGTTGGAGAAGGTTCTTGATTCTGAAAATTGCATTGCATTTTTTGCGATCCAGAATGGAATTTGCTGCTTTGAGATCAGTCTTGGGAAGCACCTACTGGTTCTTCAGGAATAAACTGGAAAATACCAGTTTGTTTCCTTGCTTGGCAACTGACTGGCTGGGGTAGGGAGTTATAAAAATCCCAGATTAGCATTTAGTGGCCCCTAACAAATGCAACTGCTATAAAGAAGCCTTGTGTTTCTCACCTAGAAAAAGTATTGTTTGTAAACACATCTATGCTGATTTTTCTAATTTGCGTTAAAAAAAATTGCATCTGTAGGAGGCTGTTTCTTATGCACTGTACTTGCCTTTTAAACTTTTGACTTTGTGGTCATAGCAAAGGACAAAATGCATGCAGTGTTTGGTGTAATTTTGTGGAAGCTCAAGTGGATGCTTTCTGCCAGCTGGTAACTGGTAACTGAGCTGTTTGTGCTGGTCTGGATGCAGGCTAGCAGAGATGCTGAGAAATCCGAGCTCAGTAGCTCGTATTAAATACTGTTATCTTGCTGTGAAAGTCAAAGCGTTTAGGTTGGCATGTCTCATGTGAATGTTTCAAACGCTAGAATAGCCATTACAGATTGACTGACACTAAATGCAGTGTTCCTCAAAAATTTTATTCTAATGAACAAGTTATTATTCAGTCAAGTAAGAGAGTTACTTATGTGTTAGGACTAACACTTCCTTCATACCTAATTTGTGAAAATAATCAGTACTGAGTTCTCAGTGTTGGCAATTATCATCTGTTTTGATTATATAATATAGAGAAGTTCAATGAAAACATAACTCCTTGTATTTTGGTTGAAGAGTCTTTCTGTAGCTCTGTCAGATTTTTAGAATAAGAAATCACCTCCAAGCTGTACTGATAGTGGAGAAACGGTGACATTGCTAGAAAATGCTGTGACAGGATTCTCTCCTGCTTTAACTAGAACAAATTATCTCCGAGTCAGATTTTATTAAGGATACAGAAAGCTTTGCTATGCAAAAGCAATCTGGTAGCACTTAGACCTTGTATTTAGTGAATGTCAGCCCTTTTATTCGTTGAGGTTAAAAATTATACAAGGAAAAAATAAACACAGAACTTGTAGGCATGAGGAAGTGAGAGAGCTGGATGAGGGAGCAGCCATCCTGAAAAGGAAAAAATCTTAGCTATATCTACAAAAATCCTGCCCCCCCTTCAGAGCTGTGTGTGATCTCCAGCCAGCACCAGTTAACTTTAAACAACCCTACTGGGCAGTGGTTCAGGCTGATGGTGGCCCGGCGGTCTCTAGGACTGGGGTGGGGGCTCACTACAAAAGGGGTGGTTTGTGTTAGGGATTCCAGTCCATGACTGCTCCTTATGCCATAAAGCTGTGTTTTATTTTTGAAGAACCAAGAATAAATCTTAGTATTATTAGGATGTAAGTGGTACCTATGTGGAAAGTGGAAAAGCTGAATCCCTTCGCTGCAAACCTCTGAAGTGAAATTGTTAGAGCCTGATGATGCTGGGATACTGAATGTGACCAGAGCAAGAGAGGATTGAGCTGCGTTTTTAGTTGGATGTTTTTCAAAACACCTTCAAAAGCAGAAGTTGCAGGACTGATCTGGCAAATGCTTCACCAGCCCAGCCTGGAAGTTTGGATTAATCGTCACCAAAGGCTTCAGATACAGGCTGAGGAACCACGTTGTGGGTTTGTGGTGTCGCTGGGTTGTGAATGGCACAGCACAGGCGGAGATGACTTTCTCAGCTACAGCATTTTTCTGTTCATTTAACTAGATGTTCTTGTGAGAAGCACCCAGGTGCCTTTGACTTCTCACTCATGTCCGAACATCAATATTAAGCAAAGGCGCTTTTTGGAGCGTATACGTACATACAGCTTTTTAGGGGGTTGTGTTGACTGACTTAGTTCTGTCCTTCAAGAGTGCATTTTGCATATTGATTAAAAGGCAAATAATTATCTGTACCCATGTGATCACAATGAAGTGACACTAGAAAGGTGATAAGAACAAGAGCAACTAAATTATCAAGTTTTTCTGGGAAACAAAAATCATATCCGATGTGGTTGCTGTAAGAGCATTTAGCTATGGAAACGGGATGGTGACTGCATGCCGTGCATGTGCTCAGTACTGAGCAATCCATAGGAGAATCATCTTTCCCTGCTGCAAAGTACATACTCTAAATAGGAATGACAGTACCCTATGAGCTAGTGTCGTAGGGATTGGAAGGTAAAGTCTGAAGGCAATATAGATTTTACGGATAATTCTTGGTTATCAGTGACAAGTTTTAAAATAAGCTAAGAATTTATATCCTCCCACTCCTTGTCAGGCAGATGGCCTTGGTCATGGAAAATGACAATGAAGAGAAGATCCTTCAAATATGATCTACAAGATTTAATTCCAAATATATTTTTTTCCATATGCTATCAGTCATGTGCTTAAAGTTTTTGTGTTTTGTGGAGACTTGGGAGTCTTGACAGATGATAATTTTGCATTGGGATCAGAATTTGCCTGCAGAGAACTCTTTGGAATTTAACAGCTTATTTGTCTTACATTCTCCTTACAGGTTGGCTCGTGTATGTGTGTATATATATATATAAAAAGAAAAAGAAAAATTGCCAGAGAAGGGAGTACACTATATATAGATTTTACATTTAAATGTAGTAACTTTTGTGCTGAATATCCACTAATATTTCAGATCGGCTTCTTTTAACCTTAATATTCTGCTTGACATTTAATTTCTAATTTTTATCTGATGCAAAAATTGAGAGGGTGTTTTTATATTTATTTGCTTTTAGTATTTAGCTGAAATTACCTTGAAAGGTCGGCAGCCATCACCGTAGCTTTTCAGTCTTCACAATCCTCAATGCTAAACAGTAGTTTTAAGGACCTTGAAGGCATATGGGTTGCAGAGAAAGCCATAAAGGGAACAAATGTGAGTAATTAGTGCCTCTATGAAATGTTTGATTGAGGGGAAACCCTGCAGCTGTGTTGAGACTACACTCATTGCAGTCAGTGTGAACTTGGCCTGAGGAAGGACTTCAGACCAAGCCTGCAGTGGCAGTCAAATTTATCAAGGACCGTGAAGAAGCTGCCCTTAAAATGGGGTAGTGTTTTTGGATGAGTGTTGCGTTGGGGTATGGGAATTGAGACAGAAGTGCATGGCAGTGCATTTCCAGAGGGGTACCACAATTCACTTGTGCTGCCTCTGCCCCCCAGGCCAGCATCCATTAAACGGGGAGCAGAAGGGATGAGGGAGAGGGAGTAGCACAAGGGAGAGAGGAAAGCCCTTTGCAGGCTTTTGAGAAGATGGGGAGTTCATATGGGATTCTTATTCTTTACGTTGGTGAGAATAACTGAATGTTCAGAATAAAACTGGATGAAATATTTTATTCTTGTAACTTTTCCAAGAAACCTTTATTGAAAAGAATATGAAAATACTGGAGTTTTTCATTTTCTGAAGTTCAAAAGAAAAAAGAAACACAAACGAAAACTGTGGGGAAAACTGTGAAAGTTCTTAGAAAAAAAATTGTCAGAAAAAGTGGTTCTTTTTTCAGACATTTTCCAGGGGGGAGGGGATTTCTCTTTGCAGAAATTTCTTTCTTTCAGCTTTCTGTGATAAAGCTCTCATAACTGACAGTGTGCATATGTTTGTGCTGTATTGAGGATCTTTGTGATTCTTTGCTGAGGTTTGTTCCCGCCTAAAATGCAGCTGTCTGATAACTGGGAAGGGATTGAGCCGAGCTGTCTGCTTCTCATGCAAAGTTAATTCCATCTTGCTGTACCTTGCTTTCCCTTCAGGTACTTCCAATGTTTACATTTTGTGTTCTCTTTGGTGTACCTTTTCTGTGCAGAAACTGCTGGATTTGTCTGCTCTGTGTTTTTGTAAGTATAGCGAGCCTGGTCATTGCTTTGATGTCCCTTCTGCTACCATAGCTATAAAACCACAACTGGAGGTAGTGGGGAGGGGATGCTAATTGTAGAGTTTGGATGAGAAAAATAAAAAAGACCTTGAGGTTTTACTAAAACCTCAGATTAGTCACACAAGTCCATTGCCACAGACTGTTTTGCTCACTGTGCATGCAAAAGTGATGCGAGTCCTAACTTGGAGAAGTACCTTTGAGACGGTGCAGCCTGAGATTCCAAACAGTTAACTACTCTAAAGAGCAATGTGATATTCGTGCAGGTTTAAATTATGGCTAATACAAGATTAAAGTTAAGCATTGTGTTGGCAACTAGACATCAAAGTACCTCCCCCCCCCCAAAAAAAAAAAAAAAAAAGAAGGGGGGGAGTGTCAGGAAAATGAGTTGCAGCCGTAGACTTAAACTTAGTAACTTAAAAAGAAAAACTTTTATCCTTCAGAAATTTTGAAGTGCCTGTCACTTAATGTTCCTTCCTTCAAGTCGTGGTTAAAGGCTCATTTCAGAAAACCACAATGACTCAGCTACTTTGAATATCTGTTCAGTTAGCATGTGGCTCATATTGGAAGCCCTAAGATTTTCTCCCACCTCCAAAGATGATTTTTATTGGTGGATACTTTATTGGAAGTATCTTTTGCACTATGATAATTTTAAACATACTTTAAATATTTAGATTTTTAAAGAAGTGTAAAGGCATAATACCCTGATATTGGTAAGTAGAAAGGAGAACATTTGTTTTTAAATATTATTTTGCAAATGCAAAGGTAAGTTTATCTACGCTTTTTTTTCCGCATTTGAAAGTGACTGTTTCAGAAATGGTGCTGTCTAATGTTTATTGCAGTATAGTGCTGGGTTATTCTAATTTCTGCTGAAGGACTGAAAACGAGTTCCTTGGATATTTTTTGGATTGAATCAGTTAACTTGAAGAAATGAACAGTTCCTCCTACGGTGCTTTGGCCCCTTCAGATCTGTGTGCTGGTCAGACAGCGCCTTCAGAATGCTCCATGGACATCCTTGCATGCATCAATACGTACATCTTGTTGTGACCTCAGATAAATTCTTCTGTGTTCCTCTGTACAGCACTACATGTTCTCAAGGACAGGACCTGCCTAGTTCTGTTCTTTATGTTCTCAAGCTCTTCACTTGGGAATGGTATGGGTGGCTTGGAGAGAGTTGGGTCTGGACAAGAGCTTTCTCAGAATCAGTTGGGTGGCCTGGTGAGAGATGCTTCTGAACACATCAAAGAGAATTTCTGAGTAAAACCTATATAAATATACTTAGAACTAGTAGATTGTACAGGAAGGAGCTGTGTGAATCTATCCTTTGGTGTGGTAGGGCTGCAATATATCTTTTTATCCTTATTTAGTTGACAGAAGCTTGAGGGTGGTAGGAGGAATAGATGATAGTGACCAGGTATTTGTGATGATTAAGAAAAGTAAGGTGTTTAATGGAATAACCCTTCCATAAGACATAGTGATCTACAGGATGACTTCTTTAGTAGTCTGAGATGGAGCTTCATCAGGCAGCATCCTGTGTGGGTTTTCTGTGCTTACAAGTCTGTGGCACAACCAGCTGTCAGGTTGGGCTTTTTAGATTCGTATGGAGCTAGTCCAACCTCTCGATTAATATTTATGCAACTGACTGAATTGCTGAAGTGGACATCTTGCTTTGCAATGATTCTTGATTACTAGCATCATGCTGGTGCTAGATCTGAGAACACAGAAATAATCTCTTATTCATTTTTCCCTGTATTTCCCTGTTGGTACACAGAAGTGTTGCCATGGAGGAGAGCGTGGGGTGGGAGTAGGCAGGAACCAGCTGCTTTAGGGCCACGCTGGGAGGAAGACTGGGGGAGGATAATGCATGAAGTCTGCTCTTGCAAACAGTCCTAGGAACTTTGCTGTCAAGTGTTGCGTGCATTTGTTATGGAAGAGCTTTGCAGGCACGTAAGGAAGGGTGGGTCTTTTAAAGAGAGGAAATTGGCTTTCTCTGCACTGCTTGGGAGGGAAGAGGTTACAGAGCTAGCATGCATGGTGGAATTCATGGGCCTTTGTTTTTAGTCAAGAGTGCCTTGGCAATCTTGTGCGCCTTCATGCATTGTTTAAACAAGTACTGCTTTTTAATGATGTGGCCCTTCAAGGATGTACAGTACAACTGTAAGACTTTTTAAAATTTTTAATCTAGCCAGCACAATGAATTTGCTGATAATTCAGTAACGCTCCTTTACCTGGAATATGCTTATGACCTGGCCGGATGGTTTTTTGTCTGTGTGTATTAACATTTGTTTGTCTCTTCTCATGAGGGCAGGTGTTCCCTAGAGTTCACTTTGGGTAGCTGTGTGCTGTTCGAGGCTGAGATTTGCGATAGCTTTTGAAGCCTTTTCCTGTTGGTCATATCTCCACAGAGCAGCAAATTGGCAATGCAGGACTGGATGCAATGCTGGAATTACATGAGATACCATTATTGCAATTGGATGACCCCTTCTGCTTGCTTCTGTCCATATTATCTTTTTGTAAATGTAACGCAGTGGTCAGTCGTGGGCATGACTGAGTACAGGTTTGATAAAAGAAGTGCTTCTCAACTGCTCCTATTCATTAGGAAGTAAAAATCCTGAGTACTAAGAGATCAAGGAAGATAGCGTGATGTGATACTCTTTCTGCATGCCTGGCATCTCTGTCAGTGTTGCAATCATTTTGACCAATTTTTGTTACTGTTTTCCAATGGTTTCTGAACACTTTCATCATAAATCTACTAGACCTTACAAAGTGGAGACTGCACAGATAATTTCTTCATCAGATTTCATTAGAATAGAGCAAAAGGGTGTTCTGTTGCTGAAGTGAAGGATCCATCCTTGTTACATCACGATGGGTATATCAGCAGGCTCGGTTTAAATATTTTTAGCAAAAAAAAAAAGTTTATTTGTATACATAACAAGCATATGGCTTAACGCTTCTACTCAGCAGTTATCTGGATGTATTTATTAGTAAAAGTACCACGTGGGGATGTTTGACAAGAAAAACTTGTTCTCTGGAATAAGGTTGGGGTTTATGAAGTTAATTAGTATTCCACAAGGAGCTCTCAAGCGAAGGCTGAAAGCTTTCTGATTTTAGCGGTCAATTGTGTCCCCAAACATGGGTTGTCTGAGAGCGTGGGCTATCTGATGACAATTTTTAAGATATGTTATTGTAAAGAAGTGGAGATAATGTGCATGAGAATTATAATATTTGGCAATGTTTGTAGTAGTGCAAGTTTGGGGATGGAATACAAAAACTCTGTTATATCCTTACTTTGGCAGATTGTGTGCTGTGACCTACCATCACACTTCCAGCCTCAATATTTCCTTCTGAAAAATGTGACTACTCTCACAATATCATAGTAGCTGTTTGGCTCAGAAACTTGCTGCTATACAGTGCACACGATTATGCAGTGCTTTCCTTGAGCAGCTCATCTATTTCTCTTTAAATATTGAGTCTTTGTAATGTTTTTAACCATACTTTAAATGGCTTCACCTTGTAAAAGCCTTCAAAGGTTTTTGAATGACCAAGAGGGGAAAACTGCACAGCGGAAGCACTCCTGGGCTGCCACACTGCAGGAGGATGCAAGGCATTAATGACCGCTTAAGGTCCTTAATAGTTCTCTGTTTCTATGACAGTTGAAGATCATGGAAATATAATTCACTGAATACAAGTTTGTACCAGCCAATATCTTTTGGCTAAGTCTTATAATCCTTCTTTCTTAAAAAAGTTCTTTATTTAACTTAATGTTTAGTATTGTTAGTGCTCTGATCTTTAGTAAGAAAATAATGGATTGGTGCCTGAATATATCTAATGTGCCATTCGTGTATTTGAATTGAAAAGTGGCAGGCTTTTTGAATATTTTCAAAGGGCAAATAGAAGACATGCTCGGTATCTGGAAGTTCACCTTTTAAAAATCCAGAGACATGGCCCAAGTAAAGTTAAACCACTGCTCCTAGTCACTTCCTTTTCATGCTGTGAGTGACTTACTAAAACTGAAAGCCAATGAGGAAAGTCCCAAGTGCTCATCCAGATCTAAAAGCTCAGGAAATTACAGAAAGTCGACTTTTCACATCTATGTCACTTAGTTTTTTGTTTCACATATCCTCAGGTGTTTTGAGGGGAGTTTTTATTCTACTTGTATCAGTTATCTTTGAATAAGGTCCAGATATTTAATCACTACAGTTGGTGTTTTCCATGATTAAGCCTTTGGATAGCATCAGTGTCTGGGTTTCGTTTGTAATCTGCTGAAATAGTCTTTATTTCTTGACTCCCAGGCAGAATCCAGTTTTTGAGCATCTCTAATATCAAGAATACTTGCAATCCATCTTTTATAATTCATGTCTAGTTTATTGTATGAGAGTCACTTGTTGGTTAAAAAGGCCGATGTACTTGTTTTTCCAAAAGCATGTGTTAAAACACTTGTGGGTAAAAATTATCCCTGGGGTCTACAGATGAGTAAAATAGTCAAGTGCTACCTCTTACTACAGTGATTTTCCTCTGAAGTCATAAATCCAGAAAGCATTGTTTCAGACCTCCTCCTTGGGAAAGTTGGCATGGGATGGTGCATTGAGTGCTCTTGTTGTCGGTGCCAAGGGCCATTTTTTAGTGGTGGAAAACAGCAACTGGCACCATAGCAGGTGAAACGCCACTGGTCAGACGTCACTGTTGATGTAGTTCTTGTGAACTCCTGTTAAATTTGCAGCGGAGCAGAAGAGGGCTGCAGTAATTTTTAAAACACTCCATCACGTCTGTGAAACCAGCAGGGTTAGGTCCTGCCTCTGAAGTGTTATTCGGTCCATGGGACCAAATTTGAGTGGGGCTGCCTTCACCATGAGTCGCCATTTCAGGCTGTCCTGGCATCCTCCCACCAAAAGATTTCATCTGCCTGCTCTGTTTCTCCATTTCAACCTGCAGACCAACAGTTGCAAATCGATATCAAATTTATTGGATATAATTGGGGTTTTTTTAGTTGCTTCTGCTGTTTCTGAATGCTAAGATCTTGTGTAGAAAAGGAAAATCAATCTGAAACCTGATTAAATTAATCTGAAACCTGAAATCCTGAAAATCAGGGCATAAACCTGACGTAGATCTGGAAGTAGAGGCTGGACCACCTGACAGAAGCAACCAGGAAGCAGTTTTAATATGATTGTGATATAAATAATAATTGAAAAAAAGACAGTAATTGAAACAAATGAAGGAAGAGAAGGGACAGAAGCAGGCAATGTTAAAAGAGGACTTCAGTGCATTTTTCTGAACTGCTGCTTTGAGGCTACTGACAAAGGTGGTATTTGTGATCAGAGATGACTATCTTTGCTGACTCTGTGCGGATATGAGTGTAGGATGTGTTCAGACAGTGATGCAGCTGGTGTTATTTAATAGCTCTCACCAGCCCATCCATCACTTTTGAATCCAGCTTTCTTCGCTGATTGATATGTTACCATTATGTCAATAAGGCAGCTTGAAAGATGGCTTAAAACATTGAAAATACCTAATTATTGTTCTTTCTGGAAAAGGAAATTTTTAAAATTGATTTAGCACTAAGTGGTTTGAATACATTTATTTTCTCTAGACTTTTCAGAAACAAATACAGGTAGGGCTGTTTGTTGTGGTGGCAATGGTCATGCCTTGAGGGCAAGATGATAATGTACAGTCCTTTTTGGCGCTTCCCTTGGCAATGCAAATGCCTTGATGCATTGCTGTTATTGCCTGAGGGCTTCATTACAGTTCCATCACAAGGATCAATTAAAAGGCTGGGAAAATGCATTCTGATTTAAAGCACATCAGTTTCGGTGTTAAGGAAAAACAATTATCAGCAGCGTGGTGATAGCTAGGTAAAGGTTCAACTGTCAGTTTTTCCCCCTCGTATTTTTCAGTTGATGATGCATTGCTGTGAAGGCCTCCCAGCTGTGACTGTCAAATGCCCCACTAATCTACAGATTTGCTCATCTTTTTGCAGCTGGCAGGAGAGGGGACTGAAATGAATGGATCTGTTGATTCACACACACTGTGAGGAGGCAACAATTAATAGGCTTTGAAATTCAATGACTGGTAAATATTGTGTTCTTGAAAATAAATTGGCTTAGGAAGCAAGCAGCATTCGGGATTGAACGCACAGGTGGATACTCCTTTTGCTTGGCTTTGGTAGGGTGCCGGTGTGACTGCTGCAGAGAGGGAGTGCAAATTTAGAAAGCCAAGTATTGCAAAAATGGAGCACCTGAGAGCTTGGGGCAGGGGACCTCCTGCTTTGGCTGGTGCAGCTCTTGTGGCAGAGCGATAAGAAGCCTTGAGGTCCATCACTTGCACATTCTTACTGTGGTATCAGCATAATGGCTTTTTTTTGGTTCCTTTTGTCTCAAGGATTTCAGGGAAATAAGGCAGGCATTGTCATGTGAAATTACAGCACCTAAAAACAAACTTCTTGGTCTGCCTAATAATTAGACAAGAAGTTAAAGAAATGAAACCGATGGTTTCCTTTACAGATATGTTTTAACTCCTTAATTTATTGTATGAAGTTTTGGTGTTCCTGTTGCAGGCTGTTCTCCAGGGACATAATCAGTCGTAATAAACAGAGGAGTCCTAGAAGCTGCTGTGTTCACTGGAAAATAGACACCAAGTTAACACAGTGTTTATTTCTGCAAAAAGCTTACACTTGGAGCCTGTATGAAACATCCCTTAGAGATGGATGATAGCGTGTTCTACTTCTTTTTTCTGGAAGATAATGAAGTAGTAGAGCAAGCTAAAATAAATTGAATGACATCCATGTGTTTTAAAAAAGAAAGAAAAGAAAAAACCCAACTCAGTTTCTTTTGAAGTTGAAAAATGAACAGTATTCTCTTCAGCAATTCCACCGTTGCTGCTTGTCCTTGTCCAGTAGCACACTGGCAGCTTTGTACAGCAGAGTGAAATGTGTCAATCTAGGATACGCAGTGCATTTTTAGGATTTAGATTTTTGGTTTTGCGTGCTCACTGCACTCAGGTGCCAAGCACTTTAGGTGATGGTAAGTGCCCCATCAGCATCTCTTTCCAGACGTAATCTATGGCGATTCCGATGCCTAGTTAGAATGATGGTGTTGCATTGCATTAAAAAACAAAACAAAACAAAAAACAAACAAACAAAAAAACCCCAAACCAACAAACTCCAGTAAGAATGTGCTGTCGGCTCCTGCCGGCTGGGATAAATGCCTTCAGGCCTCTGCTGGCAGGCTCTGCTTCCGCTCGTGGTCGCTGAACATTTGTTCTTCCCATTTGCAATCCGGTCTAGTGAAGCTGGCTTATTCACATTTCTATTATCCAGCTGTCTCGCTTTTTTAATACAGTGCGGCTTTGCTGCTTTGGCTTCCAGCTCTCACTTGCCTTATTTGGTAAAGCAGTGCTCTTAAGCTGTTCCTGGAAGGGGCTGTTTTGCTGGTTTAGGGAGTATTTTCCGCTTTCATTTTTGATCTCTAAAGCTATAGATTGTGTTTTAACAGTGGTGCTGATGTAGTTTAACTCTTCAGTGCTGTCAAACTGGAATATTGTGCTTTTTAGAAGTGCTCGAAGTGTTTTATTCTCTGCTGTAACGCACTGGTATGCTGCTGCAGACAATTTGAGCAGAGCCAATGCATGGCAGCACTTATGTTTATAGCATATATATATACCTTGTCAGCATAATCTACTTTTTAGACAACCAGAGTGCAATCTTCAGTGCTAAGACTATGTTATGGAGGACTCGGCCAAATTTTAATTAGCTGCATGATTTGTTGGTGTCTTCTGTGCTCTGTTCCTGAGAAGGGGAGTGGTGTACAGCGACGGAGTGAACTTGGACAGATTGAGTAGTATCATTTGATAGGCTTCAGCAAGAGCATCTCTGGTCCTCTGCCAAAAGGATGGTGACTGTTTAGAGAGAGGTAGAGGGCCTCAGTAAGTGAGGTGAAAGAATCAAGCCGAGCCTAGGAACAGAAAGCAAGGAATAAAGCTTTCAGACTCAAAAACCAGATGCGGACACTGCTGTTTTACTCTGTTTGCCTGGGAGTGCAGCACAGTTCAGCAGCATGACTCTGCTCTATTCAGCTCCAGGGTGGTGTTTCCTACAATTAAGGCAGGTCTGGGTTTTTTGCATTTATCTTTGCTTTGCTAAGCTCTTCAAATAGTGCTGCTCAAGTCCATCTATAGTCAATTTACTGGAAGTCTGAACATCCATGTGGCAGCACACGCCTTATGGATGCTGTCTGTTACTGCCAGTGCAGCACTGGGTGACTGCATTTGTCACAGCTGGCTGTCCTCTGCAAGCTCCACGGAGAAGACGACAACTTGGGAATTCGCTTAGAATTACCTTGAAAATTGAAGAAACAATCTGACAAACAGTGTTGCAGTTCAGTGGAGGCATATGCCAAAGACTGCACTTAGTTGACTGCATCCAGGGAGCAGGAGGATGGGCACACGCGGCAGTGCGGTAGGAAAGGATCTGGGGATTGCAGGAATCACAGTTTGAATAGGAGTTGTCGATGCTGTGCTGTTACAAAAAGTGCAATTGCTGCCTTGGAATATATAAAAAGAAACATTGCCAAAAGACATAGTAATTATTTTTTCCAATTTTACTTCCTGGCAGAGCCTCAAGTGAAGTATCTTGTTTAGTACTGCACCTCATAGTTCCAGAAAGATAGGAGCCAACTAGAGAAAATCCAGAGGAGGGTAATGGTCAGGAACAAGACCAATTCGTCTTGCATCTTGGTAGTTGTGGGACAGAGGAGCCTGCAAATACTGCTGGGAGAGGGAGGAGGAGTTCTGTTCTGCATGCCCACAGGGGGAGGGAAAGAAGTAATGGGCTTAAATTGTAAAAATAAATAGGTTAGATACAGAAATAGTGGAGTGCTGGAATAGATGACTTCAGGAGATATGGCAGGAATGGAGGTAGGCATAGTTAATTCTGCCTTTGGGAGGGAAGGATGAGCTAAGTAAGCTTTCTAAGGGTCTGCCAGTCCTGTGAACCTGTGGTATTGGCAATACCACAGAAGGCAGTGGGGCCAGAGTTTAGGAAGATGGCGCTCAGTGCAGAAGGAAGGAAACAAATAAGCATTTCAGGCAAGAGATCCCAAGCACTTCATTAGCGTAAGAAAACTCAAAGCACTGAATTCAGTTTTATTATTTATTCAGTTCTTCCAACCTAGACTTCAATAGTATTATCAAATATTTATTTAACTTCCCTGTGTTTTATTTTTTGGCAACGGGGGTTTTCTTCAAGCCAAATGCATTTAAAAGCTGAAAATTGAGTTACTTTATTGAACAGATGAAAAGTTTGCCTTTTGCTTTGCGTGATGCTGTGGCGGCTTGTTTCTTATGACATGCACGCAAAACATTCTTAAATAGAAACGACGTTTATTATGCCGTTCAGTCACGTCAGCTCTGTCTGATAGCACAACCGTATTCTTTCCATACTGCTCAACATTGCCGCTTTCAGAGGGTGTTTGAAATTTGATCTTTCTTGTTCTTCCTGTGCTCGGACTGTCCGAGCCGTTCCCCGCTGCCTGCCCCCGCTTCCTGACCCGTTTTGAGCAGGAACCTTATTCCGGAAAAGCAGGAACAAGTGAAGAAGAAAACGTGAAAATGAAATCCAAGGGGCGAGCAGTCGAAAAAAAATGAAATGTGGCCAGCAGATGAATACACTTCGGTTTACTGCTGGCGTAAAACGTTACTGATGTACACTGAAAAGACCTGAAGATTTTGAGGAAGAACGTCCCGAGACTTGTGTTTTAGTGCCTCACAGGGAGATCTATCGTGGAAAGCGTTAAAAGGGAGATAGTGGATGGCGTCCTGAGTTAAGAATACAGCTCTCAAGGCCGGGACAAAGGCTAAAGCCATGACAGTTCACTTAAAAATGCTTCTGCACCTTTTATGCGCATTAGTTTGCTGAATACCTTTCATCTAAAGTACAAATGCTTCTCCTTGTAGTGTGTAAAACTTGATTTACAGTACTTGTGGGAGAGAGAGGGGGTTGGCCTTTGGACTTTCTTCTTGGCAAGATTTGCCTCTAGTCCAGGATTCCTTTTTGTGCTGGACCAGACACAGAGATGAGCTAAGACAGTAAAAATGTTCACTGAAACCAATAGCTTTCTTGAGGTCCTGGGTTAGCTCAAATTAATGTATGCAGTTGTGAACTCTTCTCTTGATTTTTTGTTTTTTCTTTTCTTTTTCCCTCTCCTCAACATTAAGAGGTTTGTTGTTTTTTGTTTTTTGTTTTTTTTTCTGGCTTGTATTTGTTACTACCCAGGAGCCATCGTGGTGCTTTGACTTTTTCTAAAGGTTCTTGAGCTTATTCTTAGCTTAAGTACCTTCTCTTGGTCCAAATTATACTTTGTGTTCATAAATAAGACCTGTTCCTTAATGCTTTCAAGGTTACCTGGCATATTCACTCTCTGCCCTTAACACTTTTCTCTGAGGAAACTCCGTGTGCTGTTGTCTTCATGCATCTCTTGTAGCCCTGTGTATTGCCCATCCAGGAACACGTTCTCCATCGTGGTGCCACATCTCAGAGACGGGGAGGCTGCCAGTTTTCTTGCATTCTTTAACCTGACCCCCTAGATGTCAAATGGGATGTGGTTTAGTTAAATGCATCAGTGGTTTTTTTTTATTTCTACTTGTGTTGCTGTCCCTTCTGGCTTTGTGTTTTCACAAAGCAACTTCACTCAGCATTGCTCGTACCAGAGACTGAAAAACGAATCTGGTCTTTCCTGCAAATGTTTCCTTTAGGAACTGCCTGTATATCCAGTGTCTAAATATTTCTCTCTCTTCGAGTAGCAGTTTTCTTTTTGAAGGAGACCAAAGAGGTTACATGCAGAAATAAAACAAACAGCAGTGTATTCTGAACTCTTTGGTACCTAAGATGATTACCTAAAGGTGTGTTTCTTGTGTTAGCCTTTTGGTAGTTTTTTGGGCACTTTGCTGCCATTGTGGTCCTGAGGGCTTTGGAGGGTGTTTGCTTGTAGTGTTGCGAGTTGTCTGTGCTTTGGTTCTCAGTTTACCCCAAGACATGGCAGTGTGTCCAGAGCCTCATGAGAGAATTTTCCCTGCAGGTGAAGAGCTATGTGTTTGCTCTTCCTTGTTAGAATAAAGTTATCTTGCTCCGTTTTTGCTGAAGGACAGCCTTAGTCCACAGTAAATTGCAGTACATCTAAAATGCTGTGTTTATTATTGTAAAGTTACTAACAATGTTGTGTGGAGTCATGTGCTAATTTATGTGTTCAAAAAGCCGTTGCTTTTTAATGAATGTTGCATTAATGAAAACTGTTGATTTAGTAGGCAATGATATTCAGTGTCCAGCTCTCAGGTATATAATTTTTTACTCTCTGAAATCACTGTTGCAGTCTTCTCCCTTTGTTTGGTTTGATACATCAGCTCTAAGTTAGCAACAATTACATTATTTCCTATGTTGTTACAGCTTGAAAAACTGAAGTAGCGATTTCCACTGGTAGAACTATGCATAACTGAGTACAATGGTAAGAGGGTGGTTACTCTCATGTCTTGCAGATATGAACTGAGGGTGGTTATTTTAACATAAAAATTAAAATATATTTAGATCATAAATCATGCAGGCTCTCCATTTAAATGCTGGTTGCAAGGGTGATTTTCCTCCTTTATTCTGCATTGAAAAGCAAAGCATTGAAAGCCCTTGAAAAAGGCAAGATGCAACAGCATGCAGAAGGGAGGTAACAGACTTCACAGCAGCAGAAACCTCTAATATATTTTGCCATGTAATTAGTTCGACATTTGAATCCTGAGTGATTGGGTTGATTTGCAGTGACATGTGTGGTAGTGACAAGATCTTTGGGCTTGGAATACAAATGCCCTTCTCACCCGTGCTTAAATTTTCCCCACTTGTGGCATGGCAGAACTGTTGGCAACATGAGATTTGACTTCAGTCGTTTTCTTGCACTGGGGTAAAACTGTGCAGCTCAGGTTTGTTTTCTCGCTTGTTTTGCTGGAGCTGCGGATGAAGTGGGCTCCGTTGGGACAGCAGGTCAAGTGTTTAGTGCATCCTGACAAAATATGAAACGAGTTGCTGTGCTCCCAGCAAAGCTTGTTTGCTGCAGATTGAAAATGAAAGGATGTCTTCTCATCACAAAGACAGTGATTTCAGTAGGATCTTTCTTTCTCCCTCTTTATGGAAATGCAGGAATGATTAATAATCAACACATTTCTGTAGCTGCTTTTGTTCTATATTCTTTGAACCTCTTAGGCTGTCATCTATTCATTTTAAACCTCAGAAGGAACAAGTACAGAAATAGATGATGTAGTAATCCAGGGGCTGCTGAGGAGGTGAAACTTGCCTGCGATTGAATATTTGCATTTTGTATTATTCTGTGTGCCTCCTGTGTGAAAATATTTCACTTAAACACAAAAGAGGTCTTCATTTTGTCTTTAAATAAATAACCTCTTCATCCTGTGGAGTGTTATCATCCTTGTGAGTGTATTAAAGCTGTGCAACTTTCTATAAAGTCAAGAACTTCTATTTGCAATATTTCCATCATTGCCAGCTATGTTACTTCATCTTCTTTGCTGCTACTTTTTATATTTAAAATAAAAATTAAAAAATACTATCCTTATGCTTATTCTCTACTGTGAGAGGCTTTGGCCTTGGGGAAATATCAGGTATCTAAGTATAGAAAAGTCTGAAGAGAAACTGCTAAATTTCAACAGGGAATTGCTAATTTTCTTTCAATTTTAGTATTGCTGCGCAAAAAGGAGTTTGGTTTTTTCAAGTAACGAAGAAACAGCTGTGTTGGTGTTAAATATTCAGTGGGTTTTGTAAGTGACTTATTTAAATATCTTCATCTTTATAGATTTCCCTCATCTGAAAGTACTCTGAAGTATGATTTTTGAGAGAGAGAATCATTTTTCTTGACTCTTACCTTTCTCCAGTTGGCATTTTGTAAAGTCTGAGTCTGTGCTTAAAAAAATGAAATACCGACACACCTTTTTGTTGCCAACAAAATATTTGACGCCTGCTTTCTCTAACTGCAGAAAATTTGGTGAGGGCTTTCTACTAAATGCTTAAAATAGCCAGGGGAGATTTGGAAAAAATGATGAGTGGTGTATTACACAACCAGCCTGGCTGAAGCTAAAAGTACTTCCAGATCATTTAGAAATGAGCACGCTAGAGAATGGCAGAGTAAGAAGAATCGTGTACTGTGACTCAAAACTGATCTGAGCTAATCTCTGAAAGTAGCAAAGATAGAAAGTTTTAATAGTGGCTGGTGTCCAGCTGTCACACAGCAAAGGCACCACTAAGAGCTTTGGATGTCGGCAGTGTCAGTTTAGCAACTTTTTGGGCTGTCTTCATATACTGAGGGTAGAATTGACATCATAACATCATTTAATGCCCCAAGTGGTGGGGAAACCCTCTGAAGGGAAGGCTGAATGGCATAGGTATGTTTGAGTTTGGGTTGTGTATTTCTAGGCAGCTTGTGGTGAAAGAAGGTGACTGTATCTTGGGTGGGCTCTGAAATACTCCACTTGCTTCTCCAGATCATTCCAGCCTCTCTGAAGTTAGTGGCTATTTGCAATTTTGGACTAGTCTTGCATTATATTTTACAGCAATCTCATTAATATATTGCCTAAATGCTACTTAAATTCCCATGCAACAGAGTCAGTTTTAAAAAAAGAAAGAAAAAAAATCAGTCTGGTCAGGTTTTTCATTTTGCTATGGAAGCAAAAATTGTGTGTACCCTATTGAATTGAACCTGACAGGTAGAACAGGACGGGGTTAGCCAGCAAGCCAGCTCTCATGGGGCAGCACCAAAAGGGAGCTTATCGATGTTACGTGAAACAGTGATGGTCCATTTCTTAAATCAGGCCCTGCGTCTGTGAGCCCAGATGCTGTTACCCCTTTAGAGGGACTGACCACAAGATAATTTTCACTTGCCCAGCGGCAGCTTACCTGCCCCCATGCAATGCAGTTCGTGTTCACTGCGGGGTGGAGGTAGAAGCACTGCGGAGGCTCAAGGTTGGCTGAAAGTTCCCATTACAGGATGCTTTTCCAGCGTGATGGTTTTAAGTTTTACTGGTTTGGCTAATATATATATATATTTTTTTTTTATTTATTTTTGCCAGGTACTTTTCCCAGATATGTTTTTAAAAAAAAGGTCTGTGTTCCTAAAAAGTGATTGGCAAAATACTGTGGTGATGGTTAAGGGAAAACGCCCAGCCTTTTCTTTGTAGAGTTCTGGTTCCTTATGCTTTGGGAGTATAAGGTGCCTTGGATGATGAAGTTGGGAAACCTTGGAAGATGAGGATTGTCTGGGCAAAACATAATCCCTCCTCAAGTATTAGGTGGAGACCTGTGTATTGCTGTCATGGGGGGAACAGTGAAGAGGTGGATTAATCATTTGTTGGGGGCCAAATAAATTAATTGGGATGGAACTAGAGAATCTGACTGGTTTGGCTTGGACTGGCAGGAAAGGTTGGAAGTTTGGAGAGTATGACTGGGTAGGAAAGAAGCAAGATCTAGCACAAGAGAAAGGAATGGAAAGGGAAGAGGAGAAAATTAAAAGCATGGGGTAGAAAGAACTGCAGTTGGCGTAATGTAGCTGGCAACCTTCTTTCTTCATTGAACCCCAGAATACTTCAAAACATAGAATTTTCTGGTGTTTCCAGTGTCCTTGATTTTGATTATTCCTCTGTGATGCTGGTACTTGCAGAAGATAACCAAACGTTACTGGAAATATTTTTGTGAGCTTCAGGTGGCAGAGACCCATGTGGGAATCCAAATGTCCAAACAGTGGGAGCATTAATGTGTCACATGGTGCAATTATGGTCTTGGTCAGTCCACTTTATTAGATCAAAGCAATTGCTGACAAAAGAACATGATTTAGCTTGGAAACGTTAAAATGCACATTTAATACATGTCCATATAACCTTCATTCATCATCCATGTTCCTGATGGGGTAGTAGGCAATTATGCAATCACTTTTTCCTGCAGGACCTTTGTTCGGTGTTCAGGCTTGATGATGTGTCATCATTTCATCAGCGGTTACGTAGTGTTTTATTTTTATACTTATTCAGTGTGCAATTCTGCCATTTTTCGCTGTATATCATGAAGATCTGAAAAGAAAATGCATTCCTTCATGGTTAGTATTCAACGAACAGTGTATAATAAGATGTAATTACTTTGCAGTAATAGCTTTATTTGTCACCTTTCCTGTGTGGCTAAAGCTGCTTGAATCCATGATCAGAGCAGATAGCTGATTGTTTCAGCTGCTTTGGCTTCATTTTGGATCTGTTAGAAATAGACCTAACTTTCATAGTATAGTGTCTGACAAGTAGTTGGTTTATCTTACAGAGTCATCACTACTGTGGGTTGCAGATTGCTGACCGTGATGGTACTCAGTAGCACATCCTTGCATGTTGACTTTTGTAAACATGTAAGCCTATGGAATCTGGAGATCTAAAAGTCTTCTGGCCATAAAGTTCATGTAGTTTGACCCACGGTGAAATACATTTGGTACTAACCAGCCTTTGGTGGTCATATTAAGGTGAATAAGGCTAAGTTTAACTCCTCAACCACTTAAGAAATAGATTTCATAGAACAAATACTGGAAAAAAGCACTGGGTGTTTTTTGTTGTTTTAGATCTGTAGCTTTGTAACTAGGAAGAAAACCTAAGAAAAACACGTTATGTCTTCTCTTCTTGTGTTGGACAAGGTCAAACACTTGCACACCTCTCCCCTGTGCTACAGGGAAGAGAAGGGGGCTGCTTGCAGTTAACAATTTAGAAGTTAAGCCTAACTTGACAACTTTCTTGACTGAAAAGGATGGAAAAAAGTACACTTGCACTGTGACTAAATCTAGCATACAATTAATTCTTCTATGCAGTTCTGTGTGTTAATTGCTGTCATTGTGTGAACTGATGGTTTAAGCAAAAATAGAAAATTTTATAACTGGTGTGTTGCTTACAGTGCATAGTCTTAGCTTAAAGTGCCAGCCTGCAGTGGCTTTTTGAATCTGTTCTGTGCTGTCAATCTCTGTGAATCATCTTTATGTAAATGAAAAATACGTTGAAGAGAGCAAACCTGAAAAGTGTAGTTTGCACTTCGTTTTCTACTTTTCTTGTTTGTTCAGAAGCTATAAGCTGGTAGTGTCAAAGTGGAGGTGAGTATTTCTGGATAGATGCGATTAAATCTCCTTCCACATACCCTCAGCTCGTTCTCTTCTTCCCCAGTATGTGTCACCCATTAAAGATCCCCAGTGCCATACCCAGCTCCTGCTGTATCTCTTGCTGGTATACTGGGCCACCAGCTAAGCAGGCTGTAGGAATTGCTGTGGTGGTCTGGGACAAGCTGATCAGCCCATTTGGCAGTCGGTGGCTCACTGTGAGATGAAACGACAATCTGCCACTGGTGCTTCACCCCATTAGAAGGGGATTTAGTTTTGAAGACAGACCTTTGCCCTTCTGTGAAAGGTGTTTGATATTGCCTGGTGTGCTCTAACGGTGCTTTGAGGATGGATTACACAGGCAGAGCCACATCAAATAGGTCTTTTCTTTAAGAAAGGCATGAAAAGAGTGAAGGTGTCCATCTCAGATGGCATCCTGAGGTAAAATTATAAAGGTTTGTCTCAGGTGGGGCTCAGCCCCTTTGGCAACTTCAACCTGTGGCAGAGCTGAAATGACTTGTCTTCAGTGTGGGGTTTTTCCCGTTTTGGTTGACATGCATCCAATGTGTCTGTTAGCAAGGTAGCTCATAAGCAGCTGTGCTTTTCGAACAGTGAAGATAAAACCCCCAGGTAGGTCTCTCCCCAGCTTGCTGCTTCCCAAATTGCAATGCTTGCCTGTAAGAATACACCAGGAGCCTTGAGAAAGACCACGTGAATTAGAAGCCTGAAGTCTTACATCCATGTCATTGCCAAAGAGGCACTGGGAACAGCCTTCTGGCTTTTTTGGCACTTTGTTTAAACTTCTAAGCTGCCACTTTAGGCACTGTCTTTGAATAGCTTAATTTATTTTTTTGCGTTTTCAGTTGCTTAGCAACAGAGAAGAGAAAAAATAGTAAACACAGCTAATTTGGTTTTATTACTGATAGGTTAGCATCTCTTTAATATAAAAATGTATTTTTAGTAAGACTAATGAGCTGTAATTCCTGGCTTTTGCCAGGCAGAATGTTAAATAAACAGGGTCGATGGACTAGGTGAAGAACCCAACACCCCAAGGGGTTTACTGTTACCTGGAACTATGCTTTGAATGTCTGTGCTTGTACATGCTATTGTTTGGGGGTATTTTATGCTGCTGCTACTTTATTAGGTGAGTTTCTCCAATTCTTTGTGCCTCATTTTCCCTAGAAATAGAAAGGATTTGACTTAAAAACTAAACAAACAACAAAAAAACCCCCAAAACCAAAAACCCCCAACCTAACATTAATTGTGTGAAGTAGCGTACCTGCTAAAGTAGAAAAAAAAGTTGTAAGTGTGTAAAATGGATCTGTTTGCCTGGGAAACATTGAAATGTGTTACCGTTTTAGCATGGTAGCGTTTTTGACTGGGACAAGTTACAAATTTTCTGGTCTTGCATCAGATGTTTGGCAGCAACAGTTAATTTTTATCGTTCATGGGGCAACATTCCTGTTGCTCAAAAAAGCATTTGTCTGATCAAGAGCTTTTTGGAATTTGTTTATAAACCTTTCCTTGCTGCTGGAATATTTGGACAATGTTAGCAGCAAAAATCCAGATAATTACAAATGGTTGAAGCAATCTCTCTGTTTATTTTATCTGTTTTTATAGATTGCCTGTTCAAACTATGTCCCATGAACCGGTACTCTGCTCAAAAGCAGTTCTGGAAAGCAGCAAAGCCAGGAGCTAACAGCACAACAGATGCCGTGCTACTCAATAAACTGCATGTAAGTATTCATGTTTAGGCTGCTGTTCGTCATCAACACTCTCATCCATACTGCTTTAAATCAGTATTTCCAATCAGCTGACAGAGTTAGCCTGGAAACACCAAGAAAGTCTATAGAAAACAGTATACAAGACTTTCTGAGATGTGCACTGAAATCTAACTCTTTAAACATCCTCTCATTTATGATAACATGCTGTTCAAGGTCTGTGTGTCCCAATATCTGTACATATGATACTGGGTTAGAGTCATGGTAGCCATTTAAGCTTTTGTTGTTAACCTGTGCTAACCTGCAGTAGTGCTCTATGTGGGCATTTCGGCTCGTAACAGCATAAAAATGGGACCCTTCAAGCAACTATGCAGAGCAGAGGATTCTCAGGCGTTGCATCTTGCCGTGGGAAGCCACGGGCATTAATTGTGCTGGCAGATGCCATCTGAGCTACTGGTCTGATAAATCTATTGGGATTCCTCAAACAAACATAGCTGCTGTTGATACATGTAAAGATTGATGGATAATTATGAGTAATTATAAGGCCAGACAGCCTCTCCTTCCTTATTAGCTTGCAGTATTTAATATTTTCTGGGTAAAATGTTGACATTCAGCAGTTGAAAACCCAGTAAGGCTGGGTAAGGATTGCTGTTTTTAGAATTCCTATATAAAAAAAAGCCAACTTAACTTAAATACCATCTGTTGACTTTAGAGTTAAATAAACTCCATGTTTATGTTAAAATTACATAGCTAGAGTACTTCATGTCAAAATTACAATTCTAAATATTTTTAGTTTCTTTAAGCCTATATTAAGCTCATTGTAGACTGAAATACAAAATGGCCTTGTAGGAGAGTGTCATTTGCTGATTGCCATATGGCTGCCTTGCTCCTGAATTTCACAAAGGCTGAGTGTTTGACTCATTTTTCTTCTGAAAACATAATTTTATAACCTAGAAGTATTAACTTGGCAAGGAGAAAGCTATTTTGGTACTGGCTGTAGCACAAAGGTCCCTCACTTGTGCCGTGTTTCTCCTGCCCCTTTAATAATGATAAGAGAAGTAGACCATGCCAGCAAGCTTTCAGTAACAGGAGATTCTGGCTTTGGTTTTTCTGGTGTATAGGGGAAGAGGAGAGTTTATGCCTGCAGGTTATGTGTGTGAGTTCATGGATTTTAAGAGAAAGTATGGTCTAAATACTGCATCATGTAGAAGAAAAGTACTGTGTAATTGCCCTGGATTCCAATGTCATTTGAAGTTGTCTTCTCTTTCCTCAGTACATGCCAGTTCAGGCGTTTGGGACCTGTTCCTCTTCGTCTGACACTTTACCATTTTGTGCCGGGGTCCTTATGGAAATACAGGATTAGATTTTTCCAGTATTTAGCCCCAGCTGAGTCATGTTTGTACAGAAATGTACCACTATGCATGAACTGCTTGATAGATTTGGTGAAAGGATTTGAGTACTTTACAGTTTTACTGAAATTTATTTAATATGCATCACTTTGACATAAAGGCTAATCCTTTATGTAGCATGTGCCAAATCAGGTCTTCACTGACCTGGGGCTGATGCGTGGCTTTAAAATAATTTGATCCCGTGTACATCACTCATATATCAAAACTTATTTTTCTGCCAATCATATGGGTACATGTGTCATCTTTTCCATTTGTTGGCACATGGAATACACTAAAAACCCCTGTGTTTTCCATGATGTGTATTGGGGGGGCTATGCCCTGAAACACGTGCATACAATTGTTAGCTCTGCCTGTGATTATATTTCTTTATCAGTGCATATAATTTCTTATTAAATTGGTGATGCAAGATGTATTCATCATCACTTGCCTTTTTTGGCTTCTGTTTGTCTGCTGCTGGAATTTATTGTCTGCTGTGGAGTGCTTAATGCTGAGGTCAGGTTATTTTAAGTTAATGCCATTTAAGGGATTTAAAATCTGGGACACTTGTCTGTCTTTGGTATCAAGAATCAGTGCTGGTTGAGAAGCTGACATCTAGTGGCCAGAGAAAATGATTCTTTCTTCTTGAATGATTGTCAGTTTTGGTGTGTGCTTTTGAAATGCATCCAAAGTCTTAATCGGATTTTCACAGAATACACTATTTTCTTCATTTATTTAATGCAGCACCCGGTCCAGTGCAGGCAGAGAAGTCCTGTCTTCTGTGTGTGCCCTTGATAGTTGAGAGGGCCCTAGTGTCTTGAAGAAATCCTTTCTCGACAGAATACTTTGAAATCAAGCAAAAAATGTTGAGAGAAAATTATGCTGCAGTGTATTTCTGAATATATTTTTGAATTTGAATGAGCAGCTGTATTCCAGGTTCTCCTGGAGCAAGAGCCAGCTATTATACCTAGCACAGCTTCTAAAAATAGCACATTTTGTATAAGCTGAAGATGCTGAAATTTTATAACAATATACAGATAGCTCTTCCTTTGCAGTAGCTAAGCTTCGTCCTGTGCTATTACTACTTTACCTTACTACAGTTAGGAACTGTGGGCACTTTCTCCTCCAGGAGAAAACTGGACCTACTATAGTCCTTGAGGTCTGAGAACCAAACCATAAACATTGATCCTTAGCTTCCAAAAAAGTCTAGTTTTAAATTACTGTCTACCGCCAGGTATTGGTTAAAGCAAATAAAGATTTTTTTTTTTTTTTTTTTTTTAAATGAAAAAATTGTCTTTCATGTAAAGTAAGAGAGACTTTATTTACCAAATGTAATGGTTTAAAAACAGCCTGGGCAAAATAGCTCACTTCTTTTAAAACAAAACAAAGCGCAAGAGACTAGTTAGAAATTAAGCTATTAAGTGGAACAACGTATCCCTATGGTCATTCAATTTTGCAAGGGTTTTCCTTTTCATTACCATGTTAGTGTGGTACAGAAATGCCCAGCTGTATTTTCACAGCCGGTCTCCAATGTAGCGCAGAGTATCCTTCAGCCTCATAAAGTACGAACTCTGCTGCTGGGAAGTTGGGAACTAACGCACTCAGAGCTGCAGTGGGCATTTGTAAATGTCTTCTAAGTAATCCTGCTGCATGGTGAAGATGGTTAGAGTCATCATAAAAAGACAGGTTGTTGAAAAGTTGGGGCCTATATTGGCAAAGTAAAATAAAGACCCAAAGTTGACGTCCTTCTCTTTCAATTTGTATAGAAGTCAGTAGAAAGTAAGATAGACTTCCTGGCTTGAGTTGTTACCCATCCCTTTTCACCTTCCCTCCATAGGTGTCGTGTTGTCTTCTCATGGCTTGTCTTCTGTCTTGTCTGAGTTTTTCATCTCATGTTTTATTCCAAAATTTTGTCAAATTCTACCCAAATTACGGATTGATTAAATGGTGTGTCTATCTTCCTAAACAACTGAAAAAGGGAGATGGAAATGATGCTGTTGGAAGTTGGAAAAAGGAAAAAGCGGTGTTTCAGATGCTCACTGTTTTTCCAGTTCTTTGAAATACTCTTAAAGAACCTCGAGTGTTTGGCCACGCTTTTGATAAAACAGTCAGCAATTGAATTCTCCTTTAATTTCAGCATGCAGCAGATTTGGAAAAGAAACAGAATGAAACTGAAAACAGAAAGCTTCTGGGAACAGTCATCCAGTATGGCAATGTTATCCAGGTAGGCTGTGAACATCTTTGCAAGCTGCACAGGATTTTGCTGAAACTCCCCTGCTCAGTGTGACTTTAAATTTCTGGAATTCATGGACAAGAGTCGGTAGCTTTGCAGGGTGTGACAGTGTCCTGAAGTGGGATCCTGTGAAGCAAGAACTGGGCGTATAGCTATGATGGAGTCACTACTTTATTATGGGTTAATTGTGCTTTTTTTTTTTTTTGAGGTCACCATATGGTTGCTTTCTTCAGAAATACTTCTTAGAGGCTTCATTAGAGGTGGCCATTTGGAAGATGGCACGGGTGCTGTACAATGCCAAATATGGTCTATCACAATCAAATGTTTGACACATCAGATAGTAAACTGGCAGAGAAGGACAATCAGGCCATATAAGTAATGGCAGTCCACTGAAACAAAGGATATGCTAGGTCCCAGGGAATGGAAAAAAAAAAGCATCAAACCCAATAAAAATGGCAAGTACAATAACTGCATAATTAAAAAAGACAGGTCTTTAATAAATGGGAAACATAATAGGCAGCACGTGCAGGTTCACCCTGGAACCAAAGCAGACTTACTTCCACTAGGTAGAGTGCCTCAGCACTTCAGAAGTAGGGATAATTACCTGAGCGTTCTGAGCCTTAAATTAAGAAATTCCTCTACAAATGGTTTTTATTTTATTCTGCTGACATAATACCAGCCAACAGAGGGGTTGGCTAGGAGCACAGGCAGACTGGGCTCTCTTGTTACAAGGAGAAATTGGTTGGCTGCCCTTTAAAGCAATTGCAGGATTTGGAGCAACCTGGTGGAGGAAGGGCAGGGAAGTCCCTGCCTTGGTTGAATTAAGTGCACTATTAGCCTATGTGTTTAGGCAAAAAAAAATTACTTTTAATGATGAAAGAAAAATAATAATATCCATTTTTGATTGGACTACAAACATGCAACACTGTTAAGAGCAGTGATAAGTTTTTGCCGATATTTTCCCATAACTCCCACCACTATTTATGGTAGTCAAAAGGCATGAAAAATTGCTTTCTATACAAACGTACCTGTCTGCTAAATTTACTGGAAATTTAACAACAGTTGATTGGAGCTGGGTAGGTGGGGAGCTGGAATGTGACCTGTTGCAGCTTACATTTTCATGCTGGTGGTGTGCAGTCTGTGAGGTGGTACGCAGTGGAGGGTTGAAGAATGGGAGTTTTCCAAAGAGAGTCTTCAAAGAAGCAGTCACGTTTTCTGTTAAATCAGACAGAGCAAAGCAAGATAAGAGCAGCTTTACTTCTTGCCACCCCCTTCTTACCAGGGAAAACCACTTAGTCCCCAGCATTTTACAACTTTTGATCCTGGGTTCTTGAACAGGCTGTTGTAAAGTGAAAAGAGCTTTTCTAAGTGTTTATTGTTTGCTGGAGAAGGGACTGTTGAATTAGCTTAAGATGTTTTGTGCTGTAGGACTGTATATATACTGAATGAAGTGTAAGTGAAATTGTGCCTGAGTTCATCAATATTTTTATATAATTTAGTTTTTATTTTAATTCCTGTATAATACTGTGGTTATCTTATGCATACTCACTATTTATTGAGGGGACGAAAAATGAGCATTCTTAGAACTGAACTCTAATTCTTATTCTAGCTGCTTCACTTAAAAAGTAACAAATACTTAACAGTAAATAAGAGGCTTCCAGCTCTACTAGAGAAGAATGCTATGAGGGTGACCTTGGATGAAGCTGGAAATGAAGGTTCCTGGTTCTACATACAGCCCTTCTACAAACTGCGTTCCATTGGAGACAGCGTAAGTGCTAAGAGGAATATCTTCACTTATTACTTTGTGCGCAGCTTGGCAAAGCTTGTTTCAGGAGGCCTGTCTTGCAATTAATGAAATGCACAGATCTTTTAGTGCGTGATGTTGTAGGAACAACCTTTTTCCTATGCTGTCATGAGGGGGAGGAAAATTGCTATGGTAACTTGTATTTTGGAAACGTGTAACGATTTAACGTTGGAGGGAATAAGGGACCTAATTATGCTAGCCTTTCACAATTCCTGTCCCATTCAAAATGGTAGGAAATGTTGAGTTCCTTCAGCATCTTGGTTTTCAACGTTGTCAGTTTGAAATCAAAATTCATCATCATTTTGTATGAGGAATGAGGTGGTAATGAGGTTAAATGGTCCTGTTCGTGGGAAATCTGCAAAATAATTGGTTCTGAATTAAATGCATTACTGTTTTAATCTCTTAATCTCTTTTTTACAAATCTGAGTCACCTGGGTATACTATCTGCCTAAAGCTATGAGGTAGTAAGCTTTAGTGTGCTCTGTGGTATAGTCCAGGTATATATTTGGCACCTAAACATAGCAGCCTCTATCAAATAGGAATGATTTATCCTGCACAGTAGCCCCATACATTTTGATGTGACTGTTCCTTTTCTACAGACACGCACACGGTAAAGCTAAAGCACAGGGTAGTGCAGTCTTAGTGGCCATTAAGCTCTTTTAAATCACACCAATTCTCACATGCTTTATCACTAAGAACAGTTCTTTTCAATACAGAAAAGGCTTTTTGATTTTTAGTTTAAGACTTTGCCCTAGAAGAAGGGAAGAATAGGACCTTTACTGTCCATAATAAAGTGCATTTGTCTTGAGTCATATGCCAGCCTGGTCAAGAATCTGATTTTACAAATGAAAGTGCGTCTTGGAGGAGGAGGATTTTTGGCTGACCTTTTGCTATAGGAATTATTTGTTAAATGTTAACCAATGAAACAACTTCATGGAAAGCAGCAGATAGGTTAGTTACCAGAATTGCAGCCTGTGTTTCTTCTGCAAGCCTCTGAGTCCAATAGTGTAAGGGGTTATTTTTCTGCCTGAATGACTGAGTACGATGAGCTAAATTTTGAAGCGAACAGAATCCTGGTTTTCACAGTCAGACTGGCATCTCTCCAAACTGCAAGAAGGTGACTGCTTCTCATCACTCCCATTAAAAAAAGAAAGAAAAAGAGCTTTCTCAGGTTGCAAGTTTCAGCCTGATGCTGTACTTATCCACAGGTTGTCATTGGAGACAAAGTAGTCCTGAATCCTGTCAATGCTGGCCAGCCTCTCCACGCCAGTAGTCATCAGCTTGTCGATAATCCGGGATGCAATGAGGTAAGGGCAGACTGACACAGCTGGAGCAACTGTACAAACCTCTGTATGATTCAGCTAAGCTGGTAGGACTGGTGTTTTATGAAAATCACGTTATCAGTAAGTTGGTTTGTACGTGTGGCATTGTGGTTATCTTGTTAATCAGCAGCTTAATATAGCTACCGGACTTTTCTCATATCTGTTGGGCCCTGGACGGAGGTTTGAGTTTGATCTCTTTTGCTTGACTGGCTAAAAATAAAATTTTTCTTAAAAATCAAAAGTTGTGGCACCGTTAGTGTAGCAAGTGACTTCCTCGCAAGTCAGCTCTGTAGTTACTTGTTCTGAAGTAAATGCAGAAAGGGCTTTCCTTTTCTACAGTAATGCAACAGGGACTGCAGTATTCTGTTGAAAATTGTCTAAAAGGCAAGGCAGTACTTTGTGGCAGTATCTTGTGCAGGCACAAGACGGGCACTAATGGTTTTAGTTCTCCTTTTAGGTCAACTCTGTGAATTGCAATACAAGCTGGAAAATAGTCCTCTTCATGAAATGGAGTGATAACAAAGATGATATTCTCAAAGGGGTAAGACTCAAAACTCTACTTGCTTGTTACTTGTTCACTGATGGGTAATGCCTATATTGACCACACTGTCTGGACTTTGACAGGGGGATGTGGTGAGACTGTTTCATGCAGAACAGGAGAAGTTTCTGACTTGCGATGAGCACAGGAAGAAGCAGCATGTCTTCCTGAGAACGACAGGGAGACAGTCGGCCACATCTGCAACCAGTTCAAAAGCCCTGTGGGAAGTAGAGGTAAGAACTGTAACGCAGGCTGGGGGTTACTGTTTCTGTATAAAAGCAGTGTACCTGGATTTCTTTTTTTAGGTAAAAGTCCTCTTGGTGTTAGAAGTTTAATCTTAAAATTCCTTTACTTACTGTGCTTTCTGTGCAAAATCAAAGAGGAGTTCTGACCTCTAATGCTGCAGCAGATAGCTCTCAAATTCAGGTTCTTGACAATTCAGAAAAAGGGGACAGAGAAACATCTGTGAAGTAATTTTCTTGCCAGTCACTAAAGTTTAACACCAGCTAATAATTTCAACTGTCCTGCTGAGTGTACCAAACACTCTATTTTTGGCGTGGAATAATGTGATTTTACACGTCCTCATTTGATAGGAGATTGCAGCCCTTTGCTAGTATCTGCGCATTGCTTGTCTGGACTATTTTTTCCTTTACTTGGCTTTTAAATAGTGTGACTAACACCTTGGCCATCACTGGCTTCTTAAAATACCCTCGCTCTATTGGTGTGATTAGAGTTGTTTTATGATTTTAAATGTTTGCCATGTGAACTGCCTGTGAGAATTATAAAATTAATTGTAATGGTGGATAGGTATTTTTCATATTTTCTTTCTTGAAGTGTCTGCTTTGATATACATTGAAACCCTACCTAGAATTAACATTATTTCCACATGTTATAACACATCAGTAGCTTCCGTGATAACTGTCTGTGTGTATGCAGTTACCACTGGTAAATGCGAGGCAGAGGTAAGCTAGTCCTTCCCTGAAAGGCACAGCTCAGTTATGCTGAGTTTTCCCTAAGAAAGCAGGTGTACCCACAGAGAAGCTGATATGGAGTAACAGATCATCTGATGTTAGAGGCTCTACTTGCCACAGGAGAAGTTAGAGAGTAAATACAACAGTCTTCAAGTTCTTTTGTACAACGCCATTGTATTTGAAACCTTTCCAGGTGTCTTCCCTCGCCCACTTTCAGAAGGTCAAAAATGAGTTATACCAAAAAGGTAAAGGACTTGTTGGATTTCTTTAGGAAGTTTGTTTTAAGACGTAGCAACACATGCACATCTAGAGCACCTTCTTTAATGACTTCTCTGCCAGCTTGCACCATAATCTTCCTGCCATCGCTCACCAGACTCCAGTGAAGTACCAGCCATTGTCAGCGACTTTGCAAACAGATATTGTCACTTGACAATGAGCAGAAAATCAATGTTCATTAATTGTTGAGGTGAACTAATTGTAGTCTGCTCAAACTATTTACTGTGCTGTGTGTTGTTCAGATAGGAAAGGTTGTTTGATCTTTTCTGGAGCTCCTCATTCTGTTCCATTTTACCTGTACGCGTAAGACGGTAAATGCTGTGTTTGAAAGGGAGGTCACTGACATACGGTGTAAATGTGGTTTCTGTTTCCTTGCAGGTGGTGCAGCATGATCCTTGTCGTGGTGGTGCGGGGTACTGGAATAGCCTTTTCAGGTTCAAACACCTTGCTACTGGACACTACCTAGCAGCAGAGGTAGGTGTTGGGGCTTGCTTAGGAACTCTGCCTTTCCTTCCACAGTATTTTCTTCCTTTTACACCTTCTGAACATCTCTCCATTTCCTGCCCTAAAAATAGACACAGGAGAGGGGAGGAGAGTGGTGTTTGGGTCCTTAATATTAATACAAAAGTAGACGGCTAAACATAGAAAACAAGATGAAAGAAACTTGAAAGAATACTATGGTACAGGGGTAGTCTTGAGCTTATTTCACTTTTTGTATGAATTCTAGAGGCAATAACTCTTCTCCTGCAAAGAATAGACACTAAATAGTATCCTGTCATGTGGGCAGTAGAATCAAGATGAATTTATTAATAGATGAATAAATTGTAAATGGCTGAGAGCCTTTGGGGGAAAATGAATTCAACTATTGTTAGTTTCTCTTGAATCACTGATTTCCGAGCGGAATTACAGAACTGAGTGTAAAACGAAAATGCAGTTAGACTTCAGACCAGTCTTGTAAGAACTGCAGATAATGCTTAGCTGTCCAAGCACAAAATAAATGAGTCTCTCTCTCCATAGTGGACATCTTTCCCCCATTGAAGTAAAATTTCAAGACATTTTATTTAAAAAAAAAAGGGGGGGAAAAAGGTCTAAGTGTTATAATTTTGTGAGTTTTGCTGCTTAACACTTGTAAATGTTTATTAAAACTACTTCTGTTTACTTTAAAGCATGGATATATCAACATGCCAATACACAAACCTCTGTAAGTAGAAGCTGTCCTGGATGTAAGAGTGTGTAGCAGGGCAGAAGGGCTGTCTCAGCCCATGCTATTGACCTGAGAGCTTCAGTGGGAAAAGTCTGGATTAAATATCCCTTTTTTTATATTCTTCTAATAAGCAGCTTGAAAAAACGGCAGCATTTTGTCACATGCACACTTGCAAATCCTTTTCATTAGTGATCCAGTATAGAGCTTTTCCAGTAAATCTTGGGTTTGCTAATCAGCCAAAACAAAAACATGGTCTTATATCATGCAAAAATATAGCAGAGGAGATTGCTCACCTGATCCATGGTTAGAATAGCATTTGTTCTAAAAGATTTCTGCCAAGCCAGTAATTTCTAGTTGGAAATTCCACTTGGGATTTTAAAAAAAAACCCTGAAACTTGGTAACTGTCTACCCCTCTTGCTCCTTTAGTAATTATCCTGAACAAGATAAATCTCTGCATGTTTGCAGATTACTTAACTGCTTAATTCATGGACAGGCAGATGCCCCATTAGAAGTGAACCAGTTTGCACAGTATATTTGTTCTGCATGCCTGGTAGTGCTGTAGCAGTAGAGTGCATCTTTTACAAAATAAGTTTAGACCACGCTGAGGTTGTTTCCCACTTCCAGCTGTGTTAGAGTTTTGACGTGCCTGTGATTCTGTTTCATCAGGTAAACCCTGACTATGAGGAAGATGACCTGGAGTGTCAATCCTCAGTAAGTATAGGCAAGAGTATGATCTTGCCCCTAATTAAGGAGGGCTTGACACAGGCCCAGGTATTTCCCTGGCCAGTGCATAGATGGTCCAGGCTTTGTTGCTAGTGAAGAAACTAAAGAACTGAGAATGAACTGAAGGCTTTTAAGGCCTGTCCAGAGGAGTGGATATTGAAAACTGGGTTAGGCTTTAGTGAAGAGCAATGCACTTGGAACCGAATTTATATGTTACCTGGACCCTCTCGCCTCCCCGCTTTGTAGCATCTCTTTTTCTGTCTTCCTATTTCTTAAACCTTTGCCTCTCTGAAGCACTCCCTTGAATAGGTCTGAAAAGCAAGTTGCTCAAGGTGACACTGGATGACAAGTGTCCCTACCGGGATGTTCACGTGGTGCTGTGCCAGTCAGTCGTCTGACCTCCTTGTTTAAGAAACGAACTCCCTCACTCGTTTTAGCTTGTCACAGGAAAGCCAGGATAAAGGGTCTAGAGAGCAAGAATGGCAGGGTGAGAATGATTTCAGTGCCATTCTTCTGATTTTCCTGTGAAAGCAAGTCTGTGTTGTTTTCAGTAAATGTTGTTGTGTCAAAGATTGAGTGTGCTGATGCTTTGTATTAATGGAAGCTTCTCTTTGGTGTCAAAGGGAAACAGCATTGCTTCAGTAGTTGAAAACAGATAAAACTGGAACAGCACTTTCCATTGTGGATTACATTTTTTTAGTTGGATTTGATTGTAGTCCTATGCAGCTTTCTTGGTCATTTACCCTGTATTATGGAAGATTTGCTCCATTTGGATATGAAAAAGAACCACTCTTCGCATTTTTAAAAGGAGACGAATGCACTGTGATGCTTTGAAATCCTGCAAGGTGGAGTTTTCCTCCTAAAAGGATTTGTCGTCATAGCCTGGCCATTAAAAGGCTAACCCTTGCCCCCAGATATTGAGCTGTTTTCCTGATTAGTTCTTGGTGGTATTTGGCAGCAAACACTGGTCTTCTGACAGCTTGACTTCAGTAAACGTACTGGAAAAATGAAAAAATGAAAAAAAAAAAAAAAACAACCCTCACAAAGCTATTGGGGGAGGGAGGCATCCAACATTGAACTATTTTGTTGGCTTAACTTTTTGAGAGTTAATCAGTGTCAAGGTCTTCTACATAGACATCCATTCTACTGGTGTTTTGTTAATGCTTCCTTCTGATAAGTGCAGTAATAATGATAATGCACTGGCTTCAGAGTTGTGGATTTTTTCCCTGCTGTCTCTTTACCACTAGGTGGCAAAAATAGACCATAAAGAATAGGATCAGGAGCACACAATTCATTTCTGACACAAAATTGCTGCATCGTTTAACATTCACTAGTGACAAGATGGTGTGGGCTGCTTTATCCAACTTTAGATAAACTCCAGCTTTATCCAAATGTGAGCCGTCTGCAAGACAGCAAGTTTCTTTGCACAGCTCTGTGTTTTGTTGTTGTTCTCTCCTTATACCTCAGTGAGCTGCACAAGAACGCATTTAAATGGGCATGTGTGAGATGCCAGCTACTACCCTTGCAACATTCAAGGGGACTGCTTCTGTCAACTTTGGGGTTGAAGTTTTATTTCTCCCAAAATTGCCCCATATCCTACTGCCTAATTTACTGCTCATTTTCGGCTTTGTCACAGTTTCAGTAACTGACCAGTTGAGTCCTGAAATACAAATTGTGAATACAGAGCAGCTGCCTTACTGTGGAGATGGAGACAGCTGAAATTTGGGGAATTCATTCCAAGTGAGCGAATTTCTCCGGATGTAAAGCCTCCAGATGGACTCTATTCAGTGTATAGTTGCTTCTTCTCTTGAAGGCACACTCCCAATGTGTATTTCTGTTCCATACAGCTAACTGTCTGTTCCCATGTGCAAAATCAGACTTTAAATGTCACTACTTTGCAGCCAAGTTCATTGACTACAAATGTGCTAACTGCAGAGTATCCTGAGGCACAAGCAACATTAGATACCTTTTCCATATGTTTAAGGATTGCAATGCCTTACACCAGGACTTGGAAAGACAGGTACTTGAGTGCTGACTGCTTTGTGCCTACCTTCCACTGGTGCCAAGATCACAGAGAAATTGATAAGTTGGTTGCTTGATCACTTTGAAAATTACATCTAGGATTTAGATGTTTATACGTGGACAACTGGCTCTTGTGTTGTGTCAGACAGTTAGCAACTTTTTTATTGACTCAGGATAACTGGTAGTTCCCTAACAAAGGTTTTAGAGAAGGTTGTCATTCCTTTTCCCTAGTTTATCTTCATTTTTTCCTACCCTTTTGTCCTTTCATCTGAAAATCCAGGGTTTTACTCAGTTGATGTTAGTATCTTTACTTTGTTAAAGGGGGCTGGTAATCTGCTAGCACCTTGGAAAGAGATGCTTCTGACGCCATGTCCTTTACAGCATTTATATCGTTGTGTTCGAGTGCATCATAAGCTGAAGTGTGAACAGCAAGACATCCAACTTCTTGATTAGCTTTCTGTTTCATTTGTCTGTGATTGATAGATGCAAGTCCCATTTTTGTTGCTGAAGTTGATTATTTCCCAGCAAGATTGTTGGTACATAGCGTTGCTGATTTTTATATTTGCAGCTCACATAATTACTTTGTTAGCGTGATAATTGCAATATGTTGAGTATATTTCAAGAGCTAGTAGTGTCAGGGGTGGGGATCTTAGCAGATGTGGGTCATTTGAAACTAGTCAGAGTTCCCAGTGCACTGTGGGGTGTATGGCTGGGGCATTTGGAGTCTCTTCTGGCACTGTCTGCCAGACATAACTTCTGGTGTAGGATTTATTGTGTTTGTGATCCAGAAATACTCAGAAGTTATTAACACCAGGGAAAGCGAAGAAATGATCGCAAGAACAGCTACTTGTCAGTTTTACTGGTGTCCTAAAGTCCAGCTGCCTTAACGGGTACTTGGAGTGGTTCAGAGTCATGTCTGCAAATTACAGGACGCATCTATTTAACGCTAGGCAGGTGGGTCTGGAGGGCTTGGTCTGACTGCGTGTGATGGGACTTCTTCCACAGCTGGACCCTGAGCAGGATGCCTCCAGAAGAGGCTTGCGCAGTGCTCAGGAGAAGATGGCGTACTCTCTGGTGTCTGTGCCTGAAGGAAACGATATCTCCTCCATATTTGAGTTGGACCCTACCACCTTGAGAGGAGGAGACAGCCTTGTCCCCAGGTACAGCTGAGCATAACGTTAGAACTGACTATCTGCTTTGGAGTTTGATATTATTATTATTATTTTAAGGTAAAGCTGTATCTCACTTTTTTTTATCCTTTGGAATTAAGATTCTTCATCAATTAATGTAGAAATATTTAGCAAGTGCCTGAAGCTTCACTGTAGTACTTTACGATTGAGTTATAAGTAACAGAACCCCATTTTACAGATGGGAAAATTGGGATTAAGTGACTTCCTTGCCAGTGAACAAACTGGGACTAAAAGCCTTGGGTGTCCTATCAAGCCAGTCCCATGACCTGTCTGTATTATGTTAGCTAGGATGTAACATCAATTATTTAGCACTTTATTTTCTGTTGTTTACATGTCCTTTACTGTTCATATAGTACCTCTCGCTACTTAAAAGATGCTGTGTCCTTCAAAGATACACAGTCTGCATGCAGGCTCTTTGCTGTCACTGAGAAAGAACAGCATATTTGTTCCATCTACTTTATCTAAGCAACTCTCTAAATCATCAGACACTCTTAAGTTAGCAGAAGTTAATGTGGCCACCAAAAGCAGCCATCCTGGCTGCCTCTTCTGTCCTTTGGGCTGCCACGGTTGTGTGGCGAGAGGAGGTTGTACTGCAGCTGAGAGACTGTTTCTTATCCTGGCCTAAGCTGCTCATCTGACTGTGGCTTGACATCTGTCAAAGAGCTGGTACATGCAAAATAGTGTCATTGCCAGAAATACCTGAGAAAACGAAGTCTGGGAACTGCTGACCCCTTAAGAAGAATGGCTTGTTGACTATTGCTAGAGAAAATTGTTGCATGCTAATCGTGTGTTCTGATATCTTAATGGACCTTTGATGCTTGTAAAACATTGACTCTTCGTATAGCTAGTCTAAAAATTCTCAGTTTAGAAAATATAAAAGAGATACCAGGGAGTTATGGGCTGAAAAATACAAAGGTAAGGGAGGAAGGTGACAGCTCAGATACACTATAGTATGTGGAAATGTGAGGATTTGAAGAGGCTTAATTTGTTACTGTACGACAGCTGAGTTACAGCAACAAAATACAGACATAGTTCTGTTTTACAGCAGAATCTATTTCACTATATAAGAAGACTTCTTAAGGTGAATTTATAGAATGAAATAAGGAAAGAAAAGTCATTCCTGTTACGGTATGTAGCATGGATAAAGATGACACTTTTTTTCCCACTTGTTCCTGCCAACATCTTGCAATTCAAACAATGCGAAGATTTCCTGTCTGGGAAAGTGACTCATGCTTTGAAACTTTTAACTTTCTTTCAGGAACTCTTATGTCAGACTTAGACACCTTTGCACTAACACCTGGGTTCATAGTACCAATATCCCTATTGATAAAGAAGAGGAGAAACCTGTGATGCTTAAAGTAAGTCTTGTTACTTTATGTAAGCACATCCTTTGATTCCTGTACTTTCACAAAAGTGTTGTTGGCAGGAGAAGTTCCAGTCCCTTGAGACTGCTGGGTTTGTCAAACAGCAAGCAGTGTAACAGCAATGAATAGTGCCTATGCAAAACGTTTTATCTAAAACATCAGGTTTTCATAGTAGTTTACTAGTTATACTGTTCAATTTCTACTGTATGACAGTCATCACGAGGAGGATTTTATGCCACTGTTTGTGGCAAAGTTTTGCAATCTCTCCCGATGTTTCTCTGAATTTAGGAACAGCTTTGAGCTTACACAGAGTGGTACTGTTCTCAAAGTTTGACTTCATCAGGAGCCTCGTACTGTCTAAGTGGAGCTTGGCTTTTCTTCTGTTTTATTGTCACCGAGTATGTGAATTACTACTTTGTTTTCTGCCTTTTGGTTTCATGGTAGAATTTCTCTGGGTTTCAGATTGGTACTTCTCCAGTGAAAGAGGACAAAGAAGCTTTTGCTATAGTACCAGTTTCCCCTGCAGAAGTCCGGGACTTGGATTTTGCAAATGATGCAAGTAAGGTTTTGGGTTCCATTGCTGGCAAGTTGGAAAAGGGAACGATAACCCAGAATGAAAGAAGGTAAGGAAGCAAGAATTTGGTACAGATAATGTTGTTTCCTTTACTCAGTAACTGTTTCTTTGAAAATTTTATCTGTGTATGCTATCTTCAGAAGAGAGATTTTGTTTCCTCTTTGGTTAGATTTAAAAAAAAAAAGTTGATGGTTTTATCATTGGCATGTCTATAGTGGAGGTTCTCAAGCCTATTCTGTCAAGCCCTCCCTGTTGCTCTGTGAAATGAGAGCATGAGAACTGTTGTTGTGAACTTGGAGGAATAATCCACAGCATACCTTTCTTGATGGGCTTTGCAAACTGAGTGTGGGAATTTATAATCCATCTTGTGAAGACTGAACACATGACTTCTTGCAAATCCTCTGCCAATGTCCATGAAAATTATGTGGCCACACAAAAAGAGCGCCGAGTCAGCTGTGTCAAACCAGGGCCCACATGTGTCTATAGCCAATGTCTTTTATTTGGCCTTGGGAGAGATTATCACCTGATTTCTGCCCCCCCGCCCCCAGCAGTGTAAAGAACTGCCAGACAGAACTTGGCGAGCGTATCGTTGCCCTAAAGTGATATCGTTGTCTTACTGCTGCTATGGTTTAGCTATTAGACAGCGAGGCTATAGCAATAAGGGAGCATTAGTTCCTAATTTTAAGTTCTGTACAAACCTATGTGCTTTATCTAGCATCTGAGTCAGTCTCTAATTGATGTTCTTTTTTCACTTAGCATTTTGAAATCTATGCTAACTTACACTGACATTGTTCTTTTAACAGACAGAATTTGTAGTCTTGTATTAACAACTTCGGGCTTTTCCATAGATCTGTTACCAAATTGTTGGAGGATTTAGTCTACTTTGTTACTGGTGGAACTAATTCTGGACAAGACGTCCTTGAAGTGGTATTTTCTAAACCTAATAGAGAACGGCAAAAACTGATGAGAGAACAGAATATTCTAAAGCAGGTAGGCTGCATTTTTCTCTAAACTCTGCCTACAAGAAGGGTTGTTAGAAAAGAGACACTAATGGCAGAGAACCTGGCCAAATTATTGGGACCAAAAGATCCTTTGAGTTTCTAGCTTTCAGCAGGTTCTTGGCAGCGGACTGTAGGCATACCATTGCTAGAAGAAGAAATTACAGAATACGGTGTTGAATAAAGGTGATCAACAGCATCTTCTGTCCGGGCTACTCTATGGGGAAAAAAAAAAAAACCAAACTTGGCAACTATAGTATAGTTCCGATGTACCTTTTAGAAATTTAAAGACACTGACACAATGCTTTTACACTAATTTAAATCAGATGAAGGCAGTGTCTCATGGGATTTTATCTTTGTTTTTTAATAAATCTATAGATTTTCAAGTTGTTGCAAGCACCATTTACGGACAGTGGTGATGGCCCGATGTTGCGGTTGGAGGAGCTTGGAGACCAGCGTCATGCTCCTTTCAGACACATATGCCGGCTTTGCTACAGAGTGCTGAGACACTCTCAGCAGGATTACAGAAAGAATCAGGTTTGAAATATGTCTGTAGCTTTCAGTGGCACTAACATTGTTCTGCGCTCCAAAAAAAAAAATAAAAGCTGCATCCCATTAATTAAACACTGCTATGCTGTGCTGTGATTGTACAGTCAGCAAGAGATTTTTGGATTGCTCTGTTTTACTCTATCTGGCATTTTTCATCTCTATCAGAGACTATATGCAGTGTAATTAGTATCAGTTCTAAGGGGAATTTAAAAAAACGACGGAATTGCTAACTCTCAAATGCAGGTGAATTATAAGACTTTCTTCACTCCTGCATACTACAAGCTCCATTGAAAGTTGACCTGTGAGTTAAGGCTGTTCATTTTTTGTTGCCATTTATTAAAATCAAACTCATATCAGGTAAAGATAATTGCCTTGGTGGTATCTAGCCCAGGAGGGAGGGAGGTGTTAAGGTTACCTGTCACCACTTGTTTTCTCTCAAAAGAACAATTTGAGTCTAATCCAGTTTGCTGCTTGATGTCAATGTTGACAAACATCTTACCATTTTCTGTTACTGAGTATTTTCTTAGATTCTGAGAATTAATTACACCACCTTCCTTCTTCCTTTTACGTCTTGAAGGAATACATTGCGAAGCAGTTTGGCTTCATGCAGAAGCAAATTGGCTATGATGTCTTGGCCGAGGACACTATTACTGCACTGCTTCATAACAATCGCAAGCTCTTGGAGAAGCACATCACAGCTGCTGAGATTGACACTTTTGTTAGTCTCGTGAGGAAAAATAGGGAGCCCAGGTGAGATCTGCATTTTTGAGTATATGATTACCCTTTTCCTCTAGCTTTCTGAGAAAAATCGGTACCTGCCAACTTGCTAGTAAGGAAGCACAGCTAGTTCACTTCTTTTTTGGCACTTGCCATAACTTCCCCCTTGGGCAACAGTCTCGCTCTGCAATGTTAAAATGGAGTTCTGAATGTTTTCTTGCTGAAATGTAGATTGCTTCAGTCTAGATCTCAACACGGATTGATACCCTTTTGGCTCGTGTTTTCCAACAGGTTTTTGGATTACCTCTCGGATCTGTGCGTTTCCATGAACAAGTCTATTCCAGTGACACAGGAGTTGATTTGTAAAGCTGTGCTGAATCCAGCAAATGCAGACATTCTCATTGAAACTAAGTAAGTTAATGCCTTTAAAGATGATTTTCCTAGCGTGAAACAGAAGGAAGGTGATTCAAAGCTGAGAGCACTGCTGGCATGTCTAGAGAAAGCAGTTAAGTATGTGGGGGGTCCTCTTCGAATACACAGTAAATGGGTATTGATGACAGCAGACGTCTGCCATATGCATTCTCAGTCCTGCAGAGAAATCTTTCAGATATCTCACGTTTGATCAAAGTAGACAGACTTTGTAGGAAGGCGTGCAGGGTCCTGTGGGCCTGATCCTTCTCTGGGCTTCAGGCTTTCCTCCATAAGCTGTCTGAAGTGAGCAAGCACTTCTCGGGTGTGTGCCCGCTGAGCTCAGCTTGCAGCAAAGCAGAAGCTGATGCATCTCTGCTCACCCATTTCTCCCTCTGCAGGAGGGGGCTGCACCTGGCTGCTTCACCTGGCTGAGGCTGGAGCTTACAGGAAATGCGATGCCCTCTGCAGTTAGGACTTTGGTCTCCAGCTCTCAGCATTGCCCTGCCATTGCTGAAGCATCATAGCAGGCACCAAGTCACAATTATCTTTCATAGAGATGGATTTATGTGATATGTGGAATAGGGCGCAGATAATCATTATCAAAATACCATAAAAGGGAAGCAGGTCTTTGTCAGGTAGTCTGACACAAATGGATGAGAGTATTCTTGCACAGTTAATTCTCTTTGTGAAATGATAAAGACTGTATTTATTTCCACCAGCACTTATTTGTTCTTATCCTTGTGTATTTAATTTGTCTTTTTTTCAGATGTATGATCTTCTTTTGCTGAAGAGCTAAAAGCCTATAAAGCTTTTTTAGTTTTAGTAGCTGATTCGTTTCTAGTTATTTCACCACGTAAGCAGAAAGAAGTTCTGGTCCGATTGGCATTTATGGGATACAGAACTAATCAGTTTTTAGACATTTTTGTTTACCAAATCCTTTCCTAGTCTGTTGAATGATCTTTGAACCAGTTCTCCTGTAAAGATGTTTTTGAAAGTCAGTTAGATATGTCTTTAACTTCCTTGTTTCTTTATCTTCATCAATTGAATGGAGCTGAAATGTTGGTCTTTTTAAGGCTGAATGGAGAGCTTATAATCTAAATTCATTCTAACCTAATGCTTTTAATAATAAAACACAAAGATGTTATGTAGTAAACTGCTACTGCTGAAAGAGTAAGATACTCTGCTTTTACTTTGCAGAGTTGAGGAATAAAATTTGTGTTTTCTGAATGCAAGTGAGATCATAAGATTAGTTACTTTTATATCACCAGTACATTTTAGCAAGTGTCTTTTTTTAGCAAGTGTCTTGAAAGAAATGTTCTAAAAGATCTGCATGGGTCTTGGCAGTTTGTAATCTAACCTAACTTTCTTCTGGCAGGCTGGTCCTATCTCGATTTGAGTTTGAAGAAGTGTCAAGTGGAGAAAATGCCTTGGAAGTTGGAGAAGATGAGGAAGAAGTGTGGTTGTTCTGGAGAGACAGTAACAAGGAAATCCGCAGTAAGAGTATCAGAGAGTTGGCTCAGGATGCTAAGGAAGGGCAGAAGGAAGATCGGGACGTACTCAGCTACTACAGGTTAACAGCATGTGCAGTAGTTGGCTAGCGAAGTTCCATCAAGGCTGTGTGGGGAAGCCTTTGGTATATAGGCTGTAGTTGGTTTGGGAGAAAGGATACTGGTTTCGTGGACAAAATTAGCCATTCAAGAGTGAAGATGAATTCTCTTTGAAGTGAGAGCTAAAAGCACAAAGTTATTCATGGCGAGAGGTCCAATTATCAGCATAAGCAAGTTTAAACTGATTTTAAGAAAAATAGTTGAGGCTTAGAGTGCATTGAATTTGCACAGCACTTAATGCCTATATTTCTGCTTGGTTTCCTGATAAGTGGGTGTTATGAGAGAGCCTGTATGTTAACTGTTTAGGTTACCTGTAATCAGATGGTAGTTGGGGTGAACAACTCCTTGCAGGAAGAACAGGATTTCAGCATGCAGATGGGTTTGCTTTTGATTTTAAAGTCACTGCTTTTCTCCCTGCCTTCTAAATTTCTCACTAAGTTCAAAGCCTTTAGTGGTCCTGTAGTTCTCAGCAGGACAATACGTGAAGTTATGAAAATGCCACAAGTTTGGTTTGATTAATGCGCAGTGCTCTTTTGTACAACTTAAGCTATGCTTTTAGCAGTTTCTGACATGAAGCGATGTTTCCAGATGACTTGACAAGACACCAAGTTCTTGGCATAGTGTAAGATCAGGTTTCAACCCAGACAAAATTCCTGTGTCTGGGTTATAAAATTCTGAGAGTATTTTGACGGACTCAATTGTGGTGATGCAGAAAGTACAACTAGATGCTTTATTTTTAATAGCTATCTTATTTTGTATTATCTCTTCCATTGAAATGGTTCTCACAGTAGACTTCCTAATACATGTTTTTGTTTGAGCCTATTGGAGGGCTGTGCTCAAAAGGAGACCTCTTGTATATATTTTTAAAAATTGTATCTGCTTTCAAAATAGATTTTCTTGCACTTGTTTTTAAGTAGAATTGATAGTGTTAATTATTTTTAGTCTATGTTATAGATTCGTTAACATGCTTAAAACAAGAGTTTAGGATACGGTTTGGTCAAATTCCCATGAGGAGTGCTGAGTGTGAAAAGGAGTCTGCTTTCAATTAAATGTTCATTTCTTTAGGAAACCTCACAGTTGACACTATTCAACACAAGCCTGTATGAATACTCGTGAATGTTGGACATGTGCTTCATGACTAAAGGCTAATTATCAGTCTGTTGAATGTGCATACGTTAAATGCCAGTTGCTTACTTTTAGTTTATGGACTGAAAAGCTTAAGAATTAAGTTTAGTTTTTCTCTACCAATTCTTTTGCTGAAGGGAGCAGAGTTCAGTAGTTGTTTAATCGGGTACCTGATTTTTAATGATTGTGTAGTCTATCTACATTGTTGCCTCAGTGAACAACTGTGGCTTCAGCATCAGTAAGAAGTGTTTGGTCTTCCACAGTATTTAGGCTGAGTTGCCTTAAGCATTCTTTGGATTCTTCTGTAGCTTTCATAAACAGCATTACTTAATTCTATGTAACTCTCAGGAAAATACGACTCCTTTTATTCTATTTTTCCACTATGTTACCTTTTACTAGTGTTTGATAAGTACTTTATTCTTTCCATAATAATTATAGCTATATTACTGGAAAATATAAGATTCATTCTGTTGATAAATATAAGGGCATATTGGTACTATACCCAGTGGAAATTTCTGGAAATTAAAGTGTAAGCTGTTTGTTTATCTTTTTTTTTTTTTTTTTCCCCCTCTGAAGATATCAACTAAACCTCTTTGCTAGAATGTGCCTTGATCGACAGTACTTAGCCATAAATGAAATATCTGGCCAGCTGGATGTGGACCTCATTCTCCGTTGCATGTCTGATGAAAACTTGCCATATGATCTGAGAGCATCTTTCTGCCGGCTAATGCTTCATATGCATGTTGATCGTGACCCCCAAGAACAAGTAACGCCAGTGAAGTATGCTCGTCTGTGGTCTGAAATACCTTCTGAAATTGCTATTGATGAGTAAGTACTTGCTGGAATGGTGTGGGAAAGGAAATTAGATCACTCTTGATTTTTAAAGCAAAAACAGATCAATCCTCAGCTCATGTGTTATTTATACTATTTCTGTTTAAAAATAAAAAATAATAATAAAAAAATTCTGTAATATATTCTCACTAGTTCTCTTATTCAGACCCTGTAGTTTCATTTGCCTGTAATGTTCGCTGGGATTATTGTTTTATTAGTCTCAGAACTTTCCTGAGAACAAAATAACCTTCCTGTGTGTGCGTGGTGTAAGCTATGAGGCAGCAGGGGCTTGTCTCCAAAACACGCAGTGATCACAGTTATGTCTCTCTCTGATTTGGGTGATGTGACAAGTGACCTAGCCCTGGGGAGGGAAAGCAAGGGAAGACTATTTCATTTTTCCTCCTGCCTTATTTGATCGGAGTATAGACTCTTCAGGGCAGATTGTCCATAGGGTAGCTCGCACAAGGGGGAAGATGCTGAAACAAGTAATGTGCTGGAGAGGCAGTCATGCTCCTTAACCTCCAATGGAAAATACTCTGATACAGTGGGGAAAAACCTATACAAAACCACAGCTAGGCTGAAGACATGATTTTTTGACCATAGACTTGTATTAACTCTTTATAGTACAAATAATTTAAAATTTGTAGTACTTCAGCAGTTCAGAACTCAATTTTTTGGTTGGAGAAAATGAACATTTAAAATCAGTCTTAAATGTTAGGAATTTGAGTCTTGTCAGTATTAGTACCGGTGTTCAGTGGTTTCTTCTTTTTCCCTCCCTTCCCTCCTTGCTAGCCTGGTTTTGTTTGCTAAGAGAGATGCGGTAGATCATATTCAACTTTAAATGCCAAAATAGAAAAACAAATGTCTTCAGCTCTGGCAAAGACTAAACAGTGATACGTGGTCAAACAGGAAAACAAAAGTAGTTAGTGGAAGGTGGTGGGGATTGTCTTTTTCGAATGCTCTCTGCACATGCTGAGATACAAACCTAGAATTTGTATTAAGGAAAATTAATGTCTGCTTTGCGTATATATTGTTTTTATTTAGAGGAAAATAGCATCCACAGTCAGCATCTCTTGGCCACATCAGTTTGCCTTAGTGCTGTACATAGCTTGTCATTGTTTCCACTAAAATAATAAGGGTTTGGGTTTTTTATTTATTGGGACGAAATTCTCTTTTTTGTTTTCCTCAGACATTTTTAAATAGTGCAAAATGAGCATATGGGATAAAACAGCAAAAGCCAGGAAATTATGGTGTCATATTCCTGACTCCCTCGTTTGGATAAATTATTTAACAGCTTTTAACTTTTGTTAGATTTTGACAAACCAATGAAAAATTGTATCGGGGGAAGAGAGCCCTGTGTATTTGCATGCTAAGTTTTGTGTTTTGTTTTGTTTTTTGTTTTGTTTTGTTTTTTTCCCTCTTCAGCTATGATAGCAGTGGAACTTCCAAAGATGAAATTAAGGAGAGATTTGCACAAACAATGGAATTTGTAGAGGAATATTTAAGAGATGTGGTGTGTCAGAGGTTCCCTTTCTCTGATAAAGAGAAAAATAAGCTCACTTTTGAGGTAGTTATCCAGTTCTGATTTCATCTTTTTTTTTTTTTTTTTTGTGGAATGTTGGTACTTTTTTCAATACCAGGTAGATTAGCAAGTAATTAGTGAGTGCCAAGCCTCAGCAGGCTCCTACTTTCCAGTGTAGTCCTTTCTCCTTGTGCAAGCAGCTCTGCTGAAGTTTGTGACAGTTTGCAATGATAGTTCTTGAAATACAGCTAATGAATGTGAGCTTACATCTTAGAATTGCAGCAGCCCTGTTTACTTTTTGTACTCTCAGTGTTATTGCAAAGTCAAGCTTTACTGGAATAAATATTGTCGAAAACTAAACACTATGTCTGCATGCACAGATAGTCTCTAGAGCTTACAGTGGTCTCAGGAAGAGAACAATACAGTGCACTGTGACTTACTGACCTATTAAAATAGTCTGTGCAAATAAAATGTAGCAAATCCATGCAATAGTATTCCCTGAATAACTATTAATTTAAGAATAGAGGTGATATTTCTTTTTAAGGAAAAAAAAAAAAGTATTTGAGGGACTATACTTCAGATAATGGGGCTACGTTAAGTATGTGCGCTATATATGAAATTCTTACATGTGAATCTTGAAGCGGTGCATGTGGAGGACTTGTGGGGAAACTTTATAATTTGGTAGCAGTAAGCTTTAGATGTGTGCTTTTTTTTTTTTTTCTGGTAAGACAAAACCATAAAAAGCATTTGTACATTTTCTCTAGTCTTACCTTTTCTGTAATGAGACAACCACAGTATGATTATGTAGCTATAGAATATCAATTGCAGGTACAGACTGCTACTGCAGGCATTGCAGTATTTGTAGGCAAGTAGAAAACGCTATGATAAAATGCACAACTATACAGTCTTATGGAATTATGAGGTATTATGATAAGAATATGACTCACAGCCAGGTTCTTGATCTTTTCACTGTGTTAAGACAACTTGATTGTGATAGCAAAATGTTTAGTATTAATCAGGCTTTTTATTATTATTTTGGTAGGTTGTTAACTTAGCCAGAAATCTGATATATTTTGGTTTCTACAACTTCTGTGACCTCCTCAGACTAACCAAAATCCTCCTTGCTATATTAGACTGTGTGCACATCACTACCATCTTCCCTATTACCAAGATGGCAAAAGGCGAGGAAAGTAAAGGTAAGGCTGAAAAATGACTGACAGAACGGATCATTCTTTGATAGTTTCTAGTTCATCTCAAAATGTCAATGTGGATTTGAAATCTTCTACTCCTTTCTGTCTATGGCTTGGCTGTACAGCTGAGTAATGCCTACAATGAAAGAGGGAGAGGGCAGGGGAGTTCTGAACGTACTGCACTGCTTCTGTTGACTTCCATCTGTTCCAGGGATTTAGGTGTCCATCTGGCCTCGTTTAATGTTGAGACAATTTCTCTTCATAGGATGTGGAGGGTCCTTGCCCTGTTAATGCAGTCCCATTACACGATCATAACCTTACCTGTTTAACTACCTCTCTGAAGGGAGCAATGTGATGAGATCAATCCACGGAGTCGGTGAGCTGATGACCCAGGTGGTGCTCAGAGGCGGCGGGTTCTTGCCCATGACTCCGCTTGCTGCTGCTCCTGAGGGTAACGTCAAGCAGAGTGAACCAGAGAAAGAGGACATCCTGGTAATGGACACAAAGCTGAAGATCATTGAAATACTTCAGGTACTAGCAATGCAAATTAATGCAGCATCCTGTGCTGTCTTTAATCTAAGCATTAATATAGTGCTATGCTGCCTTTTAATTCACTCCTGCCTTGTATGTGCCTCTTTTAAACTGGTAAAGTATTACAACAGTGACTCTCTCGGGCTTGCAGCACTCAACTTGCATATGACAATATTATGCCATTACTGAAACAGTTTAATAGAAATGAGTTTGCTATAGACATCTGCATATTTAACAGTGATTTGTAAATACCTGACTTGCTGAAGTGGAGAGCTCATTTGCCACCTTACTGTCTCAGTAATTTCCCTGAATGTACAGGGCTGTCTTGTTAAGTGCCTCAAGGAAGGGGGAGATACTTGAGACTTCTCCTCATACAGCCATCAGCCTGAAATGTTTTTTATGCATGCACATTTGCCAGCCTTGCTGTCTCTTCCATCTCTGGCTTTTCTCACTTGTTCATTCCGAAGTCTTTGGGACACAAAGAGAAGTTTTTTCCCTTTTCCACGGCACTGTCTTGATCTAGATGTTGCCACGGAATTACTGCACTGAAATCAGTCTTCCCTCCCTCGGTGTAGGAGTCCCTTTTCTGTTCAGTAACTTCATGCGCAAGTTCACAGAGGCCAGAATGCTGCAAAAGCCTCGTGGGCGAAAGTATGCGAAGCAGCGGGAAAGCCATGGTGTACCTTCCCTGTGCCCCCGTGGGAGGTTTCGCACATAGCTGGGTTTGAGGTTATGCCCTTCCCCTCAGCAGCAGATGCAGCACGTAGGGGAGGCTTGATTAACTTCCTTTTACCATTGCTAATTTTAGTTAAAGCCAGAACTTCTCTTATGGCCTGGCATGTGCAATGGGATATTTTAGTGTGCCAGTATTCCCCCTGTTACCGTGGGTTATTAAAACTAGCATTAAGCATTTTCCCATAAATCTGAGAGAACTGCAAGTGTTCTTTGCATTGTACTACTTTCCTCAAGAGGGAGGAAGACCACCGAGAAGGTGGTCTCTGCTACACTGGAGGTTTCACTGGCACTAGCTAATACAGCCCACCTAAAGCTGTTGTATGGCAGCAGCGGGCTGCGATGCTGCACTTGCGGCAGCAGCCTGGCTCTTGGCAGCTCGTGTTCAGCTTCCTCTGCCACAGCGCCCTGGGAGTTGGCACGAGGAGGACACAGCGCTGGTCTGTCAGATTCCTGCTGCTGTCAGAACAGAGATAGAAACGGTGCTTTCCTTTCCTGGGGGGCCGGGTGAGGATGCCTGCATCGGGCAGTAACGAGGGATCAAAACTGCCAAAACCTTTTACTCATAAGTATTTATTACTGTGTGTGTATCATACGCTCGTTGAAATCACTGAAAAAAATTACTGAATTCTGGGGATTTTTAAGAAAACATTTGCATACCTCTTCTCCAAGTTAAATCTGTATCTTTACTATGTTGATCTTGCATGTTGGTAGCACTACATTATGTGTAAATTGTACGTGTGCTGGAAATAGGCAAGTTATTTCAACATTTTTACTACTTCTGTATCATCAGTTTATTTTGAATGTGAGATTGGACTACAGAATCTCCTGCCTACTTTGTATATTCAAACACGAATTTGATGAAAGTAATGCCCAGATGTCTGAATCACCCACTGGAAGCAGTAATCAAGAAATGCCAGCTAATGTACCAGGTTAGTTATTTTGCAAAGGAGGAGTTTGTGTGGGTTAGGAAAGACTCTCTAATCTTAGAGGTGCTAATTGGATAATTGATTCAGGTTCTTGCTTTGGCATATGAATGGTCCCACTGAAGCAGAGTACCCTGCTAGCAGCGGGAATAACAGAGTAGGGATCCTTTCCATATACCCCAAACAAAACCCAGGATGTATTTGTACTCCCTCCTAGTTGTTTCCAAAGTGTGACCAAGAGCCTGAGATGCATCCTTTAAAGAAAACACAAAATAAACACTATTGTGTGTGATCTGTCATCAACCTCAAATTAAATCTTTTCTATTAACGTTTCTGGGTGACGGAAAAGGGTCTCCAAAGTAATCTGATTTCCTCCATCCCTTCGCCCTGGCCTGGTGCTTCTACCCACCCAAATTTCTCTTTTCCAAAGGTACTGTAGGAAGGCAAGATATCTGGAGGTGTCTGTATCTCAGTGCTGCTAGACGAGGGTGTGAAAGTAAGCTGTTGAGGAGCTTGTCGTGGCCAGTGTTGTTCTTAATTGAAAGCTGGATAGTTAGTGGACTGGGGAGACGGGGTGTTGTCAACTGCTGTATTGCTTTCCAGGGCAAAAAGTGTCCTGTAGCTAGGACTTGTACCATGTAGGAATAACTGGACTTTAAAAGTGCAGCTTATTAGATATCAAACAGGTTTTCTTCCTCAGTTTGGGGACTGTATCTCTAGATGCAAAGGAGAAAGATAAGGAAAATGTGGTTTAGATGTGAAGTCTTCAAAGAGAGGAGACTATTTCTTTTGATCTCACTTCAAAGGGGATGTGTTTACTTTTTTCTGGGGCTGCCTGTCCGGCAGCCCCCTGGGGTGCCAGGGCCTTCAAAACTGGGCTGGCGGAGAGAGCGAGAGCTCATTCTGCGAGCTGAACTTTGGAAGAAAGGAGGTAAACATTTTTGCAAGGATATAAAATCCCTGTGCTCTCTTTCTGTTCCCCTTTGCAAATATTTGTGAAATATTGAGAGCTCCAGGTCTGTTTTACCATTTTTATTTTTTTATTTCAGAATATTGGTCATTGCCCATATGATAATATATTACCTTATACTGAAAAATGCAAAGACCTTTTTGTCTATTGAGCCACAGGGTTATTTCTGTCATTGCTGAATTTATTACTTAGAACTTCTCAAGGCTGAAATTTGGTGTTTCTTGTGGATGGCCCCTCTGAATGACACCAGGTCCCATTTGTCCTGGAATGATGCTGGTGCAATCTAAAAGTAGGCAAGAGAGGAATAAGTCTGGATGTTGCTGAAATTATAATGCAGTTTAATTTGCGAGCTGAGAACAGGTTAATTTATTGTCTTATGTTATCTTAGCAGGCTGCTTCAGTAATCTCTCAGTGTTCCTTTCAGCTTATTATGACCCTCTTGCTTACACCTACATCACCACTTGCCGTTTAAAATGTTTTTAGGCTGCAAAACCATCTTTGGTGCAACTGTGACATAACATATTTGTCTCTTTATTTTCTCAGGAGCCCTAGACTTTGAACATATTGAAGAACAAGCCGAGGGGATATTTGGCGGAAGGAAAGTATCTCTTCACTAGTGCTAATCAAGGGATAGCTCAGGGGTTCCCAGGCTGCAGCCCTCAGGGCTCCCAAGGAGTGGGGATTGCAGTTGAAAGGGAGGTGGTAACTGGAAACAGCTGCCACAGTTACCTAGGCTTCATTTTCCTGAAATGCCTTTGATACAGCTCAAAGTGGTGTCCATTTGGATTAAAAGCCACAAATAAGGGATAGGGGTCCTTCAGCCAGAAAGATCTTCATGTGAGGGCTTCACTTGTGTGGGTGAAAGCCAGGTTGGAGGATTAGGGCACCTAAGCTTAATGCTGCAGTAAAATCTTCGGTGGAAAAGTTTGTGTAGGCAAGGATTGGGACTTCTACTGAGATAGATATATTTAGCCATCCTTTTTTTGTATAACGCAGCATTAAGCTGCACATGCATGACAGAACAAAGCAAGCGGTACTTTCCATACCTGCCTTCCTTCCGGAGTGGCTTATATCCTTTCTTAAATCATAGGACAGCAAGTCAGTGACAGACTCCAAGTACTTGAGCTCGTCCTTAAGCTGCTCAGAGCTGCAGTTGTTTTCTGTAAACCTAAGATAACTGATTTCTTAAACGAAGGCAGAAGGGGAGAGAGAGAGATTAACTTACAGAATTAATAACCAGAATTTTTAATGTAAGTGTGCAGACTCAGTTGGAAGCCAAATACGGAAAAAGATTCGGGGGCACTGACAGGAAAAAAAAAAAAAAGACAACATGAGTTTCTCATGCGCAAAAAAGGGGTGCAGGGGAAAGAGAGGGAAGAGGAGAATTTCAAGTGCTTGACGTAATTAGCATTGCAACCTGGATACTGAGGAAGGGTTTTATTTCAGAAATAGCGAGAAAGGTTAGTACCAGGAATGGGCAAGAACTATTTGAGCAAGAGGGTGAGGCTGACATAGGAACAAATATTTTGGCATAGTTTGACCCCCAAAAATGTAAGTTGGATAATGTAAGCTGAGTGAACCATGATTAATGAGATTCTGTAATAGCCTCCCTATTAAGCAGTACACCAAAACCCCCTGTGTGTCTTAAGATAGCATGTGATTTGATAAATTTCCCCCTTAATTAAAAGTAAGAAAAAGGTTTTCTGCCACCGCTGGCTGGACTTAAGAATCTGCTGGGACATTCAGTCTAATATGCTAGTTAACTCCTACACTCTATTTTCAGTGAGGAGAATACACCACTGGATTTGGATGATCATGGTGGCAGAACTTTTCTCAGAGTTCTGTTGCATTTAACAATGCATGATTATCCTCCTCTGGTGTCTGGAGCACTTCAGCTACTCTTCCGGCACTTTAGTCAGAGACAAGAAGTCCTTCAAGCTTTTAAGCAGGTATGTGTGTTTATTAAGAGCGTTATTCCTCATCTGAATGTATATATTGCAGCTAAAAACAATCTTTTTGCGCAACTAATGGATTGCATTCATGTAAGGTTCAACTGCTTGTTACCAGCCAAGATGTTGACAACTACAAGCAGATAAAACAAGATTTGGACCAGCTGAGGTCTATTGTGGAAAAATCAGAGCTTTGGGTGTACAAAGGCCAAGGTCCTGATGAGGCTATGGATGGAGTGCAAGGTGAAAATGAACACAAGAAAAAAGAGGTAACTAGGTTATATTTGCACAAATTCATGTGTTAATGTTTTATGAAAATGTAACTGTTTCCAGAAATGTGACAAAAAAAACCCCAAACTTTCCAGCACATTGCATAGCCCGGTGAGGCTATCTGTATTGCTTTTAGATTAAGGCAAGAATAAGAGGACAACTCAAGCTAGTTGATGCCAGTTAGTCTAAAGTGGAAACTGCTCAGGATTAGCAGCCCCTGAAGTGTCATCTTTAGGCTCTAACAGAGCAGTTGGTTTGGGTTTGCTCTGGCTCGTGAGTTGCGTCCTTTCAGCAATGACAGATTGCATGTGTTTTATATGGTCAAAAGTACTTCAAATAATATAAGGGCAGAGCTGTGAACTGTTCAGGTGATGCATTTTGAATCATGGCACTGTGATTAAATGATAGAAGAGAACACTGCTTTATCTGTACCTGATAACACAGGACTTTCTAGGCATGCACATCTGGCTTAGAACTAATTGAACACCTTTTGCCTCTACATAATTTGCAATCAAATAGAGAAGACTGGGTGAGGGAATTCAAAATAGTCCCTGGGTTATGAACATTTTATTGTTGGAAGTAAATAAAAGTAATTTACTTGTTACTTTCCTTGTGCGTAGTACTGTGAGGCCTCTCTTGATATTTGTGCAATGACAGTTTAATAGTAGTAGAGATGGAGAGAAAGTAAGAAGTTTTTTGGGGGGAGAATTGATTACAGACAGAACGTGACAAGCAAAGGAAAGGACAGGAGGTTGCTGTCTCCCAGCCCCATCTTATTTTATGTTATAGAGGTCAATGTGACTTGACAGGATAATTATATGTATTTTTCTGAGACTGTCAGAAAACTGAAGGATGACACTCCTTTCCCGGAAGAGAGCAGGCACTATCCTAGAAGGGTAATTTTAGCCTTCATGAAGACAATAGTATAAGCTACTAATAAATTGTCCAATTTTATCCTCAGGAAGGTCACAGCAAGTCCCAAAAGCCTGAAAGTACTAGCAGCTACAACTACCGTGTAGTAAAAGAGGTAAAACTTTGCTTCTTGATAGTTAAATGGAAGTGTAAATGAGTAACACAGCTCTGGAGAGCTGCAGTCAGAGGAAGATACCCAGGAAAGTCTGAGTCACTCTTCCATTGTGGAAACTATTTGCTGAGTAATAACAAAGCCCAACTTGAATGAGAAGCCAGGAATATAATAAGCACGACATGTGTATTCTTTCCTTAAGAATGGATTAGTGAGAAACGCGACATTTTGCTGCTGTTTCAATGGTAACACAATATTTTTATTGTTAAAGGCTACAAAGGAAGTAAGCAAGTGGAGAAACTATTTAATTTGCCCTGTCCCAAGTACCTTGCACTCAAAACCATCGTGCTGTTGAAATATAATTTAAAAAATACCAGACAAGGAGTATGCGTTGGCGCTGGTGTGGTGTGAGCTAATGGTCTTTTTGTGGCTCCATACTGGGGAGCCCAGTGCCAGGTGCACTTGACACAGCTGAATTCTGCAGGACCGGCCCTAGTCAGAGATGCCACGGATGGTGCCCAGGCCAGTAAACTGCTTCCCTTGCCTGTGCCGAGAGGCGCAAGGCTGTGCTGGCTGCTGCGTCCCCGGAGGGGTGGTGAGGGGGTGGTGGCTGCCGCTCGAGGGGCAGCACGCACCGTTGCTGCCTTCTGCCCCCATGTTTCTCAGCGGCGCTCGGTTCCAGCTCGGTCTTTTGCACCTCTACTGATGTTGCAGGAGCAACCAGGCCTTAGCCTGGCCTTAGCTCCTCGCCTCGAGACTCCGAAACCTGATTTTGCTGCATAGAGCTGCTCTAGTCCATGCAGATGCGTTTTTCACTGTTGCTGCTCTCTGGGAGCCACCTGGCACGTTCTGAAATAAACCCCAGAATTTCAGCTCTAAAGCAAGTCTCTTCTCCAGATCCTGCTGCGGCTCAGCAAGCTCTGTGTTCAGGAAAGCGCCTCGGTCAGGAAAAGCCGTAAGCAGCAGCAGCGTCTTCTGAGGAACATGGGAGCTCATGCGGTTGTGCTGGAGCTGCTGCAGATCCCTTATGAAAAGGTTGGCTCTCTGTATGGCTGTCACCTTGCTTCATGTCATGTTGACAGGCTTTTAATACCTCCTCTGAATCTTCCTGAACCTTCCATCTTCATACTGGATTCAAAGAGGCTATTTTATCTAGCATCACAGTCTATGAAATACCTATGCTTCAAAAATAATTGGAAGCTTATATAAGCTTTGTTTAAAGTCTTCAAATATACAGTGTTATGCACTATTTCCTGAATATATTTGTCCATCATAGCTCAGAGTAAGACCAAGGCTCAACTCCCAGCTTTTCATGGGAGGTGTGTGCTGCCTTGACGTTAAGCTGTGCTGGTAGAAGCAAGACCCTCGTTTTTGCTATGAGGTAGCTGTATGACAGCCATCCCGGGAACACTAACAGAAACGAGGGTGCCTGGTCCCTCGTGAGATTTATCAGCAGGTCTGCCCAGTAGTTAAGACACAGACACAGACCCCACCCCCCCCCAGTTGTAGAGTCCCAAACTCCCCCTTAAAAATGGATAAATATCAACTGGCTCTCCAGGTGAGGTCTGCTGTTCATAATTAGCCGTATCGGAGTGCCATGTAATGTCAGTGGTGCAGTTTGAAGCCCAGTTTGGGTTGCTGTACAGTTTGAGCTTGCACAGCACCGCATTGTGCTGACAAAGCACACCCTAAGTTCATCGTGTTGGCTGCCCCATTAGTCACAGATGACAGGTACTTATCATTGCATAGGTGAGGGAGCTCTTCACAATTTCCTGGTTACTCTGCTGTCCTCTGTTCCAAACTTTACAGGTTTCTGAGAACCAGTAATTCTGGACAGTAGCTTTGATTAATGTTAAGCTAAGTCTCATGCTATCTTGCTTCATATTTTGCTAAAAAATCAGCAGCAAAAACACCCTCCAACACCTCTTGTTACCTTTCTGTCCCGTGCATATGAAAACATATTGGACAAGCAGTGTGGAAGGTGTGTCACCTTGGAAATATATGAAAATCCTTAAAAATAAAAGCAGACGCTAGTTTTCCAAACTGCATTTTATACCATCAGTGGACTGGTAATCCACACTGATGTCAGAGGAAAGGCACTGATTCCTGAACTGTACTTGGAAGCATGCAAGTAGTGTGCAGATTCCAGTAAATATAAATTGGGCTTAGCTGTTGCAATAACTTTCCATCCCTTCTTTGCCATGAACTACCTATCTGTCGCTGCTGAAATGCATTTCAGTGGAACATGGCAGTTTTCCTCTGTAGCCCCAGGGTGATGATGTGTGGTTTGGCCAAGGTACTGGTATGTTCAGAAGTGTAAAAGTGATTAAAGCACGTTGCTGGCAAGCTTAGCCATGGAATATGCAATTTTAGAGAATAAACTACTGTAATTTCTATTATGGTCTTTTATTTTTGATGATCTTTAAAACTGTGAAGCAGGCCAAACTCATCCCTAATGTCTGTGAACTGGGTGGAGGTTTGTTTTTCTTTGGAGTGTGAGAGAGACGTGACAGTTCCCTTGCAGAGCTGGAGCTGCAGCTCATCCAGTACTCACCTGAAAGTGAACCTTCAGATTCTTTTTAACCCCATCTTATTTGTCATGCAATCACAGGCTGAAGACACGAGGATGCAGGAGATAATGAAGCTTGCACACGAATTTTTACAGAACTTTTGTGCTGGGAACCAACAGAACCAGGCATTGCTGCACAAGCACATAAACCTGTTCCTTAACCCAGGGGTAAGAATAACCTCATGCCATGATTTTTTTTTTTTTTTTAGCTAGAAAAGAGAATGGAGTGTCCTTGGTGATCGCCTCTGGGCCTGCTCTGATGTAAGACTGGTTAGAGAGGTCACATTTCGTTTTCATTCTAAAGTCTTGAAAGTGGGCAAGATCTGTTTGTTTAGGACCGTTTCAGTGTAAAAAGTTCAAGAGGCTGAAGTGGACTGAAAAATAGGCTTAGATATGAGCTGTTGTGTGGAACGATTACGTCCTCAGAAATGTTCTTTTCAGTCCTGCACCCTGCAAGAGTGTTGGCTTTGTCCTGACCTCTGTGTGCGTTTGGTGGTTTGTTTATTTTCTAATTTCTTTCTTTCTTTCATCCCCTCCATTAGATTCTGGAAGCAGTAACAATGCAGCACATTTTCATGAACAACTTCCAGCTTTGCAGTGAGATTAATGAACGCGTTGTTCAACACTTTGTCCACTGTATCGAAACACATGGCAGAAATGTTCAGTACATAAAGTTCCTGCAGACAATTGTCAAGGCGGAAGGAAAATTCATTAAGAAATGCCAAGATATGGTAATGGCTGAGGTGAGAGCTGCAGAGATTTGCAAGGTCTGAACAGAAGTTTTCACATACCATTTGGTGAAAATGACAAATTGATCCTCTCGCTTCTGGGACTGCCAAGAAGCTGACAGTTAGCTCTCACAATGCAAAAAGAGCATACAGCTACCAGAAAGCATAGGCTTTTTTGTGACTGAAAGCTTTCTGAGCTCTTCACCCATAGGTATAACGAGTGGTTGGCTATTAATGATACTTAGGAGTTATTTTCCAGGCCTCTACATAGCAGAGTATGGGTGGGCTTATGAAGCAAGGGTGCCTTTCTCTAGCAAAATTGGGTAGAATAGAAATAGTTTAATTTCAAGATCACTAATGCAAAAGGAAAACTTTACTATGATAGCACAGTATTTTGATGGAATTTCTTTTATTACCAAGACCTACATATTCGCTGTTGAAGTGCTGAGCGGAGAAAAGTCGGAGGGTCTTCAGAAATTTAGATGTGTAGGTAACTGGGAAATTGGAGTGTCAGGATAGAAGAGACAGGTGAGAGAAGAGTGAATAAATCCCTTTAAGTTGGATATTGGATGTGATCTCTTTGACAGCATATTTGCATGTCTGACGGGATTTTTATTGGCCTCCTCAGCAGGGGGAGCCCGAGGATCAGATTTGTCAAGTTCTGGCTTTTGTGTGTCAGTCTTACTGGATTGATCGAAGGTCTTCCATATCCTGTCATTCAGTTCAAAAACTGGTTTCGTGAGCTTCTCAACAACACAGTTCAGTTTGTGATATGTTGAGCAGTTGGCTTCCACAGGGGTCAGACGCTGCTGATAAAAGGGGGTTGCCTTCTGTGTTTCATCTAGCTGTTTGCCACAAACCCTGTGGGAGGAGAGCCTCAGATCCCTCCAGCTGCGTGCTCAGAAGTGCCCAGCCCAGAGCAGGTCTTGGTTTGCTCGTTCTCCTTCCCTTCCTGGAGTTAGATGTCTGAACTGCTCTGAAAATGTGGCCATCCAGGTCTCAAATGTGAAGCTGATAGAAATCTTCAGTGTGTAACTTAACGTGTCACTCACTAGCCTTGGAAAATTGATGGTGTTTGTTCAGAAGGGTGGAATTACTGAGCCCTGCAGTCCTCCCATCCGGCGTGCCCCCGGGGCATTTCTCTGAACAAAATGGTATGTCTACAGCTAGCTGTATTAAAAAGTCAGCTGAGGCAATATACGTGAAATAAAAAAGCACAATGGAAAGTCACAAGCTTCTTGGCACAACTTCTGTCTAAGCAGTCAGTTGGGCTGACTTTGAAGTTCTTCAGCAGTTCAGAAGTGGTAAATTCTTTAAGAGAAAATGTCACGCTCGAGCCCTCTATCCCGTGAAGGGAGCACAAGAGGAATGCCCAGCTGACTTGGTGGGCTGCACTCCTTTCAAGTGTCTAAAGAATAGCTAATCGGGATTTGCACTGTACCAGTCAGCCCACAGATTAGGGGAGGATGCTGCGGGGAGATGTGCAGGCTTTGATCAGCTGATGGTATATTTTTCTTTCTCGGTAGCTGGTGAATGCGGGAGAAGACGTCCTAGTGTTTTACAATGACAGAGCCTCCTTCCAGACTTTGGTGCAAATGATGAGATCAGAGAGAGATCGGATGGATGAAAACAGCCCGCTGATGTACCACATCCACTTAGTAGAACTGCTTGCTGTGTGCACAGAAGGCAAAAATGTCTACACAGAAATAAAATGCAACTCCCTTCTTCCTTTGGATGACATTGTTAGGGTAGTAACCCACGAGGATTGCATACCTGAGGTGAGGGCTGTTTGGAGGCACTGGCCTCTATGTATTTCAAATGTGCTGGCTTTGGGTGAGAGAGGTTTGATGTTGCTGAGTCTGGCCTGGGAAGGATGATGGTGCAGGTGGACAGTAAGCTGTGAGCTGGGAAACTGGATTCCTTCCCTGGTTGTGCTATCGGCCACCCCACTGAATCTGGATAGTTAAGCTAAATCCTTTTATACTTGTTTCCTTGCCTTTAAAATGGGGATGTGATGCTGTACTTGGTTGTTTTATAGGGTTCTTGAGACAGAAAGGTTTATGGAGTATGCTGCTAACCTTGAACAGATGGTTCTGCAGAACTGGAAATGATTATTATGCTGACGTTTTGTCTGCAATAATCCTGGTGTCTTTTACTGGATGATGTCTTGCCATTCATGGCATTAAATTTCACCAGTGCTTAAATAAAAGGAAGAAGTAGAATTACAAGTGATTTATATAGGAGTTTTAATGTGACATTATATTCATTCATAATAACATTCAGGTTTTTATTTTTTAATGGTAATTTTTTTTCCTCTACTCTTAGGTCAAAATTGCATACATCAACTTCTTGAATCATTGCTATGTGGACACAGAAGTAGAAATGAAAGAGATTTACACCAGTAATCATATGTGGAAGCTATTTGAGAACTTCCTGGTTGACATCTGTCGGGTAACGATTTCTGTATCTAGGAACTGAATTAAAAAAGCTTAAATGAACCTATTTAGTATACAGCAGTAAGAATAAGACATAACAGTGCATCAAGGCAATAAGTACCCTGAATACTGTGTTCCTTCACATTTATATGTGCCTTCTTTTCCTTATGCCTGTGGATTTCATTAGTCATATTCCATGGAACACATTAATATTTTCCTTTTATTAAAAAAAAAAAAAAATAAAAACAACAAACCTCAGAAAAGCCCCACACCCTGCTCTTTTGTCTAATGCCTTTTTCTATTCTGCCACCTGGCTTGCTTATTCTGGCCAGGATAGTGAGCTCCTTCCCAAGCAATAGTCAACGATTTTTGGCAGGTCAGGACAAATTTTTTCCAAGCTTGGCATTTGTTTGGCCATATGGCTTTTTGCCTGGGATTCCAAGTATTTCCCCATACAAAAGCATTACACCTCAGTCCTCCCTACTCTACTACTTTCTTTCCTCTAAGGCGCTCTGTTTTTTTCCCTCCCTCCTAAACATGCTGTATGCCAACACATTAAGACAGTAACGGTGTTGGGCTTCTGCTTTTGTGTGTGCTGGAAATCGAGAGATCCAAGTGTCATAAATATTGTGGCAGGGAATTGCTGCGACTAGAACAGTGCAAAATCAAGAATTCCAGTCTGTAACACTTACTAATCTACCTTGGTTGAGCAGCTTCTGACCTAAGAATGAATGGTCTTGCAGGCTTGTAACAACACCAGCGACAGAAAGCATGCTGACTCCATATTGGAGAAGTACGTTACAGAAATAGTGATGAGTATAGTCACCACTTTCTTCAGTTCCCCATTCTCTGATCAGAGCACTACTTTGCAGGTAAGAAAACGTACAGAGACAGAAAAGTGAAAATATGCTGCAAATGCAATTATGTCCATTCCACTTTGGTTCTATTTACCAGTTAAAAAACACCATGTGTTTGTAATGGGGGAGCAGATATGTATTCTTTGTGACCTGGATGTTTCTTTTGCTGTAGAAGTGGAAAGATTTATAGATCAGAGTACAAATATTTTTCTAGGGAGGCTGAAGTGTCCCATTACTTCATTAGTAGATTCAACTCTGTACTACCACCGAGATCACACAGGTCTTTTGGAGAGAGTTTCTACGTGTCATTATCAGGTTCCATGTGAGAAAATCATGCTGCAAGTAGGGATATGAAGGGGTTTTTGTATGTTTTGTATTGCAGTTGCATCTAAGGGCTCTGCCTGTTCTCTTTGTGGCCTTAGATCAGAGTACAGCTGAATAAGATGATGTGGGCAGGTGTAGGAGAGCAAACAAGCAATTTTGCTCAGCACTAGTTTGGCATGCCAGCTGTCTAGCAGTGGTAAAGCAGTAGCACAGCAGCAAGGAGTTCTCCAGAGTGCCATGAAGAAGGAAGATAAAGCTTTGGTGCCAGGCTTTCCAGACAGGAGGAGAGGGTCTTGCATTACAGAGGGTGCAAAGGTGATAGTTTAAAGAAAGTATGTTTTTACAGGAAGATTCTACTTTCCTTTAAAAACAAAATTTTTCCAAAAGCTCTAGTGTTTCATTAAGCTGAGTAATTTTTTTTTCTTGCTCAAAAATTGGGGAAATGTCGAGGAGAAGCTTGGAATATTTGTGAAGTGACAGAAGGCAGATTTCCACTTCAGAACAGCAGTGTCAAGACATGGCCTTAATATTTGTATTGCAGCACAAAGATAACATCATTCATATATTCATAAATAATTTTTTGGGAGGAGTGTGGGTGGAGTGGTCAGGTGCCTGGCAGGTCCGTCAGAAGTTTGAGTATGGTAGTTGTTGAAACTTGATGCAACCTCATTGTGCCAAAGGCAGTTGTTCACAGTGCAAACTCCAGGTTTATAATTGAATGCAATTGGCAGCAGGTTAGGAGGCACCTGGTTCCGAAAAGTGGCCGTAAAGGGCTTCTGGCAATTTGACGTGTGAGTCCCTTGTCAAAGAATTTATGCTAACCCTTTGGATCGTGGTGTGCTGCCTGGGTGACTGCAGTGCTCCAGGGAAGTGTACATAAAACTGCTGCGTGACTGTGCATCAGGTAGAGACTGCCTGCTGCTCAATATGAGCAGTGATGTTCCTGCTTTTCCCTGACTGACTACCTATATCTCTTGTGTCAACAGTCTGACCCCTTTGAGTCAGGACATGTATTCGACCCATGTCTGGATGGCCAGTGGCCAGCCTGATCTGTCAACTCATTAGCATTCAACACAGCCCTGCTTTTCATAGGCTTAGACGGCCCTCCTTATTCAGACAAGGAGGCAGTCACACTGAAAGCAACAGAGCTGCATTTGAGATTGGCTCAAATACTCTTAAAGTGCCAAACTGGGGGCATTGCCTGTGAGAGTGCAGGGAGCTGCACCAGCTATGTTTGGGCTGAGCAGCTTTATTAGGGTTCTGTCTTCACTCATGCAAGTCTGAGCAGTCCAGCAGTTGATTTGCTCCTCGTGTGACTTTAAAACGTCAGCCGCTATTGCGGTATCAGCCTCCATGCTATTTTTCCAAAACTTCATCAAAAGAACATGAGAAATTGAGATCGTTAGCCCTGTCCCCTGGGGCTCTGCCCTTCTCCTCTCTTCCCTGTCATGCTTTTAATTGTCATTTCTGAGTGTACAGCATTTGAATACACTTCCTTACCATCATATTCTAGCAATCTGTTAGTTTTATTTGTCAGCAGCTTTTCTTTAGTTTCTCAATCTCTCCCTCTGTCTAGCAGGATGAAGTAACTTATTTCACCTCTTTTGCCATCTCATTTGATAGTTCTGTCTTATCCTAGATTCATCTTTCCTCTACATCTCTAAGTTAAAAGCTCTGTTTCTCTCCCTTTTTCTGCCTGTCAAGACTCTTGCCCATAAGCGGGGACTCTCCCCTCTGAGGAGTACAGCCCGTTGGACCACCTGGCTGTGCGCATCACTCCTCCAGTGGGATTTTTCCCTCCTGTCTGAGATGCTGCAGGGCAGTCTGCAGCCGCTGCTACCTGATCTGGTGCAGCCGTCTCCATAGGCGAGTGCCTGCTGCCACTCTCCTTTGCGTTGCCTTCGGATTCAGTCACTCCCTGTCCTTTCTGCTGCACCTTGTCATCTTGTTTCTTCCCATGTGAGCCTCTTCTTGTCTCATGCCGTTTCATGTTACGGCTTGTTCGACTTAAGTTGTACCTCCTTTGAGTCAGGACCAGCCCTGCTTGTTCAAGGAACACCTTGTACATCTGTCATGCAGTTCAAATAATATAAAATTAGGAGAACATATATATGTCTTTTCAAAGAACAGCTGTCGAAAACTTTTCCTCTTTAACAAGTACTGTTTAGCCTGTTTTCCTCCTCAGGGTGCTGCTGCCCAAGGCTTTCCCTTGCAAGTGTAGTTGGAGGCATGTGGAACATGGAGTAAATTTCTTATTTGATTTATTGCCCTAGTTTAAGCAAATGAAACATCTTTGAAGCTTTTTAAGACTGAACAGTCTTTAAACGTGAACTGAAAGGAATACATGAGTGGCTTAAATCCAAAAATGCAGGTATTTTCAGTGCCCTTGGAGAATACTACTGCCTGCCATGGTATTGGTGTTTGGCTTATTTCTAGAAAGGATAATAGGTATTTGCCTCTCAGTAATTTTTGGTTCTTGAATTTTGAGTCTGATTTTGCACATTTCATAATGGTGTTACGTGATGAATTGATCTAATAGATTTAATTATCTAATAGATTTGGCTTTTTCATCTAACTCTGCTTTTTTCTTACAAACAGGCATTAATCTTGACCAGAATAAAAGAGGTATTTTTTCACTGGTTCCTAAGTCTTGTGGGCTTTGCACTGTGGTGTAGTTCACTTAGCTGATAGAAACATTACATAGCTAGTGGGCACAGGGACATGGGGTATTCCATCTCAATGTAGGTTCATTTGAAATATTTAAAATGCTCTTTCCTCTATAGGCAAAGTAAATGAATTCTTCTACTAAGTAATTACCGTACAAAACCAAACAGGGAGTTTTGGTCGATATTGTTGGGATGTTGCAAAGATGAAAGAACAGAGCTCATGTGCATGTATGTGTTGGAGTACCTCGCCTATCTATAGTGGAAGATTACCTTGCGAAATACAGGGCTAAAAACCACACCTTAATTTTGGCTGATCCATAGCAGCTGTAGTGTTTACCACTAACTACTACCTGTGTTTGAAGTAACAAACACACAGCTGGTTTCTTCAGTAAATTAGATACCAGCTAATAATACTGGAAATTATGAGTTTTCAACTCTGGAGCTGTGCTGTTGTTTAGCCAAGAGCAAAGTCCCATTTACCTGTGGACTATTGAGTCAGCTACTGGTCAATGCTAAAAGAAGCAGCTCTGTATGCCAGGTTTGCTGATAAGTCTGATTAAACAGATGAAGATGACTGCTTATTTCCTTTGCTTAGTCAGGCTTCAATTACTTGAGGCTTTATGCTTTAGAAGCTATCTATTTAATATTTCCCTTCCAGCCTTCGTTCCCACCCTTTCCGTTCAGTTGCTGATTGTGTGGTAGATACGCTGTCTACAACATGAAGTTGCCTAACGAGTGGATGCAGACCAGTTAGAAATGACTGGTGTGCGGAGAGTCACGGCTGAAGCTGGTAACCGGCGTTACCTCAAGGTGATGCTGATACATCTCAATATGGCGTGATGAGTTTGATTTTCTTTTCTTTAACCTTGTGTTCCAGACTCGCCAGCCTGTGTTTGTACAGTTACTGCAAGGCGTGTTCAGAGTGTACCATTGCAACTGGTTAATGCCAAGCCAAAAGGCATCAGTGGAAAGCTGCATTCGGGTCCTCTCAGATGTAGGTAAGAAATGGACGTAATCAGAACTAACTGCTGCAAACGTGGTCATCCACTATTTGCTGCTTACATGTCATCCTTCCAAAAAGAAACTGCATTCTACTTCCCGCAGGTGCCACTTGCAGAAAACTTAGAGCCAAGGCATAGTACAAAGCCAGAGTTACGCTGATATATTGTCATGGTTGAGCAATAGGTGTTGTCACTGTAACGTGAAGTGCTTTCTCTGTTTAACCTCAAAACTCTCTGCAGTCCTGTTGATCTGCAGCAGGGAAATAGTTCTGTGCCACTCCTCGCAGTAATTTGTTCCACTTTTAGTAGCAAGAAGAGTAACTTGTACTGGCCATGAGGCCAAATTCTGTTGGATAGGTGTACATGTGTGTTAGTGTGAGATGTTGGGAGTGTGTGTGTAAGGACAGATTCCTATTCCCACACTTTGAAGACAGTAAACAGCTCTGAGGTGTGAAAGCCTTTAAACGTAATGCTACAGAGAGGTCTGACCCATTACACAGGGACTGAGCATTGCATTGTTTAAAGTGGACACGAAGGAGATCGCAGAAGGAATTGCAAGTAGAGTTTGTCTTGTTCTTGCATTGGTTGTAATACATTGGCTGAAGGAGTCAATTCTTAATAACTTCTGCTTGTTGCAGCAAAAAGCCGTGCAATTGCAATTCCTGTAGACTTGGACAGTCAGGTCAACAATCTCTTCCTGAAATCTCATAACATTGTGCAGAAGACTGCAATGAACTGGCGAATGACTGCAAGGAATGCTGCCCGCAGAGATTCGGTGCTCGCTGCCTCCAGGGATTATCGAAACATAATTGAAAGATTACAGGTGACTACACAGCACCCCTTCCTCCTTTGATAAGCACTTACTTGCATGCCTACACAAAAGGAGGAATTTACTAAATCGGAAGACATTTGGGAATGAATTAACTAGTCAAAATGCCACATGGTAATCAAGTTAGCTGATGCTGAATATAATAATACTGTACTACTGTATGTAAAATCAAATGTAAACCATTGTATCAAGACACGTAGTTGAATGTGCACGGCTAATGGGTATAGTAGTACTCACTCTAGGAGATGTTGATATTTGAAGCTAGTCGTACTTAAAGTATTCTTGTTCTACCATTAGTAATATTTCTTTGATAAGACAGGACTTTTTCATCATGATGATGCCTTTATCATTTGAAGATTCATTCTCTGGCCAAAAGCTTTTTTTGGCAAACAGTTCTAACTAACTTTACATAAATGTATATTACGTAATGTAAAAACACTGCCCAACCCATTCTCATTTAAATAGCTTCTCCCTCTTTATCCATTCCTGTCTATTTGTCCGTTTCAATTTGATTAAACTTCCTCTCTGGCTTCAGAGGTATCTCAGTATTTTCTGCTTGTTTAAGTATTAGGATAAATGTGGTTTCATTTTAAGGTAGCTACAGCTTTCCAAACATTGATGAAAAGGGGAAGAATTTTATTTTTTTCATCATTTTAACAGTAGTACTTTTTTTGTCAGCTCATGTAAGCATAAATAACCTGATTGTTATCACAGAGTTTCAGTGCAGCTCTGAGTCTGCGTTTTCCTCTTTCCCCTATATGAACAAGAGCACCTACATAGATGGGGAGGGTAGGGGAACTAAGTAATCTGGAGGACTGCTGGAAATCAGGGCTTCCCTTTTAAAGACAACTATTAAATGATAAATCTGAAAGTCTTACCTGACCAAACTCTGAGGTCTTTGATCTAGTTTATCCAGGCAGGACAGACCTAACTGTCCTGTCCCGTCCCTCTTTTGCGGTTTGTAAAATTAATTTGCATATACATTTATATGTATTTAGTGTTTGTTTAAAGTCTTGATATGGTTATATTCTAGGACATAGTATCAGCTTTAGAGGATCGCCTACGTCCTCTTGTCCAGGCAGAGTTATCAGTACTGGTAGATGTGCTTCACAGGCCTGAACTGCTCTTCCCAGAGAACACAGATGCAAGGAGGAAATGTGAAAGTGGAGGTTTCATTTGCAAGTAAGTTGTCCTGAAGTCTGGCTTGTTGGGAGGGTTTTTGTTATGTTTTGCTTTTTCCCAGTTTTCCCATGCCCTATGGAACGGTGCCATCTTGCCCAGCTTTATGTAAAGCAGAGTATTTCATTATATGATAAATGCGATTTGTCCTTGGCGGGGGGAAGGGGGAAGCTCTTGGGGATGGGGAAAGACTGCTTGACGTGCTCTCACAGCTAATGCTTAAAAATTTCTGGCATTCCTGCAGGATAGAAGTGTCATAAACAGTAGTATAAACAAGTAAAAAACTATGAGCTAATCCCTGTTATTCTGTCCCTGCCTTCAACCCTAGTAATGTTTGCAAGGTACTTGATCTTGTAGCGCTTAGCGCGTGGTACGTATGTCAGAATCGGTTGTTATCATGTGCATCACCCAATGCAGATGCCTCCCAGATTTGGAGGGAAGGAAAAGGAAAGATTACAAGGTCATTTAGAGGGCAATTCAGAGCAGAAGCCAGCTTCTCAGATCACCTCCTGGAGGGGTGGATTACAAAGAGTTTATGGAAACTAGGTACCAGAGTAACAAACAAGTGCTGGGTAGGATGGATTTCTAATTGTGCTATCCAGGACTCTCAGTATATTTTTTTTAGCAAAGTAGGATGTGGAATAGTTTTCTTTCTTACTGTTACGTGTTTGTTCTGGAGGACCAGCAAGTCCTAAATCCCACTGCCCCCTCCCCTGGTTCCTTTCTGCCTGTAGTCAGATGGTTTTATCTGGCTGCCCTCCTGCTGGGGGGATGCAGTTTCCTTCACAGCTTCACCAAAGCCCGTGGTAGCTGGTTCAGTGTCACTATTGAGAGAATGTTCCCAAGGTGGTTGTATAATGGTATGATAATAAAACTTGTTTGCAGCTTAAACCAATTAAGTAAGATAGCCACGTATATCTTATCCCATTTTAGAATACTAGTACTAAAACGAGCTGTGATTGATTGGTTATTTTCAGGTTAATAAAGCATACTAAACAGCTGCTAGAGGAGAATGAGGAGAAACTATGTATTAAAGTATTACAGACGCTCAGGGAAATGATGACCAAAGATAGAGGCTATGGAGAAAAGGTAACGTAATTTACAGTTCATCATTCTGTGTTAAACACTGTCTTTATTATTCAGTAAAGGAAAATAAAATTCTTGCTCTTTCAAGCTGTGTTTTATATGTGTAAGCACTTCTGTATTGGATCAGGAACAAAACATTTCAACTAATAACTTCAAATATAATTTGAAAGGTAAGCTCGTTTCTGTTGCTTTTCTACTTTAGACTTGCAAGTTTAAGTCTAATTCCTGCAGTTGCTGGCACTGTAAAAATATCTAATTTTGTTACCTCTTTATGAAGGATATAACCTCTTTATCTGCTCTCTGGGTCTAGGTGACTCTTCATCAGGTCACATAACCTTGCAACAAGACGATATTCTGTAGTTTAATTTATATACATCTGAGTTGTCATCTTGTGAGTTATAGATGGAAACTGTCTGTACACCCACCCATATTTTTTTTTCTTCCCCTTTCCTACATACAACTCCTTTGTCTTGTTGAGAAGAACGTTTTTCTGTAGGTACAGACCTGTTCTCTATTTGCATCAGAAGAGTGTGTGTATGCATATATGTTTGTGTATCTAGGCATTCCTACAGTCAATCTCGAAATCCTAGTCGAAGGTATCTATCTCATGCATTTTTAAGCAACCATGGTTATTACCATGCCACATGGTAGACATACAGAGCAATATACCCTCCCAGTGAACGTGCTTATGAGCAATTGAGAATTGCCAGTTGGGACTGGGGGAAGCAGTGATGTGGAAGGATGCTCACTGCAATGGGGAGTCCATGCCCGGGAGCAGATGGTATCTCATATCCAATTCTCACTTGCAGTAGGGTTTAAAGTTGTTGCATAGTGCTAGATTCACAACACAAAAAGGCAAAAGCTTTAGAGGTAAGACAGTTTAATAATAATAATAATAATAATAATAATAATAATAATAATAATAATAATAATTGTTCATCACTGTAGCTATAGCTGCAGCCTCAAGGGAGGGAGATGCTCGGAACGCAGAGGAACCCGTAGCATCATTGGGCCAGCTGGGATGCCGCACGCGACCCCTGCTTTGGCTAGCCTAGCTGGAAATGAGGAGGATGCAGGAGCAGAACATACTGCTCTGTTGCCAGTCCAGCAAGAGGCAGGCGCTCGCATTCCAGAGCAGAGAGACCTGGAGGAGGGAGAGCAAATGGAGCGAGAATGCAATGTGCATGTGGGTGTGCACGTGCACGCGTGTGGGCTGTTACCCGAGCACACCCAGCTGAGCACACAGCAGAGCCGTGAGTGAGCGGGAGACTCCTAGGAAAATGCCCGAAGGGCAGGGATGGCCGGTGCTGTGCTCCCTGCCCTGTCAGGGAACGCTCTTCCCACGTGCTCTTACTACCCCTTGGCTGCCAGAGGTCCAGCCCACCTCCCGGCCGCTGCTGCTGCTTTGCTCCAGACCTGCAGTCCTACTTAAGGATTTTTTTTTCACTTTCCAGTCACAGTATTTTTCATTAAACTCATTGACTTGGGGGGAATGCCCTAATCAACTGCAAGAAAGAAGCATTTAAATGTGGGATGAGAAGGGGAGCAGGGTATGTAGGGAAGGGCGGCAACTGCAGGTTTCAACCCGCTTTCAACACACTGTCCTTTTCCGCTGAAGTGACAGTATCTTGTGCTGGGTCATAACAGCACAAGATGAAGCCCTGTGGAGACGACCTGTCCTCTCCTCAAGGTCCCTTTACTAAGACATGTGCGATATAGTACAAGTCTGATCTGGAAGGGGACTGGTTGTAGCCTGCAGAAGTTAGTCTGCGCCTACAAAAGGGAGTTGGGCTAGATGATCCTCTTCAGCAAGTGTAGAGTGCTGATATTTCCTGTTGCCCAAAGCTGGCGATGTAAAAGATTCAGAACCATAGATTTGGTTTTACGCTTTCTTAACACACCAGTGTACATTCTTCTGTTAAAAACAGCCGAGAGAGACTGTCAAAGGTCTCCTTAAGTAATAGAGAGGGTGTATGATATATACTATATATACTATACACCAGCAAAACCCAAATGACAGCTTTGAGGTTTTAGGTTTTTTGTTGTTGTTTGTTTGTTTTTTTTTTCTTTTAAATGCAGTATGCCACTCGGAGATTCTTCTAAATGGAAATTCATTTACAGGAGTTCCTTAGGCTTCATTTGGCCAACTCAGGTGAAGCCATATTTCTAGAAGATGCAGTTAACATAACTTGCACCATTCAGACCATGGAGAACCCCACAAGATTCTGAAAAATCTTCAAAGTGTAGAAAATGCATTAATTTCTGAAACAGTAGATCAGTTACGTAATGCAAGATAAGAATATGCTTGCATGTGAAGTGGATTTCCGAATATGAAAAAGCAGCTGATTGCTTCCAGATAGACTGCTAGTAGTAGTAGAACAGCTTTTACTGTCTGGCTGTAAGAAGTGCAATCGTATTTATTCTCCCTTGTGACTCATATAACTGTATTTAGTCACCACTTAAAAGGCAATACCTTTTGTTTTTAAAGTCATCCTGGAGTGTAAAAAAAAAAAAAGGAAAAAACCCTTATGCATCCATTCTAAATACAGGAGTCCCTACATACATAAAGATGGCAAAACTTATTCTTGTGACCAGCATATTGATCACGCAAGCAATATTGATCACCTACAAGCAATATTGCTTGTAGGTCAGATGCTCACAGAATTGACAGCAGTCACTTCAAAATAGTGTTCAGCAGCAGAGCGCCATGGAAGTTTTGGCATAGCGTGTGATTTTGCTGTAATACCATGTGGTGCTTGCTGGAACAATCTGATTTATAAAAAAGATTGTACTCCTTCTCTCACACTTAATCTTCCAGCACAAATAATACAAATGCCATATCCTTCTGGCCCGTGTGCTTGTCCCTTTTGTAGGTGAGAAATATAATGAGAATGCAGTGTTGTCCACTCCCATTAGTGAGGGCCTTCATTAAACAGCTGGGATTCCTCTGCAGCATGCAAATACCATGGCGAGAACACAGATGTACAGAAGCTTGTGGGAAGGCTTGAAGTTTTACATATTGCTAAAGACTCCTCATCTTGGCACGCGCTCAGGTTCGCTCAGTGATGGGTAGCATACTGTGGTATATTTAATAGGCAGAAAACTTTACTACATTGACAGTGTAGGCTAGACCCAAGTTTTTTACTTTGCTGAAACATGTCATTCATACACGTCTTCCTGGGTGCTTACCAGATGATTAGCCTCAGTTCTGCAGGACTTAGGTTTTAAAACTCCATTTCTCTTCCCAAACTGGAAATCCAGCCTCTGCATTCCTACTGCTGCTCACAGCTCATGCTGGTGGCAACTCTTATGCCCAAGGGTGAAGTTCTTGGATCTCGGTCAGCCAGCCCGCGTGGTTTGTCACTTGGCACAGGAACAAAGCCAGGGCGCATCCTGCCTCCGAAGCTGCCTGGCGCAGCGCTTCCAGCAGTGTCTGTTCCCTAACCCGCTGTATCCCGGCACTTGCAAATGTTACTCATGCTGACTGTAAAATACTCAAAATGTTGGATTGCAGCATTAAAGTGTTAAATGATTTATAAGATCCTAACATGAAATTTATTTGTAATTTATCTTACTAATGCTTGCTTTCAATTCTTCCCCTTCTTTCTTTTCCAGCAGATTACCATTGAATTGGATAATGCTGAGGTTTTAATTTTTATTTTCTACCGTGTTGTTTCTATGGTGTTTGTTTTATGAGTAGCCCTGTGATCTGTCCTGTTGTCTCTTCAGCACTGAGCTTTCCGATTTGTATGCCTGTGTCAGTGAATTAGTTGAGTTTTTAGTCTGCCATGTGTCTACAGTGGAAGTAGTTCCCGTAACTAATTCCATATGTCATTACTTGGAGTATTAGTCCAAATGCAGTTACAATTTCAGGCAGTCTACAATCATCTGGTACCATAGTAGATCCCATGAAGTTTAGGACCAGATCTGAGTGCCTTTGCAGCATCGACTGCCGCAGGTACCATTAAAACATCTGCATTTAGCACCTGGCCACGATTACCGTGTCATCGGTGAACAGGCGCTTTCCTCAAGCTGAGGTTTAATGGCGTTCCTACAGAAGTCGGAAGAACGTGCCAAAAGCCAGCTGGAGAAGACCCTGAATGAGGCGTCTCCACTTGCTGACTCGCGAGAGCCATTACTCACGTCCCAGGGCACGGTGTAGCTGGGTGCAGGCGCGACTGCAGAGGGCTGGGTCCTTGTGCAGAAACTGTACTGCTGGCTTTACCGAAAAAGGTGACAGTCATGCAGCTCATCAAAGCATCTCGCTGGCCTTCCTGTTGCTTCTTAGTCAAGGTTTCATGTATAAAGCCATGTAAAACGTTCGGATGTGTTGTGAAAGCAATGTGGTGTAACCCTATGAAAATTACTGACTTTTGAAGCTATTTCTGTGTGAAAAGCTTCCTACCATCAAAAACGTACCTTCAGTTGGCAGTGCAACAGCCCGGGCTCTGTTTATGCTGTATGTAGCTCTTTTATGGGTGGAAAAGCCATATTTGAGTGAGAACTTTCAGTTTAACTGAAATTAAGCTTTCTAAGGACTTTTAAAAGCGGTGCGTCTGGTTCAGGCACCGGCGCCCGGGGTGGAGGAAGGAGCTGAGCTGTCTCTGCTGCTGCAACTTCCTCATCCAGCTAAAAAAAACCCACGTGTGGGTGCTAAATTTGAGATTCTTTTTGCATAAATGTGTAATACTGAGAAAGTGATTGACTGGCACCTTATTTTACTGAAATACCAGGAAAACAGAAATATTTTCCTCTCTGTGCTTTGTTTCCTGCGTTCTCTCCCAAGCCAACCTTTTAGTTGGAACAAAATTCAACCACTTAAAACACTTAAAATGTTACTGCTCTTTATTCAATAGAGTAGATAATTAAATACTCCATAAATTGCTTTCTGTAGAACTTGTTAATTTTGATGTTGATCAGTGATGAATTTGATGTTGATCAGCGGAATTCACCTGGGTGAACTTCATTCTGAAAACCAAATAATATTTGGGGACCTTGCCTGTTGAAAGGGATTCGAAATCCAAACTGTTTGTCACAAAAGTAGACCAAAAAGCGTACGCATCGCCCAGGATTGGGTTGGAGGGTCTTTTCCATTCAGCAGGGCTTTTAGGGGAGGGAAGGACCAGAATTCCTCATGAGAACAAACTGGATTTGTGGCTTTTTCGGTTTGTTTTCAGCCTAGCATCTGGTTGGGATGCTCAGGCCCCTGCTGTGCTGCAGGTCGGTGCCGTCGCCGTCATCCTGGTGTGCGCGGGGGTCCCCTCTCCAGGCTGGAGCAGGAGGTCCGGCCAGGGTCTGAGATGCCTTTCCCATCACCAGTTTCAGCTTCAACAAAAAGCTCTTTATCAGAAGATCCCCAGCTAGAGCTGCTCGGAGTATTCACCCTCCTGTTCGTTGATGGAAGTTTTCTACTGTTAGCGTGCCCTTCCTGTTAGCATGTGTAGAAGATAGCTGATGGGTAGGATGTTTGCAGAGAGTGAGTCTGATTTTGGTCTGAAGGACAGCAGGTCGTGTGGCACAAGTCCATTTACTGCACTGCCGTCACCTCTGAACCGTGCAAGTATGAGACATCTCAGGTGTGTCTCCAACCTTCACACCAAACTTCTAGTATTACCTAGTTACAGAGGTACTGCAGTGCCTAACCTCTGGTGTAATTATTTTCTCTCTCTCTTCTATAAACCAAGATTTCTTCCCCCCCTTACCTGGGGAGTATGCACCAGCAGCGTGCTCTGTTTTTGAAAAGTTAATCTGTAGCACATTAACGCTTCTGTCAGGCGCTAGACCCCTTAGATTACGTGGCGCTGCAGCTTCCTAGAGTAGCGTGTATATATATATATATATATATATATATATATATATATATGTAATTTTATCTTGGAGAAACTTCAGACAAACTTGAATTGTTTAATTGCAAATTAAATAATAATATGAAACTCTTTCCCCTTCAGTTTCTGGCTGTAATGTGCTGTCTTTGCCTGCAATAAATCAGCCAGAGTGTGCAGAGCAATTTAGGATTTGGTCTGGAGGCTGCACAGGAGGAACTTTATTGCTCCTTGATGAAGCGACTGTGTGGAGGGAGCAGGTGTGTTTATTACTATCGGCAACGAGTGCTGGCTGCTTATAGAAAGGGCTTGGGACAGGGCTTTGAACCACTGACAAGTCTCAACAGAAATCCTGGGGTTTCCTCCTGCCTCCCCCCGTCAGCCCTGGAAACTGTAAACATTTAGGGCAAAGAATACAGAAATCTCTATTATTAGTAAAATTATTAACTTTCCTTTCTGTTGAATTCTGCACAATTTAATTTTTCTGATCAGCCGAAATGCTTATTATTCCCTCAGGGTAAAATTCTATTCAAGTAACCATCTTATGGCATGATTTCATAGTATTTATGTGATTGTAGACATAGATAGATTTATATATCTTAGTTGCTTACTGCAAGGTAATTTCAGTGAGTGGTGGGTCCAAATAATAAAGATAAAAATCCAAATAATAAAATGCAAGGAGGTCCATGCGCTTCTTATCAAAAGTCATGATAGAAAATCGGCGTTCCGGTCCCCCTTAACATTTTTGCGAGTGAAGAAAGGGAGTGCCCTTTTAAGTGGGTGAATAATGCTGGAATTCACCTCGATGGTAGGAAATCCCCTGCAGAACAGGAAGGATGGTGAACGCAGCGACCTGAGCGCGAGGTCGGCAGCCCCCCCTGCGAATGCCGGGCTGAGCCATTGGGGTTGCTGGAGTATTTGCAGTGCTGGAGAGGTGGTGTGGAAATGAAGGGGGGGATAGTACGGTTTAATGCTGTTGGCCTAGTTCCCGTGCCTTCTATTGAGGGGTTTATCTGGAATTCCCTTTTTGTTGGAAATGAGGGACCGGAAGGAACTGTCCTTTTCCAAGGAGAAGCGGTGTAGTGTGGTGTTTGTTTTCAACATCTGTTACTGTAGTCTGAGGACTGTGATCTGGTCTGGCAGAAATATGGTGATAGCACCTTTAAGCTCTTGTAGACATTTTTTTTGAACTCTGCAGCATCCGCTGTTGTGGCAGGATTAGTGCAAAAGGTTTTTCTTCTGGGGACAGAAATTAGGATGCACTAAGAATGAGAGTCATCTTGCAGTATTTCCAAAACACGCAGGTTCCTGTAAACTTGTAAAGGTGCACAAACCTTTGGGATAGGGGCTGCGTGAGACCGGTATTAAAATAAAGAGCAGAAAAGGTATCTTGAAAGAGGGATGAAAAGCACAATTTGTTTTGCTAGAAGACCAAAACCATCGGAAACTATAAACCATTTTGCACCTTATTTGCACCTTACTTGCAACATGGCTGTGTTGGGTTTTGTCCTGATCTTGGGGAGCTGTGTGCTCAGAGCTTGTCTTCCAGTTTGCAGCGAGACTCCTGTTCCTCTGGCTCCACGGGCTCTCCCAGAGCATCGGGTGGGCATTAGGAGCTGAAGGGGTCTGACTTGAGCTGAAGAGCTAAACAGGGTGGTCTTAGCATTGGCTCTGTGCAGGTTTCTCAAGTCATAAAGAAAGTAGAAATCCCCAGGGCAGGGCACTGGCGCGTTGCCTGTGAAAGCCCTTGGGCTGAGTATCTCTTGATCGACTCCTTGCTGGGCTGGAACTGCTGTAATCCTGTTCTTGATGGAGCTGTTGACAATGCTGGTCTCTCAGAGAAGAGGTTCAGGACCAAGCTGAATTTGCCTCAAGTGCCATCAAGTGTGAATCTTCACACAACAGTGATAACTAAACCTCAGTTGTAATTAGACACAACGGCTTAATTTACTTTTAATTTAATCCCCAACCCACTAAAAAGTCCGTCCATGATACAAATGCAGATTTTGTGGTGTTTCCCAACTGAAGTTGAGATGGTGAGCTCCACCGTGGGTTCCCTGTGGTCCAGGACAGCTCAGGCAGCACAGCTCCTGAAACGCTGAGGCATTTCTGTTTGCAAAGAGACGTTCCCGTCCACTCTCCTGGGTCCAGATAGGCGTTGGGGGACAGCGTGGCCCAGTTTCCACCTGCAGTGTGAGTCTTGGACACTAAAACGCCTATGTCCTAGAGAAACACATTAATATTTTATGGCCTAAAAAGGAGAGAAGTGTTAGTGCTGACCTGCAGGTGGCATGCTCAGGATGCTGAATGTGGCTGGGAGATGTCCTACTTTTTTTTTTTTTTTTTTTTTTTTTTTTTTTTTTTTTTTCCTTTCCCTTTTTCCCCCTCCCAGCCACATTGCAGTGAGCTGCTCCGCTGGGCACCTGCCAGCACTCAGGCAGCAGTTACATAAGAAGAGCTTTTTTTTCCTGGAATTTAGGCCCGCTGCTGATGTGTGACCTTCAGCGGTAATTGCCAATAAATGCGGTGGAGATGTTTACAGTCACCGCAGGCTGCGCCGGGGCTGCCGTGCCTGTGGGGCTGCCGACGCTTCCCGTGACTACTGGTCCCGTACCGTTGGATCTGGATTTTGTTTTTTTGGGGTGAGAGGGGGTGCTCTGCTGCTTCCCCCCTCCCTGCGGGGCTGGTGGGGCCCTGGGCAGTGGCCAGCAAACACCAAAAAGACCAAATACAGCAAAACTCTATAAGCACCCGGAGTTTCCCATGCAATTATGTAGTCCTTTTTAGGATTTGAAGTTAAAAAACTGAATTAAGTAAAACCCCGGGGGTTTTTTTGTTGTTGTTGGGGTTTTTCTATTTTTATTCAGTAATGACACTTCTTCATGCAGCTTATAAAACGGTATCCAGCAAAATACACCTGCAGACCCACTCAATATAGTTCTGGGTGGTTTTTTTTGTTTTTTTTTTTTTCACCTCTTCACTTTGGTCTTGAGGTTTCAAGTAGGTGAAAAGGGAACTGAAAATCCTAGTTCAAAGGGGTTGACTGAAGTAACCTTCTCAGTGCTCTTATCAATGATGAACTAGGACGGTTGAGTAAGGTGCAAAATACGTGCTGTTTTATGCATCTTCTGATTGGAATTGGAAAATTTATTAACCTCTTAAGTGCTGGAGAGATGCACTTATAAATTATTTTCCTTGTAGAGAGGGCTTATTCCACAGTCATTTCTCTTGTGTATTTTGCACTTAGACAGTGCTTCACTTGTTATGTCTCAAGCAGAGGAAATGCAGGCTCTCATAAATTTTTGTGGGCTGTCTTATATTTTTTTCCCTTCAGAAATCCTGCAATCTTTGGACTGTTTTTATTGCATGAACTGGAATTGGTGAGTTCTTTGGAAAAGGAGACTGGAACATTTCTTATAGTTATTTGTAACAATTTTTTTTTTTTTTTAATATTTACACCATCTGACTAGTTAATTAGAACTGCTAATGTAAAATGTGTATTAAAGATAGTTCTTACTATATTCAGTTACTGTAAAAGACCTGCAAGATTGAGGATTTAAGAGAAGCAAGTGATTGCACTCCCATGGAAGGTCAGTGGCGTATCAGAGACTGAGGTCTCTAACTCCAGGAAAGCCCCAGCCCAAGTAAAACATGCTTTCTCAACTGAGAACTCTGGAAAATGAGAGAAGGCATTCCTGTAGGCAGATCTCAGTGACCTTTCAGCGCAGGCACTGACAGCCCTTATGCCAAATTTCCCACCTCGTTGTCTGGCAGCGCACAAAGTCTCTGCAAATTCACTGAGATAAGGAGGGGGGGTGTTTAGCCGTGTCCCTGATGTGGGTGTGCGCCGCAGCAGCGAGGCGAGGAGGTGTAAGCGTGTGGTTGCAGCTCCATCACGTGCGTGTGGGAGCTGGGGGGCTGCCTCTGCCCCCCATAAATCCTGCATGTCTTCTGTAAGGGCTGGGAGAGCTGGGTGGCTCAGAGGAGCCTGTGCCAGGACAAGGTGCTGCTTCACATCTTGCGCTACCCCTTGATTTATGCAGACGTGAGATCCTCCATCACTAAACATACAGCGCTCAGCAGCTTTGGTGCAGGTCTGTTACAATGGTAAACTGTAACGTGGGAAGTTTATCAAAGCAGTTCAGTGTTCTCGGTTACCAATTATTCCCCTCTGCCCTGAAACTTATCCATAGCAAGTCAAATGCATGTTTGACACACACCTACGTATCATCTGCAGAGGCTAGAAATTTGCTTTCCAATTTTTTTTTCTCGGTTCTACAAGGTAACAGTATTGGCCTTTCAAAGGAGACTTGGCAAGCAGGTAACCTACGTGGAGCTTTCTGGTATTACTGAAGAATTACGAAGGACAGCAACGTAATTTGTGCTCTAGTCAGTTGTCAGGAATCAGACTAGCTGGTGCTTTTGCTGTGTGTCTTTCAAGTAAGAGCTATACTGAATGTATTTCAGAGAGAAAAGAGGAGGAATTCAGAAAAGGGAGGAAAAAGTGGAAAGGGACTTCCAGGACTGTGTCTAAACAACCAGTCCCGCTGGAACTCCAGCTGATGCAGGAGATGGTAATGCAAGAGGTGAGGCAGAGGAAGCAGAAGGCAATGTTTTCAGAATAATGTATATCTGAGATCTTCACTGTAGTTCTTTGCATCTGGATATACAACCAGATGCAAAATATCAAAAGCTTAATGCGATCTTTGGCTGACTGACTCTGTAGTTGTGTTTTTCCCCTTTCTATTTCCTCTCTATGCCAAATCTCTCCCCCTGCCACCCCGATAATTAGATGCCATATGCATGGAGTTGGGCTGGTTCCTGAATTCACAGATTTCAGGACCAGAAGGGACCGCTTGGTAATGTAACCCGACTTCCTGCAGAGCACAGGGCATCTCGGTTCTCACCATTGCTTCTCTACCGAGCCAAATCAATTTAGCTTGACTATGCTGCTTCAAAATGCTCAGTGTTGATCTTGAAGACCTCCCAGGACAGGTGTCAGTTTACTGTTGCCTTGAACCAGCCAGTCACCTTCCTATCTGATTTAGAGGGATGTTTGGAAAAAGACCTAAAGGAGATGTGTGGTAGTTTGGAAAATGGCATCAGCCTGTGGAAGTTAAGCAGTCTGAGGCTTGTCACCTCTCTATCCTTTGAACTCAGAGATGGCCTGAAGCAGAGGAGGTTTGTGCTTGTAAGTGTGCTGGTTTGTCCATTAAGTTTCACAATTCCAAAGTTTGGTGAGGCTGAAGAGAGAAGGATCAGGTTTTTGAAAGTGTTCACGTGTGTGTGCTCACACAAACACGCAGGTTTTTCTGATAAGATTATTTCCCACCCATTTGTAACATTACAATATGAGATGTTTTCCATCCTGTTTTGCTGAAGCCACTATCTGGAGGATACCCAGTCTATGTGAACAGGAATCTCCAACTGCCTTTTAAATGCATTTCAAGCCTTTTCAGCGCTCAGTGTTCTGGATGTTTACTACAGAGTTGAGTTTAAAAAGAAATATTGAGAAAAGCAATCCTGAGGCTTTAGCCTGAATGAAAATATTTCTGCATTTCCTCAAACTCTTTCTGCTTTATTATCCACAGTGCTAGTTGTTTGAATTTTCTGTGAAAGACAGGATTAGACGACTTTCGTCTTGATTGTTATTTTGAAAGCAAATGAAAATACAACTTTCACACGTTCCTCAAAACCATAAAGGAAAAGGACTGAAACCTCTTCCATATCTCATAAGTTGAGATGTAATGAGTTCACACTTGACCTGTCACTTGCTTTGGTGGTTTTTGAGGTGGATACATCCACTGTTGAGTCAGATAAAGACCATTCTGGGAAACACACGTAGTCTGCGTTGGGGAAATGGATGCTAGAAGCATTACGGTCACCAGCAGGTCAAAGAAATTGTAATTCTCCTGTTACAGCTAATGATGAGTGGTTTATTTGCCAGCCTTGCGGGAATGGAAACTTCAAAGGAAGAGGGGTTTTTGCACAGCAAGTTGAAAGGAACTTTTGCTACTGCTAGCAAAAAAATAAAGGTGTTGTACTCCTCTTTGAGCCTGCCACCCACTACGTTCCAGTTTAAAAGCGGGCTACTGTGTCCGTGGCACTCACCTGCCCAGTGTTCGGTATTCCACAAACTTGCCCCTGTCCCTCAAACAATCACTTTTCTTCTAGGTGGAGAGCTGAGGTATACAGAAGCACAAGAAATCTAGCAAAATTACTACTTCAGTCTACTCTCCCACCCTATTCGATCCTTCTTGTAAAGCATAAGTAGATACTTTGCTGTTGCAGCACACAGTATAGTGCAAAGTGAAGCACAATAACTACACCTCAGTAATTCTTTGGTATTTTAACCCATTTGGACTCTAACAATAACAATTCCAGTATTTGGAGTTTATATTCTTACTGAAAGATTGCTGAAGACTCTGCTTATTTGGAATGATCCAGCTGAGCATTGCCAAGGGCAGTAGCTTTTGCTTGCAGATGAGTTTGTGGGGCTGGTTCAGACATGCTGATCTATTTATACATGCTGTCTGCGCTACAGTGGGAAGGCACAGGAATTTGCTAGCTAGAATATGTACTTTTTCCTTCTCCAATTTAAGTTGGAAAGATCAAACTAATTTCATGCTGATTCTTCGTCTGTGCTCGTTTTCAGCCCTAAAATGTACACATATGTTTGATGAATTTGGGGTCATGGTATAAGCCCAGGAATAAGGAAGCTTTCATTGAAATCCAAAGTCTAGTACATTATCTCGTGGCAGTGGTGTCCACTTGACCTGACAGCTTCTGTCTCCTTTTCCCTGAAAGGAAGGTACCTAATTTCCCTTACAGGGGAATATGCACAATTTCCTTGCTGCTGTTGACGACTTAAGAAAGGAGGAATTTTTTGCTTTGCTCTGAAGCAAGTTGTGCAGACGGTGTCTGCAATCAGAACAATGTGCCCAGACTCCCTAATGACTTGATACGGCGTTTCCAGTGTCCAGCCGACGAGCAGCAAGGGTGTCCAAAGCGGGCTGTGCAGGAACTGTGTGTTCCTCTGCATAAATGATGTTCTTCCTGTTAACTTTTGGTCCTCTGGTTTAAATACTCCCTGCTTCAACCTGGCCAAGAGCGAAATGGTTTGCATGCTTGTGAAGTTTCCAAGAGTGGTGACAATGCAAGGAAACGGTGTACCAAAGGCCGTGTGAATTAGCCAGGAGGAAAGTCCATTAGGAGAACGGAGAACAGTTCTTCCTGGCCAAGGAGCCCCTGCCCATGGAGCACCGGCAGCGGAAGCGCTTGCTCCCCTGGCTCCGGTTCCTGGGAAGCGGAGTGTCTCCATATTTAGACTTCTGGATCTCATCGCCTTCCTTTGCTGTGCATTTCCTAGGCTGCAGCGGGTATCGGGTTAAAATACGACGGTCGCTCTCTCAGCCTGTGCTTGATTTGTCTGTCTAGTTTGTCTGTCTAGTTCATGTGTCCTCTAGGCAGACATGGGCAATGAGTGGCTGACTTAATTTAGTATTACTGTATCGTCCTTGTCTTATTTCTTAGTGTCTGTTCCTGAGAAGTTAAATCAATTTACCCAAGATTTAGTAGGCAGTTTCGTTTGAATGTTTAGGTCTCTGTTGTATGTCTAAGCTCTACGAGATAAAAGTTGCTCATCTTCATCTGTTTCAATGTGATGATCAGCATTTTAAATTTGAAAAGCTGTCACCGTTGAGCCTCTTATTTCATTGCTTGTGTTTGGTGCTGTATCACGTATCTTTTATGTCAGGAGAAGTATGTTTATAGATGAGAATCCACTGAGAGCGTTTTTTTTAAAACTAACAAGTCTGCTGCCTTTCTGTGACTTGCAGCCCTGGCTTCCTCCTCCTCCTCCTCCCCGCGAGGGATGGGCTTGCTGCCTTCGCCCTCTGCGAGTCGCAGGTTCCGGGTGCGCGGTCCGAGCAGGCTGCCCAAAAGTGCATTTCTGCATTGCAGACCTGTGTGCACCTGCAACTAAAGCTTTTTGCTTGTGCCTCTGTGTTCATGCAAAGTAGTTTGGGATGTTCAAAGGATACCTGCTAAATTTTCAAAATGTAGCCCTTTTAGGAGCTGGGTGGGAGGGAGGGTGTAAACAGTAATTATGGCTGTAACTCATTTGTGATGATTCAGCTAAGTCAAGTGCTTTGCTACCTCCCTTCCCCTAAGTGTTGACCACTAGATTTCTGTTGGGATGAAAGATTCTTGAAGAATGACTAATTTTTCTGCATTTTACTTTCAACTAGCTGCCGCAACCTCCAGAAACGGAAAGCTCTGTAGAGGTGTGTCACCCACCTATATTTGTACAACAGGCAAATATTGGTGTTTTGAAGTAGTCCTGGTGGAGTGTCTTGTTGGTAAAAAAACCTGTGAAGTGTGTGTTCCTGCGTGGTAAATAAGTAGATTTGTTGAAGCGGTTTAATCCAATACAGCATCAGTGGGATAGTCTGAAACGATAAAAAACCATGTACACCAGTCCCAAATCTTTGTTCCTTTTAGACATTTCCTTTATGCCTTTAAGGGAGGCACTGTTTGAAAAGTCTCCTCTCAAATCCCCCTGCATTAGCAAACTGAGACTTGTTTCTCTGGCTCCTAATGCAGAATTTGGTTTTCCCTTTGTCTCACATAATTAAAAACTTTGATAAGGAAAGAGAGGTGTCAGAAGAAGTTAGTGGAAACTTCATAATCCCAGAGCAGCTGGGTGTCCCATTTAAAATGCCACAGTGAAACAGCTAATCGTCACTTCACATATTCGAGGTTACCAGCTCTATAGTGAACTGGACACGTAGGCAGATTTCCCTTATGAGATATCCCAGCATTAGTTTGCATAAGACAGGTTATTTGCCGAAATGAAGACATGGGAATTTATGAAATCTCAAATTCTTTTGAAATTAATGGGACATCCAGAGATGGCATTGGTAGATTGTACAACTAGGTGCTATACCAGTGCAAATCTAAGTGAAACAACATGGAAGTCTAAATCTAGGACAGTGTCACTTCTCTAAGCTATATAAATGTGAAGATTATAAATATGTTTTGAAATCATGAAGAAAAAAATTGTAGTTTGTGGTGGTTTAGACCTTTGTATTTGTAATTTTTGTGGAATAGTGTTTAAATGTAAACTGGAACTCTGAGTGGTCATAGAATGACTTTGAGATGTTTGGGAGCTGGCTCCTGTTTTAAGACGGGTCCCTGTATAGAGTGGTTGTTCCTACACGTTTTCAGAATGCTTTAAAGCAGCAAAAACTCAATGTACTTCAGTTTCACAAAGTGGAAGTTCCATTCGTGAAAATTAATATCTGAAATAAGAGATTTGATTTGGGAACATGCACATGCCGAGGGACTTTTAGTGAACCCCCCCTGAAGTCCATGGCATTGGAATGGAAATCCCACAGGTTTTGTCAGAGGCCCTCCGCAGTCTCAAAAGAGCTTCCCTGACCATGGTCAGATATGTCGACGTACCTACACTTCCTCCAGAAGTGTGCGTATAGTGGGATGGGGTGTTTGTATGTGTGTGTGTGTGTCTGTGTATATGTACGCATGGGCATGCATGGTTTGAGTTCTTCAAAACTTCTGTGTGTTATTGGTAACTGTAAAATTAGACACTTTGTGTTTTCTTTAAATCAGCGAGAATGTGTTGGCATACGTGCATGCCATGGTGGTCTGCTGGAGGGTGGCAGAGCAGGCTGGTTAAGTACTGCCAGAGCTAATTGAGGGCAGATGTTTTGTTTAGATAGCTTGTCAGCCGATCTTCCTCATCTCCCCCTTTGCTTTCAGCTGTGACTTCCCTTAATATTTTCCATGAGTGCAAAGATGTTAGTGTCTCTTTAGTGTTGTTCTGCTTTAAAATGAAATTTCTGCATGCACAGCAGGAGCTTGATCAAAGTCTACCACAGAGGCAACTGGAGGATCATAGAAGGGTATGTACAGCAGTTAAGCATGTTCAGAACTAATCCTCTATCTTTTCCTTTTAAACAGTGAAGCAAAAGTCATGCAAGAAACTTCTGTGGTTAACTGCTGGCTGTCGGTCTCTTGGAAAATCTAAAAAGATCAGCCATGCTTACAAAACGGGGTGTTGGAGCACCTTCTCTTATATTAAATAGAAGGAGCAAGTGCTTGGCTGCTCTGAATTAAACCTCAGATCCTGGTCTAGTCTGTTCACACTTTCAAAGCGGTCCCCTTTGGTGATGATCACACAATTATGAAGTGAGATAGATTAATCCGTGCTTGTGGAGTTTGCCTGCTTTGGCCAAACCTCCCCCTTCATAAGCAGCCAAGCTGCAAAATCAACGTCGTCAATACATTTCTCGATTTGTTCTGCTCTTGTTGCTGGGAGCAGAATAGCAGCAACTTCTAACTGCTTCACTCTTAAATATTATTAAAGATTCTCTGTTTTAAAGATTGTAACAGGTTTTTGATATCACTTAAACAGAGTTGTGTATTGCATCTGCTTTACTGATAGATGTACAATATGTTTGTATACTACTTACTGTTAGTTTACCTTGATGGTGAATGCAGATGAAACTGAATGCTGTTGGTTTTTTTTTCTAGGTAGCATATTTGATTTTTCTTATTGCCGCCAAACATCTGATATTTGTTTGCATACTGTACGCATCAAAGTGGTGTACAACAGTAACATGATGGTTAAAGAACTGTTCTGGAGCCAAGCATTGCAGCTGAATTAATTATAACATTTCTTAAATACCACTTATTTTTTCTCCCCTCTACTTTGATCGCATATTCATATTCTTGTTAGCTAACACAGTGGGTTTGAATAATTTTGTAGGAAACAAAGTTGTTCTTCCCAGTTAGAATTAGAAATGCTAGTGAATGCGGATTGCCAAACCTCCAAGACCGTGGATCAGCACGCTTTTAGCCTAGAAACAACAAATGCTCGATACATGTTCCCACTTGTATTTTCTGGTTACTTGTCCTGTTTTGGATACACTGCTCCTATAGACAACAGAGGTGCTGCAGGTCTGTCCTGGGAGCAGCAGCTCCCGATGAGGTCTCTCCACTGACCCCAACTATTTTGACCATGGAATAGAAGTTGCCTTCTGCTCCACAGGACCAGAAGGAAAGTCTAGAGACAATCCCAGGAGCTTTAGTTACTCTTCTGAACTCAGGAGGAGGTGGAGTTTACTGAACAGCAGTTCTTGTGGTTGGATGTGTGTTGTTATCTTTGTAGTAAGTAGTAAAAATTACTGGTTTTAAATGCCAGTTGATATGACAACTGCCAGTTAGTTTAACAGAAGAGGAAAAAGGTAATGTGACAACTCCACTGTAACTTGATTTTTGGCATAGGGCTTTTATAGGCATCAAGTTGCCTTTCTAATCAGTACACATGTAGAAGGAAGATGTAGTTAAGTTTTTTGGTTGGTTTTTGTGGGTTCTTTTTTTTTTTTTTTTTGTCTGGCTTAGCCTTGTTCTGTCATGTAGCCTTCCTTACCTGCCAGACTGAGAGCAGAAAGATGGTTAAAGCACTACATCATGTACTAAACACTCTCATGTCACTGTCAGTCAAAGTAGCTCCTCTGGGATGAGAAATTGCTTGAGCTTTTGAATTTAGTCTCTTGCCTCTCCTACATGTTCACTATTTGGCCCAAGCGGTGATAGGAAGCGTATGCCCCTTGGAAAAGTGCTCATCTTCTTCTACTGTTGCTTCCAGAGTAACTTGCATTTTTTTCTTTTTTTGGGGACTTTTGGAAGCAGCTGGTTGGAAAGCTCTCTTCATGTTTATTTTACATCTTGTCTCCCTGCCGCTTCCCCCATTCCCATCTGATTCCATAAAATGCAGCTCCTGTGCTGCAGGTTTCACACTAATAATCTATAGGAATGATTTTTAATCTGCTGAGTTGTAGTGACAAGAAGCAGGCGGTGGCAGGAGTCCTGACGTTAGCACCAGCCTTGTGGGGAGGGCAGCGATCCCTGACCAGCTGCAGGCAGGTGTTGAGCTTCTCTGTTTGGAAGTGATGTCTGAAATTTGGTAAAGGACTGGTAATTTCCAGACAGGTTTTTGTCTTTCCAGTGCTTTGGGGTATAAAGATTTCTCTAAGGTACCTTTTGTGGGTGCCAGCTTTGTATCAAGAGCAGTGTGGCTGCGGCAGTTTTGTATGAGCCAATTAATGCACACTTACATTGTTGCATTTACTTGTTTGTCCTTTAAAGGTCTCTTGTGAAAGTTTAGAAAGTATTCGCTTGCATGACAGCTAATATTAAACCTTGTAGTTAATGATATTTTGAATCTATAGTCAGACAACTAATTTCATTTGAAATACAACTGAAAATCGGTGTCAAGCACTTATTTTGTGAAGGGAGATCAAAATACTTCATCCTGACAGGTTTTTAATATGAAATTATTCTTGGCTAGATCCCCCCCCCCCTTTTTTTTTTAAGTCCCCTTCCTCCCCTCTCAGGGTGGTACTGCTGTAACCACAGCACACTGCCATTAGCAGCACAGTAGCTCCCAGTTAAAATAATCACCAGTTTTCCTTTTTTGCATAAAGACCTTATAAAAATCTGTTAATCCAACTGCGGTGTTTGTGTGTCTGCCCATTGCTGGCAGTACCACCAGCTTTTGTATGGCTCTCTGAATTACTGGGAATTCCTGTAAAGGCTTAAGTGAGAGCAGTGCAGGGTCCGCAGGTTAACATTCAGCCTGGGAGATGTTTTGATCTCCTCTGGCCTCTGCTGATGGCAGCGGCACGTGCTCCGCGCGGCTGTGCTGGCTGCTCCCCGGGGCCGGGATGTCGGGGTTATCTGAGGACCGGTGCCCCGCAGTGTCCGCGGGCTCATGTGCTCGGATGCTGACTGCCGGCGTGACCGGGCGGCTTGGGCAGCTGCCAGCAGGGACGCGGGGAGCAAAGAGCTGGGATGCAGCAGGGATCGCTCAGGTTTCCGCTCGGCGGCTGGCAGCGTTAGATCGCATCGGTTGCTGATGGAGGGGAGAAAAGAGTGCGCCCCTGCAACATTGGTGAAATGGCAAAATAGGATAGGTTTGAGAAGATGGGATTGCTTGCTCACAAAACCATTTCTAATGTTACCCTTTCTCTAATCCTTCTCTTCATTTTGTGTTCGTGCTGTACAGATGCCACTTTTTTACATTTGAAATTGAGACAATAGGTCTTAATTTAAAAAAACAAAAAGCTCTTTGAGAATAAAATTGCCTAGAAAGCTTCAGCACAAAATCTGAACTCTAGCAGTTTATGGTGCTGGGAACACGTAATTTTTTTTTGAGCCCCATGAGACCCCCTGGTGTCCCAGCCTGCCCAAGCACATCCGGAGGTGCTCAGTGGATTTTTTCCAAATCTCCAGGGTTTCGGTTCCCCCTCCCTTTGCTGCAAGTAGGCTAATGATAACAGCAGTTCCCTTGCTACTGAATATTAGTAGTTTATTTATTCATTAAACTCACATCGTGATTTCATTATCCTCTTTGAATCAAGGGTGAGGCACTCAGGCAAGTTTTGGTCAACCGTTACTACGGCAATGTGAGACCGGCGGGACGGCGCGAGAGCCTCACCACCTTCGGCAATGGCCCCTTGTCTGCCGGAGGCGCCAGCAAAGCCGGGGCAGGAGGTAGGACGTGCTCCTGCTCATCAGCGGTTTGTGTGATCTGCCCTGCCAGATGCTGTGTGTCTGTGTCTGCCTGACAAATCAGGTGAAATAGGGGGTTTTTTCCCCCTTTTGGACTTTTTCCCCTACTGTTCTGTCCTATGAAATCCCAAAAAAGAAGAAACTATCCACATGGATGGGGAAGAAGTCCTGCTTGCATGTCGCTACTGGTTTTGGAAACTCCAATGTGTTTTTACTCCCCTTGAGGGATTCCACTTTAGGCTGAGCAGAGCATCGCTCTCCTGTCTCTAATCGTGTCAGCTGCTTTTTCTTCATGTAGATGAGAGCAGTGTTCTTTTTCTCTCCTGACTGCATTTGAGAAAGTACTCTAAAATTAAGCAGGCAGAGGTTTTTATACTTTCCAGAGACTGTCTTGGGTTGGCTTGAATTTTGTGACTTCGCTTTGAATGAATGTACTTAGAAAACCTGATCAATTTAATATTTGCAGTAATATTTGGGAAATGCGCTCATAGGGATATCAGATTATTAACCATATCTGAAACAAAAACATTTAATTGTATTACAGAGAGATTGTGGGGTAGCATGAGCAAAAATTCAGTTTGAAGTCAGTTATAAGGTGTGCAGTTTATTTAATTTGAGACCATTGCTACAAAGGTCAGTAATGTCAAGCATGTTTTATCAAAACACCGTTCAGTGGGTTTTGCCTCTTCAAAATAAAGACAGCGGGTAATCCTGTTGAAAGCAGGCCTGATCAGAAAAAAACACACACAAAAAAAATTTCCCCCTATTTTCTGAAGTTGATATATATTTCATTTGTCCTTGTGTTGTGCTGCCTGCTGCCATACTCTTGCACTTTATAGAGCATTGGCTTTGCCATCCTCTGGAATTTGTCTTGCCTTTTCCCCTTCCCCTCACTGGTCCTGCAGAGCCTCTGCCTTTCCTTGTATCCCTGAATCCATGCTGTTTCCGGAATCCTCTTCCAATACACCATCCCTCTTCCCATCTTCTGCTGCTAACAAAGGCAGCAGCGGCAGTAACCATTTCCCATTGTCAGCCCAGGACACCACCTCCCGCAGACTCGCACATATGAAAGCAGTGTTGAGTGCCCATCTTACAACATGCCCAATGTGTGCTTTAAGCTACAAACCCTTCCTTGCAGAAATGCTAGGAGCTGAGTTCATCACTGTTAACAAACATGTGCACACCATTTATTTGGCATAGCTTAATAATTTAAACCAGAAGAGAGGTGCCATCACCGAAGGGTAGCAGGGTTTGAATCTCAGCCTGTTTCTCATGATCACCTTTATAGGAGGAAGCTCCGGATCGAGTTCAATGAGCCGAGGTGAGATGAGTTTGGCAGATGTCCAATGTCATCTGGATAAAGAAGGTGCATCCAACCTGGTCATAGATCTCATCATGAATGCCACCAGTGACAGAGTCTTCCATGAGAGCATCCTGCTAGCCATTGCCCTTCTGGAAGGTGGGAACACTACAATACAGGTAGGGAAATGGAAAACTTAAGCTTATAACCAAAACATGTTGGGAAGGGAAACGTTTTTACAAAATCCAGGAAACTTGAGGAGGTTAAGGAGATGGGAGGGGAAATGACTAAATGATCTTTGACCTGTAATTAAGAAAAACATCAGTGTCTACCATGCAAAAGTTAACTTGTTAAATGTTTGCATGGGCACTAGGTAACTGAGGTATTTCCCAGGGCAATATAAAGGAATGTATAACAAAACAGTGTTGTAGCATAAGTTCATGTGAATACTTTTATGAGTAAGTTTAAGCAACTGCAACATGCTCAGAGACTTTTATAGCTAGCTGTTAGATTTCAGACTGGAATTTAAGATAACAGTGTATGGTAAACTTCAGACCACCATCGTTCTCCTGTAATCTTGCTGTCCTTCGTTTCTGTGTTTTAAGTCAGGATGTGGTTTCCCTAAATGAGAATTGTGCCTGGTATGGATTTTAATGAACATACACCAACTAGCTTGTACAGTATTCTTCTAAACAGAAAGTAAAACCTTATTACAGCAAAACATGCCTACAAGGATTACTGAACATGTAATATCTTATTCTTTTGACATTGCATGTGTTCTATTTGCAGTCTGTTTCAGCCTTGGACAATGGGCTTTATGCGTAGCTATTCCAGAGAGTGTTATCCCTCTCCTGCCCCACTGCTCTGCGTTTCACATGTCTGAACAAAACAATCGGTGATTTAAGAAGGTCAATTTTGCAGATTGTTCCTTTCACTCAGAGAAGTCATACATCCAAATGTTTGATATACATACAGATTTAGGCTTATAATTTGATGGCATTTGTGTTGCATCCTAATTAGGAACATTTATTTAAGTACTTAAAGATAAAACACTAACATTTTCAGAAGAGCTTGGGCAAAGAGAACTAAAAAAACTTATACATGGCCCACTTTTCCCAGTGCAGTGTAACCACTTCCCAGTCCTTTATTTGTTTCTGCCCTGAAAACCAAACTACTGAAAGACACAGTCTGTCTCTGATGTCGCTGTAGTAGCAAAGAGCCACTGCAGTGATGACATTCCTACTAGACCTCCATGGCAACTTCTGGGAGAAATGTTTGAACAGACTGCGGGTAGCGCCCCGTGTTGTGCTTAATCTAATCTAACTGTGGGCCGTTGCCAAAATGGACCATCCTGTTCTAGGTAGCTCTGCTTGTCCTCTCTTTGTACAGCTCGTGCAGCTGTGGAGTGAGTTGAATTAAGTGGCTGATCTGATAGAAAACCATTTGATCTATTCATCTGATCCCATAGAGTGTGCTAAAAAGCAGCTGTATCCTTTGGGCAGCTGTACGTGGTGAGATTTGATTAAGTGTAATGTGGGGCTGACTAGCTATAATTGATCACTAGGGTTAAAACATGCACTAGATCTCTCCAGCAGCACCCCTTGTTTTCCTGCAAACTTCTGCTGCGAGGAGAGGGAACCTCTGGGGGCTCCTTCACTGGCTCTGTAATCAATAGCCCCTTTTTTTCCCCTGTGTACATGCTCTAGGTTGAAGCTTCTTTGCAAAAGACCAAGTGGGAATCAAGCATTTAAAATCCCATGTCACTGTAAACTGCAATGACAGGATTAACATTCCTTGGGGAGAGTCACTCCTTTAAATTTCCTGCTCTTCTCCAATGTAAAGGAAGCTGAGCTTTCATCTTCCTAGCTCTCAGGGAGCCTGAGGTAACCTCACAGGTAATCATGCTGGAAGGAGAAAGAAATTCTGCACTAGCCTGACGTGGAGAGATGCTTTGCTTGTGCTGGAACCCAGAACTAATGGACTGAGTACAGTCACTTCCCGCTGCGAGCGAATCAGTGTTGGAAGCAGATTCCTTAGCTCATCTGGTCAAAACAAACAGGGAAATCGGCAATCCATCTCCAAAGACACCTTTTTCACCAAAAAGAGAGATTCTTTAGTTTGCATTTGCTGTTTGTAGCTGGGAGTCTGTAAAATAACTATGTGGTTAGGAATGAGCTGTTGGCATAGCGTGCTTATAGCAAATGGCATAACACTTTCACATCTGTGCCTTACGGTCCTGCCAGTTTCTGTTGCACTCTTGCCGTTATAGATGTTACTTCTGCTAACCAGAGTAACTCTTTTCCGTCCTTTCCCACTCAGGAGTAAGTGCTTAGCAGTTGTCTTTACCTTTAGAAAATGTTCTGGGCAGCCAACAGTTGGTGCGCGTGCGTGTACGTGCTCTAATGCAGCAGTGAAGGGCTGGGAAGGGGCTCTGGTGTAGGGCTGCTTTTAAGTACAGAATGTTTTAGGAACCAAATGACTTGTGATGCCTACAGCTAATGCTGTAAGCTCTGAGGTCTTGGACACACCCAGGAGCTCTTACTCATGCATGCAAAGTACAGAGGAGACTTTATTGAAAATATTCTATAGAGCGGTTGTAATGTCGATAATCTGTGCAATAGCAATCCAGCAGCCTGATAGCAAAAGGCAAAAAAGAAGGTTTATCAGTGCACAAAGATGTTCCCTGACTTACCTCTGTATTGGTTAATCTCCTGGTGCTAGGTAGTGAGTTCCCTGGTGCTTTGCTTTACTTGCACTGGCTCTAGCAGAGTCAGGGCCCGTGGGGACTACTACAGTGTCAGGCAAGAACAGCGCACATTCAGCGCTCTAATCTTTCAGTAGTATTTGAGTCATGGAAGCCAAGTAAAACTTTAATGGAAAAAAACGCCAACCACAAAGCTTAACTTCTGGGAGAACAGCTGGCTCATCGCTGGTGAATCAAAGCGAAGGTGGAGGTTTTGCTCTTTAGTAATATCACGATTTCAGGTCTGTATCTCCCAGAGTAATTGCTGAATGATGTCCAAGTTAAACTGGTGTCCTGAGATGGTAAATTCACATAACCAAGCTCTTCTCTCTTCACATAGTAAGAATAGTGTATCTGCTCCCCCAGAAAATACAGAAGGCTCTGAGTGCAGCCTAGCTGTTTGGGAGTGCTGCCTTTACAGGAGAGCTGCATGGGTACTCACTAGTCTGCACAGCTTCAAATCCAGCGGGTTTTATAAAGCAGTCTTTTGCTACAGCACAGTAAAGATTTATTGAGTGCAGCAGTGTCATGGTCTCCTACTTAGATTTCATTTTTACAAAATACACTGCAAAATTTGTCTGCTTATGGAAACTAGATGCTCTTACAAAAATGAACCCAATACTTTCCGTGGTCTTTTATCCTGATCTTTCTCTAATCTGTGTTCTTTTGGTAAGTTTTGCAGATTAGGTAGGGCTTCATAACCTCTGCAACCTGCAGAGTGGGTTTTCTGAAGCTCTACGGCAGTTTCCAGTAACTGCCAGTAGAAGAGTCATCTTCAGTCTCTGGACTAATAACTGCGTTCATTTTGCATCAGATCCATTTGTCATTGTGAAAGTCAACGTAGCCAAATCGGCCAGCTTTGAGGTCTAACACAGTTTATCTTCATTTCACAATTTTTTTGGTTATTATTAGCAGCTCTTGATTTATGGTACTCTGAACAAGTTCGTTCTGTGCTCAATCTGAATAATGTTTACTGAACCTAAACTGCTTATATCTGCAGGCCTTTGAGAATAGGAAACTGGTGGGATAGGGACAGGTTATGTAAAATGCTTTTTGGCAGCAAAGCCAGAAATGTGTCACCCCTGCATGGCATTTTCTTAACTCCAGGTTTTCACACGGGAAATGAATTCGGCCTGAAGTTAAGCAAAAGGTTTGTACTGACACACAGGAACTTGCACATGGTGATTGTAATATGGTTAATAATGGGAGTTCCCGGGTAACTCCCATGAGCGTTAGTGGGAGAACAGATCCTGGTGGTGTTGGGAAGGGATAACTGGAATAGGTGTTACCATTTCATTAGATACACGCAGGGCCAATATTAAGGCTAGGCAAAGTAGGTGGTTGCCAACTCCAGCAGAAAAGCACATCTAGAAATGTTCCTTATTATAATTGACAGGAGTGATTTTTATTGTATTGTTAAGAAAATTAATGTGGGGGAGAAGCAGGACTAGAAAAAATACTCCCAGTTTACCTCAGGAAAGAGGCTAAGCTGGTTGTGTGTGGCACACCGAATCCCGTGCTGCTCTTTGTTTTGCTATAGGGGTGAATGTGGCTGTGATAAATTAACTGTTCTGGGGGAAGAACAGAGGTCTTTGCCCACTTGAAGCTCTCTGGATGGAAACATTTCTGGATTATTTTTAGTTCTTGGAATTCATTTAGAAGCGCTGTCAGGTTCTTTGGTAACAGAGATGCTGATGAGAGTGTCGTAGCTGTGTCCGGTGAGCCCGTCGCTCCCGCTCAGTAGGAGCTCTGCTTTTTTTTTTTTTTTTTTTTTTTATGGGAAGCCTGCCCTCGTTTGTAAGGAGACAGAAGCGGAGGTGGAACAGCAGGGTCAAAACCGGACAACAAATTAACTTGACAAATGCTGCTGCTCACCGAACTGAAAATTACATAAACCCGTTTATTAATTTATATAACCCTCAGCATCCACCTCGAGAGAGCTGGCGTCAGCGGTTCTGCACGGAGCAGCCCGGGGGGGGGGGATGGGGATGCCCCTCCGGCCCCACGCTCTCCTCCAAAATGGCGAGGGGCGAGCGTGCCCTGCATCCGGGGCGCTGCCAGCCGGCGCGTGGCATCCGTCCCCCCGGGCTGCTGGCTTGGGTGCGCTTTGCCGGAGCTTGCGTGGCAGGTGCTGTTGCTCATAGGCATACTGCATGTGGAGCTACATCTCCTTCGGAAGAGATGAAAGTTTGGTCTGTTCCCTGCGAACACTGCAACATGGCGAGTTTTCCTTGGTTAAAGCATCCCTGGCAAATGAATGACAGTGGAGGAAGTTGCTGAGGACTTGTCCTGTAATGCTTGTCTCTCATCTGCTAAATAAAAACTATATGCGCTGTTACTCTGCCTCACCTCTGTAGAGTTTCGGGTTTCCTTGGTCGGTGGAAGTTAATGGCAAGTAAAGTCCCTTACATAACTGCCTCTCCAAGGAGACTTCGGTCTGCTCGTTTAATTAGGGATCTTCTCAAAAGTTAGATTGCGTGACAAATTACCCACACGCACATGTTGGTATTTTCAGCAAGGGAAGGTAAAATGAGGTTGATGACATGAGTTTAGTTTCAGGCATTTTTTAAGTGCTACCCCAAAGATGATGGAGAGCTACCGCTTTGAAGTGCGGTGGTGACGTCTTTCCCCCTTCATCCACAGTTCTTCCCAAGGTGGGCTGCAGACACAGAGGATGAGGTGATGGGAGTCAGCACCGAAGGAAAAGGTGATTATTTTTCAGGAAAGAAGTGGGATTTGCTCCTAGCTTTAAGGCATCTGAGCAGAGTTGCTGCTCCTGCATAGAGGATTATGATGGGATCTGCTCTACATCCCTCTTTCCCCCAGCAGCTGAGCATGGGATGAGGACCAGGGGCCACCATGACTTGAGATAGCACTGAGGAGCCTGTGGTGGTGGACTGCAGAGTTGTGCCTCAGGCACGGCGAGAGTGAATCAGTGTTGTGCTGAGCCAGGGTTTGGAGCTCACCATTAGGTGTGAGGCTCCTTTGAGATGTGACTGTACAAAAAGCTGTGTGGCTTCGAGTTGCTTTAACTTCCAGAGCTTTTCAGTTCAGCCTGCAAAGAGGAGTTGTGCATTTTGTGTGCCCTCCTTTGAGTGCTTGCTAGGGTTAGGGCCTATGGCCACACGGTACCATGTTGCCCATTGCAGAAGTAACCACAGAGGGTTCTGAACAAGCGAGATACCAGAAATGATGGCAGCCAGCTCTTCATTAGTCTGATTTAGTAGGAAATACTGGTTTGGGTAAAATGCTGGACTAACATGACTCTCGTGTCTCCAGCTCTGTCTTGCACCATACACGGACTTGGACTTAGTTGACATTTCTCCTTGTGCATTGCCACCAGTAAGAAAACTCCGGCACAGTGAATTGCGCGCTCCTTTGCTGAACTCAGTGCCTCAAACTGTCCAAAGATGATCGATAGTTATTAAATAATTGCAGAATTGATGCACAAAAGGAATTGAAATCAGAGCTATCCAATTCTTGTTTGTGTTTCTGGCACGTAGGAAAGCCGCAGGAGCCAAGTGAGCTCGGGTGCTACCCAGCGGGCAGGGAGATGGGCTCGCTTCTGTCACCGTCTGCCGCAGCCCTTGGGTTTCAGGGAGCAGTAACTTTGAGGCAGATCTGTGTCCTTCAGCTTGCTGTGGCATTGACTGTGAAATACTGGGACAAAAAGGGAAGGATAAGCAATGCTAGAAAGATCAACAGTGAAATAGTTGGAATCAGCTAGGCAATCTGCTTTATTTTTTTCACTTTCCCTGTTGGCCTAAATGCCTCCTGTCCTATTCGGTTCCCAAAACACTTACAGGTTCTTTTTCTCCATGACTGCAATTGCCCTTCAACATTGGGAGAATATTTTACAAAATGTTACAGAAGTATTGGTGATAAAAAACGTAGGTTTAGTGACACAATGGTGCTTTAGGGTTTGTGGTTTGGACTTTTTAAACCAGATTTACTACTTACAAAATTTGCAACAGTGACGGATATCTGTGAGCACACAAAATCGCACGTGATGGTAAATGCTTCAGAGGCAAGAATATCTTTGGATCGCTAAACTTTTGTAAATAGCACTTGAACTTTTGGTCATTGATAAAAAAAAAAGTGTTGACATTTCTACTGTTTGTTTATAACAGGCAGAATTCTTAAATATAGGATGTTATATATTTTTTTACTTTTTTTTTTTTAATAATACCTGTTTAGGAAACTAATGCAAAACCAGTAAGCTATTGGCATGTATTAAGTGATCACCTATGTCTTTCACCATTTTAATGAGTTTTTCTCAAGTTAAAATACACCGTAATTTTTTTTCTTACGTTCTGAGTATGTTACTTCAGAACATGACATTAAAAAAAAAAAAAAGTAAATTTTGATATGGACTACATCAACCAATGCATTCAGCTGAGGGCAGTGATCTTGTCCTTTTGTGAAAGAGAGTCCTCTCCAAAATGACGCATGCTGCAAATCCAGGCCCTCCTTCACAGCACAGGTACCTTCAAAACAAGGCACTGAACCTGCACTAGTAATTAAGTCAGTGCTGAAGAAATCCACATCCTGATGCTCTGTTGATCCGCAGCACGTGAGGAGACTGGAGATGGCAAGCCCCTGGGAGCACATGGGCTCTTTCACATCTATTTCAATGGACTTAGCACAGTGAAGTCTCAGTCTCACTTAGCCATTAGACACCACCATGTTAAAAACAAAGGAGCCCTACGATAAATGCACTGGGAGACAGAGCCAAAAGCTGCAAGGAAGCATTCCTGCGGAGATAATGTCATTTTTATTGGCAGCAGTGAGATGCATAGGTGAGATTGTAATGATACCATGTAGTCTTTCTACTTGAGCTGCAGCTGATAATACTTTTTTGAAGTATTTTGGGGCCATCGCTATTCCTCTATCATAGCATCTTTCAGTCTTTTTGCCTAAAGGGAGGTTTTGCACTTAGATTTCAAGGTGCCCATCCGTGTGATTGAGCAATATAGGTGAAAAAAGGAGGAGAGGTGCTACGTCAGGGTTCATTTGCATTGCTTGTCCTCCAGTCTCGGTAGCCTCGTATTGTTCGTGGTTGTTGGGTACCACGGACCTCTTGTGTGGCAATCCGCTTGGCGTTCGGGTGTGATCCTCGTCCTGTAAGGAGCAGGGATGTAAATCGCTAATTCTCCCTATTCTTCTCTGTGGGATCCAGGTCCAACATAAACTTTTCAGATGATCCCTAGCAGGATTAAAGTCCTCCACAAGCAGGCAGAGGCAAGCTATTCAGAAAAACAAGGTCATGCTGCCTTTTTTTTTTTTTTTTTGGGGGGGTAAGCACAGGAATCAACAAAGCGATGTTATATAACTTCTATTTATATCCCACTTGCTCACTAGCTGCAGGCATACAAGAGTAGCTGAGAAGGGAATTTAATGAGCTCTCAGGGCTTGCTCACCTTCCAGAGCGGGTAGGAGCCAGCTTGTTTTTGAAGTGCGTCAGCAAATGAAACTGGTGGTGGGTGGGTGGTTTGGGTAGGTGGACTGACTTGTTGCTATGGTTTTCTTTAATTCCTCTGTCTCTCAAGAAGATCTTACACTTTTTTTTTTTTTTTTTTTTTTTCTTTTGGGGAGTCTGCAGACTTCCTTGTTTCTCACACCTACACAGAGCTCGCCGGTTCGGTAAGGAAGTGGGATTCATGCTCCTGCCATGCAGGAGCCTTGCACAGATTAACTGAGTGACCTGGCGGGTGCGTGCTCCCACATGTATGCCGGAGGAACTCAAATAAGGCTCTGTGCTGAAAGCAGGTCAGGCCCCCAAGTCTCCCACGCTTTGGAGGCCATCTGCTCTGTCTGCGGGGGGATTTAAACCCCGAACCCAACAGCCACTTTTCTACCTGTCGTTCCCCCAGTGTGCCTTCGCCTCCTGGTGATCATCCCGTCTGACTTCATTGTCCTGGGGCTTTTGTACTGGCTCTGGGAGGGCATGAGGGGACCCTGTCTCTGTGAAGTTTGTTCTTACTTTACTCTTTGTGAAATGACTTTAAATTGCATCAAGATTTTAGGTGTTGCAGTAGTAGAAGAACATGTAGGGTATAAAGGCTCTTCCAAAATGAGTGGTGCAATTCTGCTGCTGCTTTCATTTAAAGCTGGTTGGGAAATACGAGCGTTTACACGGGTCTGTCTGCGTACGCTCGTACCCCTCCAAAAACCTCCTCCGTAAGGTGGGGCAGAATCTCCCGCTAGGAGTAGAGCCTTGCAGGATGGCACATGGATGCCCATGGCAGAGAGATTTTGTCTTATTTGTGGAAAATAGAGCTGGGAAGTCCCTATTCTACTTTCAGGACAAAGTTTATTTTACAGTTTGCAAAAAAACAGGCAATTGAGGTGTTCTGGCAGATTTTCCTTACGGGTTTATTTCAAACTGTGAAGTACGTTCAGCATGAAATATTTCAGCTGCCATTTCCTTAAGCTATGCAAGACTAATGATATCTGTCACTCACGCCCCAGACTGATGGATCTTTAGCGAGCCAGGACGTATGAAAGATTTCAAGAAAAGAGAGGGATCAGTGATATTTAAAATAAAAAAAATGAGGGGGGAGAGAAAGCAAAGTTAGGTTTGAATTTTCTGCAGTGGAAGCCCTTGCAATATGTTTAGGAAGAATGTAAAGGGTTGGCATTTGTGCCTAATTCAGTGCTTGTGTTAGCAGTGCAGTTCCCCTTAAAATGTGGCTGCTTTGAAATAGTCCAGCTATAAGAAATGGTACGGGGGTGGCAAGCTCTTTCCGCAAACATGAAGTAGCACAGAAGTTTTGCATTAGTTCATGCTGGCAGCCTGTCCGGATAACCCAAGCAAGTTAACGTCCCCGTAATAATTTCTCTCTAGTGCTGGAATAAAATGTCCTGAATTGAAGCCAGAGAGCTGATCTTTCTCTTGTATCTGGAGGGACTTTCCTCTTTGAAATATCCCTGACTAGTCAAGTTCGTGGGGTATTTTCTGTTCACTGTCATTAGAGAAATGGGGAGGGAGATGACAACAGTTTGCTTTAATTTGTGAGATGTTTGCTGGGGCTTTGCTTTCCCTTATTTATTTGTAATCAAATATTTGTTTTCCTGGGGAATTCTTTGGGATCTGTTCAGATGGTCTGGCAGGGCTTGATGGCTGTGGTCTGTTGAAACAGCTTTGTGAATTACAGAGGGTGTGGTCCAGAAAATACTCTGTCCTCTGCAGGATGACGGCAATCCCTGTTTGGGTTCTGCAGCCAAACGCTTTCCTAAAATCAGGACACCCTTCTGTCGGGAGGAAGCACGCATCTGAGCAGATGCATCTTAAACGCAACGCTTGCTCATAGGTTTTCGTTACATTTCTCCCAACGTGATCATTCAGACAGCGCATACAGTCCAGCCTGTAATTACTGAGTCTGGGGCGGAAAGCCAAGCTATTCGATGCAAAACAATCAAACGGTTGTTCCTTTTCTTGGTTGGCAAAACAGTTGTGACTTCGGGGCAGATCCAGCTAACAGGTAACAGCATAGAGGAAGGTGTTCCCAGTAAAGGTGACAGTACACACAGGCAAAACTGGGTAAGCCTTTCAAAGGCAAGAGCTAGAAATAAGCTGCCTTCAGCTGGTTCCTTTGTTTTCCATTTCACAATCCTACATTGGGCAGAGACTCAATCATAGTTAAATTTATTGTGGATTAGTTAAATTTATAGTGGCTTCATTAGCTGGGTCTATACTCAGTATACCTTACACGAAGGTTATCAGTCTGATGTGTTTTACAGCTTTGTTCTGCAAAGGGCAGATATCAGCTCTGCTGGTTAAAAAACCAGTTTGCTGGTAGTGAGACATATTGAGGAGCATTTGTACGTGCCGTGTGGTTACCCTGCCTCCGTAATCCCACTCCTGTGAGCTGCTGGGTAGTTACCTGAGCTTCTCTTCCATTCATCATTGGAAATTATGTACATTCTGTGTCAAAGATCTTGGAAGGCAGCAAGGCAGGAAGGGAGAAGAGGTGAAGTGGTAATGCTAGGAAATGTGCCCGTCCTTTACTGATTTTTTTTTTTTTTTAAAATGTGATTCTACAATCCAGATTGTTAATGATCTGCAATATTTAAGAACATGCCAAAAAATAACCACCACAGAAAAAGATATTAATTCTGAATAAAATGCCAGCAAGCAAAAATAGTATTTTCAGTTTAGCAAAAAAGGTAGGTAAACATTTAACAGCATACGTAAATAATTTGAAGGGGAGAGGATACCAAATTCCTGGGAATAACTACAGAAGAGACATAAACTTAAAAAAAAAAAAATTTAAATCGGTGACTGGAACTTAGTGACATAAAAAGGAGCTTAATCACATGTTTCCAACAGTTATTAACCACTGAAACAGACTACAGACAGGCATAGTTCATCATCTCCAATGCCTTCTAAAGAAAGACAGGATGCTTTTCTCAAGAAGATGCATTACTTAAACACAACTTTGGGCTCAGTTAATGAGTGAGAGTAAAGGGCTGATGGTGCTCAGAGGTGGGCCAGGCTGTAGCTGATAAATGCACTGCACTTTATAAACTTGGCCTTCACTTTATTGTCTAGTGAAATCAGTCACTTGGTTTGCAGCTTGTCTTCTGCAATGTTTTGCATGGACCAGGGACATAAAGTTGTATATGGTATGGTAATGGTATTTATTTACCGTCCTCCTTTGGCTCAGAGGCAGTATGCTGGAGGGCAAAGGTGCAAGAGGGATATTCTGCTGTGCATGAGGTTTCTGGTTGGATTTCTTTAGGAGCAGAGTTGGGTGATGGAGAGGAGAAGGAAGGAGAAGTTATTGCACAGGTTTCCTGGTACCTGGCGTTATTAGTTGTTTTACTCTGTGGTATTTTAATAGACCGCTTTGGATGTCAGGAGAAGGAATCAATCGGTGCAGCTGGCTTTGCAGACGTGCAGTGCCTGTGCTGGGTTCTTCTCCTTCCATCCCTTTGAAACAAATACAAGCTTATCACAATGCGGGATGTATCATATGCCTGCAAAAGCAGCAGTGTACTGCTCCTTGCCTAGTGCTTCATACCTGTATGGAAACAGTGCACCACAAAAATATATTTATTCTCCAGTCACCTGCAAGACTTTAAATGTGCAAACCTTAACGCAAGAAGATTTTTTTTCCCCTTGTATTTCTTAACAAAGCTCTTTCCATTGCCCCAAGTTAGTCTTTAATGAGTTTGTGTAGGTGGTGGTTTCTTAGTCTTTAAAAATGATTGAGAACTCTATGTGATGTCCTTGCGCCTGGTCAGCATAGCTATCGTGTTAGAAGCTTGTGCATGTCATGTGTGGATGTTTTTGAGTTTCTTTCCTTCTGTGGCTGTGTAATTAATTCCAATCACATTATCTCTGATATTCTCGCATCAGAGAGAAGTCTTGGTTCGCTTAATCGGCTGGTTGCAGTGTTCTGGAGATGTATTGCGTTTCATTGAGGTGTGTGTGCTTGTAAAGCTGTTTGCTGAATCCGGCATTCATAAAGCAAACCTCATGATCTTCTTTTGTGTCATGTGATGTCTCTTGTTCAATGGCAGTGACTCTTAAGTCTTGTTAACAAAACACAATTGAAATAAAATACAGTTTCATACTGCATGATTTTAGCACTCTGTGTGAGCAGTCAACTGGTCCACTGCCAGCATCTCACATACGAGATGAAGCTCATATCTTCACTTGCCTTTCAGGTAGCTTTTCCTGTGGTACCTTGTACTGGGATAACCAGATACAGTCCACATACTGGTATGTTATGGGTCACAGTTCCCTGCCCTGCCCTACTGTAGGTTTCTAGAAGATCACAAGTGCCAGCTTGGTGGTGGCTAAATCAGCAGGGTCTGTCTGGGGGATGAGGAGCCAGCCCGGGCTTCTCTGCTCGGGCACGGTGGGGCAGGGCACTCTTGCTGACAAGACACATGGGTTTTGGGTTTGCATCAGTTTCGTTAGGGGGCCCTCAAAGGAACGGCTGTTGTCAAATGCTTCCGTGTCAGTGGTATGTTAAAAGCACTATTCTTCAAAAACGCGTATGAGCAGAGGTTTGCTGTTCGCTTTGTTCCAGGCTGCTCTCCTATAGCACACTTGCTCTTTCAGCGGTCTTGCTTGTGGTTGTATGATGTCTGTGTGCAAGCCAGGACCCTGCCATATGTTACTCTAAAATGGCAACTCTATTTCCATTTTAAAAAAGGAGACTTTTCCAGTTTTTGTTTTGAAGCTATATCTGTAAATAAATTTTAGGATTTCTGTCATAATTATCACCACCAATTACCTGCTCAAGTGCAACTTGCAAGATCACACCTCTTAAAATACCGTATCTTTGATAGCTGGCATGTGGTTAATTCATATGTGTGAAGGTGTTAGGCATCCTCACCTAAACTGAAACAATCATTTTGTGACAACCATTGAACGTATGCACAGCACACACAAGAAAGCTTTACTGGAAATGTTTGTTTCATTTGTTTTTTTTCTCTGAAGTGCAGTGGAAAGTCAGTTAAGAAGCTTGAAAAGACGACAAAAATCAAGCCTGTCAGCAATTAACAATTACTCGCATACAAGGTATTTCTGCAGTGTGGTTCATTAAAAAAAGCTTTTCCTTCACTGCTGCTGCATCATGGGGAAACTCCTCCTGTATAGGCTCTTGAGATGTGCAGCCAGGTGACAACCATTGCTCGCCTGATGAGCAAATTGTGTTATTTTTCAGAAAACGGTTACCCTTTCTAGAACCGATAGTTTATGCTGGTTTATCTGTAAAGTATTATTATTGGTATGGTCATTGTGTAATACCGGTAGAGTAAAATTTTCAAGATGCAACTTAGATGCAAACTCTTCCTCTGTCTGTGCTTGTAGCCACCAAGTAAGAGACTCCAGAGGGTTGGCTGTCTAAATAACCCAGCCCTGGGTTTGGTTGCTGGTCAGCAGCTCAGGGAAACCATATCCATGCATCTCTTCATTGTGATTGTAATTTGATGGTATTCTGTCCATTAAGTCTGGTCAGGCCAAAGAACCAGTTTAGAATAAACAAAATAACTGGATAAGCAAACTGTCATTCAGACAAAGGATGTTTTTATTTGGGTATGTTTTATGAGAAAACATGAAAATTCTTGATATAAAGTATTGGATTACAGACTAATTCTGCAAATACTATTAAACGAATTGGGCACCCAAATCACCTTGTGTCACGCCACAGGGCCCAGCACAGTTTCTGTTGCAACGACTTTTGGTAGAAGGCATCTCTTGCAGTGCTCTGGCACGTCTGGTTTACTAGACTGTTTGAATGGATGTCAGGAGAAGGTACCAGCGTGGCTGGCTTTGCGGACGTGAGATGCCCGTCCTGGGTTCTTCTCCTTTCCCTCCTTTCTGTTAATCACTAGAAGTAAGAACGAACTCTTTAAGAGTTTACCTGAGATGCTCTGGGCAGGTAGAAGGTATTGCAATGGTGGGAGGGATATCTCATGTGAATATTGACCAACTTCTTTAAATAGTAGCGCTGCTCCTCTGTCTGTAATCAAAGACGCAACTTTATTAGTGTTTCAAAGTCATTCAGCGCTGTTCTGACTGCAGCTGCTTGGGAGTGATCAAAGGCAGGCATACCAGAGACGGCCTTGTGTGCTCCGCTTCGCAGGAAAGCGGGCAGGATATATTGCTATTCCCATTTTAATTTGTTTTTTCAATAAATCAGGCTTCATTCCTATTCATCATGTAAAGCTGTTGGATCGTGTGCCGCTGCAGAATACTAACTAATTTCATAATAACTCTGCATAAGGTGACCCACTTACAAGTTCATCCTTCAGTCGTGTTTAAGCTCTGGTCCTGATTTATGTAACAGCATATTGGTTTCATCAAGAATTGTCTGATCACTCACTGTGTTGGCTCCTTTTTGACCTGTACATGATTTGTATTCTCCTCAATTTTGGGAAGAACTTTCTGTCTCTATGCACATATGGGCAGAAGAACATTAATAAACCTTTTTAAAAGTAGTCAATGCTTTGAGTTTGTCTGTCACTTAAAGATATATTAGAGTAGGAATTAAAAGGAGGTTTAAGAAGTCTGCTGCAGACAGGGCAATGGAAACTTAGCACGAAATATCCCTCATTACATTGCCCTGTTTGTACATTTTTGGACTGTGATTAACATTGACTATTGCATGTTATGAGTCACAGTTCCTTTGATTTCAGGGCGGGAAGGCAGGACAGTTCTTTTTCCTCTGTATTTTGCTCATACTCTTTTGTTTCTGAACTGAGAATCAAATTATCTATAATTCCATTGTCCTTCCCTTACCTTAATTCATTGTACTTACCTTCATTCCATTGTTGAGAGAGAAGTGTGCTGCCTAAATGTATTAGGGCTAGTGTGATTTATTGTACTCACTTCTCTTTAAAAATGTATTTGGAAGTTGTTAATAAGGGAGTTAACATAGCTGAGACACTTGGGCTTCCTTAACAATAAAGTATGAGTTTCCATTGCTCGAGGTTTCGGTTTACTGAAAACTAATTAACCTCCCACTCCTTCAGGATATCATGCAGAGCAGAAAGGTGAAATAATCTGTATTCAAACCTGTGTATGAAGATATAGATCCTGTTCCATTTTCTCTTGTAGCATTCGTTCTTCTGCCGACTGACGGAAGATAAGAAATCTGAAAAGTTCTTTAAGGTTTTTTATGATCGCATGAAAGTGGCACAGCAAGAAATCAAGGCTACTGTCACAGTCAATACTAGTGACTTAGGAAATAAAAAGAAAGATGAAGACTCAGACAGAGATGTACCGAGCAGGAAAAGAGGTAATCCCCAGTTGTTCCATTTCTGAAGTGACAAGGGAGTAAAATGCTGTGTTTTGAACTCATTTCAATTGATGCAATAATGCTCTGATCTCTGATCCCACAGAGCAAAGTTCAGAGATCAGTGGTGCCCTGGCTCAGGATTTCAAGAGCTTCATCCCCTCTTCATCCATTTGTGAGATTGTGCTATTGAAATGATGAAAAGTATTTCTGAGATGAGACTCTGCCACCTTGTCTATCGTGACAAGCTGCCCAAATCTGATCCGTAGTAACGACCCTGGACTGTGGGTTGTGGTCAGTGCCTTCTCTAACAATAAGTGGAGAAATCCTAATATTCTTCTACAGCAGGTCCTTTTATCATAACTCCTGATAGTGCTAGATGTGTGTGCCCTAACCAATTAATACCAAAATTTATAACTTTAATATGGTTCGCATAGGAGGTGCAAAGAGAGTGACATGATATCCTTTAAACTCGAGACCCTCACATCACACTAAACATACTTACCAAAAGAACTGATGATGAATAGCTGGCCTGCGTGTGAAACTGTAATGGGAAATGTGTGAATAGATTTTGTGGTCCCCTTTATTCAGTTTGCCCTAGGAAGATCTGTTCTTGTGTGTTTTAGTGAGAGAGCCTATGACCCAAATTACCGAGGAGGTGCGAGATCAGTTACTGGAGGCCTCTGCAGCTACAAGAAAGGCTTACAACACTTACCGGAGGGAGGCTGATCCTGATGACCATTATTCGGCAGGAGAAGGAGCGCAGTCTGCGGCAGACAAGAGCAAAGATGACCTGGAGATGAGTGCTGTGATCTCAATAATGCAACCCATTCTCCGGTTCTTGCAGCTGCTCTGTGAAAACCACAATCGGGATTTGCAGGTACAGCCTGGTTCCTCAGCAGGTGTGCTCATGTCGCCTCGTGCAGTCATATCGATCTCGCTAATCCCATGCCTTTTTAAATTGATACATGACTATTTTCTTTGGCCTTGAGGATAGTCCAAAACAAGTATTCATACCTTGCTGGACAAATGGGGGGATTGAGTGCACCCTCAGTAAGTTTGCAGACAACACCAAGCTGGGTGGAAGTGTCGATCTCCTGGAGGGTAGGAAGGTCCTACAGAGGGACCTGGACAGGCTGGATCGATGGGCTGAGGCCATTTGTATGAGGTTCAACAAGGCTCAGTGCCGGGTCCTGCGCTTGGGTCACAACAACCCCATGCAACGCTACAGGCTGGGGGAGGAGTGGCTGGAGAGCTGCCTGGCAGAAAAGGACCTGGGGGTGTTGGTTGACAGCCGGCTGAACATGAGCCAGCAGTGTGCTCAGGTGGCCAAGAGGGCCAATGGCATCCTGGCTTGTGTCAGGAATAGCGTGGCCAGCAGGACCAGGGAGGTGATGGTGCCCCTGTACTCGGCACTGGTGAGGCTGCACCTCGAGTACTGTGTTCAGTTTTGGGCCCCTCCCTACAAGAAGGACATGGAGGTGCTGGAGCGTGTCCAAAGAAGGGCAATGAAGCTGGTGAAGGGTCTGGAGCACAAGTCTTATGAGGAGTGGCTGAGGGAGCTGGGGTTGTTTCGCCTGGAGAAAAGGAGGCTGAGGGGAGACCTTCGTGCTCTCTGCAACTACCTGAAAGGAGGCTGTAGTGAGGTGGGGGTTGGTCTCTTCTCCCAAGTAACAAGCAATAGGACAAGAGGAAATGGGCTCAAGTTGTGCCAGGGGAGGTTTAGATTAGACATTAGGAAAAATTTCTTCATGGAGAGAGTGGTTTGGCGTTGGAACAGACTGCCCAGGGAAGTGGTACAATCACAGTCCCTGGAAGTATTTAAAAAACGTGTGGATGTGGTGCTTAGGGACATGGTTTAGAGGTGAACCAGGCAGTTAGGTTAACAGGTTGGGCTCAATGATCTCAGAGGTCCTTTTCAACCTTAGTAATTCTATGATAAATACAGGGAAGTCTAGTTATCCAGTGTTCAGTGGTCTTTTCAATGTATATAAAAGGTGGTGGGATCAACACTTGATGTGGCTTTTTAAAAGTATATACTTAAAGCAAGCAGGTGTTCTGCTGTGAAGTTACTGATCTACTTTTGAGAGGGGAAGCAAAGAAAAAAAAAAAAAGTCATGTAGGAAAATAAGAGAGCATTGGGACCTTGGTTCCAGCAGCCCTCAAGCATATGCTCGCTTTCCAGTGAACAGATTCTCATGGGTTTTCATGGATCTGTTCATGTGCATAGAGTTGAACACATGGGGACGCTATCAGGAAAGCCTCAGCTGGAGTTGAATCTTGTGGGGACATGAAGGGCAACAAGAAGGGTTTCTAGGTTGTATTCACAGCAGGAGGAGAGTAGGGAGAGCATGGGTCTGCTGCTAATGGGGCAGAGGCCCTGGTGATAAAGGACATAGAGAAGGCCAAGGTGCTCAATGCCACCTTCACCTTGTTCTTTACTGGTAAGACTGGCCTTCACAAACCCTAGGTCCCTGAGATCAGAGGGAGGTCTGGAACAAGGAAGACTTACCCTTTGTGGAAGAGAATTGGGTTAGGAACCATTTAAACAAGCTGGTCATACACAAGTCCACAGTGCTTCGCAGGATGCCCCAGGCCACCTGTGGAGTGCGGGGTCCAGTCCTGGGCTCCCGAGTCCAGCAAGGAGTCTCAAAGATGACTAAGGGACTGGAGCATCTGATGGGCAAGGAGAGACAGAAAGAACTGGGAGAGGTCAGGCTGGAGAGGAGAAGGCTCGGGATATCTCAGCCGTGTGTGTAAATACCTGAGGGGGTACATGAAGAGGATGGAGCCAGGCTCTGCTCGGTAGTGCCCCATGACAGGACGAGGGGGGTTGGACTAGACAGTCTCCAAAGGTCCCTGCCAGCCTCAGCTGTCCTGTGATACTCTGGGATGTGTTTGTATCATTTTAAATAGTGAGCCCAGAACTTGTATGTTAGTAATCTTACCTAGCGCGTGCCTCCGCAGGAGATAAGATTTTTGCTTACAAATGGACTGCAATTAAAATGATTTTTGTTCAGTGTAACCACTGCTGCTGGATTAGAATTGAATGCAAGCGAGGAGCTAGTGAGACACAGTACAATGCACTAAATGCCCTCATAAAGGAGGAATAATTGCCGTGATTGCATATTGTTGTACGGCACGCCAGCAGTGTAGGACCCTGCGTGAGTGCTTTTCAGACCTGCCAAATCACTTCCGCTGAACTCGAATGCCCTGCTGCTGGCAATATGTGAAATCAAATCCGTATGGTAATGTGCCTGTGCTATGAACATGTAATTCTTTTAGCATTTTATAGGTGCTGGGGTTACGTACATCAGGGTTTCTCCTAATTTTTTCAAAAAACTATTTGATCTTTGTTTTGTCAAACAATTTTCATGCCGTTAGCGATGTCGGAGACAAGTAGAACGGCAGTTTTATGTGGCAGCAGTCCAAACCGCACGCACATGATCCTTTGCTGCTGCTGTCTTTGGCTAGGCACTGAAAGCTATAGGAGCAAAACTGAATTCAAGCCAACGCAGAATCTTGGCCTGAGCTGTTCGCTATCCTGAACAATTAAATTCCCCAAACAGCAGGTAGTTGCATTCAGCTCTGGGAAAAAAAGGTTAAAAAAAAAAAAGTGAGAGGAACAATTTTTCAAATATAACCCTCTTGCTGCTTGCCTGCCTTGATGCTTGCCTTTCTCCTTCAGCCCTGAAGGGGAGGCCGGAGTGTCTGAAGCTTCAAAATCTTTGTGCCTGCAACTAGTACATTGTAACTGAACTCCTTATCAATATTGCCAATGGACTCACTGCTTCAAGGAATAAGACAGACCTATTCTGGAAGCTGTGTGTCTTCCAAAATTGCATAAATTTGATTTGAAATAGAAGTGAATGGGAATCGCCTGCCCAGTGCAGTTGTAGGTTTGTCAAACCAAGTGTTTTACAAGCCGTTAGCAATTACGACTAGCCTGATGTTGTGCAAAAACAGGAAAATGCAAGTCACGGCTGTAAAAGTCGATATGTGCTTTAAAGGAGGAGGAAGTCTTTGTGAAATGGCTTAGGGAATTGCAATACCCTGCCTTTTGCATCACTCAGTCGTTCCCTTTGCAGATAAAACTGCAGTTTGTTCCGCATTGCACACAGTCCCCCTCCAGCTTACTCTGTGGGTCTGGAGGAGGAGTTGCAATATCTTCTTCAAATTAATACAAGGGCTGGAACAAACAGGTGGATGCTTAAGTATGTTTTGTTACCCACTTCAGGCTGAATGCATCAGGTTTTGCTGCGGAGTACTCTTGATATCTCTGTTTTCTCTCAGCACACAGATACTTGGGGGCTCTTATTAAACTTGCACTAGGTCTGACCCTTGATTCTGCGCAAGAGCTCAGCCTTGGAAGCAAAGCTGTCACGCCTCTGAAATGCTGTAGCCAGCCTGTCGCCTGGTCTGCTTTGGCTGGGCTACAGCCCCACCAGTTTCCTTAGGAGGTCTTTTCTGTACTGCCTCTTTTCTGAATGAAGACGTCCCTGTGTACTACAGAATCAGTCACGAGAACTGAAGCTCGTGACAAGCTGAGTGAAGCATCCAGGGAACGCTTTGCTGGAAGCAAGAAAAAGCTGTGCTGGCTGGAGGGGAGGAGAGGAGCGGGGATTCCCGGCAGGACAGGGAGCAGTGCCCTCCCTCCGGAGTCAACATCTGGGAAGGTGATACCCAGCAGCCTTCCACAGAGCCAAGCATGCTGCTCCAGCGTTACACTTAAAACTTCCATCTTCATGGGAAAAACGTAGTATTCCAATTATTTTTTTTCTTATCAAGTGATTTATTTCTGTGAAATAAAAATATTGTAGTCATATGCTAGCCAGTCATGCTCAGATTAAAGGTCTAAGTCAGTAGGTTAAATACTGCTTTGTGCAGAAAAAGCAGGAATTGATACAACTGTTAACATTGGATTTGACTGTTTCTTTTATTCATAATCCCTGGAAACATAGCCTAGGTAATAAAGAACAGTAAAGCTCTGCATGCTGCAGGGGAGTGATTCAATAATTTGGCTAGCGGAGCAGTACTACTGTATGCAGAGAATGAGCTGGTTTAGCTCGTCAAGTTTTAGGCAAGAAGTGTGTGTGAGAATTAACTTTGTAAGACCAAAGAGCAAGCCTGTATTCAGTGAAAAACGCCTTGCCTTACCTGATGGCTTGTAAAGAAAAATCTGATCATCTAAAAATATCTCTTTACTAAGACTTTCTTCTTATTTATGTTCTTTCTTTACGAAGTTTTTCCAACTAGGGATCAGATTTCTGCTAAAGCAAAGACTGTCCAAAGAAAACATTTAGGCTTTTGGGGGAATTACCCACTTAAGTGGTAGTACTGTTTCTTCCAAGGATTCTGTGTTCATCCCTGCTTGAACAAACCAAGCTACTGTTCTGAAAGTAGCCAATTTTATTTTTAGTCATCGTGTTTTCTCTAAAGGGTACTTGCCTTTAGGCTATGTACTGGGAAGCAAAGTCTCCAACACCCCGACATGCTGTAGAGGTGTTAAGAACTGGCTGCAGATGCTGCCTTTGCAAGTGTAGCCCTATCTAGTCATGTATTCCAGAAATGGGGAGGACTGGGCTCCCTAAAAATGGATAGTAGCGTGAAGTCAGCTAAGTATCTCCAGAAGGTTATTCACAAAGGTAGGAGTTTAAAGACTGCCTGACTTCGAGTGCACTTCATCCCATCGGAAAGTATTTCTCTCTCAAGTGAGTATATATGATCCTTAAAGTTAGGCAGTATGAATGCTTTTTTCCCCCTTTTCTCCTCAAGATCCCACAAGCTGCATATTTTTCATATGTTCTAGCTGAATCTGCAACTATAGCTCTTTATTCTGAACACAGGGTCTCGTGGATGGTATCTCAGGTTCATTCCCACTGAAAGTTATAGGGTGGCATGTTCAATATTGAAGAGTTGTGTTCCCACTTCATAGCCTGTGAGATGCTCTGGATGACAGGAACTGAAGAGCTCAATCTATACTGGCTGAGATGGCAACAGCCATTCCCTGGGGCAGTTTCTCACAGTGCAGCAGGGTCTTGTTTTCTACAATTTTTTCCTTCCCCGTGTTTAGCCATCTAACATTGTCCTTCTGCCTCCTATGCCTCATTCCTCCACTTTCCTTTGTGTTTATTGACTTTGGATCAAGAAGCTAAGGCTGGTATAAACCTAGCTATAATCAGAACAAATGCGGTACTGAAGCTGGGGAGCATTTTGTTTCATCGCTTTCAGTATTATCCATTATTTTTGCTTTTTTCCTGGAGGGAAGGCACGAGCGCTGATTTCTGTAGCATCAACCTTTCTACATTCTGACAAGTTAATCAAAAGTCAGGATACTAAATGAGCAATCAGTTGAAATGTGCTGAATCACTGTCACCTTTAGTCTGCATTCATAGACAGCATTTTCCTTTTTTAGCTTAGCCTTCAATTGAATCTGGCAATTTCTCAGTCTGTTTGCCTTAAAAGACTTATTAGTCTGACGCAGGCACTAGAGGCAATCAGTTAACAGCGCTTCTCTGCAGGCCTGCAGAAAAGACCTTGCTGGTTCCATAGTCCCATGCATCTTGTTTGTCTGAGCAGTTTTTTCACCTTTGAAGTGAAGTGTTTTGTAACCTGCTAGAATTAAGCTAGATAGGAGTTCTTCTGCTGAAACTTCAAGGAAAAGAAAGTGGTAGTGGCTATCCGTTTCTACAGCGCACTGCTGGAAACACACTGACAAACAGCATCTGAGTCACTGGGAAATTGTTTTTCAATAATTGTCCTTTGTTTTGGTTGGGTTTGTTTTTTTTTCCTTTGGAATACAGGAGAGAGGAAACATGTTTAATCCATGCTGCTAAATCTAGGATTTCATTAGAGGAGCTGCTCCTAATCAGCAGTTTCAAGCAGGGATTACAATAATTATGTGGGAAGAAATGCAATTGAGAGAATTGCATTTCAAGACGCCTTCCTTCAAGGCATGCAGTCAGGTGCCTCCTTGCCGCTTGTGCAGGTGGTGCTGCTGTGAAGGCAGAGCCAGGGAATTGCTGCTTCTGTCTTGGAGAAAGGTCTTGGGAGGAGAGAGCCTTGAGGGATGGTTAGCAGTGAAATATAGCAGGTAGGCTAGAAGGAAAGCTTCCAGGCTCAGGAGAGCTTTCTGATCCACAGTGAATGGCCTATTCCGTGTTGGGTTTCAGTGCTCTAATGGATGCACTCTGTTATTGCTGCTTGTCTTCTATAAAATTTGAAGCCAACAAGCTGCTCAAGAGAGCAGCGCATTGCAAGCAAGCCCTGAAAGAGGCTTAAATTGCTTGCTTGTCCAGGCTTCAGTGAAATTAGAGCAATATACCATGCAGTGCGATTGTGGGTCGATGAACTTAATAAAATGTTATGATCCAAGCATCAGTTTGTATATTTTTTTTTTCTCCTTCCCCCTCCTGGCTTTGACACTTTCCCCGCAGAATTTCCTTCGCTGCCAGAACAATAAGACAAACTACAACTTGGTGTGTGAGACGCTGCAGTTTCTGGACTGTATCTGTGGAAGCACAACTGGTGGACTTGGACTTCTTGGCCTGTATATAAATGAGAAAAACGTAGCGCTGATCAACCAGACGCTGGAAAGTTTGACCGAATACTGTCAGGGGCCTTGCCACGAGAACCAGGTAATACATCCATAGCTGTGAAAAGCATCACCCTTTCTCCCTACACCCGCAGCATGTGCTCTGCTGGGCTTGGGCTCTCAGTCTGCTAGACTTGTGTTGTCTTACAATGCTGCTCCCTTTACTTGCCTGACAAATTGGTTTTGGGGTTTTTATTTTTCCTAATAAACTCATAATGATCAACTTCTCTTTCTCGAGGAGTTGTTCTCTGAGGAGTTGAACCACTCAAAGCAGTAGAGATTTTTCTGCTTTCCTAGGATTTATGTTGTGTTATTAGACTTGACAGACAGGGAAGAGTGGGGAATTTTTGTACTTGAAATACTTGGTAGTAAAAATATTGCTAAAACCAAGCTCTGTTGCCTGTTGTAAAGGAGGCCAGAAATGTGGTCCCCCCAACCCAATGGGAGAAGGTTGAGCTCTGTAGCTTTGTTAATGAAGGCGATAACCATGTTGAGGTTGTTTTCAGACATAGTCTTATGTGTAGAACCGGGTGCGTGTCACTGCCGACTGTCGGTGCGCTTGCACGGGGATGTAGTGGTGGTTCCCAGCGAGCAAGCGTTACGTGTTGGTGAGGACCGCCAAGTGTCTGGGGTGGAGGGGCTGAGGCAGCCTCTGTCCAGCTCCCACCAAACCATACTTGCTGTCAGCGGTATGTTCTGCTCCAAGCAGGATTAACTGTTCTAAAGCAAGCATGGAGGTTTAAGTAACCATGTTACAGGGAAGGCATAGCTGAATAATGACAATAATCCTATCGAATAAAGCAGTGCTGACCCACAGCTGGACTTGGTCTGCTCTGTGCCTCAAAGGTCAAATAATTATGAAGGAATATGGGAAGATACTTTGTTTGCATAAGCAGGAGTTTTTAGGTGCTCAAGAACTGCAGTTTGCTCCAGCGGGAAGGATCAGAGGGCAGGGGCAGCTGTACTGCTCGGCCATGCTTTTCCGCTTCACCTTCCCGCAGGTTGTACAGCCGTGTTTTAGAGCAGCATTCCTGATTAGTCAGGCCCATTTCTTCTGCCTTTGATCTGAATGTGACTTGCTGTAACTGTTTCAATGAGTCAAATGAAGTCTGAAGGTCTGGAGTAAACCATACCCAGGAGATAGCTACCCTGAAGTAGTTTTCCAAACTCCGGCTACTCTGTGGCATTGACTCAACAAATAACACGTGCTCCGTGTGTGTGTTGGAGAACACGGTTCCCAGTGGGCTGGCATGACCTGGCAAGTCCTGTGTTCCAGGGTGGGTGTCACCCTTCTAACAAGCAAACCTCTGCACTTACAAACATGAATATCTGCTTATTTTCTCCATTTGCATACTATTTGAACTGTAGTATGGTACGGAAAGACTGGAACATGACTTTTCAAAAAGTCTTCAGGAATATCTGTCCTTTGAAGTGCCTTTTCTTTGTGCGCTCAAATGTAGTTTACAGCAAAGCTAAACAAAGCATAGTGGGGGTCACTGATGTTCAGATGAAATTGTATCTATGGGAGAGAATGCATGAGGCTGTACAGGTCAGTTCATAACGGACAGCTTCTCTCTGTTCTACGGATCAGGTGGAATAACAACCTTTAGATATAGGTATGGATCTTCACAGTGGAGCTTGACGACAGAGCAGGGCTTTGGATTTTGAAGCCAGCAAGCTATTGTTGGTTTGTACATTTTAGTTATAGAGCATTATAAAAGCAGGGTTAAAGGGGAAGCAAGGTGGTTATGGAAATTCGCATTCTTTGGTTAGACAGGGCTGAAGCAGGTGTTAATTGGCACATCCAAAATAAAGAAAACTCTTCCTAATCTTAGTAAAACAGTGTTATTCCTTAGCTATGTATTCAGCCTGGGCGCTTTGGCGTGTAAATGCTTCATTTATCAACTGTGTTGCTTTCTGCTTCCTGACGCTGGGTGGTTTCAGTAGGACGTGCCATGGCTGATGACAGGAAAAGCTTGAAACAAAATGCCTTAATATTTTGTTATTCCACTGACTGGAGTTTTCTGTTCAGTTATCCATCTCGAACAGCTTACGAGGTGATGAAAGAGGTGACTCTTCTGTTCTGGCCAGGTCACCAGCCTAGGCTGCATTTTTAGTGTAGACTATTAGTGAAGTTTGATGAATTTTCTTTGGACAGAACTGCATTGCTACTCACGAGTCCAACGGTATTGACATCATCACAGCATTAATTCTCAATGACATCAACCCTTTGGGAAAGAAGAGGATGGACCTTGTGTTGGAACTGAAGGCAAGTGAATATTTTGTGCGATCCACATTAACAGTAAGATGAAACATAATTTTATTGTTGGAATTACGTGGGTGTTTATTATATCCCAATATTCATAAGTGCCAAAAAACTATATGCATCAGCGAGCTAGAGGCAGTGCCCAAAGCTTGTTTATCGCAGGTATTTCATCTTCTAAATGATAACATGGAGCCACCAGTTTCCAGATGAGGGGGGATGCCAGCAGTCAAGATAAGCTGAGGAATCCTGAAATAATTTCCTGTTAAAAATTTAAAGCCAATGAAAACCTTTGTGTTGTTGGTAAGCTTTTGCATATACAATGGAAGTAAAATTTCTCATGCTACATCTAGTTTCCTAATACTTTATTGATGTTGTTTAATTAGTTGATGTTTAATTATCAAGAATTTTTTAGGGGTGTTCATATTAATGCTGAAATAATTAGCCCTGGTGCTGGTTTCAAAATACACTAGCAGGTTGTCTTCTAGCAATGGTAGTCACAGAGCACTTGGGCTTCAGCATATGTTTTAGAAATATTTCCTTTCTGACTTATTGTCCTGTCTTCTAGTGCAATGTCTAGTTGCTTTCCGTTGCCGACTCACACCATTATTATGGGTAATGTGAGGGTTTTTTTATTCTAAATAAAAAATGCTTTTAGACTCAATTAGTATTATACTTCAAAATTAAATACTTTTATTGGTTTTTGTTGTCAGTCATGATGGATTTTAATCTTAATTGTTCGTATTAAAGTAGTCTGGTGCCTTGTGGTAGTTTCCCATTTCCTCCCTCTATTTCTTGGCATGAGCAGGTCGCAGAATAATTTTCAGTTAAAAGCAGCGAAGCACGTCTGTGTCTTCAGCCTTGGCTGTCCTTTGATTTAATCAACAGTATCTTGGTTAAAGCTGAGCTGCACCATTTTGGACTTGAGAGCTTGTAGTACTGCTGCAGTATCTTTAAAACAAAACAATACAAGCTTGAAATCTCGGTGTTTCAGAAATCTGAACCTTAACTTGGGTTAATTTGATGGCCCCCAATAAGTAGGGTTTGGGAAATAAACTGGTAAAAAATACTACTAAGTCGTATATCTCAATAATTAGAGGAGAGGGAGTGCTTGGCAAGGTGAGGCTGTAGGAGTCCTGCAGTAGGCTGGCTGGGAGGCTCTGCCTTGCCTGCAGCTTGTATTTGTAGAAACCAGGTATCTCAAGCCCTTCTGGGCAGCAGGGATCATAGCACTCAAGCTGGGTACCCTTGTTTTTTGACTTGTGGCAGTGATTGGTGGTGTTCTTCCCTCCCTTCAGAACAATGCTTCAAAACTGCTCTTGGCGATCATGGAGAGCAGGCATGACAGCGAAAACGCAGAGAGGATTCTCTACAACATGAGGCCCAAAGAGCTGGTGAGTCCCTGGATCACTCCGAAGCTCCTGACTCCCTTCAAGCCAGGTACAGCAGCACTGGGGAAACTGGGGTGGCCACGTCCACCCTAGGCGTGCTGCAAGAGGTCTGTGCATGGATCACTGGCAGTTGGAAGACCTTTCAAGGACAGCATGAGCAATTAGGGAAGCCACACCGAATGCTGCGGAGGAGGCATTCAACATCCTGGGTAAGGCAGGGGAGGAGCGTCGTCTGAGGCTTCGGAATCCACGTGTAGAAGCCATTTGCACAAGAGACAGAGGAAACAAAAATTTCTTGTGACCTAAAAGCTGTTCAGTAGACCATGGCAGGCTTTTGGGCTGGTTAATATATTAACTGGTGAAAACACAAACAGGACATTCAAAGTACAGCTGAAACACTGTCAGCTCGTCTTGGTGCACGTAGCTATGGCGCGTGCCAGAGGTCACAACGTGAGGCACCGTGCTGCGAGGGTGGCCCAGAATATATTACCTAGAGGTGAACGTGAAGTTTAGCTGCTTGTGTTGATGAGCTGGGCTGAAAGTGCCGAGTTCAGGTCTCCTGTTTTATCCTGGATGTTGAGAAGCCCACTGACCTTCCTCTTGAATGTATATGCCCAGTTCCCTTTGGCTTCTGTAAGAGTGGCAAATGTATACTGGCCTTAGCAGGCTTCAGCCCTCAGCCTGAGCTGTCTCTTCATTGGCCTGTGTCTGTCTTTCTAGGTGGAAGTGATAAAGAAGGCTTATCTGCAAGGAGAAATAGAATTCGAAGATGGAGAAAATGGGGAAGATCTTGCGGCATCTCCGAGGAACGTGGGACACAACATTTATATATTAGCTCATCAGGTAGAATTTCACCTACGGCTTTTGTAGCACTGAGTGTCACGAACTGTGAATAGCAAGAGGTCTGCTTTTCCCTGAAATTGTTTTAATGGCTCACCTGTGAGATAAACTTGCTGCACATTCTCTTTTTATCAGAGCAAATTCCAATCCTTAAAGAATCAGAAAATAAAATTCTATAATATAGGAAAAATTTGGGATTTTTCTTTTATAATGGCAAGCAGGCAGGCTCTTGACCAAGTTTCTGAAGACACATGATTCATGTTCTTGGCAGTACTGGGGAGCCATATATTATTTTTCAGCTGTATCAAAGGTTACTTTATACTCCCAAAGAAAGTCTACCCACAGATCACTTAAATCGTAAGCAGAAATCTCGCTCTGCTTTTATGGTTCTTGCCACATGCTCTCTATGTTGGAGCCAGTCAGGTTCATTGTATTGATACAATGTGGTGTTTGAAAGGTAAAAGACCAAGGCAGGGGGGAATATATCTAGATCTACTTAAGATATTGATGCTACATATATCACTCCATTAGAGACTTCTTGTTCCTTTAGCATCTGAGAAGAAAAACCATCATTATGCCGTAAAATGAATCTAGAGCATCCAGAAGCATTTTTGGAGCCGTGCTCTGTGCATCTGCTTTTCAATTGATGCAAATTTTCTCTTCCTTTGAATTAGGGTGGGTGTAGAAGGATAGACCGAATGCGAATGTTCAAAAAGTTTCCCAAGTCAGGCAAAGGGTGGGAGAGGATGGGTAAAAGAGGAGTACAACACGGATATTAAAAAAAATACATATTTGAATCACTCCGACTTGCTCCCAAAATAGAGCTGCGGGGTGTCTGGTTGGAATAGAACAAGCCTTCTGTCAACTTTGCCCTTTCTTAGCAGCTGACTGTGTACTATTTCTTTTTTTATGCCAAAAATCAGAAATTTAATATCATAGAGAGACATCTGGTGTCTCCCACTCCCTTTGCATTCCTTTATTTCAGTTGGCTCGTCATAACAAAGAGCTGCAGAACATGCTGAAGCCGGGAGGTCAGATAGAGGGAGACGAGGCTCTGGAGTTTTATGCCAAGCACACGGCACAGATTGAGGTAAAGGGAAACCGGTGGCTGCTGGGAGGTGTGTGGGGAGAAATGATCTGCTGCGGAAAGAGCTGCTTGGAAGAGAAACGGTGGAGTTAAAACACCAGTTACATTATACATGATATTTTGATTGAACTGACTACCTGTGTGTGGACTGTCATCTTTGACATGAGAATATATGTGTACTTATTTTTTTATTTTATTTTTTGACAGCCACTGGGGGGGTGCTATTTTTGAGCTGTCATGTGTGGGCTTTAAGATGGAGCTGAGCAGAGCTCTGTTGGCAGGAGGAAGTGTAACTTCGCTTCTGTTACATTTTGGCCGGTACTATTGCTGAATCCATAAAGTTAGTGATAGCTTTTTGCCATTCTTTCTGTATTAAAATGACATTTTGGCCTGATGCACAATCTAAAGTGCTTTTTAAAAGTAAAACACGCACAAACACGGAGAGCTCACAAAACTCTCTAATAAGCAATATAAATATAACTATTATTCCTCACGCTTGCCTGTGCGATGTGTGGGTAAAATTTGCTAAGATTCTTGAATTGGGAGACCAGATTGCTCTGAAATTTAGTGCAGCTTTGGTGCAGGATTCATCGGGCCCCTTGGAAATGCCAGCTAAGTATTCCCAGCATAAGACCACATCATGGAAATTATCAGTCTTGGAGATAATTGTGGGCCTACTTTGAAAGGTAAATTAAGTGAAGTCTCTACCAAGCTGCTGTTCTACAAAACAGGTCTAAGTTTCTACATGTAGCTGGTTTGAAAGAGAGGGAAAAAGAAAAAAAAAAAGCAGACAAACCAAGAAATAAAAGCATTGAATAACTAGGAAGAACTCTAATAAGGCTGCTGTTCAGATTGTCAGGTCGGACCGTACCATGGAGCAAATAGTGTTCCCTGTGCCCAGTATCTGTGAATTCCTCACGAAGGAGTCCAAGCTGCGGATATATTATACCACAGAGAGGGATGAACAAGGCAGCAAGATCAATGACTTCTTCATGAAATCAGAAGACCTCTTTAATGAGATGAACTGGCAAAAGAAATTGCGAGGTAGGTTGCTGTTGCCAGTGTGGTTGTGTGGAGCATTACCAGCAGAGCACTGAGGTCAGGTTTTCAGAGTTTAAAATGTTGACTCGGTAGCAGATGGTTCCCCAGTGTGGCAGCAACCTTGATAATTGTTTGAAAGAGTCTGCTCCTCTGCACGATGGCAATATGTTGTAATGAAGCCGAGCTTAATGCAAGAGCAATATGGACCAACTGGAGGGGATCCAGGGGAGAGTGGTAAGAAGGATCACAGGTCGTCTTTTTTAAGATCCAACAGGAAGGAACAAATTTGTGGGGGCTTAGCTTAAATGAGAAGGCATTTGGTGGCAGGGAGAAATGGAGAGGACACAGCTGAAGAAAGCAGTGGTCTGTTCTCCTTCCCTGCACTGGATACACTAAGCAGTTCCCTTGTGTTGCAAGGAGGAGTAAGGCTGAGTAATGCAGCATGGACTTAGAGCATCTCCAGCAACGGAGGTATTTAAGAACAGGTTAAACGTGCCTTTTCCAGTAATGGTGAAAGTAGAATTTGCCCTTCCTTTGGGCAAGGAATAGACTGGCAGACATGCCGACTAAGTCCCTTCCAGTCCTGTGATGCTAAAATACCTGAAAGCAAGCATTTTCAGGCACTGCTTTTCCCTCTGAGGTCACACAGGCAACTAGGACAACTTTTTAAAACTATATTTTAATTCATACAGTCAGTGCCACAACTTTCCCCAGTAAAGTTTCTAATTCGTTTGCTTAAGATTATTTAAAAAAAAAAAAGATCTTGTTTTGCGAAAGGAGAAATGTTACATGAGGCTCAGCTTCACTGGGCAGCGATGAGTGGTTAGAATTTACCAACGATGACCCTCTCAAATGTGAAAGATAAAGCAGTTATTTCCTGCTCAAGTCACCAGCTGCCATCTGATACTGCTGTTGTTCCCCATGCTTGAATCAGCTAAACTCCAGTTATTAGCGCAAGAGCACAGGCTGGTCCGGAGCCGCCTCCTAGAGCAAATGTGAGAGTGGACTTGGGCTGTACAGCTGCGTGCTGCTGTCAGCCACCGAAACCTGCCTGCTGTGCCAGGCAATCCACGCCAGCGCGGTTGGCAAAGGTTTTCCCCCTGACAGAGACCTTGCTGGTACTCAGTCAGCGTTGCCTATCATAGAAAAAAATTAGGTGAGAAGGGACCTCTTGACCTTCCTCATTGTGAAAATTATTTTTTATAAAATTATTTCCCTTGTTGCAACCTGTGACGATTGCATTTCGCCCTTTCACTGTGCACCTCCAAGAAGAGCCTGGACTCTTTCCAGTTTGTTTTTAGGATGCATATGCACAGTTCACACTAGAGCTGATGATGTGTTGCACATTTGGTAACTGAAACTCAATATTTGCTTCTGATTGTTGGGATGTATGTATATATGTTAATAAATCTTTTAACAGAGAAAAGCAATTGTAATCGTATTATTTAAAATTATCAAAGTCAGGCACAGATAAGACTGCCTGAAACTTGGTCAGCTCTACTGAAATATTTTTCATGTGTATGAATACTAAATAGAGTGGAGCTATTTCCACTGAGCAATGGATTAGTACTTCTGACAGCATCAAAATCCCCAGGAAGCTGCTTCCTAAAATGACTTCTAACAACTTTACAAGAATATGGGAGCATTTGACATCCTAAATAAATAAATTCTCTAAAAAATGTTCTGTTAGATTTTGTTGTTTGAGTTACTTTAATTATCTTTGAGGCTATCTCCAGGCAAGCTGTGAAGACAGCCATAATTAACAACAGACCACAAATTGATCAAGATCTGCCTGCAGAAGCGGAGAATATTTCTTTTTTCTTTAAACTGGAATCATTTAGTCTGTCTCCTAATATTCTGGTCTTGTTTGGCCTCTAAGTGGTATTCTACACTTATACAATTGTTTCTCACATCCTTAAATACAGATTTGTGTTTTCAAGACATGACTGGCTGGCAGTGCTCTGTGCTGCACTCGTGATACCACTTAGAGTTTATTTGAACCTGCGAAAACCTTTTTAAAAAGTCTTTATAAGGACCCGTGTACTTCCCCCTTCAGCTCACGGTGCTGGCTCATAATCTGAGCGCCATAAGTCTCCCAAGGTCTTAATTAAGAGTTTAAATGAGCCTGCCAAAACCAGGCAGAAGTGCTACACAGGGCAGATAGTCTGTGCCCATTCCCAAATGAAGGTTTAAAGTAAAACCTGGAACTTTATAATGACCCTTCGTATAACAATTTCATACAAATGAATTCAGCCTGCTTACAAATTCTTCCAGTTAAAATGAAACTGAGAACAGAAATAATAGAGAAATCAATGCATCATATATTCGAAACATTGCTACATCACATTTCTGTGAGGCTTAACATGTGCCTGGCTAATTAGGTGCAATGAAGCTTTTGTATTCTTACAGTGATGGGGTACCTTTCTGTAGTCCTTCCCTTTGCATTCAGCTGTTCAATACTTTTGCTTTTTATGTGCATTTCAACTCAGTATAATGAGGCATTGTATAATTCTTTTAACCCATTTTTTTGCTTAGGATGCTAGAAGAGGTGATTTGCTGAAGAGAGGTGGTGGCTGCTGTGAGGCTCAGAATTGCTGCATTCATTAATTTACTCTCCAGCCCCAGAGTTTGCATTTTTATCTTTTCCCTAAATTTTGCTGTGAGCTTCTCTTCCTTTGGTCTCTGATATCTGTACACGATACCTCCTTTCAACAGGGAAAAACATTAGTTCTTTTCCCTTCTTTGAGAGCATTTTTAATAGACTTTTTTTTTTTTTTTTTTTGCGACACTAGATTTCAGCAGTACACAATTTGCTGTACAATGAGGCTGCAGGAGCTAAAATCAGGGGGATTTTGCCTCGATGCAGAGGGAATTTCTGTAAGGCAGCTTCTTAGCTGTCCTTGTCATCTTCTAGTCCACGACCACTTCAGAAAATGAATCCTGCTTTCTGTACCTCTTGATTCTTGCTGCAGAGATTATTAAAATTAGGAGTCTTTTTGAAAATTATTTATATGTAGTATTAAGAATTTAAAATGCACAGCTGTTTAACTGTACATATAGCTCTGTGCAGATGTGCTTGTCTCCTTTGCCTACAGGGCAGAGGGAAGGCCAGCCGAGCTTCAGCTCGGTTGTTATTCTGGGGCTATATTCATCTATCAGCTTGAAGTAAAGATGTCTTACTGGCTTGGCAACTAGTGCTAAACATTTTAGCTTTATTGTTATGTCGCTGTGCTGCATTTTATGTCTCAGTTGTCCACCTTGCACTGTCTGCGCTGCGTTTTTTCTGGCTTGCTGCCCGGAAGGGAGGTTTGAAGGTGGGCAGGATCTCATGTAGGTGAGCTGCTGGCAGCAGCAGAACTGGGAGGGATGGGGCTGAATCTCACCACTGAGAACACCTACAAATTTTCTTCCTCCTAATTGTTCTTTGTGTGACTCTGAGTGCAAAGTATGCGGGAAACCTGGCACTTCTGAACTCATTCTGCTGCTAAATCATATTTGAAATTATGTTCCTTTTTAACAGGAGTCCTTTGCCTTAAAGCAGTATCTAGGAAACTGGAAGTACCCCAAAGATAAAGAGTAATCAAACTTCAGAATAAGCCATGAATATTACTACTGTTGATACTGTGCTTTTGGGCAAACTGAAAATAAACTAAGTTTTGGTGGAGATTAATTTTTTATATAGACCTCTTATTTTAAATGCTGCATTAAAAAGAATTATTTTTCTCTTTTGCAGCTCAACCTTTCCTATACTGGTGTGCTCGCAACATGTCCTTCTGGAGCAGTATTTCCTTTAACCTGGCTGTCCTTATGAACCTGCTCGTAGCATTTTTCTATCCATTCAAAGGAATTCGAGGAGGTACAAATATTTAACATACAAAAATATGTGAACAAATAAGGTATAATGAGCCAAATTCTGTCCCCCGCTTGTGTCCGCACATCCCCGTTTACTTCAGTGGGGACAGGAGAACAGAAATGGGCTTTAATTGCGTTGATTTAAAATGTGCTATTCTCTAACTTACTTTTTCTTGAGGCATTTGTAAGGAAAATGTAGAGCCATGCTTTTTCCTAGGGGAAAGAATTATCAAAGACAGACATCCACCTTTAATTACTTGACTGTTCTACTTTGTTTTAAAGTTCTGTAATTAAGTATTGAACTAAAAATATGAGAAATGTTAATTTGTTGTTTTCTTTGAGCTTGCATTTTATTAATGCCATTTTCCATAAAACTTTTATGGTAACATAGCGCTTCAGGAGGCCTCTGAGTGTTGGGGTCGGGTGAGTAAGATTACCCTGCGCTGGCAGGTGAGGCCTACGGGAGCGAAGTGACCTGCCTTGTGCCATTATAAATTGATGGAGAATACAGAAAAAGAGCCCATTTCCCCTTTGTTACTGTCTCTCCTAGGAGTCCCTTACCCCTGCGAGCACTTAGAGCAGGGGTTGCCCTAGGGAGCGAGGAGGAGCATGCCAGCCATCTCCCCTGGCTTGGAAGCAACCCGCTGCTCCAAGGTTCCTTGCATGAGCGGATAGCAGCTGGGCTTGTGCTATCATTTCTAACATGTCTAGAGGATCAGAATTCTCACGTCTAGAGAAAAAAAAAAAAAAATCTCACGTCTGGAGAACAGAATCTATCATTCTAACATTTCTAAGTATGAATTAGCATGTGCGGTTCATGTGGGATTGCACAATCTTGCTGTAATAGGTCTCATGAAAGTCACTTTTGATCCAAACAGTGGGTTTGTGCGACAGTGGTAGTTCTTAGAGCCAATTCAGTAGATACTCCCAGTGGAGTCCTGATGACACTCAGCTGCTCTTCCTTAGATCCAGCCTCTCCAAGAGATGCACCCCAGGGCAGGTCAAGGGGTGGATTCATGTCAGCAAGAATCAGGAAATCTAGAGACATATTCTTGTGAATGCCTCTGTCATGTTTATCACTTGCAAAGCTGGTGTAAAGGAAATACCTAGGTAGGAGCTTTTGCCGTGACCATGTCAACAGGAGTAAATAAGGACCCCAGCAGTAAAACCTCCTTCTGGAGAGGGTGATTCACGTTCAAGCCTTCACTTCCCTTTCTTTGAGATTCATAATGCAACGGGGCCAGTTAGATGCTTATCTTTTCCCATTAAACTTCCCTCTGCATCTTTCACGCGTTCATTGCTAACTACAGAACCCAAAGACAGTGCAGCTCAAAGATAGCAGTAGCCTGATCATAACAAAAATTATCAGCTGAGCTCTGTGTGCGTGGCATAAAAGGCGCTTCACCCTTTTTGCAGCTCATCAGTTAATTTAGATTGAGGAGAGACGTAGTTTTGACCAAGTAGTGTTTGACAGCAGCTTATGGTCACAGTGGGGTAAAGGCAGTGGGCATGAAAAACGTGTGTTTAGGGGTTCTGCATCCTGATAAAGTCTGTGAGAAGGTACAGGCTATTTTGGACGAAAATCCAGTGATCCTGAGAGGGGGAAGAGTTACGGTTACCTTCTGCTGTGGCTTTGGCTGCTGTACCTCTGCAGCGCACCCGGTGACAGTAGACATGGGGCTACCCCGATCCTGTTCTGGCCAGCAGCTGTCTGAAAGGTTTTAACAAGCACAAAGAGCAACTGAATTTTCTGTCTCTAGTTTCAAAGATTGCAAGTTAAAATTTAAAAGTCTGTATTTATGGCTGCTAGGAAAGCTAGTAATTAAACAAGTTCATTGAGGTTGCAAGACTAGGGGAGGGATCATTTGGCATTTTGAAGATGCTCTACCATGCATATTTGAAATATTTTATTTATCAAGTAACATTTTGATCAAATCTCTTCCTCTACTAGTTACAGTCAAAAATGTAAAATAAATACATGTGCATTTCATATTTAGCTTTAAAAAAAAAAAAAAAGACTTTTCAAAGCAGACCGTTTGGGGGAAGCTGCTGGTGTCTTGAATTGGTCAGACACTGTGAACTGAGCAGCTGATTAGCATCTGACTGTAGCAGAAGCAGTAAAACTTCTGACTTGAGGAGCAGAAACAAAACTGGATGCCTGGAACTGGGTACTGGAACAGTGAGAATTCCAGAGACAGGGAGAGCTTCCTACCGGGTCCTCCCGGTTACACGCTCCTCCTGCCAGCAGTCTTGTAACAGACTCCACGTGACTGCAGCAAGGCTTTGCCATTCGGTTGGGAGCAGGCAGTTGATGTCAAGTGACCGCTGGCTTGGTGAGATTCGTTTGGCAAGGGCAAAAACACTGCTCCCAGTTTGCTCCCAGTCTCTCTCCGTCCCCAGGAAGGAGAGACAAGCCTGTGCCCTGAGCCCCACTCTTCCCTGCGAGGACTCACCTGACCCAGGTCCCACTAAGGGCTTTGTATGTCAGGGCATTGCACTCCTCGTGCTGATGAGCAGCCAGTGGTGTCCTGCCTTTCCAAGGTGGGTGTTACAGGCAACAGTTGAGGACTTCATTAACTCTAGTTATTTTTCCAGGCCTGCTGGGAACTGCTGAAACTTGTGAAGGCAAATGTATTCATGTGCCGTGGATGGCTTTGTAAGAGCTGGGATGTTCAGACACCTGTGCAGGTGCAGGCAGGATCCTTCAGGATCTGCCTCTCACAGCAATTCCCAAGTCATTCCTAAATGAGCTTCTGCACATTTTTTTGTCTCTCCCCTCTCTGTGCTGTTTATCATTCCCACTCGGGTGACTCTGTTTCAAGCTCTGCACCTTTTGCTGTTTGACAGCTCAAGTAGCAGTGGCTGCGTTGCACTGGGATCCCAAACTCCCTTCAGACAGCGGAAACATCTGTTCAACTTCACGCTTATTAAGTTTTAATTTCCATCTATCCTCTGCTGTCTTTATTAATCTACAGTGATTTGGAACAAAATTAAATGGCTGCTCATGGTAGTCAGATGAGAGCAATATTTCCTAAGCCTTCTGAGTTTGGGCGGGGGGGGAAAAAAGCCCTTAGTGAATATTTTGCCAATAAGACACAACATTCCTCTGAGTATGTTCTTGCAGAAGAGTTGCAGAGTGGTAGCAAATTTGAGAGCTCTTGCCTTTTTGTCTGTTGAGGTACCAGTTGCTTGAAGAAAAGCATTTTTTTAATGTCAGTTTTAAGAAGAGGATGTCTTTTATATTCTGCATAAAGCCAGGGTAAACGGTATTTTCGACTGAGTATTTTTTATGGCTCCTTCAGAGAAGTGTATTTTTAGCAACACAGGCTGATGTTATGTAAGCAGACAGTCTCATGGGACAGTCTAAATAGAACCAGAAATAGCAAGAGATGACAAAAACTGGTACGAGGTTTTTGACCAAAAGCATAACAGGAGAATCTGCTGTGAATCTGGACCTGGAGGAGTATGTTGTCTGTCCTCACCTACCCATTCAATGTCTCTACAGAACGCATTAGCAAAATGCCTCTTCTTTTCAGCATTCAAGGTGTATAAGTAATGAACACTAAAATGAAGAATCCTATAATACTGGCGCTTATCATTTACATAATGCTTTATTAACAAGTTTGTAATTAAAATCTGCTGAAGGCATTGGGCTCAGATGTTCCACTTACCACTTTAAAATCAGTAATGTCTGAACATCAGGCTTAATGATGCTCCACCAAAGATAAGACAAAATGGCATTTATTTGGTTATTTTGGTTTTGTTTGGTTGGTTATACAAAGTATTGGAATGGAGTTTGCTTTTTCTTCTTCACCCTAGGTACACTGGAGCCCCACTGGTCAGGCTTGCTGTGGACAGCTATGCTGATATCTCTGGCTATCGTTATAGCTCTTCCTAAGCCCCATGGCATCCGAGCCTTAATTGCTTCTACAATATTACGACTAATATTTTCAGTTGGTTTACAACCTACTTTATTTCTTCTGGGTGCATTCAACGTAAGTATCGAGTGGGCTTTTTTGAAGTTCTCTTGCATCTTATGTAAGGGTTTCTTACCTGCTCATGAACATGTCAGGCAAAAATAGCCTGGGACATTGTGGTGGAACTGGTGGGAGGAGTAATTCCTTCTTTGGACTGTTTCTAGCAGAAGTGCTTTGCTGCTGTTCATTTAATCCTGGTTCCCCAGGCTGGAGACCTCTAAGGTTTAGCTCAGTTCTAGAAACAGCTCCCCCTCCAGCCATAAATGCAAAGAAGTCTCTGTGACCCTAAAGTACACGGTTACTCGCTCAAACCCGTCTCCCGTTCAGTGACTAAGCTACAGTATTTTTGGGGTTGTGTAAGATTCACTAAACAATGCATTTCCCAAATGTCTGTCTGCAGTCTACCTGCCAGCCAAAAGCTGACACTAAGCAGTTTTGCTACAGCAATGTGTGGACTGAGCATGTAAGCTGAGCCACCAGAGAACTTCATTAACGCTCAAACCCGGATACTTGTGGTGTCTTGTGGCAAGTAAGCCAAAAGTGTTTCTCTCTGACTGAGTCAGCAGGAGCTGTGCAAAGACGCGTCTTCTCAAAGCCCTTGTCTTTATTACGAAGTGCCCAGCTTTCAAGTACATCATTTAATAGCACTTCTTGTCTTCAAAATACGTCACTGAATGCCAGGTACTACAGAGTCAGAGTTGCATTGTGAGGTTGGTTGTTGTTACTGGTAATTGTAGCATTTAGCAGGTTCCAGGTGAGTTGAAGGCAGCTTTCCTTCTGGTGTTGATGGCTGGTGCTACACAGGAGGATTACTGGGTGCATGATCCGAGAGTGAACTGCTGAGGGAATCTGGAGCACTTGCTTATTAGCAAGCATTAGGGTGTATTTCGGAAATGTAAGGGTTGCTGTAGGCTAGAGAGTTATTCGACTGCAGAAAGTGCCATGCTTAGAACAGGGGTTTTTTTTAGGAAGGTTTACCTCTCACACCAAGGGAGTATTTTTACTTTCTTCTTTAAATCTTAGTCTTGATGCCCGACAACAAGCTGGAGGCAGGAGTCAGTGCACACGTTTTATTAGACACATGCAGTTTTAGTTTTGGCTCACTCTCTCAGCTGTGCAGAAAACGCAACAGAAAGCAGGTTTTGATTGATGTGTAAAATGCTGTCGTGTAACAGACAATTCAGCACGGTTGTTGGTATCATCATGGAACTGGAGATGAGTTATCTCCAGCTTTGAAAAATTGCCTTTTTTTCCTGAAAGCCACATATGTTGTAACTAATTTATGGTTAATCTTCACTTAGGTTTGTAATAAAATCATTTTTCTGATGAGTTTTGTGGGAAACTGTGGAACCTTCACCAGAGGATACAAGGCAATGATCATGGATGTAGAGTTTCTTTATCACCTGCTGTACCTTCTGATTTGTGCTCTGGGGCTCTTCGTACATGAATTCTTTTATAGTTTATTGGTAGGTATTCGCTTTGCTCTCAGAATGTTTTTCAGTCTATGTGTTTGCAAAGTCCCATCTCGGGCATACCTAGATGTGTCATACACCACTTGCTTTCTGTTTTGCTACTGGGAAACTGTTGTACAGGCACTCTTTTGAGAACTGCACACGGGAGATTTTGCCTGGGAGAAGTTACCGTGGGAGGCTGCGGGACTCCTGCCCACATCTCCTCTTCTTGATTTGTACGGACAAGCAGAGACTATTTTATTCTTCTCAAGTATATTATACAAGATGTGTTTAAAGTTAAATTTAGTTAAAATTGCTCATTACAGTAAATGTGTATGCAGTTGCAATGAAGGTTTTTTAGCATTTCCCTCTGTGTCACTCCTCAACTTCTAAGGTACAGGTTTTCTAGATTAGATGTATTGCTCGTGACCCTGCTCTGACTTCCAAGATAATAAAACAATTTAAGATGTCATGGCTCCAAGTAATATCAATACCTGGTGAAGGTTTAAGCCTTCTTAAGGTCATATAAGCTCTTACATGAGGAAAAAAAAAAAATCATTGAAAAATCTAGCCATGGAAATGTTAGCTGAACAGTAGGCACTTTTGTAGTTACCATGCTATATGAGTAAGAGGCACGCAGTCTTTAAGATGGTTTACTCTGTTCTTGTCAATAACTATAACATCGTGTCCATGCTTTTTGAGCAGTTGGTTAACTTTGGAGTGTCTCCGCAACTGTAGCTAGACTCCAGACCTCACACGACTGACACGGATGCCTGGCATATGTGGTTTTTCTGTTTGGGGTGGAATTCATCTTGCACAGCACAATACTTATAAGAATAAGCACTGAAGGAGTATATCTAGTGTTGGTGGAGAAAATGTGTCACTTTTAAAGCAAACCTTAAATCCCATTCAGAACACTCTATTTTTGTCCCTTTGTTTGATGCTTGCTCCATCCTCTGGGAACTGAATTGGTTATTTTCTGTATTCATGTAGGTCCAGGTTATCAAATACCTGTTCTCTTATTGTCAACCAGCATAGCCAGCAACCTGCCTGGGCTGTGCTGGTGAATTGTCACAGGCCCAGAGGAGTGAAAAATGACAGAAACTTCTGTAAAGAAATTTAAACAAAGAATTTGGGCAAAAATATTGCTCATTTTATTATACACTCAATAAACTAAGACTTAAAGGAAATAGCTAATTGCATTTTGAAATGAGCTATTTTGAGATTGGGTGGGGCAGATAATACTATAAAAAATATACAACAGCATGTGTTAGCATCTTTATGTTTAAAGCACGCGCTGTATATCTAGCCCTTAAGCAAGAATACCTGCCCTCACACCAGGTAGGGACTTCTTCCCAAGCTGCTGCTCAGGACTGGAGCATGGGAAGTGCCGATGAAGAGGAGGGTATGGCTGTCTCCATTCTTCATGTTTCAAAGTGCATGGCACGAGACTGGGTACAGTGGGGGTGAGGGACCCCATCTCCCTCGCCTCCTGCTATATTTTTCCTTGCTAATATGTTAAATTTCAGATAACTGTAAAAAGGCAAAAAAAAAAAAAAGTGCTTTAAATGCTCTTCAAAACTTAAGGTTGGTATTGTTAACATGCTGCCCCATGTTATGCCACGACATAGCATGCTACCAGTGGTATTGGTAGTACATGTGAGGAACAGCCTTTGCTTTTGTTCATTGTCCCCCAGCTCTTTGATTTGGTGTATCGAGAAGAGACCTTGCTGAACGTCATCAAGAGCGTCACTCGCAATGGGCGTTCCATCATCCTGACTGCTGTTCTTGCTCTTATCTTGGTCTACCTGTTCTCCATAGTGGGGTACCTCTTCTTCAAAGATGACTTTATCCTGGAAGTAGACAAGCTCCCTAACGAAACGATACTGCCAGGTTGGTACCGGCGACTCATCTCAATGGTTTGCGTTGAAGAAAGTAATGGGCTTTTGTTCCCCGGGGCATGCTGAGTGTCTTCCACCTTTTGCAAGACATACTGATTACCTCAGCAGTCTGACAATTTCTTGCTTACAAAGGACACTATTAAAATGGAAAATAAAATTTAAAAAACCCCAAACTGATTGGGGCAAATGGGTACCCCAGTATTTTTACAAAACGCTGCAATCTGCTGCAGCATAAAGAGGGATGGGGAGGAGGAACCCCTGGAGATAGCGCTTAGGCTCTTCTGCAAACGGTTGAGATTTCTCCCCTCACTGTTTAGTAAAACAGTTGAGATTATCTAATTCAGCTACACCTACTTCCTCCCCCAGTTTAATTACGAGCAGACTTTAGGTAGGCCATCGTGGAGAAGGCTCTGCACTGGGAGAATTCAGTTCTGCCTCAGTTTGCCAGATATTGAATGCTTATATTGGCTTTTAATGGTGGGGTTTAGTTTCAACATAACAAAAATTAATATTTTATCTGAAATAACAGACTGAATATAAATGAAGGGCATCAAAGAGATGCTCCTGTGAAGTAGAGGTTTCTCTCTTTAACTCTGGTTTGCTCATAGTTTTTCTAGACTGTATTAACCTCCCTCAAATACTTGCTACAGTTTAAACTCCATAGCAGACTTCTCCGTGCTGGCCTTAGATTTCTTATTGTAAGTTAAAATTTGGGTTTTTTTCCACCCTGCAGCATCAAGCAACTAACTCAGGGGGTGGGAAACACAGAAATTATAAATTTGTTAGAGGAGAGGTTTGGGGGTTGTCTTTTTCTGTCTTTGATTTTTTTCTCTGACACTTGAGCTATTCAGACAAGTATTATTTGACATTCCCACTATTTGTTTCTAATGTTACTGTGAGAGACCCAAGCCTTACTGACCCTGTTATTTCACGTTTCCATGCAGCTGGAGAAATGCCAAAGACATATTACTATGTGGCAGTAGGTTTGTTTTGATACTTGCAAGGCATTGAAAGGCAAGTTTTCAAGGCACCTTGAAAATTCAATGTGCACTAGAACATAGTATTTTTGGAACAATTTCAGTTACTCCCTCAACTGTGGAGCTGATGCAAAATAAATGCACAACTTTGGTCTTTAATTCATAGAAGTCAGAAGAATTTTATGTTTGAATTTAAAATCATTGAATGTGTAAATCGTAAAGTCCTTCTAAACTCTAGGATAATGTACTGTTCTAAATCTGCCTAGTAATTGCACCCTGAATATGATGAGGTACCTTAATATCTGAGAAGTAATCTTGCAAAGCATACAAAACATTAAACTATCCGTTTGATTCATCCCCTTCTGTTTTTAGATCGCACAGAACCAGGTGAGACCATGACCGGAGAGTTTCTCTATTCAGATGTATGCAAAGCAGGTGGCAGTGAAAACTGTTCTTCAATCATTCCTTCAGACCGTAAGTACCTGCTGTTGAATTTGTAACTCACGCCCTGAGTTTTCACACTTTTTCTAGTTAAGCACCTTAAATTAAAAAAAAACATTACTTTTTAAAAATTCTATGTAATAAATGGGGGAACAAAGCTATCATGAGAGTATCTAACTTGAAAAAGGATTCATTTAGGCCAACAGCATAAATGACATTTGTTACATGAAGTGATTAAACTAGAGAAACTTAGAACTAAACCATATTTTGATAAAACACTGTCATATTCTTTAATTTTCTACCTTATCAATTTGAGAAGGAAGTGATGCAGTTTACCTTTTTGCAAAGTTTATTATTTTAAAACATTAGGCTATTAAATGTGATCTCAGAGGATAATGCCCTGTGAAATATGGAGCAGAACATCATTTATTGTCAGCATTATTCTATCTAGCTAACTAAGGAAACTGTTTTTAATATCATGGCAGGAAGTACTCAATGGATTAAGTAGACAGGGTAGGTTTGGGGGGTTTTGAGATCAAAAAAGTGCATGCAAGATATTACTTGTAGCATAATCACCAGCCTCAGATTGGGTATTGAAATATTTCAGTTTTATTTTCTAGAAAATGTAATTTACTTCTCGGAGATTTAGGATGCTGGCTGTGAGAGCCAGACAGAACATCACTATTTCTCTTAGGAGCGGAGCTCTTACATGGTCAAATGTTTCAAAGGTCAATAATGGCCACGAGCCCATGCTCGCAAGAGGAGATGGCTCTGTTTTGCTCAAGTGTCCTTTTTGATAAACTAAGATTCAATATTGATACAAGAATAGCTGCTTTATTCAGCTCTAGTAGGAGTGTGCTTCTTTGTTTTTTATACACTCTGGCTGCAGAAAGGAAAACTCCAGAGATGTTTTTATATCATAATCAACCTGATATCAGGGTCTTACGTGGTCAGGGATATTAATGGTGCCCAAAGATTTGGCCATTTCTCTACCATCTTGGGTTTTGGCTATTTCTGGATTGCATGGGGCCTTTCTAAGGCTGTCCGTGGGAAGGTGGGATCCACTCATGAGCATTTTTATGATGAAATGAAAGTCATGAGACTTTTAATGGGTACAGGGAGAGCATATGAGATTAGGTAATTAATTCTAGCAGTTCTGCAACTGAAACAGTGAAGTTGGAGGCTTCAGCCAAATGAAGAGAGGGTCAAAAAAAGTGTGTTACTTTTTTAGTAAAATGCTGTTTCCATAAGCAGTGATATTTTAGCCATTTGAAAAATACAAGTCGAAGTTGCCATTTTGAGTGCAGCCCAAAGGCTGTGCAATCTGTTAGGCACCAAGGGAGAGTGTAAGAGGCAACACTTTGTCCTCTGAGCTGTCAAAAAGCTATGATTCTGTATAAACAGGCATCTGGTGATCTGAGCTATGCATGCTAACAGAAATGGAAAGAGAGATTTAACGAAGTCAAAGACAGCAGTTCAAGCACAAAAGAAAACTCTGCTGGTGGGGAGAGGAGGGCAGGCTGGAGCCAGAGCAGAGACCTGCTCCGATGGTCAGCTCTTTGCAAGAGCTAAGGAGGTTTGCAATGCTGGCTGGAAATCCGGCAGGTTTTGCAAAGGGGGGGAGAGAGAGAGAGAGAGAGCCTAACCAACAGAGAATGGAGAGAATTACTTAAAACTGATCTTCTTGCCTTTGAAACGTGTTTTTGCTTGCTGTGTTAATAGAACTGATTGCTGAAGAAATGGAGGAAGAGAATAAAGAGCATACGTGCGAGACGTTACTGATGTGCATTGTTACTGTACTGAGTCATGGGCTCAGGAGTGGGGGTGGAGTAGGTGATGTGCTCAGGAAACCATCCAAAGAGGTAAATTATCACTGAATGGGGGCGGAAGAGTGATAACCATGTAGGGCTGGGGATCTGGTTCTGCTGGGGAAAATGTGTATACACTCCCTTTAAACAGATGTAGGATACATTGCAACTAGAAGGGACCACACTTTCTCTCGGTGTAATATAGTTAAATCTCTGTTGGATCAGATTAAAAGGCAGCCAGTTCAAAGAAGCTTGAGGGCTGTCCAGAATGGGGCCCAACAGAACAGAAATGGTGTAGCCAACAGTCTGTGCTTTGGGAGTTCAGCATCTGAAGAAATAAGATAAGCACAAGCTAGTGAAAGAGTAACATGAGGTAGCAGAATGAAAATGCAGTGGTAGCTGATACCATGCTAGTGGCATGAGTTTCTGTGGACAGCATCCCTAGGGAAAGATAAGATGTGTAAAACAGGGAATGGATGAGAGGACAGGGACCAGGATGGGTTGGAGCTGGGACTGTGGGAAGGAAGGAAGGAAGGATGGATGTTGTTTGGAGCCATCATCAGAGAGCGCGGGCCAGTCAAAGCAGCAGGAATTCTTCACAATACCCAAAACTGCCCATATAGCTGCTTCTTTAGCTGTTTGTGCCCGTTTGAGTCTCAGGCTGTCCTCCATCTAGTCATTCCCCAAAGCCACGTTAGGAACCAAAGGAGCAGTCTTGGTCAGAGTGAATGCTTTTCTGTATTGTCTGCAGTTTCAAAGTGTTTTCTAATATTTAGCCTTATTTTCCGCTTACAATGGTTTAAAAGTTACATAATTCTTAATAAAAGTTTGGCACCCAACTGGCAGGATGATTCTGAAAATGGGGGTTAGGTATTCGGGTATCCAGGCCTGCAATAAATATGAAATGGGTACCAGGAAGTCCAACTTCATGTCCACGTACATGGTCGTTAGCATAAATTAAATGAATACTATTAAATTCCAGTAAAAGACTTCATGGTCAACACTGATACTATATTGATATACAAGCAGGTTAATATAAGGATATAATTTGGATGGGCTTGCAGGGCGGGGTTGAGGAGAGAACAAATTTCAGCGTTTGTGAGAGAGAAGAGGACAGACTTAGACACAGTGAGCAGAAAGAGCAACTCTGTAGAGATCGCATACTGGTAGCTGACTAATTTGGCTTTTCTTTCAGTAACCTTGCGTTTTAGTTTCACTTAATGTTTTGAGCTGTAAGCTATCATTGGAGAGCATAAAAATGGAGACTCTAAAGGGAGGGGTTGTGGGGCAGCATACTCTGCTGAACTGAGAAAGCCATGGTAAGGGTTAGATGTGCACGTATTTGGGTTGTTAATTATTAAAATATATATCTTGCAGGAACCTCTCTTTGCTGCTAGAGTGATATATGATCTGTTATTCTTCTTCATGGTCATCATTATTGTCCTTAACCTGATTTTTGGTGTGATCATTGACACTTTTGCTGATTTAAGGAGTGAAAAACAGAAGAAAGAAGAAATTTTAAAAACGACTTGCTTTATTTGTGGTAAGTGTAGAAACATACTTAAGAATAAGGGGTTACTCTGTCAAAGTCAGAGGTAGCTGCAAACTAGCAGGAAACAGGAGTCTTGAATTACTGGCTGTTCCTACCTTGCATTCCTCAGCTAGTTGATATTCTCGGGTACCACGTGTGTAGGAGCTTGCCAGCAGGAAGAGATGGGGAATGTATGCTCAGTATACCGGTTTTTGCTCAAATCTTTAGTTTCTGTTTCTCCTATGCTTCAAAGAATAGTTTCCTATTGGAATGGGAGAGATTTTTATAAACAGATGTTTTTTCCAAGGGTGCAGAATGTTGGAGTAGTGCCTATGAAAGTTTTTCCCATCAGTAGATTGGGAATTAAGCTGCCGAGCCTTTGAGGCCGGTGCAGTTAAATGAGATGGTCGTGCAGAAGTTGCATAACACACAGACTGGCAGAAGTAACCTTTGGAAGCTTGCTGCAAATCAAATGTTGCATTTGGTATCATTTTGCCCCAAAATAGGAGGTGAGTTATGAAATCCAACAAACTGACTGCATTTTTTTTAACCAAAAGTTTTCTGTTAGGTATAGTAAGTGTGAGCGGTACTTGTTATGCCGCCTTTCCTCTTCTCACTACATTGTGGCCCTTTGTTAGAGAGTTTATCCCTGTTATTCAGTGTTCATTTAAGAATAATTGTGACTGTTAAGAAGTGCTGCAGACTGTAGAAACAAGTTTTGTTCTTAGAGCTCACTTTCTTAGTACCAGTTCGTAAATGCTAAGGGTTATATATGTGTCATTCTTGTAGGTTTGGAAAGAGATAAATTTGATAACAAGACAGTCACATTTGAAGAGCACATTAAAGAAGAGCACAATATGTGGCATTATTTGTGCTTTATTGTGTTAGTGAAAGTAAAAGATTCAACAGAATACACAGGACCAGAAAGTTATGTGGCAGAAATGATCAAGGTGAGTTTGAAGTTTCGCTTTTTCTTTTTCCTAGATTAGACCAACCTACTGGCATATTTGGTAAACATAGTATTCTGTGTTTTATTTATTTTGTAAGCAAAAACTTGGAGTAAGACTTTTTCTATAATAATAGGCTCAATCCAACGCCTTTCCTTTTAGAAGCATCTTCTAAAGATAATATCCTTAAGGTGTACTTGGCAAGAGAACTCGATAAAAGACATTGTGTTGATGGCAGCACATTGCAGCATGCTGCAAATGGATGGTGCAGGCAGGGGCACTCGTGGGAGCCGACATGTGCTGCAGCACCGCAGTCACACGGCGATTTGTGTCTGCGTACCTGCAGCTTCTCAGCCTCTAAAACGCTCCCATGTGTATGCCAAAGTAGGTGGCAGTGAGCAGTGACAGCTAGTAGTCTCCATGGTTTTAAATCAGGTGAAGAGAAGCTATTCTGTTTTGAAAAGTAATGTTTAAGGGAGAATATTTTCAGGCTGGTGGAAGTAGCTGAAGCGCAACAAACATGTTATATCCTGTCCCAGTATAAATATCTTACATTGACTTGTAGGATTTGTTGTCGTATGATTTTAGCTTATTATTGTAAAAAACTAAAATTAATATCTAGTCAATTGTAAGGCCTTTTAATGAGAGAATTAAAAAACTTCTCTGCCACGCTGCAGGTTCAGAGCTCCTGGAGTTAGATCCTAAACCGCAATTACTAATTTGTGTCTTCTGGATGGTTAGCAAAACCTGTTTCTGATTTGTAAAATTTCAGTTAGTTATTTCTTTATTTGCCTTCAGACAAATAAATAGCAGAACACTTTCCTCATTTGTCTCTAGCTTTTTTTGCCACGGGGGTACAAGCTACCTTTAAGCGGGCAATTTGTCATGGCCCGGTCAGCATGTAAATCCCACCCAGATCTCTTAGAGGTTAAACGTGTTACTTCGGGGTCACTAAAGTGTACGTCCTAGTTCTGGATTTCTGCCTCTGTAATGAGGACTTAAAGAAATCTTGTGAGCAGTCACCTGATAGAGGATTAGCACAGTGAGATAACTAAGTACATCACTGCTGCTTTCTAGTCTGACTGATTATATTGCTCCCTTTATTTATCCCACTGGAGCAAGCATAACTTCAGGGGGAGGCACTGTACTCTTTAAAATGTTTCTGCTTGTAAAAGACGATTTTGTGTTGTGTTAAAACTAGGGTTTTTTTAAAACATTTCAATTAACGAACAATTTATTAACAAATTGCTATTTCAGATTAACAGTTCAAATTAGATAAGAACCAAAAAACAGTCACTGAATATGTTTTCAATAAATGCAAAAACTGGAGAACTTTTACCAGAATTCCTATTCATAGAACTGTCAGCAAAGGCTAATTACAATGTGTTGAATGGGAATATGGATAAATTATGCATAGACCAAGTGTCTCTCGCAGATGCAATTTCATGTAACTATATGCTCTAGGTAGAGGTTTGGAGTATGTCTTGTAGTTGGTGGTTTTTTGCATTTCATGAGCCAGTTTTAAACTGCGAACTGACAGCAGGGTCTCACTGCAGTGCTGTTGAAAGCGTGGTGTAACCGTATGAGCCGTGGAATAGGAAGTAAATTTGTTTTGCACATCAGTGGTCTGATCCAGCACGGGCATGACCGGAGCAGCTGGGGCTGCCGCCGCCCTGACGTGGTAGTTCTCAGCAGCATTTTGCAGTCATATTCCTTAGGACTGATCTAGCAGAGCTTACTCTGAAACTCAGAAGCAATTTCTTTCCATCATCCTTTAACATTAAAAACATTCTTTTCTACCCTAGAAAATCTGAATGTAAACCACAATGAATGTATTTCTCTACCAGACCTGTTTTAAATACTTCTGTAAGAGTCAGAAATCATTTTTTCTGCCTAAGGTGTATCTAGGAATAACTTGGGGCACAGTTCATCTTTTACTCAAGCCTTCTGTCTTCGTTCCACGAATCTAGAAGGACAGGCAAAAGGAAAGCCTTAAATATGTCAGTGGTTCCAAAGATTCAGATTCACCTGTTGGAGGTGATGGTTTATTTTGTATTTGTACCAAGGGCGAATGGGAACCTGTGGTTGCTTAATGGCTGCAGCTACTGGATTCTCCTGGAAAGCCTACTTATGTCATGGTTAGATTTAAAAGGGATTTTCTCCCCACATTTTCAGACTGAAGGTGGCACTCTAACATCTTTAATAATGACAAAGATGGGGCATGTCTTTTCCATGGGCTGTTATGCGGTACCATTGTTCAACTGCAATTTATACCCATTTTTAGTAGTTGAGGGTAGGACGCATAATGTGCTCCAAATCATACTGTGATGACAGAATACACCTCAAATATGCTTCACCTTTCCTCTGACTCCCAACAGAATATCTTTAGAAGAGTCTTGGATTTCTGCCTTTTGGCAATTGTAAAAAAAAAAAAAAAAAAAAAAAATAATTTTTTTTTTTTTTTTTAAATTGCCTCTTCCATTTAGTATTTGTGGGTTGTTCCAACACCACAGAACATTAAAAAAAAATATATCCAAAAAAAAAAAAAAAAAAAGAATTTAGGACACTAAAATTATATTCACCATCAGCTTGTGAGTTGCATCCAGTGCTGCTTGTACAGTGCTTTAAAGATATTTTAAGCACTGTGGTATCAAAAGAATCCTGGACAATTTCACTTACGCCGGTTAGTGAATATTCAGAAGCTTTAAGAGTGATCTTGAATTTTGATGTTTTCTTGTCTAAAAATAATGTGTGTAGAAAGCCAATTTTGAGGCTATCCGCTGTACTGGAGATGGCAGAGCTGAATCTTGCCTATAGAATTAATCTCATAGCCTGCAGGAGTCTGACCCAGCATAAAAAGAAACTGTAGCCTTGAGAATCAATGATTAACTACAATTCTTTAGTGAATTTTATATTTCTTCATGGATAGAAGCTCATTAAGTTAAAACGCAGCATGCAGAAAGAAGTCCACAGTTAAACCTGGAAACAGTTTAAGGTTTAGAAGTATTTTGAACGCTGTAAGCCTGATCAAATATTAAAAAAACAGTGATCTGATAAAATAAAATCTAATTTACTGTGTTTTAGTACTGATTTGTAACTGTATCTTCCCTAACGTTTTTCTGATACAAATATGGGTCTGTTGGTGCTTGCAATCTCAGATTGTTTCTGTTCAAGTTCCCCCGTGTTGGGTGTTCGTGTGCCACCACGTGGGAAGCAAAGTGGTCTGTTAGCTGCAAGTCCAGACTCTTGATAGGAGGCCTGGAATTCATCGCCAGCTTTTCCCCCTGTAAACAGGGGTAATACTCACTTACATCAGTAAGATGAGCGCGTGCCTGCTGTGATATGTGATGTAAAACTTGGGATATCTTTAGCATCTTAGCTGGGAATTGCTAGAGCAATGCAAGGGGGGAAATGGGATTGCTGGTTGTGTTTGATGTAGAACCTGAGCTTGCGTACACTCCCGAGCTGCTGTGGTGAATCATCCGCTGTCCTGAAGTCCTTACCAGTGCTGGCGTGGTTGGTAACCTCATGGATTTCAGGAGATGGCAAACAGAAGCTTGGCATGAAGCAGCTCATCTTCGAAATGCATTCTTGAGCCACCTCCTAATATCTATTTAATAGCACAGACAGTACTGTAGGATGTGAGAAAACATCTAGTGGTAAAAGAGATGGTCTTTAATTCTTGGTGTTTGAAGCCCTCCTGATGACCTAACTTCTGTTCATCAGGCTAAATCACTGCAGATGTGCACTTAAGATAGTGAGGCTTCAAGATGGATCAATGTCTTTTGAAAAGTGTTTATCTGGAAAGTATGCTAATGGTGCTGCAGAGCTGGTAGTCCAGTGCTTCCTGCGTTTCCCAGGAACAAAGGCATATGGTTCAGCTGCTGTGTGGCTTTGTAGTCACCAGGGAAGATCAGGTGATGTCTGAGTAATACCAGGTGTGTAGGAGGTGGGGGGGATCCATTTATCGTGTTGGCCAGACATTGACATCCCCACCCAAATGACTAATGTGAACTCCGTGCAACTCCCTACAGATTAGTTCATTTAAATGTCTTATCTACCCATCCTGTCTTGAGAATTTCTTAAGTTTTCTGCATTTGCCTGCAGTTACTGTGGCAGCCTCGCTAGCAGCAGCCCCAGCAGTACAGCTGTCACTTGAGTCTTGGCAAAGGCCTGCTACAAACAGCTGTTTGCAGGCATTTATAATATGTAAAAATTTTACTCTGAGGCTCGATACATAGAAAACCACATACACACTTTGGTTTTGTGTGCATTTGTAAGCCGCTGTGCATGCAGCTGCAGTGTGCTGTCACTTGCATGGACAAATATTTGCATCCACAACTCTTGCATACCCTAACATGGGGATTTGCATATACACCTTCACATCAACATTTGATCAGTGTGGGTGAGAGCTGCATGGCTGTGAGTGATGTTATGCACACAGGTGTGCATATTAAAAAATAAAGGCTTGTTTGGAAAAGTTTTTAGCACAAAGCTTCCTAACTAGCTCTTGCAATTGCCACAGATTTTTTTAATCTAGTGTTGCACCAAGCAGGATACCTTTATTACAAAAGCGAGGTAGAGAGGTGTAAGGGATTGCCCAAGCTCACATGTCCAGATCGAGAGTACTGAGTCCTAAATCTTCAACTGGATTGTGTTGTCATTTGAAAATGAACCATTCATAAAAAGGAGTGATGGTGCAGGTGTCCTTAAGGCAATTTGGAATGGAAATGAAGGCTAAAGATTTCCTTTTGTGCCCTAATTAACCTCTTCATACAAAACTGGAGATTTAAATATACTATTGGGCTTTTTTCTTTTTGTCTTGAGCTATGTGCGATACCATAATTGTAAAGTATTTCTTACTACTGTTCTGAGTGTCCACTGTAGCCTGTAACTTCTGCCAAGACGTAGCCTCTTAGTAGGCAAAGGCAAGGTTTCATCAGTGTCAGGCTTTTAAAATTACATTCTTCCAGAAGTGCAAGTTTGACTTGAAACCTGTCCTAAGGAGTTAAACGCCCAGCCACGATTTTCGCTGTGCTCTGAACTCAGCAGAAGTGTGTGATTCACGAGGCTCACGTGATGATGGCTTTGAAGGGTTGCTGTGTCCCCAGGCTCTACATCCAATATAATTTGGTTGGAGATGGCCAAGACTGGGCTTGAACTGCAGCACCTATAGGAATAAGAAGTGTCAGGCCGTGATGCTTCAAACCCAAAGCATTTCAAAAGGGGCCTAATGATTCCAGCACTGGTGAAACACATGTATACAGCTGAAACTACAGTCTGAGAGAGTATTAGGAACTTAGTTACATTCATGTGTAATTTGTACTTGGAAATCCTGTACTTTGGGGCAAAATCAAATAGAAAAGATTTGTCATATCAATACTTACCAACCCAATTGCAGATGCAGAAGAGAGCAACTCGTACAAATAACTTGTAAGCAGTTGCTCGGTTATAGATGAAGAAACTGGGGTTTCAGGGCTCCCGGTCGCAATGACACTGGGTGCAAGCCGGGAAAGGAGGAGGACTGAGGAGGTCAGGATCTGAACTGGAGCTTATAGTGCTTAATTTGGTGGTATCTTCCCAACAAGCTGCATCTTGAGATGCCTTACCAGAGTTAGCCAATATAATTACAGGATTAAACAATAAATAATAGCAAAGGCATAGAAGAGCCAAGAGGTGTGTTTGGCAGAAGGCCCTTGGCTGCTGGAAACACTGTGTCATAGGTATGGGTCCTGAGCTTTGCATTTAGATAGCGAAGCAACTTGTTCCACCCTTGAAATCAGCATTAAGGTGCAAACCAGAAACTGCACGGGGAGAAATGGTTGGTCAACCTCATCTTTCCCACACAGCATTAGTATGCTTTTCCCTCCGGAGGTGTGCAAGCTGGTGTGCCCTGCAGTGTGCTACAGAAAAAAACCTCTGTTGCTGGCATCAACCTTACATGGCCGAGTTCTTTGTTTTCCCTGATAAACCACCTGGGCAGGCATCCATGCTGGGAATATCGGGTTAGCATCCCCACTAACGACTCAAGGGTTTCACTTCGGCCGAGCGTGTGGCAGGAAAAGGGCCTGGGTGGGTGAAAACAGAAGTAAAGGCTTGAGCCCAATTCAGTGCAATGGTTTGTTTGCATAACATGTTGGGATACGGGCGGATCCCAAAGCAGCTTGCAGGGTGGGCACCGTGTCCTTGCTGCTGGGGCACCACCAGCACACGCCTGGGAGGGAAGGGGAAGGTTTCCAACTGGAAGCCATCGAGGGTGACATGCTGGGGAAAATAAACCGCTCAGTCTGCAATGCTGGCCAGGACCAAAAAGCCCCATGGGGCCGTGTGTGCTGAGGAGGTGGCCCGGGGCTGGGGTGAGGCAGCCGTCCCTTGAGTCATCACTGCCACCTCCTCCAGCCCAGCGGTGCCGGGGAGCCCGTGACCCTGTGCCGCAGGGTGCTCCGGGCCGTGCCGGATGCGTTGTGCAAGAGTAGGTGGGTGACCGCAGCCATCGCCACCAGCAGCTGTTTGTTCAGCCTTTGCATGCTTAATTGTTTTGTCCTGCCCAGCTGATCATGGTGTAACATGTCCTACTTAAAATGTAGATCCAAACCGCCAGAAGTAGGTTGCTGCGGAGAGCTAGCACTGTCACTTCGGCAAGAGCAAGGAGATTGCCTTCAGGGATTCCCACCGGGGCTGTCTGCCTCAGTCGTGCCAAGCTGGGTGATGCTTGGTGGGGTAACTTCACTGCTGGTAAACACAATGCTTGGCTCAAGTGGGTCACCCGCAGCAGAAATGTCACTGGGATGTAGAGGGGGGATCATTTCATACAGGGATGCAGTCATCTTCCACCTTTGGAAATGGTGCCTGCCTTCCAGGTTCCCTGCTCTGCACCGGTGCAAAAGCCACTTAGGTATTTTAATCTATGGAAACAGTGAAAAAGGAGATTTTTATATCATTAGCCTTATATCATCAGCCTCCTGTTTAAAGACATGGCAGATGTGAGGGTTTGAAAATACTCTTGGTGTGGAGGGAGGGCACCATCGAGTGCCGTCCTTAATGGAGAGGGGAGAAGTGCAGCTTGGTATGGAAGAAGTGATGGTGAGCGCTTTGCAGAAGAAAGAACGAACCTGGTGTGGGGGTTTTTCCAGGAAGCACAGAAAGAACCAAGAGGAGTTTCATCTCGCCACAAACAGAAAAATTAATTTTCAAAACGCTTCACGAGGCTGTTTATTAGCTGTACAGGTATGATTTTTAATGACACGAGACAGAAACTGAAATTTGCTGCTGCCACCTTCTCCTACTAAGTGACAGCTGCTGGGCAGCCTTCTGATGGCAGGCTATAGGGATTTATTTTGACAAGCATTGAATTAGCCCTTCAGCACCCATAAATACTAGGCGCAGGGGTAGCTGAATAAACGGGGACCCAGAAGAGGAGCGGTGACTTCCTCGGGGCGGCCGGCGGCGTGGCGGTGCCGGAGGTGAGGACGAGCCCTGGTCCCTGCCGTTAGCGGCCGCCTCCTGCCCAAGGAGCGGAGCTAATGCATCTCTTGGCATGGCTCACGCTGAGGTTGCTTCAGAAACCTTTCTTAGAATAAACTCTTTGGCAGAAGTAGGGAGGAGCGGGCGCTTCTCAGAATGAATTGCATCTGCATCATGCAGCGCCGCTTCCTCTTTTTTCAAATTTCCAATCGTGGACGGTCAGCATCGCCCCCATGTCTGAGATTTAATGGTATTTGCTTTACAAGAGGGACTTTTCCAACTTTACCTAGAAAAGAGCTAACCCGAAACCCAGCACTTGTGGTTAGCCAGCTTCCGTCAGTGGCTTTAGTCAGTTCGTCTGTTGAAGCAGAGGAAGCTGCGACTGTGACGGGAAGAGGGAGCTGACTGCACACCAGGATCCCGGTGCCTCTGCTTGCAGGAGGACCACAGCAGACAGTGCATAACTGCATTGGTATGCGAGGTGCCAGCAGCCAGGAGGGCGCGCGGCGGGACAAGGGACAGCCGGGGAAAGGGATGAAGGGTGAGCCTTTCCCTTCATGGCTCACTTAGTGCCTCTACAAAACTACCAAACCCCCAGTGAAAGATGTAAGGCTGTATCTTTAAAGGCACCCCAGTGTTCAGTTAAAGTTCAGCAGAAACTAGATCATCGAGATATAAATCTTTTATTCAGCCTTGAATAGAAGCGCTCTGCAGAGGGAGCGCTGCTGGCAGGCGTGGGGCTGGGAGCCGGGCTGGCTGCCGCACGCCGGCCCAGCGGGCTTGTCAGCGACTGACCTTTCTGCATTCCTGCTTATTTCCGTTTTCACCGTCTCTGCTGGAGGCATCGTTATTTATTTATTTAAAATAACACACACACACACAGGGACAGGCGTTTGGGCCCAAGTCTGCATTTCAGCAGGCTGGTCACATCCAGGCTCTCGAGCTTTTCTCCCTGGTGCTGGTGGAGGTTGTAGGAACAGGCTGAAGGTTTCCCATGCGAAGCCAGAGCGAAGAGGTGCAGGATTGTGTGTGCAGAGAGGAGGAGGAAGAGGAGAAAGAGGAAGAGGTGTGTCCCTGCGTGCTGGCAGCATCCCCGCTGCCCTCTCCAGAGAGGTCCCAGCAGCCACCGTGGGTCAGCAGGTTCACTGGTGTCCGTGTTACCTGCATCGATGCAGTTTTACCTGCACGTCTGTCCCCACGGTTCCTCACCTCAGGGTGTTTGCCCAGGCTGTTTGGGTGGACACCCCTTTATTTCTTGCTGGGTGGCAGCTGGACACATCCAGGTGAACTTTGGGTTTGAGTCGTGCCAACAAGCTACATGAAACCCGAACGGGAGTGCAGGTTAGGTCCAGCCTAATGACACGGGTCGGCAAAGTGAGGTATAGGTCCTTCCCTGAGCCTGTCTCTGCACAGTAAATTGCCAGGTGCCCCCTGTTAACTCTTTCCTGGATCAGGACTTAGCAGGGGTATTGCCAGTTCCAGGCTCGAAAGGGAGTCCTGTCCTCACAGCTCAGGAATCTGCCTGGGTAGCCGTGAGTCGTGTTTCCTTTTCATTAGCCTTCTCCTTTCTCAGCTTGCAGAGTTCACGTGGAGCGTTTTTGTTTTTAATCTTTCACCATTGCTATGAGAACTAGAGAGGCACTTCATTGTTTTTTTCAAGTGAAAGCCAAGATTTCCCATACTCAAGTGACTTCAAGAGCTGGGGCTTTCAGAAAACCAGTGAGCATGAAACTTCTGATGAGCCTGCAGAAGCTGGCAATGCTGTGATGCTTGCTGGTTTGATTTCACCATCCGAGACTGCCCGTCACCTTCCCTGCCTGTAATGATCAAGTTGCAACCTCTGCAGCAGCTACAGCATTTGCTTATATTGCAAAGTAAGGTCAGAAAAGGTTTGGGGTATTTATTAATAAGATGTTGCAGGCAGGGAAAGGTTGGTGTTTCCAGGTCTTGCTCCCCTCGTCCCCTTCGTCCTTCACAAGGATGAGGCCTGGCAGTGCTCTGGGGATGGGCTTGGAAAGCTCACCTCTTTGGGAACAAGTGACATAATAATATTTCCACAGCAAGTAAGGAGTGGGCAGGAGCTTTGGGGCTCTGCTCCTGCATCTGCCTAGAAACCTCAGGACACTGACCTGAGGGTCCAGGCAAACCCGCGAATATAAATTGCATTTTAAGTTGAACTTGCCTTGTCAGTGGAAACCTGGAGGAGAGCAGGGAGGGGAATAGCACTTCTTTTAGTTTGTCCTCCCTGGATGGGGAGGGGAGATACTTTGAGGGGGAGGTGCTGGACCTGGGCACAAGTGATGAGCCTGCCCTCTCTTCCCTAATGAGGATTTTATTAATGGCTGGAAGAACACAGTGAAGTGTTGCCTGTTACTACTATTAAATCTTAATTGTGGGACTGTCGTTTCCTAAAGTCCAAAATATTTTGGCACTTGTCTTGATAAAATATATGTACAAAAAAATATGCCTTTTTCTTTTATTAGCAGAAACCATCTGCCCTGTAAACAGAGATCAGGAGGGAAAAAAGCTTTCCTGGCAGTTTTGCATCATGTGGGAATCCTGTGGTGCGCTGCATGGGAAAGGGCCTGCTTTCTGCCTTTTAATCTCAGCAATAGTAAACTCCAAGCAGATCAGAAGCAACTAATTTAAGATGATGAATCTTGGCATAACATCTGAATTGCAGAAAGGACGTGACTGTAAATCTCTGTAGAGGTGCACAACCCTGATTTAAGCAGGAGGGATGCTCCTGGGAATGAGTGAGCGTGGAGGGGGAGCAGAGAGATGGGGGAGTGGGTTTGAGTTAGGAGATTTAGGCAGGAATGGCAAAAAGCCAAAGAGAGTTTGCAGTGCCATAAAAATAAGCTGTAGGTTTGAGAGAGAGCCCAGCGAAGAGCCTGGCCTGCGAAGTGGGGTGAACTTTGGTCGCCGTTAATCAGTGATGTTGATCGATCTTTGGTTTGGGATACTCTTAATCCAGTAGGCTATTGTTTAAAATATTACCAGTTGTTGCAGTGTCACCTCTGAGAGTGCACACATCCTTATCTCATCCAGAGTTAGTTTAACTTCCATTTCAGAGAGTATCTCCAGCGTGGGAGGAGAGCCAGACTAGATAGGAAACCAGTTTGGTGTTGAAATTTAAGGTGTCAAGATGCGGTATACACCCCTCCTCCTGTTTTGTGGCTTTCTATTCCGTTCCTGCTTTTATTTTTAATGTCACTGGCGTGTACATGAGTGTATGTGTGAGCCTGTATGTACATTAATAAAACCGAGCACGTGTCTGCTGAAGTTCCTGAACGTGAAATATTAGAGAATTTGTATGCCTGAATGAAAACTTTATTATAAGCAATTCATTGTAACTTAATCTGTCCCACATTTTAGCCCGTCAGAATATGATTTTTTTCTTTTTTCTTTTTCATTAAAAAGGAAGTATTTCAACTATAAAAGTATTTCCAGGTAGAACATGGTTTCTTTCATTAGAAAGCACAGCAAAACTTTGCTTGACCAAAAAAGCAACCCAGCTTTATCAGCAGAAAATCTCCAACAAACACAAATTAAAATACTATAAGATGGCAGCGGATTTCTAGCACTGGAAAATGCTTGTCCAGACATGAAATCCAGGCTGGTTTATTGTCCAGTGTTCATGTATTACACTGAAATGTATCTGAAAAAGAAATGGCTGGGGAGAGTGAGTTGCTGGAAAAGAAAAGCCAACAATAAGCAGCCTTAATTTTCAGTAGTTATGTCTGAAGTGCCTCATTGCCTCTAGTGGGCAATTTTGCAAACTTTCCAGTACGATGCAAATGAAAATAACTACAGCACTTGTGTATCTGAGGAATGTCCCCACATGGCATTAAAGATTGGTCTGCACGCAGCCACTCGGGTGCAGGTTTTCATTTGGCAAATGCTAATTGTGAACTCGTGTGTGATTCTCAGGAGAGAAACCTGGACTGGTTCCCCCGGATGCGGGCCATGTCACTTGTGAGCAGCGACTCGGAAGGGGAGCAGAATGAGCTGAGAAACTTGCAGGAGAAGTTGGAGTCCACCATGAAGCTTGTGACCAACCTCTCTGGCCAGCTGTCAGAGCTTAAAGATCAGGTAAGGGAGAGCTGGTTGCAAACGTGAGGCGACGCACTGGTACATGCAGGACAAAGGTCCTGCAAGCCCGTTGTACAAAGTGGTGTTTTACAGCTCCATGGCTTCTGCAAACTGTGAAGAACTATTCTAAAGTAACTCGTGTTTAGGAAAGAAGTGAACAAACAAAATGTCCTTCCAAAGCCCCATGCCCCAGCTGACCTGCGTGGCAGTGCTAACCAAACTGGTGTAGTCCAAAGTGGCCACCTCCAGAAAGAGAAAACTTGCATTAAAAAAATCAAAGCTGAAGTTAACTTAAATCAGTCCTTGCTGGTGCAGGCAGCCTGTATGTATGTATGTATTGTTGTTGTTGTTGTTGTTGTTGTTGTTACAGGTTTTAACCCTAAGACCTTAGCACAGTCCTGTAAGTCAGAGGGTGTGATACTGATAGAAGTGCTGTGCTGCTGCACGGACCTCAAAACCCACTGAGAAACTGGAGAAATACTTGAGTGGTTAGCTTGCACTGGTCTCTTCCGTGCTATCACTGCGCTGCTAATGCAGATATAATTTGGCTACTGTCACGCTTTAGACTGCAGCACAGACAGACATACCCACAGAAATCTTTTGCACTGCAGCATGTATTGCTGCTGCTTAATACATGAATGCTGCATAGACCTCAGTATTTTTTCAGTGCAGCAGTTCTTTCTGCAGCAAGAGTTTGAGGACTTGTGTTAACTTTTGTCTTGGCTGGGGCTTGAGGGGATCGTGGGGATTGTTCCCAGCCCAAACCCAGCGATGGCTTTGTGAAAGCCACAGAGGCAGCAGGGCTTTATTTCGTGTTGTCCGTACAGATTGCAGCCTAACTGGAAGTAAAAGGGAAAATGCTGTTGCCTGCCCTGGTGGGAGCTGTTTGTGGTGGCAAAGTGACTAGCTGCTTATCTTTATGGATTAATAACCTGAGCCAGATGGTTCAATTAGTTAAGTTTATATAGATAGTGGCACTGGATGAAATTAATTGCTGACTTACACACAATGGTATCCCAGGGCAGAAATGGCCAACAGATTTGGTTCGTTATCTCTTCAGATGTGATCTGCCTACAGTTGGCACAACTCTCTCCAGTACTAATCGGATTCCTGCCTCCCATCTCTGCTCTGGGTTGGCTGGCTTTCTCTGTAAACCAGTTATCCTCGTGGAGACGTGAGTCTCTGGAAGCCAATATTGACTGAGATCCTGACTCCCTCCCTTCCGATCATGCTCTGCGTTTCTGATGGAGCTGGGCTCTTTTACCCGACACCCCACGGAGCACAAGGAAGGGATTAACGTGTAGGATTGGGAGCAGAAAACCTTACTTCTCTTGGCTGTAATTAGTTTTCAGACATTGTGCCATGGACACCCTTGCTGTAGTTGGTTTTGAGGATGGAGGACAGAGGCAGTTGCTCTTTTGTCTGTGCTTTAATACTTGCTGGGTAGTGGTTTTGCTATTTTGCCTGGAAACAATTATCTTGAAACATGTGTCTTGCGTCTTCTTGTTGAAGGCTCTGACTCAAAGTGGTCTGCAGCCACCAGGAGTCTTTCCATCGGCCGCGGCCAGCTCTGGATCAGAATGCCTTTATTTCTGAAGCTTGCAGCTCTTGGCTGACCAAGGACTAAAATGCCTTCTCGCTCTTTGTGAAAATAAGAATGAAGGATTTAGCTTTTAGAGAGCTATTTGACTGTAAAAGCAAAAGAGGAAACCAGCTTCATTAATGTTGTGATAGCTTTTAGGAATTCCCCTAAGTACTGTTATTGAGAGCCCTGCTTGAGTTGCAGGATGCTCCAGTTATGGGACAATACCAGTATATCCCTCATCCTGATCAGGAACTGGCTGCAGGAAAAGGAACTAACTCAGGGAACTTTTATTCGTATTTATTTTCTTGTAATTAAATAAAGGGAAAACCTCTCATTCATTTGCTTTTCAAGCTCGTTAGGTTTCTGGAGACTCTAATTGATAGAAACTGAAGTCCAACATGCTTGCTTTCACAAAGAAGTGCACCAAGAGCCATTAAAATTTCGATCACTAATTCTGTGCAAAAAGATTACAACATAATTGTCTGCAACAGCAGGGGATTAGATGTAATCACCCAGAAGCCCCTTCCAGTGCTGTCGTCTGATGTGAGTGTGAGGAATCTCTAATAGACGTTGGCTTCTCGCTCAGGATGGTCCCCTCACACCAGCCGGGACCCCGACCTCCATCGCCGCAAGCGTGACTCATTGCTGGAGCTGCTGCTCAGGTTGGCTTTATTCTGGCAAGCAGCACAGCGGGCAGACGCTGGCGTGTCCGTGTGTGCGTGTACCGTCAGTATCCTGCTCGTGCACTTCGCACATGCCCTGCTCCCGTTCTGGATTTAACTCCAACTCACCCGTAACCTTTGGAACTAGGCAGCATGCGTCTGTGCAGTTATATACGCTTATTGGAGAGTCCAGCTTGACTCAGATAAACTTCAGGCCCCTTGGTTTCATTTTTTAATCCTGTCAGCATTACTCCAGTAGCTGACAGCTCCCCTGCAATGTGTTGTGCGTAGCTTTTATTGCCTTTTAGGCTCAGGTGTACAGTCACTGCAGCTGTAAAGCTTTTGCAAGAGATTCACTCTCCAGGTAAATATGATAGAGATTAAAGTTGCTCCATCTTGCAGCCCTTTGCCCTCTAGACAAGCATTATGCATCTTGCAGGATTAATAACGTTCTGCATCAACATTGCAATTGCATTTCTCTCTCTACTTTACGCTCGGTTGCTTTATTCTTCCCTTTTTTTAAAAGGCACATCTTCTCCGTACACCTGCATCAGGGTGCACCATCCCTTTTTCTACATAGCATGAAAAATATCTATTACAGTCCCTTTTCATTGTTGTTTCTTTCTTGTTGTTGTGTTTCTTTTCCATTTTTATTTAATGCGTCCTCTGAATCAGTTTATTGGCTGTGTGAAATCATGGCTCTTAGTTTGCTCAGTGAAGCTAATTAGGGTAAATGGGCATTTTTTAAATGAAGTCCTCATTGCCTCTTTGCATTTCCAACTTGTGGGTTATCTTAGAAACAGTTAAAAAAGTCCCAGCTGGTTCAGCATGGGAGGAGCTTGTGTGTGGCTGAGACTGGAGAGCAATGGGAAGACCCCTCTCCTCCTGCTCCCATTTGCCTGTGAGGCGTTACAAGCCTTTTGTGAAAATAGACTTCCAGAAGCGTGGTGCAGAGGACGGGGAGGTGTGACCTGTCCTCGGGAGGCTGCGGTCGTCTTCCTGGAAAGGTAAAATAACAGTTCTGCCTCCCTTGGGTCAGGCGATGAGCAAGGCACTGGGCTGCAGTCGAGTTTAATTATGGTTTCAAGAGGAATTACTGTATTTCAGTCCCTTCCCTAGTGGTTAAATGAGTGTAATTATACACAGCTAGCCCGAGTGAAAGCAGTGGTGCGTGCGGTGCTGTACGGCCCGTGGGACATGGAGGAGCCTTTTGGACGTTGCCCAGAACTGCCTGTTTTGACCAAAACCTTTCCCCACAATGAACTCCAGACCTGCAGTTGGCTGCCGGCCGGCTGCTCCAGCACGCCAGGGTACCCCGCGCCGGAGATGGGAAGACTATTGACCGTCACCAAAACTGGAATTTTTAAACAAATACATTCAAGTGCGTGTTACAAATGAACCGAATGTGTGAGCACACAATCTCCTTTCTCCTGGAGTTACTTCCACAAGCAATTATATTGGCTGACGTTTGTCATTAAATATCTAAAAATCAAAAAAATTAAATTGTGGGTGTAGATGTTACAGGAAAAGCATTGCAGGGAACCTGGTTAATTCTCATAAAGAAAAATACTCTAAATTGTATCTTATGCTTGAATGAAAAATTACTTTCTCAGGCAAGTCAGCCAGGTTTTCTAGTGCACAGGCGTGTTGCCGGAGTCTCTGGTGGGGTCCTGCAAAGCCCTGGTGAGCCAGCTGGCCTGCCCTGGCACAGCTGTGCCTGCCACCGCAGCCGGGCATGCTCGGTCCCGAGAAGTGGGACATGAGCGCAGCTGCTTGCACACCGTTGGTGCCACCACAGATCCCGTGCAATGCCATGGTTGTGCGTTTGCACGTTGTTTTTAGGGTGCGGGGACTTTCGGTGGAGCCCGGGTGCCTGAGGAGCAGTGTTGGGTTCCCCTCGCCTCGGTGGTCCAGGGGTGAGGCGCTGTCCCGGCATCCTGCTCGGCACAGCTGCTGCAAGCCATCCCACGTGTCGGCTCCTCTGAAGCCAAGATGCAGTCGCAGAGGGAGTAGCGGAGAGTGCACGCAATGATCCAGCTGTTCGCTGCTGGAGACCCTGCCCACGCCGGAGTTGTTCCTTACGTGGCGTATCGGCTTATGCAAGTTGTCAGAAACCTCCCAAGGTTTGAAAAAAAATAGAGTGGAGAATTGGATTGTGTCCATTTTTCAATATCAGTAATAAAAAAATGATGATCCATTTTCAGGTCATGATTGCACTCATCAGGAGAAACATTATTTTATCTGATGGGAAGTATGGCCAAAGATTTGGCTGTCTGGCAGTGAGGTGGTTAACGTCCCGTCCCTGCCTTGCATCTTGGCTTTTGGCAGATGGAGAGGGATGTTGGCTCACTCCTGATGAGAGCGGGAGTGCTCGAGTCTATTCCAGTGAAGACAAGGGTATTCCCAGCCTGACTTGAGGGCTCGCCCCTTTTTTCCGCTCTCTGCGTCTCGTCGGCCTTGTACGTTGGACTGGTTACAAAGAATTTCTAACGGGGGAGGTTTCTGTAAGCTGCTCTCCGCACTAATTTGCGCTGGCCGCCTGGCTCTCCTGAGCTCTTTTCTTGCAAAACGGTAGCCAGCCGCACAAGCAAGTTCATGGACGTCCCCGATGAGTGCACGAGACGGGGCTGTAGTTGCCTCTTTCATCTGTTAGCGCTTGGCACAGCGGACAGAGGGGCGTTATTTGTAGAAAGTGGGTTTCAGAGTAAACACTAACCACAAAAGGCAGTGCTGGGTCCTTCGGTGAGCTGACGCACAGGAAGCGTCTAGGCCTAATGAGCAAACTTTTTAATTTTCCAGATGACAGAGCAGAGGAAGCAGAAACAGCGCATTGGTCTCCTAGGACACCCTCCGCCCATGAATGTGAACCCGCAGCAACCGGCATAAGTCAGAAGGGTCACCTACCCCTCTCGCAATAGCACGAGCAATGCTAACCCAGAGTTCAGATCCGACCACTGAGGCTGCTTCTGTGTACGTTCGGTTCATTTTGTAAATAACCTGTTTTTATACTATATGTATATGACTGCTACTATATAAAGTTTGGGGCATATGTATTGTAATTAGAACTGTTGGCACAGGACAGAGGTTAAACTTTGTGCCAAAACTATCAAAATTGCCTTTTTCTTGGAAGGACTAAAGAGAGCACCTGAATTGCACTTGAAAAGAATATTTGACTATGTGACATGTATTTTGTATTTAAAAAAAATAGAATAGCTAGTATTTATGTTTTTATACAATTGTGCAATATGAATTATGCAATCACAATATATTTGTAACTCCTGAATGTCCTAAAGGGAGTGCACATCTTTGAATCTGGTGTGTTAGTATAATGTAATAAATGGTATAAAATTACAGGTGTAAATGAGGCTGCTGCAAAATTGTGTTACTGGTGATTTTTCATACCCTTGGACATTTTTGTACCATGTGTGTAAATATCTTGCAATGCCATATCTGTTGCCTCTTCCTCCCAGAGATAACACTGGGACTCCGCGAGCTGTTAAATTGGTATCAATTAAAGCAAAACACTACTTTGAAGCTTCCAAATGAGGAAAGCAGGAGGTATTTTTCAAGTGACTTCTTCAAAGTACTGAGGCTAGAAGAGCTCAGATACCAGGTTTTTTAAATGCTAAGATTTCTTAAAGGGAACTTTTTATGCAAAACGAAGTTTGGGATGAGGATGCACTACTGGTGAGTTGGTGCAGTCTCCTACAGGCATTTTGTGCCACGCCACCTAAAACCAATCACGAGGCTGTCCAGGCTTTGCATTCTCAGTGTGTAGGATCCTTTCCTTTTTGTTTTTTCATTAGAGACCTACGTGCCTGCTGAAGCTTTAGCAAACAGGCATTGCAGCGACTGAAACGTGACCTATCCTGTTAGGACCGCAGCCAAGCACTGACATATGTAATGCTTGTGAGAGAGCCACTGGTTTGAGGTTGGTCCGTCCCACCCCTTCCTCTCCCTCTCCCCCTCCATTTGGTCACTTTCTTTGGTTTCTGATTCTAGAGAGTATGAAAGGAAACTTTTTTTTTCCCCTCCAGTCTGTTGCATAGTTTTATACATGGACCTCATTTTACAAAAGCTAACTTCTCTGCAATACTGTCTACAAAAAAAAAAAAAAAAAGGAAAAAAAAAGCTACAAACAGAGCTATGAAAATTTGTAAATGCATAAATATAGGTATTTAAATAAATGATGCAAAATACTCTACGGTCAGAGGCTGCTGGTGGTTTGTCTGCCCCCTCCAAGGCGGCGTGTGGTTGTGTTTGCTGTTGCGCTTGCACATACGCCCTGGAAAGCCGAGCCGCAGGGGCCTTGCAGGTAAGGACGGTGCTTTTCCCAGCTCAGAGGTTGGTCTTTTAATTCCAGAGTCAGTCTTTCCTCCTCTGGCAGCAAGAGGCACTGGTGCCCCAGAAACTTTGCCTGCCATCGCTCCAGTTTTAGATACTTGAGACTCTTATCACTGATATTTTAGGCTTGTCATCCTCAGCCTGGAGTGTATGACAGTTTTAAAAAAAAAAAAAAAACAAACAAACAAATGCCACCAAAACCAACAAAAAACCACTCCAGCTCCAAGTATCGTGTGCGCACAAGCGTTGCTGATTATGTGTATTTGATTAAGATGTAGCAGGAACTACCTGGTACAATTAATCATCTTTAATCTGGTAAGTGCACACCGCTGTCTGAAAAGGGTGCGCCTCCCTGCCACGGGTCATCACGAAATGTCAAAGCGAGTGCATCCGAGGAGGGGGGGAGGGAAGGGCAGCCTGACCAGCAGTCTCTGAGCCAGAGATTTACTGGTGAGATTGTGACTTCTTAATCACGTGTCATTTCCATACGTATGCTGGTAAATCTGTCTTCCTCCCCTCTGCAGCCGCTGGCTCCTAGCAAGGTGTATGTGGAGGGAGCATGACCCATGCGACGGCCGTCAGGGTTGTGCAATGAAGGAGCAGGATTTCATTTTCTCTGAGCAGCAGAGACACGTATCTGACTCACTCCTTCCCTTCGTGCCATTCAGGGATAAGCAGACACACACAAATTTGTCAGGCTTCCCGGAGTCTCCGCCAGTCAGGTGAGAGGGAGGAGGCTGCAGCACAGCCTGGGAAGGCAGCTGCTTCAAGAGGGCATCCGTGCAAATGCTCAACATTGCTTCATCTTTGCCTTAAAAAGGCAAAAATACCGGGCGCTTCAGCAAAAGCACAAACCCCAGCCTGCGCAGTGATCCGTGTGAAGATCAGCTGTGTAAAATCTGGTGTTTTCACATGTGGTTGTCCTTTCCCAGGAGATGCGGGGAGATGCAAAAGGCGATAGGTTTTTTCTCTCCCCCTGGTACAGCTGCAGCATGGTGACTGAAGCGAAGCACAACCACCACCCTGGCAGCAGCAGTGCACTGTGGTGTGGGGCAGGGGGGTTGGCTTGCGGGGCTTTATTGCGTGGTAACGCAGAGGCCATACTTCTTCCCCAGCCCGAGGAGAGGCTGTATCAGCTCCTGGTCAGCAGAGGAATCCTACTGCCATCTTCCTCCCCTCCATCAACCACCGGGTCATTCATTTCTGCAAATTCATTACTGCAACGAAATTTCATGCACAGCCATCACATGTTGACTTTTTCTTCTTGCGCTATTTGGTTTTCAAGACTTTTTTTGATTTTTCTTTCTGGCTGGGATCATTCTGGATGCACTGAACTCCTCTGCCCACCATGGTCATGGCAGCAAAGGCAAGGAATGGAGGAAACCCTCTTCTGGTTGGCAGCAGTTTTGGCCCTGCAGCTTCTAAGGTTAATGCCTGTGTAAGGGGCTTCCCGTTCCGGAGTGAGATCCGGTGACTCATGGCAAATTGTCATTGATCTCAAGGAAAAGCTGTGTGAGGGATCTGTTTAAATGACACATTTCGGGTATTCTTTTCCATAAAAGCTGAGTCTCTCTTGAAATCACAAAAAGTTTTATTAACAATTTGTAGATTCTAAAGTGGAAAAAACCCTCCAAAACCTGAGATCAGAATCTGTAATGGTACCTTTAGTTTCTTTAAGCCAGGACCTGGGAGGCTGACCATCACCTCTGGAGATGCCGTAAGATAAGGGACGTGGCTCTCACTGTCCACCCCTGCAGAGGTTTTGCAGTAGTATTTCTCTGGGACATGAGAAATGAAGTGTCATCCTGCATGGGGGATCCTTCAGAAGCAGCAAGATCAGTGTGCGCTGTTAATTGGGTGGAATAGCTATAAATATCAAAAGATAACCTCAAGGAACAAAACTTGCACTTGCAGACCACAGCCAGAGGCACGGACGGGGCAAAGGAGCGGACTTCCCTCTCAATGCAGAGCCCGTGTGCGGCGGTGGCCAGGAGGAACCGGCTCCTCCCTGCCCCGGCGCCAACGACCTGGCGATGGGTGCAGAGCAAGGGGAGCGGGTGAGGCAGAACCCCTCCGAGGAGATCCAGGGGTGACAGCGGGCCACCAGAGAGGCTGGGTGCTGCTGCGGAAAAAGGTAGCTCACTCCTGGGTACAGAAAGTGCCCGCTCTGCTCCGGCCAGTGCCCCTAAAGCCCTTCTGGAGGGCCTTCTAGTTTGGTCCCACCTTCAGAAAAAATGGTGTGGGCAGGCCAGAGGGGGGAAAGCAAGAAGGATTTCTGGATTTGGGAAAAGGTGACTCATGAGGAACTGGGATTGCGTAGCCTGGAAAACAGGGACGGAGGAAGGTGTCCCACGTACCATCAGAGAGAAGGAGATGTTTGCTGAGGGTGTAAGGAGAAGGAACCGCTCAGCTGCGTCCAGGAGGTTTAGGTCCTACACGGTGGGGAGCTTTTTGGCTCTGAAAACTGTTTCCTGACCTCCAGTAAAATTAATGATTCGGTGACACTGACAGATGGCAGTTAGTGTAAAGATTAGATTGAAACTGGGGAGTTTCCACCTGCCCTGCACACACCTGAGGTTTCGTTTGGCATCAGATTTCTTTAGGCAGGACGGCTGTATGTTAAAGTTTGGGAAGGCGATTATTTTGTCTTTTAAATAAGAGCTTTCATTTGGAGGTGAAAATGAAAGTGACCTTCCAAGGAGGAAGGAACAAAACGAATCTACCAATTTTGCTAATAATGGAAAGTCCTAGAGAGGAAGGATCTCCGTATATTCTTCAATTTACATGAATGGCTGAGTCTGTGGATGAGAATTTTCTTTGCTAATGAAGCAGGTGACATGCTAATCAAGGCAATGCAAATAACTGCTCCGAAAGCACAGCCGTGGCACCGCGGCCCCGAGACCGCCACAATGGCAAATTCAAGCCTCGTCCCCAATTTTGCAGCAAATTGGCAGAGGGCAGGACAAAGGAGCCGGGATTACAGTCTCCGTGCTCGCGGCAGGGACTCGCGATGGGGCGCGTGTGATGGATACCTCGTTACATAATGGCGTCTTGATTGATACCGTGTCAGGAAAGTCATAATATAGCTCCGTAGAACAATTCAACTTGTCTCCCAGAATGGGAAATGCTCCTACACACATACTTAATAGGGTTTTTTAAATTGCCCATTGTATTTCTGAACAAGAGAAACTTATTTGGAGTACTTTCCTTTTTACGTTTCCAACATAAGCATCTGAAGATGTTGCCATGAGTGTGCTTTGTACTCCCGCAGACCCACTTGCCGTTTTTCCAGGCAGCTATATGATCGCCCAAAGCGAGGTGTTAAGGGATGCCTGTGAAGCCTACCCGTGCCAAAACATCCAAAATAAGTACCGCAACAAGTAGCTGCTGCAACACGGGACACAAAAGGGCCATAAGCCTACCGACGACTGATTTAGGTGGCTCTTTGTTTTAATTGGAGACTACCTGGTTTTGAGCTGACGTGACCAGGTTCTCACATGCCGTGATGGTAGTTGGTCCTGAACTGTGATTTTCCTGGCCCTGAACAGCGTAGACTGTAACCCGTACATATAACGTGGTGCATTTACTTCTACCAACAGACAGACCCATGTCGCTAATCTTTGAACTTGTTCGTACGAGATGTTGATATTTGGACTAAAACCAGTACAAATACTCCACCGATGCGAAACTGGCATTTTAACTGAGCCGTAAGGAATAACTTCTGGAGAAAAGCAGTACTTCTGTGTCCAATTTTTTTATTTACTACCTTTCTAACCTTCTTTCAGACTCAACATGTTAATGAGCTGAATGTCAAAACCACCCACAAGTAAACTTAAGTTGTCCCATCCAGGAGGCTAATGTTGATTTGTTTTTAGTAACTAGCAAGGATGCTGGAAAACCCCTATAAAGATTTCATTTTTAACAAAAAGTACCAAAAACTCCACCAGTTTTGCATCACAAAGTAGTGGTTAAAGTAAAGATTTGAGTAAAGCAGCATGTCTGTGGTTTTTGTGGGTGGATGCATCTCGGAATGACTATCAATCTGTCAGAGGGGAGATCTGCATGTCATCTCTGCATATGACAAGCAAAATCTGCAGTGACAAATATCTTTCCAGTACTCGGCTGTGTTGTGAGCCTCATACCCCTCCTGCCATCCATAATAGTTAAGTCTTGTCAGCACGTAGCGTATGAACCCACTTTTTTTTTTTTAAACTGAGACAAACTGAGGAAGGAAAGACAAATATGGAGCAGTACTCTAAAGATGCAATCAAACACCACTGCCAATGTGCTTAGTCATATAGAAATTCAACTCTGATATGCGCAGGGTAGATGCCATGCCGCAGAGTTGTATCAGACCAGCTAGCCCGCTTTTGGCATGCTCTCGTGAGTTTCTGCAATGCTTCTCTGCTGCAGTTATGTGCGCGAGCGGGGCACTTGGAAATGAAATTATGTAAGGCTGGAGGGAAAAAAAAAATATAACAATTCTTGACCGAATCAAAGTAAATTGAGAGAAGTTTGAATACGGATGCAATTGGAATTGCAACTAGAAAAGCTGGTAGAAAGAAAACAGAAAATGCTGATTGATTTAGACCCGAACAGCTGGTCGGAAAAGGCACAAAGCCTACAGCACTTTGCTGAATGTGACGAGGCCGCAGTGACGGAGCGCGCTCCATGGTCCCCAGCTGCGTGAAGCCATCGCTGCAGCTCGGCTCCGCTGGCAGCTGGAGCCTCTTTTTCCCACGCTCAGGTCTCTGTGGGAAAAATGGAAGTGGTTTGTCCCAGCGCAACACGGGATAAACGTCTGAAATTTCAAAAATAATCACGAGGTGGGAAAACCACCCTGTGCATAGCCAAAGTCACAATCGCAGGATGCATTTACGGTCTGTGTGAAAACAAGCTGAGGGCTGGATAAAGTGCCTCAAGGCAGGTGCTTCCCCAGGAGCACCAGGCAGCAGGAGCAGCCAGACCCGTTTCAAGGCAGCCTTTCCATCCAGATGAGCCATCATCCTTCAGATCCATCTCTCAGCTTTCTCAGCCGTTAGCCCTCCTCAGCTGGCTGTTCTCACCCTGGCACTCAGTCTTGGGGTTTTTTTTCTTTTTTTTTTTTCCCCTTTCTCTCTGTTGTCTCATCTTGGGAATGACTTTGCAGCTCTCGCTTGCCCAGACCCCTTCCACTGCCTGGAAATGGTACCCTGTCCTAAGGGCAAGGGCAGAAGCAAAGCCTGTTCCTGGGGCTTACTGAGGCAACGGGTTTGTTTTCACTTTCCTTTTCTAGCGCCAAGTAAATACACAGAGCACCAAATCTGAAGGCAGCAAAAAGTGGAATTGCATATCTGTTCCATGTGTTTCAATATGACTCTTAAAATAGTGGAGATGCTATGTTATGATTTCCATTTCGTTTATGTCCATAATACTGTTTTTACGCAATGGAGATGGAAACACAATCTGTTAAGTCTGTAAGAAACTTTTACTTATGAATGATGGGAGCAAACCGTGTACAATTAAATTACAGAAAGAAAATTACATCCCCTCAGTGTTAACATACCTGAAAGTAGTTTAAAATTGCAGTTTGCCTCTGTTTACACACCATGGGAGTTTTCATATCAATTTAATCACGGGATGATTCATTATTCATAAATCAGAAGAACCATTATAATCAAGCAGCACAACTACCTGCAGGATCCAAATCACAGAGGATCTCCCAGTGGTTCCCGTGTCCAACCCCACAACTGGTGGGTAAACTGCCCCATGTTTTCAAGAAGAACATCTCCCCAGGATGGTAAATTTGGTGTAGACCTTTGCAATGTGTCCCAATGACTAAGTGCCTTTACTGGTAAAGGTACTTCTTGCCTTTAGTTTGAATTTTTGCAGCCATTGAATCTCATTCAAGTATGAAAGGTCACCTCATTGGCGAGGAGATTTTTGCAGAGAGCAATCTGGATTGCATCCGCTTAGATCTAGAGCTGACAAGAGGATTAAGCTATCTAAACCGAAAATGCAGATCCTTGGAACTCCGGACTCACCCTGAAGACACCCCCAAACCTCCGGCTGCTCTGTGCCTGGAAGCAGCCAGGACTAGAGCTATGGGAAACCTCAGGCAGGCAGGGCTAGACAGGATGAGTCGTCCGCAGGGAAATGCTGCTGATGGGCTCATCCTGAACGTGCTCCCCGACATCCCGCTCATTGCATCAAGGAGCCTTTCTCCCGAAGGGATGCGTTTGTGGTTGGCAATGAGAGCTTGCTCTTTTTTTTTCCCTAGAATTAGGAAGTGGGAGGAATAGAAGGAAATGGTGGCCTCCAAACTTGCTTAATGTAAATGTTGGGAAGAGAGATGGAAATGCAGGTTCCTCGCAGTGCCTTTGATGTCAGTGCCATCACGGCCGCTCCCAAGTTTCTTCATGGCCCTGTGAAGATTTTCTGCACAGAGCCAACGGCACCGGCAGCGGTGCAGAGGGATGGATGGCCCTGCAGGTGGGGGACCTGGCTTGCACCACCCCAAACAGGGCAGTCCTTCATTTTCTAAGGGAAATCCAGGGACTGGATGAGCTCCTGGGCGCTGCAGGCACGAACCGAGGGCAAGTATTACTGGAAATGCCGATGTGCCTGGGGAGTTTGAGCAAATGCAGGCGAGGACCAAGCTGAGTGGGGATTTGTGTTAGACAGTTCATGCTGACTCAAACCACTCGCCCATGTCACCCAGAGCCCCCTCTCTGGCAGTGGCCTACCAGAGACTTGGGGGTCTGTCTTCCCTGGCCGGTTCCTATATACCTATGTATTGCCATCCTTGGGACAGTCTAGGTTTTGACAATACCTAGTGCCTCACGCCTTGCATGCGTCCAAGCCCCCGGCCCTCGCCTATGTGATCTGATCAAGTGCACGTTTTCAGAGCCGGGACGGGGTCAGAGCCATTTAAAATGTGGAAGGACCCAGCGCAGAAGGAAGCAGGGCCAGGCACGAGAAATGTTAGCGGTTCAGGCCCCAACCTTGCTTCTGATGGCGCCTACCTTCCAAGTAACCACTTCCACAGCCAGAGCAGGGAGCATGCCACCGTCTCCTCCTGAAACTGTTCTGCTTTGCATCTGGTAGCATTTATTGGACTGAAGAGAGTGAGGATAGCACTGGTAGCGCTCCAGGAAGCAGACCCGCGTGCAGTTGCTGTTTTAGGGAATATCGAATAAAAATACTTACCTGTTGCCTGGAGCAGGCACGGACAGCGAGGCCGCTGCGCCCCAGAGCAGTATGCTACCTCACCTTGGGGAGCAGTCAAGTGTTACAGGGTTCAAAGGAGCACACACAAAAGGAGGAATGAAGGAGCTACTGTCTCAGGGATATCTTGCCAGTTAGAGCTTTTACCTGGAAGAACTAGATTAAAATCTTCCCTGGGCATGAAAGGGCATTGCTCCTGGTTCCCACTTTGGGAGTGCTCTGTGCGGCTCTTCCACGCCGCTGCCTGTGTGTGCTGTGGTTTACGTCCCACCTCGCTCCTGGGCAGAGCTCCCTGCTGTGAATCCGCCATGGAGAAAAGCAGCTCAGAGCGTGTCACCTGCTGACCAGCGGCTACACCTCTCTGCCAGCTGCTGCAGGAGGCTCTCCCACCTCCCTGCCTCCCCTATATAACCACCCTTCTCTCCCCATTGCCTGTCTCGGAACTGAGACCCCAAACTTGGGGCTTGAGCCTGTGCCTACAAGGTAAGAAATGAAGCGCTCAGATTTTTGTTTTTCACACCTTTTGTGAGACTAGTCCCTAGTCTTTTTGTGGGTCCGGTACTCAGCCTGACAGTAGGGTAGGGAAAAGTCTTGCTCCTTACCCACATCCTCACCCTAATTCTGAGCAATCGGAATTCTAAAGCAAAAGGGAAGATTACATGCTTGTAACATACCTACAGTGCTACCCCCTAACCTCTCTCCCAGCTTCTCTCTTTGGGAGAGCAGGGTTATCTCAGCCTATGCCAAAACCAAATTTTATACAGTGGAAAAATAAACAGGCAGAACATTAAACTTTCCTGAACCAAAAAAGCAGAGGTGGTGCATGAAATCGTGCAAGAGCAAGCCGGGCAGACAGAATGAATCACAGGGACCAGCGACAACATGGAGGAGGAAAGCCCTTCTGGCAGCCAGCCAGGGTGAGGCAGCGCTCCTATTGCGTGCATTCCCGCAGCATCCTGCCCACCCAGACTGACAAACCCTTTCAGTCAATAATGAATAACAGTGGGAAGCTGGCGACCAACGTCCTTCATCTGGCGGCTCCGCCGTCTCATTTGGGGTGACTATTAAACACGCTATCTGAAAGTGAATTGCTCTTAAATGCAGAGTTATCACGTTTTGGCTTGCATGGGGTAGACCTGTGATTCAAGTCTATCAAATACGAATAGGAAGTATGCATGATGAATAATCATATATTAACAGACGAGAAATACAAGGTTGCCACCTCCAGAAAGGAAAAGCACCTGGTTTCAGCTCTAAACGCCCTCGAGTGCACAGCCCAGCTGCTAATCAGCGCTGAAGGCAGGAGCGGGTACAGCCCCCTCACTGCTGCCCCGGTGCACGAGCCCCAGCCGTTGCAGTCACCTTCTCCGGTTGCAGGTTAAATTCAGCTGCCTCTCCCTGCTGAGTTGGTTACGCTGTGCACAGCTGCTGACCTGGCTCTTAACCTTCGTACATCATGTTTATGGTAACTATGGTGTGACTGATGTCTATAAATTATTGTACTTGCATTACATTCAACCGTTACTACACCTTTTTTGGGGTGAACTTGATTTTTAACTCAAAATCAAGATAGAACTGATATAAATCATTAACCCATTAGTCCTGCCTAAATTAATATATTGCAGTCTTTTAACGCATATACTGATAAGCACGCATAAGCCTTCTGGGACGGGTCATGAAAGGAGAGGGCCTTTTCTGCTCTGCTCTTGCTATTAAAATGCCAGGCCTGGCTTCGTGGGGCTGCGAGGCTGTAACGCGCTGCTGGGCTCTCCCTCCGCAGCGGCGGTGACCGTAAAGGTTAAGCCTGCCACAGACTATTGTACCCAGCGGCACTGCTTGGCTGGTCTTTGCAGTCTAATTGCCACTGACCCCGTGACAATGAGGTAATGTCTCTGACTCCTGGGTCAGATAAATACTGCTCATTTTATAACCACCAGACATGTTACTGAAAAACAGATAGGAAACAACCGAAAGTCCCATGATCGGTAGAATATAAACTCTACTACAGCTGTTACTCCCATCCTTCATTTGAATGCTCAGGGTTTTTTCTCCTAACACCCACTTAGAGTCAGAGCCCTTGCCCAGCCTCCGGCCAGGGATGCTTCTCCTCCAGCCTTCGCCTCAGGTGGCCTCACTGAAACTAAGAGGGAAAGGTGGGAAACCGCCAGGAAAATGCGTGAGTGGAAGGATGCCATCGGGACAAAATAAAAATCGGCTGAAGATTATGTTCAAACAAATTTCTAAAGCCCAACCACCAGCCCAACCGGGACAGGAATTTAAGTGAAGAGCTGCACCAGGGACCGACAACCAGTAACCCTCACGCAAGTTCAAGGGAGCTGGCAGAGCATCTCCGAACACCGCAAGTTCAATGCCGGCCTTAATAAGTTGCGGGTTGTAATCCTGCTGGTGTGGCCATGGTTTCAGCCCAAAGTCCTCGTTCCCATCTCCCTCCCTCTGCCCCATTTTAGCTCCGTAAAGACCGGAGCCTTTGAAGATAAATGCCTGAGTGACGCCAGAATGACGATGAGGACTTTGCCTCAGGCGTAGCACCGTGGGACACAGGCGCCGATGAGCACGGGCGCAAGACGGAGCCGCACAGGGCAACGATAACCCTCGCTCCAAGGCGCCGATGAGCATGGGCGCAAGATGGAGCCGCACAGGACAACGATAACCCTCGCTCCAAATCCATCCCCCTCCCACCAAACTCCTCGGCTGAGCCAGCCTCAGCTTCCCCTTCCGGAAAGCGGCCACGCCGCTCCCAGGGAGCCGGGCAGGGGGAATTGCACGGAAAGCTAAAAGTTGCTTTTCTGGACTAGCAAAGCAGCGTTTCTCCCCGCTGCCTCCAGAGCCGCAAACACCCTCCAGCACTGTTCTGCGTCCTCAGCGCTGGGAAAATCGGGGTTAAGATAAACCCTGCTGGAGAGGCATGCAATCTATGTGTGGTTTTACAGCCTTAAACCAGAATCTCTGCAGAATAACCCCAAAATACTTAGAGAAATTAACCCTGAATGACTTAAATAATCATTTCCTTTTGACTGATACATTCTTATTTTATATAAAATAAGCCCAGAGCTGCTAGCTGGTTTTGCTACTATTCAGATTTTTACCCATCTGCTCTGCTGTACCTTTGATTTTAAGAAGCTGGGGACCTTTTTTTTAAGCTCTTGAAAGACGCTGAGATGAAAAATATTTTTGCTGTTCCTTGCCCGATATTTACAACAACTTTGGCTTTTTAAGCATTTAATTGAAATTGTTAATCTTGAAGTGTTTATCTTACCTTGATACACTGTCCCCTAACTGTACACTGTGACATTCCACACAAAATTCAAAAGCTGCAGGATGATTTTTTTCCTTCCCTCATGTTAGTTTTCAGGTCACATTTTAAATTAACTTTTTTTCCCCCCGCTCTGGCCATGACTCAGCACTGTTAATTTGCATTGGTCTGACACTTTGCATACAGGCTGCACAAAAGCTATTTAAATACGAAATGGCCAAATATTTTGTAGACCTTCTTTGACCTTCTCCTCCATTCCAGTACTACCAATTTCTTTTCCACACGTGTGTCAGTGGGAAGGGAGATTCCTGGCGAGGGATGTTGCAGACTTTTGCCACGGTCCTCCACACAATCATCGCCTCTCTGCACCAGCTCTGTTGGTATTTGGATTTGCCGACTCTTGCACTATTGAAAAAGTTTCCTGCTCAATACGAAGATGCGCAACTGATCCGCTTTTTGTGCAATTAGTACATTTTAATAGTTTGTCTTCTATAGATGCCAACGGCTCTAGAGGAGGACTTTTGTAGTCTCGCACATCAAGTCGGTTTTGTTCTAGTTGTCTAGCACTGTTCGCTATTAGTCACTTTGTTGGCTGGGAAGGCGCCGGGGCACCCGCAGAGAGGCTGGTGCAGAACTTCGGGGTGAGTCTGAGCATGGCTGTGCTAGTTCTGCCTTGCGTCCTTGCAGGTCAGCCGCTATTGTGGGGGCCGCCAATTCTAGTCCCAGAAAATACATGTATAATTATAAAAAGTGGCTGTCAAATAGAAGAACTGGTACAATTAAACCAAAATACATGTGGAAAAGTCACTGGTACTTGCAGCAACCACTTGCTGAAACATTTTAAAAGAAAGCTTTAAAATAAGTAGCCCCATGTAGCACTAAACTTCCTTTTTCATGATAGGCATTTACCTTACAAAACCTCTCAAAAGTAGCTTCCTTAAATGTAAGTTTTAAATCCAACCGCACTAAGGAAAAGAATCAAAGTAAGTTCAGCTCCACCAGCTCTACTTGCCTCTGCGTTCGTTTACGACTAGGTCAGAGGGGTTTATGGATGGCCCAACGCAATGCTGAGTAGCAAATTCAGGGACTGGGCCCAGACCCCCCCGAGGTCTTCATGCGTCCGACCGGCAAGGGACGCCTGCCCCTGCAAACGCAAGTTTTAATCCACTGATGGTTATTTCGAACGGGAAAGGCAGTGGCAATTTCTGCAAAACCCCTTGATGTCCCAGTCATGTGAAAACACGGCAGAAAAATCTTTTCCCTCTTGGCTTGGCACAACCTATATGTTTGACTTTAAAAATGACTGTGCTGTTTTTTTTTTTCATTTGGTTCTTGTTAATGATCATCGCTTTTTTCCCTTATTACTGGAACAAACATACTTGAACTACATTACATACCGTTTTAAAAGGAGAGAATGTCAAACGCTTTTGCTGCGCACTGTCAGTGTTAAAGGAGGTTTACATAAGGCATCAGTTATATATTAAGCATATTTTATTTAAGAGATGGAACAACATTTTTTTTGCGGGATTACATTGGGGAAATACAACACCTGCAGCAGATGAGGAGGCACTGAATTAAAAACCCTGAAAGGTTTCTTTCTTAAGGAAGCAAGACATTGATTGAGCAACGGTGCTAAATTACCAATTTCTGCTGAACCAAGCTAATACATCAATTGGGACAGAAAAAGCATTTATGACCAGCCCGGATTGCCACTAATGGACACTGGCACCTCGGACATGATGTTGTAGCCATAAATCTCCCACTGGGTTCCAGATGATATGTAAGCCCTACCACAACATAAGGACTCAGGCTGGAAAATCACATCATCTTTGTGAGCCCGAGTCAAGTGGATCAGTTTGAATCCCAAGTAAATGCAATTCTGCACTGATAAACAATAAACTGCAAGAGCAGGCTCAGAAACAGTCCCTTTCCATGAACAAGTTAAAAACTTTTAAGTAGAATATTAACTATAAAATGTTACAAAGCAGGAATATTAGTTTCTGTAAAGTGAGGTTCTAACTGAACTTTTTTTTTTTTAATTGTGAAAAGTAAAACCTAATGTAATTACAGGGATAACATTTGAATATTATGCAAGTGCATGCTCAGGCCTTTTGGAAAGAACAAGGTCTCACATGTTCTTCTATTTTAAATGCCTGCTGCACCTCCCGAAATCTCTGGGGAACGCGCTTAGCAAAAGGTGAGCTCAACGCTTCCAAAATAACACACTCCGCACGACTGTACGCAAAAATTGACGCCGCGCCGACGCTCGGCCCAAGCTGCACGTTCACGGGCGGCTGCTGGGGAGCCCGGGTCGGTTTGGCTGAGCTGCGATGTGACATTTCCTCCTCTGCGCGCTGCCGATGAGACGATCCCGTAGTTTAACGAACTTGTAAAATTCTGAAGATGCTTTGTTTGTATTTTGTCTTAAAAGGAATGTGAAGAGCCGGGCTGATAAGAGCCTGCAGTGGGCTGGCCACCTGCCTGGTTACTGCGCTGCTGCTTCCCCCCCCAAACCCACACCAGCCTGCTTAGGAGAGGTCATCCGAAATCTGTTTGCGATTCTCTGCTAGGCAGGCTAACCACATCCTGGCATAAAAACGCTACTTCATAAACAGGCAGCGCACAGGGGCCCGCGGGCACCGCCGAGCCCAGCCCCGTCCAGCTGCTTCACGCTGGCTCCCCCCCGGCCCTTTCCGCTCCCCGCCGCAGCTCCGCGGCCCCTCCGCCGGGCGCAGGGCCGCTCGCCGCGCTGCCCCGGGGGCTCGGCGGCCGCCGGGCGGAGGGCGGGGAGCGGCGGCTCTCGGCACCCCCGCGCCGGCCCCGCCAGCGCCGGCCGCCCCCGGGGCGGGGGAACGGGCTGGAAAACCCCGCGGCGGCGGCTGCCAGCCGCCACCGGGGGCGGGGAGCGGCAGGAAGGCCGGCGGACACGGGCAGACTGCGGCCCTGCCCGCGGGGGAGGCCCTGGCCGCCGGCCCGCCAGCGACACGCCTTGGCCGCCCGCCCGGCCCCGTGCGGCTCACCCCCGCGCCGGGACGGGGACGGGAGGCGGCGCTCCCCCCCCCCCGCCCCCCCCCGGCGGGGTCGGCGGCCGCGGGGGCGGCCCCGCTCACGTTCCGCTCCGCATGGCCCGGCCGGGGCCCGCCCCACACGCGGGCCTGCACGCTGAGGGAGCCCGGCCCCGCCGGCGGCCCGGCCCGCCCCGCCGCACGTCCCTCAGGGCGGCCTCGGCGCGGCGCGGCCCGCCCGTCCCTCAGCGGCGGCGGCGCCGCGGGCGGGTCAGCGCCGGGCGCCTGCAAGGGCCGGCGGCGGAGAGGCCGCGGCCCGGGAGCGAACGAGGCGGGCGGCGGGCGCGGGTGCCCCGGCAGCGGCGGGCGGGGAGCGCCCGTGTCAGCGCACGGCGAGGCCCAACCGTGCGGCCTGCGGGCCTGGGGCTTCCAGAAACCCCTTAAAATCCGCACTGGCCGCACGGGCCTGAGCCGCCCCTGTCCCCGCGGATTCCCGCGCGGCTGGAAATGCCTCGCCTCGTCCCCCCACCGCTTTTTACAGAAATGTGTGGATTTTGTGCCTGGAGGACAGTGGGTGGCGTGGGCCTGGCTGCGTTCCAGCTGATGGAATGGCATCCTGCTCTGGACGCTCCGGATGGCAAAGCTCACCCTTCCCTCCCCATTCCGACTTTGGGCTGCGGTCCCAAGGCATGGTGACGTTAGACCTTTTCACAAAACGCATTATAGAATTATTTTATGATGGATAAAAGATCGCTGCCACCCCTGCTTCCTTGGTTGAAAGAACCAGTGAAGCTTTTCAAAGTTGTAATCAACTTGAAACAGGGGTTTTATTGTGGAAAGCGTTGGACAACCTTTGTGATGGGTGTACCGGTCCTGCCTGCAATATTCATGGAGTAATAAGAGCAGGGCGGCATGCTAAAGATGTGTGCGGGTTATTGAGATAAATGTCTGGAAGGACAGTTCAATCGCGGCGCGTCGTGTGACTTAAGAAATCGTAATGACGGGCGCCATCCAACAAGCGACACAGATAGCGTGACAGCGAGCAGTGAGTTCAGAGTCCACCAGAGAACACTTCTGCTGGGGAGGCAATGCTGACGTGACCTCTGCCTGCGTCTGTCTGCTCGCCAAGCAGCTCTGGGCTGGGACCAGGCCAATTTTACAAAGCAGACCAAGCTGCGGAGTTGCATTTTGATAGGTAGCTGAAAGAGGAGCGAGAGATGCAACTGTCCCAGCCAGGAAAGAAGTAGCAACGTTACACTCTTTGGATATGAGCATATTTGCATGAGAGGAAGGGGAAGACGGAGGCAGAATGACACAAGCGCTCAACTCTGTGAAATTTGCAGTCCATCCTTGTGGCTTCCCAGGAACCAAACTCACACGAGTAGCTGTCTCCTAAGTTTGCACGAAACGAGGTTTCCTTAGTGCCATGGTTCACTCACCTCCTTGTCAGGAAACAGAAAAAAATGTTTAATAAGAAACGCAGAGCATTTGTTTTAAGCTGAGGGCTCATATTCCACTGAAAATTGTCTTTGAGTAACCCCACTGAAGTGAAAAAAGGGTTAAATTAATCTTGGTCTAACTACTGAATCACAACAGGGAATTATGTGGAGTTGAACCTGTACAAGAGCCAAACTGTGTAAAATTTTAAAGAAAGTATTAATTTTCTGAGCCTAAATGTTACTGGAGGCGTATGAGTAAGGGAGAATACTGAGAGTGCCCTTTGCTGGGATGTGCAGTGGCAGGGTGCGGAGGCTGCTGCGAAGCAGTGGTCCCTGGCACGTACGGCTGTGCTAACCAGCGAGAGGTGCCCGTGCCGACGGCAGCTTTTATTGGCGAGCGCTGTGTGTTTGCTGAAGGTCTCTCTCACAAAGCCATGGTAACAGCAGCCGCGCTCGGTGTCTCCCTGGGAGATGAGGCGCCCGCAGAGGCCTGCGGAGCGTTGCGGGAAGGGCTGGATGCCTTCGGACTGCTGCCTGCCACGTCTCGTCGTCGGTGGAAGCAGTTGGTGTGCCAGGGGAAATTGTTCGTACCGAGTTACCCCCCCACATTAAGCCTTGGATTTAGTATTCCCAGTATTCTGCTGAAACTCCTACTTCAAGATAATGCGGATGTAAAGCTGCGTTTCTGTCAATGATTTATGTGCTCGGGTTGGCTGTCAGCTGCTGCTGTGCAGTGACTCCCCGCACCTGGGCAGGAACTTAAGAGAAGCTGCTACAGGTCAGCCCCAGGTTGACCTGGAGGTCCATCAAGCCAGTCTGCAAATATATTAGTCGGTGTGTGATGGAGGAGACAAATCTTTATACAACCATATGTTTTCGTGTAACAAGATACAGCCACCTCTTCTCCGTGTCCAGCTATGATGAATGTTCTTGTTTGGGTGAAGTTGTGCCCTTCGGAAGTCTGTCTTCTAGCGAATATCACAGGTCTGATTAAAAATCGCATGCCCTTTCTTATGAGCGTGGCTCGCATAACAAAATAAATCTGACAGACAATCGGCTTGCTAATAAATGCAATTAAGCAGTATGGGGGCTTAGTTTTATCAGTTTATTGGTAAAACTACAGAATATTTTATGAAGCTTGCTTCATGGTAATGAAATGATTGATAGTTTTGTAGAGGAATGCCATGGAAATCTTTCCTTTGTTTCCTGGCTCGGAAGACATACGCCATTTTCAGTGTGAAGGAATTCATTTGGCTCCTCTTTGTTATTTACAATTACTTGCTTTATGAACCCTTCACCCCAGGGACCTCTGCGTGGTGGTCTCACTTGAAGAACCTCACTAGTGGGTCAGATAAAGTATACATCAAAGCCGGCCAAAATACAGCTGTTTGTTAATAAAGCAGTGAGAAATCAGTCATGATCAAAGAAAAATTATCCATCTTGCTTGACCTATGGAGTCTGAAAGTGCTGTAGCCCGATGCCTGCGTTGTCCGCAGCACCGTGGGGAACTTGTAGGAAGTGTTGCGATTCCACAGAGATGTTTTCTTTGATTTCTGCGTGGCTGGTGCTCCGCTCATCGAGAATAGGGATCGAGGCCTGCCCTGAGCCCTGCCCAGCCATCTTTAGAGCACTACGTGTTGATGAACTTCTACAGGGACTCTAGCTAGGGCATGGTTTCCATTAAAAGAAAATATGTTGCTAGAAATATTATACCTGTATATTAATTCAGAGATAATTTTGAAGAGACAGGGAACCTGTAAGGCATTGTGCCGTCATCTCTGCACAGCAGTTGAGAAATGGGAGTAATTGGTGAAATAAAGCATAGACCACCCCTCTGGTAAAACGTTCTGGGAAGGAAGTTGTGAGCTAATGGAATGAAGCCAGACAAGGACGACAAGCAAGAAAGGAGGATGGTTTGCAGGTCACAGATTCATCAGAGGGCACAGCATAGAGACAACCATTAGCACAAAACTGCTGCTGGAATGATGAGATCAATATTGACCTATGTGGAAAAAAGGGAAAGAGCGAGCCAACCTTCCTGTGAGAGCAAGCATGGACACCAGGAGAGGGGAGCAGGCAGCTGGCTGGGTTGGGGTTTCAGGCAAAGAAAACTTCATCTAGTGAGAATCATGAAAGGCTGTAAAATCAAAGAGTCAAAGACTGGAAGGGCATTGGTAAATATTAATAAATAAAGACGTGCATGCTTTTAAAGACTAAATTAAAGGCTGTCAGTAAGGTCCTGAAGGAAGTCAGTAAGAGCCTCTGTAGCGATTTAAATGGCTTGAGGACAGGTCTTCAGCGAGCGCTTTGCAAAGGGCTCCTAGCTGTGAGGTGACTGCAGCAGCGGTGGGAGCTGGGATCCAGCGCTCCGGCGTTAGTTAAGGGCTTGTGCAGCCGCGCCAAGCATCAGCCTGCTGCTCTAACGAGAGGGCAGTGCCAGCAGTGTGTACGTGACGCTGAAGACACTCAGCCCGCAGGATGCCTTGAGATACTCTGGAGTGAATCTGCCTGCAAGGGACAACGTGGGAGCGAGAAGAGGCACGAGAGAAGTCGGCGAGCTCAGGAACCGAGGGGGACCCGGGGCGGAGGGGCCCATTTGCAAAGACTGGCAAAAGCAGCTCCTTCAGCCCACCTCTATAAATGAAGGTTTTGTCAGTTCCATTTTTGAACTTTGCCCTCTCTCCGTAATTTAGCATTTGCATGATAGCCCTTCTCGCTTGTCTTCACCTCAGCATTTATCTAGCAGCAGGCGACGATTATCTCAGGGCAGCTCTCTGTGCCTTTGACATCCCTTAATTAAACTATGGCATTTGCTAAGTATGGAAGAGAAAAATACTGGAGGAAAAAAAAAAAAACCATTGCATTCTCATTAGACCACTGTATTCATGAGACTTTAGATGCCATGTAGGAGAGCGGTACAAAGGATAGTTTTAATGAGCTTCAGTAAAGGTGCCCTTGATTTTAGTTTGTCCCTAATTTTATGAGCTTTGATCTTGATTTCTTCAAGAGAAATCTTACTGTGCACTTAGATATAGCTGACAGACCTGAACAGTTTTTCTTTGTCCGGTTTCTAAGAGAGGAAAAAAGTTTTCACTGGAAAATGGTTCCAGGGAAGGTTTCACCAAGCAGCATCTTCAGGGTCTGGCCTGATAACTGTCTGCAAATAGGTTCTGCGTAAGGAAGAAAGCATGCTCAAGTGATGCAGAACGCATGCACTGGGACAGGTGACGTTAAATGCTGAATCGATGGATGTGTTTCATCATGTGCAGTGGTGAGGAAGCCTTTAGAAATACATAAAAGCACTGAGGAATATTGCAATGCCGTGTAGCAGCACAAACCCAGCTAACGGCTGGAGACTTCTGGCCAGTTCACTCTCCTTCGCATTGTGTCTCCAGTACGACTGGAAGCCTTATGGAAGGGCATTTCTGCTTTTATCACTTCGGAGTGCCTTGATTCAGAGATAGCACTGGGCCTGCCTTAGAAGACAGTTGAAATCTATTTTTCTGATATGAATCATTTACTGTTTTTCTTATTAGTAAAGCAATCAAACAAGATGCAAACTCAAAGTAGTTTTAAAGCTGCTTTTAAATGAATCTTGGCATTTTACTGCTTGACAAATCCAGAAGCAGGGGCCTCTGAAATCATTGCAATGGTATGGCATGGCTGTACCAAATAAAGTTTTTGTTCAGGAGAGATCGAGTCTAGAGGTTTTTCTGTTTCCAACCGTGGCATTACAGCTAAGGTTGCCGGTAATGAAGCTTACTTGAACTAGGCTGAGCTCACCAAGAGAAGAGCCTTCACTTCAGAGGGAGCTCAGGTACTTACTCATAGACTGCCTTAAATTAATACTTCTGCATTCACTGGAGCCTTAGATTTGAGTTCAGGGGTAGCTGGCATCAAGAGAATTCTGGAGAATAATCTATAGTATAAGAACAGCCATACTTAGGCTGGGAACCTTCCTCTTCCCAGCGAGAGCACAGGATAAAACCTGCTGAGACATCCTTGGTACCCTGCCACGAGCTCCCTTCTCCAGTGCCTTTTCATCTTCCCTTCCATGAATATTAACAACAGTTCTTTCACTCTGAAAAACTGCAATGCTAAAATCCATCCAGATATGCCTCCTCAAGTCTTAGCAGCACTCACTCAGCCTCGCCGCGTTCAGTTTTGCAGTGAGGTGGCTCCATCAGACCCAGACGGTCCGTTGTTTTGCAAGGAAGACATGCCTTCACTTAGCCCATCGACATATAGGCCACTTGAGCAATCAAATACGCCAGTGACTTGTTGCCATTATTGAAGTAGGTTGAATTTAATCAACAGCCGTGGCGAGTACACCATTTACAGAGCTGCATCCGTCAGTGTCGGGTGTTTGGAGGTCGGAGGCAGGAGGGAACGCCAGCCTGGGCGTCGGGTCTTCCCTGGTGAGAGGTTTACAAAAGGCAGGGAAAAAAATTAAACCTGAAGCTTCAGATATTTCCTGGGATAAAGTTCCAGCATAGTGAAAGTTAGTTGCAATTCTGCCATTCAACATGTGTCTGCACTTCATTAATCATGACTCAATGGAAAACCTCATTTTTATTGGTGTGAGTGAGAGCTATTAAGGGGCAGGTCTGCTGCTGAGGGTAACATCCTGCTAGCAAGGTACAGAGCTAACCTTTAGAGATGCTGTGAAAGCAATTTTGTTCCGTTGTCTTCTGGATGTTTATTTGCTCTTTTTTTTTTTTTTTTAGCTATCTGCAGATTACTCCGATTAAATTACTCAGGGAATAAATCACTGCCCCATGAAAAACACCTAATCAGACAGATAAGTCTTGCATTTCACCCTTGTCTCTCTCACTCCCACACATGACTTTGCATGTGAATCTTTAAGACCTGTATGCCCTATATTTTTTCACTCTAATGCTGCAATTAATCATATTACATAACCAGCCTACTGCTGTTTCTAATTAAATTTTTTTGGGGGGGGAGGGGGGAGGAAGAAAGAACCCTGCATTTAAATACCGTGAAGGGTCTGTCTTGAAATGACAATGCCAGGAAGCAGCGAGGGAAGGCTCCCTCCATCCTCCTCGCACCCCGTGCGCCGGGAACTGCGGCGCAGGCCCCATCTTATGCAACATCCCACGCCGGGGTCTGACTCACGCGCACTTACCTCACCGGGGACAGGCTAAAAATAGGGTTTCATTCTTAACTCTGCACAGCCGGGCTCTGCCTCGCTTCCAAGAAGACCCTTGACGGGATTAAAATAGAGCAAGTTCTGCGCTTTGTTTCCTGCTGGAGATGTCTGCACTGCACCCTTACGCTGTTTGTTTATCTGGCAGTTTAGTGCAGCGGAGAGCAGGCTGGACGGTTGCAGCAGCAGAGAAAATACAGTCCTTTGCTCGCATTATTTGCCAGCTGATTCCAGAGAGGGTGCCACGAGGAGGAACTGGGCAGCGGGGAGGCTGGACGTGGGGAAGCACTGCAGTAGTTACAGCAGTTCCTGCAGCTTTGGGATAAGATGCTGGGCTGGAAGGATGTGAAATCAGCCCTGGTCTGGGCAGGAGGAGGTTGCTGGTCCCAGAGTAGGGATGCACCAGTGACTGTGGGAACAAGCCTCCCTCAAAACCCCCTCTGCAGCCACAGCTTAGACCCGAGCACTGCCCCATGTGCCCTGTGTGCCCTCTCCTCACTCGGGAGTGCAGACCAGCCCTCTTTCCCCCATCAGCCTTGCATCTCCTCTGGGAGACGTCTGTGTCTGCAGCACGTGGGGCCGGAGCGACAGCATCACGAGGCTCCTGGGTGGTGGTGCAGCGGGGGCACAGGATAGCAGCAGCCGAGCAACGCCAGGCCGGCACGGCCTGAGTCGGTGCACGGGGGACAGCCACCGCCACCAGCGTGGGACAGGGCCAGCACAGCTCCTCTTTCCCCCAGTACAGGTGGCGATGGCGTGTCCTTTCAAGGCATGCATGTGCATCGTCTCACATTTGCTTTAGCAGCACTGCCCCTGCTTTGCGGGGCTTGCGGTGTGTCCAGAGCTCCCACACCTGATGGAGGGTGATAACCCAAGAGTTCCGCTTTCGGTTTAAAACAAAGCGACTTTCTAGCTGCCTTGGCGGCTCCAGAAGGATTGAAAGTGCAGACTAGCATCTTAAAAGTCAGAGAGCAAGGAAACTTCCAGATGAATTAGAAAACTTAAAAAAAATCTAGCAATTGTTACATCACTCTGCTAAATTTTCTGACTGGCCTGAAGAACAAATTCTGAAGCTTTGGGTTGGTGTAACTGGTATGTATCTGGTACAGGGCTGCTTCCCCTCTGCTCTCTCAGCATGTGAACCTTTGGCCAAGAGTCATGTAGAGGGTCTGGAGATGTTTTTACCTACAAGTTCTAATTTAAACAATTTGAGAGTGAAAAAGTGATATGTAAAATCATACTCATTTTGCTTCTATCTGCCTTTTTGAAAACATCTGTTTCTAGGTTGACTTATTTTACCTGGGATTTCAGTTTAGGCCCATCTTTAAAATGGCAGTCAGGATGAACAAAGTGAACTGGAGGCTCTCTTGCAGAAGCGTTAACCCAGGGTGTTTGCTGTTCCTATTTAGCCAGTTGGATACGCTCTTTGTAGGTTTACCATAACGATAGAATTTCTTAAACATAAATCCTTCACTTAAGAAGATCCATGACCATTCATTGATTCCAGAGCTAACTTTATAGTGTATTTGTAAGGGATATTAATCAGATTATAACTAACATATCTGCTTTCTGAAAGCCACATAAAGACTTGTCTTCTTTAACTTTCTGCTCCTCCCTGAGGGCACAGGCACTAGCGGGGCGAGGTACTGGTGGCCCGGTTATTTTGCCTCGGGCTTTCTATCCTTGCAGCAGCCGTAAGCTCAGCCCTCATCCTGCAGCTGCACGGGGACTGGGACCATCAGCATCATTCACTTTATTTTTTGCATCGCAAGAGCAGGAGGGCTGCCCTTCCTGGCCTGACGAGATGTGCAGTGTGATGTTGGCATGGTCAGAACTCACAAGACACGTACCACCAAGAGCAGAGGAGAAGGGTGGCTTTGGGAACGGCTCCGTGGCAGGGGATGATGGCAGCGCCTCAAACACCCTGTCACTTCATTGCAAGGTGAATCTGAGCTTCTGCTTTGCCGAACAAGAGTTCAGTGGGATTTTGTGAAGGGAGGTGGCAGGAGGCTTTGATGCCATGTGGATGTCTGAGGTGTTTCCCTGGTTGCTGCTGCATTGAAATCACCTGTTTGATGTGATTGAGAAAGAATGCAAATGGCCTTGCAGGAAACCCCAGGGAAGAGGAAGGAGACACTGGTTAACTGTGAGAAAGAGAAGATGATAACAAAAGGGAGGAAGGAATAAGAGAGAGAGAAGAACTATTTAAGGAAGCAGGAACCTTAAGAAAAAATGAAAAAAAAAAAAGAGTGGGACTGGGATAAGAGACAGCAACAAGAAAAAAAGCAAAAAGTTTAAACATACAGGGAGCAAAGCTCATACACAAGAGGACAGAGTGAAGGAGGAAAATGAAAAGAGAGGAGCAGATTTATGAAACAGATAAAGCAAGCCAGCCTCCCCTAGCCTGCATTTTAACAGCATGTCCATGGTATATGTCCTACATCCTTATAGCAGTGCAGGAAAGGGTGTAGCTGAGGGATGCTGCTTTGGAAGTGCTGGAGCCTAATTACTACCTCCTGTTATTTGGGACAAGTGTTTTAAATTTGCATTCTGCCCTGAGAGGCATTGCTCCCTCTAATAATGTCAAGTCTTGGTTTGGAGCTGGGAGAAGGAGATTTCTGAATAGCATAGAAGTAAGTCATGAGCCTTGGAGATGGGAGCAGAAATTGTACTGTGCGTTAGGAGCCCGGTGCTTGTTTTTGTCATTTCTTTAATGCTGTCTGGTGGCTGGGAGAGAAACCTTTTCTTGGCTATAACCTGAACACTGAGTAGGGAGGGTTGATGGAGACTCTCCTTCGTGTCTGATTTTCATACTTGTTCACTGTGGGCCAGAATCTGTGTTCTTCTGTGTTGGTTGTGCTGCTCCATGTAATGTAACATGAAACTAAAACAGCCAGAGTGTCCTGCAGGTGAATTTCTGTTTATATAAAACTAAGAGAAATGGGGTCATTGCTTCCTACAGCATCCAGACATGGTTTGTTCTGATAGACGGGACAGAAAGAGGAGGAGCAGGACTGTCGGCACTAGCAAGACCTGTGAGTTTGATGTGATTAACTACAGACTAGTTTACAAAGGTGGTAGACGTGGGACCGGCATCCTTGATGCTGCAGTTTTCGCAGGAATGAGACAAATGGAAATGGATGAGCTTGCTCCTGAGGGCTGCAGCCCATTGCATGCCACCCCATGGAGAAACCGGGGCTGTGAACCATGTAGCTGACTGTGGCCTGAGGCTGGATGTTGGTAGCCCAGCTTTGTGAGTAGCCCTGCTGAAATGGGCGATTTTTCTCACAGAGAAGGGAGAGAGATATTCTCCCGTTTTTGTTGTGAACAATAGGGAAGCAATGTGGCCTGATGCTGCACTGGTTTTAGGCTAGAGAGCTCCCAGGCGCTTTTGCCAGGTCTTGCTGTGATCTGTGCATGTCCCGTGCACAGATCCCACTCTCTCGGTTTCCTAACTGGGCTATTAAATAAGCAAACAGCGAATAAATCCAGTGTGGGCAGTAAACCTCTCAAGCTGGAGAGCCCAGAGAAATCATTGCATTGCTGGGGGAGGTTTCTACACTGTAACTGCAGGCCAAAGGAGGGAGTTTGAAGTTAATGCAAGGCGGGGAGGGGGGGAAGCTGATGCAAGACTAAAAAGGAGGAGAGAGACAAAAGCAGGGAAATTCTTGCATTTCTTTATTATGCATTGGACTCCTTAATGCAATTCATCCAAATTCCATAGGGCACAACCAAAGGGATGCGGTTAGGTGGGAACGTGCACGTGGCGCCCTTAGCATTTGGTTTCTGCAAACATTTGCTTTTTTTTGCAGTGAGCCAGCATCATGCCGGTGGGGGGGATGCAGGCAGCCACGGGGCAGGGGAGCTCTGCGCTCACTGGAGGAGGACGGAGGCAGCTCTGCTGTGGGTCCCCTGCCCCGCTGGCAGCGTGTCGCTCGAAACAACGGACAAGCACAGAACCGGAGCTTTGCGGCCCCTCCGGACTCGGGGACCTCAGCCACCAATGCTGCTGCCGAAGCCCTCACGCAGGGTGAGGTGGTTATACACGCACACACAGGTGGTCTGTAGAGGTCGGCGTGAGCTGTATGGGCGAACCCCATCAGATAGGGAAGGCAGAGCAGTTGCCAAGTGGTTAATCTGCTGAGGGGATTGGTGCTTGGCCCTCTCCCATCCTGCTCTGAGGTCTGTGCTGGAGGGTTTGGGGGATTGTCAGCTGATGGCTTTGTTGCCTGTGGTCTGGTTAAGCAACATGCTCAGACGTTAGCTCCTGGCTGGGTAAGTGAGTTTGCAGACATTACTGTGAGTAGAGGTCTTGTTATAAGCGCTGGGGAAAAAAAATAGGCTACCACCCCCCAAAAAATAGCAGCCAATTTCCCCAAACTCTGCTCATGACCTGAAGGGAAGGAGGATGTCTTGGGAGTAAAACAGAGGCATAAAATTCATCTCTGGCCCCAGCGTGGTCTTGCTCGCTGTGCTGCTGTTGCATACTGCTCGTGCATGAAGCTCCTGAGTTCGTTCTGCTATCAGCAGAACAAAGCAAGTCACCCTGGAGCAGATTTTACTCAAAACAAATATTCACAAGAAGCCTTTGTTAGTTTCTGTAAAGCTAGGACTTGTATTTGCTCTAACAGCATTCTGGGAGGATTGTTGCTATTTTTCTAGAGAGTAGCCCATTTTTTTCCCTTTTACAGTAACCAGATCGCTGCTCACCTCTGTGAAGGTACTAATCCACCCAGGAGCTGAGGTCTGACCATGGTGACCATGATCTCCAGTAGTGTCACCTGGCAGGGGGAAAGTCTGTCCCATCCCAGTACTATGTGGTCTGCACAAAATCCAAAAGCCTGATTGATTGGCTCTTTTACTTCAGGATTCATGTCTTGTCTGAGCTTGCAGGCACAAGTCAAGTCATTTGGATGTGGAGGGAGAGTACTACTGATTGATACTGATATATCTAGGACTGGTGCTTGATTCTGAGAATACTGCTGGATATAATTAGGAGAAGGACCCAAAAATGTTCCTGCTAGCAATGAAATACTGGAACGTATGGCTGGGGGGGGGAAACCCCTTTCACTAAGATTTGAGATGTTGAGATCACAATTGCAAATCTTGGGAAATTTGAACCATCCCAATATGATAATTTTCCATGATAATTTTCATATTTATGAACTTTTTAGAGGAAATTATTTTACCTTTCTCATTTTGGACAATCGTGTTTATATGACAGTGGAAAGCTTCTTCAGACAGTGTGTTATGTTCATTTACTATTACACGCAAAGCATAGAAACCTAAATTGGAAGCTCAGAAAAACCCCCACAGAAGTGTTTCTCCATCTTTTCCTAATCCTCTGAAGAGTGAATTGGAAGCTCTTGCTGAGGGAGGAGCGTGCGTAAGACTGCAGACTAACTTGTGGAGTCTCCTTCTGATGGGTTCAAACTTCAGCCTGTGTTTCGAAGTCTTCACCTATTGAAGAGCAACTTCTCCCGCTTCCCTGACTTCTGTCCCTAGAACGAGGAGGTTTGTTCTCCATCCAGTGACAGAGATGAGGCTTAGGCTGTTTTACAGCCGCTTGCAAATACAATTACGGAGTATGTGGGCATTTCTCCCCCTGCCACGGGACGGTTGCTGGGTGGATTTGGCAGTGCAGGTGTTGGAGCCTTGAGTGTTCCTGCCTGGTTTCACCTGGTTCCCTGGAGGTCCCCAGGCACCATGGGGAACCAGGACTGTCTGGCACTGGTTGCTTGCTCAGCCATTGCGATTCAGCTGTTGGGGCTATAGTTAAAACATAAGTTTAATATCTTACTTAACTGCTATACATTGATTGAAGACAAATCTAAAGGAAATTCCTCTCCAAAGCAGCACAGCAGTACATGTTTAACGTGCAAAGGAAGAATTGCACGGTCCCAGCATCATGGTCTCGGAAACTGCCCGGCACTGATTACCTGCGTGCGAGCAGCTGGCCGGGGGGAGCCAGCACGCCATCTGGGTTCGGGCTTCTGCAGGAAAGTTGGCATTACTCTATCGGAAGTCATCTGGTGAGGGTGCAGAGCATGAATCAGTCTGGATTTCTCTAATGGTTTTCTAGCCAGAGTCTTCAAGCAAATATGTACTTTTGCATCATAACAGCTGTTGCCCTTTCTGCCAGTTTCTAACACTTGCGGTTGCCGGCTTGGCTTTAATACATACTTCCACCCAGTGTAAACAAATCCCACCCATGTTATGTTTTTTAGATTAAAGCAAAGATCTGTGTGTGAAACGTTGGACAGGGTATGGGAAAAGTAGGATGCGTGTTGCTTAGTAATGTGGTCAAGCATAGTTATCGGGAAGCGCATGAGCTCCCAACGCACCTCCCCCGGTCACAAACCCAAACTCACAGGCTTTAGCGGATGCATTACAAAAGGGCAATGTTATTGTTAATGCAAAGTCATCCTTGTTTAAAATAAGGATGTGAGATGTCTTCATGGCATAAATATTAAGTAGCATAGCTGTGGTTTTCCCTTAAGTTTTCCTGGGACAAGGCATTTTTTGTCTTCATGCTTTGGGGTCTCAAAGCAGCTGGACTCTTAGATGTCTTGCATTTGTGACTGATTGAGGGAGCACTAAGTAATTAGGTCTCTGAGTAATAAATGCTCCAGAGAGAGTATCTGGAGTGACAAGTATATGGCACTGGCAGGCAAGATACCGAGCAGCGATTCAGGAAAGGTCAGGGTGGTAACAGAGCAGATGAGAGAGCTCTTCTGCTCCTCTAATCCAAAAACTGAGATGAGGAGCTGCAGGGAAGAGGAACTCTGTAGTGATCACTAATAGCTTTTTCCCTTCACTAAGAAGAGTAGTAATGTAGGAGCTCGTTTTCCTAACCGCTCCTCATATTTTAACGATACTCAGTATTTGCATGTCTTTTTTTCCTCCAGTAATGCATTTTTCACTGTGTAAGGCCCTTAAGTGGGTTAAGAGGAAAAAAGTGAAGATCTCCCATATTTTGATTTTGGTGCGTTGCGATTTCTGCATCTGCACTTGTAAAACTGGTGCTACTGGAGGCTGAATTGACCTTTGCATCGTGGGCTGATTTGAAGCCTGCTGGAGTCAGTATGGAGGCGCCGGCTGACTTCAGTGGTGTTTGCAGCTGCCTGGAAGGGCATGAAGAAATACATTTGAGAAACGGCAGTCAAAGCTTTCCTGTGACTGTCCCTCTCCCTTTATCCGAAGGGAATTCCCTGCATTTGGAAAGATTGTTCAGTCTCGGGAACTGCAGCCAAGATACTGAGACACGCAGCAAAGGTCGCAATAGCTGTCACAGTAATGAAGGAGCAATACGGACGCTCTTTCCCTGGCAGCAGCCGTGTAAGCATTGCCATACCAATTCCCTTAGGGAAACAAAAAAAAGGCTTTATACCTAGGAACAAATGGCCTTGAAAGACAGTTAATGCTGGAAGATTGGCCAGGCAAAAGCTTGCTATTGAGAGGTCGGTGGTGCCGCTGTCTGGTTCCAGCCTCAGATGAGCAATATGAATCAGGAGCAAACCAAAACTAGGGAGCAAGGGAAAGGTAGGGAAGAAAATATGAGACATGAGAAAACTAAAGACAGCTATGTGTAGTGTTTTGCATAATCAAAGGGGTTATTTTGAGTCCTTTTGCATTTTACTTTGGGTTTTCATGCCTCTTGACTCTCCCATGAGATTCACACCCAGTGTATCTCCGCAGCCCATTGCCATGAGGAAGTTTTATTAAAACTGTGGTTCATGCAAAAGCACGATCTGTTGACCGTGGGTCTGACTGGTCCTGACTACCTAACCAAAGGGACGTGTATCCCAGCTGATGTAAGCCTCCAGAGACACATCTCGAGTTCATCTGAGATTTCCCAATGATTTGAACAATTCTTCTCAGAAAACGTTATCTGATAGACAAGCGCTGCCTGGTGACCGTTAATAGCATCTGAGAGTCATCTGCAGCTATTGCCTTCTGTCGCATGCATGCATGAAACTCAGACTTGCAAAAGAAAGTAAGAGGCTTTTAAAAATTATTTGGACTTAAATTTTGTTGTAATCCCTCTCCTGGTTCAACGATAGTTAGCAGTAGCCAGCCAGTCTGCACTGTTAAATGTCAGGATGACTCAACTGGTGTTGGGATCTGCTGGGTCAGGAGGGGACGGGTTCATGCCCGGGGCAGGAGGCTGCTGGAGGTGATGTCCTGGGGAGAAGACGATCCGCCGAGCTCCCTCCTGCCTGCCCCTCCTCTGTGCCCAGCTGGCAACCGCAGGACCCATGGAGCTCTTGGAAGGATGTCAGAATAACCTGGGCATCCCAGCAGCGCGCTCGCCCTCCTCAAAGCCAGCTTTTGTACCCAAATGCACAGATGAGCTTTGGCAAGTGTTGTAGATGTTGTTTCCCCTTGCTCTGTCACTGGCTGTGTGTATTTAATTTAATGCCTCTTTAATTAAATTTAACTTAAATTCAACTCACGTAGCAGTGCCCCCTAAAATGCTTTGCGATCCCCTGGATATCACAGATACTGTGAGGGACGCCAGCATTTTCTTGAGTGAGGGTGAGGAGGAGATTTGAAAGCAGCACTCTTGATTAAATAATTAAATGGATACAAATGAGCTTTTCTTGGGATTTTGATTAGCTGGTCCTTGGGTGAAAAAGAGTAGGTGGCCTGAGAAGACCAGTGTTCTGCTTGGTCTCATACCTGTTTGAAAAGGGTCTTCTGAATTTCTCACTGCTGGTGCTCTGGCGGGAAACTGCATTGCCATCAAGATTTTTTTTTTTTTCTTTAGCAAAGAGACCTTTTCTTTCATGACACCTGCATTAGATGCCTGTCCTCTCAGCAAACCCAGCTCCCTCCCCCCAGCCCCACTAGAGACTTGCTACCGATTCCAGTTTGGGATTTCTCTGACTCCCACTGAAAACAGTGTCAGAGTCCCTCAGCGTCAGGGAGAAACATGGGGGTTTCATGGGTCTGCTCCCACTGCAGGTGAACTCCCGTGCTCAGAGATGCAACGCTTTTCTGCGGCAGCCTTATCTCCTCTGGGTCTCTGTGTCCCAGGAGGGCCAGGAGCCTTCAGCTCCGTTTGGGTGTGGTGGATGTACTAGTTTTCCTTACAATAATGCGTATATGGTGGATGATATAATGATAGATTTATGCAGCACATGCTTTTGATAGCTTTGTAGCAGCTTTTGGAGAATATTTGCATTTCCTGATGAGATCCCCCGGGTGCCGGGGCCGTGCTGGAGGCACCGCCTCGCGTTCTCGGAGATGCTTCACGAGCTGCTGGGCACCGGAGGGTGCATGGAAAAGGAGGATCGCAGCCCCGGCACGCTGCAGCGTAAGCTGAAGCTGTGCTGACGCCTGCCCGCAGCCCGTATTTGGCCAGTCTTTCCGGAGCTGGCTTTCATTTTGGGTTGTCAGTTCACCTGTTAAAAAGTTAGACTCAGACACCTCATTAAATATGATTGTTTTTGTCTAAACATGCACTTTTCCCTGTAAAGCTTCTTTCAAATTCTTTTTCTAAGCATTAGAAATAGATGAAATGAGAAAAAGTTTGCAGAGACATTGCAATGCTATTAACACAGGGTAATTCTTACAGTCTCTTCCCCCTTTTTTTATTTTATTTTGAGCTGATGGGAACTGTTTGGAAAAGATAGCTGGAAAAGTTAATCTTGGAATAGCGAATGCCCCTGAAGGGGGGGGGGGGCAGGGGGAAAAAAATGGTCCTTTCAAAGAATCATTGACCTAAATTGCACTTTAATGCACATACCATGCTGTCCACACCACCTACGTGTCTCCAGGAATACTGCTAAATAACAAGCACTAAATGTTTAGTCATTTCCTGCATCACGTTTGCAGGAGTCGGTGGCTTCGCGCGATTAGCATATGTAAGTGCACTGCAGTTCAAACAGTTGGTTTCCATATCAGCAGCTGCTGGGTTTAATCTCCTTTTGGGAAAGGTGCCACCGCAGCATTGCAGCGAGCCCCAGGTTAATGTTTCAGCCGCCTTTCCGCAGAACTTCCAGCGAAGGGCCGCGGTGACGCAGGGACGCCTCGCAAAGGCTCTGCCTCAAACTCGGTTTTTCAAAGCACGCTGTGGGAAAACCTGGCTTAAAAATCGAGAGGGCAGCACGTCGGCTTGGTTGCAGGAGATGGCTTTTTTTTTTTTTTTTTCTTTCTGTAGCGGGGCTTTTAAGAAGGTTTTATTTTTGTATTTTATGAATCTTGTGTGTTTATGGGCTGGGCGGCAGCAGGAAATAGCAGAGGCTGCTCTGACCTGCGCAGCTCTGGCTCGCTCAGTCCCAGCTGCCTGCCTGCCTGCCTGCCAGGGCTGCCGGTGTCTCCTGCCTGCTGGGGGTACCACGGTCCCCCCGTATCTGCCCCAGCTCCCGCCCTCCTGCACCCACGGGAGTGTCGGGGATTTTGTAGCCATTAGCTCAGCTTTTACTCAGCCTTGCAGGGAAGATGCAATCTTACCCGGAGAGGCTTGTAGTTCGTGTGTTGGCCTTTCAGGCTGGCATCAAAGCAGGTTTCTGTCCAAGGAATCGAGGGCTAAATCCTCTCACTTTTTTAAGTGCCTGCCTTCAAAATGGTGGCTGCTTCTCACTTGAAGTTCATGGTAACAGATGGCGAGATCTCAAAGACATTAGTTAAAAGCTATAGGGTGTTTTTCACCACATGTCTTGCTAGTTTCCCTCCTAAAAAAAAATCTGTGCGAGAGCCCTCCAACATGACAGGCCAAATCTGACCGTCTGTTAAGTTCACTTTATATAATCTCCGTATACCATAAAGTGGCCTTTAAAAAGCCAGGGCTCCTCGCTGGGTAATTCGCCGAGCTCTGGGAGGGCAGGCAGCCTGCAGCCAGCCTGCCTGCTCCGAGCGGCGCTTGCTTCTCTGCAGCACCGCCGTGGTCGGGAGCCAAGAAGCATCTCTTTGCAGATATTTGATTTTTGGGTCTAGAGAGGGGGGAATCTGCCCAAGAACCTTTCATATGGGCTGTGCGGGGGCCCAGGGATTCGTGTGCGTATTCAGGGCATAGTAAGGGCTCATGAAATAGCGTGCACCTTCTGTGCGGCCCACCAGCATTTTCAGTCTCATTTAGCGGAGAGAACAAGCAGAAATCTCACAACTCGAGTAAGAGCATATGCTCTGGGAGACCTCGCTACATTGCATAAGCCTTCCCATTAAAGGAGCTGGCTTTGCGAGCACAGCACATGAGTCAACAGCACAGCTAGACTTGTAACGTGGGAGTCACACCTACTCTTGGCTGCAGAATTATCCAGAGAAACAGAAGGTTAATAGGAACAAAATAAAGACTAAGGAGCCCTTAAAGGTTAGTTACAGGATTTGATTCAATTGGCAAGAGGGGAAAAAAAGAAAGGAAATGGGTCAAGCCAAGGGAGAGTAGGGTAATGAAAAGCCACGTTGTCTGTCTCCTAAGGAAAGACAGTTCAGTTTAGATCATTAAAAATGTGATCAATAAAACATTTTTTTTCTTCCAAATTAGCTAGTTCTGGAGAGGGTCATTATTGATTACAGAAGGAAAAAGTCACTTGACTAATGAGAAAGAGAGTGGAGTGAGCTCCAGGATGCTCGAGAAATATTAACGCTGCATGAAAGCAGTTCTGCAAGACAGGGAATGACTCCCCAAAGCATGTAAATACAAGCAAAGCAAGCACCCGACCCAGAGTATCAGTAGCAACAACACATTCCTTGGCTTTCCTTCTGCCTTTATAGATCCTTATTCTATGTTGGGACATTTTAGAAATTAAAACCAAACGGAGCACATCTGTCTATGGTACTTGGAGAACCTGAGCGTGTCCGGTGCATGAGGACCAGAGCTCGTTCCCCCGTGCAGGCTGGGCGAGGCAGGGCGGCAGCCCCAGAGATGGGCCCGGCAGTGGAGGGAGAGCGGGGCTCAGCTCCCAGGCTGCGCAGGCACCTAGTTCTCACGAGTTTGACCCGTGCTAAGTGCCTAAGTACCCTTAAGGACCTGGGGCCGACTGGTCTGCTGGAGCTTGCAGAGAAGCCAGGCGCAGCTCTGTTTAGCTGCTCCGATCCAAATTTCACTGCAGCCAGCGGAAAGGCTCCGAGTGGGCTTTGGGTCAGGATCAGGAAACAGGGATGTCCTGAATAGATGAATCCATGAGGTTTTCAGTTTATAAAGATGTTCCATTGAGCAAAACTTAACCTGATACTGAATCCTTACTGTAGGCTGGAGCCAGTTTCCATATAAATTAATCGGGGGCATTGCATTTGTATTTTTTCAAGAATGTAGTGGCCTCACTGGCCTCATAAGAATAAAAAGAAAGAATACACAAAGTCGTGTTTAGTTTCCAGGGTGTTATCTTTGTTTTTTCCCCTAAGAAACAAGACTTCACATGGCCAAATCTGGTATTGCTCATGGTGTAGGCTTGCCTGCCTGAGGTTCACCTCAGTCCTAAATCTGTGCTGTAAAAAATCAAGGGTTACCAAGATGGGACTGAAAAAACCTTGATAGCTCAGAGCTGCTGATCAGAGCTTAGAGAAGAGCCCCACATGAGGCTGCCCTGGAATTGCTTTTGTTATTACATTGGTTTCTTGGCTCTCTTCCATGTATACCCAGGTCTAAGTGGCACATGTCCGTGGGGGAGGTGTTGGGCAACAGAAGTGATGTTTCATCCCTCGCTCTCAGTGCTCTTGCAGAGGGAAAGATCATCTTGTGATCAAGGCACAAGACCAGGAGTCAGACGATCTGGGTTATTGCAAAGTTTGCTTTGCCAATATTAGTTAACAGTTCTGACACCTTCGAATGCAGAGGCGCTCAGGGAATGTGCAGGTTGCCTGCTGCCACAAACACTGCGTATTTGGGGGTTCTTGTACTGTTCTTGTTGAATGAATAACTGCTCAATGGATGTAGCAAAATACTTTACCAGTGATGAACTCCACTGTGATGGAGCCAAGGAACATTTAGTGGCCTCAGCCTGAAGATTTTGAAAATGGCTTTCAGGACTGATTTATAAGGGGTAATGGAGAGAGAAAGATGGAGCAGATCTGAACGGCTGGTCTCCACATGCATCCCAAGCGAGAGGGCACTCACACAGTGCTTGTCTCACCATAAAACCCCACACTTGAGGTAATGAAAATCATTTCTCTTTTCTGAAGGTTGACCGATCATCTTTCCTAATGCAGAAATCCCACCACATGGCATCCATCCTGCTGTAGGTATGCCCAGCAAGCCAGATCACCATGCCCGTGTACCAGCATACGTGACGTGCTCGGGTCACGCCACGCAGGAAAGACCACAGAGCATCTGCCTCCTGGTGAGGCATGTTTGGGCACGAGGTCTCGCCCTGTCCCTTCCCCTTCTGGGGCTTTCCCCGACTCCAGCCACAGTGGAGAAGTGGACAACACATCTGACCAAACTTCTCCTCTGACGTACAGGGCCACGGGGCGGGAGGAGGGCGGCCTGAGGTCCCTACGTAGTCACTGGGGAGTAATAGGACTTCTGTAGGCAAGGTCAAATGCCTCTCTTCCCCGTGCAGACCAGAGCGAGGGGACCCCAGCTTATGTATTTAGGTGGAGAGCCCAAATGGCTGGAGGTCCCCACGGAGAGCTGAGCCCAGCATCTGTGCATACTGCCGATCACGGACTCTTCTGCTGCATTGTTTGGCAATGCGCCGTAGCACAGTCTTCAAGTGCTCGAGCTAGATCCCTGCCTTTCCACCAGCATCTGCGATGGGTCCTGGCACAGGAGACTGCTCAGTTTTTCCTAAATCTGGCTGAACCGTCTCCCGGGAAATGGGAGTCAGCTTGCTCGCCATCCTGCTTGCATCAGTCCCAGAGTGGCAGGTGGGAAGTCAAAGTCCCTCTTTAGCTGAAGACACACAGAGGAGCTTTCATCCCCAAAATGTACAGGTTTTGAAAATTTCATGGGGAACAAAAAGGATGTTTCCTTATAGGGGGAAAAAAAGAGATAAAATTCAGTAAATCAAATTGGCTCCTCTGTGCCCTCTTTTTAGGTGCAGACTTGAGAAGCTGGAAAAAGATAGAAAGGAGGAGAAATCCCAGCTGAAAAGGCCCCGGGTGGCATTTCAAGGCGGCGAGAGCCCGAGCGGTGCTCCCCGTGTTGCAGAGGGCGGTGCCGCGCTGCTCGTGGTGCTCTGGCTGCGGGCACCCTCCCTGCACGGCCCTGGCTCCAAACTACTGGTCTTGTGATTTCTTTTTTTTAATTCTTATTATTTCAGTCCCATGATTTTGTTTTCGCTGTTCCTAATTCTTTGCCCTGGGGAAGGGAGGCAAGCAACAGCACAGGATTTGTACTGCCATGGTTTTCTGGGTGTCATGGGCCATACTCTGACATTTAACTGATGAGGCATTGCCATCCAGGCTGCAGAAATCAGATTTTGTGATAAATGGTGGGTAGCACAGTTCTCCTAATGAAGCTGTGTTTTCAGCATAACCAGTGGTTTCACTTCTATTCATTTCACTATTTCACTTCTTTCCTTCTCTTTATCCAAGCAGTAAAAATCAATCAATCATCAGCCTAACAGCAGAAATTGTGGCATTGTATTCACTTTAGGGCAGTTGCTAAGACATCTTGGTGGAGTACAAGAATGTACTTGGCCAATGACAGGTAAAGATTAAATCTTGCATCATGCTGAGTTTCCAGAATTGAAGGGATTACATTATTTCTAGGTAATTTTAATGGCACTGAGAGATAGAGTTTTAAACTTCCATGGTGCTTTTCATACTAAAAAGTCCCAGAGCACTTTACTGGCAGAATTTGATACAGAAACTGTGCATAGAGATAAAATATGACAATTGAGTGATAGCACCGGCAATAAAAGTAAAGAAAAACCTTATATTCTGAATACGGGGGAAGGGGGGCATCTAGACAGGCGTACATATATATCTACCTGTGTCATACACCCTCGTGAGAGGTGCAAGAATGAGCACTCATTTCTCTGTTTCATCTGAAAGCAAGCTCAGAAACGCCTCCGTGCGCCCACCTGATCTGTTGCTGACCTCCTCCTGTGCCAGCTTGCTCCGCTTCCCCATCTCGCTTCCCCCGTGGGCACGGGTGCTGGCGGTTCCCCCACGGCCGGGCCAACCTGGAAGTCTCCCCTCCTCTGAGTCACTCTTCTCCTCAGCTGCCCTTGGTACGTGGCTGGTATCAGGCTCTGGGGGTTTTCCATGTCTTGCAATTGGAAAGAAACAAGATAGGACAGTGGTGGCAAGGGATGGTGGATCATGAATGTCCCATTGGTGATGTGGCTGTGCTGCTGCCTTGTCTGCCGCCTCCTGCCAGCCCTGGTGGCATCACTACAGCTCCATGGCAGCACTGAGTGGAGGACGCAATGCACAGGGAAAGTTGTGCCTGAGCAAAAGGTGCCTCTCGAGCCAGCTGAGAAAATACCACAAATGGTTGGTTGTCCTGCGCCAGGGTGGGATGGAGCTCAGGCCTTCCTTTGGCCACTTGCGTCTCATTCTTAGTTGGGGGCTGGAGCCTGTGCCAGAGGCAGGAGTCAATTCCTGACACAGGAGTGCCATGTGTTTGCACCCTCTCCTGACCAAGGATGAAGGCTATTGCTTCCACCGTGAGAGCTGAACGCCGGTCTGGCAGGGAGTATAAGGCGCAGGAGGAAGGTCTGTCCAACAGGGAGGTCTGTCTGTCTGTACGGAGGGCAGGCATATGCACCCACGTCTTCACAAAAACACACAGCAGCTTCTCCTACCTTGGAGCCCCACAGCATCACCGTTCAGGCGATTGGGAGAACACCGTTCGCTTTGGTTAAGCAACATCAGAGATCTCGAAGTGGTCCCCGTCGTTGCCCCAACGTTAACACGTGCTGGTGTTACATTTGAGGAGTTTGAGTGAGTCTTGGGCAAGGCTGGGGCTCTAGCACACCACAGCTCATCTCCTGAAACTTTCTTCACCACTTTTCTCAGGAACATGCAGAATGGAAATAGAAGCTCCTGCCAGGAAATTTCCACCCCAAATTGGTAATGTTTGAGTAGTGGGAATGAGATGCCAAAAGAGTAGATTTTTTTAAATTTCTTTTTTCTGGAAAGTTGGCTGTGTGGATGTGTGATTTGGTAGTGGGTGTGGTGACCCCGGCACTGCACCAACTCATGCTCAGAAACGTTGCTAAGTGATTAATAAAATGACAGCCACGGCTGGCCGTAGGAGAGGCAAGAGCACCGAAGCAAACGCAGAATGTGCTTCGAAATTGTTTTCTGGTTAAAGGAGGTTTCAGAGTTTTCTTTGCAAACAGAAAGAGAATTTATTTGTATTTTAAAAACCCATAAGAAAACCAAGACTAAAGATCTCCCACTAACTTTCTGAGGAAGTTATTTTCTGATGAGAATAGTTTGGTATCCAAAACACTCAAGGATAAGCAGCTTGGAGGAGGTCACAGCAGTCAGCTGAACTGGTCCTGTTACTCAGCACTCTGACACGCTCCGAAAGGGGTTTCGCTGGAAATCTGGAGGAGGTTTCATGATGGAAGATCGGGCTAAATAAAGGTCTTCCACCTCCATAATTCCGGCAGCTGAATTTCAGCACAGTATCTAGTCACAATGTGACACGGCTTCTCAGATTGAAGAGCTCACCTCAAAGCTCTCTAATTTTGGTGATGCTGAGTTGCAGCCAAAATGATTAATGGAGCAATCTCGGCTAAGGTGGGCTGTTCCTGAGGTCGCCTGCTTTGTATTTCCCCTGTACCTATCTGTGAAGATCATCTGAAATGAGTCTTGGTTTTGGTTAGCTGACAGCGATAAAATTCATTTTTTAAAAATCTGTCTCTAGGAAGTGCCTTTTGCTGTGCGTTAGCACTGAGAGGGCTGAGGTCTGGATGGTGGCAAAGCCACAGCACCAGACTCTCCGGCACAGCACCGTGACTTCCAGTGAAACTGGAGTTGCCAGAGGCATCGAGCCGGTCATGTCATGCTCTGGGCATCCTGACAGCTCCTCACTGCTGGCTGGGAACAATACCAGTGTTCCCACGGGATGGCTAGCAAAAATCAGTGTATTTTAGTATTTCCGATGAGTTTTTAAAGAGTAGCCAAAATTGACAGGCTTCAGCCAGCTGTTATGCCATGGGATGTTTTATTTCCCTGTGCAGTTCCTAACTCCCTGCTGCCTCGGTGTAGTTGTCAGTGGGATCAGGCCCAGATGCCCCCGAACGGATTCCCCCCGAGCGCTGCGGAGCTCGCCTGCTCCCAGGGCTTTGTTCCTCCCGAGGCTGGGCTGTGCAGCTGAGAGCACAAATAGTACAGGGGCTGAGAAAGGGTTAACGAGGGCAGGAGTTGGTAACAGGGCTGGTCCCTGGAAGGGGGATGCTGTTTGTGGGGGAAGAGGAAAGCCCGTCTGGGGCGTAGGAGAGACTTGGAGGGTTGTTACTCTAATCAGAAGAGATTAGGAGAGCAGGGCAGGCAGGCGATGTCCAATCTTCTGGCTCAGGTTTTCAAAGGGAGTTGCTTTTAAGGAGGACTTCCTCTGGGAGGAAGAGAAAAAAGAGACATGGAAACGATCCAAACCCTCTGCTGAGAAAGAGGGTGAGGCCAGACAGGATTGATTTGGGACTTTATTTGGGTGTGCTTGGAATTGCCTGGGCCCGGGGAAGCACCAGGAGCCGGAGGATGAAGATAACCTGTGGGCAGAGGATGCTGGCTGGAGCCAGGCCCTGGGCTGCCAACGGGAGGGTGAATCACCCATCCACACCTGCAGACAGCACCTTGCTGGCTGGAGTCCTAGCGATCTTTGCTGAACTGTGCTTTTTTTTGATGTAAATAGGAAATGACTTCTGCAGCTGAGTCTTTGTGGGCACAGGGCTATAAAAGGCACTGCCATTTTACATACCACATTTTAGCTTGAGAGAGAGGAAGGAGGCTTTGCTATTACAGTCACATAGTTAATAAGCAAATATATGTGGCTCCATAGGGCTTGAATAACTTTTGGAAGCAAAGTAGTTATGAGGGCTGGGTCCTTTGCCTGCTCTAAATGACTAAAAATAATTGTTTTTATTTCACTTACGAAGTCACAGAACCCAAATGTTTCTGTGTAACATACCTGGCTCCAGCTCCTTGGCTTTGTAGCTCATAAGGAATGAACCTGTTGCAGTTGTCTGCTGGATGCATCAGTTGCCCCTGGGCCTGGACTCCACTGACTTTTCTTACAGGTTTCTGTGTGTGCCTGCTTGCACAGCTTGCTCTGGCTGGGGGAAGCCTTGGAAGGCCTGAAACCTGCAGCCTCTTGCTGCGGGAAGGAGCAATGAGAAAAAGAGATTGCTGTACTGCAATCGTGGTTATGGCCTGCGCTACGCAGGTGTCCGGCGGGATGAATGCAAGGGGCTCTTCTGGCTTCAACAGCTATGAAACCCAGCTGGTGGGCTGGCCCACCGCGGCCGTGAGTGAAAGCCAAGGGGGCCCATTTCCATGACAGCGTATCATAAGGGTGTGATTCAGCGGCTTTCTAGAAACGCGAGGATCTAAAAGAAGTAAAGAAGGAAGTTTTCCTTCTCTGTCACATTCCACATTAAGAAATAAGGCAACTTGGGTTCTCCCTTTAGGGAAAAGGGAAATTTGGCACAAAAAAGCCCCTCCCTACCTCCACACATCTCTGTACCACATGTCTCCACTTCACTCTTCACTTGTTTTGACATAAAGTACTTTCCCCAAAAAATATTAGTCACAACTTTGGCTTCAACCAGCCAGTTCTCAACCTTCCTCAAAACAGTTTGAAATGGGTGACGTTAGTGGTGCGTGATGGCGATGGGTAGGGGTGGGTGGATTGGATGTAGCGTTTGCGGAAGGTTCTGCATCGAAGTTCGGGAGCCCCAAACCTGCCACCTGCCTGGGCTGGCGCAGGCTGCAGCAGGGGAGTCCCGAAGAACCTGCCAGCAGCTCAGAGGGGCTTCGGTGGGTCCCTTGAATAAGACAAACTGTGAGGATGGAAAACCAGAACACCTGGTAATAGCATTGTGGGGATGCTTATGTGAGTTTTGTCAAGGGAGCTGAGAAGCCGGAGTGATGACTACTGTGTAAAGTTGAGTAATCCACATTGATGGGTGTCAGATTTGAACTAGCTGCCTAAAATCCTGTTTCCGAGCAGTAACTGCTTTATCAAGCAGTTCAGCACCAATGGGAAGAAAAAAAAAACAAAAAACAAGTGGCGTGTTGGATCAGATACAGTTCCCAAGAATTCCTGGGAAGGAAGGGGCGAGGGATGTTTGGGTTAGACAGAGCTATAAAATTATATTCCAGGCCTGTAGCAGCTGCACATGCAAGCAAGCTTGCAGTCGCTGTGGGATCCAGAGTGAAATGAGCCCTGCCATCCCCTGTGCTAAGTAATTATTACACGCGTTGCACCCTAATGAGAACCTGCTCCATTTTCTCATCCCTCCACTCCGCTGCCCTTTCCTCATGGCTGCTTCTTCAGAGCTCTTCTTTGTAAAACCCATCTGGCAAAGGGCTTATATTTTATTCTAAAAAAGAGATATCTTTGGAAATGAGTAGTTTCGCTGTGCATTATTATGCTTATAATCCTCTAATTTGGTAATAAATCTCTAATCATAGCCACGCAGAATGATGAGCAGAGCCAGCCCGGAAAGGTGTCCCTGCGGGTTTCCCAGGCGCAGCAGCCACAGCATGCCCTGATGGACCATTGATTCTGTGGCTGGTCCCCAGGAAAGGCAGGGAGAAGATGGACCACCTAGCAGTGGCAGTAAGGACCCTAGTGAGACCCTGTGCTGACATAAGTATGAAATCAGCAATTCCCAGCAATGACATCAGACCGAAGGAATGTGACCACGTACCGATAATGTAAAGCCGTTCTTGAAACAGAGTCAAACATAGATCATTGGTGAGAAACCCCTGAAACGAGAGACAGTACCATGGGCAACTCTGGGTGATTGCTGCATGATGGTGCCATTCTGGACAGCATGACAATGCGGGCCACGGATTTTAATGCATCATCCTCGTTCAAATTTTCTCCATGTAACAAAGGAGGATAGTCCAAAGGGTCCTGGCCCAGCTTTCAGATAGGTGGTAGGACCATGTTTTACAGATGTAAAGGATGTCAGAATGTTTCAGCTGGCCGGCCCCTTCCACCAGTAGAAAGAAACTGTAAGACATTAAGATTAAAAAATGCTATAAGGAAAAAAAAAAGTAAATAAAGCCCAGGTACGTGCTGGGGCAGCAGACCGTTTTTCCAGACTCTGTGCACAGCCTGTGACTCTGCTCGGAGATGGTCAGACACCCAGAACGGGCGCGCGAGCTGAGGAGGAGCAGCCGGAGCAGAAGCCCTGCGGTTCCCGGGACTGCCACGCCGTGCTCCAGGCAAGGTCTAGGGCAGCAGCGATGCCGAGCCTGTGGCGGTTGTAAAGGAGCCTTGTCAGCCCTGGGAAGAAGTGATTTGCTACAGAGAAGGAACCGCTGGCTGTGCTCCCAGGGTAGGGGGATGAGGGACGGCAGCTGAGGGCCGGAGCCAGGGGCCAGGGGTGCAGGGGGATGTCTCTGCAGAGTGTGTCCTTGTGGGAGGAGACGGCCCCGGTCTTAGTGGGAGTTCGTGTGATGATCTCTGTTCTGTGTTGTTCTGGCGTAATGCAGGGCTCTACAAAAGCTGATAGCTCTTAGCCTAAGCTAAACCCTGCAATGTCTATGCTGCACTAGTATGTGCACAGAAAGAGCAGGGAAAAAGGCAAACCTTTTGAGAAGTATGTCTATAAATAGCAGTTTATCTTGACAACCCCATCTCTCCCCCAAAAAGTCAGGAGAAAATAACAAATACCATCCCTTTGCTAGGGATACTTTCTGCTCAGGAGCATTTTTCAAGGCTCTCTCTTGTGCAAATGCGTTAGCAGGGTGCAGAGGAAGGTGCAGTCTGTGAGCGAGGCCCTTGCAGCCCCTAATTACAACCTGCTGCTCTCGGGGCTTCTGCCCAGCCCGCTCCCGTAACGGCATTTTTCCCACTTCCAACACTGCAAAGAGGCAAATCAGTGCAAATACGCAGCTTGCTGAGTGCAGCGTGTGGTGCCGAGCCACACCTGAAAAAAAAAAAAAAAAAAAAGAGGACTTCCAGATTCTTAGATTTGAAAGATCACAGTAGCTAACTGGGTTCTGCACAGCCTGGCTTCCTGGGCAGGGAAGCTGCCCGTCTGCCGGGACTGGTGGCCAGTCAGGCAACTGGTCATTCCCACCCTTCTGCAGCCTATTAAAAGGACTGCATCTTTACATCATGCCAGCCTTCCAGACTGCAAGGTGGTGGCAACAGATACCTTGCTCTCAGCAGAGCCGAACCCTGAGTAAACCCCCGGTAAGCACCATGGAAAGGAGACTGGAGTAGATCTGGCTTAGGTTAGAAATGGATTATGTTCTCAAAAACACTGCAAACTCGGTCCCAGTGTAGGAGAGGTGGACGGGACAGGTTCCCCGTGAGGGAGATAGGGAAAGCCAAAACATGAGCCCCGACGGGCAAACTGGCGTCGGGGATGTCTTTACTCAGCGCCGCAGCTGGCTCAGAGATCCTGGGGAAAGCTCCAAGCCTTGAGAAGCAAGGGACTAGAAATACAGAGTAGGGTAAGATGAAAATGAGACAAAGTCATCACTTCCCAAAACCTTCACAGTGAAGGAAACACCTCCCACTGTCTGGAGGATCCATGGGAATATTATAATATTTGTTCCAAAAACATGACTGGGTGGATACAGAATTACTGACGCAGACACAAGCAGCTAATTGAATTCATACGTAGAAGCCCTGGACACCATATGGCCTCAATAAAACGTGGGTCCGTAGCTGTTTCTTAGCAGATGGTTATTCATTTTCATAATCTTAAATCAAAAGATCATTTTTATATCTGGAGATCAAAGGCACTTAATGTCTCCTTGGTCGAGGTTTATAAAACGAAACCTCTGTCCTCTGTTTTGGCGTTACATGCGAGGCAGACGGGGGTTTTCCCCTGAAACCTTTGCAGAGGCTCCGGGCGACCACATCTGGGCAGCAGCTGCAGATGTTCGCAGCTCTTCAGGGCTGGGACTTTATTTTCATTATACAGACTTACAGTTTATAAAATCAGAAGGGACAGTTATAATGAGCTTGTGTGGCCATTTGTATTTCCCCAGATTACTGGGGCCATGTGAGTATTTTGTGATGAAATTATTCTTTTTCCCTTAGAAAAAAATGCCCAAAGCACCCTCTGACCTCTCAGAACCCATACCCAGCCCCACAAAGCGGTTGTGTGAGGCCAACGCTGTACCTACTCGGGCATCCCCGTGGGAGGTGAACCCGCCGAGGTACAAGGCAAGTCTCGGACTCCTCTTCAGCTGTGTGCGAGAGGGTGGGCGAGTGCTCGCCTCTGAGGCTGCACGTCAGTGCTGCTCCGCCGGCAGCCAGTGCAGGGGAGGAGAAGGGGGCGAGATGAATTTACATGGAAAGTACTTCCACACCCACCAAAAAACCTCTAGGATAGGCATGATCTTTGCCACCTAAGAATGAAAGGTGTGTGGTTACTCAGAGCACTGTAGGTACAGGTTGCAACAAATTGAGTCCTGTAGCCTGTTAATAAACCTCATTTTTGCAGTGGCTACCTGCTGGCTGATGCGCAGTTCTCATCGGTGTGAAGGTGTAACCGAAACACACCTCCTCTCCTGCGAACCCGCACTGCCGGAGTGCTCTTTGCATTTCAAACACTGATGCATGCGGTTAATATTTGCACCACCATCAGCAAGCCTCTCCGAGAAGAGAACGAGCACTTCCCTGCCATCATGCGGGTTGTGCCTGCCAGCCTCGCCGCCTCGGCTGCAATATGGAAATGATCCTCCCCAGCAGACAGCAGAGTCCCACCTCGGTTCCCATTCACCTGGAGATGAAAGTGCTCTGGCTGCCAGTGTAGGCGGGGCAAAACTATTTAAAAACCTCATTAGAGAAAGTATTTGGGGAAGACAGCAACACCCTCAGTTGTGGTTTGCTCCAGGACTTCTCAGCCAGATCACTTCTGATACAGAGGGAAGGGCACTATGAGAGACATTCCTGTCAACTTGTACTTCTCGTAGGGATGCCTTGGGTGTACTTTGCCTTTTTCTCTGTCCCAATGGGCTGTATTTTCTACGTAAATATGGGCATGTTCCCCTCCCGGTGCTGTTTAGGTGAGGAGCCCCTGCGATGCAGAGTGGTCCTGTTTCGTGCCGGAGGAACGCAGTCAGCAAAACTGTGTGTAATCTTGATTAGGCACAAATCAGCCGTGAATATTTCCTATTCCATTTAATTCCCGTTTGTGCTCATTTCAGCTGAATTTGCAGGAGGAGTAATGCCCAAGCCACATCTGGCTCGTGATGCACATGGGATTGGACTGGGAGTTTGGGAGGAGGTGGATCTGGATTCAGAGGTTTGGCTTCTTATTTAGAAAATGACTGGTTACATTCTCCCACGGCTGCTCCAGACTACCCCAGAGCTTAATGATATTCACATCCAAGTGTTTTTTAAGTCTGCATGACTAGGAAGCAATCTCAAGCGTATGGTTTGTCTGGCCTGTTACGAAGGAGCCCGTGCACCTGCATTTCCCCTACCGCCTGCGTTTTCTTTGCATCGCATTTATTCAAAGGGGTCAAATGTTCGTTAACTACTAGCGAGTTAGAGTGCCAATAAACCCTTTTCCTCTCCCAACACAGTCAGCCATCCGCACACCTTAAGTAGCCCCCCGTTCATCAGGACAACTGCAGCCCTCAGCCAGCCATGGGGCATCCCGCTCCCCTCGCAAGCAGGTGCTTGAGCCCGTACGCTCGTACACGCCTACAAAGACCAGGCTGGGCTAAGCGAGTCCACACGCAGGATACAGCCTTGTTCTCCCTTATCTCCAGCCACGGGAGCCGATGGTGTCCCTGCAAAAGTTCAGCTGGGCTCCCCATGGCACTGCTTGAGCCGCCTGCCCGGTTTTGTCCCAGCCAGCTTCCCACACTGAACTGCTGCGCTCTTCACCTCTGCCACGAACCCCGACAAACAGCCTTCGCCCTGCCGCTGCTGCTAATGATATTTACAGTTTGAAGCAAGTCCCCTGAGCTGATCAACAGGCGCCTTGTACGCCATGAGCACGCAGATCGCACAGACCTTGTCCAGCAGGCTCGGGTTCAGGGGTCAAGGTTTAACTCGTCTGTGTCCTGACATGAACTGTAGGAGGAACATACTCCCAGTCTCTTCTTCTACCTGTTCTGGATTTATTTTATTACTTTTTTTAGGGGGGGTGTGGTGTGTAATTTTTTTTAAATAGTTAGCAAGTTCAGAATACTTTTTATGTAAATATTTGACTCAGACGTAATGTAGTTTGGCCCTGTAGCTGTTGCTACCTGCATCCCCCCAAAAGAACAAAATCTCCCTTAGCTATGAGCCCTGGTGGTATGGATTCCTGCTGGGGTATGTGGATGCCAGCGAAAAATAAATAATGCTGTAGTTAAAAGGTGTGGTATTTTCTAAGTCGTAGATCTAAAGGCACCCTACTTTCTTTGCTTTGCATACTTGCAGAGCACCATCCTTTCTGCTTTTCAGATATGAAAGCCGAAGCAGAGAGACATCTGATGAGGCTTCATCGCTGACTCACTGTTTGATGTTAGGCAGAAGGAGGAATGTGATCAGATACCATTGTGCAAAGCATCCACCAGACAACTCTGTCACTCGGGAGGAGAAGCAACTCCTGCTCCTGAGCAGGCCGGGTTGGCAGCCCAGCTGTCCTGCCCACAGCTGGCTCCCTGCCGTCTCCAAAGCGGGGGGAACCCCTCACCGTCCCTTGCCCCACTTGAGCTCTGCCGAGGCCACGCAGCGTGGGCACAGCAGCAGGGGACAGGGGACGTCGCCTTTGAAATCGCTCTTACGCCACGTGCAGACAGAGGTTCAGGGCTCTGCTCGTGCTAGCAGGGTCAGGCTGCAGCCGGGCGCACCGCTGGCGGGGCGTGCATGGGTGCGCACGGGTGTGCACGCCTGGAGTTCTTTCTCACGAGATGGTGCAACCAGCCGGCGGGGAACTGGTTAAACAGCGTGAGCTCCTTGGCTGCCTGGGTTTGGCTGGCGGTGCGAGGCAGGGCAGGATGTCACCGGGAAGCAGGCATGTTTTATTAAACAGAGTATCAAAGTGGGCTAAAGTCTCTTATTATGAATTGTAATGTCCACAAATTTTGCCACTTCCAAATAGTTTCCACCTACATATTCCTCCCACTGCTACACTGAGTGCTGGCAAACATCTCCGCTCAAAGAGGGGAATGGCTTTGATTTGAAAAGTCCTCGGGCAAGTTTCACTGAGCGGTGCCAGCGTCATACCCGCAGCTCTCACGTGCCCGGCAGCGATCCAGGGTAGTGCCGGAGGGAGGGCCCTTCGCTTGCCCAGGACTCCACAGAGACCACAGCTCTCGCTAGGTTTTCCCAGTGTTTTATCCAAGCAGTGTCCATGGTAGCCTAAACCAATGTAATTAAGCAGCGATCGGCGCACGTACTCGCAATACTAAATCTCGACTCATTCTAATGTGCGGACAATTCCTTTCATCGCGGCAGCGAGCGTGGCCAGCTGTGCTATTGAGATAGTGAGTCACACGTACACGCAGCTGAAACCACCAGACTTCACGCTAAATTCAAGCTTTTGCAACTACCTGCAGGCTACCAGAAGGACAAGGCAGAGCCCTGGTGGGTGACAAACCATTCCTCAGAGCCTATGCTCTTAAGTCACACTGTGTCCCTTTTGGGATCCTTCCTGCAGCTGATGGGTGAAGGCTCTCCTACGCGTGCCTTAGTACGGTTGGGAAATCAGACGTGCAGGTCTCCTGGGAGCTGCTGATCCTGAGCACTCCTGGCTTGATACATTCGACACTGACCAAGATGCTTAAGTACCGCAGACCTCAGGCTGCAGTAAGGCAGTGGGTGTTAGATGGAGGTACCGTCCTGCATGGCTGACAGCACCCTGCTGCCCACCGAGGACCTTCAGGTCCATCCCAGAGGCTGGTGCTGTGGCTGGAGATGTGCCTGTCTCAGGGGAAGAAGAGCCGCCACATTTACTGAGCAAAGGCTGGGCAAGGAGCGCACCCCGCTCCCCTGCTCTCTGAGAGGCAGTTTGGCTCCCACTGAAACTTTTATTTCGGCAAAAAGTAATGGGTATTAATTATCAAGGCCTTGAGGTCGTCCATCAGATGCTGAGGGCTAACCGCGTCCGTGCAGCGCCTCCCGCACGGCATAACCTCAGCGTCCAGCCTTAGCTGCTGGGCCAAGACATGGCTGTTCTTTCACCTCCGGTGCCAGTAACCTGAAACGAGATTGCTGGAAATGAGAGAGAGGGAGAGTCAGCGATTTGATTACAGGCCACAGGCACATGCCTGGCCTTCATGGATATATTAAGTAAGAGACATTTTAAAACAAAACCACCCTCAGTAACCTTATCGTACGCTTGAATCCACAACCCATCTGTTAACTCCCAGCGCTGCCCACATAGGCTCCGATCAGGCGTCGGTGCCAGGGATTTTCGGAACGTTTCCCCCCAAATCGCTGTGGTCAGAAGGGGACAGTTGCGGGGAAGGGGCAGGTCCAGGAGCTCGTCGCCCCCAGCCCGCCTTCAGCACACCTTCCAACCGGCCCCCAAACCCTCGCCTTTTACTGCGTCTGTAAATAGCTGCAAATCCCCCTTGGACGCGAGCTGCCGCTGTCCTGTGACTCTCAGCCCTTCTGCAACAAGCATTCAGGAGACCTGCTGCTCAATGAATGGCTTTAGAAAATTAAGCCTTTTTAAACATTTTGCTACTGCCTTAATCATACATTGTAAAGGAACCCTCCATGTAGAAATAATTCAGCAAACAAAATCAAGAAGGCAAATTGATGATTGCATCAGCCCTAGCTTATGAAAACTGATCCCCAGGAAAATGTAATTCAACTCTCCAGCAATCTAACTTGATGCCCAAGAATGTAATAACTTCATTTGGATCCTCTTTTTAGGGGGACTCCTAAATCCTTGGCAACGTCCCTTAAGGTCATGACTAAATCCTGATATGGAGAATTGTTTGGCAAGCACGAGAACAGTAAAAGGGCTAAATAATTGGGGATTACCTCTGACCCTGATTTGTAGCTCACCACCCACTGCAGGAATGTACCGAATATCTGAAAGAGCATGCAGGAGTCAGACAATTCATGGGCATGAAACTGTCCACGTACATTTGGAGTCTGCAACTTAAAATGCGGAGCAGGTTGGCTCCAAACCTCATTTTTCATTAGCAATCAGTTGCAGCAAGCTCTATTTCTGTTGCCTTGGTCAGAGGGTCAGTGATGGGACAGATTAAAAACTGTACGTATTTTTTTCCCCCCTTTGTTTGGAAAATAACAGCTTGGGTCTTCAGGGCAGAGAGAGAATGAACCATCTGATTCAATACCCGCTATTTAGGCTGGTTACTTTCCCCTGAACTGCAGGAAGGGACAAACGCATCAGTTGCATCTCTTCTGACCGTTATTGCTGAATTTGTTCGGCGCCTGTATGGAAGACAGTCTCTGCTCTGAGAAGTCCACAGCCCCGAGCTGCGATCCTGCCCCCACTTATACTCAGCGCTGCATTTTCAGTCCGTAAGTCCTCTCCTCCGCGGTGGGCTGGGTCTGCAGCATCACAGCGGACCCTCAAGATCAGCGAGCAGGTCACGGCCACACACGCCAGGTTTGCAGGCTCAGACGCAAAGTACCGAGAAGACCATATTGAGTGGGACAACCTAAGCATCTGCTCCTGGGGAGCTCCGTGCCACTGATACAGCGCTGCGTTGTTTAGGCTGGAGATGCAGCTGGGATCTTGTGAAGAGCTTTTTGGTTTTTAGCAACCTTACATTTATGGCTAGCAGATTTCTGCGAGGCTCTGACTTCCCTTAGGATTCCTCCTGGTAACGACATGCGCCTTCAGATGGCGGTGAGCCTTAAAAGGCCTGTCTCCATCGCCCGTATAAAATCTCTTTGTGCTCTCACGTAATGCCTCCTGACCTCAGGTTCCTCCCGACGTGGAGCGGACCAGGACTCTCTGAGGCGATAGCAGAGGCTCTGTGCTGGAGTTCTGCTATTACCTTATCTTGCTAAATGCGCCTTTTATCTGATGAGCTTGCCTCTACTTGTTCAGCATTCGGCAGGGAAAATGACCATAAGCCCTTCAAGAGAAGAGGGTTGCTTTGGCAGGTACACACCTTTATCACCGTGCTCAGCGTTTTGCAACAGCTGGCATCCAAGAATCGCAGATGCTTTGCAAAAGCGTGAGACGTCCTAAACTTCTCTGCGATGCTGGCATTTATCTGTAGCCATTTCATAGCTGCTCTCGGTTATTTTGTCGCGTTTCCAAAGCTCCGAGGCTGCAGATTTAGTTGGGCTCTGCGTTTACGCCTCTTTTGGGTTGGGGGGGGGGGGGGGGGCGTCCACTCTGTACGAGGAGACGGGCAAGAGGCAGCAGCCTCCACCACCGCAGCGGTGCCGGTAGGCGCGGCGGGGTCCACACCGCACCCGGGGCGCGGCTTCGAGGCTGGAGCTGCGCCGAATTCCCCTCCCGCCGCCCCGGGAGCGGGCCGCCGGCGGCGCCGACCCGCGGGGGTCCCCGTCGCGGCCGGCGGCGGGCCCCGGCCCCGCCCCGCCCCGGCACGTTGCGCGGCGGCGGCGGCGCTGCCGACACGTGAGGCTCATGTGACGGGGGCCGGCCCGCCCGCCCCGGCGGCCGCCAGACGTGCCGGCAGTCACAGGGTAGCGCACGTCGCTCCCGTCCACCCACTCGCCCGCATTTAACCCGGCCCGCCGCCGCCCGCCGCTCCTCAGCCCGCGCGGCGCGGACCCGGCATGAGCAGCCCGCCCTGAGCGCCGCCCGCCCGCGCCCCGAGCTCCGCTCCGCAGCCCTCCGCGCCCCACCGCCATGGAGCGGATCCCCGGCGCGCAGCCCCCGCCCGGCTGCCTGGGCAAGCTGCCCGCCCTGGAGAGCGGCGACGTGCCGGGGTAAGCGGCGGCGGACGGCGGCGGGCGCGGGGGGAGGAGCGGCCCCGCCGCGGTCCCCGGGGGACAGGGATAATTTCGCTGCTTTCGTTTCGCCCGTGCAGGCTGGACTTCGCGCACATGTACCAAGTGTACAAGCCCAGGAGGGGGTTAAAGCGGAGCGAGGACAATAAGGTAAATGGGGGGCTGCGGGGCAGCCCGCCCCGGGAACCGAAGTTTCCCGGCGGAGGCTGCCTGCGGGCTGCTCCCGGCGCGGGGCCGGGCGGGGGGAGCGGCCCTCTGGCCGCGGCGGTCCGGCCGCTGCTGCCGGCGGACAGACGGACAGCAGGAGCGGGGAGCGCCGGGCGTGCGGGGCGCGCTGACCCGCTGCCGCTGCCCTTGCAGGAGACCTACAAGTTGCCTCACAGGCTGATAGAGAAGAAGCGGCGCGACAGGATCAACGAGTGCATCGCCCAGCTGAAGGACCTGCTGCCCGAGCACCTCAAGCTGACGGTAGGTGGGAGCGGCGGGGCGGCCCCGGGACCCGCCGCCGCCGGCGGGGCTGGACGGAGCCGGCGCCTTCCAGCACAGGCGCCCGCGGCAGCGGCTGCTCCGCGGCCGGCTCCTTCCCTGCCATTTCAGCGGGGATTTGCCTTGGGTTTTTTTCTGTTTCTCCCCCCCTCCGTCGCGTCCCGTGCCCCGCGGCGTCCGCACGCCCCAGGCGGGCTGTGAACGCATCCCAGACTGTCCCGGGAGCGGAGTCCTCGGGCGGCTTCGGGAGCTGCCCGGTTCTGCGGGAGCTGCCCGCGGGGCTCGGCCCCCCGCGGCGGCCGGGAGGAGCCCCCGGCCGGGCTCCCCTGTGCTAAGGTCAGGGTGCCGGCAGGGCCGGCAGAACTGATAAATAAAATGCTTCTCTTTGAGCTATGCGGCTGGTCCGAAAATGCCCATAGGATTCCGCAATAGCCTTTTCTGGAGCCTGCTTTTTAAGTTATTTTCATGGAATGTTGTCATTTATAGTCCTGGACTGTTCAGGGTCGAGGTACTGCCTGCAAGCCTTTTCTCCAAACCACGTCGGTCCTTCCTCTGTTATTTGGAAAACGTTGGCAGCCCCGTCAGGCTCCTGCGTGCGTGGCCGAACCCACGGCGGATGCCAACCTGTCCCTTTGCTTTCAGACTCTAGGTCACTTGGAGAAGGCCGTGGTTCTCGAGCTCACCTTGAAGCATGTGAAAGCACTAACCAATCTCATTGAGCAGCAGCAGCAGAAAATAATTGCTTTGCAGAATGGTTTACAAGCGGGTGAGTACTCAAATTGTATTGTGTGAGAACCTGCGTGCGCTTGATGGACTTTCTCTCTGAGTCTTTGAAATGCAGTTGTGACACTTCGTTCTTGAGAAGGGAGGAGGCAGGAGTTCTTGCCTTTAATCGCCGTCATTTTCTCTTGCTTTGCTTATGAGCTTTTACAGAAAAAAGGTGCATTTCTCAATATGGTCAATGTAGAGTGCCCTGTGGAGTTGTTTTGAAATTAAATTGGATTTTAAGTAGTTGTATTTAAAGCCCAGGTTTGCCATGACGTTCTCTCCAAAGCCATTCAAATCTTCCCGTTTGTGTTCATGAGTTTTGGATCAAACCCAGTTTTGTTTGTTTGGGTTTTTTTTCTGAATATACATATAAATCTGCTTTTTATAGACACCTTTAGGTCTCTCTATAAACAAGCTAGCAGGCAAAGAGGGGACCCGGTATATTAGCTTATCATGCTTTAGATGCACTTCCTCCTTCTGTTTTCACATGTGGCACTCACGTGAATCTGATAAAGTAAAATTTAGTTTTTCTGAAGAGCCTTCCACTGCTCTGACAGCCACAGGGAGTGCAATAGAGCTTTAAGCTGAAGCAAAATCGCCTGAGGTTGGCAGATCTGCTGGCGGGTAGACGTGCTCCAGGAGCTCTCTGCCTGGAGGTGAAGGGCGAGGTGCAATCTGCCTTTCCTGGGGTGTTTCCCAGGGAAGGCACCAGCTTGACTCACTCCTTTGCTCTGTACTTCAGCACCTGTTGAAGGTGGCATATACAGTAAATACAGAACTAAAAAATAAGTTTAAAGTTGTTATGTAAAAGCAGACAGGTGGATGTTCAGACAAAAATGTACGCTTACACAGAAATCAGGGGAATGTATGCAAAATTCAGGTTGGCCATCAAGTTCACTTCTCTAGCTGTGCTGTAACCGAAGTTTAATATCGCCTCCAGTCCGCCTCAAAGATGGTAATGGAACTATTTTGCACATTGTTAATTTTTAATTTCTTTCTGTTAATGTTTCCTCAGGTGACCTGTCATCAAGAAACCTTGATTCCAGCCAGGAAATGTTTCGATCTGGTTTCCAGATGTGTGCCAAGGAAATGCTGCAATACCTGGCAAAGCATGAGAACGGCAAGGACCTGAAGTCGTCCCAGCTGGTCAGCCATCTGCACCGAATGGCCTCCGAGGTGCTCCAGGGCGGAGCCGGCCGCAAGTCTGGAGACATCCCTCCTAAAATGGTGGACTTGAAAGAGAAACCCGTCTCCTTGACCAAAGCGGCGGAGGGACACGGGAAAAACTGCGTGCCTGTGATCCAGAGGACATTCGCTCACTCCAGTGGGGAGCAGAGCGGCAGCGACACAGACACGGACAGCGGGTATGGGGGAGAGCTGGAGAAAAGTGACTCCAAATCCGAACAGCAGTATTTCAAAAAGGATACCGAACTCAAGTATGCTGTCCAGGAGAGAATAAGCTCTATTAAGCAAGAGACTGAGGACCCGCCAGCCAAAAGGAGCAGGCTGGAGTCGCCGGAGGACGAGGGCCCTTTTGGCAGCGACATGATGGGCTCTTCCAGCAGCTTCCTGGGTCCCCACGCTCACCAGCCTCCCTTGTGCCTGCCTTTCTATTTGATCCCACCATCCGCAACAGCCTACCTGCCCATGCTGGAGAAGTGCTGGTACCCGGCGTCCGTACCTGTCTTGTACCCCAGCCTCCCAGCCTCTGCCGCAGCACTTACGGGGTTCATGAACCCTGATAAAATCTCCCCGCCTCTGCTGATGCCCCAGAGACTCCCTTCTCCTATACCGGCCCATTCCCCTATCGACTCCTCGGCTCTGCTTCAAGCTTTGAAGCAGATTCCTCCTTTGAACTTGGAAACCAAAGACTAAGCACAGTGTGACTTTCCTTTTCTTTTCGTTTCTTTTTTTTTTTTTTTTTTTTTTTTTTTTTTTTAGTTTGAGACTGTTTCACTTTTATATATTGGCCGGACTGAGGTGTGGGGATAAGGTTCACTGCACGTAGGAAGCTAAATCCCCTTTTCTCTGACTTGTCAGGTAGCTTGGAGAAGGATGAAGGATGTGCCCAGGTTAGCAATTCAGAACTACTTCCAAAAGAAAAAAAAAAAAAGGGTTTTGTGCTTTACCCCTTACCTTCTTCCCTCTCCGCATCTACAGAACAACAGTTGACTCAGTCAGCTGTGACTATTGCAAAGCTGTGAAAAAAATATTCCATTAGGCAGACTTGGGTTTAGGGTCTGTGAATATAAAAATACGGTACTTCTCATAAGGGCTTTTAAGGCAACGGCCCCACTGCCGGCAGTTTGAGCCGAACTGATTCGGTGCCCCATCAGTCGCCAGTGTCTGAGTGACCGGCGCGGCAGCCCCGAGCGCAGTGCGGCGGTGGTGGCAATGCCACCGAAAGCGTAGGAGGAGCAGAGCAGCGGTCGCGGCTTGGTCATGCACAGTCAGGTAGACTTAAGACGGGTTTCTCTCCACACCTTTGCTGATATATATATATCTCTCTATATATATTTTAAGAAATAAAAGGTAGATGCTGCTTGGAAGCTTTACATGGCGTACATCTAATAAATAAATTAACACGTGCCCCTTCCTGTAACTTGAGCTGCTAGTTTGGGCCGGGTAGGGGAGAAAATATCCCAAGGATCACTTTGCTTGTTGCACCTGACTCCAGGCCTCTCTCTCGCTGCTGCTGTACAGTTTCGCCGGGTCTAGTCTATTGGAAATCAGAATGGTTTTACGAGTCCCATCAGTGGGGGCCCAGCCAGCGAGCAGCCGCTTCCCAGCGCGGGGCAAGTCGAGAGCTTCATGCAAGAGGGAGCAATTCAGCCAAAGTCGACAGCATGATGCCTGCTGAACATGCCCCTGTCAGTGCCTTTGAAAAATTAAAAGGCTGGGATTTTCAAAGGAGTCTAATCCCGGTGGGGTTTGAACATCTAAATTCCTTAGTCTCCTTGGCAAACCCTGGCCCACATTACTGTATTAACGAACGAGGGTTAGGGTGCTGACACTTGTCCCATTAAACTGCGAGGGTCTTTCTCCGCAGAGGAACATCATGTCCAATTTGGCTTTTTTTTTTTTTAATTAAAAAAAAAACCAACTACTTCACTGCAAAATGCAGTGCTGGTTTTTTTTTTTCTTAGTGGTTTTTAGAACTTGTGTCCAGAAACCCTGTTGTATGGATTTTCATTTTGCCCTCCCATTGCACCAGCTGTTGAGATGCACTATGCTTGATTGCAGATTGTGTTCTAACGTTTATTTTGTTGTTGGTTTTTGTTTTTTTGGTATACAGTTGTTGCCTTTGTTTGTAAAATCCTGTTATAAATATATATATATTATATAAATATATTAAAAGGTAAAATGTTTCAGATGTCTATTATTTGTATAACTACTTGAGCATAAAGAAGTGAGAAATATGAATGTATTCTTGTTTCTGGGTTGTCTTTTGTTTTTTGAAGAGAAGAATTTTTTGTTTTTCTCTAGGGAGAGGTACAGTGTTTATATTTTGGAGCCTTCTTCAAGGTGGGATATTGTACATATTTTTATCTTGAGTAAATGTTAAGTAGTTGTTTAAAAATACTTAATAAAATAATTCTTTTCCTGTGGAAGATAAGGGTTTGCTTCCTGTGCTTGTAAATGTTTGAGCAGGGTCACTTCGTAGGGTCCGGCCCAGCAGCCGGAGGCGAGCAGACGGGCGCAGGGAGGAGCGGGGCTCTCCTCGCTCCCTTGACAGCTCCTGTGCCGCCAGTGCCCGAAGGCAGCTCAGGGTCCCGTTACCCGTGTCCCCAGGGATATTTATTTATTTTAACTCCCTTGGCACCTTCGGGGATTTTTCTCCTTCCCAATCCAAGTAAGGTGCCAGGAGAGCCTGGCTGGCTTTCCTGCTTGCTTCTTATTTCACTTTGTGCTCTCTGGGCCTGGCTTTTTGGCTCATCTGCCCCAAGCTCAGCAGGGAGGAGGAGGAGGAGGAGGCAGCCCCTGGCCATAGAGGATGCATCTTCTCTGCAAGCTTTGCCCATTATCTGGAGGCAAAACGGGCTTTTTACAAACAGGGGCTTTGCTTTGCCAGCGTCCTTCAGCCCTGCGTCACAGCCTCGCAAAGCCGCTGCCTCCCCTCGAGGTCCGAGGGGTGTGCGAGGCGCGGGGTGGCTCCTCGCACAACGGCTGTCCTGGCTGGCGGGGGGCCAGGGACGCCCTCCTCCGCCCACGCCGCCTTTGCCGGGGAAAGCCCTGGTTGACTCCATGGCGGCCGGTTCGGCTGGGAGGGATAGCCACCGTGCTGCTGCTGAGCGCTCGGGCAGGGCCAGATCCTGCCTCTGTCAGGAGGAACCTGTGCCACCCCCTTACATGCCCGGGCACGCTGCTGTGCTTCTCCCATCTGCTCCTGTGACTGTTTTGCTGGTTTGGGACTTCTAACCGGTGCTGCAGGTGGTGGCGAGCAGCCTGGAGCCTCTTCACTCACGCTGCTGCAGAACGGGCTCGGGGGATACCACACGCATCTGAACACGGGCTCCTTCCCTGCCTCTCCAGCAACGACACACGGTTTCTGGCCTCCATGCAAAATGGAGGGGACCCCAAACCTCTCCCCACAGGCAAAAGATGGGCGAAGGGCAGCTCTGGCCTGTGAGGGATGGGGGAGGACTCGGTTTCCTGGCAGCACTGCCTACGCGTGGACGGGGCATGGGCACGTCTGCGGGACAGTTCAGATTTTTCACAACACAGATGAATCACAAAATCTGGTGAGAGGTTAGATGCCCGACTGGGACAGCGGTGCTCTGTCCTGGGCTGCAGCACCTCTGGGACCCCGCTGGAGGAGGAGCAGGTGCCCGGGGGCTGCTGTTAGACTTAGCTCAGCATTAGCGTTAGCTTAAAGTAACATTAGCTTAAGTAAAGCTACACAAAAATACAGGGCTGCTTGTATTAATTTATTTGGGGCCTCCGTACCTCCTGACGTTTTTGTTGTGTTTGTTTTAATTAGGGCTAAATATTGATCTCACTGAAGATGACTGTAAGTAACCCCATTTTGGGGACAGCGCTTGGTGCTCAGCGCAGCAGCGTTTACAGCCTCATTAACGGCTGGATTTCTGGCTCGTTTCCACAGCTCTCGCTCCTCTTCGGTCTCCATCTTCTGACCCACCTTGTCGTATGGTGGGAGGACTCACAGAAGCTCCAGATCCTCAGTCACGGAGGAAAAAAAAAAAGTAAAAAAAAGTGGAAGAGAAGGTTTATACAGGAAGCGAGGGCTAATTACAGGCTGGGGATTTTCTCTGCTGCCCTGGCCTGGTGCCAGTGGGACAGGTGAGTTCTCTGGGGCAGAGCAGGGTCCAGTGGCCCTCGGCCATCCCCGGCCAGCAGCGCGGGGCAGGGGCTGCGCCCGCCGGCAGCACCATGTCGGGGATGCGCTGCCTGCGGACCCTCGCCCCCAGGGCTGCCCGCGCCTCGAGCAGCCCCCTGCCCTGCCTCTGCCTGCTGCGGGAACGTCCCACCGCCATCGCACCGCGGCATGGCCCGCCCGGCAGAGCCGGCACGCTCCATCCCGGTGCAAAGAGGAGAGGGGGCAACGCGGGCGGCCGAGGGAGGAAGGTGATGGAGGGGCCGACCCCGGGCGTGACGCCAGGTCATGGCAGCCCGTGCCGCGCCGCGCCGGCGGGGTGTGCTGAGTTCCCTGGACTTGTTTTCATGGTCTCACCCAGCTCTGACCTGCCTCAAATGTTGACACAATGTCACGTTTCCGACTGCAGTCTTTCATGTGCAGCCGGAGGCTAAATACGGCTGCTGGTTCCTGGAAAAAGACGTGCCTGGCACCCTTTCAGCAGAAACCCGATCTCCATGCAGGCTTGGCACAACAGCTGAATAACATGGCAATAACTCTTTCAGCAGCATTTCAACCCATAAATAGGGCTTCCCGAGCGACTCCTTGAAGTAAGGCAAGGAGGATACAATGATTTTTAGAAAAAGCAAAAAATAAAGCCAGCATGCATGAAAAGTAACTACATAGAGACAGCCCGGTTCGGAGCAGATCAAAGGAGATCGTGGAGATGCTGAGTGTGGTTTGGTTAATACGAGAGCAAGATTGCCTCAAAAGGAAAGAAATGCTCTTGAATTTTTTAATGTCTCAGTCCCGTTTTACACCAGCCCTGTGGAGGTAGGATAAGAGCCTTGTGAGAGTGAGGGCCCTTCCTAACCCCCCGGTGAGGACACAGAGACACATCATTTTAGCTTTTCACCACCTGTTTGGAAAGCTCCTATAACTGAGTGCTACGGGACTGGATGGTTTTTACAGGCATGTACCCCGGGAGCTGCTTATTTGCATTATGCATGGACCAGGGCCTAAAATAATCTGCAGTGACGCACATTTTTTGCTGTGATTTTTTTCCCTTTTTTTTTTTTTCTTTCCAGGACTCCATTTTTCTGAACGTGCCGTGACTTTTGAGGACCACGCATGGTTAACCAGCCCCAGGGCTCCCTGAATCAGTCCTGAATCAGCACGTCCCTGAATCAGCACGTCCGCCTGCAGACACCGAGCCGAGGGGGAGCGCTCCCCCCAGCCGTGACATGGCCACGGCGGGGAGAAGTGCCCTTCTGCTCTGCCCTGGCTTTCATCTGCAAAGCATGTAGCTGCAAGTGCCGTGTGTTTACAAATGCAGGCATTGCAAGATCCCTTGAACTGTGTCCTAGTACAAAAGAGGCTTTGAAACAAGAAACACGTTGTCATGGCATGTTCCAGGCCAGCAGCACCAGACTGAACCAGATAATTGCTGTTTCTGCTTTAGCTACTTCATCGTGGAAAAAGCAGCAGGTATTGAGCAAGCCCTTTTTCCCTTTAGACATTTGGTATGATGCTTGGGATGGAAGGAGAGGGTCGGGAATGCCTGGGCAGGCGGGGGCAGAGGCGGGATGAGCCCAGCCGGTGCTGAGTACCGCTCCCAAACTCCACAGGGCTGGAGGCGAAATTACTCTGCTGGGTTCAGGTCGCGTAACCGTAGCCAGCAGAGCCAGTGATACCGCCCCTGGCTATGCGACACGGGGTGTTCGTGTTTTGTAACCCTGACTCACGGCATGCTGCCGGAGCCAGGAGATGTGGTTCTCACAGCCCCCCCATGCTCCAGACCTTTCCCACTGCCCTTCTCCAGGCACTTGATAGCACTGGAGAAATACCCAAATACCTCTCAGCAGCAGCTGGCCAGGTAAAACTGCTAATTGGCCCCTGCATTGCATATGTCCGTTACCACCCCTGGGCTCGATGGCTGGGCAGGCAGTACCTTTGCACCGTTAGAAATGGCGGGTGCGATGGAGGGGGTGCCTGCACTCTCGTGCCCATGCTCCCAGGGCACTGCACTCCCATGCTGGCGTTTTAAGAAATAGAGGGTAATACTTCTACCTGGCATTTTGAAATGATTTGTTTCTTATAGATTTCTCTTTCTCCCGGGTGTGTTTTTGCTCTGGGCACACCATTCCATGGAGTCAGCTATTGCCATTACGCCCAGTGCCTTTGGAAATGGCAACACAGTAAAGCTCTGGCTGGGAAGGGCTTTTCACTGCATGTGCCTCGTTAAAAACTGCAAAACTGGGGAAAGCTGGGTAACACCACACAGCTGAGGGAAAACAGAGGAGTTTGAGACTAGTTTGCAAGAAGTATCTCCTCTTGTGCGTGCTGCTGCCCTCAGGAAAATGGGACCTGGATAGGAGCACCCAGGCTGGTTGCTCCCGGCCTCCCTGTACCTGACTCGTTACATCCACGCGGAGCTGCAATACTGCGCGGGACTCAGGCTGCTGACAGTCCTGTGGCATGGCCGGGTTAAGGCAGGTAGGTGTCTCCCGTGGGACGCTGGACCTTCGGCCGGCTCAGCGCTGCCCCGTGCCCATGCGTGTCCATCCACCTCTGTGCCAGGCTGCAGCTGGGGAACCCTGCTCTGCGGGGGTGAAAATGCTGACTGGGAAGAGCTGGGTCAGCCATCTGCAGCCTTGGGCTTGTCCCCAGAGATCCATTTTATCTACTGTCCCAACCTCTGCTTTTTATTCCATTACCCAGGACGGGATGCCGCTTTATTGTTTTCTGAACAACAGCTCACCCAAAAAATGGTGGCAGTGGTCTGTTATCACCAGAGCTGTCACACAAGAAGGAATAATTAGTTTTCTCTCTGCAATACAGCTTTATCTTTCCTTCAGCCTGTGGTGCTGCTGGAAGTATTGCAATGTTCCCTTCTCCCGTGCGGGGCTCTCCCGGTGTCCTCGCTGCGTGCCTCCTTTCAATAGCAGCTAGAAAAAAGGCAAAGATATATTCTGCTTTGAAAGTACTGATGAATATGCAAACAGTTAGGCCTGAAATATTACTTATCCTTGTCATGGGGCATGCACGGAGTTCGTATTTGCACTTTTGCCTGAGGATGTATACAACATGAATGTGGAGCTGAGCAGCTTACGGAAGATTTAACTCTTATTTCTATTCTGGACGCCGAATCATTAATAAGGTTATGCCCATGTTCAGGGCCTTTCCCAGCACTCTCCTCCTGCTGCAGCAGGGGTTTGGAAACCTGCCGGCAGAGTTTTAGTTCAGCTATCGATTGGTGTGCAGCAGGAGTAATATTTCATCCCGAATGGAAGCAGTCGCTGATGATTATCGCATGGTATTAGCACGTGTCGTTGTGAAATAGGTGCGATTTGAGATGAAATGTGACCTATGGGCATAGGCAACCACGTTCTAATGTATTCTAGCTGCGTTACGCTGCATGGGTAACGCTGGGGCTTGATGAGCTATTACTGTTGCTGGTACCATGCTGATTAAAAACCCCAGCTTGCTCCTGCTCCCATTGAAATCAGTGGGAGGTCTGTCATTGCCTTTAGTGAGTGCTGGACCGGATCCAGATTTCACTTCATAGTATGCATTATTCCATAGGATTAAAGAGGCACAGGGAGTGGGATTCCTCTCCCTCACTGATCTCCACTGCTTAGACATTTGCCTTGGAGCTGGTCAGGACACGAGGTACCCGACCTCGTTTCGGTGACTACCCAGGGAGGGGACAAGTGGTGTTTTCTCTGCAGCGGCTACAACAGCTGTACAAGCAGCAGCCCCAGAGGTGCCAAAATATCATGCTCCCAAGGGTCAGCCAAGGCTGGGGTGCTGCTCTGGGGGTGCAGATTAAACGTGAGGTGCTGGGCAGCCCCAGAGCATACCTGGGCAACCCCCCTTGAATGAGCATATCTGGGTGGTATGGGGACAGGGCAGGTGGGGAGGCTCCACTTGCCATCAGTGAGACAGGGGTTCCCGTAAAGTGTTCCCCTCACAGTCAAAGCGTGCGACCCCACCAGCATGCCAGAGGCCCAGTTTGCAAATGAAAAAGCCCGAGCACCCCCCAGGAGCCTCGGAAGAAGCCCCGGCTCTGAGCACGCCGGTCAGGAGTCGGTTGGGGAGGGGTTTTCGCTGGTTCTTGATTTCAAGTGAGCGTTTGACCTCAAAGCCGTACCGGCTGCTCTGGGGCTGAATTCCCCTTGTGGTTTGGGAGGGCTCCTCAGGGCACCACGGCGGCTGCAAGCGCGGATCCCGCCGGGGCCTTGCCCGTCCCCGTCCCCGCTGCGCGTCCAGCCCCACCGGCCGAGCCTTTGGGTGGAAGATGACTCAGGGCCCCGTGCAGGAAGGGCTGCAGAGGGAGGGGGTGGCAGTGACCCCCCCCAGTGCTGCTGGGGAACTGAAGCAATCTGTTTATCATGGAAAAACTGCTCTTTGCAGCAATTCAAATGGAAACTTCCCAGAATGACTATTGCAGAGCTTTCCCCTTGAATCACCTCGCCTCCGAAGAGCTGCTTTCTAAGACGATGCCCTCGGGAAAGCTGTCATCGGCCTCGGCTGCGCCTCGGTGGCTCCCTCCCTGCAGTGCAGCCTGCCTTGGTCTCTTCTCGGGCCCGTTTCTATCAGAGCATCTCTGCTGGGTTTGCCTGGATGGAAGTGTTTGATGAGCAAAAGCAGGTCCAGGAGTGCAGGAGCCTCTGAAAGCTACGGGCTGGAGCTCAGCTCGGGGGCTGGAGCTCAACTCAGGGGCTGAGCCTGGGGGCTCAGGGGCTGACCCAGCATCTCGGCTGGGTTTGCCTGGATGGAAGTTTTTGATGAGCAAAAGCAGGTCCAGGAGCGCAGGAGCCTCTGAAAGCTACAGGCTGGAGCTCAGCTCGGGGGCTGGAGCTCAACTCAGGGGCTGAGCCTGGCTTTTGGTCTTCAGACCACACCAGGGGCTTGCCCCAGGAGGGACAGGTAAGTGACCGCCAGCATGGAGGTGTCCCACAAGCCGTGCCACTTGGTTTTGGAGGATGAAAGGCCAGAGGATGGTGGTCAGCCCCGCCGCCCTGTGCCAGGCACTGGGCACTCACCTCAACTTGGGGACCACCCTGGGATGGAGACTCTGATGGCAGCATCCACTGCCATCTCGCAAAGGCCATTTGCCTTTTTTCCCTGCCCGCTGGCTGCCCGTCACCCTTTCCATGGTTTAAATGAGTGTCCAAAGGTCATGGAGAATTCAGCCTCTGCCCAGCGGCTCACGTAGCCGAATGAATAAGGAGTGAGTGTGCGACGCCTGACTCAATCTGCTCTTGTGTGCAAACCCACTGGTCACTTTGCATCCCTTACTGACTTGGCCACTGCAAAACCTGCACCGGCGGAGAGCATGGAGCATGAGCGTGGCCTGCCAAGCCATGCCTGCAGCCCGCGAGCCTTGCACAAGGCCCCTCGCCCAGCATATGGCCCCCAAGAGATGCTCGCCGGGCAGCCAGGGTAGCTCATCCCTGGCGGCAGGCAGGGCAGCGGGCAGGGCAGCGGGCACGCTGCCTCCACCACGAGGCGTTTCCGGGCCAGCGTAACCACAACTGCGTGTAAAGCTCTGAGTCGTCAGCCTCGCAGATTGGGAAAAGATATGAAGGAGCTGGGTGTCGCAAGGGGTGGGCAGCCACAGAGCCGGGCAGGGGGCAGGGAGGCAGGGCAGCTTATGGCACCCCAGTGATCCCGGCTGCCACCCTTGGAGCAAAGCTGCTGGGGATTTTTCTGCATTTATTCCTGTCGTCCCCACGGTGCTCGTCCCCATAGTAACAGAGCAGCCCGGCACTGCGGTGCTCGGTGACATCCCTGGTCCCCAGGCAGGAACTGAGGCCTCCGAGGCCATACCCTGGCACATACCGTACCCCGGCGCATGCCGTACCCCAACACCTCGGTGGATGGCTTTCCTGCACTTCAGAGCACGTCAAGTTTTCAGTCTCTCTGCAGCCCTGGAAAAGCAAACGAGCTGCCAGCCGAGGGGATGGCACAGCCAAGCAGGCATGGAGCTGGCCAGGACCTGGTAGAAGCTTGCCCAGGGCAGAGGGATGGCTGGTGGCAGATGCTCGTCCCCAGTGCCCACAGCAAGTGGTGGCACACTGGGGCTCACTGGTTCACTGGTGTGAACGCCATGCCAGCGGTCAGCCGGGCACCTGCTCCGGCAGAGCAGGCGCTGCCACGCGTGTGATGAGCATGAGCCCCGGCTGCTGAGCACTGGTGAGGCATTAACCACAGAGGGGTTTTCCAGCTGCAGCCGGGCTCCGGCAAACACCTGGGCACTTGAGGTCAGGAGGTATTTGGAACATGAGCTTTTTGAACCGAGGAGTGAGGCAAAGGTGTTTTTTAAGGAGACCGGCAAGACCGAGATCTCCATGCAGATCCTGGAGCCACTCGGAAGATGAGTCAAAGGATTCCTGAAACAATTACAGCTGTGAGGTGCAGCAGCACCGACACATCCACCGTCAGCAGCACTGCCAGGCTCCCTCGGCCAGCTGCTCACGCTTTCTGTTTAATAAGACATATTAGGCAATTTCCCATTAAAAATGTTTATGGGAATATATAAATTCACTTATACAGAACTTGCCTGGCCCTTTGTGCACAGAGTGGTAGTGAGAGTGACTTGAATTGTTATAAATCTATCAAGAAAGCTTGAGATGGAGCCCGCTGCACAGTGAGGGGGTGGATGACTGGGAGCCGCGGTGGGGGCTGAGGTCCTCCAGGCGCCGGGACGGGAGCTGGTGTGGGTGCGTACGCCTGGAAGACCTTGCTTAGTGGGATGTAGCACCCCACTGAGCAGGACAGGGCCATGACGGGACCTGTACCACGTCCCTCAGCGCTCAGCCGCAGGCAGCGTGGGCCGGGTTTTCCCTTGTGTGATTTCCCGATGGCCGCGGGAAGAGCATGCACAGACCCGATCTGGATTAAATCAAAGGAATTTTTTTTTTTTTTCATTTGCTGTCTTACGTGCTGACCACCAAACCACATCCTTCGAGCCTGAGCCCAGCACAGTGAAACAAAAACTAGGCCAGGGTTTTTTGCTCTTTTTTTTTTTCTTTCTTTTCCCTTAGTGCATCAGTTGGGTGCAAAGCTGGCACACGCCCCTCCTCCAGCCCCTCCGCTCCCCACAGAGCCCAGCACATCCTCACGGAATTGCCCCCTCCCAGGGCAGCCCGGCGTTTCCCTCAACCTGATTACCCTGAGCGAACCACTTGCAGCTCCACGTGAAATCTGGGAACTATCCAGATTATGTCCACTGAGCACAGCGTCAGTGGGGAGCAAATATAGAGGAATAATAACTAAAGACATCCTGGCAGATCATGTTGTCAGGACCTAATAAGATGCAACACAGGGATTGTACTTAGCTCTCACCCGACTGCATTAAGCAGGCGAGTGTTTTACAGTCTGACCATAAGATCGGAGCAAACTGGAGGGGACCCATCGGCAAAGAGCCCCCAGTTGCTGGCAGGAGCGGTGGCCGCAGTGTGACACCATTCCCCGGGCAGGACTTGAGAGCAGGGCTTGCATCAGTCGCGATCTGCCTGCATGGGGAAGTTCTCACGTTTAAAGAACAGAGAGCAGCTTTATTGTTTTATTTTGCAAACCAAAACCAGCCGGGAGTTTCTGAAGTGTCTGCCATCGCCGCAGAGAGCTGTTTAGTCATGCCTGGTGTGTATGCATGTGAGACAGAGTGTAGGGGAGGGAGTCTCTAGGACTTTGCAAAGATTAAAGATTTATGCTGACCCTTGAATCTGATCCAAGGCTACTAATCTGCCCTGATCCTATCGTCTGCTCAGGGTGGATCTATTTCACTTTCCTTTATGGTACTCCTGACTCACTCCACTCCCACTCCAGGCCAGCCCAGTGGGAATGGGAAGCACTACCACATATTTGTTTGGGTTTGCATTTAAAGCTCTGGACCTGTAGTGGGTGCAGCTCATAAAGGAAACCAGTGTGGATAAGATATGGGTGAGCTGAATGCTTGGAAACCACTCCCAAACACAAGCTAAAGTGGTTTGAAATCAAGGTGGAGTGATGTACAGAAGGCACAATACTTGGCAGCTACGCCCAACGTGTGAGAAAGGCATTTAAATCCAAGGTGGTAAGGTAGGCAGGGCATCCAACCTGCTTCCGAGGGAGACAGCTCATTGCCTTGCGGGGTCTGTAACGCCAGGTGTAACCTCTCCAGCAGAGAACTGGGTATCGACCCCCTCCATCTGCCCACCCGCCCTCTCTGACTCTGCACTTTGCACCCCTGTGAGACCTCCGCGGGCCTGCGGGAAGCCGTGCCGGGGGTACCGCTCATGCCCTGGCACCGCTCCGCCTGGGAAATGGCTTGCTCGCGTTCCATCACCCTGTACTGAAACGCTCCTGATGGCTGCTGGGGATTTAGTAAGACAAACAAAGTGTAGAGGAAAATACAGACCTGATTTTGTTGAGGGCAGAATAAATCTCCTCTGCCCTTGCAAAAAAAGGTGTGGCAGAAAGAGAAATAGGAGCTTTCCATGCCCCCCTGCCCCCGGCTCTCCTCTGCCTCAGCCACGCGTGTCAGACTTGGTCTGGAGGAAGGCTGGGGATGCCAGAGCCGCTTGGCCTGCATGCCAGCCAGGCTGGGGATGGATAACACCCACCCGGGCACCGCCGGCGGTACTGGAGCCACAGGCAGACAAGCAAATGGTATCAGTCATAGGGACCTGGCCCGTGGCTGAACTGACCAAGAGATGAAGAGTGCGGTGTATCCTATTTCAGATCCCCTGGGACATCCTGTTCTCCTGATAACTGACGATATGTAAATATAGCAAATGCAAAGCGAGGCACTTTCCTACCATGCCTTGCTCAGGCTGCATATAGAAAGGGGCTGAAACCTAGCAACGCAGTTGGAAACACCCATCTGCAACTGTGAAATAGGCATCATGCTTTATTTTTAGTTTAAAATGAAGTTCCTGTTTGTAAGGCCAGACGGGTTACAGGAAAAAAAATGATGAAGCGGGATCATTTACTGCGACTTTTCTTTTCACGTGTCCTTCCTTCCTTCCTCCCTTCCTCCCTCCTGAGAAATAGGATGTAGCGCATCGCTATTCCAGGCTGCAGTACTCGCTCACAAGAACGCTGGTTTCTGCTCCCTCCGAAGAGGCCCATTACGCCTTGTGTAACAAAAGACACCAGTCTCCCAACCACGCCAATTACCCTTGATTTCTAGTTGCTACATGAAGGTGCTTATCTCATGTAAATGAAACGCTGTCTTCACGCTGACTCGCACTTCCTTTCTCTTTCATCAGAGTTTTGGGCTGCCCCTGCCAGGTGGGGGTGAAGGGCAGGTCAGGCAGCGGGACTGGGGATCCCTCCCCATCTGATCAGCCGAATCCCCCTCCTCCCCAGGCAGCTGATCAGACCCAGCAGCGGCGGGGTGGACCGAAAGATTGGGCCAGGTCAGCCAAACGAGCCTTTTTAACTAGCAAAGCCAAGCACTAATTAGTCTGGTGTCTAATTCCTTGATCCAGCACCCAGGCCGTGTATTTCTCCTTCAGGCGGGGGTCACCCAGACACCGCGGAAGGAGAACTGCCGGGATGAGTTTTGGCAGGCGCCCACGCGTTTTTCTCCTTCCCGTGCCCCAGAAGGGAAAGGTAATTGCGAGCTGACAGGAGGGAAACTGCGAGCTGCTGATGGGAATTCCCAGCTGAGGGGTTTCAAGAGCGGTGGGAGCTTTGGTGTATGGATTAGGTTGCTTATATATACTATAGTGTGAAGGAAACAGGCAGTTTTGCTAATTCCCTTGCACTTTAGTTTAATAAAGTAGGATTTGTCTGGTGGGAAAGTGTAACAGTGGGATTTAAGCTGTGCGAGTCTCATGACTGGTGCTTGCCTAGCAGGGTGGGAAGAAGCAATGCATCGTTTGCATTCTGTCTCTTCTGTGCTCCTGTGGTTTTAAACATGATTTCTGAGTGCCCACAGCTTTGGATGAGCTTTATTTGGGATTAAGTTTATTAAAAAAATCTGTATGCAGATACCCGCACTAAATTCTGTAGCCCAGTTTTTCAGAAACCAGAGTGCCCTATGTCTAGGGAGAACCAAGACCGCTCGGTTTTTTAAGTGCCGTATGTCAAGACTCACATAAATTGAAAAAGGATAAAGAGGGGGATGGACAGAAGGAGAAGGGGCAAATTAATATTCTGTTACAGCCTCTGTAGGGAAACGAGATCCTTCTGCTTCTGGTTTTAATGAGAAAAGCCCCAATGGAAATTTTAAATCTGGATCTGCATCAAATCCTCAAAGTTCAGGGAGTTTAGAATGAGGAGTTCGGTCCAGTCCATCATGCATCAGAGCTATCTGCAAAATTCACATCCTAATGTTTTTTTCCAGCAACGAATTTTGCCAAAGATGCATGCTTGGATGTGAGGTATTCTTCTTCTTTTTCATCCCTTTTGCTAATTTAATTCCCAGATCTAAATAAAATTTTTCCATCTCAGAGTTCCATGCGCTGGGATGCATTGTTTGCAGTTATGAAGCCGTTACAGCTTTGTTATGCCCTGTATTGCATGTTGAGTTGTCAGAGGTGTTTGCCTGCCTGCAATAGTAACGACCGAGTGAAGGGGAGGCCTGAAGGTTAGGCACTGGGTTGGTTTATTGCCAAATTGAGTCAAAGCTTTCTGATGTGATAGTGAGCAAATCATTACATTGCTCCTGCACTTTGTTTCCTCAGTATTAAAAGAGGATAAAACCCAACCACTTATTGGGATATGCAGAAATATGCCATTGATGAGGGCCCTGAGCAACTGGGCAGATTTCCTGAGGAGCCTTGAAACAGCAAGGCACAGAAGCCACATGCTGGGCTCTCCCTTATTTTTATTCTTTCTTGTTTTCTTGGTTGTAGAATAAGAGCTAATCAGAGTGATGCTCTCCAGCAGGCTTTTGTGTATGGCATTACAGTAAAATCCTAAATTCCCTTTCCTGCTCATGCATATAAAGCAGGAAGAACTAGGATGGCTGCAGACTATTTCTATTCTCTGATGATTTAGCCAAGGAGAAAATAACCGTATAGCAGGAAGAATGAGCATTTGATAGGAAATAATCTTGCAGCGCAGCTCTCTGACATGATGGCATGTGAGGTGCCCAGCTTCCTGAGACGACTGTGGTCCACAAAATGCCAATGGGGAATGTAACTTCCAGTGGAGACGACAAAGGACAATAAAGACAACCAGAGAACACAGAATCCAATGCAAAAGAGACTGTAGACCGGCTGGGTGCTCCCTTCTGCTCCTCAAAAAGAAATGGTTCCAGCATCAACATATGTAAAGTTTCTCCTGTTCAGTTTAGGACTCCTACTAGGTGCTGAGGCAATGAGTCGAGTATTTGGCTGGTGTAAAACAGTGCAGCTCAACTGACTTGGTTCATGTGAGGATGTTTGTACCTGTAGATGTGTTGCTTCTTCCCCCACTAAGGGCAAAGACATCGCCTGGGACTTGCCCCTCGCACTTGAAGCAAGTCGGACACTCCCTCACCGCAAGGCAAGAGCGCAGGCAGCTTCTCCGTGCTGATGTTGTAGGACCGCAAGCAGAGGGTGATACCTGAGCAAAAACTCACGCTTCCTTGCGCATCGCTTCATAGCAGCCTGCAAGTGAAGCTACAGCTCCCAACACCCGGCATCTGTGCCTGACTCTGGCCGCCCGCTACCTTTGGGCACATCGCTTCTCCCGTCTCTGCCTCAGCTTCCCCGACCATACAACACTTCATGAAGCACTTTGAATTTCACCGATTAAAATGCATTAAATGAGATTGTCTTGTCCTTCTGGCTTGATGGACATTATACAGCCACTGTGGCTGGGAATAAACATCCCTCTCTTTCCCTCATTTCAAAGTGACACCCAGTTCCCAGGATTATCTGCCCCCTTGTCAGTGACAACACTGGGGGAAAAAACCAAAGAGGTTCACGCCATGGAGGCCGGGGCTGACACGTGGACATCTCGTTGCTGTTTGTGTTCGTTTGTCTCTCGTTAACAGCTTATCGCGTGTCAAATCCCTTGCTTTGGATTTATTACGTGCAATAAAAAAGAAGATTTGCTGGACCCCATGGTGCCCATGTGCCCGGGGAGCACTGGGGTGCGGGTGCCGCACTGCCAGGCCGGGGGGCCATGCGGTGCAGGGAGCCCACTCCTGCCTGAGGGTGAGGATGCGGGTGAGGGTGAAGGTGAGGGCATGTTTGAAGGCTTTGGGCGAAGAGGACAGTTTTGGTGAGGTTGCATCCCCCTCTGCTGGAAAAGCCAAGCAAAGACAGAAGAGCACCCGCTGAACAGGGAGAAAAGTGGGGTGAGAATAAGAGGAATTAAATGTGCAAAGAAAGCAAGTGAGCCCTGGGCCCCGGGGTCCGCAGGGGACATCGCCGGCAGCCAGCCCAGTCTGTGACTGGGGTTTCATCCGCTGCCAGGCGTGATGAGAGGGCTCTTGCCGGGAACCAACAGGCCCTCTGTGGAAATGGGGACTGCGTCATCCCACTCCCCGTCATGGGAATGGGCAAGTGGGGCAGGGGCGGCGAAGCTGGCTGCCGGCAAATACACGCAGCCACTGGTCAGCAAGAGGAGAGATGGACGGAAAGGAGCTGGGCACTGGGTGTCCCCCCAGGGGTGACCTGCTCTGGGGTCTGGGACACCACGCTGGGTGACACCATGGGTCAGGCAGGTCCTGAGTACTTGGTGGGCTCTGACAGCAGCCAGAAAATCGGGAGCACAACTAAGCAGAACTGCATGGATAAGGTCGGTGTGTTGCTGCTGGATTCAAAGCTGCTTCATAGCCCAGGTGGTGCTGAGGTGCCAAGGCTGATGGGTACTGAGGTGCAAAACACCTTGATGGGTCTTAAATATGTAAGGAAATCTGAACCATCGGCAGCTAAATTTGTCAGGAAGGGTGCTGCAGAGCTGTCTATGGTTTCTTGCCAAGCAGCTGGTAGGGAGCCCTACTTCAAACCAGAGGCTGGAGAAAATGCCTCCCGTGGCCTGTCCCGGTGGGTCACCTGTTGTCCTCTGTGTCGGGAAGGCAGATGCCAGCGGCTGTCAGGCACAGAGCAGCGTGTCAGCGGCGAAGGCAGCCAGCACTCTGGGGAAACAGGCAGCAGCAAGAGATGTGGCGAGCAGTGGCAGGGAGCGGGGAGGGGGTTTCATTTCTAGGCACGGCTGTATGGAGGCACTTTGGCATACGGGCAGCTCCCCGGGGCCTGGCACCCTGTCCCACCGGGCTGTGAGGGCAGGCAGCTCCCCTACCCTGAGCACCGCTGCTGGAGCTCTGTCTTCCTCTCCGCCAGCCCAGGCGGGCTGGGACGCAGGGCTTGTGGTAGCCCCAAGCATGGCGGGTGACTGTGGCAGCAGCAGGGGCTCGTCACCGTGGCCCCATGTGCACGGTGCCACCATGGCTCTGTGTGCACGGTGCCTGGGTGGGCGGCTCATGGCTCAGCCTAACCGAGGACCTCTACGAGGGTGCTGCTGCGGGCTTCCCCTTGGTGCCGGCTTCCTCTAAATTTGGTAGTACACGTGTCTGCACAGAGCCGGAGGCTCAGGGCTCTCTGCCCTTCTTTCGGAGGCTCACTTGAAGACTGTTTGTGCTTAGACTTTAACACTGGAAGAATGGTTTTGTTTCTCTTTGGATTTTAAATCTAAATTACAGAAAGGGTGAAATGCTGTGACTGAGCTGGCAAAGGCCCTGACTGTGTAATAAATCTGCAAGCATGGGTCTGGCTTTTGCGCAGGGGTCTGTGCAAGTGCCAAGGTCTCTGCTAATAAATCTGACTGGAGGACCAGGAGGAACATTTTTTTTAACTCACTGCTAACAGCAGGCTCTTTTTTAACCATCATCTTTTCCCCTCTCCCTTCTGCTGATTCATGCTCCTGCTGCTTCGCCACAGGGAGACGCCAGCATTCCTGAAGGTCATCACTTGCATGCAGCAGCTCACACTGCAAAGTGTTTGCCAGCATCTACCAAATCAAAATGCTAAACCGACTGCGATCATTTATATTTTCGCTGTCAGTGATGGAAAATCTTACAGCTTGCCAGCCTCGTAGCTGCCACGTTTCCAGTCTGCTAGACTACTAGAAGGTAAAGGAGATGCATGAAAGGTAATGCCTCCCAACAAACCCGACACCGGTCATCTCAGTGGCGCGACAGCCTGCGCATTTTCACCTGGGCTCCCACACAGGCAGTCCTCTTACGAGATTTAGAAAACCTAGGGTCCAAGCATGCACCCCTCTGACATACCAGTCTGTCTCTCAGACAAACACGCAAGACATTGGGAAATTAGACACCTCTGCTCACGTCAGGTTTCACGCAGGAGTCACGCTGCTGCCTGCAGCCCCTGGGGTTCCTGGGGAAGTAGGGCTGTGCTTCCTGCACCGGCACCTCCCTCCCCTTCTGTGTCTCTCCTCCCCAGTGTGTTGGAGACTTTATGCTGTCCTGGGCTACAGGAAAGAGGCAGGACTGAAAGGCATGCTAGCAGCATGCAAACATCTCTAAGAACATAAGAGTTATGTTTTAGCTTTCAAGGCGTGTCTCCCTCTCAATGGTAAAGGAATATTTCCGGTTTAGCTCAAGCAATAAGAGCACAATAGACATGTTTCTTTTTCAGGAGAGCTGTGGGGAAGACACAGTGAAATCCTTCCTTTGCTGCTTCAGGTTCCTTAGTGACTATTTATACTGTGGCAGTACCCAAAAGTCTTGCAAGCCCTGAGTAAAACTAGGGGAAGACACAGCATTACAGGCTGTGTGGTAGAATTAGGAACCATCAATTACTTTAATGTCCATCTCTCTAGAGGTGACTGCTAATCTTATCCTCTCCTTTAAGCATCTGTACCATAAGGATGACATATATCTCATATACGCTACGGTACGCCTCTGTTTCTTTTGCCAGTATTTTCAGCGGGACTTGAAAATGCAGAGCTGGAAACGGACCCCACCTGCCGGTGCTGCGGAGCAAGGCTCCCAGCCAGGGCCAGTCGGTAGCACAAGCCCTCCTCAGCTCCCCGGCTCAGGGAGCTCCTTCCTCCCTCGACAGGGCAGGATGCCTGACCTGGATGGCACCCACGGTTTCTAAGACATCTTACAAATGGCCTGCTCAATCCTTCTTGAAAGAAAATCAACATCAAAGTGAACTGACAGCACAAACAGGGCATGTGCGATCGCCTCCTTAAAGTACGAAACATGAACAAGCAGAAATGCAAAATCTCAGAGCAAGAGTGAAACTATTATTTTGCCATGGTTCTTCGCTCAGCAGCAGGGGAAAGTGCCACACAGCAGGCTTCTGTAACTCATCAAATCAATTAGTTTCTTTGTCTGCATCAGCTAGTGGGAGTAGTCTTTAGCTGAAGACAAATTAAAGAAACGTCCAGTAAGATATTCTATTTTGAGAGGAGCTGTCCTGTTTTCTCATACTAATGACAGACTCAGAAATCTGTGCACAATTTAGCTCATTATTAGAACTAATTGGTGCCAGGCATTCCATCCTCTTTGATACAGCTAACCATGGGTATGAAATTTTCTGAGTAAATGAACCATAAAATGGATTAAGAACTTTCAAAGTGCAGTTCATATCACAGCTTAATTGGAAGGAGTATATTAGTTGGCTTTTTATGGATACAAAGGAAAGCCATGTTCTGGGGTGGAAAAGCACATTCACAGACGCCCTCCCTGCCACTGGGGAGCTGGGAAATGTCTAATTTCGGTGCCATGGACTAGCGCCATTTGATGGCAGGCACCTGCCACAAACGCTCCACAGCATGCCGTGCAGCCCATGCAGCCGAGAAGGAGAGAAACAGGTTTTTTTCTCTGCATGCAGTACTTACTATTCCTCCTGCGTAACGTCCTGCGGAGAGAAACCAATTAGCACAGCTCTCCCAGCAAGGTCAGGGGAGCTGCCAAGCAGATAAAGGGACAGTCAGGGTGGCGTGGATCCTCCTGATGTGGCCGGCATAGCCGATGCCAGACTATCGCACACTAGCGTGCGGCCCCAGTGGTTTTACACCAATCTCATTCTAGTTGCTTTTTTGCACCTGTTCGAAACTGGTCTGTAAGAGTAGATTTGTCCCCCCTTTTCTTACCCATTGGCTCAGAAAAATAATGCAGTGTGATTTAGAAAATTTCCTTCTGGCAGTGATGGAGGAGAACCCTTTGCAGGGTCCCAGACATGGCATGTAGCATTGGGTGGCAGGATCCCAATGACAAACGGCTCACTGCGATGACTCAGGACCCTAAGGTTACCAGGTGAAACAGAAAATCCCCATACATACACACAGACACATACACCTCTTACTGGTCAGTGCTGATTTGGCACCGTATAATACTGATTAAATACTCCCTACTACCTTTTGTGATGTCAATATTTTCCTGAGCAGGCATGGAAAAATCTGAAGCTTTTGTCCTTAGTAGCAGTAACAGAGTTTTTTTTCTTTCATTATCCAAACCTTATGAACTTTTATGTTTCATCTGAGGATACAGCAATATACTATTTCATGGTATTACAGAACTTTGGTAAATTAGGTAATTTGTAATTTAAACAAACGCCAAACAAAATGTGCACCCATTCAAAATACATTTAGAAGGACGCAGTGTATGACTGAGTGAATCCAGTGGTTCTCCTCTTGTGTTGTGCAACCTCTAACCTCTAGAGCATTTCCAGGAAATGTCTAGACACAGAAAGTGATGATCTGATCCTGTTTTTATGTGCTCCCTTCTTCTGATACGGCCATCTGCATACTGGTCCTCCTCAGATGCCAGAAACATCCCGCAAGCCACGGCATCAGTAATTGCGTTGCTGTAAGTGCTCTGCACTGCCGCACTAATGAGTGCAAAAATTCCCAGGGTGCTTCTGCAGACGGCTGACGGTGGAAATGGGAAGCAGAGTCAAAATCTAAAGGCCTGAGAAACCCTGTGTGGAACAGTCAACAGAATTATGTACCCAGCTTAGTGCTCAGTGCTGCCTTTCTGATCATAGTGAAAGACGTTTTGGAGCATTCCATAATTTGAGGTGAATGCCAAGAACATACTATTAACTTGATGTAATGAGTTTTATCATTCCTTTGAGTTTAGACACACTTACACAGCTTTTGTTATGCTACATGTTATAGTAGGATTTAATTGGGAGAAATATTCCTGGTGTTGAAACATGGACATATGAGACCCTGAAATACTCTGCGACTTCACCAGGCTTGAGAGAACAGACACAGCATCCCCATTTGCTGGCTCTGGAAGTAGCTGATAGTAAATCACAAGTCTGTTGCCTGAAAACACGCCACAAATGAGAAGAGATTTCCTCTGTGCAGAATTTGCAGCCTGTGTAGAAAGCGTCTGTGATATCTTTGCAATACAGGGAGTGGGGGCATCATGCTGTTGTTTTCAGCGATGAAAGCGCTCAGTACCTCTCGCACTATTTTGTTCTAGTGGGTGAATTAGCAAATTGGATTTGCTCCCAGGAGTAAAATACTCATTTATCATTTCATGGAAAACATGACTGCTGTATAAGATGTGCTGTTGCCTGTTCCACATCTGTTTGCAGTGAGCTACAATGTGTACTTCAGGGAGCTTTTATTTCTGAAATAATGATGGACATACATACAAAAGCAACTGACCACGCAGAGCAGCTCTTAGCTGGCTCTTGTAATCTGAGTGCCTTGGCATAGCTTCTACCTTCCGTGAAATCCTGAACGCATACAAGTGCAAACCACAGTCAGAAAGGGACTTCTGGAGATATTATTCTCCTGTGCAATTGTGTAAGAAAAAATCACTAAAGAATATTTCGGGCTGCCAGGTCCTCAGACGAGAAATGAAATATAAACAACAACCCGTTATTTTGCCTCCTGCAGCAAGCTGATGAGTGCCCTGCACTCCAGTGCGAGCTCAGGGTGCTCAGTGTCTTTTCAGAGGAGACCTGTGTTGATAACGATGATTAGTGATGACTGCACTGGAATATGCCAATATGTTTCTTGTTTTATCTGTCCTCTTATGTATGTCCTTGCTAAAATCCACATTTGTGATGTGCAAGTATCACGGCTGCATTTACCTCATTAATGCTGGCAATGCAGGAGTGCAAACCACAGGAATGCCGGCAAAGGCAAGCGGAGGCAAGCCGCACAGGAACCGCATCTCTGCGACGGACTGATTCTACCTTGAAATACGGTTGGTCTCAGCTATTAATGTGTTCTTCTCGCGTGTTTGGGGCGAACTGTCATCTTGAGGCGCTAGAGGGGAGAGCGGAGCCGCGCTGCTGCAGGGGAGCTCCAGGAGGGCAGTGTGTTCAGCGCTCGGCTGCCCGAAATTCATCAGTTGCATGCCACTGCTCTGTCTTCATCCAGTAGAAAGACTGTCTGCCAGTTGCATTCATTATAGCATAGCCTGCCCGTGTTTAAAAGCAGTTCCTATATGTGATTTTTGTTAGCCAGGGACTAGGCTAGATAAGCTGTAGCATTCATCTGAAAAAAAGGAAAAGGCCTCAGCTTCTGGTGGCACTGGGTGCTGTATTTGTGGCTCTTTGCAAATATGAGCAATGCCAAAAAATGCCAAAATTCCCAGGTATTGATTGTACTGCTTCCTTGTGTGCTTTTCTGCACTATCGAGCTGCTTGGCCGCTCTCTCTTCATTATTCAGCCTCCATAAAACTCCTTAACCTGCTTCCCCTGCTCCCCTCAGAGCCGGGCTGTCCATAACCAGGTAGCTCGGCCAGGGGCGAGGGGCGAATGGAGCCCAGCCTGTGCTGGTCCTTCCTCTCCCAGTGCAGTGGTGGGGAGGACTGGCCTCTCGCCTGCGTTGGGTGAGCCCTTCGGGGTTACAGAGGCTGCAGGCTTGGGGCTGGGGTCCCCAACAGCCATAGAGTCAGTGAGTGTCTGGAGGCAGAAGGTTTCCAGCTTTGCCAGGGCTGCTGTGCACTTCAGCTCTCGCTAGGGAGGAAAGCCGTCCTCCGCCTGATCATGGTGCCCTGAAAAATGCTGCAGAATTAATGAAGCACAGCAAGCTAATAAAGCATGGCAGAGAGCCTTAACTCTGTTTCCTCTCTCCATACAACACTGGGCAGCGGCTTAGGTCCTTAGTAAATATTTTGAAAACCACTGCAGACAAGTGCAAAACAGTAGCTGTTTTCCAACCTACTGACAACCAACAAATCCTGTTTAATATCCATTAATATCTCTTAATGGAGATGATTCATTTGAATCATGAAAGTTTTTCTGCAACATCATATGAAATCCTGAGGAAAAACACTGTACTTCAGGTGAAGAGAAATATTCTTATTCCTTGGGCATCTTGTAGACTCCTCATGATTTTTTTTTCAGCTACATCTTCATTTGCTCAGCTCATGTCCCTCCTGCCTTGGCCTCGCCCTGCAAAAGTCACCATTTAACTACCCGGAGAGCTGGCGGTACATGATTCGTGAACGATACAAACACTGAGATCCTCGGCGGTGTCTCTCTGGAGGACATGTGTTTAGAGAAGGTATGGAATGTATTATGTAAACGAAGATGTCTAGAGTGTGTAAATCTGTATCACCCCAATCACCTTTCCTTTAAAAAAACATACGGACGTGTGCATTGGTTTGCTTTCTCATTCTGCACTTCCTCGGAGTTGGGGGATTTCTGATCTCCACCTGCTATTGGCTTTACTGTACAGAACCAGGCTTAACTCGGCCGGGAATGAAAATAACCAGGTACAGTTACCTGACAAGCACAGCAGCAAGGCCCACAGTAAATCACCTGAAAAAGTCCATGCAAAACGCGTGGATTCCTGGCAAAAACTTCTAGAGAATGGCCAGTTACGTGAGAATCACTGAGAATAACAGGGTCATGTGGGCTGACTCTTAGTTTTTGGAAGTGTTACGAGCACACACAAGGTTTTATGAGATATTTCACCTGCTTAAAAAATACTCTGCATTTGTCACGTGAAAACATTATGGTTAATATTTCTTAATTCCTCGTCCTCTGCAAGCCCGGGATTTGCCTGCAGGCCGGCTCCCAGCTCGGCGGTTCTGGGGACAAAACAGAAGCTCTCACGTGGCCGACGTGAGAACACGAACAAACTCGACGATGCACCAGGAAAAGCCCCCACAATCGATGTCCTTTATAACTGGAGCTCCAACCCGCCAGGCGGTCTTGGTGGGGTCCTGCTTTCCACCCTGCTGGGCGGCAAGGCAGCCAGGGGGGCTCTGAAGGCCTCAGGAGGCGGCTGGGCCACTTTGGTGGGGATGGATGGAGGCGGTGGCCGGGGACGGGTCAGGGGGTGCGGGCTGGGAGCGCAGCACGGCTGCCAGGGGACCAGCGGCAGCGAGAGCGGCGGGCCGCGCAGCCGGGGCGCCCAACGCGGGCCGGGCCCCGGGCCCGGGCAGCCCCGGGGGCCGGACACGGCGGCCCGGCCCCGCCCAAGATGGCGGCGCGGAGGGGGCGTGCGCAGACACCCCCCTCCCCCCGCCCAGGGCGGCGGGGCTGGGGGCTCGCGGCAGAGGCCCCGCCCCACGGGGCGCGGCCCCGCCTCCGCCCCGCCCCCCCGCCTCCGCCGGTCCTCCCCGGGCGCGGCGCGGGCGGCTGCCGGCAGGGGGCGGTGCGGGGCGGCGCCGGGCGCTGGCGGCGGCGCGGCCTCTCTTGGTGTGCCGCGCGCGCCGTGCCGAGGCGTCATATGACCGCGGCGCGGGGGCGAGCCGGGCCGTGTGGGAGCGCGCGGGTGTCCGACAGCCGCCGGAGCAGCCCCGGCCCGAGCCCGACCGTGCCCCGGCCCGCCCGCCGCCGCCGCCGCCATGCTGGCGCTGCTCTCCCGGCTGCTGGACTGGTTCCGCTCGCTCTTCTGGAAGGAGGAGATGGAGCTCACCCTGGTGGGGCTGCAGTACTCGGGCAAGACCACCTTCGTCAACGTCATCGCGGTGAGCGGGCCGCGCCGGGCCGGGGGCAGGCCGCGCCGGGGGGCGGCCGGGCCTGGCGGGGCCCTGGCGGGGCCCTGGCGGCCGCAGCGGCCGCGCGGTGCCGGGGGAGCGCCGCGGCCTGCGCAGGCCCCGCGGGAGGGGGCTGGCGCCGAGGCAGCGGGCGGGCCGGGCCGGGAGCGGCCTGGTGTCCGGCCGCGCTCGCAGCAGCCCGGGGCTGGCGCCGGCCTAGGCTCCCCCTCTTCCACGGTCGTGTCTCGCACGCGTGGTAGGTTGAACTGAGCTGCTGAGCTGAAGCCGTTCCGCTGGGCTGCCTGGGACGGGCAGCAGGCATGCCGGCCCTTGCTGGGTGGGCTGCTAGGGGAGGCGGCAGAGCCGGCCGTGCAGAGCCTGGAGGGCGTGCTGTGCCTCCATAAACCTTTGTGTGCTGACGGGACCCGCAAAGAGACCGATGGCCGTATCAGAGCAGAGCTCCACGGCGTGCTCTGAAGGCTTGCTTCACTCAGCATATTAGTATGCCTGGGCTCACGCTAGCATAATGTGAGGAGTGTCTTCAGCTACCTTCTCCCATTTGACTCTTTTTCTGGGGTCCTCAGTAAATGATTTAAATGTTTCCCACTCGCGGTTCTTCTCTCAGATTTTTGCTTATCCCAATTGCTGAAACCTGTATGAAATAATCTACTTTCTCTTAAGGTATGCGCTAAGAAGTACAACTTCCAAGCCTAACAGCAGCAGACTGCTGAACTTGGGCCTGCTTATCTGATGATCTGCCTGGAGCAGATGAAGGAAGGGTGTGGGAACCCTCCTACATGAAGCTTTTCCATTGTTGAACAAGATAAAGAGTGGCTTGCTTAAACGGCTTATTTGATTTCATCAGTATCTTGTTCTGCAGATGCATATGACAGAAACCATTCAAAGAGACAAGCTGGAATTTGGAAGTCCTTGTAGGGAGACTGAAATGGGAAACTGGGGTACCTTTTGGTTTTGCAAGGAGCATGACTGACTTGACTCCAGTACACCTAGAATGAGAAAGGTGATGTCTTCAACCTCAGACTGAGCAGACCTTCAGATTTTTTTTTTTGAGGCTGTTTCCTTAATATTACTGACTACTGTTATGAACGTATTTATTTGTCAGTTGAATGAGTTACTGGATGGGAAGAGGACTCTCATTCTCTTGCAGTTATACGTAATCCTTGTTACGCTGACTAGTTGTTCAACCGTAACCAAGCTCTTGTGTAATTGAGGACGTTAGCACTCAGTGAGCTTCATAATAATCATGTGAAATGGGTCCGCTCTCATAAAAGGTAACTCTCTTTCTACCTAGTTATGTTAGGTGGAAGTTGCTGGACTAAACCAAGAATGCCAGAAACCTTTTCTTTCTCACACAGTAGTGGCTGCCACTACCTCTGGGCTTGGACTTCTAAAAATGGAACTCTGAAATTGTTGAACAACCTCAGCCTATGGCCGTTGAGCTGACATTGATTGATGTGTTCTTGCAACTTTGAGCACTGAGATTACTCTGCAGGATTTTTGTCTTCTGGAGTCCTGGGTGGTGATGGCACGTGACAAATTACTACTTTGCTGTTCTGTCTGCATAGTACCAGCAGTGCATCTCCTTTGGGGAGTTATCTGTGAAACCGTGCTGCAGACACGTGGAGTAGTACAGAATGGTTGTAGTTGCATGTCAGTTTAGTCCATCTACGTTGTCTCAAATGGTAAAAGTACTCCTAAGTAAAGCTGGTATCTGTATCCAGCACGCTTTGCTAGGGGTTGAATCTTAAAAGGTTTCAACTGCATGTTAGGATTACACCCAGAAATTTATCTGAGTAAGTGTTGTTCGAATAGCCTTGCAAAACCAAGTGAAATAAGGAAGTTGTTATGCGTAATGACACAGCCTGTTTTAGCTGTTTTAGGTTTGGAAGTAGCAAGTCACATTTCTGAAGTTTTTAATTAGGGAATCTAGTGACTCTTTACAAAAAACAAAGTGAGGGGACTTGCTCAGGTTTTTATTATTGGTTTTAAAAAAATAATAGCATGAGCTTCATTTATCAGCACAATATTACTTCTCACAGAAGGAGTAGTGTTGTCCATGGCATGAAGAGCTAACTTTTTGTTAGTTGCTTCATTGACTGACTTTAATTCAGAGTATGCATTTGGAAATGAGTGCCGGAAAAGAATAACTGCTCTCTGCAGGCCAGTTAATGGTTTGGGTGGATGTAGCTGTCAAGCATTGGGATTCCATAAAACTAAAATGAAAGGAATGACACAGCAAGATGCTAGTCCTATAGAATAGCTCTAAAAGCTGGATTACATACCAGGAACTTGGTATGGCTTATAAGGTTGCATTCTGTCTGACAAAGGGCTGTTACCAGTCTCTTGACAACAGTGAGTTTAACCTAATATAAATCTCTAATGTAATCTATGCCAATCAAATCAGGCATATGCAACTAGAGGAAAAACTCAAGCTAATTACACAGAAGGCTTGATACAATGCCTGACTGCCACTGAAGTGGAAGGGCCATGAAAGGCAGACAATCCAGTTCTAGAATAATCTTTTTCTAGGTTGCTAGCTCGTTTGGACCATATTTATTCCTCCAGTATAAACAAGCATTTAAGTTTGTAATCGGACCAGACTTAGTTTGACTAGAAGGTTTAAAAACCAACCTTAGCAGAGAAATCTAGTTATAGCTGGATACAACTAATGCAGCTTCTGCTTTGCTAAGGCTCCGTATTAGTCACTGTCTCTAATTAGATATTAAGCATGTTTTCCGTGTGCGTGAGTAAACTTGCTCACAAGGGAGGATATAATTTCTTCCTGGTCCTGATTTCCATAATGTCGATGGCCTATGGCTCTTGTTCAGAGAAACTGCATGTCATCCTGATATCGCATCTTTAATTGTTAGCTTCTTATCTGAGGGCTTGAAGTGCCCATTATTTAGTGGAGTCTGCAGTATCTTCTGTCGTCTGCATCTCTGCAGCTAGTGTCTGTGAACAGGCTTTCATCAGGCTTGCTGTCAAAGCTGCGAGTCCCAGCCACGATGGTGTGGGGAGGTACGATGGTGTGGGGAGGTACGATGGTGTGGGGAGGTACGATGGTGTGGGGAGGTACGATGGTGTGGGGAGGTACGATGGTGTGGGGAGGTACGATGGTGTGGGGAGGTACGATGGTGTGGGGAGGTACGATGGTGTGGGGAGGTACGATGGTGTGGGGAGGTACGATGGTGTGGGGAGGTACGATGGTGTGGGGAGGTACGATGGTGTGGGGAGGTACGATGGTGTGGGGAGGTACGATGGTGTGGGGAGGTACGATGGTGTGGGGAGGTACGATGGTGTGGGGAGGTACGATGGTGTGGGGAGGTACGATGGTGTGGGGAGGTACGATGGTGTGGGGAGGTACGATGGGTGACCAAGTTCCACAGCCATGTGATGCAACTGAAACGTGACTCAAGTAAACTGACTCTGCTTCCAGGCTGCGGGCAGTGCATGCTGGTGAATAATGGGGCGCTTGTTCAGTTTCAAAAAAGTACTTCATGGAAGAGTGGTGTTTCCTACTGTGGAGTCTTGCTTGAAGCCTGGTAGATTGATCCTTGATCCAGGTGTTTGTCAGTGGAACACTGAAGCTCGATAGCCTGATTGTCAGCAGGCAGGAGAGGAGAACTGCAGGGGTGGGAGGGAGTCAGGCTTTCCTGATAATGGCTGTCAGGTTTAAGAGCTAAACTCAACCTGTTCTGTTTGTGGTGATAAGATCACTTTTTAGGATTTGTGTCAAAGCCTGACTTAGCGTGGTTTGGTTTTTAACTTTGGAATATCTGATAAGCCTTTGAATGAGGCCTTGGTTTTGAGAGGCAATTTTTGAAGTGCCTCTCAACAAAAGATTCCTTTGGCCAGTTGGGAGCTGTGACTTCCTTCTGTCCTCATGACTATTATAAGTAATGTTGACTTAAAGAAGCCACACCAGAGAAGTGCAGAAAAAGATTGCTGTAAAGAGCTTTGCTGCTGCTTTAGTGCCTTCTGAAACACCCAGGTAGGTCATAAATAGTGTATGTTGTCCCTTCATACACATAGTAGTTAAGAGAGAAGGTTGATACATTTTTAAGTGAAGTATTTCTTAATTGCAGAAGTCTCTTGAAATGGGTTGCCTCACTTCATTAGGTAATAAAGCTAATACAAGGTGACTCATACTCCAGTTAATACCCTTTCTTTGACGTTTGCTTGCTGTACCCCAGATGGTCTGAAACAGGTGACTGAAATTGGAATCTACTTTTTCCATTGTGGTCTTAAGTTCCTGTATAGCACTCTTTAGCAATGGAAGAGCTTTACGTGGTAACACCTGGAGAAAGATGCTTTCATGACTATCAGGGGCATGAAATGTCCTAAGCTCTTACATGACTGACTTCTAGAAAGAAATGTGCCTTTTCGGGTCTTGTTTCACTGCTGTGTGGTAGTTACATGATAAGCTGTCCATGCGCTTTTAAATATTCCATTGAAGTCAGGGTTGGGGAAATAAAAATGCATTTTCTTGTGAGGTTAAGCTATTTTGCTTTCTGCAGCAATCATTCATAGAAGTGCTGTTGTAAAGCCTTTCAAGGGACAGTTAGATCACAAGGATTGAAGCTTCTAAACTAGAGTTCAAGCTTCTGAATGTGATCACAACAAGTAGCTGAAAGACTGAAGTATTTCAAGAAGGAAGCTAGACTACAGAAGCTAGAGTTGCTTTGTCCATATGGGATGCACTTGGTGATTGAGGCTATGAATGTTGCAGAGGAAGCTTAGTGTAGGGGTAACTTTATATAATGCTAAAATGACTTTGCCTTTTTTTTTTTTTCCCCAAAGAAGAGATTTTCGAGATGCAGCTTTTTTCTTAGTGTGAAAAGAAAGAAATTTAGTGATGAACAGCAGGGCTTAAGGTAGTATGCTAGTTCAGGTGGATTGGGAGTGTCCTGGCTGGAATCCATATTCCAATGATGGTGCCTCCTAGTCGGCTAAGCTTGTTTGTGATCTCTTCTAGATGGATGAAAAGTATTATGAGTAAAGATAAAAAACTTTGTTGTGTATTAACAAAGCCTATATGAAGAAATTTGTCCTATAACAGTAATGAATCATGTTAGCTTTATGAGATGCAAGCTAAAAGCTGCCCTGACCTTTTCTGTTGATATAACGAATCTCATTGTGCAGGCTGCGGAATCAAAATTTTGTAGCTGTGAATTGGTGGTTGAGGACAATGTGGATGGGCCATTGTAAGCAGCATGCTTTCCAGTGCCAGCAGGAGAGACCTACTGCTCTAGCTGGAAAGACAGAAGAGGGAACACTTGTTCTGCTGCTGCAGTTTGAGTTCTGCCTTTAATGGTTCCTTTAATGTATTGAAATGAATTTTTAAGAAAGAGAGAGGAAGCAGGAATTCCAGTCTTACGCTCAATTACTTGATCAAGCTGCTTAGGGCTTGGTGCTGACAGTCTGGTACACATAACTCCCTGCAGTCTTCTGGCCTGTAGCTTATGGCTACGGAGAGGTAGATGGAGAGTTGTTTGGCTTGGTTCTTTTTGATTTTCAAAACAACTGGAAATGCTGTGTTTAGTAAGCAGCTTGTTTCGGTATTAACTAAGTATTAAAAAAGACTAAACTTGCATCCTTTGTATGCTTCTGGAATGTTAGGTGATGGTAAGTTAAACGCTTGTCCGAAGTCTTCTCATCCTACCCTTCTGGGAAATGAACTGTACCTGTAACTGGCATGCTGCTGGCTCATTCCTGAGGCAGGAATTGGAATCATCAGGAATTCCCGCCCACTTCTGTGGGCGCCGGCTGGCAAAGCTGCCCCTGGCCTGTTGGTGGGCTGAGGGAGAGGGCGAGACCCGGAGAGGCAGCCTGCCAGGGTCACAGGTAAAAAGCAGCGCTTGTGGATGTGATGTGGCTGTGCCTTGGCACGCATGGCGGTGTTTCAGAGCACACACCAAAGCTAGCGTTAGCTGGCGTGTAACAGGTGGGCCAGACTTGGATCTAGTAGTGAGATGGAGAGTGCACTTTAAGTGCTACAGTCTGTGCAAGAGTTAGTGCTAATACTGGGTACGAGGTGACCTGAACCCAAACTGGCTCATGCAGGTAGGTGTTGGCCCTGTACTCCTGCATTACTGGAATATAGTGCAGGGACTCAGTCCAGTCTGGAAGCAGTTTTGCTCCTCTGAATAATCCTTATCACGTTGGATATGCTAGTACTCAGGCAGGTAAATGGGTTCATGTTGCCCTATGATACAATCTTATGTCTCTCACTTGCCAGCTTGTTACAATAACTGGTGGAGTGGCAAGCGTCATGTAGGGCTGGTCTGGTGTTGCCTGCTTAGCTAGCTAGTAATCCCCTTCACCTTAAAGTGCTTTAGGTCTAGTATTGGGGGTGACTCAGTGATTTTGAATATAAGACCTGTTGGACTGAGAAGGCTTTAACTGGGCAGTTCCACACTAAGTCCCAACAACATATGGAAGCTCAAAGTTTTTGTTTTCCTGCACCAGGGCCCAGTTAATAGGGGGATGACGGGAGTCAGTTGTGGTCAGCCATTATCTGTAACATACCAAACATGAAGTCATGATACAGTATCCAGATGTGTGACGAACCTATACTAGGGGGCATTTCTGTACAACTCATCTTGATCACTGCAACAGTGACTGGTACTGTCCTCCATTAAACAGAGGTTAAACTTGAATGCTAATCATCAACTACATTAATATGAACTCTGTGGAACTTCAATGCCTGTGTTGTGCCTGACTTTAGGAATTGGATGGCATTAAACTTCTAGTATATCATGTGCTTAGGTTCTCCAGGAGCTTGGAGTATTAAAAAGGGAGCATCTCTTAAACCAGGAGGCTTAAAGACTAGTCCTGCAGGTTCTTTCTGCATGTGATCTCTGAAGTTTGGTCTGTTTAGTCTCCCTCTTTCTTATCTTTCACATAGAGGCACGAGTTAACTTTGTTTTGTGACCTTCAGCAAGCGGTTTGTATTAATGCTGTATGGTCTGTATGACCTCAGAGCTAATGGCTTAATTCATAATCACTTCTAGTACACAAAGCTGATCTTCCAGGAGGCCTGGATGAGGTACAGTGTCTGCCTCTTGGAATATTCACAGGTGCTGAAAACAGATGTTATCGCTATATTTGTAAGCAACTACTCTTGCTGTCCTTGATGAGTGTTTGAGCAATGCTACTGTGTATGACAACAGCTAAGCACTTTCAGATTGGGAATTGAAAATATTTTTGTGCTTATCAAACTTGTTTTAAAGTTGATGCCTATTTTGGAAGGAGAAAGCATTGTATTGTGAACACACAGTGATAGGGCTGAGTAATCTGCTTGGGGGGGGGCAGAGGGAAGTCTGATTGAAACAGAGCTGCCTACTAATAAAAGCATGTTCTTCTTGTTCTGCTGTGCAAGTAGCTTTTGCATATGAATACTCTAAGATGCAGCTGAATTCCTGGCTTTTTTCCTCTGTAGAGGTAGTAAACAAAAGCCCTCTAAATTTTGGGTTTAGAGAACTATTTCTGGGCCAAGACAGTTGGCTACAATAGCAGAACCTATCAAAGATCACTGCCTGCTAGCAAAATCCATTACAATCATTTTAACCATTTTTTGATCTGTCTTAAAAGATAAGGTGACTGCCAGTAGCTTTCTTTAGGTACACTGACTGCACAGAGTGACACCTACACTTAAATCAGAGTAAGGTCTTTCAAATGAAGATTTAAGTTGATCAATATGCTCAAAACCTGCAGACAGGTGTGCTCCTCAAAGCTATAAAGTGCCCACCTCACCTCAGAATCCACAGCCTCCAGACTGCCTAGAAAGGGCGTGCTTGTGTTTTGGAGGCAGCTCAGTGAAGGCACCTGCTACCTGTTCCTTCTGTTTCTGACAGTTCAAAAAGTGTGTCAGGTAGTGCTGGCTTGTCTCACCTACAAAGCAGAGTACAGAAAGCTGAAACTCAAGTTGTAACTGAGCGACTCCGTAGTGTAGTTTTTAAGCAAGTCAGAACGAGTTTTTATGCCACCTGGATGTGTAGCGCGTGGGTAGAGAGTGCTTGGAAAGTAGTATAAGGTGCAGCAGCTTTTCTGAAGGTTCTGTAAAAGCTTCCTTGTGGTGGATCACAGTAATTTCTTCAACATTACATTAAACATGTGGCAAATGAGGTGCTGCTCCAATCTGAAGGAGTCTGTATCCTAAAAGACCGGTGAGAGAGCATGAACTATGGATGGGAACAGCTCTCGAGTGAAGAATATGGAAGTACGTGAGTGGGAGTAGCTGACGGCATAGGGGGTAATATGAAGTGGCACAAAGTGGTGGAGGTTCAGGGAGTGCTTGGAAGACGTTTGCTTAGTAGATGTGGGTGCAGGGTGTGACCGTAGAGGCAGGAATGCAGTGGCTATTGAGCAACCATGGCAAGCTGACCCTTCAAAGGCAAGACTGGGAGTGCATGCTTTATGAACTGAACTAAACTGCATCATACATGGAAAGCATGGTTAACCATCTGCTGCTGAGCTACACATAATCAATCTGGCTGAAATGGACAGCTCGTACACTGGGCTTTCAGGGCAGGAATGGGAAGCTAATAAACAGGGACTCGGGTTGTGCGCTTACCTTGCTAAGTTAGCAGAAAGGTTAGTTTCTGAAACAGTGCTGCACGAGATTGATACATGCTCTTCTGTGTAGCTTAAACAGTTGAAACTTCTTTCAAATGAGAATGCAGAACACCTGCCTAATGAGGTTTAAGCTGTCCATTTTTCAGGTCATCACTGTTTTTACTGTTGCATTCCTTGGATTCAAGGAGTTAGTTATTTTTTTACTCCTTTTAAGACTGTTAGTCTGTATAGCCATGCATCTGGAAAGCAGATCTTAAATGTGAAAAATCAGCACCTGTTCAGGGGACTTCTGGCTTCAAATCCAAGCTCTGGATGTATTTCTGTTTTGGAGGTCAACAGCAAGATCAGTGTGCCCTTTAACTGAAGGACTTGGCAAAATAAGCCCAAATGAGACTGCTATCATCTCTATGCTTTCAGTTGACTTCTAATGTTCATCAGCATTATAGTGGAGTCTGTATTGTGTGAAGCTTGCAGATCTGGTTTGCTAGTGGAAGATCACAGGTTTTTTTTGTCAGGTGAGGTAGGGGGAACAAGCTGAAGAAAGTGTGGGCTTCTAGGCATAGAAGTGAGTGACAAAGCATTGGTATTACAAGCTGATCATCATCTGGTTGCAGACTCTGAACAGCATGTCCTCAAAGCATGCCCAGTCAGACTTAGTTACTACTTGAAGCTTGTGAGCAGTTGGGCCCTAACTCTATAGGGTGATGTGATGTCTGCTTCATAGATCCTAAAGGGCTTTTAACCTGGGCTGTCTTCTCTGTGCAACATCAGGGGAGAGAAGCAGACTTCTGCTGCTACGATACTGAACCCTAATTAAACAACTGGATACATTTGAGTCAACCTTTTTTTCCCAAATCTGGTTGACTGTCTGGTTCTGTTACAGACAGTGGATGTAGTGAGATACATAATGACCACTGTGGCTGAGATTCATCTTCTGCCAAATAGTGAAGGGAGCATGGGAGAAATCTGTACTACAGTTGATAACATTTGTTATGGCTCCTGGGTTAGCTACAGGAGATAGCTGTGAACTTGGCTTTCAAGCTCTTACAGATAAAAGTGTAACAGATAGTAAAACATCTGCCACTAGAGAACCTCTTTAATACAACACTGTTTTGCAGCAGTTATGTCAGAGCTTAAAGCAATGCTGAATTTCTGGTGAAAATGGGCTCAAATACTTTCTAGTTGCATTTCGATTGCCTCTTCTGCTGCTGAAGAAGTTGGACGCTGTAGCCTAGCAGGAAGCAGACCTGTCAGGTCCTTCCACTTTCCAGCCTTTTAAAAGTCCTCAGGGAGTTAACCCATACCTGTGGGTTGGAGGCTTACTCCACAAGAGTGATTTATTACTGTAAATGTTGTCCATAGAGTAGCTTGCATCAGAGGAAAATCTTCTGGATATTTCTAGCTTCCAGGTAACTGGGAGATCCTGATGTACAGAACTTGGCTCCAGCAGAAGTAGGTGAATGGCTCTTTTCCTATACTTGCCCTGGCTGTCCATCTGTTAAGTTATGCAAAGCACTTCTCCCCAAGTAACTTTGCTCCCCTGACTGCCTCAAGGCTTGAAAAATTAAAGTGCTTGTAAGAAATTACTTGACTGACTTCACGCGAGCTTCTATACACGTGAATATAATATCTACAACTTCTTGGCTATAAAGCCTTCAGTTGGAAGGCAAATGGTTAGAAAAAGCTTATGATATTTTACTGTGTAAACTAGCTGCATCAGATAAGCACTAAATTTAACTTTCTTTTTTTCTAGTCGGGTCAATTCAGTGAAGATATGATTCCTACTGTGGGCTTCAACATGAGAAAAGTTACGAAGGGTAATGTTACAATAAAGGTATGTTACCATTGTTGACTGTCTTTTTAAACCTATGCAAGGTTGTCTTCAGCTTCTAGTTTAGAATTTGTTTGCTGTGTTTTGCTTCCACCATTGGGACAAATATAGGAAACTGAAGAGGCTCAGCTAAATCTTTCAAATAGCTTAAGAATACACTTCTGTTTATTTATGGGGTTTCTTAAATGAGAATCTGTGTGTGATTTCCAGGTTCATGGACTAGTTAAAGGAATGTTGTGATAATGCTGTCTGGCTTTAATCCGAGTTAATTTTCACATGTTGCTTAAGGGAAGGCTTACATCAAAAGCAAAGTTTTAAGTCAATATATCTTATTTTATTTTCTTGTATACCACAGTGTTTAAACTTAGTACACAGGTGTGTTCTTGCATCTGGTGTAAGATGCCCTAGTTTACATCTTCTGCTGTTGGGCCTGCAAGCTTTGAGCAGCCGTGCAAGGGATTATTTCTGTTCTAATATGTGAGAGGTCCTGCAGCAGGCCTAAAGAGAAAGGAAAAACTGTGTTTTGATTTCTTATCTTTGCGTGACATGTTTAAACATAGTGCAAGGCTAAATTATCTTTTTCCCCTTGCCTTAAGATTTGGGATATAGGAGGGCAACCACGATTCCGAAGCATGTGGGAGCGATATTGCAGAGGAGTTAATGCTATCGTGTAAGTGTTGTCTTCCTTCAGCTAGTACTTAGCTTCAGATTTGCTTCTCTTCTGGTGTAGCCTTTCTAACAGTGCATGCTTGACTCGGTAGTACTCGTTTTAATTTTGAAACTGTACTGCAACCACATTGACCTTTTTTTAACCTTAAGTTCAGGGCTCAAGATAGGTTATTTTGCTATCAGTGTCTGATTTGAAGTACTAACTACTTCCTGTCTGAACTGGGTGGCAGTGCTGTCTAACTGAAAGAATCTCTTATCTACTCTGATCTTAGAGAATTTTTTTTAAACGAACCAAATTCTTTGCTCAGAAGACCTAGCTTTGTTTAAAGCCTTGTTGAATGTGCTCAAAACTGACAGTGTAAAGGAAACAGTGCTGTTTCTGAAGTAGTTCAGGCTGACTAACCTAACCTTAAATTCTCTTTAAAGCTACATGGTAGATGCTGCAGATCGTGAAAAAATAGAAGCCTCTCGAAATGAGCTGCACAATCTTCTAGATAAGCCACAGTTACAAGGAATCCCTGTAAGTAATATTGCCTTACGCAGTATTAAACTTGCCTGAGGAACGTGCATAACTTCAGCAACTCTGAAGTCTGGCTTGAACTTGTAAGTCAAGTGTAATGCCTAACTTTACTGGTTAGTATAAGCAAGAACAATACCTGCCCCTAGTGCCTTAAATCAAATTCTTGACCTCGGTCAATCTTTCAGTGATCTTATTCTTGTTCAGTGCCCACAAAAAAAAAAAATACAGTTGGAACAGTAGTTTAGAGTATTCCACAGTATGAGTTCGTGCTGTCTTCTAGCGTCTACTATAGTACAGGTTAACCAGACTGTAGTACAGAAGTATAGAGCAAGTTTGGGGAATCTCAGCTGAAAGTCTGTTGGGGTTGTTCTCAGTTTTATCAGCTGATGTGTTTTCATGCTTGCTTTTTGCACATAACATTTTATTTGTACCTCCTCTTTCCCTGTGACTAGGTCAGTCTTCCTTGTTGATCTGGTTTAATAGTGAATGTCTCATTTCATTAAATTTAATAGCCTAGTGCAGCCTGCTTGTCAGACTCCCCTGAAGTTTGTTGTTTGTGGGTTGGGTTTTTTTTTGTGGTGTTGGTTGGTGGGAGGTTTTTTTTGCTTTTATTTTTTTAAAAGCAAGGCTGCAACTGTTCCCTTCTGCTCTGGATTTCAGGTTCTAGTACTTGGAAATAAGAGAGACCTTCCTAATGCTTTGGATGAGAAACAGCTAATTGAAAAGATGTAAGTCTAACGCTTCCTAAGAAAGGCTACTTTAACTCAATAAATAAATTTATGTACATAGGTTTGTTAGATCAAGAAGTTTGTGTGTGTAAGTAGAAAACACAGCAACAGGAGATAGCTGAAACATTGTACAGAAATAAGTTATGTGAAGAAGGGGAACAGTTTAGATTCTCAGTATAAGAGTCCTTGTTATAAGTGAAGTGTATGTTGAAATGTTCTCTCTTTCATAGGAACCTTGCTGCTATTCAGGACAGAGAAATCTGCTGCTACTCAATTTCTTGCAAAGAGAAAGATAATATAGGTAACTATTAACCTAAAATGCTAAGCATTATGAAGAGCTGTCAGAGGATGGATTGGGGGATTGTAACTTCTTAAACACCAGCTTCCAGGCTTCAGGAAACTGGTAACAAATCAAAGAACGATGTGTAAGTGCACTGGTTAAATTCTGTATAACTCCTGATGGCAGTGAGGAAGCTTGACTGATATTAAAGTTGTAGGGGCTGTAGTTAGGAAAACATATGTCAGTCTCCTGTGAAATCTGCCTTTCTTTAGTTAGTTTGCAGCAAATAGCTGAGTAGTCTTACTATTAGCTTGGCCTAAATGATTTTATACTTCTGTCAGGTACTCTCAACTCTGCCTCACTTTGTGAGGCTAGCAAGTACTTGCAGCAAGTTTTTCCTCAACAGTCGTTCCCTTGAAATAATCATCTTCCCTTGCTGTCTTATCAAAGCAGTTCATGTTGTGGCCTATGCTAGTCACTGCTCTGTGCAGCCAAACAGTAATTTTTTCTGGTGCTGACATAAATTGCTTTAGAATTTGTGGAGCTCAAAGGCAGAAACCATGGTACTGTGTCATACCAAGTACTTGACACTAGTATTGTAAGTAAACTGAGTAATCTCAACTGAATGAAAACACAATACTTAACACTTGCCATCCTTCTCCTGATACTGCCTTGTGGCTGCCATGAGATTAATGCTGGTTCATTGGTGGGCTAACATGAGTTTACTGATGAGGGAAACTTCAGGCTGGTTGTCACAGGAACAAGCTGTAGAGGATACCAGAACTGCTTTATATTAAGGACTCAACTTCTTTCCAGGAAAAATGAACAGCCTGTGGAACTCTTCTGGCTTCTTATTCAAGAAGCTCCTGTCACCTTACCTTCAGTTAGAGATTCAAACATGGTGGATAGGAGAGGCAGATACTCCCTTCTATCATATCTCCCACACAAGGCTCACAGCACAGCATTACTGATGCTGTAGGGAAGGTGCTGCTGGAAGCATTGGGCTGGTATGATGCTAGTGCATTTTACTTCCTTAGGAGACCCTCTTTCAGGCATGGAGGACCTTGATGCCTTGTACTGTAGGGCTAAACTAACTTTGTTCTCATCAGGTGAGGAGAGGCAGACTGGCTAAATAGAGCAATGCTATTTAAAACTAATTATGTGAGCCATACCACAGTATCAGACTAAGGGATGTCTTTTTCCTAGAGGTGTAGTTGACTGAGGAACCAGGATGTCTGGGGCAGTTCCTTTAAATATTACTTAAAGGATGCTGGGCAGTTATAGGACTAAAGCACAGACAGCAAGCATTCCAAAAAATCATTCTGTTGATCTGTCTTGTTCCATCCTCTAGAGAAGGGCTGGATATTCCTGTCATGTATTTGAGGACACTGGCATACCAAAGCAATGCCAGTTATACAAATACAGGTAGACACTTGAATGTGGAACTTCTCTTCTCTCTCTCTTTAGATATCACGCTTCAGTGGCTTATTCAGCATTCAAAATCTAGAAGAAGCTGAAGTCTTCCTGGAATCTCCAGTACCAGTTGGCCATAATCTTGGTTGTCCACTTCCCTCCATAATGAGATATTACCCAAAAATCCTGTATCAAGAATCTGCCTTTTCACGGTTCATTTCTCATGTGCACTGCTGAAGACTTGTATTCCTATTCTGTCACAAAACAACTAGAGTTGTCATGATAAAGTCAGCACAAATATTTATTTTACAACCATCTATGGTGGGAGGGTTGTGGGGGGGCTTTTTAAAAAAAAAAAATCTCTCTACCATGTTAACTATGATGGTACACTCTGTTCTGGTTTTTCAGGGCCAGGTTTTTATATGATTTTCAGCAAGTGTTTTATTTCTAGTGTTTAGTGGCTTGAAGATGCTGATGCTTGACAGCATTAAGATTCTGTAAGATGCCACATACAGTAGTTAGAAAACATTTAAGCGTGAGTTGTGGGATACTGATTTATCTCACAAATGCATGTGATGTGTGTATGTAAGCAGAGAAATGGAAACTGTTTGCAGAGGGGAGCACAAGGCATAGATCAGCATCACTAATCTACAGCTGAGATCTTACCCTGTCACTTGAAAAAGAAAACTCTCATGATGAATTAGGAAAGAGTCAACTGTTTAAAATAATTTTGTTGCTTCTGTTTAACATCTGGGGGGGGGATGGGAATGGACTGTTCTGTCAAGCTTTCAAAAATTGGAGTATTCCAGCATGAAAACAAATTGCTAGGAACATCAGACTTTGTTCAAATACATTTTTCTATCTACAGATACTAGTGGTCTCTATCTGAAACCAGAACACACATTCTGAGCAGCTGCATGACACTTAAATTACTGATGTTTTTGTATAGAGTCAGTCGTTGACCTTTAGCACAATATCTGTGTAATTGTCTAGTGTCTCTCCTGCTCATGAAATGGCTGGGCACAGTTTCACCTGGTGCTATGGAATATCTAGGCTATTGTGACAACTCTAGACCTGCCTGCTTTCTTGATGTAACCATGTGCAAAGTCTGTAAGTTGCAAGATGAAATGTTCTACTGTGTCAAAGCACAAGAGAGCCAATGAATTGATCCTGTTTCTTGACTAGCTCCTACAGTATAGGGAAGTATGTATAAACTAAAGATTGTAATGTTTTTGTAGCTTTACTTTCTCAATGACTTCAGTATATTTAAAGGGACAGACTTGTTAAGACTGGTTTGTTCATACAGTAATGTCAGTGTGGCTTACTAGTGTATGCAAATACATGGTACACCTGCTTGTGTTGCCTCACACTGTGTGTGATTCTTCCCTTCAGTGTAGTTTGCATTACGTCAGAGTCTTTGGTTGGAAACACTGTTTAGTCCATATCAGTTATGACAAGCCAGTTTTAATTTAGACTGCCATGGCCTTACTGTTTTGTACCAACTATCGCACTGTTGCACAGACACTACATGCTGCCTGCATCCAGTCTGAACTTGCATTTTAACTTTTTGTCCCCTTTCAGTTCTCTGAAGCATGATTTCAATTAATTCATACTCTGGTGCTGTAGAGGAGAGGGTGTATTAACTTGCTACTGTAGTCCCTAGTTCACCAGGAACTGTTACAGTTACTTTTATTTAGCAAACTTGCTTGTGCCTAAAATAAGGAAACTAAACTAGAACGTGTGAATCTTTGTGAGGGACCAGGTCACTGTTTAGTTAACTGGCCTATAGCTAAACTTGATGTGTTTGGTGTTTATATACTTCACTGCTTTCAGCATTTATGGCATCCAAACACTACCAATTGTTAACCTGTGCATTACTCTCTGCATGTGAAAAACTTATACAATTACTGAACTTTGTAAATACGTGAATTTTTTTTATTTAGGTGGATGCATATGTTGGTTTACTGCTCTTCAGCTTTATTCAATAAACTTATGTTTTGAGGGTTGTATTGACACTTAACTGACTGACTTGAGTTGATGTGGCTTAACTCATGGAAATACATTATGGGATGTCTGTCTCCTTTCCCACAAGATTACAGTGAGCTGCTTTATGTTCTGTGGTTCAACTGTTCAAGTGAAATGCTTATAAAACTACCTTTCAGGCCTGGGACTCTCTCAGCTTACATGAGCAAGCTTAGCTAGTCAGTCTTGGCAGACTTCAGAGCTTTTTTTATGCTTATGAAAAAGCACTGGTCAGCTGAAAGGTCTTAAGTAGGGGCAGCCTTATGGAGCTCTGTTTTCAGGAGAAAAATGCATGTGTCTACAAGCTTGTTTCTTGTTGTCAAGCCTAGAGTAAAACCTTTGCTTTTCTAGCACAAGTGTCAGATCTAGCAGTGCCTGATCATTCACTGCCAGTTAAAGCATAAAGATTCTTATCTGCTTGGAAAGTGAGGCTTTTGTTGACTGAGGTCTTGAACAAAATCTTACACTGACTGTTCTTCCCAAATGCTTTGCTGCATTCATTTCTCTTGGGTCACTGATTAACTTATAGGACCGTATGTCAACATCTTCCAAGTAATGGTAACAAATTGGATGTCTTCTGTTCATGGCCTGCCTCCATGTAAGCTTTCAAACTTACTGAGCTGTAACAGGTTAGTTTTTAGGCCTGAGTACTGGTCAGTTAGCATCCTTCACATGTAACTCCGCTGGTGGGAAGGACTAATGAACTGTTGAGTAAAAGATCATGTGTGTATTTCTTCAGTTGATGGGGTTTCCTGCATGCAGAACAAGCTACCTGGAGTTAACATTGAAAGCAAAATGCCTCTAGATGCAAAAATCTGAAAACAGTATTACTGCTGTAAGATTTGTCACCTTGCTTGGTCTGATACCAGTACTAATCACTGAAATCAGCTGTGGTGGGAACTTGACCAACAGCTGTTTGCTTGATGCGGTATTTAAGTAATAGTTTCTATTTCTAAATGTAAATAGCAAGGAGAGCTACACTGTCCACCTATGATGTGCGTACTCTAAAAAGTACATTTTTATTCACAAAATGACTCCACTTAGGTTTTCACAGCTATTCTTCCAGATGCCTTTAGTTACTCACATGGCAGAAATGTAGACCTTGAAGAGACTATGTGAATCCAGTGCAGAGGATTACACTTTTTCTGTTTGAGGGCTTGATTAACTTTCCAACTACCTTCGTTTTGAAACGGAAGAGAAGGGTAGTTAAGGCTTTCCAGAGAAGCGAGGCTGTTCTCAGCACCTTTCAGCCTTGGACTGAAAAAACCACTCACTCATCTGGCACGGTTAAGTCCAAGGTTAAACCTTTTCTGTTCTAATAAAGGTGTGGAGCCCAAGATAGGCATTAGCAGTGTTGTCTGCTGAACTTGGATGCTATAGCTGTGTCCTGCTGCTAGAAATCTATTGGGCCAGTCTAATCGCTCATGGTGATTACTTGTCTCGGGCTCTGTAGTGAGCCTGGACAGTAAAAAGAGACTGATTAAATTTCCCATTCTCTTAATGAAAGTTGCTTTTGGGGATGCATTTTAGTAACATAAATTATTGTACTTAAACATCAATAGCTGTAGTCCTGAAACTCTCTTCTGATGTATCTGCAGTAGGCCTTGACTATTAGCATATTAAGAAAACTGGGTCTTGTGAAAAGGCAATTACTGAGCCAGAGAGAACTCTGAATGAATATGCATGCAAGTTGGACACCAGTCATACCTTTATGACCTCATGATGTGTTGGTATTGTATGGCATCCTGATAATTTAAAATAGCTGTCAACTCTAAATACTTGCTGTTGGTTTTGTTCAGTACAAGTGATCACTCTTACTGATCATAGAGCAGCACTGGGCTGTGTGACAGTTTTCCTTGGAGTGTTAATGTCCTGTCAATGTTAGTGTGGATGGTGGTTTCTTTAAGTGCAATTACAGAGCAGTGTGATTCTCATCATCGCCCCGAGTACAGCTGCGTGTCTTAGCAGTTGCACAGAGCAATTTCTGTCATACCACTTGGCAACATGAAAAATGCACAAATGTGGAGCTGTTTCATGATCTGTGGAACTAATAATCTAGTTTCTTATCGATTTGTGTTATCTCTTTGCATCTTTATGGAAACAGGTTGGAAAGGTGGTCCTTTTTGGATGCTGACATGTAAAACTGCATAATCTTCACTTTCTGGTAGAAGAAAGGAGGCCAAAGAAAATGCCTTAAACAGTCTCTCTGGTTAAATTAATATAGGAATGTTGTGCAGGGATCTATAATAACTTGAAGTATGACTTAGCTGGATTATCAAGCTTTTAACTTTTCTAAGGTTTAATTTTATAGTTACTGTGGCTGTGCAATGGCATGTCATGATTTGCTTTGTGCGTGTTTACTGAATGTGAAAGAAATGTGCTTCCTCCCGGTAGCATGCCCCAGCACTGCTCCCTGCTGGCTTGCTTTTGCACTGACCCTGACTGGAGAGAGCTGTGTGAATTCTAAATAGGGGGGTGTAAATCAGGTTATTTAAGCTACCTTGCTAAGAGTCGTGCATTGCCAATGACACGAACAGCAAAGCAATGAATCGTGTTAAAGGAGAAGTAATGTGTGAATGCCTGAGACTAGTACGCGCTTCAGGACTTTTATTCCCAAAATATGAGTGTAGAATGACTTGTCTCACTAAATCATTAGCCTTCAATAAGTAGTCTATTGCTTTAGGACTACAGATGCTGAACGTTAAAGTATGCCTTGGTGAAACATCAGGGAATTTCTTTTACATGTCACTTAAATGACAAACACGGAATGGCAGTCAAAGGGGCTATGCACATACTCTTTTAAAGGAGAAGTAAAATATTTGATGTTTTTATTTCCATCACAGTGGAAGGTGGGTAAGTAGACCTTTGTGCCAGGATTAGTGCCTTTTAATTATGACATTACAGGTTTTATTCTGTTAAAGGCAACATCTATCATTGTGATCATTTTGAAGTGCTTCAATAAAGTGTTGTTGAAAACCATTCTTTTGCATATTCATCTGTAGTAGTACAGCTGCTTTTATTATTGTTAGAAATATATAAGAAGCCCTCATTACCAAATTGTGGGAAGCATTGTTACACTCAAGCTAACCTAAACACATCTATGCTAAAATTTAATTCTTTAGATTATCTGTGAGAAGAGCAAACAGGTTGACTCCTTGAAGCACTCTTCTAACAATGAAGAGAGTAGGTGGTACTGCTTCCATGTAGGCAGGTACATTCAAGAAATCTTTCCTGGCCTAATTAGGAAACTTCACCTTTTAAACACTGTCATAAAACGGTGATCTTGAGTATATGAATGAGGCTAATTCTAAATGAATTCTAAATGTCATATTTTTGTTTAAAAACAAATTGGTAGTTGAATGCTGTTGCCTGGTTGATGCTTGGTCAGTGTGAGCTGTGTGTTAGGAGAGTGGTTTCTGTGGAAACTGGTAGGAGCGTTAACTACATACCTTCATCTTGAGAGAATGACTGTAAGCCTTGTGCTCGGTGGGGGACAATGTTCCATGAAACTCTGTTTCTCATTACGGCTTTGGTTTAGATGCTGAAAGCATTTTGTTGGTCTCATTTGTGTTTCTCTCTGAAAAGACCTGTCAGGGAGAAGTTCATAAACCATGTTATTCAACAAACAAAGCAAGTAAGTCAGTAGAGAAAGAAAAAGCTTTTATGTGTGAAATTTAAAGCTAAATTTGGTTCTCATGAGTCTCAGAGTCAAGTAAACTGATAAGTTGCTTCTGTATAATTGTGTTAACTTGGGGTGTGGAAAGATATTTCAGTCTTTTTTTTTTTTTTTAGTCAGAATTTTCATCATTTTTTAGATCAATAAATTAATCTCCTTGGTGTGAATAATATTTCTGGTGCATAAGGGGGAAAAACATTAAAAAGATGCATGAATTCCACAGACTGAGGAAAGGAAGTGAAAGAGCAACCTCAGGCTGCTATGTTTGAACAGGCTGGAGGATTTTAACAGGAGTTAGCATACAGAAGTCTTGATGGACTGTTGGATTGGGATTTTTTTTTTTTTTTAGATTTATTTGTTCTACTGTTTCTGTTGCAATGACTGGAGAACAAAGAGCAAGATCTGACTTCTGAAATAGAAAGTATAAAATACAGGCTGAAGACAAATCATTAATGTCTGGTTGTCTGTCTATGCGTGATAACAGTCTTCAAATATTTTTTTCCCCTGTGTAGGGATTCTTCATATTATTTCCCTCAAATTGCTTTGTAACAAATAATGCACTTTCTTGCTAAAAGGATGCAATGCTAGAGTGAACACCAGTCCTCAGTTCAGCAATAAAGCACTCGCGCTTACAGCCACGGTTACTAGTGATGCTGTTAAGGTTTCTGGGGTAGCTGAGAGATGCGTGTCTCCTCTTTATTTCCCCCAGCTGTAGTTTCTTTCACCAGTACTGTCTGACTCTATTTTCACTTTCATATCTACAATTTGCAAGTGGCTTTTGTCAGTTTTTACTATTTATGCTGCTTTCTGGAAACTCCAGCTGCCTCGGAGCTTGTTCTTTGCTCTCTTCCAGTGCCACACCAAGCGCTGGTTTCGCCGTGTGCTCGGCGCTGCTGTCACCGCCCCCGTCGCTCCGTTTCCCATCTGGCGGCCCCAGCCCTGCGGCCGTCGGTTCCGCCGCTCTCACGGCACGGCCTGCTCCCAGCTGCTGCCCTCCCCTCGCAGGGCGGGTCGCGCCCCAGCCGTGTCGCGTTGCTGCGGGTCACGGCGAGGCTCTCCGGGTGCCGGCTGCGGGGTGAGCGGGCCTGGGCCGTGCCAGCAGCGGGAGGAACGGATGGCAAACTTCACCGGCGTGGGGGGGGGGTGGCGTTGGGGAAAACTCTCGTTTCCCCTTCTTCGCCCCATCCCTGAGGGCGGCGAGGCGCGCGCCGGGCAGCGCTGCCCCGCCTCCCCCGAGGGCGCCCGGTGAGCCGCGGGTGCCAGGCCCGGCCCGTAGGCCCGGCCCGGGCCTGACCCCTTCGCCTGGCCCCGCCCCCGGGCAGTGCCACGACAGCCGCGGGCGGCCGCCCCGCCCCGGCCCTTTAAGGCTCGGCGGCGCTCGGCCCTTGAGTGACGTCGCTGCGCGCCCTATGACCGAAGGCTGGTCCCGCCTCCGCCTCGGCTCGGCCAATAGGAGCAGGGCGGGGCGGGCCCTGTGCCGGCCGCCGGCCGCGTTTCCCTTCCGCTGTTAAAGGGGACGCCTCGCGCCGGGGCGGCGGAGCGGGGGGGGGGGAGCGGGCGGCCCCTTTAAACTATGCGCGCGGCGCACGGGCGACCATGCAATGGCGGTCGCTGGTGCTGGGGCTGCTGCTGCTGAGGCTGGGGCTGCAGGCGCTGCTGGCGCTGCTGCCCGCGCTGGCGCCCGGCCTCTGCCTGCGCCGCCGCTTCCCCTTCCCCTTCCCGCCGCCGCCCGCCGTCCTCGGCCCGCCCGGCGCCGCCGCCGGCCCCGGCTCCTCGCACTGGGGCTCGCTGCTGCGGGGGGGCGGCGGCGGCGGCGGGGCGGCGGGGGGCGACGAGTACGAGCGGCGGTACAGCGGAGCCTTCCCGCCGCAGCTGCGGGCCCGGCTGCGCGACGCCGCCCGCGGAATGTTCGTCTTCGGCTACGATAGCTACATGCAGCACGCCTTCCCGCGGGACGAGCTCGACCCCCTCCACTGCCGCGGCCGCGGCCCCGACCGCCAGGACCCGTGAGTCGCCGGGCCGGGGGGGGCGGTGGGCCCGGGCCCGGGCGCGGGCGCGGCGGGGCCTGACGCTCGGCTCTTCTCTTCCAGCACCAACCTCAACATCAACGACGTCCTGGGAAACTACTCGCTGACGCTGATCGACGCGCTGGACACGCTGGCGGTGAGTCCGCGGGGGGAGGCGGCTGGGGCGCTCCCGGAACCTGCCCCGGCCCTCAGGTGCTCGCCACACCTGGGCCGAGCGCCGCGATGAGTGGGCCTGCAGGGACGGCGTCGGTCCGTCCGGCTGCGGTCGCCGCGCTTGGCTGTGCGGGAGGGCGCGGGGCTGCTGCGTCGGCCCTCGGCCTCGGTCGGGGGGAAGTTCAGGAGATCCGGGTCGGCAGCTGGAATGAGCAAACCGAACTTTGCAGTGAGCTTAAAGGTTCATTAACGCAGCTGGGGTGCGTTGCCAAAGAGCAGTTCTTCTGCTAATTAAACTCTGACGGTAGTGCCTTAGCAGGATACAGACATAAAGGTCTGAAAGGCTGAAGTCTGTCGACGAGAGGCTCTGAGAGACGAGAATCCCCAGATGCTCTTGAACGTGCACGAGTGTCGCTTGCTCCGTTCTGTTACTCCGGCTGTTAGCAGTGAAATGGGCGCCCGGTGCAGTTCACAGGGTGGTTTATTCCCCACCCTGGTGTGGGAAACTGGGAGTCGAAGCTTGCTTTCGGGCACAGAGCTTCATTTAGAAGGGCTGGGAAGCTGCAGGTCTCAGTTGTGGGATGGTTGGATTGAGGTGGGAGCATGGTCATGAGCTGTCGCCTCGACAGCAGGCAGCATGCTGGAGCGGACTTTGAAGGAAAGAGTTAAAGGGGAAAATGAGGAGATAGTACAGCGTTCATTCATTCAATGTTCTCTTGAAGATGGGTATTGCTAGGTTCACCTCCCCTGGTATTGAACAACACTGATGTTGTCCCTTGCTCTGAGGTTGAACTGAAAACCACAGTAAATCTGATATCTTGAATCAGCTCCATATTTAAAAAAAAAAAAAAGAAAAGCTAGTGGAGCTGAAGAAGAGGGGTACTTGGTAGAGAAACTTGGTGAGAAGTTGAAGGAAGACAGCAACAGAAAGTTTCAAACTGGAAGGAGTTACTCCACAGTGTTTTCCAAGGACCAGTGCTGTTTAGTCTTTGCGTGTTAATGTTATTAATGCAAAAAGTCCTGATGTGTCATGCAGAGTTGCTGATAGAAGTAGAGATCAATTCTTAATGTGAAGAGCAGGTGAGATGACATCGTGAGGAACCAATTAAAATTGCAATGAACTTCAGCAATACGAAGTAGAATGTCTAAGAGTTTGTAAGTGAGAGGTTATTAAATCTTCTGAGGAGAAGGTGGTGCTGGGTGTATACTAGCTAACAGCTGGATCACGAGCTAGCAGCGTTACACATGCAGGGAAGGATAAGAGTATTTGGAGATGCATCAGCAGAGATTTCCAGAAGAGAGGAAATTTTGGAGGTCTTCCCCAAGGCTCAGGTGAGATCTCTTTCAGGATATCACCATCACTCTGGTGTTCAGGAAGGGTGGATTTGAATGGGGACATGCATGGGTTGCTGAGAGATATGTCAGGAGGAGAGTTCATCTTACTCAAGATGACTGTAAGAGCTCTGATTCTTTTGCTTGGCACAGAGGGCCTGACCGACACATAAATCTGTATGAAGAGTGGTGAAAGGAAGGAGGGGAAAAAGCTGTAAAGCTACTTCTCGCCTGCTAAAATAGACCATCATGTGCATTTCTGATAAAATTTGAAGATAATGTGAGAAGCAACTCAGTTTTACGTTAGTAGTACCAGTAGTATGGTATCATGGAGAAGAGCCCCTTTGTTGAACTCCTTATGCATAATTAGAGACCCTCTTAGGTTTTTTTAGTCTCATTTTGCAGCTGGAGCAGATTCTTGGCCTTGTGGAGTGTCAGGGCCCACCGATGCACTGGTGCGTTTCTCTCCTCTTGTGCAGAAGGTGGCGTGTGCAAGGACTGTACGTGCGTTTCGGGTTATAAAATACTTCCCATTGCTACAGTGGAATTGCAGCTCTGTGGTGAGGAGGTCTCAGCTGTTTAACTCAACGTGGCAATAATAAACAGAACTGAAAGCAGGAAGTGAGGAAAACATTGGTCTTAACTGAAACAGCAGTTAGGGAGCCGTGCTGTGTGGCTGATGGTGTGGTGGCTAAACAGTTGCCTTCCCATCCTCATTTGCCAGTAGCTCAGTGTCCTATCCACACCTTTTGGGGCAATATAAAACTTTTTTTTTTTTCTCAAATATAAAACTTCTGGTTCCTAGAGTCTCATGTGTTTCAGAGACTTCTGCATGGCAAAGGCCTGTTTTGCTCTTCATCTGCTCAGATCAAGCACGTGAATGCTTTCCCACTAGGTGTGGGTAATGGAAAGAGCAGGCTGGCTGGCACATGGTGCTTTGATGGTTAAAGAGCTGGGTAGGTTCCCTATACACCCAGCCTTACCATGAACCTATGCAAGCAGGAACCTGTGTTTTCCTTCCACGTTCCTGCTTCCTTGAAGCTGGGGCTGAATTTACATCTATCTCTGGATATAGTGGAAATCAGTTGCTAAGGTATACCTATAGAAAACTGGCACGAGGGAACTCCTGGTCATGGCATGCGGTGTTGAGTCAGCAGCCTGAAAGGTTGGACTCCCCTGGTCAAATAAATGTCAAATCAGACTTCGTTGTTCTGCAAGTTGTGTTATCTTTTAAGCTAAACTTAACTCTTAAACTGATAGTTTAAGCAGTTAAAACTCTTAAGATCTAGCACACTGAGTGTTTTTAGACTCCTGCTCTAAGAAATCACCCACAAGGCTGATGTTGCGGGTGGAAGAGTACATGAATGCATAGGTTAGTAAAACGGACAAAAATGTATCTTTGTGGTTTTCTCTGTTTTAACATACTTTTTAAAAAATGCACTTTTACGTGTCAGTAGGATGGGTAACTTTCTGGAAAGTCTGTTTAGCAGGAGCTTGAAGTACTCTGTTCTGTATGTAGTTACCATGACTGTTAGTCTAAAATGTGAACTTTCCATTCTCTTCCCCAACCCTCTTCTGAAGCAACGGTTAGACAAAATAGCTTTGTTTTTATGTAAAAGGTAATGGGAAACTCCTCAGAATTCCAGAAAGCAGTGAAGTTGGTGATTGACACAGTTTCATTTGATAAAGACTCAACAGTCCAAGTTTTTGAGGCAACAATCAGGTACGTCGCTCTAAGTTTCTGTCTTTAAAACAGTAACCAGGTTAAAGACTTGGTGTGCACATATGGGAGAACCAAAGTAAAATCATTGATAAGTCTTTGGTAGGCTTTATTCCATAGTTGTTCCTTGAGTAAGTTGTTTTTTTAACCTTTTATGAAAATACTGCTTCCTTTCATAATTAAAATAATTGTAATGAGTCACGTATGACTTGAAGCAGTGATACAATGGTAGTCTCAACTGTATTTGGCTTGCAGACTACTACTTTTTTATTGTTGCTTTTGCAGCGGAGACTCAGATCTGTGCACAACAAACAACCCTGCTGGCAGGTTTTCCCTGTTTTGGTTTTCTTCCGTAGACCTTCTGTTTGCTTTCGCTTTCATTTTAGATGAAAAACAGGCCTGTTTGTCTTGGAGATGAGTTTAAGATACTGTCTGATTTTAAACAGCTTCATTTTCTGAATGTCTTAAACAGTGTTTATTCAATTGCTGCTTAACTTGGCTAGGCTTTCTTTTTTCTGAATACTAAATTCATATAACAACCTTACTGCCATTTGCAGGGGCAAGGTCTTCGCTCATAAATAGACTTGGTATGTTGTAAGGAGCTACTGGGTTAGCTAAATTTTTCATAACCAGATTTTGGAATTACTGTGGGTGAGAAGCAACATGACTTCTAGATGTTTTCACTGCTGGTGGGGAAAAAAGCAGATCTCTTTCTGTAGCACCTGTAAGGTGTACACAGTAATAATTCTGTTAAACGTGATACTGGTAAGGATTTAGCTGAAGAACTAGGTTCAGATCAGATTTAAAAACTGAAATCTTTTCTTTTTCCCATAGGGTTTTGGGAAGCCTGCTTTCTGCCCACATAATAATTACAGACACCAAACAGCCTTTTGGTGATATGACCATTAAGGATTATGACAATGAACTGTTGCATATGGCTCATGACCTAGCAGTGAGACTACTTCCGGCCTTTGAGAACACCAAAACTGGAATTCCATATCCTCGGGTAAGTGAGGGCATCAGCACAGTGGGGAAATAATCTAAAAGTAGTAACTCACCTGTCCTGCAACTCAAATTCTGTGCCTTGTGTGTGCCTTTGTATGTGCACTTGGGGTATTGAACCTGCTCTGAGTCACATTAAAATGGTATGGGGGGAAACTGTGCTAAGTTATGGTGACATGGATGGTATATAAGTTGCTCCTTATGTCTAGTAAATGTTTTCTTTAGGCGTTTTTTTCACTCTGTATATATTGTTCCGTACGGGTCAGTAGTCATTTGTTTCCATGCTGTTTGGCTGGAACGTACTCTGCCCTGTGCTTTCTTCCTATATATCACGCAGCAACAAACAATGCTGTCATTAAGAAGGTTAACAAGAAATGCTGTAAAGGCAAATAGCCTAGGAAAGAGACTTTATTGGTGACTTGGTACTAAGATAATTGTGATAAAATAAAGCTAATCTAAAATATTTGTCATACCGGGTTGGAATTTATCATTTTCTTGAATACTGCTTAGTGAGTACTCAAGAATACTGGGATATTCCTGAATACTGCATCCTCTTGTTTTAAGCAGATGTGGTTTGCAAGGAGAAGGATGTCAGTTCTAGTGGAACAACTCTAAACTGTAAAACTAATTAGCACTTGCCTGATTACTTTTAATTTCTGGGGACAGCAGCACTGCCTTTCCTCCAGTCCTGTCAGGCTGTAGAAACGTGAACTTTCACTTCTGTTCGGAGTCTGGTAAAACAGTTGAGGGTGGTGTAACTTCTCAGCATTTTGTTCTGTGGAGAAGTTGTGGAGCATTCACTGAGGAAACTCTTGGTTTCAAGAACACTAAATGAGGGGAAGCAGTACTTGCATCACCCTTGGAAGAACCTGAATGTTAGTAGAAATGATGAAAAAGTGGACTGAAATTTGGAAGGATTAGCAAGTATAAGAGTAGCAAAATTAGGATTGCCCACCTTAAGCATGATGTTATAAAGTTGAAAGATGAATTTCAGGAATTCTTCAGGAAAGCTTTTTGACCAAGCAGCGATATGCTGGCTTCCTAACTATATACACATTGCATGCTACGTATTGCAAGAAATAATAAAAAGGCTTTTTAATAAATATAAGGCTGAAGATGAGAGCACAGCTGTATGAGGTGCAGCCTGCCTTCTTGCTGTTAGCACCCTCTCTACCTGCTTCACAGGTCAATCTGAAGAAGGGGGTACCTCCAGACAGCAATAATGAAACTTGTACTGCAGGAGCCGGTTCCTTGCTGGTGGAGTTTGGTATCCTTAGCAGGCTGCTTGGCGATTCCACGTTTGAATGGGTGGCCAGGAGAGCTGTCAAAGCACTCTGGAGTCTCAGGAACAATAACACTGGACTGCTAGGTAATCTCCTCTGAGGTGATGCTATATTGACTGGCTGCATGTTTTAACCTACCTCAGTCTCCTGTAGCAGAATGCCATCATGCTACAGGTTTCTTTCATGTATTGTAAACTTTGTTGATCTGCTTCCTCTGTAGCTCTTAAGTCATGCTCTCCTGGTGTACTCATGGTTTCTCTTGACCAAATGGCACTAAGTAATTTTGTAAGAAAAATAGAGTATCTGAATGACTTCTTAGGGCACAGGTTTCCAAAGACAAATTTTTCATGAAACTGGGAAATGAAACTGAAGTTCTTGCATTTGTATCCCCATTAATATAATTTAGATTGGCAGATAACTAAAAGTGCTTAAAACAACAGCATGTGTGTGCTAGTGCCTTGGATGAATGCAGTGTAACGCTTTATTTTGGTAGTAATTTTTGATCATTCCTCCTTAAGACTTTCTGAAGATGTAATATTTCTAAGTTCTGGTTCTTGATTATTTTTCTCTGATGTACTTGGCAACTCTAGAGTAAACTTTTTGTCTGTTCTGAAAGGAAATGTTGTGAATATTCAAACTGGTCATTGGGTTGGAAAGCAAAGTGGATTGGGAGCAGGGTCGGATTCATTCTATGAATACCTTCTGAAGTCTTACATCCTCTTTGGAGAAAAGGAAGACTTGGATATGTTCAATGATGCTTATCGGAACATTCAGAACCACTTAAGAAGAGGGTATGTTATTGCATATGAGTATCAATTCCTTAAGCAATGAGTACTCCTGCAAGATATGAGAGATTGTACAGTGTTTTGTGTCGTGCTCTGGAAAATCTGTGTTCTCTTTTTTTCTTTAAGAACCAAAATCTTATTTCTCTGGTAGTCACCAGGAAATAAATTTTAACGTTCCCTTCGCTCTTTAGTCAACTGATCTGTATAGCATTATTGGGGCAAAGAAGCTAAATTGGTTACCGTCCAAGTTAGTAAATGTTAGGTTGAGAGAAGGCTGTAGAACTGCAAAGGAAATGTATTAAATTGGCTGGTTTAGTACTTCTTAAGGCCTGATCTTACCTAGCATGACTTTTTAGTAGAGATCCTGCCAACATAACTTTAGGATATGATGTACATACCTTTATGAGTTAATTTTTCTGAGAGCATGACTGATGTTTTGGTTCTTTTCAAAATGGCTTTGAGTCTAGCACAACAAATGTGTGGCACGTTCTCTTTGCTGGTGGCAGTGCTGTGAAATGAAACGTGCATTGTGTTCTTCTAAAATAGTGAATATTTGCACATGCTTATTGTTACTTGGCAGTCGAGAAGCTTGCAATGAAGGTGAAGGTGACCCTCCTTTGTACGTTAATGTGAACATGTTCACAGGACAGCTGATGAACACGTGGATTGACTCTTTGCAAGCCTTTTTTCCTGGACTACAGGTAAACTTTCATTCTGTTAAAGAAGGAACAACACAGTAGAGGGGTGTCAGAAAAGCTCATTCTAATCCTAGGCTGTCAATGAGTCTAAACATATCTTCTGAGATGAGCTTTAACCTGTGGGTTTACGCCTGGCCACTCTGATACGAGAGTCTTAGGGTGGTTCAGCTTCTGCATCAGCATAACAATAGTGGAAGGCCTGGCCTGCTCTCTACTAGATTTGAGATACTTCTAACTTTCCTCATTTAACCTCAGCATTTGTATATCATGCTGTGAGGCTGAGCTTTTAGTGTGAAGGAATTAATATGTTAGCGCTTTTTTTTGAGTAGGGGTATTTTTTTGTCTCTCCTTATCAGGGGAGTATTTTATTATATGGCGTGTCCTTATACAGAGCAGAAAGCAATTTGCTGGCTTGCAGTACTAAGTGTGCATGTTTATGGCTGTTGTTATGCCTAGGTATTGATAGGAGATGTGGAAGATGCTATTTGTCTCCATGCTTTTTATTATGCCATATGGAAAAGATACGGAGCTCTCCCAGAAAGATACAACTGGCAATTGCAAGCACCGGATGTTCCCTTTTATCCACTGAGGCCAGAGTTAGTGGAATCCACATATCTTCTTTATCAGGTACGTGACTTTTCTGAGCTTACAGCTCATGTTTTGGCAAAAATGGTTTTTTTCAGAAAGTCACTTTTTCTACCCCTAGCCTCTGCCCTGCTACAATTTGATACCTCTGGATATGCTTGTTCTTATACAGAGGCCTCTGTTCAGGCAGTAGATTGTTATACAATGTAGTTGCTATGTTGTTCTCTTGAAAAATAGCCTTTTTTATGAGACAGACAAAAACGAGACTAAAAAACCTTTTAAAAAATAACTGGCAGATTTTTACAAGGTAGAGACTTGTGACTTCTTCACAGAAATTGTTGAAGTAAATGTAATAGCTTTCCTTGCTGAATTGTCTAGGCACAGTCTCCAGCTGGCAGAAGATACAGTAAACTAAAATAACTTTCTGGCTGCAAGAAAGCTATCAGAGAGTTTGAATTTACTACAAGTTTTATTAGGATTTGCACTAAAGCAAATGTGAGAAGCTTGCACAGAGTAATCTAAGTCATGTTGCTATAAAGATAAGTTTACTGTAATACACAAGAATCTGATACTACTAGGCCTTTGTTGTAAGTGTTATTTTTACAAGATTTCAAAATTGCTGACTCTAACTCTTGTCTGTCTTCCTTATTTAGGCCACAAAGAACCCATTTTACCTTCATGTGGGAATGGATATTCTGCAGAGTTTGGAAAAATATACAAAAGCAAAGTCAGTCTTCAATGTTCTTTGTCTTCTCTCACTGCTATATACGTATATTTTATTGTGTAAATATTTAGAATCCAGTCTGCCAAATGTAGGTAAACAAGAAAACCTAACCCTCCGTGAAAGCCACAAGTGATGATATATATATTGAACAATTATTTCTTTCTCATCTGAAAATGAAATTATAGTCCAGTGACAACTTTATGCCTTCAGAATTTTATAACTACCTTTCAAAATGCATTTTTCATGATCAGTTGCTAAAACCTGGTAAAATCAGTAGGTTTTCTTTTTTCTATGGATCCTACAAGAATATATCTAACCTCATGGGCCCATGGTGTTTCACTGAACTGGAGGGATGGCCTCTAAGATAGATGCTGTTGCATATCAGCTTTCATCTCAAGACTTCTTGCAAGACTCAGAGGAAAGATAGCAAATTTTTATTCAACTGTTGGTATTTACTGATTGTGTAGACAAGCCTGTACTAACCATAGGAGAGTATAAAACAGTGCCATTCTGCAGTTAAGTGGGATTCAGATGCTGTGTAGGGCGTTGACTGAAAGAATTACAAGTGCACTGTGTGACAGCTTGCAGCTTCGTCATTTGTCAAGTGTTGGTGGGAGGGAAGAGTAGGTAGCTCGGGAAGAAACCTTTGCATGAGACCAGGCTTCCAGACCTGGGTTTCTCATGTGCTCAGTATGGGGGAATCCCCTGTTTTGTGCAGGGTGCCTTGAAGGGTATCTTACTGCTTTGAGAGACTCTTAATAAATCTGGGCAATGGAATAGATGAGCCACAGGGTCAGTGATTACAGTGTCATCAGAATACCAGAAGCCAGTAATCAGTGCTTACTTGTAAAAGAGACTTGTTTCATTTTAACTTCACCCCTAGTGACAATTGGAATGGTCTGAAGTTAAGGAATATCTAGGGAGCACTTTGAGATCAGAATGCGTGGGAACTAAACCCAAGCTAATCTTAAATCTTGCAGGTGTGGCTATGCCACATTACACCACGTTGTAGAGAAGACAAAGGAAGATCGAATGGAGAGCTTTTTTCTCAGTGAAACATGTAAATATTTGTACCTGGTATGTATATGTTCTTCATTTCAAAGATACTCTCTTGCATGCGCTGGGCGCAAACGTGGCACAGCGAGAAGGCAGGATGTTGTTAATTAGAAACTGCTGTGCTCTGGGGAAGAAGGGGTTTAGCTATTGGAGTGTATCGGAGAATGCGCAGCTCTTCTTTCTTTGACCCTACCCTAATCTCGGAGGTTTGGGCAGCTGCTGGCTGGAGAGCTGGCAGCTCTTTTTGGGGCGAGCTGGAAAGGAGAGGAAGCAAGACTGAAGGAAGCTACTGCTCAGATCTGAGCTAAATTACTGCTTGTAGCCATTTTGCCTGCCTCACAGCAGCCTCCGATTTCTCCCCATCAGGCTTTGGCAGTCACAGGAGAAAGCATTTCAGCCAACACTGCTTAAGCTACTGTTCTCAATCTCCTTTAGTGTAGAAAAACAAATAAATCTGTGACTGAATGGAAATAGTGGATGCCAGCCTAGAAATGCCTGCGTAGTGCAGCTTAGAAAAATAAGGGCATTTTAAGTTGTGTGAGAAGTTTTTCTTTTGCTCTCCCCTGTTAACTGTTAAAATAAATCTCTTGCATTAAAACTATTTATTTCCATTTGCTCTAACAGTAGTTACCCATTTAGCACTAAAAGGTATGCTTTTTGTGTGATACTTCAAATGCATGAGTGTGTGCGTTTTAACTTACCGTTGATGGGACATGAAGAATGTTGCACACATACTATAGCTGTCTCTTCCATCTCTTGTTTAGTTGTTTGATGAAGAGAATCCACTGCATAAATCTGGAAATAAGTATATGTTTACTACTGAGGGACATATTGTGTCTGTGGATGAACGTTTTCGTAACTCACTGTGGCAAGACATCCTCCCTGCAGAAGAGGACAGCGCAGAAAAAATTAAGCCTAATGAATTAAAGGCAGTCAACTTCAGTTCTAACGTAAGGAATACACAGAGTCTTCATGGTTGTGTTGCTGGAGAAGGGATGTATGTTGAACTGGATTAGGCAGTAGAAAAAAGAGCCATTTGGAAGTGTTACTTTAGGGCTCTGCAGTGTTTCCTTTATAAATGTCAAGTATCTGAGAAGCTCCCTTGTGAAAAACACTTTCAGTAGTGGAATAAATGGACTGGGATAATGTGAGAGTGATTATGTTGAAGGTGAAGCCTGTCCCCTTTGAAGTATTTTGCAGCAATTAGTTTGTTCTTTCTTAATTTATTTGCAATTATGTTTCCCTTCCCCTTTTCTTTGCCCTTAAAATCTTCCAGTGTTGCTGTGATGGGGGAAGAGAAAAGCAGAGGGTCATTTAAACAGAGCTTTTTTTGCCCTGAGAATGGTTTTGAGGCATGTAAAGGTGACCTTTGTTAGCTAGGCATCAACTGAATACAGAGCTATGGATCCAGTGCCCATCACCAACCAAAATAGATATGTTTTTAATACAGAACAATTTTTTAAAATCTCTGCTAGTAGGTTCTAGCATGGTTCCTTTCCTGCTCCCCCCAGTCCTGCAGAAAAAGAGCATTATTTTAAAAAACATTCACAGTTGTCATAGTGAAGGAAGTCTCAGTTGAATAACAAGCTGCAGTAGTTTGGCATGTATTTGGAAGCTTGCAGCCTGCACTAGGGAAACACTTGCTGCTCATTTATGTGGTTTGTGCTGTAAGTTTACAAAGAGTGAGGGAGAGTCGGGACCAAAAGTGCTATTGGGTACAATTTTCTGCACTGAGAGGAAATCTGTGGTTACTGATGCTGAAACGCCTGCTAGATTACAGAGGGTATGGGACTGCCTGTTTTTGTATTTGAGTTCTTAAAAATATTCTCATTTTGTTAACAGTGTAACAGAGTTCCTGATGAGAGGAGATACTTACTGCCATTGAAGAGTAACTACATGAGACAGATTGATCGAATGGTGGGCTTGATCTGAATGGTTCTTCAGAGTAACTTTTATTGTATGTCAGGAGGAGCATGGGATTTGGCTGTAGACATTCCTCTCCTCTTCAGCTACACACCTGCATATGCTGAGTCACTTGGGTATCCCCCATGCTTGTTAGTTTTCAATTATGGACATGAAGGGAGATCAAGTTCTCTTACGAGTTCTGTCTTCTGAACTGTGGTAACTCCATGTGCCACCTGAATAGAGATTTCTTGTTTTAAGACTTCCTATGAAAAACGTTGTTGCAAATGAAGGCTGACTGTACTTCAAAAAAAAAAAAAAGAAAATTGGCATGTGCCACTTAGCTACCTCTTCGTAGCTGTATTACAAATGTCCCTTTAGAAAAGGGTCTAGTATTTAATTTGAAATCATCTTGGGATTGGGGAAGGAATGGGACAGTGCAATTTCTTACACCAAGTTTAATCATTGAATTATTCTGGCTAGCAATACACAACCTTAAGTACTACTCAGGTAGGAACCCACTGGTAATGGGTTTTGCTCAAACAAAAACGCTCTATCTAGAATAGTATCTTACAAAGATAACTCCTGATCATATAAGAAGCTATCAGTATAGTCATGATGTCCCTCATATACACAGTTGTATAGAACTGCACAGTCACAAGAGCCTGTGGCTACAGAAACCAGTAATAAAACAAATCAGGTGCCTTTTTTTCTAAGGGAATGGGGGGGAGGGAAGGGGAAATTGCAAAGCCACTCAGCTGTCCAAGCAGCTAACTTTATATAGCTTAGCTGAGCAGAATTTCCAAAAGTTTCGTTGTTTGCCACGTATCTAGTGCCTTTTCAGGAGAGATGCTGCTAAGAACTGGTATAACAGTACATGAAGAACAAACTATTTCACATTCCTGACAGCATTAATATGTTAGTGCCTTAAGTTTTCTTCACTAGCAGGAAAAACTGAGCTTGCTTGGGAAGGTGGATAAAGTATTTCTGATTAGCTAGTTACAAAATACAGTGGATTCCAAAGTAACTTATATATGAGATGAATTCTCCCCCCCCCCCCCTTTTTTTTTTTTTTTTAAAGATACTGGAAGAATATCAACTGCTGTGCCCAGCCCAAAGAATACTTGTGGGCTGGATTTATTCTTGGTCCCAGTTTAGTTAGGGGCTGGCTCTGCGTCACCCTGGGGATTGAGTTAGTGAGAGGACTGAGCCTGCGGTATGCTGACTTCCCTCTGCCACAAGACAGTTTGGTACGTGCCATCATAACAGGGTTGTGGCTGCAGCAGCTATTGATGCTGACCATAGTGCTATACTGTACCTGTAAACTGTGCCTTTTGGTTCCAGTGAGGAATGGTGAAAAAATGGTGTTGTTTCACCCCACCATCTTGAAATACAGCTCAGATATGTTTGAGGAATAACTGTCTATGAACTTTCAGGAAGAAAGCAGTTAAAGTCAGGCAGGGCTATTGAGGGATGAAAACAAACTGAGGCCAAAACAACTTACTTTAAATATAACAGTTGGGTTTTTTTCAGTGACTCCCTGTTGCTTACATGCTTTTTACTTTTGACTACAGTTAAAGTAGTTGAATGTTACTGTTGGGTTCATTATTTTTAAATTAAGGCTTAAATATAAGGTCAAACTTAATCTGCTGTATTTTCACCTTCTTATAACAACATCGGTTTTCATAAACCATATGTTGCAACTCAAAACATTTCTAATAAATATGAAGTTAGTGCTGAAGAGGTTATTGTTTGAATCTTTTAGTATACAGATGCATCTCAGGGACTTCGTTGTAGAATCTTCTATTCCATGATAGTTGGATCTTGTATTCAGGCAAAAAAAAAAAAAAAATAATGATCCTGTCTTCTTAGTCTTATTGTGTGTGTTTTAAGGGGGGAGAGGGCTGGAGGGGGGAGAGGGAAATATGTTAAGATTTCCCAAAGCATTGCAATAGAATTGGTTGCCTTGATATTTGAGGCAGCTGGCAATTCCAACCCCTGTAGAATTGGCTTTGCAAACCTATTACTGGAATGTCTTAGTTGCCTATTTCAAAGCAAAACGTAAATTCAAGGTGTTATGATCCAAAGAGGTATTGGGAGAGGTTCAAGGTATAGCTTCTTAACCAGTAAGCGTTGCCTGGGCATGCAGGTATGGTTCAGTTTGTAAACATGTAAAGAACTGCAGGACGATAAAGGGATTGCTTTCTGCTGACTGAGGGAGGCAGAAAGCAAAAATGTCTGGGCTTTCTGAAATGCTGCTACTGGGCCAGATCTTCTGATTGTAGCTCTGAAATGAGAAGTGCTTGGTAGTGTGGAAGCCAGACGCAGCATTCCACAACTGGCCATTTAAAATCGGGGCGTAGCAGGTGCCAGGATGGACATTGCCCTAGGTGTGTTGGTGGCTGCTTCTGGTAATGATTTTTCCCGACTTGCAGTTTAGCTCTCTGAACATGCATTATATACCTTGCACTTGCCTCTCAGTGTTTGTGCCTTCTGAAGCACCTGTACCCTGATAAGGCTTCCAGCCAAGTGTTATACACAGAAATCTGTTTCAGAGTTTTCCTCGGAGAATTACACAACTATAATGAAGTTGCACAACTGTTCTGCCACTGTGCTTTTCCCTCTCATATATTGCCAGAAATAGAGTGAGAGGTAGCTGTACAATGGGAACGGTATGAGCGGGTATTGCAGCCTTTCAGCCCTTAGTGACTCGGACCGTTAGTTACAGTGCCAAATAGTATGTGGTTAGCTTCTCATTAGAAACTGCATTGAAATTGTTGCCAAGGTGATCTGACAGTCATCTTTCCATAGGAACAGTTTTTGTCTGCAAGGAGACTGGTGGCAACTACGTGGTAAAAGGCTTTGTATTCTTTAAGGAGCCAATTTTTCTTCCTCTTTGTTTTAAAAACGCTTTGATACATTTTTACTTTGTAATGACAGGGCATATGTTATGCACTAAAATTAAAACTTTTGTATAAATCAATGACACCAAAATGAAATTGATAACACTGCTGGAATAACTTGCTGAAACAGACTTTTGTATTTCTTGGTATAATGTGCAATATAAATTTTTCCTAATTAAAAATGCAATGTATGCTTAATTGTTGTTTTTCCATGAAGTATTTAATTGGGGATGGGGAAACTTTTAAGAGGACCAAATGCTCTGTCATGAAATGTCCTAAATTTTCAAAACTGAGCTTAAATTTTATGAATCTGAATTAAAAAATGGTGTATTTGACCACTTTTATGTGTGTTTTTCTTATAGCGTAGTTCTTATAAGGCCATCTGAAGCTTGCAGGTGATCTCCCAAATGCAGTGAAAAGATGTGTTCGAGTGTGCATACCTGATCTTTGCCATTCACCAGACAGGAAAACTTCAGCAGTTGAGGGTGACCTGGGAGTAAGGGTGAATAAAGGAAAACATATTTGAAGTCTGTGTTCAAGCAGATTTGTGGCTCTCATTCAAGTTCTCCGTGACTTGGCCCATCTGAAGAGCTCAAGACCTCTTATTTCAGTAACAAAAGTCCCCAATCAGTTCTCTAGTTCTGTTGTAGGTGTCTACAGCAGTCGTGTTGTGTGTGGAGAATGTAAGTCTGACTCTGTGCCCCAAAGACAGTAGACTGGGAATTGACTTTTTATGAGCCAGCCTTAGTCATGAACTGTCTCTGCTAAGAGCATTGCTGTCTATTACAGCAAATACCATGTTACTCCACTTTCTTAGAGGCTTGGCATACTGCTGGGTATTTTGGGGAGGAAGGAAAAGACTGCCTCAACCAGAACTTACCAGTTCTTTGTCTCCAAGAATAACGTAGCTCTGTCTTTGCCTTAGACCTGGTTAGCTCAGGAACGCATAATTGAGGTGTGCAAGAAATAGCTTTTATTTTCCCTGGGGGAAATGAGACTTCTCAACCATATCCTTGCAATAGCACACAAAGTAAGTTAATGTTTTGGAGAAGGGATTACTCTCTGGTGAGGGCTTTCTTGTCAGGTTCATCTGCCTTGGTTACTAGATATGAGATGCCTTCTTATGTATGCTGGATTTTCATCTAATTAGAACAAGGGATGGTTGATTACTGCAGGAAAAAGCAAAAAACCTCCCCACCTCCAAAACAAAAAGCTTCTTTCTTCTCCCCCATCCCTCTTTCATTGTCCCTGGATAATGATTCGAGGAGCAGCCTGTGCTGAAATCTGTGATTTGACGTGGAATGAAGAAATGAAGTGTGGTAGCATCAAGCAGTTGACCTCGTGAGCAGGTAGCTGAGTCTAAGTACGGACCTACTTGCTGGTGTTTCCTAATACCACTTTCTCCAAGTTGGTCCATGAAGAGCCTAGTGCAGGTGGGAATTCTGCACCGAGAACCTTACTGGGCTCTTTTCAGTCTATGGATAACTGTACCCTGGGAAATAGCTCATGCTGTTTATTTAAACACAGAGGAATGTGGAAACAAGCTATCTGACCATCACTTTAATATTTTTTTCTTTTTTTTGTTTTCCTGGATTTGTTTTCTCTTTGATTGACAGTATCTCTTCTGTTCTTTTCTGTTTCATAGTCCTGACTCAAAGGCTGTTGAAGCTGACAGGGCACTTTCTGTTGTCTGTCTTGATCAAACTCCAGGTTATGAGGAAAAGTCTATTGAACATGATGTTCAATGTTTGTAATGTTTTTAAAGTTCCTCTGAATTTTCAGATGATGAGATTTTTGCCCATCTAATGCTACTTTTGCTGGACTCAGACTTCCAAGTTTCAATTCTGAAGTAAGCGTAAGTGGGCTGAAATCCTGATTTTGGGGAAAGAACCAGGGCTCTAATGTTCACTGTGGTTGCACATTTACTAGTGGTGTCGCTGCCCTGAGCTACTATTTGCTCCCTTTCCTTATCTTGTCTTGCTTCCTTATCTGCTGTCAGGCGGTTGGTCAATGTGTTACAGCTCTGAAGTGGGACTGAGTGTTTTGGTTGCAGTTTCTCTTAAGTCCACATTTAAGAAAATATCTCAGAAAAGCCACTCTTCCCATTCTCGGTTTGCTGGCAGATTTGAGTACAGTAAGATTTTATGTGATAAAAGATCTACAGTCTGAAAGTGTGTGTGTGAGAACTCATTTTTTTAGGGTGTAATGCATCAGGCTAACCTAGCATTACGGCTAAAAAGAAGTGACTTCTGGTAGCTGTGGACAAAGGTCTTTTGCTTGGGCTCCTGTGCGTTTGGTGGCAATGCTGTAGGTCTGATCTGCTTCCACCAGAGACCACTCTTGTGCCACTGTTTGAAGATTTCTGTCTGTTGTATAGCAGCAAGACAACAGTAATATCTTGAAGGTGGAGTGTTGGAAAAATGTAGTTTTATAGCTTTGTGGAGCACTGCTTCTCCTTTAGGGGGAGCTGAAAAGTGTTAAGGAAAGATGAGCGTGAAAGGCAAAGACGTGTGGTGCTGCCAGCAGCCTGTCCCAGCCGCACCGCTCCCTCGCTGTGCTTCTCCCCGCGGGTGCGGAAAAATCATCTCCTCTAGTTCCTAGAAACATGTACCTTTGTCCTTGCTTGAAACTTAGAGAGAAATTTTGTTTCACTGACCACCACTCGTATCGTTTATTCATCTAAAAGAGATCAGCAAGTGTTCGGTGAAAGCTGCTTTGTACTCCTTCTGCCTTATTTGTCCCCCACTTAACTTATACTGATCAGAAGGCCATTTGATTGGAAAGATTATATTGAAAAGCATCTTCCCCCTGCCCCCCAAGATAATGCAGTTTCTGTTGCCATAAATTTTGCATGGCTACAGAAGATGACAGCTTGGGAGAGCTGCTCTAGCCTCATTAGCACAACTTGACATTCCAGTGACGAGGGTTGGTTGCTCCCGTTTTCCAGGAGGAGCCAGCAGGTTTGATTCTTAACATAGTAACTCTAGGAAGTTCTGTAAAGCCATTTTTTGTTTAGGTAGTGCTAATAAGGGTGAAAAAGGTACCTGTACGTCCCAACCTGTAACTGGTGAAGATGCACCGACCTCCTGCGAGCTGTGCAAGTCACAGGCAGGAACGCTACCGATGGCACTGGGCGACGGACTGGGTTAGGAGCTGCTGCGGTGGCTGGGTGAACTGGGAGAACAGCCACATTCCATGCTTTTTGATCAGGTGCGGATTTACTGGGTTGGGGAAGGAGCTGGAGGAGGTTTAGACCTTTCCCGCTCCTTGTCCATCTCTCTCCCTCCCCAGAGAGGCAGCTCCACACGGCTCAGCCTGGCCTTGCAGCGTAAATCGGTCTGAAGTCTCTGCCCATGCTGCAACGTCAGTGTAAGCATTCATCGAGTGTATATTTAAATTCAAATTATTTCACCCACTGTTTCAAATGAAAAATATGTATAAAGAAGCTTCCTGAGTGTGCTGTGGCTTGGCACCATATTCCAGTGTCCACGAGGAGCAATGAGTGTGGCTGGGAGCGCCCCAGCAACCTCCCCTGCCCTTGGGGAGAGCAGAGATCGTACTGACGGCTTCCTTGGCAAACCTCTCCTTGGAGGACATTATTGCACATTTTTAGAGGCAGATTACAAAATGCAGCAGCATTTGCACACTCAAGGCAGGTGTTCTAAAAATGTGAAAAACCAGGTTAGAAAAATGAAAAAAAAAAAAAAAAGAGAAAATAAAAATATTTTACTTTATTAATATTTTTGAATAATTGAAATTACTTGCCCTGTAAGGCCCAGAGGCTTTTGCAATAATGGCAATCTGCATACTATTAATTTTTTATAATGTTCATTTGGTGGAATAAGTAATTCGTAACATTAATAGCTCTTGAAAAGTACCATGAATCAATTATCTTCATCATGTAACAGTAGTGCTAGCAATCTGGCATTATATGGTTTTGTCAAGGAGCTGCGTTTTGTTAACTTCAGATGAAATACAAAACTCTGTTTTGAAAAAATATTGCTTTTTCTTCTTTTACAGAGGAGATTGATTTTTAAAGCAGCCTTCAGGAGGAAAAATTAACTCTAAAAGGAGTTTTTAAATAAGCATTTTTAACAGAACAAATATCCCCTTGCTCTTGGATGCTGCTTAATGAAAAAACAAATTATGCGGTAGCTACAGATTTTTTTTTTTCTTTTTTTTGCAAATGATTACTCCTCCTTTCCTTTTGCTTCCATACCCGCAGCTGAGTGCAGCACTGATACACCACAGCAGAGCCTGGATCTGCATTTTATGCACATCAGCGGGCTTTTTGCCATTTTAATGTGCTGTCATTAAGCAGTATGGTACTTTGCGGAGTGTAGTAAGAATAATTAATCCATAATTCAGTGAAAAAAAAATCAGATCCAACAGAGCTGGGGTTGTTGGGGTTTTTTCTAGCCTTTTTTTCCTTTTTTTTTTTAAATTCTTTTTTTCCCCTCTCTTTTTCCCCACTATATAAGCCCCATTCAGTACATTTTACACCCAATTGCACAATGATTGGAGACTGACAGTCTGAAGTCCTTTGCTGCCTGCCAGGGCAGAGCAGGTTGCATGATGTTATGCGAAGCTGCAATAAGAGCTAGTGACACTTTGATGGCAGTTTTATGCTCACTGGGTCACTGAGGTTGGGCGGCTGCTCTCCTGGATAGCGAGAGATGCAGGTGCTGGCTGGTGGGCTGAGGCACGCTGGAAATGAGAGGCTTTGGTATTGCCGCCTGTGGAGCAGGGCATGTGGCAGTGCCCCCGTCCTGTCCGCCGTGGCTCAGCTGGGAAAGCTCTGGACATTTCTTGGGCTGCGTGGGAGCGATGCACTGATTGCTGCTTGCTGCTGCAGCAGCCACCAGCCAGAGCCAGTGGGCACTGACCTGCAAAAAACCCAGAGAGAAGCTCCTTAAGGATACTGGAATTGATGCTTTTCATTTAAAATGGGTGAAATTCCTGAAAATAGTTAAATTATGGCATGGATGCAATTGTGCCTTGGAGTAGGTGGAAGGTTCTCTCTGCTGCTTCTATTACAGCTTGGCTTTCAGCTTCATCGTCTTTGTCTGTGGGGGAGCTGGAAGGGCAGCCTTCCCAAAACCTCTCCTCAGATCTTGGTAGCTGCCAAACCCATGTGAAGCTCAAACAATAGCAGCGTCCCAGTCTTCAGCTAGAAGAAACCTTGAATAATACCTGTTCGGTATGACCCTTCGTACCTGTGATCACCTGGTGGGAGCAGGACACGGGGCACCTTGATCAAACACTGGCAGACTGGGGGCTGGAAACGCTCTGTTTGTGCTCAACCTGTCGATGTGAAAAATTCCTGTTCATTAGAAAATTTGGGTGAGTGCATGTCCCTTTTCTTTGTCTTATGCTCCTGAGAGGATATTGCAAATGAAGATTTAAAATCCAGCGTGTGCAGCTGGGAGGTCCGGTGGGGCCATGCTTCCCTGTGCAAATCCATGGTATCAGTTAGGTCAGTTCTTTGCACGGGTGCTTTGCACCTTCCTCCTTCTCTTTGAGGTTGCACAGGTTGCCCAGAAAGGCTGTGGAGTCTCTGTTCATGGGGATGCTCAGAAGCATCTGGGCATGGTCCTGGGCAACCAGCTCTGGGTGGCCGTGCTTGAGCAGGGGTTTGGACCAGGCGACCCCCAGAGGTGCCACCAGCCTCAGCCAGCCTGGGATCTTCATGGTGACCACGGAGGCTGTGGTGAGTGGTGCTGGCTGCACAGGAGGGGTCTGATCTGAACCTGATGTTCTCCTCTGACATTGGGGCAGCCCCAGGCACTGCAGCAGGACTGAATCCTTCAAAACCAGCTTTAATTGCAAACATCGGCGTAATCGGTGTAATGGGTGTTGTGGCTCTGCAGCTGCTGTAAAGCAGCTCCTAACGGGGGATGCTTTGATAAGGTTAATGACTCCTCAGCTCCTGAAATGGCTCTCATCTTAAAACATCCTGAAATCTCAGCATCTGGTGCTGGCTGAAAATGTGCGATAAGGAGAAAGAAAGGAGGTCTGATGTTAATTTTGAGATTCATTGAAGTTTGGGCAGTTCATGTACGAATGGAGATCACAGTGGGGTCCTCTGTGTTTCAGTACAGTCTTGATTTATCCATGGCTGCCTTCATCCTGGGAATGCATTTGCACTGAGACAGAACACACAGGGGCAAAGCAAGGATGCGACCGTGGAAAGGGGTTTAAGGTGATACATTTAAAACTTCAGAAGTGAAAACGCTATTAAAAATGTATTATTCATAATGTGAAAAATGTGGCCTTTCACTTCTGTTGACACACAATTATTAGGGTTGGAGGATTACTGAACCTGAATTTGTTTTGCTACTGACACCGCACAAATGAGCCCCAGAACTTTTTGAACCAAGGAAGCGATTTAGTGATCAGTACGAAGGTAAAGAAAAACATAGGCCTTGTCTGATAGCGTGCACTGGGGCTAAAAATATACAGTAGCAATTTCGTGGGTGACCTGTGCTGTAATGTGATCCTGATGATCCCAAACTGAGTGCACATTTATATTTTGATTGCCTGCCTGTTAGCAAAACAAGCAAATGGCTTTTGTAGGGCAGATCTGTTGGGATGCAAAGGGGAACTGGACAAGATGTGACGGTGCTCTGCAGGAGCCATCGCAGCTGTTTGTGTGTGTGCAGGTTTGTGCTTCTTTGCTGACAACAAAAGCCCTGGAGACTCTAAAAACAGTAAAACTCCATAGTTTGGTTTTTTTCAGCTGAGCTGGCCATGTTCATCCGCTGTGGGTGATGCTAGACCTTTGTGCAATGGCAGGGGTGTGATGTCACACGCATGTCACCGCCCACGTCGTGCGTCCTGCTTGCTGGCAGAGCTGCAGCTTTGCCTTCTCCTCCCAGCTCCCCCCAAACCATGTTTTGGGGAAGAAAAATGTGCTCAGCCCATCCTTTTTCTTTTTCAGTGGTCTCTAGCTTAGCACCGGAAAGATTTCTCTTCAGCGAGTGAGGAATGTTTCAGTTTGGTGATTAATTAGTATTGCTATTAATACAAGATGCGATTCCATTACATTAATCTATCTTATTGGTCAGGCTTTAATTAATTAGGTAATAAAAGCGACCCTAAAAAAAAAAAATCTTGAATGCTGGTTAATGAAACCCATGGATCTACTTATTAAGAATTAAAACCTTTCTCCTTTTAATATTTTTCTGCATTATTAAACCCTGCTCAGTTTCTTTGTATGGTTTGTCCTATCAATAATGAGAGTCTTATTTCTGAATTGCTTTGTGTGAGCCAAGAAATCTAATATTATCTAATTAGGGAGAACTCTTCCTGCATAATAAATGCAGGAGCAGCAAAATCAATTTGTTCCAGGCATTTTGTATTACTGTTAAAAAAATCTAGTCTGATACACTGTACACCAGTTTTCATAGAAAAAAAAAAAAATCCTTCTCTGTGGATGAAGAGCTGGTCCCGTCCCTAGGTCCAGGCAGCCTGGGCAGCCCGGCTTGGAGTGGCTGGGGGCTCTGGTGGGAGCAACACCTGCCTCCATCCCAAAGGTACTGTACAAAAAAGTTATAGTTTTGAAGAATTTGCACAGTCTGAATGCATCCATCCCCTCCCTGGCCCAATATTTTCTGGTGCGTAATTATTTTGGTCCCTGCAGGTTTTGAGCAGGTTAGTGCTGGATGGCGTGGTGCTGCCGTCTGTGTTACAGGGTTGGATGCAATAAAACAAGTCTCTGCTTTGTTTTCCAGTGTGTTGCCTTAGCCTTTTCTTCCTCCTGCCTAGGGCCAGGGATTTCACTGGGATTTGCTGCAATAAATGTTCAGTGAATTCATTGCAGGAGCAGTTTTGAGGCTTTAATACTGAAAGAATGCAGAGGATCTCTTTTTATGTATTTCACCCTCTTGTGTCAAAACATTTATGGTTGTAGCTCGAAAGCGTGGAGGGCTTTTGGAGACGAGCTCAGCAGCTGCCAGGGCAGCTCGGCACATGGGGAGGGCAGCTGCTGCCACCAGAGCCGGCCCGGGGACCGACCGCTGCACACTGGCTCCCGGCTGAAACCAGGAGCCTGTTTGCCCTGGGGACAGACGGGGACAGAGGGGACAGGGCAGGCAAGTGCTGCAGCAGACTCCTGAGGTTAAGCCTGTGGTTTGGCTGACTTCTGATGCAACAGCTTGTGACTGAATTAGTTTTGAGGAAAGGAGGAGACTAATCTCTGTTTAAAAGATAATTAAAAAGATGCAAGTGGATGCAACCTGGGGAAAAAAAAAAAAAGATAAATGCAAACAATAAAAAGGAGAGAAAACTAGGAGACGTACGTAGTGTTCCAGCCCCAGGAGAAGTCAAAAACAGTTCTAATGGCAATCCATAGTGAAACAGTGACATTAATCATTGCGTGAGATGCAGGATCCCTCCTCGTCCTGTGGCTTCTGCCAATGGTCACCAGCGAGTGACAGCAGGGCTGGTACAAACCAAAAGCGGTGCAGGCATAGGCAGATGTTTCAAACCTTGGAGCTCAGGTAGGGGTGCTTTGAGAGGGGGGTACTGCATAATTTATCACTGCTTTTTCAAGAGGGATATTACTTTTCTAAGCAAGAACAAGAGAAGATTTATTTTCCTATAGTGCTACAGTTTGTCATATGGTAGGCTGAGGAAAATAATCTTGATGGCACTGTGCATAAAGTTTTACAGACTGCGTCCCCCTTTGCTGTCAGCGGGTGTTTTTGCTATTGACTTTACTCAGTCCTGGGCTTGGCTGTGTAAAGGGAAAATATTGTAGGAAATAAAAAAATAATAATCAAGTCATTAGGCAGCTTGACATTTATTTCTGAGTAATTATATTTGGTGATAGCCTTCTTAGTTTTAAAGTAAAGGTAAATGACTGTAAAATAGCAATTAAACCCCTCAACATTGTATAAATTATTGTCATTGTGTCGCCAGTTATCACAGAACCTCAAAATAAAAGGTGGTATTGCTGGGTAAGCTTCTCTGTAGTATAAAAAATGCTATAGTAATGCTGAAATGCTACAGCTCTTAGATTGTTATCATCACAAAACCAACGGTTTTTGCTAAGAAACCCAGATTCATTAAGAAAGGGATAAAAAACCATATAAATAACATGCACATTTAAGGTTTCTGAAAGCTGTAATTTGCCAGGTGGTTGCACTGAGGGAAAGGTCCTTCCATCATTTCATCTCCTCTGATACTACTTATTCCAGACTGGGTAGTTGCTGCCTGTTGTCACTGCTTGGGAGAATGAAGTGTTGGTGCCTTCACCTCACAGACGTCTGTAAATGTAAAGAATTTCTGACATGATGAAGGAATTTTTCTTTGCTGTTTCTACTCTTGATGACACCGCTGCAGTGATGTCAACTGCTGAACATCACTTTTAGCTTGTGAATCTCGTGCAACAGGTGTCTGCAAACTTAGGGCATGTGGAAACGCTCCCAAGTCGCTTGGTCTGTTGTGTATCTGCAGTCGGACCCCAAAGGCAGAGCACAGAGGGGCTTTGGTCAGAAGGGCAGGAGCGCAGTGCTCCCCAGAACCCTTTATCATTAGCAACTTCCTCAGGTGCGTCGGGAAGGCGATGAGAGTGCAAAGCAGCGTAAATGCAGAATTGCACCGCAGGGACAGGAAAATGCAGGTTTTGTCACTTGGAAATGGGGGAATGGATTGAGCCAAAGCCCTGAAGAAAAATGTCATACCTGTAGAGATACTGCGTTAGCTTTTGTAATGTAGCAATAGCAGGCACAGTAAATTAGCAGTACCCTCAAATTAAAATTTCCTATTCGGGAAGTGTGAGGCTTGTGCTGCTTTTCTGAAAAACCTATCATGAAGCAATTACCTGGTGATAAAGCTGTGGGGTTTTAATCAATACTGGAGGTTGTGTATACTTGCCTTTTTAATTTAGAGGTTATGATTTTTAAACGCTATTCTAAACCTTGCTATTAAATTAAGGACTACTTTGAGGTCTGTGCCATGAGGTTGTCTTACTGATACTTGTCTTGGTCAAAAAGAAAAGGTTGTTTTTTATTTCCAGTTACTGTTATTGAACAGAAGGAAGAATTGAGAGCCCCTGCAGAAACCTGGGTCCCTCTGGGAGACTGGGTGGCCTCTTGCTCCTCCGGCAGCTTTAGCAGCCCTTGGTCACTGGAAAGAGGTTTAATTCCCAGCTCTGCAGCCACTTTTCCTTCCCGAATCGCACCAGTTATTACACACTTAATTTTGATTCTTGGGCCTTTTATCATTTGCATTCTAAATATCAACTACAGCTTAAAAGCAGGAGTGGTTTATTTTCTTGGGAGGTAAGTGAAGAGGCTTTAGGGATAAACTTATGCCTCTTTACGCATAAAAGCGCTTCTGTTGCTTTTACCATCCTGGTACTGAAGGGGAAATGCTGGTTTCAGAGGAGGTCTGCTAGTCTTGGTACTAGTGGGCATGCCACAATGAAGGGAATTTGGAGAAAATGTCAGTGTGACCCATTACATTTCACTCAAACCTTGAAAAAAGAACATAAAACCTGATGACTAGGAATTTGTTTCAGTTGCAGTGAATATTATATACAAACAGATGACAATGGCCTTCGGAGTAAATACTTGACAGCAATTTAATTTTAAATCTGTTTATGTGAAATCCTTTTTGAACAGAGAGACAAACTGTAATCCTTCGCAGTGCAATGCTCTGACTCCTGTTGAACCACAGTCGCATTGTTATTTCTGTTTGCCTGGTAGCAAGGCTTTGGGGTCTGATCTTATTTTCTTTGGCTACGAGCAGCATTAACCTGTGCCTGTTTTATAGCTTCCCTGTTGCAACTTCCAGGCTATTGTAGCAGCAAGCTTGCCACTATAATTACAATGTGTAATTTATCTTTGGTTCTCAGATTCTCCAGCGTAATTTCCTGGAGGGATAACTCAAATGATAATGAATGCATGGTTATGAAAGTTGCATTGCCTTGTAATAACAGTAAAAATGAAAGGTAAATGAAACAAAAACATATTAGGGCACATTATACTGAAGCAGAGCAGTATTCATCTCCGGTTTGGCTGCAGTTTGGGGTGAGCTCCTGCTGTGGAAACACGTGTGCCCTGGTCTGGAGCAGCCAGGTCAGAGGAGGGATCCCCCCCCAAAGCCTTGGCTCCTGCAGCTGCGGGGCTCAGTAACTGACCCAATCAGGACCTGTTGGGACCTGAGGAGGAAGAGGTAATCCTGGGGTTGGAACTCAATATGGGTGGTATGTGGGGGGTATATTTATGTAAAATGATGTTTTATCAGTAAGGCAGCAATTGATAAGGCTACTCTAACCCTGGATTCTTGCAGTTTGTGCAAATCCTGGTTTGTGAGAATCATACGGTTGAACTCAACGAACGTAATCCTAATTAGCTTCACTGCAAGCCCTGAGTGGTTTCTGTTCAGAGCTTCTGAACGCGGATTTATGAAAGCTTTGAAAAATGAAAATTGCATAAAAGAAAAGAAGGGCGAAAAAGGGAAAGATAGAAGGGGGAGAGAAGGGGTGAAAAGGAGCTTCAGTGGTTTTCCCTGCAGAGGCTGCCCCTGCGGCAGTGCTGCTGCTGGGTGTCCCAGGGCAGTACTGTGCAGTGCCCTGCCGTCACCCTGCTGTCACCCACCGCCCCAGCGTGTCCGCAGAGGGCAGTGCCCCAGCACACGGGCTGGAGTCGCCTTGGCCCCGAGCAGGGCACAGGCTGCAGCTCGGACCGATCATCTGGGAGGCTCCTGTTTCTCAAAGGAGTTAGATATGCTGCTTCTTACATTAAATGGTGCATACAGCCATTTTTATAAACGTATGCATTGCCATGCAGAGGTAGCTGTTCAGAAAACGTGGTGCCATATAAGCCCGTAAACCCACGTGTAGGGAGCAGCTTTCCGTGCTATAGCCAGAGCATCACATTGCCCTGTGCAGCGTGATCCCTGGAAGGGAAGGGACCTGAACTCCTAGGTGTGATTTCAAAGCAAATAATAACTTTTGCTTTCAAAATAAAGATGAAAGGCATTAGCCTTGCTGGTGTGCTCTGTGTGCAGGACACGATGCAGTGCTGTGTTCCGCTCAAAGGTGTGAGCTTGATTGCTTGCTGCTGTTGCAGTAGGGCTGCAGCGCTTTGGCTGGTGTGGGCCGTGCGTGGTGCTCGTGGGGAGGTCGTGGGAGCCCTGCAGCGTGCTGCAGACCCCAGCAGAGCAGGTGCTGTGAGATGACACAAATGGTCTGATATATTTAATTCAGAAGATATTGAAAGGATACCTTCCTTTTGCCTAAAGGAACAGTGAATGTTGCATAGTATTGACTTTAAAAGTTTTTTTTAATTGAATGTAAATAAATATCTGATATTATTTTTTGTTTTGTTCTTCTGGTTTTGTCCTGGTCATGCATAAAACCCCAAAACAGGGCTGAGACCATAATGAGCAATATACCCTAATGTTCTCTTCCATTCAAGACTGTGAAGAAATGTGGCAATCACATGAAAGATGGTATTTCTGCCCTGCTATTCCCCTATCTCTGTGCATAGATTTAATCCCAGAACTACTGAAAGAAAAACTCCTGAACTGTCAGTTGTGTTTCCTGCAAGTTGAAGGTATTAAGAAATCCTCGGATTATAGGTCAGCACAAAGCTGGACTTGTGATGTGGGATGTCTCCATGTGAACAGCAGTAAAACAAAGTTGCTCCCACCAGGGCCTCGGCAATATTTCCTGATAGAAATCAGTGCAATTAACTTATACACCGCCATAGCTTCATGTCTGAAAGATAAGATCTACAGTGCTGTAAATCACAGTGGAAATTTCACACTGTGCTTCCCAAGCAGAGTGTGTGCAGTATATAACTGTCATTTCCTCATTTAACTATCATTAAAATTAAGTGCTGGCTGAAATCGGTGGTATGTGAAGGGAGACCTTGTCATTAAGATTGAACTGGAACCTCGGTGCTTTATACAAATTAATTGAGCTGAGAGCCCTCAAAGGAAACAAAGACATAATTAACAACTTCTGTATCTATTCTAATAGCTTAGAAAGAAAAGTAAAATGCGATGCTTTTTAAACATAGCAGAGACCAGCAGCATTGCTCTGCAAAGTTTCCTTGCTGTCCTTGCCCTTCCTTTGCTCTCTGCCTTACTGGGAATAGTCAAGGCTCGGTGCTGGCAGGCCAATGAAGGGTTAAAATGAAAGCACTTTGTTTTCATCTGCCACTCTGGGCTGTATTTAATGTGAAGGTCATGCTTCAGTTACCAGGCTTGTACAGAGCACTGTAGGCTGGGCAGCAGTGGAGGTCCAAGCCCCAGAGTAATGTTTTCAAGTGCTGCCGCCAGGGTGTTGGTCTGTCTGCAGGGACTCATTAATGACAAGTGGAGTATTCCTCTTTAAGTGACATCTTCATATTTCAGATATTGAAGAATTGAGTCCAATCAGACCTTAAATGCTGTCCTCCAGCCCCAGCAGAGTCCCCTGTCACCACCAGGTGAAAATATCCTCTGTGAAGGAAAATTCAGAGACTTTGTGGTGCAAAATTACAGCACAAGCTTTAGAAAAAGGGGAATAAAAGCCTGAGATGATAGGATATATTTTTTTAAGTTAGGGCTTTGCACAAAGGCCTTCGATATCGGCAAAAACAGTCCCTGTGTGTTTTGTAGGTCTTGGGTCCACAAGGCCATCTCCCTGGCGCTGGTGCACGGAGTGTTTGTAGGTGGAGAGGTGTCTGCTCTGCCTGGGGCACCAGAGCCTCAAGCTCGTTACAGGATCTTCATTAATTTTAGTAATATCTCATGTGTATTTAATTTCCTTAACTTCTGAAAACATCAATGGGCTTAACAACTTTTCTCACTGCTTGGTCGCAAGTCAGGACCAGGGACACAGAAGGTCAGAAGTCATCTTCTGAGAGCCACCATGCTCTGCCCTGCTTCACCAGCATCACTGGAAAATCAGCAAGTGCTGTGTTGTAAGGTCATATCTATTGAAAGTTGTCTTCTGCTTGGCAAAATCTCTTTCTCTTGATGACTTATATGGCAAAGAAAACAACCTTGACTTCGATGTTTTCAAATGTGCTGTTAAAGAATGGGGTATATTTCTGACTGTATCCTGGCCCTGCTGAGTGATACTGGTGTAAATCACTTCATCTCTCTGAGCCTGGCTCTTCATTGCTTTTCTAGCTTATTTACTCTGTAAAACCAGAGTTAAAATGCTGTTTTGCCTATTAGGACAGATGGGAACAGAAGGTACAGGAAAGCTTTTTGAAGAAATAACAAATTTGGAGAAAGCCAAGGAGGTACAAAATCATTCGCAAGATCTAATTATTCCAGGGAATGAAAAAACAGGCTTCTTGAACTTGCCTTCTCAGGGTTATATTAATATGAAGCATTTAATCATTAGGGAGATGAAATTAGTTCACCTAGATTGATCTCTAAGCTGAACTGGAAAGTTGGACAAAATAATCATTTCATAAACTTCCTTAGAATAATAATTTTCCTGAACAATTATGCTGAAGGACATCAGCTAGTAACCTTGTAGGGCTCTGATATCCGCTTATGCTGCATCTGAGAAGAAAGATGAAAAAGCATAGCTGTTGTTTTTTAGAAACAAGAGGGGGAACATTTTGTCTCCGATGCACATGTGCACAGCTGTGGATGCGGAGGTGGGTCTCAGACCTCATGGGAAGGTCTCCGAGATCTTCAATGTTTCTGGTTTTTTTTTGTTTGTTTGTTTGTTTGTTGTTTTTTTTTTTAAATGGAAAGGTTAGGTTTGTGAATATTTAAGGAAAATGTCTTTCTCCTCCCAATTTTTAATTTCCAGGAAGGAATTGTGGTTTTAGCAGCTCCTGTTCAGTTTTCAGTTCTAGGTCTAGACAGGTAAAACTGTCAGAATTTGTCTGAAGGGTGGAAAAACCAGAGTAATAATTGAAGAAAAATGTTGCAAGTTGTTACAATGATATCCTAAAAACCAGAGGGAATGCGATTACCAACCAATCATCAGAGGGTCTTTGCAGGTGGTCAGGACCTACACTTCTAGCTTCTCTTATCTTCAAGGGACTTTGCTGTTAGTAAAACACCGGGGAGATGTTCCTCAGCAGTAAGGGTTTGAGGCTGCAGGTGAAATGTGCTCTGATTTACTTATGGGGTGTGAGGGTATTGCACAAGTTTAAATGTAAGGCCTTGACCTCAGCCATCGGGCTGGACTAGATGCAGTGAATTCTCATTTTTATAAACCCTTTTCAGGTCAGAGGATGAAAAGATGTGGTATAACTGCAAATCATCACCGTTGCTTATTCTTATCCATGTGATATAGGAATACATGGCTGGGGTCTCTTTTCCCACACCTAAAGTTTACAGAATATTGGTCTGAGCATGGCAGGATTTCAGTGAACGATTTGCATTTCTCTGGCTTTAGTGTTTGAAATTAGAAGCAGTATTGTCTGCGAGCCAAATCTGGTGGCTGTGAACCAGGGTGCAGAGCCTTGCTGGCAAGGAAACAGCATAATTCAGGATTTACCTAATCTGCATGCACTGTGGATTGGTAGAGGTCTTCCAGTTTGAACTGGGAGCCAACCAGTTTGACAGTTGTCCATCAGGGGCACAACCATTTGGCTGCCTCTCTTATTTTAGTTAAGTGGTTTTCAAACTTTTCAAATGGGGAGAAGACCTTCTGTTTGTCATGAAAGTTTAGTATAAGAAAAAAGTTTATAACCTAAAAATTGACTGTAGGAGAATCCAAACCAGTGCCTGAAAGTACCAGAACCTGTCATTACCTGTATGTCCTTTCAGTAGTGAAGATCAGCTGTGTAATCTGCAGCAACAGCTTAAAAATGTATCCCAAGTGATATTCTGGAATAGTTGTATTGCCAGAATTAGCAAAGGACCAGGGCAACATGGTACAGTTTTATTGCCTGCAGAAAGGCCAGGCACTGGTGTCTGGAGGAGACAGCCCCAGCGAGTGTTTCGGGGGATGTACTTGTAGTAGAGCTTTCTGGAGAAAACAAAAAAAAGTCTGTAGCTGGCTATTGCCAGATGACTCAGAATAATGACAGTGTTAGCAGTAAACAAACAGTTTTAATTTATACAGGTGACATTTAAAATGCAAATCAGACCTTAAGATAATTGCTGGAAATAAGGAAGCCTCTGTTGGTTTAGGGAATATTTCCAGTTTCTATGGAAATTATTTATAATGCAGTGAGATCAATGAAGAAGCTCATGTCTTAGAAGACTTGGCTAGAGTCACACCTCTGTGGAGTCAAAAGACTTGTTTGAAGTGAATGCATAGGGACAGGAGCTTGCGGTCAAGGTAATACGCTGGGAATAAAGTATTCAAATCTGTTGAAAAAGATAATTTTTCTGTTGACATAGCAAATGCAGATGGGCCAAAATTAAATGATGTTACTGCAGATGTGTGCGCCTAACTCTGCTCCGTGAATGAAGTTGAAGCTGCACATCTGCTTTCAAATTTAGGGATTATTTTTAATTTTTGTATGTCTTTTACACATGCTATTGTAGGAGAGAGGACTAAAGACTAAAACTGCATTTTGTTGACCATTACTGGAGGTTACGGTGTGGTGAGCTACTCAGTGGGTCCGCTGCTTGTTTTTGCAGGATCCATGAAATGTGGCTTAAGGAAAAAACACTTTTTTGGGGGTTTGCATGCAGTCAATAAGAAATTATGCTGGGGGAGGACTGTGGGGCTCCACCGAGCAGACCCAGGTCCCGGCTGCAGTTCTCCAGCACTAACATGACACAGATGGTTGTAAAGCTGCCTGCTGGGGGGGACTTTTCCAGCGGTTGCACTGAGCCCTGTGTTTCTCCTTGCTCATGTCGGCAGGAGGGGGCCGGAGGGGAGCACCGCGACGGGTGCTGCTTGCTCTGGTGACCTTGCGTTTTGTTTCCCGGAGCGATCTGTCTTCCCTCTTCTGAATCCTGGTTGTGTAAAAGAAAGCCGGACTCACCTAGGCTGATGCTGGTTCACATTTTAATGCGGTTTGTATTGTTTAATGGGCTTTTGAGTGCTCTGCATTGACCTCCTCCAAAGCAGTTATTTCCTCCTTGCGGTAGGTGAATGCTACCAGAGAGTGTCCTCTTGGGGACCTCAGCATCTTTATCTGATTTATAACAGATTTCTCCACTCTTTACAACCACCAATCTTGTTTTCTGCTTTGATTTCATCTTCCTCTACTGAAGCTGGACTTCTAGCTAGAGGCTTTGGGGATTTTTTGATGGTAATTGTCTGAGTGTTTTTTTTTTTTTTTTTTGGATCAGCCTCCCGCGAACGCTTTGATTTACTTGATATTCGTCCTTCTTTGTACCTTGCTTCCAGGTTTATTATTCCAGGTTTCAGCACACCATGCCATTTACCCAGTTAGCTATAAGATACAATCTCGTTTCCATCTGAATGGTTTCTCATTAGTTCATGTGGGTGGGAATGTGTAATACGCACGACTGTGTGTGCTTCTACCACTGTGTGTATAAAAATGTATCTTTTGGCTAGAGCAAATGAATAAAAATGCAATTCTGAGTAGAAAAAGGACAGCTTACGCAATTTTTGCTTGCAGTTTGCATATGTGTTCAATGCATTTGTAAAGTGTAAGGTGTGACTGGCAGGCAGTGAGTGTGCATGGCAGAGAGGGAGCCATCTGTGCTCACCCACCCCCTCCCCCCCAGTTATATGGGTATATTTGGGGGGATGAATAGTCAGCAGGTGACAGGGATTAGCTCTGTTGGCTTCCACGAAGTGGTGCTGATTGATGCCAGCCTTGGGTCTTGCTCCTCCTGCTAAACTCATGCTCCCAGCTGCTTGCTCCTGTGCTACTGGATTGACTCTGTCCCTGGTCCACCAGGTGGCAATGCCATGGACATAAAGATGATGTGAGGCCATGTCTGCCTCCCAAAGAGGGTGTTGTGCTGGGTGAGCCCAGCTGCAGGGGGAAGATGAAACAAGTTTCTCTTTCACGTTGCCTGAGCTGGCGTTTCCACCGGCGTCTTGGTGCTGCAGCTGCATCGCCCGTGACAGCACACTGCCCCGTGCTCTGCCAGTGGGGCTGTGGGATGCTGGTACCTTAAATTAAGCCTTTATGGCTGTATTTTCAGTTAAAAAAATATTCCTTTCCTAGGTGCTCTTGTATAAGGAAAGATGAACCGGTCCTTTTACCCCATTATTGTACTTGTATTCTTGTCTGTAGCCACTTAAACAACCAGTTCCCTGCCCCCCCCCCCCCCCCCCCCCGGCTGTCACCCTCCTGTAGCTTTTCCCACCTGGAAGATTCATCTCAGCTCCCACCTGAGGCTCTGCCTGACCTTATAACTTCCCACACAGCTCATTCATCTACCCCAGCGCTCCTATTGCCATGAGAACGGGCGTATGAAGTTATTTGCATGTCTGGGGCCAGACTCCTTGCAAAGGTGTAAATTGATGCAATTCAGTAGATTTAATTTGGCTGCCTACCAGTGTGAGCTTGGAATCTGTCATATGCAAGAGGTTGCTAATATATTATTCATTTTAATGTTATCTCTTAATTCTTTATTCTTTGAATCACCTATACCGAAAATACAGTGACAAGCAGTTATGTCTTCTCTATCTTTAATTGGGCCTTCTTATGAGGTTTAAATACGTTTTCATATTCAGGTTAATAACTTGCAGTTGCTCTTCACATTAATGTTTTTATGAAATGATCAATTGTTTTTGCAGGTTAGAGAACTCAGCAAATCCATAAGCTATTTATAATAAAAGCTGTAACCACTTGACAGCTGTTACAAACTATTTAAAATGAATGCTATTCACATTTGCCTATGTTTAGAACAGCTCTAAATTCTTAACCACTTATACATAATGTATAAAAAGCAGTGTAATAAGCATATCAATGTCTTCATCCACCTTTCACGGCAACCTGTGCTGAGGGCTGTGGACAAAGGTGAAGCTGCCTGCAAGAAATGCTCTCCTGCCCCTCGCTGCCAGTGACGGTGGTGGCCGGTGTCCTCATCACTGATGTGGAATGACGCAGTGGCTACAGATACTCCTTGGCAGCCTCAGGATTGGCACGACACACGTCTTGTCTTTGCTTCAATGCCGAAGGCAAGATAGGACTTGGCGACAATGCTGAGTGTTTTCCTGCAGTTGGGACTCTTAAAGGAGACTTGTGCTGATCTCCAAACCCCCATTGAAAGAGATTTTGAGCAGAAGCAGCCTCTTGTCAAAATGAGCATTAAAACCAGCCGGTGTGTTGCTTTCTTGCCATACAGGGAAACTGGGGGTGGGTTAAGGAAATAAGGGTTTCTGTCTTAGAAGATAAAAGGAGGCTTCTACTCGCTCTGCAAAGAAATTGCTTCAGGACTGACATCACCTTTGGGTCTCGGAGAAGTCACCACCAGGTACCTAATAAGGGTGCTCTTCTGTACTCTGTAACTAAAGGAAACTCCTAATGGACTCAACTGGGATGAGGTCCAGAAGGTTTTAATGTCATTCAAAGCTCTGCAGTAACTCTTGGGTTGGTCCAGCTGTGGGTCTCTGCAACCAAAGCAGGGACTATAGGTCTTTAGGGTGGTTGCTTAACTCTTGGGACATTTGGTAATGAAAGCCAAGTTTTTGGAAGAAGCCAAGTAATTCATATCACCAGGGATTTATGACAAGTCTCTGGAGAATGCGTGATGTGAAGGACGTGCTGCTGGGGTGAGTGTGATCCTCTTCCCCTCAATGGGGAGAGGATATTTCTTCCAGGATAAATAGTTCATTGCTACGTATCTGCTCTTGTGCAAATGATCAATAGGTATGAGATTGGAAATAATGACCTTTTTGCAGCTACTTCACTCTTTAAGGAGGATAGCAGTGGCCTATTTTTAAAAGGTTATTCAAACCCCAGCTCTATTACTGTAAAGCTGTTGCGAGCTGTCAGGTACATGATCTTCACCAGTTATTGTTGTACTTATTAATTCAATATGAACTGCATGAACTAAAGCACATTGATTAGAGGGTTGAATTCCATATGAAGCCAATTCATCTAATTTTTACACTGCTGGCTCAACAAGTATTAGCTAATCATCTAGTATGAATGGTTTCAAAACACCACTTTGCTACCGTCAGCCGGCAAACTGCCATTGATAGATTATTTATGGGTGAAAAAATGCCACGCTATTGCTTACACCGCAGTGGCACATACAGTCCCAAGCAGGATCGAGACCTCACTGTGCCGGGTGTTGTACAAGCGCATGAGAGACCTGTCCTGCAAACGACCGGGGATGTGCAGAACGACAAACAAGGAAGCAGCGTGATTAAATAAGGAAAGGACAAGAGACAGAGGATTCGGAGTTACCTGTGGGAGGGAAGGATTTCCATTTTAGAGCCTATACTCAAATGATGACCTGCAAATGCAAGCAGCTTTCAGTGAGATGCTTGCTGTCCTCATAAGAAATGGCTATAATGATAAAATCTGGTTTTGGGGGCCGCTTCAATCTAATTTAATTTTTCCCCCTGTAAATAATGACTTGCTGTTCTGGAGGTGCAGTAGAATTTGTATGTCTAAATTAGTCAGCATGCCCCAAGATGCCTGGGAGAATGACAGATAACATTTTAGCTGAGGCTGGGGGAGAATTATGCTGCCAGGTTCATGGTAGAACTCTGCCTGCTGCCGTGGAAGTAGCAGGGTAGTTGATCTGCCTGCTGGAGTAATTTTGGTGGATCTGAACCTGGTGGGGTTTTGGCAGGAATGTATTGGTTAATTAATAATTTTTTTAATTACAAGTATACTGATATTATGGAAGAAACAGGAGAAATTGTGTAGCATTTTCTTTGAAAACGTGCATTTTGGGAAAACAGAAGTTTTTCTTCAAGCAAAGCAGCTGAGAAGCACGGCGCAGTTATGAATCAGGACTGAGCACGGAAAGCTTTGTGGTACGCGTGGCTTTGTACAGCCATGTCTAGTTGCCTGGCTGTACCTCTGATCTGCTTGTTCTCCCCTGTGAGCCAGGAGCTGGCAGTGCGAGTCTGCTGGGCAGCCCTCTCCACCACCAAGGCTCTTGCTGGCACCGGTGTCTTCAGGCATCGCTTGGTGCAGTTGGGGTGGTGGGATGGACCCAGCAATGCTTTCAGGAACATCGTACAGCTTCCAGCACTTGCTCTAAGGTTGGAAAGGAAACCAGAGGCCTCTAGACAATACCATAAAATCTCTGTGATTCCAACTCGCTGCAGTTGCGGAGCAGTGTAGTGAGATCTGTCTGTTCTTGTATGCTCCTAACACTGTTCAGCATTTTCCAAACATGTCTAATGAATAGGAACATCTTGGCTTTGTGTCTGCTTCTGGCAATCAGGGACTCTTCAGGGATCTCAAGTCAAAATCTCCTGGTACATTTTGAAATTTTAACCTGTATTTCACAAATGAATGTGGTTAGCTGGAGGCTTATACTGGCAATTCTGTGTAATAATTCTAGTTTTTCACTATAGTTTGGGAAAAGGATATCTGCGAAGGATCAAGGGAAGTGGTTAAGTCCCCATCCCTGGAGGTATTTAAAAGACATGCAGATGAGGCACTTAGGGACATGGTTTAGTGGTAGAGTTGGCAGTGTTAGGTTAACAGTTGGACTTGATGATCTTAAAAGTCTTTTCCAACCTAAGTGATTCTATGATTCTAAGATGCAGCTTTCCAATGATGGAGTGAAGCGCAGTGGCTGTAATCCCTGGAGCTGGAGCCCCGTATCCTAGGAAAGGGTGTTTCAGCCAGTATGACCTGTCTACACTTGATTACTAAATAACTCCCCATTTGTATATTAAACTCTTACTGGGCAAACAGTAGAGTTACAAAACATAACTGCAAGTGCCTAATAAACAATCCACAGGTGTTATAAACACATTACCAGGTGTGCTACATGCTACAGAGGGACATGAGGACACCAGCAGGCCCTCTGCTTACCTATTAGCATCATTTATGAGCACCCAGCCAGCCTATAACTATCGATTTCCCACTCATTAAAACCTTAGACAATAATTTATCAAGTCTTTGTAAAGTAAACCTTTTTTGTAAAGCCTGATATCTTTGGTTTTACATCAAGTGAGCACCTGTCCCTGTGCCTGCAGGTGCTAGATAAGCCCTAATTCATAGGTTTCTCTGGGAGCTATCTGTATCGTTGAACAAAACTTTCCCTGCAAGCAATGTAGCTTATTTTTCCTGATACAGAGCAGCTGGCTGTTTTTAAGAAAAATGTTTGTTTTCTAAGCAAAAATGAATGGCTTCACATGTCACCCTCAAATTAGATTAAAAATTTTCTTTCATAAGCAAATGTGGGTGATGGGTGCAGCCTCTGGTCCTTCTTTCCACACCTCTTACTGGATGTATGTTGGCTTTTTTTTTCCCCCACCTGAGCAAAGTCTAGATTAAATTTAACTACTAGGAACAGAGTATGAAACGCAGCTGCCCCTGGCTGGGGTTTGGTGGCTCTGGCACAAGTGACTGCAGCGGTGTGGCTGTTGGGAGCAGAAAGTGAAGGCTACAGTATGTGTGCGCAAGCTGGCGAGGAGCGTAGACGCACCGGCATGTAATCGCCTGAACTGCAGCCGAGAGGTTAACTCCCCTCCTCCTGCAAGAGCTGCCAGTGGAGTATTAATGACCACGGGCTGCCGAGACCTCCATTCTAGGTATCATCTGAGTACACAGAGTGCAAAAGTAATTTAATTCAGGCATCACAATTAAGGAAACAATTATTTCTCATGTCTTGGGCTGATCTCCAGGTCATCTTAGCATTATCCCTTTTGATCTCATTATGAATTTAAAATATGCAATAAATTGGCTCTTAATTCTATAGAAAAGGTCAAGCTTGCTTTCTGCTGGAGACAGGGGTGTATTTAATGGAAAGATCTCAAGGACAAGGGAAACATTTGTTAATGACTACGGGAATGAGTGCCAACCCACCTCCTCGGGACCGTTGTGCAGGACTTCTGCACATGCACAACATTTCCATGGGAAAATCCTGCCTGAAGACACTTTCCCAAGAGGTAAATTCTGGCCAAGGTAGCAATTAAATGTTGGTATTTCATGACAAATTCTTCTTGGGTGATCCAGCAATGGGGTGAGCCTAGTTTTGTCAAAGGAGCACAGGGGTGACTTGAGACTCAGGAAACTTCATACATTCCCTCAAATATTTTTGACAACCTGCTCGGGAAGGTGCGTTAGCAGGTCATTTTGTGGTTAACAATAGCCTTGGCAAGTAGAGTAAGATTAATTACACTAAGCTGAGCTATGTTGACTTACCTCTGTTAAGTCCTGGTTTATGTAGTTTTTGCTCTTTTTTTAACAAGAATAGTGACATGTTTATACCATTATGTCAGCATAAAAGCATCCATTCAAAGAAAGCTTAGTATAAGCAACAAGCAACTCTCTAACTGGCTTATTTTCTCAAATATATAATTACAGCAAAACTGTACAGTACTGCACAATACTGTACAACCATGCTGGGCACGAGTGCTGAATGCTGTGTCGCTGCCGGTGACATTTGCAACCCTGGTGCAGCAGCAGGACTGCTGGGCATAAACCAGGTGAGACAGACTTGCTTCCCCACACTGGAGTATGTAGAGCATGAGCACAGTCTGTATGAATTTATCTTCACTGCTTGTCTAGTGTGCGTCTGCAAGGACTTGCGGACCCGGAGTGGTTTGCCGTGTCATCTGACTGGCACCTCTGTTTTGACACACATGGATACATTCTTAGCACTAGAGTTCATTCAATGTAATGCTACTTATTTTTCAAAGGATTGGGATGTTCCTGCTGATCTGCAAGAAAGCGAGACAAGCAGTTTCAAATGCTGTTTCTGTGAAGCTGTGGACTGTTTTGGCATGGCAGCTATCGGTGCATCGTGTGTAAGCTCTGGTTATTCTGTATGAATTTTAAAGCCCAAACCGCTGCACAAGATGAATGCAATTCCCCACTGAGTTAGCCAGGTTGTGTGCTGAGAGCGCAGTGAACATTGCATGATCAGTAATTTTAGCAATTGTGTTTCTCAGGGTGGGATGCAGGGAAGACCGTGTTACAAGTCCACGCTCAGTCAAAGCTCTGTGAGTTTGATAAAACGAACTGCAGGGCTTGGTGACTGATGGTTTCCCTTCCTCTGCCTGCCAAATGGAAAACATATAAAGAAAAACTCACTAAAATGAAGACTGCTGTATCTCTGGTTTGTTCTTGCAAATGGAATTAGTCAAATAATAAATCCCACTGATCAAGGCTTTAATATAAACATAGAAGTCCTTTGACGTGTAAAAGGTGCTGCTAAAATGCTGCATTTGTGTAACTTAAGTAAACTTCAATTTAAAAGAAAGAAGATGAGAATTCTTATCTTTTATTGGTTATTCTATTCACTTCTATTTTTTATGCTTTCCAGAAGGCAAAAAAGAAATCAAAACTGACTTATTGCAGTATTCTCTATTCAAACATTTTAATATACGTTCCCTGGCAGTGCAAAGGACAGATAATTATGTAGGCCTATCTTTTCTGTAGAGATGTATTATTTGGGTCCACATTTCAAAAAGCACTGAGCATACAAAGTCCCGGTTACGGTGTGAGGAGCTGGAAGCATCCGTCCCTCCCGGAGCGGCTCCTGGTCCAGTATCTGCTGGGGTCCAGCTGATGCTGGCTCTCCACAGCAGCGGTTCAGAGCAGAGCTCACTGATGACAGTGCCAAACTGCAGACTTTGGTAAAACTGATGATTTAGTAAAACTGGCCTAATCAGACTCTGGTGAGTGGTTCCTGGTGACATGGGTAATGCATTCATGGTCTGGCCCATAACATCCATCACCAGCCATAGCTGGGGTGTGCTGGTGGGACATAGGCTTCCCCTCTCACCCAGGTAGGGATCTGTCCTTGTCTATTATACAATTTTGCCAATATATCTCAGTTAAGATGGGATAATTTTCAAAAACCTGGTGCCTAAGTAACTTCAAGAACACGGCTGATTTACTAACATCAATTGTAGATGGTTTAACTCACCTAAATGAATGCATTTCTGAAAGAGGTTTGGACGTGTGCCTCATCATAGGACCATACCCTTTTCTCTCGCAGCCTTTGAATTGTGAGTGTAATGTAGCGTTTACTGATTTTTTCCTTTTGTGCAATGTTTTGTCTAGCTTTGCATATAAAATGGCAGCTGGTTGCAGAAGTGAATGAATTCAAGGTGGAAACGCAGGCTTTCACCGTGTAAATCTTGTCCTTTGATTCCATAGGAAGATAACAAGAGAGAAGAGAAAGCTTGGTGCAGATTTAAATCATTAGGCACACATGGGTCTACAGCACAAGTCTTATGAGGAGCAGCTGAGGGACCTGGGGTGGTTTAGTCTGGAGAAGAGGAGGCTGAGGGGTGGCCTTATTGCTCTCTACAACTGCCTGAAAGGAGGCTGTAGTGAGGTGGGGGTCGGTTTCTTCTCCCAAGTAACAAGCGATAGGACAAGAGGAAACGGCCTCAAGTTGCGCCAGGGGAGGTTTAGGTTGGATATTAGGAAAAACTTTTTCACTGGAAGAGTAGTCAGGCACTGGAACAGGCTGCCCAGGGAAGTGGTTGAGTCTCCATCCCTGGAGGTATTTAAAAGAAGGGTAGACGTGGTACTTAAGGAACATGGTTTAGTGGTAGACTTGGCAGTGATAGGTTAATGGTTGGACTCTATGATCTTAAGGGTCTTTTCCAACCTTAACGACTCTATGATTCTATGACATACCCTTCATCCACTACCAATGTGAAAAGTGAAATAATGTACCAGACAGTTATCACAGCTGTAGCATGGTAGCTCCAAACACCTGGTCTGGCAAGGCTTGTATGTCATGGGCTGACAGCGGTGATGGGTGGCAGCTTTGGGGCAGCCAGGTCTAAGCACCTGGGCTGGGAACTTAGGGAGGGCAAGTATGGGAATCCTGCTTGGATGTACAACTTGTTCAGATTCCTTTGAAAAATCATACCTTCGCTTCGCTCCTGTGCTCAGAGCTCTGTGGTGAGGCTCTGCATGAACTAGAGAGTTCCCAGGACAAAGCATCTGCCTGATTTACAGCTGCCTGACCTTTGGAGGTACCCGGAGGAATCCCCTTGGGAGGCTGTGAGGCTTCCATGCCCGGCGATGCTTGAAGTGATGGATAGGTATGTAAAAAGCATGTAGAAATGAATCATGAATTGCATTGATGCATCATTTATGAATATCATACAAGCGAAACTTGAGTTTTCCCTGCTGTATTAGAAATGAACTAAATCAATCATTTATGAGGCTGAGAATAAAGACACCCCAGACAATCTGCTTGACCTATTGGGTGCTGGGGATTGCAAAGGCGGTTCAGTGTGGGACCAAGCACTTGTCTAGCATTCACACTGCAATTTTAGGAAGGCAAGTACAATTAAAGGGGTGAGGAAACATGTTTTCTGTGGGTCCTGGGAGTTTTCTATCCCCAATACAAGGCTAATGTCCTAGGAATCATTTCCTGAAGACAAAATGAATATGAATATGATTACTTTTATGCCCTCTGTGTTTAAACAATTCTTTCTGGGGATAAACTGCTTTAAAGTAGTTAAAAAATAAACCGCAACTTTTTTTTTTTAAGGTTCCCTTCTCACTGTCTTTTACAATAAATACCTGATGCATTTGCCAAAAGATCAGGGATGAGCAATCAGCCCTTATCTTTCACTTGGTGAAAGCAGGTTGGATCACTAACACAGCCGTCTACCTGACAGATCTGAAAGGCAAATCACTTTATGAATAAAAAACATTGTGGTTCAAACTGTTACTAAACCTTAATAAATAGAAAGGATATGTATTTTCTCTGTTAGCATAAAAACAGCTAATCTTCTTTTCCACTGAGGCTGCTTGAAAGGAGGTTTAAAGCTGAGGGGAGGCAGAGGCTTAAATATGACGGTGTCTATGTGATATCGGACCTAGGATGTTTTCCCTTCACAACTTCATTTCTATAAGAGTGTGTAGCTCACGCATTTTCTAGACACGACCGAGGGTTTTTGGTTTCACACTTTCCAGCTCTGCAGCACTGAGCCCATCTGCACCGTCCCTGCGATCCCTCCCCTTCCCCAGCTCCCTCACGGGGCAGGAGGAGACACAGTCCCATGTCTGCAGCATCTAACCTCCACAAGCCGTAAAATACCTGCTGCTTTCGTTCCTGATGTAACAGCAAAGTAAGTGTTAGTGCCGATCCCGCACAAAGTGGGCTGTGAAATCAGATACCTGGTGCCACGCACGGCGCTGCTGGTGCTGCTGGTAGCCTTGACCTCAGGGACACCATGGTCACCCTGGCCAGCCCAGCAGAGAGAGGGCAGATGGAAATTTGGGTATGAGTATGATAAACCCATAGTTCTATTAACAGCACTTCTTTGCCAGGATAGGACTGTTCCTGAGGACAGGTCTCAGTAAGAACTGAGAGGTATCTTGTCTGCACTAGGGTGTATGGCTACAGCCCTCTTTTCATAAATTCTTTTGAATCCTAATAATAATGAACAAGCTTATTTGGGAGACGTTTCACAAACTTGAAAGCAAAGGAAAGCTGTGTGTTCACTTTCCTACAGTGAATGAGCCTTAGAAAAAAACCCTGCAGAGACCCTTGGATTTTTATTTTTTAGTTTTTTTTTTTTTTTTTTTAAATCTAGATTCCTAACAAGGTGCAAAGATGAAAAGCTTTCAACCTCCATATATTTATCTGGAGAAATATTCTGTGAGAGAAATGAAATGGAACAGACTCATAGACTCATTTAGCATTTCTAAACTGATAAATATATTTATTGGTCGTGCCTGTTAGAGGTGTGTAATACCTATTCTTTCTGCAGATGGCTCATTGGATTTCTTCCCTAGCACTTAGCTCTATAATGATGTTAGACTGCTAATACCAAACTGTCTTGACAATGTTTGTATTTTACCTCCTAGCCTCTGGCTGTTTCGAAGATGAGGTGGTTTGGGGGTCTTGGTTGTCACTGAAAATTTGCTGTAATGAAAGTCAGCCAAGTGAGGAGTTTGCTGCATGCTTCAGCGGCGGCTGTTCCGGTTATGGCAGTGGTGCTGTGCGTAGCACTGTTAAATGTCGAGTGATAGTCAAGCATCCTCCCGTGGAGGTGCAGCTGCTAAGCCTGCCTGTGCCGAGACCCCCTTGCCTGTAGCTCCCTGGGCGCTGGGGTGGGTGACGCCTGCACAGCCAAGCCATGAAAAAAATATTTAAAATCTGCAATGTTTTCTTCGTTTTTTTCCAGGGCAAAAAGGAAGTAGGCTCCTTACCTCCTGTTTGGGTATGGCAGAGGAACTGGGCATTCCTGTGGTGGTGGAAAGTGGGTTGAAAAAACCAGCCAAAGCCTGGTTTGCTTTTAAATTAGAAAGAAGGGTCTGCACCCCCCGCGCACCCCAGCCCCGCGGGAGCGTGGACATTGTGCTGAAGGTGCCAGGGCTCGGCCCCAGGGAGGTGGCTAGGAGCTCGAGCTGCTCCGGTGCTTCCTGGGCAGCAGCAAGTTTCTCGGCCTTGGTCATATTTCTGCTGTGGAAATTAGAAAGCAGATGCTTGTTACCATTCTAAAATAGAGGATAATAAAAGTTAGCTTACTTAGGCCTCCAAGGGGCCCTCTAGGGTAAGGTATTATTTGTGTTAACACAGTAAAATATATTTATAATTTTAATAATTAAAAATAATTCAGATGTATTTTAGCTTTATATATCAAAGCACCCTTCTAAAAGATGTTTTTGTTTTACACCTGAGGATGTGAACCTATTTAATTTTTAGAGAATGTCTGTCTTCTCATTTTGAGCAAAATTTTTTTTTTTTCTGTTTTTGTTGCCTCATTCTTACACTTGCAACTCCAGCCCATCACGGCTGGTGTACTTCTCAGGTGAATTTAGTGCTGTATTTGTGTTGTAAATGCTGCCACTTTCATTTCCTTTCCTCTCCAGTAAAAAAATAAAAAATTTAGCAGTAGAGAAGGTGAGAGCACTCTGAAGTTTGACTGTAAAACCCCTATTATTGTTTATAGCTGTGGCCCTGTGCTGAAACGCCACAGGAAAATGAGAGTAATAGCGAGTAACAAGTATTTGATCACTCTGACAGGGGAGTTCATGGTGGAGAACTTTCTGTCAGAGACACGCGGCCGCATATCTGCTGTATCAGCCAAAGTTACTTTTTAAGAAATTAGGCTTTACAAATCCACTGCGCCCCTCCGCAGCACAGGTGTGATTTCATGTGCTCCTTTTTGTTATTTCACAACACACCTTTTGCTTCCTCGGCGTGCTGTGCTCGCTGCAGATTGTAATTCTGCAGCACCAGGGTGCAGCGGGCACGGCTAAGGTTTTTTTTTTTTAACAGCTTTGTAGTTCTCCTTAGTTATTCACCCATTAAACAAGATTTAAGTCACACCTTGGTCCCACAAAATTGAGTAATGTAGAGAGGACGTTGCCATTAATTAAACCAGTCTGTGGTGTCTCTTGTTGACGCCTGATATTTTGCAATCCATGGTTTCTGGCTGGGCTCCGCATGCAAAATGGACTGTTCAGTCTTCTGGTGCTGAACCCGCCAGCAGACCTAGGCGCCAAAAATGAGGAACTGAGCTGTGAAGCAACATTTCAGAGATGGCTTTTTTATATCGTCTGTTTTTCTTGCTATGCTGGCAAGTGTTGTGCTATGGGCTTGGCAGAGAAGGGCAGCGAGGAGCATCAAGACCCAGCTTTGTGATGAAGTGGTGCCTTGCTGGCATAATTTCAGGTGTTCCAGACCATTTTTGGGTGGTCTCATGGCTCCCACAGGTGTAATGTGTTGCTGGGTTGCCTGCCCACTCCTTGTGGGTCTCAGTCTCCAGCCGGCATGGAGGGTCCCTACTGAAGCCACACCACCTTCCACAGAGGGCATCAAATATGAGAGGTCCAGGTAATTTCTGTGCTTTTCTTAAAATGCTCTGTGACACACTTAAACAATGTCCCATCTGTTTTTAAAAAAGGGAAACATGAAGAATTCCTGCAAAGGCCTTTTCTGTTGAATCTGAGCAGCTCTGTTTGCCCCGGGCTGGTGCTGGCTGTGCTTGGTCACGCAATTACTTCCCATTCCTCTGAGCTACGGCTCTCCACTTGTCTCCTTCAGATTTGTCCTGAGGGTGTTTGTAGAGGGTTACCCCCGCCGTTTCGATCTGGATTTCGGTGACAAACCGGTGAAGCTCTCATCTTGTCTCCGATATCAATACAATTCTTAATGCCTAAAACTGAACTCTTCTTTGCAATATAGCCCACGTGTAGAGTGACCTGCCCTGCTAGACACTAATTAAGACTACCTGTGTAGCAATTTCGCAATGTACTGTTGATGGACATCTATTTAGTAAAGAGCTCAACCGTTTTATTAACATTAATGAATGATGGTAAACTTTTTTTGCCCTTTTTACAAAGGTCATGTTCAAATCATCGCATTATCAGACTTAATTACAACAAGTTAATTTGTTGCTTGCCTGCCTCGCAGATGTTTAGGAAAACACATTTTGTACTTCATATATCATGCATCTATGGAATTGCTCTTTATGCTATAGTAATATAGTCATTATAGCTGGCCAAGGATGATGGTGATAGGGATTTTTGATGAATTGTTTTTCAGTGCCTTGCCAGCCAAATCCATTAATGGTGGTGGTGTACTTAGTACAATGCCATCCTTGTCCCCAGCTGTATGTCATGTCTACGTTTGCTTCTAGAAAAACACAAATACTACTGATAATGAATTAGTCCACTGCACAGGGTGTGCTGCTTACTGGTCCTGCGGCATTGTATGTGTCCTTTGGCGTTGCCTGCCATTGCAGAAAGATGTTTCTGCCATTTCTTGGTCCTGGCCGGCACAGTCGCTCCCCATTTCAGTTCTGCTGTAGATGACTGCACACCATCCTGCACCTTTTTCACGTTTTCTTGTCCCTTCTGTGCCCCTGGCTAAAAGCAGGTGGCACGCTGTGGAAAAGCTCAAGTCCAAATCATCTTAAGCAGTAGTAGAGCCCCCTGATATGTTTCTTAATGTAAGTTGAGTGATTGTTTCATAAAAACAATTTCCTCCCAAAGCAGTCATGCCTGGGTGGGAGCAAAGCTCTCATGAAATCGCATCCCTACAGGGGATCACAGTAGTGTCTCTGGAGCCCCATTCCTGCAGCATAACCACCCACCCAGGAGGATTTTTAGTTTGTTTTATCAGTCACTGCAGTGGGAGGAAGATGCACATTTCTTCTGGGCTGGGGAGATGCTGCAGCTGGTGCCTCGCAGCGGGCTGAGCCCTGCGGCTGGTGGCGAGCGGCTGGCCCTGATTCTCTCCGCCAAGGGGAAGGAGGCAATCCAGTCTCCAGAGCCAGCAGATGGAGCAGCCATCTCAGGCAAACCAGAGCAAAAATCCAGCCCTGCTGCGAAGAAGCGCGGGGGCAAGCACGGGAGCAAAATGAATGCAAACCCTCCCTGACCTGTGTACTGATCTGCCAGCGGCAGTGGCTGTCAGAGAAGTGACTTGCAGATACAGAGAGCTCAGGCTTATAAAAAGCTAATAATTCACATTTATAGTCACTTTACATTCAGTATTTGCAAGCCAAAAAGGATCTTTGCAGTAAATTAATTGGTATAAATGGCAGGTGTGTTGCTGCGGGGTGCACTGTTGTGACTTGGAGTGGGTTTTCCCCAGGCTGTAGGAGATGTCAGGTAGGCAGGCGTACGGGAAGGCAAGTGAACAGCGACGACTGGCTTCTTTTTTTCTGTTTTCTCCCTGTTTTGGCAAGAGGTCCCCTGCTTCTTTTAAATATTCCCAGGAGACAGAATGAGTGCTGCAGTTAGATAAGTCAGCATGAGTAGAATCACATTTTGTGGAGGGGTTTGGTAGGCTGTAACTCATTAGAATTATCCAGAGGACCCAGCCAAACTGTTTAAACACCCTGTGAGCCATCCTAACTGCCTGGAACAGCTGAGAGAATTGCTGGAAAGGACACGTGTAAAGCGACAAAATCTGCTTGGGTAATAGCTCTGCCTTGCTTCAGGATGCCTCTGCGCTCCTGCACGCTGCAGCGTCTGCGCGTGCCCATGGCTGGGCTGCAGTCCTTGGAGTTTGATGTCCGGGGCTTCCCAACTCCTGGCCACCCCTGCAGCCCGGCACCGCTTCTTTAATCACCAGCATATATGTACAGTCACTGAGCAGAGCTAAGAAGTCCAACAGAGAGGAAAGGTATATTTGCTCAGATGTAATGATGCTCTGCTAAGCTGATGAGCATATTCAGGGCTGAATTTTTGGATCCTCTTGTTTCCTTCGGTCTCGCAGCATTTGGCCCCACTTTCTGGGCTTGATTCTCTTGGCTGGCATGGGAGAGAAGTCAAAAAATGAGCTGTGAAGTAAAAAAAATGAAGACATAAATAGTGATAGCAGGCTATTTCAGAAGTGTCTTGTTTTCATAAATGGATGCCCCGATTTTGGAAAGGAATTTTATGGGCTTTATAAATCTTATTTAAAAGTAAATTTTGAAAATGCTTTCAAATAGTTACTGAGAGCCATTTACTGGTAATCGTGTTAGAAAGTGAAAGAGTGATAATCATAAGAAATCTGCTGCAGAATTTTACTGTGCTCTGGGAAGGCTGTGGGGAGGAGGTGGAAAGGGAGCCTTCTTCTGTAGCCTGATTTGTAAACCACAAAGCAGTTAGCAAAGGTGATAACAAAAATAAAGGAAAAGAGTTTGGCATGCTGTGCAAGCTCTTATCTTCTCCCTTTCATGAAAAGCGGAGAAAGAGCAAGAGCAGAAAGGTTGTAGGCTTCACTAAGTCCTAATTATCCCTTGATTATGACCACAGCAGGGATGAAGTTTTCAAAAGTTCGGTTGCTGTAGTAAATCCAGAAAATTGGCTCAGTAGTTTGATAGTCCCATTTATATGCCCAGCAAAGTAGCCATGGGGCCAGACTCAACACTCCAGAGATGTGTGGTGCCTGAAAAAACAGATTGTACCTAAAATCTGCTCCAATTTATGCCATCGGATGTGCTGTAGGAAAGTTTTTTCACCTTCCTTTCCTTCCCTGCCCCAGGCAGGAAACCTGTTTGGTTCAGGCAGTGTTTATAATGCTGCGTGTTTATTTAGTTTGGGACATAAAAGTCCTCATGATACCTGGTTTTCTTTTTTTTTCCCCTCCTCCTTTCTTTGGCATTAAGGAATCGCAAGAGCTATTTAGAATAAAACCCAACATGACTGCCAGAGGCCTCATTACTGAACTCCTCATCTCTTTCTTCAGGTACTTGAATTCTCTGGGAATAAGATCCTGAGGAAAGCAGGCGGAGGGAGACATCCCAAGTAAGCACATATCCATAGTCTGTAAAATGAATGTTTTATGGGTTTGCTTGTCCTAGTAGACTAGTGCATTTTACTCTATTATGTGTGGTTCAGCTCCCCCAAAATGCTCAGTATCTGCAGCAATGTGGATTTTGGAAGAAACCAGGGAGATGAGCAATTTACTGCATATGGGCTGCATTTTCCAGCTGAGGGTGGTATTGATTTCCCCCGAGTGACAGAGCAAAGAAGCTCTTATGACTGGAGCTGTAGGAATTCTTGCTTCATGGTCCTTATTTCAAGTTCTCAGGAAAAGCCAGTTGAGACCCAGCCATCCTCTCCCATCTTTTTCAAAAATCAGCTGTTCAAATGCATAAAAAATGGTTGTTTGTATTAGAAAGGAGAATGTACAAAGCAACTGTTTTATATTAATATATGATTCCCTAGATTGCGTGCAGAATGCAGCTTACTATGAGATGCACTTGCATCCTCCATGCTCCCAGTAGCCACATCCTTCTCTCTGACACCAGTAAGAAATATCTCATAAAAATAAGTGGCGTATTGCATATTTCTTATGGTAGGAATTGTATACAATGGTGTATTGGGCTCTGCACAGGCTGTACTGCTAACTCTGGGAGTGCTGGACACTGTTTTATTACTACATTTATTTCTTGCTTTGTTAGGCAACATAATTTCATATGATTCTTGTGGCAGAAATAAGATAATATAAATTTTGTCAGCATCAATTTTCAGAATGAATGGAAACAGTGCTCTATGCAGAGTTCATAATGAGGTTGGTTTTATTTACATTTGGTGAAGATGGATACAAACTGAAAAGTCTCCTGGCACGTTTTTCATAGACTTAAATAAATACATTAAGTATACACATAAATGCAATAAACACATACAAATACAGTTAACACACTGAATAAATACATATGGTCTCTGTACACTGACTCCCTCTGATGTCCAAGGAGTGTAGTCAGCTACTCAAGGAGTATTAATGTAAATACTGGTATCAAGTGGTCCAGCCCGGCTCTGGCTGTGAACATAACCCTGAGTGCTCTTTGGGAGGGGGCTTACTACAAGGGGGATTTGGTTTATTTGGTTGCTGGATTATCCCAGAGTTATTGCAGTCCTTGGCTATTAATGGGCAAAGCGTCAAGCACTCTCAAGTATTTAAGAATGTGCGTTATTCTTAAGTAGCAGTGATGACTGTATGCAGGACGAAATTCAATATTATTAACCAGCAGTTGAAGAAAATGAGTAACATTTACAAAACAATTTTTTTCCCTGTTCATAGAATATTTTAGTACCTGTTTAGTGTTATTCACTGGCATGTTTGCAGAGCACTTCTCTGCAGACACGACCAGGAATGAGTTAGGGTTGCTTTGCCATGGACACGCTTGGCGGTGGCAGCTCTGCTCATGCTGTCTGTGGGCAGAGACCTGGAGGGGTCTGAGCTTGCCCCGAGGCTGTGCAGCTAGAAATGCTAGTCCCTGCTGGGCTTTCCCACAAAAATACAATTAGGAGTAAAGTCCTACAAGCAATGTTCAGAGAAATAAGTGGGAAAAGCCCTGTGGGTGTCCCTGAGCAAGATCCCCATCACACAGGAGGGGAAAGGGAGCACTGACATCCCTATCATCATAGTGGCACTTTGAATTCTTTGGGAAGGCAAACACAGAAGGAATTCTGATATTCGGGTGAGGGGATGGGTGTGTGTTGGCAGGATTTGTGCCCTGGTCTCAGGAGGGCTGCTGGAGGGCGAGGGAGGGTGCTGTGCCTCTGCTCTGCACCCTCCAGAGAGCACGGGCTGGGGGACACAATGTGGGAACGCAGTGGATTGAGACATCACAAGGTGAAATCCCGAAGACTTGAGCAAAGCTGTCGTGAACACAGGACAAAAATACCTAGTTACAAAAACACTGGTCCTGTATTTTGTATTCTGCAGCTTCGCAGCCTGAGCTGGAGCTCGGCGTGACATCTCTCATGCTTCATGAGACGATTTCCATCCGAGCTGTTTGGCAGGCTGTCCGCATCGTTACCCATGACAGAAATGAGCAGCGCTTGCAGCCGTCATGCGGGCTGTCCAGCAGATATTGCCGGCTACCTTAAGCCCACGTCAATTAACTTTTGCTTGGAGCAAGGTTTGATGAAACGACAACCAGCAGCAATTACAGCTCCTGGACTGCCTGGAGAGGGAGGCACAGCCTCAGGAACAGCTGAGCTGTGTGCGGAGGCAGAAACTGAGCCCTTTTCCAAATCTCTGGGGTGAGATTTGTTTTGCAAAAATGCCCTTTTTGGGTACTCACCTAAGACAGCCTGTGTGCAGCGGCCATGCAGCAGCATCCCCTCCCTCTGCCCCTGTGCCGGGGCTGTCTGTCCAAGCAGCCGCGCTGGAGCATGGCCCGAGGAGCGAGGCTCGCACTGCCTTGGCAGGGCTGGCTGCTAAAGCAGCTTTGCCGTCGGTGCCTGCGGTGCCCGCAGCTGCACTTCAGCAAGAGGGGAATTAGATGGGATTCATGGGCAGTGAGATGAGGTTCGTGAGGGCCCCTTCACGCAACGCCTAGGAAGAACTATGCTCTGTGTGTGGTTATGTCCTGCTGATCCTTCGGTAATAAAAGGATAATGCAGAGTTTTTACACGGACAAGGAAAAGGAATGGAACGCATTTTTGAGCAGTTAAGATGACTTTTTAGAATAAATAAATTGTTGAGATCAAAGCATTTTTGCTTAGTAATTAGGAATTTCATTTTTCCTGTAGCTAATGACGTTTGCAATGCAATGCTCTGCTGGATAATTTTTAATTAGAAGTTAGGACACGGATTCAAGTTCCAAAACTGTCGTATGTTTATGCTCATTCATTTTCTTGAGTCTTTCTGGAGATAATGAGTCCTGCCTCCCTTCCTCAGTGTCAAATTCAAGTTTGACCTATTTGCTTGTAAATAGATTAGAAAAATTAATCCCAGGCTATAACAAGGTCTTTCATTATGCTATGGGAAAGGTTATTTACGCTTTTAAAGCTTGTTCCAACCTAATAGGTGTGAAAGGAAAGAACACTTAAGCTCTCTACTGCTGACAAGAATATTGTGTCTGAAAAATAAAAGTCATGGTGGGTTCATTTTGCTGATGTTATTTAAGATAAATATCAGCACCACAAGCATGAACTGGAAGATATATCTTTAAAGATAAGGGAAGTGGGTTTTACGCTGGCACATCTCAAATGCAATTACAGCTACACACTATTGTGCATGGGGGAGAAAGTGGGGAATTGGGAGAGGAGTTTCCTTCCCAGCCGGTTTCTGGCAGCTCATGTAAACCAGCTGGGTGATGCCCATTTGCAGTAGTTTTTCAGTTTCTTAGGCTATTTCCCCCTAAATGAATTAAAGGAGCTTTCTATTCTGAGCTGATCAAAAGTGATTAAAGCTGAAAGTGAAAGATGTGATGCTGGTTCATGCCTCTGACAGAAATCAACGTTGTGATGGGAACCAGAGCAATGCGAACAGGAAAGGCATCGCACAGCCCGAATGGCAATGCAGGCTCATTGCTGCAATAAACCTGGTGAGATCTCTGTTTCTCAAGTTCTTCAAGAAAAGGCTGAGGAGCTTACGAAGGGAGAGGTAATAGTGAGGGGTATGGAGGGGTCGGCAGGGCTCTGCTGGACACCGAGGACGATGCTTCTGCCCGGTGGTGCTTGCCAGCTGTGTGCCTCAGCAGGCAAGTCCTTGTGCAGAGGCGTTTGTCTCTGCATTGCCATGTCCCTGGCTGTCCCAGCTATTGGGCTCTGCACAAGTGCTACGAGAGTATATATTAAAAAAACTCCTTTATAAAGCAATGATCTGACAGACAGCTTTGCCTTCAATTGCTATTAAAATTAAGAGGTGCTGATACTCAGGTGAAGAATACTGATATTATTTTTTTTCCCCTGCATGATCTGGGGATTTGCCCTAATAATGTCAAAATCCATGCAAGCGGAAGGAAAGATCTGGCTTCATTTTCTTGGCTTTGTTCATATTCAGTTGCCCTGTAATCTGTGAGTAGCTCCTCAGCAAGCCTGTGGTCCCTGCAACTTTGGGTAGGGTGAAGGTTTTGGAAACCCAGATAAGAGACAAGAATAGGCCAACCAGAAAGTCATAGAGTGTGAAAAAGGTTTGGCTGGTTTTTGTTTTTTTTTTTGGGGGGGGTGGGGTGGGGGTGGCGGGAAGGGGGTGTAAGTCTTTTTGGGAGGATACTGTGCACTGAGTGTGGAGCACCAGCCTTTTGTCTCTGGATTCTGCAATTCAAATCTGGCTTCAGAGGCAAAATTAACTGGTGGTCTCACTTCTGCAAAAGCAGTTTAAAAAAAGTCGATAAGCCCAGTTCCAGTCCCAGGGTAGGGTCAAGCAAGACTGACATGAGTTGAAGGATTAATGACAGATGTGAAAAATGTACCCAAAGCCTGGCTAAGCCTTGCTTGGTTTGAAGATTGCAACTCCCACCAGCACTTTTTGTTTCCTTCATAATAGTTCTTCAAAAAAAGATCCCCAAAAGTCCCAAATTGTCCCCTAGAAAGGGAATGGAAAGGCTCTCAACATAAATGTGATCTAAATAATCAGGGGGTCAAACCCTGTTCTCAGAGCCATCAGTGGCCAACGGCTACCCAAATTACCCATTTAACACCTTTTGCTGTGATCCACCTGATGGAGGCTGCAAAATGTCTTTACAGAAGGTGAAGTCTCTGTTGACTCTGATTGCTCAGTGTGTTTTAAATTAGTGGAAAGCTGTGCCTCTCAAAACTACTGCTTTTGTAATTAGCCTTGTGTACTTTGCTATGGCTTAATAAAGTGGCTGAATGCCTAGGGAGAGGCAAAAAACAAGCTCTGCTTTACTTGGGATAAGGAAGGCATTTTCTTCTTAAGTTAGTTGTTTAGGAGTTGCTTTAATTATAATGAGTAAACTGAGGGTGCTTATATTAATATAATTGATGTTACCAAATGGAATTTATAGTTACTGAAGCAGTAATAAAAAGTAATTTATAATAACCATTAAATGATTTGCTGACATCGTATAGGCATTCCACATTCTGAAAAACTGAGATGTAAATATGCAGTCCTCAGAAAGGAATAAAACTAGTGCAAGTTGACGCTTCCAGGTCAGGCTGACTGCTGCACAACTGCTGGCATCAACCTGTGTTTCGCACAACTTAGACAAACATTTTGGTTCACAACTATGCTTATTACTATCTTTACTACCCTTATAGCTATGGAAAATGAGAGAGAAGTAGACTTTCTAGCCCCAGGGCGCAGCCTGAGGGAGTGGCTGAGCCCAGACTTGAGCTCACCTGGTCTTGACCCAAAGTCCCGCCTGTTCTCCAGGGACTGCTCTACACTGCAGCTTGGTAGTTGGGTTATATTTATACTCAGATAACTTGCTTTCCATTACGAAATTTCTTTCCTGGCAGGGTACGCATCTATCACTAAATCAAAATCTTTCTGGAGACAGAACAGAGGCTCGAACTTCAAAGCTTGCCACTGTTTTCCATGGAGCTCTTCTTGCTGGTTGCCTGGGAGGCTTATTTGAAATTATGCATGGAGATGGGCAGAAAGGAATGATTTCCAAAGTCGTCATAATTATGCCCCTGAGTGGGCGAGACTTGGAAACCGCTCAGGGCGCAGGAGGCAACGGGCCGAGAGGCAGCGCGCTCCTTCCCTACCCCACCAGCTGCTCTGAGCTCCAGCACAGCCAGCACCATCTAACCAGAGAAAACCATTGGGGGACAAAACCTCCAGGGATGGTCCAAATACTCTGTGGCCTCTTTCCACCCCCTCCACCTACAGACCATATAGCAAGCCCTTGTTTTATATCTGCTTTCCGTATCATCTGCTGTCACTGATTTTAGAAGGCTGACAAGTACAAAGATGACAAAATACCGTCTGACATGATGCCCCTTACAGCCCTCTGCCAAAAGAGGATCCTTGCTTTCCTAAAACAGCCTGGAATCTCAGCCACGATGTGCTTAGAAACATTATTAAAAGGCTCCTTTTGCCTTAAAATATTGTCACTTTTTATAGCCTTACATAGCTAGGTCTGTGCATTTCTGCTGATATAATCATGATGCATCAAAATGGAAGGTAATTAGGTCTCAGACAGACAAAGAATTTCCCAGCGCCTGGGAGAATTCAGTGCCTCAGTACACACAGCCCCTCTCCAGCTAGAAACCTCTGTTTGGTGGGTCTTGGGTCAGAAGTGTTAATTTTGAGCAACTTTTAAATAGTGAGAAAGCGCCTGCTGTGTGCTACAAAGCAGCAAAGAGAAACCATTGCTCTCCGGCTTGATGTGGAGGATCATCTGTCAGGAGCTGGGTCCTGATGCACTAATCAGTGTGTTTCTGACGAGATAACGGTCTTAACTTGTGGGGTTTGTTGGTGAAGTGTGTTGGTTCATTGGATACGAATGAGAGACTTCATGTGGCTTGGTGGGAGCTCAGAGATTAACGTTTGGTTAAATGTACAAGTCGATTCTTCTCCCCTCTCAGAATAATCCTCTCCTTAGCCTGAGAAGCTCTGCAGAAAAACAGCTCCAGGTTTTGTTGTTGGGGCATTTGTCTTCAGCTCCCTTGCGCAGGGATGGTGGTATCGGGGGAAGTTGGCAGCAGAAGTGCTTTGAATGCTTTCTTTTGTCCTTTTCAATTTACTGTAATAGCAGCCAATGTGATAGAAGACGTGCAGTTTTGGATACTTTCAAGGTTGCCCCATTTTTTAGAAGAATCATTATTGCTGCACAGAACATCACCGTGTTTGGGGACCATGACATTGTACCCACCTCTGAATAATTGCCTAATATCTCCCAGAGTAAAAAAGCATCACAGACCAGTCCTTTCCCAGGGCTTTGGTCCAGCCCCAGCCTGTGCGATCTCCCTGTGGAAGGGAAATGCTATGAAAGATGTACTTAGGTCAGCAAAAGGATTGTAACTTGCTAATGCAATACAAGCCTTTTCTATACCTATGTTTTACAGTTCAAAATGCACACTGTGCCGGCACAGAGCTTAATGGTGTGTATGTATCATAACGTAGGGCACTTGTGGCCCGTGGCTGCCTTCCCTGCCTCTCCTCTATGCTATGCCCTTCCCCTGGTGATCTGCTTTCTCTCCTTATGGTGAGTACAGCTAGGGAGCAGTTAATAGATACTGAGTATTCATTAATTCAATGAGTGATTGAAAATGTATTTTTTAACTTATACAAAGTTTTATGCTTAGTGGATTATTAAATGCCCAGTATAATTGTGTCTTGTATGTCTTTAATTTGGTTTCCATAGAAGTTGATGGAAGCAATTTTATGATTTCGCTGGGAATTTGTCTCCCCGATAAATGTTGGGAAACAGGTTTCATGCAGTACTGTGGGGAAAATGGAAGGTTGCTATCATATTTTCAGTCTAATACACAGTCAGACACTACTGTGATCTAATTAATGTCTACTTAATTAGACTCAAGTGAAAGATTTCAGAACATGAAGCCCAGTGGAGGTATAGTTGATAACATTGTTATTTAGAAAATTCAGAGTGTTTCTGAGTTTGCCTAAAAGGTTTTGCATGCAAACTGAAACATCACCTGCATTAACGCCCATCAAATCACTCCCATCTTCACCCAGCTCCCTGTGCATTTCACCAGTGCTGCTTACAGTTTTGCCAGCTTAGCATGAAGGAGGTGCAAATCAAAACTTGCTCAAAGGTCTCCTGCATCCCAACTGCACCTTCTCAGCTTTGCTGCTTTGGCAGCACCCTGTCCTCGCTGCTAGCCCGGCACTAGCCCCATGTCGCAGGCACCTGTGCCCTGCACAGCTCCTGCTCTGCGGTGGAGCTCTGGCACCTGGCTTGCTCTCACGGAGGGACTGCTTACTTCTCTCCTGGTATTTTGAGCTCGCATGTATTTGTTTACTTTTTGGATGTGCTGTAAATCCAGGTAGTACTCTTTCACACAGCTATTTTTGGCAGGGAGAGCAGAGATGCTGGAGAGGGCTGATGGCACCAACAGAGCCGCAGCTCTCTGCACACCACTTGATTTGAATTCCTCTTGAAAAAAGGCTGGCCTCTGACTTAATTTGCTTGCAGCACAGGTTCATGCCAGCCACTGCTCTCCATAGTCAGGGGTAAGAAATGACTGGCTCCTTCAAATGATCCCTGCTGATTTGTGAATCAATTCTCGGTTAATACCAAAGTTATAAGATATTTATTCACTCCTGGCTACTTGGGTTGTCCCAGAAGAAGTTCACCTTGGGGGATTATGCTCTCACTAAAGGTTTTGATAAAAAATTGAAATGCCCTTTTGTTGTCTTGCAAGTCATTATGTTCACATGATAAAAATGATTTTGTACCTAACTCTACCTATTAATCAAAAAGGTCAGTACAATAAATAGTTTTTATCTTTTCTGCCAGAAACCTTACCTCCCCATGGTCTTAGGAGCTGATTATAAGAGAAGATGTAGACAAAAGAACAGGATCTCAAAAACTGATTTGATCAATGTGACACAGAGACATGAATTATTGTTGAGAACTGAGGGAGGAGAAATAGAGCACTTTGATGCCAGGGAGAAATAACATTGCCTGAATTTTCAACCTCCAGCCATCAAAGGTGAACGAGGTAGCTTCATTCATCTTAATAAATTTATGTCCAGCATCTGGTTCTGAATGAGATTGATCTTCCTTTTCTTGAGAGATGTATGTGTGTGAATATATATATAAAATATGTATATATATCCCCCGTACTATTGCTTTCATAAACCTGACCATGAAACTACTGACTTTTTCCAAAGCATCTGATTGAAAACTTAGGGCCAAGATGGAGCCTCTGCTTGGTCAAACCCTGTGTTTTACATTTATTATTCTGCTCACTGATGACTGCCTGAAATCATCACTCTGTCTTAGAATCAGAGATGCTGCAGAGTCACTGATTTTACAGCAGAGTTTTGCGGTGATGTGTTGCCAGGACATCTGACACACATGGTACCATGGAGTTGGCTTCCCCTGGGAATCTGCAGGTCCTGCTGGTTCTGTGGGCTTTGTCCTTTGCTTCATTAGTGTTTTACTCATCTGCAGTGACACCTCCCCCACCTCCATTCCCCCTGAATTTCTGGGAGTTTGGAGACGCAGAATATCCAGCCGCTTCTCCTGCCCTAACAGGATGTTTGAGCTGGAGGAAGAACATGACCTACTGCAAATGTCATGAGTAGAAAAAAAAGCCACAAGTGGCATTTACCTTTCTGATTATTCCTTCTCATCCCCAGTACTGTGTGTACGTTTCCATTACAAGATTGTGTGTGACAAAGAGTAGTTAGATTTGCAATACAAATTCATCTTTAAATATGCTCACGTCCTCCCGGAGCCTCTCCAGGAGTGGTTACGCTCTCCCCTTGCACTGTGGCCTGTCATCCCTCCAGCACCTGGAAAGATGAGCACCACCTGTAGCCTCTCTTCTCTTTTCAAATGCCTCTTTAAATATCACTTCTCTGCACCCTACATCTTGAGGCGCATCAGTAAAAATGAGATCACCTACATTATCTGAAGCAGATCTCTAAGTAAGTTCATCGTCTGATTGTCTTTCCCATCGTAACTCTAATGGGGTAACAAATCCAGGGTCATGTACAGGGCTGGCCTGCAACACGTAGTAACTTATTCAGCATATAGAAATGAGGATATATACAGGTGTCTTAATAGATACAGCTCTGCTGTATCTGTACTCTGGATATCTGAAAATAACTTTCTGCTATGAATGTTAAAATATCAGCTCACAATGTGGTGTTAAGAGAACAGATGGATATTTTGCCATGTGACGTAGCCTAGAAAACAGCTTTGATTTAGTGTACCATGCTTGTCTGACTTTTAAACTTGTATTAAACAGAATTTCATAAAGGCAAACTCCACATAAAAATCTCAAATAACAGGGCACTTGGCAGGAGGTTACTAAGCTATGAAAATTATTGATTCATTCTCCTTTCATTTCAAATGGGCAGGTGTGTATGAATATTTATTTACTTTGAGGGCTTTTTTTAGAGGGGAAAAAGGACTTCAGTAGGTGTTTTGATTTCACAGCACAATCAAGGGAATTAGTACCACGTATAAAACAGTAATTAAAGCTGTTAGATTTCTGAACCCATACTGACATAGGAGAACTTCTCCCCCCCCCAAATAAAGCTGTTTCTTTTTGTTGCAGTGCTTCTGACATTCAGCCTTTGAGATTATTATGTAGTGTTTGTTCATCGTCTCTTCAAAATGAATTTTGAAGATTTAACCACTTACGAACAACTGTCTCAAGATACTCTGCCATTATCAGCACATCAGGCAAAGGCTTCATGCTTTCACTGATTGGCTGACTTTTATGAGCTATGTCTAGGCATGCCAAAATAATGGCCAATTTACAGATGTTTGACGTGGGAAGGCCAGTAGGTTTTTGCATCAACGGCTGCTCCAGCTGTGTTGAGATAAATGGAAAGATTACCTCTGCCTTTTCCTGAAATGGCTCATTTATTGGGTCTTAACGGGAGGGGATAGCTGTGTTTCCCAGGCTTGTTTTGCAGACATGGTGTGAGAAATTAATGCACAGTTACACGGGTAGTGCTGAAAGGGCTTCAGACCCCGCTGCTGGCGGTCTGGGAGTGCCCAGCACCTCTGGGTATGCAGAGGTCCCCTCTAATAACGTTGTTCAATGTAAGAAGTGCTAAGGTGGGCTTGGAAAAATCTCTCACGTGCCTGTCATTTGCCTCCTGGATGCTTTATGTCCTGAGGGCTGAGCAAAGTTGTCTTATGGTGTTATCAGCTTGTGGAGGGCAGTTTTATTTGCTTTTCACACATGTGTGATGGTTCTGAAGAGGGCACGGTGCTGCAGATGACCAGACCCACCGTGTCGAAGGGGTAATGTCTGATGAGAAGGTGCAGGTCTGCACCCAGTGGCTCCAACAGTTTGACTTGGCTCTTGCTAAACCAACGACAAAAATACAAAAGGGTAAAATGTTTCCTAAGCAGAACTCACCAGCTTTTCTCCAGAAGTGCTGCAGACACTCTGAAGTCTATTTTGAAAATCATGATGTAATTGAGGGCATGTGCAAATGTCAGACACCGCACGTGAGACAGCAGGACAAAACCCTGCAGCAACCTTAGAGAAACAGGGCTGGGTTCTGTGCAGCAGGATTGAGCCTCAGGTGCCTTGGCAGGCAGCAAACCCGTGCAGAGCAGTTTTGCTGAGAATCAGGAAAATTGTTGGTGTTAGTCAAAGGTAGTTCAGAGAATCGTTCTGAATGGACATAACAAATAAGGCCTTCAAGATATCAGATACTCCAAACAGATCAAAAAAGTGTTCTGGTCAAAATTACATGGATAGTTTAGACATCATTGCATCTTGTAAAGCAGCATATGTTTTAATTATTTATTATATTACATTTATTCATACAATATACAATTATATATCATATAATACTATATTATTAAAGTGTATATATGAAGATACACCATATGTATTTATTATAGAATATATTTGTTATATATTTACTATATTTATTATTTAGATGGCTTCCTAATAGGATGAATGTTCTTTCAAGAATAATGTTGGCACCTGGAATCAGGCAAAATAGGGAGTTATCACTGTAAGAAAGGAGAGAGTTAAGATCAGATCCTTTTTTTTTGGACAGTATCCCTTTGGGGATGCACCATATGTGCTTTTTAAAGTTAGGATGAAGTAGGAGAGAAGAGGAAGAGTAGATTGCCCTCGATTTGGAAAATCACAGTGTACCAGCATGACCTGTTTTTATGGATGAGAACCTTCAGTCTACAAAGTTCTTGTTAAAAGACTTTATCTTGCTGACCAGATGGTGCAATTTGTCTGGCACTGACATTTGGGAATATCTGCTGAATTTTGCATAAGGACAACTGTTTTAATTATCCAGTGTCTTGCTCTGTTAATCTTATTTGTCTGCAATGACCAACTCCTTTCTTATTCCTGGCAATCATGTAACTGTATTGCGTGTACTTTTATCCAGCCTTCTTCTCATCCATACTTTTTTATTGCCTACCCCTTGGATATTTCTTTGGGTTGAACTCCTCCTCTTGAGGGGGAATGACGTACTACAGAAAATAAACCAGATGTGTATGAGCCTGGGATATTTAAAACTTCTCTCCCAAGTTAATCCTTTCATCAGAATAAATGAGAGATTCTCTTAGAGATGGAAATAGTATATAAGATTAGGGCAAAGAATGAGCTGTGAAGCTCAGTTTCATGGCTGCAAAGGAGACGGGAGCTGTAGCAGCAGCTGGCTGCATGACCAGGTTCCCCTGTTTAGAAAGGATCAAAAACAGAGAATTCAAATATTTGTAGAAATATAAAAAAGCTGCTCTGTAAGACAGAAAAGCCATTGACCTTCTTTCCATTACCTGAAGGAAAAAACATTTACTGAACTCTTTTGTGCTTTCCCATGCTTCGGACTGCTGTGTCTGCAGCGGTGCAGATGGGGATGCAGGGAAGGAGGGGCTGGGGCTGCGAGCAGCAGTCCCCAGCCCGGCGGCCCACATGCGGTGGCAGCACCCTGCCCTCGGTGGCACACTCTCCAGCACTGTGTGTGGGGACAGAGGTGTGGTTTGGACACACCAGTGACACTCACCCCTCAGCCCTCCTCCTCACCTTCCCCAGACCCCCTCTACCCATCCCAGTGTTCCCCAGAAAGGAAAAAGCACAAGTGGATTTACGTCCAACAGACCCCACCGTGCTGTCCCCTGTTGACCCACTTCTGTTTGGATCATTCATTACAGTTTAGTTTAGGAAATTCGGGATCAGGTTTGTGTGTGCAGAGGAAGCAGCTCATTACAGCTTAATTGCTCATATTGCCTGGAGCAATACATCTGTATTGATACAGAGCACCACAGAAATGTGCTATCCATTAGAGCAAACCTATTAGTCCTCTATTATAATGGTAAGGTTTATTATTTAATATTTAGACTGTATTTCCAATTATGCAAGGCAGGGCATCCTTTAGCTCCCAGCAGCAGCCCCTGCTCGTGCAGCCGCTTCTGGAGGCAGCTCTGTGCGTGCCATTGGCAGTGCCCAACCGGGGTTTTACGTAGCATATGTGAAGGACATAAACATGGCCCGTCCTTACAGAGATAGCTGCTGGGAGTACTAAAGCACACCAGCATCCCGTTGCCACTGGGACTCCTCCAAACAAGCCCACGCCTGCTGCAGCCTCCTCGCCAGCCCCTCTCACTGCCCCGGCTCAGCTGCTGTCCCTGGAAGGACATAGTCCCCCTGGATGTAATCCTGGCATGCCAGAGGGCATGGCTATGAAATGTAATGTGAATGTGGACTTCCTAGCGCCAATCCCAGAGCTCAGCGTGCCCACCACAGCTCTGGCAGTGGGCCAGAAGAGCTATAGAAATGACTCCCTCTCCCCTGGAAGTCACCAGTCCTTGGCAGACACACAGCACACAGCTGTGAATGGCCCTGACTCCTCTCCTTGCAAATTTTTAAAAGTTCTTTGCAGTCACTTTTGCTGCTTTTAAACACTGGGGCACTCAGGCCAAAGCCTTTGTCACCACCTCAGATTTTCCTGGAGAGATTACAGTTTGATCAGTTAGGTTGGCAACTCACTGCCAAGCTAAGGCTACTGAATTTTGTAGCTGAGGATGTGTTTAATGTGCTGTTACCACTGGAAACCGTGATGGATTATGTGCAACTACAATGGTATACAACCGAACAACCAGGTAGTTAATTACTGCAATTATAACATTTTATGAAAAGGAATTGCTTTCATGGTCATTCATTATGATGATGAATTTCCCACATTTTATTACTGGTCATCTGCATCACTTGTACGACAAATGGCTGGAGTCCCATGCAGGAAGAAAACCTTCCCCTTTCCTTCCCTCCTGTACATGGAGGAGATGGTGCTGTTAATGTGACAGTGTCTAATTGCTCTGGTGCCCAGGTTCAATATTTATATTCATTTGTACATATTACTCACATCTGAGTATTCTGTTATGCATTGCGTGGCTAGCTTTTATAGATAAATTTAGAATTGGCTTTCTATGACCAGTCTAATACATATAAATGCTGGTCTTAAATCTGCGGAGACACTAGGGAGTGAGATGTTTTGGCAAATTGTGTAGAGCAAGGGAAATGACAGGAATTGGAAAGTGGGAGTATTGCTTGGTACAAGATCCTTGACTCTTGTTGAGTGATAAATTTTCCAGTACTAAATAGCTGGCACATTATGTTACATGAGGTTGATGGGTGCAAATTATCGGCATGGTTGTTTCTAGACAGAATGTTATTAGCTGTAGGGAAATATGGCAAACAGCCAGGAGCAGAGCGTGAACTTCTGTGTACATTGTCTTGAATTGCAAAAGCAATTGTGTGTGCCTATTTGCATTGGCAATAGGAAAGTCACTACCAAAGCTATATTTAAAGTGAAGAGATTGAGCTTTTTCCAATATGGACCTGAGACCCTGATCACATGGAGAATATCAGAATGTCACGTTAATTAGAAACAGTCTGTAATCAAATAGCTGAATTTCCTACCACACTGAGATCCTAACACGCAGTACTCAAAAAAAGGTTTGCAATTATGTGGTATGAAAACGTAGAGTAATAAATATTTCAGAGAGGATATTGAGCTCCATAGTTCAACGAGTCTGCAAAAAATCAAGGTGAGACCTCTTAAATGGATGGATAACCCCCTGCCCTCCTCATCTGCTGTGAGATTCCTGCACTTCCTTTCCATGTGCTGGATGCCTCCCATAAGCAGATGTTGATATTGGGCCAATGCCTCATCTAGGCTGGCTGCTCGTGTTTTCCTTTTTTGCACTGACCTCCAAAATGTGCAGTGTTATGCTGGCTCATACATATACAGCATCCCATTTTCACAGTAATTTATTTTTGGCAGTCAGTGTGCAAAAATTCTGAAACCAAATGATTAGCTCAAAAACGCCTGTAATGTGAATATTCAGCAATAGAAAATTTTCCCTGGTCTGCTCCAAGCTGAGGAACATTGGAAGTCACGGTCTTTTTTTCAGTCCTGAATACCACTCAGGGTCTTCCATCCTCATTTCTGAAGGTCTGCACCTATAGCCCCAAGCAGATTATTATCCCAGTGATGATTTATTCATTGTAATGCTGCCAAATGGAAATTAATTTTTTCATGTTAATGAGTAGTAATTTGAGCATTAGGAAAAATCCTAACCTATGGAGAAGCAAAAAAGTATTAAGAAAGAAAAGAAAGGAGTACCAAAAATGAAGGACTCCCTGTGCCACGGATGACAGGTTATTCAGCGAGGAGGGTCACATCTCCTCCAGGGCACAGGGATACAGGACAGGGCACTCACAGCCCTCCCAGCGCACGAGGACGCTCTGCGGCTGTGCCCACGGCCCTGCTTGTGCCATGATGCCTGGGGAAGAGACGCTCACAGATGACTGACACCACTTTTACTGACTCTCCTGGATATGTTGTGCCAGAGGCACTGAAAATGCACTCTGGGATTAATGTCAATGGTACCTTCTAAATGTAAGAAGTTAATAATTTATTAGTCTGCAGTCAGTCCATGCTTGGAAAGCGACTCTGGAGAGTGATACATGCATCGGCACAGAAGTGCACAACGTGAGCTGCTCTCTTCCTCCCAGCCACAGGGGCTTTGCTCTGGTGTCTGTCCCCCTTTGCAAGGCGGTCTCTGATGCTCCTTTATGCACATTTTCTGCTTCCCAAATAATGCCGGCTAAGCCTCAGATAAATTATTAACTACAGAGCACAATGGCTACTGTTAAAATGGGTAGTTTTCTTCCCAGGAGGAATCAGGGCTGCTGCGTCCTTAGTCTTCCCTGCAGAGGTCCCCTGGATCAGGAAATACCCGTGAGCCTGGTGTCTCTGCTGCTGGACCTACTGCTCTGCTGAGCCATACCTGCTATGGTCATTTATATTTTAAATACAAATTTGAAATGTATCATATGATTCACGACTAAAGCCGCAGTTTGCCAGAGTGCTTGTGGGAATCATGAGTTTCCATCAGTTAAGAAATGGGTGTTGAAGGGTGTTTGCTGCCAGATGGAGCCCACAGGTCTCTTGCTCAATGAGGTTACTTATGGCCAGCCGAAGCCCAGGGAGCACGTGTCTGGGTGTGTGGCTCACTCAGACCAAAAATGGGGCAAGGAAACACAGAAATACTGTTGAGATGAAAATGATGCCTCAAGGTGGCAATAGAAGATGCAGGTGAAATAGGGCATGTGCTAACAACGGAGGTGGTGGCATGGTGTTCTCTGTGGGGTGGATACAAGGTGGGCATCCACTGAAGAGCAAGATGGAGGAAACCTCCTGAGCATGCTTTCTGTCAGTGGAAACTGTGAGCAGAACAAAAAGCATTATATAAAATACATGCAAGTGCTTCTCCGTGAAGCCAGAGGGGCGAAGGCTGCAGTGAGCAGAAGAGCTGACTTGGAGGACTTTTGGCACTGCAAGTGCTCCACTTCGCATCCCAGACAGCCCGGCTGTGGAAAGCTCTTTTGAAATCTCTTTGAAAAACATCGGTGTCATATCCCGTTCAGATCAAATGAGGAAAATGTTCTCACCGAAGCATTCTGAAATTCATGTAAACGAGCTGAAATGAGGGCTGAGGTGTTGTCTCTGGTGTTAGGTGAGACAAGAGAAGCTGAAGACCCTCTGCTGAAGCACAGCAGGAGTGCCAGGTTAGTCTGGTGGTTTCTTGAGGACTGGGAAACAGGGGTTTGAATTTAATTTCTGTTCCCTGGTGGCCAGCATTTGTTTAGAAATGCTGAGCTTTGAAATAATGAGAGTGTGTGGAAACAGTTCAGAAATGGTAGAGTTTCTTCGTGCGTGTCAGTGACCAAATATTGAATACCTCAACAAAACCAAGAAGGCTTTGATGTGAGGTTTTGAACGTAGCACATACGACATGCTCAGTGCAGCTGCTCTGCTTCATTAGCAATCACAAACATCTCATCCGTACACTGCCACTAAATAGCTTGTTTTTACAGAAAAGTGGGCCTCTGCCACCTGCCTTATCAGCAAGGAATGGCTTAAACAGTGTTTCCTGATAGACGTACAGCTGTCACTCGTCACTGGTTGGAAGCTGCCTGCTCTCCTGGCAGCCACCTGCGCTTCTTCTAAGGGCATCAGCAGCAGAGTTGTACTTTAGCAGCTGATGATGAGAACTTCTCCTGTGGTTCCTCAGAAAAGCAGACATGTATTCATCAGTAGGAGTGTTTGCTCAAAGAATAATGTCACGCAAACGAGTGGTGCTATCCTGCCAGCTGGGCTGGGTTGTGCAGTCAAAAAACTCAAAAACATGTTTGCTGAGAAAACCCCTTCTGAAGGAAGCAGAAAAACTTCTCCATGCAGAAACCGCGTGGTTTTGCCAAGCTGCAGCCAGCTTGTTTTCAGGACATGCCAAATATTTGTTCGCAGTTGAGGCAAACATACTGATCTGGTGTCAATAAATGTCTTGATTCAATTCCGTGTTTGAAAACAGTGTGTTGGCCACAGCCAGATTCATTAGTGTCGTCAGCACCGGTTCTTACACAAACTGCTTGATCTGTGGTTTTGTTTTGACATAACTTACAAGATCATTTTTCATCACTACCAGTAACCGCTTTGAGAAATCTCTGGAGCTGATAGTCACATAGTCTTACTGCATTAACACTGTATGCTGTAAGAAATTGTACTGGATTTTGTTTTCCTACAAAGACGTCTGGTGTGGCTTTGTGGGTAATGGCTCTATGTGAAGCATGTTTTGGACTTGAGAAAAACTGGCTATAAAATCCTTTTTTGCTGTTACAGAAATTCATAGCCATACTTCTCAGTTTCTGCTGGTTTTTTTCTTTTTTTTTTTTTTTTTACTTTTTTAGTAATAACAATGTTTAACTTTTTGTTTTAAATTTCCTATGATGTCTGTTATCCTGCATGAACATGTATTGCTGCGTGCCTCTGCAGTGAAATTCAGTATAAATTCCCACGCCAGAACGGCCACCTCGTAACCAAGCTGTTACAGAGCATCACTACTCTGCTCCGGTTTCTTTGCTGAAATAACCCTGCCATGGGGTGAAATAAATCTACCCGCATTTTACCTGCCCCAGGTAGGTAAAATCCACCAGTGTTATTCCAGCTCACCCGCAGGTCGTGGAAGGCTGGTCCCTGGCCGTGCCTTCTCACAGTGGTGGTACAGGCACCTTCCTGCTGCTGTCTCAGCCTTGCTGCCAGCTCTGGTCACAAAATGCAACGTACCTGCTTCCCACCTGGAGGCAATATGCACAGGGGGGCCTGCGTAAGCCCCAAAGGCTTTGGGAGCCACCAGCAAATGCCAGTGAGTGCTATTCCACACTGCTGTGAGCTGCCGGGTACATTAAATGCTTGGGTGCTCCGTCAGGTCGCTCTGCTCTGGGGCAGCTTCCCTTAGGCGATGTTTTCAGTACAAGTTCACATCCCTCTAATGGTAATTAAATAATTTCTCATTTTTCTGCATTTACTCACATGAGTGGAAGCAGCCCTGGAACCGCCTGGAGCAGAGGAGGACCCAGGCTCTGCCCTCGGTCCTCATCCTTTCCCTGGTGCCAGGACCCATGAGAGACTGCTCAAGACCTTGAGTGAAGGGTAAATTACTGTTCAGACTAACTACTAGGTGACAGCATGCATTTTGTTAATATTAAATGTAACTACAGGCTTTGATACAGGAATGTTGCTGATAGCTCTCATGAAAGACAGTCTGTTCGCTGCATTAATTTCCCAATGACAGACTAATTTCTCTTCCTTTATAACAATTATGGCCAAGTGTACTGTTATTGTATGACTCATTCGGTCTCTCACATACGACACCATGGCCCGATTTGCAAAACTGCTGAGTGACCTGCAGGCTCTGCTGACTTCAAGCATCGCACAAGCATTTCAGAAATGTAAACACAGAGCTGAATTTATTATTACTTTTTTTCCCCAAATGAAATAGGAAAGCCGAGTGGTAAGTTAGGAACTTCTTTTTGTCCAGCACCTTATTTTGGTACCTATACAGGAGTTTAAGATTATTAAGTTCCTTGGCCAGAAAAATAACTGTAGATGTCCAGCCACCATAATGAATATATGTATACAAGTGTCAACCTGACACTTTGAAAATGCCCAGGCTCTACTACAGCGTGCTGATTTGTTCATTCCTGCAATCAGATACATGTACTGGATTTATATTAAAAATGTGTCAAATATTTATACAGAATTTGTTAGAGAAGTCTGTCTCTGTGGATATTGCAGGTAATACAGTACTCCAGCTTTACTGGGGAAAAGTAAACCTTTAGTTTAGTAAATAATAAAATGGGATCACTTCCCACATCAGTACAGGTTGAATCCAGTCCTGACTTAGACAAGAGAACTGACATCTCCTGGTAGAGCTGTGCTCCATTTTGCAGTCTTCATATTTTGAAAAATTGGCTGGGTTAGTTCTTGTCCTGCAAATTGTTATGATGTGGATATTATTCATAGAAACAAATATGCCTGTTGGCATGGACGAGACGTTCGTATTATTACGAACTTCTTAGGAGGACAAGAGTCTGCAAGTTCAGCTCAAATATCAGAGAGTACATCTTGAACTTTTCGTTCTATGGAAAATAAATGATCAGTATAAACAAATAATAAGTGTACTTTATGTAGTCGGTAAATGGCAATATGCAGGATCTGGTCTTCACCAGCAAATCGCAGTGCACTTGTGTATGTGGAGAAGTGAGTTTTTCTCCCGGTGATGTGACACACTGGCAACCGTAGCACCCAGCAAGATTTCCTAATAATCGCAGAGACTTTCTCCTGCTCTTGTTATAGATCCTTGTATTTTTGTTTGATGCATAAATTTACATCACGTGTTGCGAGACCAAGGCGGAGCAGGGAGGAGTGTGTGCATGTGCAGTTACATTTTGCTTTAATTAGCCCGCTTAAAAATGGGTGAAGCAGGCATTTTGAAATTCATAATAATTAAATGGCATTAGAGCTAGCTTTTAGGAGCTTTGGCATGACTCACTGTGCACAGACTTAAAAAAAGACAACAAATGCAGTATCATTCATTCCTTTTGCTATTTTAAAATTCATGGGGAAAAAAGTCTCATCCAGAACCTATTGAAGTGAATGGGATGACTTCATTAATTTAAGGTGATTTTGGTTCATATTTTAGGACCTTACATAAGAGCTGCCTATGTCCTCCCCCTTCCCTGAACGGTTGGAGGAAAGCTGAACACATGCTCTCCTGCGTAGCGTCTCTTCTGTGGATGAGATAAGTGAAGTTAACAGTTGGTTAATTCATCATTTGACTGCAAAAGGTTGCTGGAATAATTTACTTGAGAAAGACTAATGGGTAACACAACACTGGTTTGTGCCAGAAGCTTTGGCGGGTTACAGATTAATATAGAGGGCATGGTGTTTTCCAGATTTTTCAAAAAGCTGACCTTTTGGGATCTGCCTTTGATCTCTACTTGTCCATAGTAAGAGGTAATTTCTGCAGCTTTTAATGTGTTCTATTGCTTATGCTTAAAAAAAAAAAAGGAAAGCCTTTTCTACTCCACGTTTGTTGAGTGAGGTTCATTTTAAAAGTGGCTGACATTAAAAGAGAAAAAAACATCCTGGGCATGATTTTGAGACTATTACAGGCTTGCTGCAACGCCTGCTGCCATCAAGGCATGGACTTGCTGCCTTAGACCGTGTCTCAAAGACTTCTTGTCCATACGGGAGTAAAACTTAAAAAGGGGGTTAGGGTATTAGCAGATGATCTTTCAAAAGAAAGAGCACTTGCTGCTCCCCGGACAGCCCTATGCCTGCTGCCGCAGCTCCTGTGCCATGCAGCTGGCTGGCGTCAGGGATGGAATCAGGGTTCTGCATGTTCCCCTGAATTTGCGGTTCGAATCCAGCAAATGTATGGGGGATGTTGCATTTTATTGGTGTTGCCTTAAATGACTGCATACCTACAAACCAGCTATACCGAAGCGCCCGAGCTATCCAGGCACCGTGGGGCAGTGTGGGTGCTGCGGGCAGATGGGATTGTGCTTCTCTCCTCTGCACTGATCTCTCAGATGCTGAAATTACCCCGGGAAATGTCCCATCCTCTGGGAATGCTCACAGCCAGGAGAACTGAGCCGCATTTGAAGCCACGGTTCCTCCTCTGCTTCCCCTAAGGAATTTTGCTTGTGCATTCAGAGCCACAAAAGGGCTGTAGCGCTGAATTTCCTTTGATGTAAGAGATATTTATTAGTATTACTCACATGTAAATAGGCTTCCCTGCTCTGGCCTCTAAGGCAGAGGAGATATTGCTGCCTGAGAGAAACAGAGAGAGGATTTGAATGATTTCCACATGCAAAATCCACTTGGATCGTTGTTGATCTGAAAACAAAGCTGGTTTCTAAATTCTGACTTTGTTTTCCACAAGTTTGCTATTCCTCTGCTCTTATTTCTTCCTTTTTCTTTGTAAATACTGATTGACATCCGTAAACTTTCTGCCTATTAAAATTGTGCCTTCGTCAGCATCTCTTCCTGCAGGAACTTTGTGTGATAATTTCTAGAAGCTATTCTTTGTCTTTCAGAGGTCTAATCTTAGACAATAAACAAACCCAGACAAATGCTTTTTTCTATCTGGAAAGGCATAAGTAAGTAACCTGTACTTGTTAAATTAGGTACTGTAAAAATGCTGAGCTTTAAATCATTGTCCTAGTAATTATTGTCATCATTGTCATTATTAGATGACATAAGATTTTATTGCTGATAATTTGGAGGCTTTGATACATTTATTTGAACTGACTGCTCCTTTGGCTAAGAATAATTGCTTAAATTCCTCTCATGGGCTTTTGCTTCTATAAAAAGATTGTTGACCTTGAAGCTTTTACTTGATTTTGAATTCTTATTCAAATGCAAATACTAATAACCTAGAGAAAAAGACGTAACTTCCTAAGTAGACATTCCTTTTGCGTTCTGGGGACCTTGTACAGAAAAGTCAGTTTTGTTTGCATTGTCAGAGACCCCCAGCCTCTCTCTTAATGCTTTTTTTTTTTTTAAGAGTAGGAAGATAAGGCTTTCTTTTTCATAAACAGATGTTGATAGCTTTTAAGTGCTTTGACTGCTGAAGACCTGCACTTTGTTTAATGGACCTCTTGGCATTTGTGTTGTTTTGGTTGGATTACCATGTTCGGGAAAGGGTATTATCAAGAGCAGTACTGCGTACCTCCTGTATCACTTTTTCTTTCTGCAGTTTTCCAGATCTTTTAATACTGGAGGTATCTATGTAGTCTTCACAGTAAGCTTTTTCTTTTACCCTTATTTGGTGAAGAATAAGCATGGTCTTTTGGTGCTTCTTCAAGAGTAATATTCTCAAAATTATCAAAAGCAAATGTGAGCCTTGGTTTTACCTAACTAGCTCTCTCAAAAATGAGATTTCAGGACTTTTGAGACAATTTGGTGATAAGCTAGAGCATCAAGGCAGAGGCAAGGATTCTCCCATGGGCTTGGTGGGTAGTTTTTGGCAGGTTCTATCTACCTCTGAGCATTTGTTTCCCCACCTGCACAGAGGTTATAGTGCCAGCTTTCTTGGTGAACCAGTTTCAGTTTTGCTGACAAAGCAGTGGGCACTTTATTTGTAGTAACGGCACGTTTAAGTGCCTTGCTTGTTGGAGTTTCACTGAGATACTGAACATCTCCAAGTCCTGCTGCAACTTCAGCTTCAGTCGCTCCTGACGCTACCCAGAACCTGCTCAGCACTTGGCACCGCTGACTTTCAGAGGCAGGAGCAGTAGTTTTGCAGGGAAGGTTTGCATGCAGATATAACTATTATGGGAGCAGAAAGATTTATTTTACTGTGTTTTCTGTTTTACTTAGTTAAAATGTTGTGGATCCTGAACTTCCAATTCTGATTTCTGTAAGGACAACTCCAAGGAGCTTGGTACAAAGACTGTGCATCTGCCCCCCAAAGCAGCTCTGGAGTCTTCTGCACAGATGTACCACTCTCGTCCATGGAAAATGATAATGCCATGACCATGGGTGAGAGGCATCAGTGAATAAACCTATAAGGAGAAATGGCTGCATTACAAGAGAAAAGCTTTTTACATTACAAATGATAAGAGGTGACAGAAGCTTTAAAAAATATGGACATAAGAATTTGAGAATTTGTATGCTTATTGAATCTCTGTCAGGTGCAGCAGCCTAACACACATGGTAAACGTGACTTTGACTAGAGGATCTCATGGAGATGTTCAAATAATTAAAACTCAGATATATTTCTTTGGTAGTGTATTCATCTTGTCCAGTGAGAAGAGTGTCTGGAGGCTCTGCAGCAAACAAGAGGGGTCTGGACAGACAGCTAATCAAAGATTTCTAAAAATAAGCTCCAAGTTTGAGAACTGATGTAAATTGTAATGCTCCAGGTCGTGGACACTTCTCTGAGAGGAAAAGGTGTGAACTGAGTGTGTCCGTGTGTTTGCGCATCTGTGCTGGTTGGTTCCCAGCTGTGATTATTTCAAGGTGTTTTGTTAGTTCTACACGAACACTTTTGTTTCCCCCTTCTGTAGCTGCTGTTGGAAAGAGAATGGCCAGGAGGCTGCTGTAACCAGGCCGTTTCGCTGTTCACTTCCTAACAGTGTGTTGCATGAAATAGTGTGCATTTAGGTGATGTAACTATTCAGCTGTGGTAATAACAAAGAATGATTTAGGAAATAAATTAAGAAGAAAAAAGAGTTGGATAACAACATATAATAGTGCCAGGCAGTGTAAAAGACTCTGGAGAGCTCTGAAATGTCATGGTTTCATGCAGTGTGCAAATAAGGATGAAATTGAAAATCAGCTATTTTAGGAAAGGTAGCTCTTAATTTGCATGAAATAAAAATCAAATAATTTTCAGGCCACCTTAAACAGCAATATTGAAGGTCACTTAACTTAACAGAATGACACAATACAATAAGGTATACCTGGCATAAATTTTTAAGTAGAAGAATAATTACTGATGGGATTTGTTAATTTTTATTTTGAATAATCACATGTATGTTTCTATATAATAACTGACTTTAGTCTGCAAACATCTAAAAATGTTTGACTCTTAGATGGTTCTGTAGTATTGAACTCCAAGTCTTAGCCTGAAACTGTTAGAAACTGAGGCAATGCAGAAATAGGGCATGAAGATTTTCAATTGTTTTTAATCAAGCAAATAAAGATTAATGAGTCCAATGACACAAAGACTTCTCCTTGGGACGGCTTGTAGGCTCTGGTGGATAAAAGGCCAGATGAGTCAAAGTCCTCTCATGCAGAAATTTAAAATACTCCTTTGTTTATGAAAGAGAGGACACCTTTGTTCCAGCGAGCTACTAAAGTGTATTTTGTGAATTGCAGACCATAGGAGATTGCTTCCAAAGGGTCATTATTACAATATGTCAGTGATGATCACTGACTGCCGTGACATTCTCCACCTAGCTGTTGCTTTCCTTTCCATGAAAAGGTTGTAATCTTGGCAGCATACAAAAAAAATGTGTCTGGTCAAGTGTGGCACAAATGAGTTGAACTTAATGGTCAAAAAGTGAAAGGCTGACAGTTTTAGATGATTTTTAACAGTGGCACTAGCATGCCAAACTTCTTGGCTCTAGAATCAAAGCTGAAATAAGCAATAAAACAATTTTGTCTGTTTATGTTAAGTGATTTAAACTATGTATCCTATATTAGGCTCAGACAGAAATTTGAGTATTATACCAGTAACGTGGTCTCTAAGCAGTACATTTTTTTCATTATTATTCTTCACATCCATGCCTCATATGATCTCTTTTATTGGAGTTAATGGCAAATACTCTTAGGTAATAACAGGGGTGCAGGTCAATTATTAAGTAACTACTGCTAAAGAATGCAATGTTTCCACTCCCGGTACAAAAAGACTTCATTTTCCATCATGTCATTAAACATGCTCACTTAGAGTCCTGGGAATGAATCATTGCCTCTGATTTAGGATCATCAAAAAGCACCTAGTTTCTGCCTTTATTTAATTGACTTGTGATTTAATGTTAATGAAATCCATGTATCCCTGCTCTTATATTTTAAAATGGAACTTGTCTGGGTTATATCTGAGGCAGTGAAACCTAGCTGTGGTGCACTGTGATAGTGTATCTCTGTTGACAGTGACGTCCCATGCAAATCCCAAAGTGCTGAAGTCTACCAAGAGCAGCACATTGTGGTCTGGATACCGCAGGCTGCGTAATAAGATCCGTCCCTGTGCTGATGTTCATCTGAGAAACCCTGCATCACTTCAGCTGTTAATGTTTAAAAACCTGTGTTGGGTTTAAATAGTCAACTAAAGGAAGAGTCACTGTGTTAGGTTACTAGAAATGTGGCTTTCCTGTGTTGAACAATCCTCCACTGCCTGTATGTGCCTGGGTACGTGTCTGCCAGGGCTCCGGTGGGATGGAGCTGTGGGGGTCCCGCACCCTGGGCAGAGCCTGTGTAGGAGTGAGCCAGGCAGGAAAGCAGCACTGTGACAGCTCGGTGGTGAGATTTCACGTGACTGCTGCTGATGGGTGTTCCTCTTGTCCCCTCTCCCAGCTGCAGCAGGGCTGGAGGATGCTGAGGGAGGAACCTGTACCCATAGGGACTCCTCCTGCTTATACAGTCATTTCTCGCTGGTTTTTGTGTACGTGTGTGTGCAGGCTATAAACCTTTCAAATGGTCACTTCTGTGCTATTCGCCAAATTTCTCCAAATGACCTTTAGACTGTAGTGAGTATGCTATTACTTCAGTCTTTTGAAATGCTGGCAAGACTTACTTTATATAGATTTGTTTCTTCCCTCAAGATAAGTTCTTCACTGCTGCGACACTGACAGCTTCACTCAACAGCCTCTCCTGCATTTACCTGTCCTGCATTTACCTGTCCCACAGGTGGATGTTAGATATTAGATACCTTGCTCTGCATGTCCATACGGGGGCTATGATGTGGGGCCCTCGTGACAGTGGGATGGCTGAACAGTGAGTCACGGGAAGTCTTCTGTTGCAGAGGGGTGATGGAGAATTTGGCAAGGACCTTCGGAGCAAAGAATTTGGGAATCTGGAAGGGAAAGAATTATTCCCAGGTCAGAAAAATGAATTAGTAAACAGATTGTAATACAATTTAATAGCAAGGTGTTTATTTGCCCCATCCTCCTGTGCGTGAATCATTCCTCCTCAGCCCCACCGCAGGGCTTGTCCTGCTGAACCCACTGCTGTCTTGGGGGACAGGAGGGGCTGTCCCTGCCTTTCTCCCCCCTTTCCTCCCTCTTGTATTTGCATGAAATTCAGAGTGACCACAGGCTGCAGGAATGCAACAGTGATTCTTTTCCTCAAGGGCCAGGCATTTGTAACAATGTTTAAATAATAATAATAATAATAATAATAATAATAATAATAATAATAAATCCTCTCAACCTGTCTGTCTCCTGCAGCTTAGGTGAGCATTACCACAGAGAGAAAACTGGGGGCACTGGGGTTAATTAACTTTGCTCCAGGCTGGTGTTTGAGCCAGGCAGGATCTTCAGTCAAGAAAACCCTGCAGTCAAATGTAAGAAAATTAAAAGTGTTGCAGTCTCCACGGAGGCTATGTAGGCAGCCACAACAAGGTCACAGAAGGAACAGAAACAGCAAAATGAGAAATGCATGTACAAAGTACGAACAAATGAAGAGAGAAAAGAGAAAGAAAAGGTCTTGGGAGGAGGACAGGGGTGTATTGTGGGATTTAACTGAAAACTAACATTTTTTTGCTCCTTGTCCCCCTCCCCTCCATAGGTGAGGCCAGATCTTCGGGATACATGGGGACGCTGGGTTCACACCACCTCCTCTTGCCTCTGGTCTGATTGCAGATAAGCAGCCTGTGTCTGTGATAGGTCTCTTCGTCCCAAAATATATGCAGCAAAGTATGTATTTAATGTAATCAGCTTGTAGGCTATAGATCAACAGCATTTTCTGCTTTGTGCAGCTTCTCGAATGAGTCATGTTTTCCTCTTCATTTGGATGTGCGTATCCTCTAAGCCAGTTGATAAATTGTTCTGCCCTAACTCAATTAAATGTGGTTGTGTTTTCCTGTAGTGCTACAGTTTAATTCACAGCATTGCAGCGAATGTACTGTAATGACACTTCTTGTAAGTTATTTGTATACATTGCAGTTTTGTCTAAAAGAGCTACTGCTGTAAAGTGAAATATGAATTTCTACAGCAGAACAAAGGCTTCTCACACTGCACCTTTAGTAGAACCTCCCAGATCAGTGCATGGAGGACCCTGAATGTCAGCAGAAGACCTCTGAGCTATGCCTGTTCACCCTGATGTACCTGGGTGCTTCAGAGGTTGAGCGACAAGTTGCTCGTGATTCGGGTGGGAACTTTTGCTGACACAAATTGTCACAATGCATTCCAGTCATGGGGAGTGGTGGCACTTGGCACCATCTGTAGCTCAGCCCTGTTCAATATACAGCCCCAAACCTCTCATCACTGTGTCTTGAAAGAATTACGTTAACATCAAATGATGATCTCCATTTTCTCATCTGATAATGCAGCCTCTTTTCTACAGCAAGCTATTATCAAAGTGTAAAATTTGTTCAAATTAACATCAGAAGCTCTGTCCCATTTTGGGGGGCTTTGAAAGCTTGGGTGATATATCAATGACCAAATGTAATTGCTTTCTCTAAAGTATGGCTTTCTAAAAGGAAATCCGACTTGGATGTATGTAGTGAATGATTTAATTTATGTAGAAGCAATGGGTCTGAAAAAGGAAGAGGAGGAAAAGTTGTGATATGGAGGCTGAATTCATCTTAAGTTATGAATAATAGATGACTCATTTGGGAATATTTTTTGCTAGATTTAAATTAAATCTCATCAAATACATGATAATTGGATATATTTATAAACCTGCAAAGCCTACTCAAGGGGATTTTAGTAATATTGTCAATACTACAGGTTAACCATAAAACTAGTCAGAATTAATTATTCCAAGCAGTTGTACCTGGCTGCAATGGTAATTCATTATAGTAATCCCTGGAAACTGGGGTTTTAACAGTCTGTCTTCTCATTCTGGATTTGGTTTTTAAATTGTCTCTCAGAAATTAGGAAGTGCTCCTTGGCTCAGCAAAGTAAGGGCTGCTTCTCACCAGCCTGATTCAAAGTACTTTTAGGCGGTTTACTCAAAATAGTGTTGTCGTTTACCAAGCACTCCAGAACAGTCAAGTTGTTAATGACTCATAAAACTGGCTTCCTAGTCACTGCTGTCCCAGCTAGGTCTTCTGAGGTCTGAGTGATTTGATACTTTTCACATAATCAGGACATTCATATACATAACAGTGGCCCTGTCTGATCTTGTTTGTGCTTTACACAGGCTGTACAAGCGAGGGTGTCGTGGTTTAACCCCAGCCAGCAACTAAGCACCACACAGCCGCTCACTCACTCCCCCCCCGGTGGGATGGGGGAGAGAATCGGAAGAGTAAAAGTGAGAAAACTCATGGGTTGAGATAAAGACAGTTTAATAGGTAAAGCAAAAGCCGCGCGCACAAGCAAAGCAAAGCAAGGAATTCATTCGCTACTTCCCAGCGGCAGGCAGGTGTTCAGCCATCCCCAGGAAAGCAGGGCTCCATCACGCGTAACGGTTACTTGGGAAGACAAACGCCATCACTCCGAACGTCCCCCCCTTCCTTCTTCTTCCCCCAGCTTATATACTGAGCATGATGTCATATGGTATGGAATAGCCCTTTGGCCAGTCTGGGTCAGCTGTCCTAGCTATGCTCCCTCCCAGCTTCTTATGCACCTGGCAGAGCACAAGAAGCTAAAAAGTCCTTGACTAGTGTAAACTCTACTCAGCAAGAACCAAAACATCAGTGTCTTATCAACATTATTCTCATCCTAAATTCAAAACACAGCACTCTACCAGCTACTAAGAAGAAAATTAACTCTATCCCAGCTGAAACCAGGACAGTATCCACCCCTTATTCCATACCATTTACGTCATGCTCAGGTCCCACATTATCCAATACATCCTCATTAACCACCACCCCACTTATTCTATGGACCACTCCTGTAAAATGTCTGTAAAATGTCCATAAACATCCACAAATGTCCACATAATGTCCATTGGGTTCATTTAGTCCGTGACTGGGCTCCATCGGTGATGGTGATCACTCAGGACAGGAGAGGTGGTGTGTTGCGTGGAGTTATTGGGCACCAAAGCCAGCTCAGGTCGGGTTACTGCTGCACTTGCACTGCTTCTTGTAAGGCTTCTCCTCCATTTGTTCAGGTGGTTCCTGCTATGGTAATTCCTATAACATGCAACTCAGATCATGGGTTACAACAATTTAAAGGTATTTCCATTACAATCTCCACCCCTGGCCCCTTTGGACCAGACCATTGGGTTTAACACTGCAATGGACTCCTCCCCTTGCCCCTGCTTCGGCTTGGACTTATCCACAGACTGTAGTCCCTTAGGGGTTTACCTGCTCCAAGCGGAGCCTTGTCTATGAGCCACAGTCTCTCCAGGGGTATACCTGCTGTGGCATGGATTTATCCACAGCCACAGTCACTTAGAGGTGCACCTGTTCCCACATGACCTTCTCCATGGGCCACAATGCTTTCAGAGATATACCTGCTCCAGCGTGGCCTTGCCCGCAGCCACAGTCTCTTCAGAAGTAAACTTGCTCCACCATGGCCTTACCCGCAGCCACAGTCTCTTCAGAAGTAAACTTGCTCCATCATGGCCTTACCCATGGCCACACGCTTTGAGGTGCTCCAGCATGACCTCATGCACAGCCACTGATGCTTCAAGGTGTACCTGCTGCAGCACGGACTTATCCACAGCCACAGATGCTTCGAGGTGTACCTTCTCCAGCGTGGACTTATCCTTGGGCCACAATCCCTTCAAGAAGTATACCTGCTGTGGCACAGACATAACCATGGCCACAGACTCTTCGAGACATACCTGCTCTGGTATGGGCTTATCCACGTCCACAGGCGCTTCGGGGTGTCCTGCTCCCACATGGACTCATCCACAGGTCACAGTCCCTTTGACTCGAGTTCACACTGGAGTTCCAGCCTGTCCAGTACAGCAGTGCAGAAACAGCAGCGATGCCCTGGCCATCTGCCAGCCCAGGGCATGGCCGTTGTTGTTATCAAAATGTTCCCAGGCACAGCACAGTAAGATGATAAGCAGTTCAGCAAGTAGCAAAAGCAAAAAGCAGCCACTAACGAGCACTAGACTCGAATATACAGTAAGGCAAGCAAGCCCCATGGCAAGTACAGAAGCGTGCTGATTAATACCTAAACAGCACTAACAACTATAAATTCAATCTAGCACACTCCAATTAAATCTGTCATTATCTCGAACCCTTCGAGTCCCATCTGGGGTGCCAAAAAGGACTGTCGTGGTTTAACCCCAGCCAGCAACTAAGCACCACACAGCCGCTCACTCACTCCCCCCCCGGTGGGATGGGGGAGAGAATCGGAAGAGTAAAAGTGAGAAAACTCATGGGTTGAGATAAAGACAGTTTAATAGGTAAAGCAAAAGCCGCGCGCACAAGCAAAGCAAAGCAAGGAATTCATTCGCTACTTCCCAGCGGCAGGCAGGTGTTCAGCCATCCCCAGGAAAGCAGGGCTCCATCACGCGTAACGGTTACTTGGGAAGACAAACGCCATCACTCCGAACGTCCCCCCCTTCCTTCTTCTTCCCCCAGCTTATATACTGAGCATGATGTCATATGGTATGGAATAGCCCTTTGGCCAGTCTGGGTCAGCTGTCCTAGCTATGCTCCCTCCCAGCTTCTTATGCACCTGGCAGAGCACAAGAAGCTAAAAAGTCCTTGACTAGTGTAAACTCTACTCAGCAAGAACCAAAACATCAGTGTCTTATCAACATTATTCTCATCCTAAATTCAAAACACAGCACTCTACCAGCTACTAAGAAGAAAATTAACTCTATCCCAGCTGAAACCAGGACAGAGGGCTCTGTCCTTCCGCTGAGCTGGTATTTCTCATGGCACCTGCAGGAGCTCTGAGGATGCTCGTGAAGGGAAATTTGATGGAGTTGGCAAACAAATTCAAATCTTGGTCATATTTGCTCTCCTGGTCAGAGAAAACCATTGGTCTGAAAACTTCTCAGTCTTCTGCTCCTGCCACGCACGAGCTGCTGTGGTGTTTGCAAGGCTCTTGCAAGATAAGAGAGAACAAAAGACTGATCTCGGCTTGCAACCTCAAGTACTCATCCTTTTCTCCTCACATTTTGTGTCAGGTTGTCTAGAATTTCTTCTCCACTAAGTGGTACAAGCTGTCTCACTCTCTGGCCCTCTGTTGCTTTTTTACAGGAGAATGAAGTTATGGTTACTGCAAACCTCTAGTTCTGTTGAGTTAATCTGGCTGCTATAGGTCATGTTTGCCTCATCTGCATGCAGTAAGGCACTTCTCCATTGCTTTAAGGGTTGTAGCATTCTCTGCTGATGAACATAGTTAGATACTTATTTTTTTTTCCTACAAATTATCAGGTCATTTAAAAAAATGAGCTCATTTTAATCTAATTCTGCATGTGCAACTGTCTGGAGAGTTATTTTCAGCTCCAGTAGTTGCAGTTTGCAATTATTATGCTTCTTTTAAGAAAAGAAAAGTAACAGCTCTATATTTTATGTGAATTACTGGTGATCTTTCAGAGCAACTTGTGTTTAGGATAAGTAATAGAAAAAATAAGAGGCCAAATGGATGGTAATGTGGACTTGAAAAAGCACAGAGGAAGTAGGAACATATGTAAAGATTACTAAAATATTAACATTTGACCACTTAGGCATGAATATTTCAATTAAAAAACATGTAATTCTTATTGAAGTGAAATCAACAGTTCCTAACTAACCATAGCTTCTGATCATAAAAAGGCAACATTTTTATTTCATTTACTTAATTGCTGTGATTCGTGTGTGCATTCAGACATGTCTGCAACCTATCTCATCTATTTCTCATGTAGGTCATGGATTTGAAATGGGGTGTCAAGAAGTGCCTCAAGCACTTTAATTCATTCCCATCAGGAGTGTGGACGTAGTGGTGTGATAGTTTCCTCTGTATTTGCACCCATGTTTTGAGTACTTTTTGAGTACAAGAGGCCAGTTTGTGTGTCTTGTCCAGGTGCTGCTAGTACAGGCACAGCTGAAGGTCATGTCCAATTTCAGTACGTTTTTGAATTTGACGCTATTTTGTGCATTTCCATAGAACTTGCGACCAATTTGAACACTTCAAATTCAGCAGCATTTTGTCAGTTTATTTACTGGAAAAAAGCTGGTGACTAGAATATGTGCTTAAGGCTGCCTTAGATTTCACATTTATTTTTATTTAAAGGCATAAATCAACATTTCTGTTCCTTGTATAAAGAAGTTCCACCAATAATTTTTTGTATCAGAGTTTTAATCAGATACATTATTGACCTCAAAGTGTAGCTTGGGCCATGGACCCAGGCATGCTGCAGGGAGCCTGGCTGGCGATGTGCGTGGCAGTGTGTGTAGGGGTGGGTGCTGGATGCCGGGTGAGTGTGCAGGTAGTCTCACATGAGGAGGGATGGATTTCCCATTGATGGCTCAGTGACGCTCTAAGCTCAAAAAGAGAATTTAATAATGAATCTGCTTCCCATAGTGTGCTGGCCTGAAGCGTTCACCATTTCTAGCTGTCCTCTGCTCCCCTGTCCTGGGGGTTGCTGATGCCAGAGCAGGGGTGTGCACGTGCTTCTCAACTATTATTTGTTATCTGGAAAGGAAGCAAGTGTCAGCTTCTATTAATATATCTGTCTGCAGCCATTTCCACTTACATATACCTATTACCAGGAACCTCAGACCCTATTTTGCAGATATCTTATGCAAATGGGCAACTTCCCCTGCAAGCTGCACAATAGAGGCATCATCCACAGAGCAGCTGTGAATCTCCTGCCAGGGGCTCCCCAGCTGGGGCGAGTCGTCACCTCCAAACGATGACTAATGCTCCTCCAAACGAGCTACATTGCATTAAGGTTGTAGAGAAACCTCTGGAGCATTTGGCCTAAGCTGTTGGAACATTTTCTTGCAAAAACAGCTGCTGCATTTCTTTGCTTTCCTCTCCCCGGCATTGAAAACAGGGAGAGAGAGGAGAGTGAAGGCAAGGAATTACAATGCTTGGAAAGAAGGAGAATGAGACTGAAAAGGCTTGGGAGATTTGAGACCACCACCAGAGGAACTGAATGCTGAAACTGGGGGTAGTAAATATTCCTGGTCTTTTTGATGAGATTTCAGATTTACTGAAGAGGATTTTCTTAAAATGTTTGCTGTGTTAGTAAGCCAAAGATTTTTGATACAAAAGAGGTACTTTCAGAAATTTAATACAGATTGTCAACAATCTGTATAGTGTTTAACAAAGGGAGCAGGTTAATCCAGTGAGTGCGAGACAGGAATACATGATAAAAAGCATCAGTACCTGAGGGAGTGATGCAATGCAGCAATGGGGAGCAAAAGAAGCAGTGAAAGGCTTTTTTAGTGTTGCACGGTGATTTCTGGATTTGCCAAACCCTGTGTAAAGCACGTGCCTGTAACCCTGTGCATCTTCCCTTGCCTGGTTTGAATTTGTGTTACTGAAATTGATTCTTGTTTTCATATTCTGGTGCAAATCAGGAGGGACATTGGACATGCCAAAATCGGAGTTCTCTGTAAGGTGCAAGCAGGGTCCAGGACGGTGCTGGGTTTGGATCACCAGGTCACTGCCTGCAGACATCCAGACACTGTGGGTGTGTGTGCCCATATATAAAAGAATAATAAAATCATAGAATGGTTTGGGTTGGAAGGGACCTTTGAATGTCATCCAACCTCCCTGCAATGAGTAGAAAGAAACCCTTTTCCTTCTCTCTGTGGCTTGGAGGTGCAGGGCCAGGCAGCGCCAGGGACAGGCTGCTGCATGGCCACTGAGCAGGGATGCGGTGACTGCACTCTGGGTATGGTTTTGGGTACCATTCAGCTGTGATGCCCAGTTCACCTGCCAAGAGCTTGACAGCACATGGGGTCTGTGCTCTGAAAAGTGCCTTATACTCATTTCAGCATCCGCAGCCTGAAAATTCAATATCCACCCAGTTAGCAATAATTAAGTTTATTTTTCCTGCATCTAATCCCTGTTGTGAGAGATGAGCCTTGCGAGGGGCAGGTCAGAGTTTAGAGCAACAAGATCTGAGAGCAGGCTGGACCAGCATCCTAAAAATGTGTTACTAAATGAGAGGGCACACTATGGGCGTGATCCTGAATGGCACCACTCATTTGAGACCTCTTAATGTACTAGAAGTAAGTATTAGTACAAATGAGATTTGGAGCTGATGGTTTCTTAATTAGATTTTAGCATTCTGTTGTTAATTAATTTACTGAAATATTTCAGGATGTTTTCCCACACTGCATCCCTCTCCCCCCTCACTGAGCAGCTGACAGCAGTGAGATGTAGCACAAATTAATCTTTATAACTGCCACGTGTCATTTCACCATTTGAGTAAAAGAAACAATGAAAGAATATTTGTTCTCTAAAAAATATAAAGCAACTGAACATCTTTCCTAACAAGTGAATAACAAAGTTTAAATAACCATGTCAAAATATCCTTTTGAAAAATTTCTGATTTGGTTGCCTAATCATTGTAATTTAGTGTAGTTTCCTTCTGAGAAACTGTATTATTTAGGAGGCCATACAAGATCCCAAAGGTATAACTTGATTTCTGCAGATGTGGAAGTTTTCTTACAAAGGAGGAGATTGAGGGGGTTTTTGTCACCAGATGAGAGCTCATCCTGAAACCTCTTACCTCAATAAAACGCACTCCCTGTTGATGTTCACGCTGGTTAGCGTGTATTAGAGAAAAACAGTTCTATCTTGATTATAAATATATCACTTTGCTGGTAAATGTGACTGAGTTATCTTCAGGGTGGGAGGACTCCATTTCAAGTGCTGCTGGCCAGGCTGGGTGGTCGGCGTGGACCTTCCCCAGCTCTGCGGGAGGGCTGCAGGGTTACGGACATGCCCGATTGTTCAGCCACATCAGGGAAAAATTTTGGTTTTGCATCATGGTTGCAAAGTGCCAATATGTGACGTGTTAAGAATAGTCTCCGTGACTAAGAAAGTCCATGATCATGTGCAGGGAGGCGTGACAGAGCATCACAGTTGGCTTTTGTACTTAAGCCTGCAGGACTCTGTTAGCTTACTCTGCTTTCCCCCCCACTTCCATACTGTTTGTTCTGTGGTTTGGGTTAATTTTCTTTCCAGCATAAAAGCCATTTCAGAACATCCTCTCCAACATCCCTCTCTCACTCCAAAATACTGAGAAGATCATGCAAATGGCACACCAGAGTGGCATCATGAGCTGCGCCTCCCCGGCCGCTGGAAAGAGCCAGGATTGTGCTCCTGTAAATTAAACAGCCAACATTCACACCACATCCCCCTGGCAGGCAGCAGAGGCTCAGAGCACCTTTCAGAGATGACCGATTAAATGAAATGGAATTTAAAAATCGCGTGAACATCTCTTTATATGATAAAGTACAATGGCTAAAGTGTTTCCAGTGAGTCATTTCCCAGAGTTTCTGAGACGATTTCTGAAAAGACACCATTCATTGCCCTCATTATGCCAATTCCAGCTGAAAATCAAGGCTGAAAATCAAGGCCAAAAATCAAGGCCATTTACTCCACTGTATGAATGTGAAGTGAAACGTTTAAGGGCCCTTTATACTATGTAAGTTCCTGCTAAATTGCCTGATGTGGTACCTGGGATTGAAATCAGAGGGCATTAAAAATATTTCCCTTGAAACTCATGTCCTATTTGTTTGATACGTGCATGTTCTTTTAGGCATGTGACAAAAAGAAAGAGTTTTCAGGAAAATCGCTCATGCACTCATAAAACTGGTAGAGTTTATTCTTCTGCGCTCTCCTTCCGTACCAGAAATTCTTGTGATAAGGGGAAAACCACCACATGACACAACCTTTATCTTTTGGGGAACTAAAAGGACATCATTCTTGTATTAGAGGGTGGTGAGGATGAGGATGAGTATGATGAGAAGGACAGGGGACCTTTGAAGGTACCCAGTTATGTTTGGTTTGGAACTGGCCTGTGGCAGAGCTAAAAGACAGACCTTGCTTTTTGAGGCTGAAGCAGAAAAGGCAAAAGTTGAAGACATTAAAACATCAGGATGCCATTCTCTGAAACTTCAATGGTGTAGGATTTAGGAGCCTTTGGTGTAAGGATTGGCCAGGAATCACAAAGGTAGGTGAAGGACAAAGCTTCAGGGAAGTCCAGTACTATGATAGGTGAAAGCTTTTAGATCTGAGTTTCTGAGTTCTGGTGACCTGCAATTTTTTATGAACTTTTATTTTAAATTAATTTTAAAGACCCCACCATTTTACAGCAGCAGGAACAATAAGAGAAAGGAAAACCCCAAGTCATGTAGCCAGCTGTGTTCCAGGATGAAAATGTATAAGGAATAAGCAATTTGTGGAATCCTAAATGGACAACTCTTGGGGAGGGGCAAGAAAAATGGCAAAAAGTAAGAGTCCTTTAGGCAAAGTAGATAATTGAACTGCGATGGATATGTGATTTTTTTTTTATGCATCCAGGCAACTATTTGCTTTAGATGTAATGACTGTTATAAATCACAGAATGAAGTTTCTAACCCCAACACATGCCTGGAACAGAGCTGTTGATGCTATCCAGCTAATAAAGCATATTTCTTGAAGCAACAACAGGTTACCTATCACTGTGTCATTCACTGTGGTGACATGATTACAGGTTAGGGAGGGCATCATTTAGGACAAAGCTGAAGGAACCGTATGGCATCTTACAAACAAATTATGTCATCTAACATGTGAATTTCTGAATGGCACACCAAGATGTGCGGTATGATGATCAGAGCTGGTTCCTGTCTCTCCCATTGCTTTGGTTTGGGCTACCATTCCTCCTGAGTGGGCAAGACACCCAGGGCGAGGGGACTGAGAGAGGGATGCAGGCATGCGAGACCTGAAGATGAAAAAAAATTTCCACTTCTGAAGCTGTGCATTTTGTGCTATTATCTAGGCCTAACTTTTAGGTCTGGATTACTTTTTGGTTTACTGGGTTGCCGTTTGACTTTGTGGGAATGATGACCTTTGATAGGTTATCTGAATTTAAGGATTTCAAAGTTTAGCATTTGGCAATATACTCTGCCTGAATTTAAAAGACAATGGCATGTACTATGACTATTTGAAAAAAAAAAAAAAAGCTGTTTTTTTCTTTTGTGTGTGAAAAACGAGCTACCCATTGAAAGAAGAGCTTGTTGCACACTGTTATATGTGTTTCATGTATATTCACAAAGAAGCAGTTTTGAAAAATATACTGCTGTGCTTTTGCTGCTGGAAGTAAAGAAGAATATTAAAAATCCCATTTTTCCTACTGCTTCACGTATGCTGCTGTGTAAACACTGAGTATTTGCTGTCCTGTTGGGATTAACTGATGTTTGTTCAAGGTGGGAGAGGTGTTTTTAGAAAACGGATGGTTTTGGACTATTTTTTTCCCTCACGAACTGGTGAAATAGAATCTGATTTCAAATTGTTCTCTGTAATTTTTACTATTGGCTCTAATGAAAAATACCCCAATGCTGAGAGTCTGTGCAACAGGTACTCATTTACCTCAGTCCTCTGCACCACACAACAGCTTCAGTTAAAACACCTGCATGCTGCACTCTGCTTGTGGTGTACTATAAAATGATAAGTACTCTGAAAAATCATATGCTAAAACCTTAGACTCATCACCCAACTTTGGGGGTATTTTTGACCTTTTATTCTGGGCTTTGGTGGGGACAATAATATTACCTTATCACACAGAGTGGTTGTGCAAATAAATGTAGTATTGGCAAATGAAACCCTCAGATGACGTCATGATCAGTGCTGTAGAAAAAGGTCCATAGGGAAATTACTAATTCAGAGCATGGCTAGAACAACATGTACAATAAGTAAAGCTCTGGAGCAGCTGCTGAGCTGTGAGGATGGAACAGGACTTTGCATATCTGCTTATTCTGTTGCACTCGACTGTCTTTGCTTTTTACTCTCCAGGTGAGCTGATCATTGCAGACGTGAACGGTAACAGGATTGTCCAGACTGCAGTCAATGAGTAAAGAGCATGTTTTGAATTTTAGTGCCCAAAAGCTTAGTGTTTTACTCATTGTAGAGCTCGGAGGAAAAACTTTGGAGCTCTGTCACTGATGTGCATCCAGCTGCCCATTGAAGTCATTAGGCACTTCTTGGGGTTATCAAGAGGTAAGTAGACATGTGAGATGAGGAACAAGAAGGCCTTTTGGTAACACATTTTAGCAAAGTATCGAAAATATCCGGGATTTAAGGAAAAAGAGACTCCCTCAGCTGCCTAAGACTCTTTTGCACCTAACCTCCAACGGCCTAGTAGGGGGAAAGCCCCTATTTGCTATTTATTTTAATTATCAGGATGCATGCATGGTGATGTCTAGGTTACCATTGATGTGAAGGACCCACAAATCTCCGCCCAGACTTTTCATCTCCAGTAAAAATAATGAAGAAAGCAAGGAAATAAAATTACAGGCTTCAGAAGAAAATGCACCAGGTCTCCTCTGTTGTATGTTAGTTCAGTTCTGCCATCCGAAACGGCACCTACTGCTGCAGGGAGGATTTGAGAAATGCTAAACATATCATTACTGGGGGTAAAAAAAAAAGAAAAAGAAATCGTTAACATAATGATAGCCATCACACCAGAGTGAGGAAAAGTGCAGAAAAATGCATAACTGTTTTTCCAGCTTTCAGAAATGTCTTGCTGTTGCAGATGAAAAAAACTTCTTGGAGGCTGATGGGGTTTGGATTGTCCCTGGGGATTTATTTGATGTATGATCTGACTGGGAGTAGTCAGGTAGAGAGAAATGCTTTAGATTTGGAGTGCAGTGGACCATAGCCCAATAATTCAAGACAAGTTTATCTGCAATGGGAGCTGGGAAGTTGCAGGAGTGTGATGTGGTGGGATCTCTGTGGGTCCTGCATGTTTTGCTTTCAAAATATGGAACGTACCTGTGCTGACCATCAGGCCATCTTTCCTTCTGCTACTGGAAGAGGTCTGTGGTCTGCAGGACACCCTACTCACCTTTCCCCTGTGACTTCACTTGCTGGCACACAGCTCTTCCCCTGAGCGTGGTCACCACCCCTGGCCAGCATTTCATGGTCAACCTGTGGTGACACTGCATGAGTCCTGCCTGCGGCTGTGCCCATGCTGCAGGGAGTCAGTGAGCTCCTGCCAAGGGCAACAGGAGGCAGAAACTCTGCGTTAACTGATGCATTGTAGCTTGGCAGCTTCAATATCAATTATCAGGACTGTAATGCAATATCCCTTTTATTTTCCCTACTTTTCCTGAAAGCTGTGCATGGGCCATGAAGACTTCCTGCCATATTATAAGCTGAAAAATTGATTATGAAAATACAACAAGCTGAATGGGTAGAATTTATCACCATATTTGGTCTGGTATTAGCATGGCCATGAAGGTTTGAGGGGTGTCATGCTTTTACATGAGGGTGGCACCCAGCTGGGGAGAAGGCACCCAGCTGGGGAGAAGGTCCCCAGCACATCCCCATTCCCACCAGGACCAGCAGGAGGGGATGCAAACCCCGCAGTGACCAGTAGCCATGCCCCTTTCTGCAGGGGAAAGGCATAGCCCATCTCTATAACCCTTTGTGCTAAGGTAACAAGTTAATTTAGCTTGGCATTGCCCTTAGACTTATTCCTAAAATTTGTAACAAAATGTCTTGGATCAGGGTTAATACGCGACAATTTTTATGTGTATGCAGAAGCGTTATCACCCATAAACAATTAGAAAGCTAAGTGTTTATGTGATTAGCTGATTTGTGGATGCTGTCTGTCAGTAAAGTGCTGTTATTAGCTCTTGCACAGTTCAACACAGTTCTGATTTCAGTTGCAGGGAAGTTAATGATAGATTGTAGTATCTGTTTAAACTATGAGGTCTTCAAGGCATGGATATGTTTATGCTACATATACATCCTCATAGTGCAGGAAACAAGTCTTGACTGAGATTTCAGGGACTGTTTAAGAGATATGACTGAAAACTAGATTTAAGGAAAATATTTTCACAAGATGATAGAGCAAGAAATTAAAGGGTTTAGATTTGCTTGTACTTTTAGTTTTGAAGTGAGATTGTTAGGAAAATGGTACAAAAGAGTGCAAAATGCTCCTTTCATTATGAAGAAAAGTATAATGTATTTTAAAGTACAATACGTAGAGTGTATTCAGGTTATTCTGACTTTCTGATGTAATGCATGTTATACTGGAGTGAGATTATTTTAGTATTGTATGTGATTGTATTAGAGCTATTGAGAAGTTTAGAGCATTTACATTTCTGTGATCAAATAAGAATATATTTTTAGAAGCTTTCTCTTGAGTACTGTGTTTAGACAGCAAATACTTAATTTCTGTTTTAGTTCCCAGTCTTTTTAATTGCGTTCCCTTGGCAGTAGGTAGGATGAATTCAACAGTGACAGTATGTAATGCAGCTGATGTCATTCTGCAAGAGAAGTGTGGATTGTGCATCCTGGGGAAGCCAAGCTGGAGCTACTTGCCAGTTGATATGAACAAGCAAGACCATGATGGGCAGGATGGCCTCTTCAGACCCTTTTCAGACCTATTTTTCTATTTTCTTTTCCCAGCACAGGACTGAACATTATTTTCTCTTTCATGATGTTATTCTTGATCCTTGGGGACCTTTTTTTGGCTTTGACATCAAAATAAAGAACAGCTAGGACGCTGTCAGTGTACAGGCAGCAAGGGTCCTCAATGGCTGGATGGCACAGTGCAGATGAGAGGCTCACTGCACGATTTCTGCCTCAGGGCAGTTATTGAATAGGGTAGCCCTGAGCAGATGTGCTCTGAAAACCCTCTTCTCCTGCACTTTAGCATGTCCCAGAAAACCTCCTGAGGCGTGAGTTATATTGTAAAGATCTCTTACTCTGAAACATGTACATTAGCCCGTGGTTAGGTCTAATTTCAACATACTTCCCACAGTCCCTCAACAAGACTCAGTCTTTTCCTGCATAATTCAAATATCTCCATTTTATGTTTTGCACCTGGAAAATGCAAGCCCTTCTCACAGGCTCAGTCCCTTATCTGTGTTCACATCACACAGAGCTGCTATAGTTTTAGGCTCAGGAGCTCTAATCTGGCCACGGAGAGGGTGTCAGGAAAACAGCCCTAACACAGGCAGGCAAAGAAAGGGTGCAAGTCTCATAAGGGACAGAAATAGCTGGTGAGTGAAAAGCTGTCGTAGAATAAATCCCAAAACCAACTTGAGTTTGGATTGGAATTGATCAACAGTGGGTAAGACAAATTTGTGGTGACACGGCTGAGAAGATATTTGTTGAAGATTGCTTTGTTTAATGTGTTTTCACCCTGTCTTCTTGCTGTCCAGTTGCTGTAGGTGTTGCATGATGCCTGTGTTAAGCAGCAGGTTGCCGCCCTTGTGATCCTCCTGTGCTCTCCTACAGTACATACTTAGGAGTGTGGACCTCTGCAGAAAGGTGACTTCTGTTATTAAATCATCGTCCTTCTGTTTGGCTCAAAGACAGTATGTTAGCCAGGTGTAATTGTGTTCCTCTGATTTAGACATGAAATGGCAATGCGGCTGTCAGGCTGCTAAAAGAATCTTTTTTATTTAAGTGAAAGAAATAAGACTTTTTTCCCAATAATTTTTTGCTTGGAGAAAACAATAATTATAAATGTATTCTGATATTCAGCTAGGTTTATGTTACTTCTCTCCCATTTCAGTAGAGCAAGGGACTACAAAGCTCACAGAGATGTGCTTGTTTGATCACAAATATGAAAATGGTGCATGACAGTAATTAAATTTTTACTCTCAACTAATTTAATTTGTTAGCAAAATAGGGAGAAAGGCTTTATTGCAAATGGAGAGAGGCAGCTTCTTACACCTGACTTTACTCGTACTTGACTAACTACTTCATTAGAACATAGGGAAGTCTGGTGACAGATCATTAATTTTCATGGATGTAATCTGGGGAGCCAAGTAATAGTAGAAGGCTGGCCTGCCAAAACCAGCATAAATGTATTAATGCTTATTAAAACTAAGCTGTAAGTCTGTTTTCATGCTGCCTCTGTCATGTTATGGATTAATTGCTTAAATGTATTAAGACAGCAAGTACAAAGAGAAGAGATTACTTTGTGTTATATCAAAGAACAGAAAAGGATGTGGTTTTCTACTTAAAGACCGACTGCTCTGGAACAGGTAATGTCTCTTAGAAAGTGGGACCTCTGATGAAGCTGGATGTTACGTCTAGGCAAAAGCAATTACATGTTGCATCATTTGGCTTCCATTATCAAGGTATGTTTATGTCCTTGCAATTCAAGTTCATTTCAGTAAAATGCTTTCTTTATGTTAAAAAATATATAGCACTGGGTAGTGAAGTGGCAAGGGCTTTTTATCATATGAAATCTGACAAGCCTGCTAAAGGTAAAATTCGTTTGCACAATTCTAGTTGCACACACTGCAAGTGCTGCCGTAGCTCAGCAGCCGAGCTGGGCACACGAGCCTTGCGATGGCCAAGAGCCGCATCCCTCTTCCTGCACCCTCTGCCTCTGAGATGTTGCAGGTGCCAGTGGGCCTTTGGGTTATTTTCTTTTATGACAGATGCTGTCTCTAACTTCTGCTGGACGTGTGATAACTTACTGATATATCAGAAACTGAAATTTATTTAAGAATGTACATAACATTTATTTTCCTCAGCTATCAGATCATTAGTGTCCTCATTTGTTTCTTTTATTGCAAAACTATTATTGCAAGCTGTGGAAATCCATGCTTGCACAGTTGCTCAGTGCAACCGTTTTCTGCAGTAAATGGCATCCTTCCCCTTTTTACCTGTTGATAGTAACATTTTTATTTCAGTTTGTAACTATTTTTTCTTTGCCTTTATTTCTTGCATCTACAAGAATCTACTTCAATTGCCAAGAAAACCCACAGCCAGTAGCATTGAAAATGTTATTTTCACAGAAGAAAACATTCTGCCGAAATACATTGTAAAATTAGGTGCATTGTTTTTTGAAATATACAGACATGAAATTTGATGTAACACTTCAAGCTTCATTCATTTCTTTCCAGGCTCTAATAAAAGTGGCATTAATGGAAAATACTTTCAGAGAAGTTTTGTTACTTGTTTCAGTGGGAGCAGTATTAGAGCATGGCAACAAGAGGCACAGGAAGAAGGAAATAACATTATTTCATGCTCTGTACATGCCAACTGATGAGACTGAATGAGGCTGTTTGATGTGAGGCACGAGAAATATGGAGTATTTTCCAGTATTTTTTGCATCTCTTTCAATAGCCTGTCAAATCACACAATTTGTATGTGCCTTGCCACATATTCACACATATAAATCCTAAAAAGCTTCCAGTTTTTTGAAGTTCTTTGATTTAGACATAGGATATAAAGACCAGGTGAGGAAAATGCAAATCAGTGGAGAGTCAGTGGGGTAAGAGGTTGCATCATTTCGGAAGTCATGCAAACCATCAACTCATGTAGAAGCTAATAGGCTTTGAGGGCTCTTGGCAATGTAAGCGTGGTTTAAGCACTTTACAAGATTGGCCTCAGAACTGTTATAAGATTATATATGATATAAGAAAATCTGCCCCCCTCTCCAAAGACTAAAAATGAAGACTGGCGGTAGTAAACATAATTATGTTTACTGTTCTGCAGCTTCACAAAAGAATTTGTTGATTTCCAGAGTGGTTAAATTGATTTTATACCTTTCTGAGCACACAAAATAGCAATTAGTCAATGCTCTATATTGGATTTTTGACAGGTATAAAATTATAGTGCCAATTATTTTACGGGAGTCAATGAACAACAGCCATTTCAAACAGCAGAGGTTTTTGAACAATCTTTAAGACGGTGCTGACAGTACAAATATGCTAGTTCACTAAATGTTTTAAAGGTATGACTGTAGTTTCCAATAAAACTGAATAAAAATGTTTGTTATGTGCATATGCTACGTGCCTGGTACAATTTTTATTATAACGGTGGCCACTTCTTTAGTGACAGATACTAACATTTGTTAAATCTTAACCATTTAAGACATAATGTAGTAGCAACTGAGGTCTCTTTGGTCTTCACACTTCCCGGAGGCATAATAGAAAGAGTACTGAACTTCCTCCTTAAAAGAAATAAATTTATATCATGTGACCACAGAAAATCTCTATCCATTTCTAGCACTTATTTGGTCTTTCAGGTAGCTAAAACACAACATGTTAGTCCAAGGCAAGTGAAATTTCACACCTCTGAAAAGGTTGGTGACTGCATAAAGGTTTGGTCTAATTTTTACTTCATTTGAATTATTTCATCTATCTACTTGCAAATGAGAAAATGACAAGTTCAACAAGCTCTGCAACTTGGCCCTGCCACTTGCTTCACTTGGGTTGTTGGTGAAAGACAGCTTATTAGCTATGCTCCATTATTCAAGAGAAGATAGCATTTTTAAACCAGAAATGTATTATATAGGAAGCTTCTGTACTTACGCACCTCTCAATATAACAGTTACATCAATTACAGTAATTTTGTAAATTACATATTTCAGAGATTGCCTTCAAAGTTTGCTGCTCTGAAAGCAGGATTTTAAAGGAACACTGTGCTCTTCACTGGCGATATTCTTGTTCTAATAAAAGCATGCAAATAATAGAAACTTGTTATAAACATGATTCCCGTATAATTTGGAAGCCTGGCTGAAGTGAATTGCTTTATTACTCATGGGGAAGGGATATACAATTGGTCATGATGAGTACTGCAGGAGGCAACTTCAGAAAAAGCACTAGCGAAAGCTCCTGAGATCTTTCTGCTGTGAAGTTGTCCCAGTAAATGTCAATGAAAATTCCTCGCGCTGATGTAACTCCAAAGTGGGAAGAAAAATCCTACCATAGTCATGGGATGTCTTTGTCTTACCTAGAGGAGGATAAATGTAGGTGGTATTCCAGTATTCTTTAAAGACTTTATTGCTCAGGACCTTTATTTGTGTGACCTGAATTACTCAACATTTGTGCACTGGCAGCCAGCCTTCACCTACCTGTTTATGACTTTCGCATTATGGCTTGCACGGGTAGGTGTTTTCAGCAGAAGGTGGATCTGGCTCTCACGTGAAGCCTTAGGTTGGTGTAATTTTCTATTTAGTGATCTAGGGTGGGGATGGTGCTTGTTCTTGCCCTTTTGCCTCCCTAGTCAAGTGCCAAAAGCATGTGTATACAGGTTGTCTGGGAAAATGGGAACCAGTGGAGGAAAGAGGGACTTGAGAAGTCTCCATTTCTCCATGTGCATCGGGCACCCTCAGCCACAGGGAGGGATGTTCAGCGTGGGTCCTGGCTCCTGAGCGAGACCAGCTCAGCTGAGAAATGGGTGAGAGAGAGAGAAGGGAGTCAGCCACCCCTGCTCATACTCCCTGAGATACTGCTCACCCCTGTGATTCGTTTTTGGCTTAATATCAAAGATTAAACTGGTACCACCCCAAACTATATTTGCTTTCTTTTTTAAAGGATTTTTTTCTCCCCTCAGAATGTCCTCTGTTGGCTATTATCAGTGTTAGAAATAATCAGACTGACACAGTATAAATGTCCCTAATGGAAATATTTTATAAAACTAATATTAGAAAATCATATATCATACAAACACATAATTAGTTATGTGGTCCTCAATAATCCATGTTTTTTCCACACTTAATGTAAAATACATATGCTATTACGCTTTCTAATTTAATTTTAGGTAAGGAGGTTATTATCTCTTCCCTGACTCTGAACACACCTCTATCACTGTTTTATTATTTATTCTCATATTTTTCCAGGTAAAATACTCAATTAGTACATGGCTTCCAACATCTCCTTTTCTAGCACTTAGGAAATCACTGCTTATCCTTTGCAAACCTTCCTTCTTTTCCACTCATTCTCAGCAACACTTGGCAATGTTTCTCAGATTTCTGTTTTTGCAGCTCTGCTATGGAGCAGCATCTTTTGGCAGAGGCTCCAGGTGATATATGTACAAGTCCTGTGGCTACGGTTATCTGAGTGATATGTGAAGTGTGCACAAAGCTTATAGACAAAACATGCTGAGAGACAGCAGTCGTTATGAGGTTTTTCTCATGCCGAGCTCTTTTTATTGTGATGCCATCTGAAATTGAAAAGCTTCATGTTGCCAATGTAAGTCTATGAGCCTGTTCAAGCAAACCATGATCCATCTGTGCCTCTACTTCAGGATACGTATTTTAGTTACTGGTGCATATACCAGTTTTAATTTGAAAGCAGGTCTTCCCTTCCTAACACAGATTTAATTAAATAGCAGTTCTGTTTCTTAGCTTTGTGACATAGGGATTAAAGGTTGGAGAAATGATTTGGCAGATATCTGTGGAAAAAACACAGAACATCACTTTTTTATTTATCATTTCTCTCCTAAGGTTAAGCTCGGTTTTACCAACATAACTGTTAAAAAGTAGAGAATTTCTTTGCCTTTAAAAGTTTCAGATTTTGTTACTGAAGCTTTGACTGATCAGGATTTAACTACCCAACTAATGGCATCATTTCTTTTTTGCAAACAAATGAGGACATTAGAGGCATGATTTATCGTTACTCCAGAGAGTTTTCCTAGCCAGTATTTCTATCCACATCACTTGATTTTTATACACTTCATTAGGTTATAATCAATGCATGTGTGAGGCTGAGGGAGTTGCGAGGTATGATTTCTTATTCTTAACTGTCATAGCAAGCGTTTATTAAGGCAAACTTTTCCTGGGATGGCATTACGAGACAGAAATATTGAGAAACAGCAGGCATCCCACAGGGCAGGGCTTCGTAATCAAGACTGCATTAATGCTAATGACAGTGGCTGCACATCTTATTTCCTGTGAGGTAAAAGTGATTTTAACTAACAGCTTTTGTAATGGAGGCGCAAACTGGGAAAATTCAGCTGTTTGAGGCTCATGCATGACCTCTGCTATATCATATGGGAAACAAGTCCATCCGGAAAGACGAGCACTGCCAGCGACAGCCTCAGAGTTATCGAAGTCAGCAGATGAATGATCAGGTCTCTGGGGTTGCTCTGGCAAGCAGGAGGTACTGCCCCATATGAGCCCCAAAGTGTACAATTTGGCACTTGTTTTGATAGAATTGTATCCTTTTGGGTTCTGGGGTGTATCCTTTGGGTGCTTTTTCCCCCTCCAGGGTGTTTTTCAAGTTTGGCGAGGTCATTTCAAATTCTACTCCTGCCTTCCCTATGATTTGTTGTCACTCTGAGCTTGCTGTCACTGGAAGATTTAATCAGCATACTCTGTAGTCCATCACCCAAATCTTTAGTGAAAATTTTGAGTAGTACTGGACTCTGGGCAAACCCCTGTGGGCTTCCCTTGATTCGTGTGCATGGTTTGACAGTGAGCCGTCTGTAATTGCTCTTCATGTTTCCCAGTGTGTTATACAAGTAGTTCAGCATCCTGAAGACATAGGTTTCTACCACTGGCCCGTGACAACATCATATGGGACAGGGTCAAAATCCTTGTCATACCTAAGGCTGCTCTATCCACTGATCCTATTACCTTTCTGCAGAGGAGACTAGATGGGCTTGATGTGATTTGCTCTTGACAAAACTATGTCAGCTGTTATGCATCGCCTTGCTTTTGCTCACTAGCTGATTGTTCCCAGCTGTTTCCAGGGTTGGAGATAGAGCTGTCTAATATATAGCTTCCTACTTCCCACTGCCCTTTTCCTTTCTGAATCAGGACCTTGTTTGCCCTTTCCCTGTAACCAAGGACCTTGACCAGTCTTCATGAGTTTCCAAAGGTAATTGCTAAGGGCTCTAAGATTGCATCACCAGTTACCCAAGTACCAGAGATGAATTTTGTCTGTGTGAATGACAATATTTAACTTAGCTACCCTTTAAAGCTTCCTTTATTATAGCCTAAGGTTTAACTGCCTTTGTCACCCTGCTGGCAACTGTATGGTTGTAGTTCACTCTTTAGTGAAGAGAAGCGAAGAGGTCCTAAACTATTCTTCTTTCTTAATATTGTTATATACATACTAGGGGTTTAATAATTTCATAAAAATTTGTTAGGTGGGAAATTGGGCTGAAAAAACAGATTTCTCCTGAATTAAAGGTTTATTAGTGAATATAAGGGAAAAAATAAAATTCTTCACTCAGCTATTGCCCTTCTGGTTATGGGGGAAGTTTGTGCTTGTGCCAAGAATAGTCAATGTCTTTTCATTCCTTTCAGCTTTATGCTGCTTAATTTAGGAATTGTATTTGGTATTTTAGTAAGGCTGTTGAGTTTTCTTGAGATCTGTCATCATTATTTCTTTTTTTTCTTGAGAGTTTCTTGAAGTTTTGGGAAGATAAATAACTTAATGCTTTTGGGCTAGAATGGGTGAATTGGGACCAGTGAGTGAATGAGGAAACAAGGTTGTAATGACTTCTGGTTACTTTTAAGGTGTCCTATATTTGAACTGAGTTGTAGGCTCACAGCTGAGGATCCTGGAGATAAGGCTGCTCTGCAGGTAGAGATGGGATGTCCCTTTTCTAGCCAGCTTTCCTGCTGAGCATCCTCCCACAGTTGGTGGGCTCTCTGCTGGAGGCTTGCTGTCATTGCACCGGGCTGCTGAGCGGGGCATTTTAGATCATATGTAAAACCAGGAAAAGACGTGTGTAAAATATCTGAAAAATAAATCAATATGAAGGAATGATAATTCAGAAATAAATGACATTCTGACTTTTGCTGTCATTTGGCTGCTTCATTGAGAAGGTGATGCTTGATCCAATATAAGCTCTAGCAGCTATTGTTTTTCAGATCAACTTTTGGTTTTAATGAAGCAGAATAAATGACTTCTTTGAATTAGTTATCATGCTAAAAAGAAGAAAGAGCATGAAAATATTCAGTTGATTTGATGGGTCAGGCAAAATATTTCACAAATTAGCAGCACATTTAACTCTAACGAGATATGATAAGCCACATTTCTCTGTGTAATGCTATCAGCTGGAATGGAGTTATACCAGCACACACTTGGCAGAGTAAGTTGGCTAAAACTATGCAATCTTAAAATCTTTTAGAAGCATAATAGGATATAAAACCCAGGTGCAGAAATAGATTTTTCTGAATTAAAAATGAACCTGATCAGTCTGGGAGATCTTAACACATCTGGTTTTGAAATAGCTTGGAGCTGCAGCTGAGCTTGGTGAGTGCAAAAGTCTTTGATTCCTTTTCATTTGTGGTACTTGGGACAGTAATGAAGGAATTTGGGTTGTGATATAAAGTGCTTTGTTAACTTGAGCAATTTTCAAGTGTAGCCATCAGGGACTTTGTGTGGTCCCCGAGTGAAATCTTATTACTTAATTGTTTTTCTACATTAACTGCGAAGAAGTTAGTTAGTCATTTAACTTTGTTCTTACTATGTCTTTTGCCAGAACAAACAAAATATTGCTAGGGAATCACTGAACACTTTTCTGTAATGCTTAAAATATTCATTTGTTCAGTGTATGTATATAACAGCCCATGGCAATACCTACCCTTTGTCTTAGCAGCCATCAAAGGAAAGAATAAAATAGATACCTGTTCCCTACTTCCTCTGGCAAAAATGCTTTGAAACCTGCTGGCTTGGACCATGCAGCAGTTCTCCAAGGCAATGAGTGCTCTGGGTGCATGTTTTGCCTGTCAGGACTTAGTCTTGGAAAGGCACGCTGAGTAGCTCCTTCCTGAGCAGGTTGTTGTCAGGCTCCTCCCTGTCAATGATGCACACTTTGCATGCTGCTCTTTCCAGCTGCCAGATTTATCCAGGTCATTGACATTCTTCAAACTCTTCAGTTATATAGTTTATTTAGAGGGTATTCCCTTTTGGGAAACACTACTGCTGAAGAAGCTTTTTTCATTTATGTGGCCAGAAATTTCTTAAATGTTGTAGTTATCCTCTGTAAGGAGTCCAGAGTGTCTGGGTTTGTAAGTCAAGGAAATTATTAGGGTTGATGTTAAGAGAAATGTGACTGGCCAAAGGCAAGTGGGTCACTGCCTCCAGCACCACATTCCTGTGGAGGAAAGTCCCGAGTGCTCTCTTCCCTCTGGAGTGGAGAGAAGTCCAGGAGAGTGGTGCATGATGTGGGATGTGTATGTTTTTGCTGGGTTTCATCAGAACTCTCTCGTACTTACTGCATCTGTAGGAATTCCTTTCCTTTTATTTTCTGTGTCCCAGCAGCCAAATGTAAACAGTCTGTTCTTATTTCCTTAACAAAAGCAATTTGTGGCACTTCCCAGTAGTTAGATATCATGAATAATTAAAGAAATTTTTGTAATTTTTGGAAAGAAGTAAGTGTGAAATGGTTAGACAAAACACTTGAGTTTAATTAAGAAACAATTCAGTGAAGAAGAAAACCTTGACACTTATTTTTAGTATTGATTCCCTACAATATGAATTTAAATGTAAATTGTGCTTTGGAGAAGAATGCTTCCATCAAAGGCTGAAAGCATGTGTTGCATGCTTAGTATTTTACAAATGGATTATCTCAGACCTGGGTTTATAATTATTGCCTGTGGGCAAAATTCCACCTTAGCACTTAGAGAACAGACAGTAATACAGTTGTACATATATTTTTTTGCTCTACATATTGTTGATAGAATTGTGTGATTAAATAAGAAATTTTACTATTTTTTTCTGTGGTAGATTGCAATCAGTATATTTAGGTTTGATTTTGGATATAAAATTTAGAGTCTGAGAATAAGTAGGCTAAGAAATAAGTTACAGGTTGAGTCATTACTGGCAGAATTTAAGTGCTGAGATCTCAAGTATTTAAAAGCCAAAGGATTAATGCTGTCTTGAACTGTGTTTGATCTCAGGTGACGAGCTGTGTTCATGACCATGTTTTATCATTTCAGAACGGACAGACTCGGCTATGTTCAGCTTAGCCCTTCAAAAAATTCAAGTGTCCAAGTTTTCTTGAGACACCTGCTGCTACAGTTATCTCTCAGGTGCTTTAGATAGTACTAACAGTCCTAAACCTGGTCCAGCTTCTAACTTAGATCATAGTAATACCCAAGTAATTTGTGTTTTGATGAAGGTTGGTATTACCAGTGGGAGATGCTTTGAATAATACCAGAAGCATGTGGTGATAGCTGGAGATGGAAAAGCTGTCAAATAATGACATTGACAGCTATTTTCAGAATCTAACAAGATTTTTTTAAGTAGTTCAAACTTTTGAATGAGTTTTAGATAAGCTGTTTGTACAAGTCTCACATCTCTTCAAATGCAGGTCTCTTATAAGCCTGGTTGTGCATGGGTGTTCTTGGTAGGTCTCTTGTAGTGTGTTTGTGGTAGCTCTAAGCAAATGTTAAAGATAATGCTCCTGTGTATCTACATTAATCTTTTAAAGGAGTGAAGATTTGAAGTTTTAGTAGTTCATATTTCATGTTTCTCATGTGACTGCGAGTGGCATACAGGCAACGTCATACCAGGAGAATGGTGGTTACCTCTGCCATGAACCAGAGGAGTGCCCGAGCCCAGCAGATCAGAGCCAGGCCTTGGCAGGGTTGAGAATTTCTTTAAAAAAAGACATTATATGGTAATTGTATTCTTCTCTGCTTTATTTAACTAAACACTTCATTGTATTTCAACAATTTTAAGTCTCTCTGCAGCCAGTAAATTGAATTCAGTTCCCCAGTTTAGTAAGATTTATGAAGGATGGCTCTGGTGCAGTGTTAAGATGCTTCATCCTCATACCTGTCCTGGGAAGATTGAGGGCTTTCACCTCCCAGTGGCAGGTGGATACAGCTGTGTTGGCTGAAGAGGTTACAGTCTCTATAGTGGAGGTGAGTGAGAGGGTGTTGTGGCAGCTTTCTGTGGTGGGTTGTGAGCTGCAGTGACTATCACAGTTATAGTTGTGCTGGATGCGCTCACTCATCGCTGGTGGTCACCTGGGTCTACCTGCAGTGAATGCTGTGAACTTGGTTGGAAAATAGTGTCGACCTGAACTCAGCTTCCTGTCTTTCTTTGGGTTAATTATCTCCATGAAATCTAATTTTGAAAAGGGGATAATACCTGTGCCTTTAAGAATCTCAGGGGCTGGAAAAACTTGACCACACACAAAATGAGTTTTAAAATACTTTGCCTTCTATGCTTCAGATTCATGTCCCCAGTCATACTGGCACCCGGAATATCCTGACCATGGGGATGTTCTATGGATTCATAGAATTTTTTTTTGAAAACAAGCTTTAGTTCTACATGTTTTCTTCCTTTTTTTTTTAGCAGTGCTTTAAGCCTAGTTTGTACTTGCATGTTTCTCTTAATGACCTAGTGGATATTTAACAAAGGCATACATGGAGCTAAATTGGTGGCTGGTTTACAATTGTTTTACAATTTAAGAATTGCCCTACACTGTCCTGCAAACAGGCATTTGTCCCATCTTATTTTTAACGTGTATTTGTTATGCCTTGTGTTGATGTATAAGATTTTTTTCTTTTACTTCAGAAACTTTATATCTTGGTGTTTGGCAATGTCTTTCTTGAGCCTTGTTGTTATACTTTGTTAATATTTTTAAAGGATGTGCTCTACATCCAGAAAATACATTCAGAGGTGGAGGGCACTCATGTGAAACAGCCCTGCATCTTAGGTGTCAAAGGTAGATAAAATTTATATCAGTTACTGCCAAGCATTAGATTTTGTCACTGTGTTAATGCTGGTTACATATCACTCAGATAGGGGAAACACTTGCTTCTTGATTTATGTTCACTGACAATGAAATGTCCAGGATGATTAATTACAGCCTTAAATGATAGTGCCCTTATTCATACCTCCCTGGCCTGAATGATTGAAATTAATAGATATATATGTATTGCTGTGGAATTTGCCATTAGCTGTTAAAATATTTGTGCACTTGACATGCTGCTAAGGGATTTAGTTGAGGCGTATTCTTGTAATCAGTAACTTGCTACTTTTTAACAGCAGTTTGTAGCGAGGGAAAGTAGAGGGTTCTGGAACTGATTAGAAGGTTATGCATAATAAAGTGAAAATATTTTCAGAGAAATTGTTATGACATTTCTTTGGCAATTTGAGTCCTTAAGCCATCAGTTTCTGCAAGCATTTTAAGGATTTTGCCTTTAGATTTTGTCATTTATTTTTGAAAACATTTGCTTTTGAAGTCTATAAATTACCTTGAGAAACTGTATTTTCAAAAGATCAGACCCAGGCATGTACCTGGACAAAGTCATGTAACGCCATCTTGTCAAGAGGAGATCAGTTACCAGAGCATTCAGAAATACCTCTTTTTCTTGCATAAACACAATTAGACACCCATATTTACCCATCATTTGGGTGACTTTTACCAGATTCACTCGTTTCAATTAATTTTTATGTGAGTAGACACTCACTGCACCAAGAAGGAACAGAATTGTATTTGGTAACACACCCCGGTAATTTGTAAGCATACTCAGTGGCTGTTTATAGCTGAAAAAAAAATGCAAAAAACCCCCTGTAGTCATATTAGGCTTGATTTTTGAGATCCTACAGGTTATTCTGGGTAGTTCTTGCCCACGTCAGGTGAAGATGCCAGCTTCTGAAAACTTGCAGTTTGCGCATAAAATTGCCTTTACTTTGCCAATAATATTGGGGTCTGTCACAGACCTGTCAGATGATACATCTGTCACTCTCTCAATTGCTCCAGGGCCATAAAGGTTAAACTGGACTTTTTATTCTGGTAATGAAAAAATATTGAAAAGCTAAACAATGGAGTGAACAGTGGAGATCCCATCAAAACACTGGTGCTCTGAAACAGAGTTGTTTGCACCGCTTCAGTGGCACGTACAGAAACATGTATGCTAAATCGATCCCTTAGTTATCTGAACTTAGAGAGTGAAGTTTGCTTCTTTATCAACACTGGGGCTTAGAAACCTTTAATCTAGGTCCCTTAACGCTGCCTTTGGGCTGGTTTGCTTCAAATTCTTTTATGACATTTGCATAGCTAAGCCCTACCTTGAACATCCAACATGAGTGGCTATTTTTAACTGCAATTGAACCAAAAAAACTTACAAGTTCATAACTCTAAGTTTTCAAGCTGGTACTGTAAATTCAAACTTTCAAAGATGTTTGCTAAAAGGAAATGCCAGTTTCTGTTTTCAGACTGAAATTACTGGCTTTTTACTCTCTGTACTTCCTTCGCCCAGAACCTGTGGTTCTTGTTCAGGTCTTCATTAAATGCTTTCATTTAAAGGCAATGCTTTCTTTTGAAGTTTGTATTTCAACTACAATACTTTTTGTGAAGTTTATGGCTAGCTTTAGTTTTGACTTTAACTTCTCTGTGTCTCAGTACCCCATGTGTAAAATGGAGATAATACTGCTGCCTTACCTTTTCAGTTTAATTAATGTTGTGAAGCATTCAGATAGTGACAAATAGCAGAGAAAAGCCCAAAGGAAATGAAAAATTCTTTATTCAGAGCAATGTTTGGACAGTAGGCAGGAGATAAGGCCTCTGACACACACTGAAAAATGAGGCAAACCCAAAATATTAAATACATGCTTGTGAAGTAAAACAAATTCTTCCCATGTGCACATGGAGGCAGAAGCACATGGGAAAATGTTGATGTAATTAAAGACATGTAAATAAAGAAGATGCACAAGATGGTGGAGCTGAGATTGCAGAGCCAAGATTATGTCATGCATTTCTGGAATCTTTGGATACCTTAAACTAGATATTCCTGCTGTTTTTTCTGTGAACAGTATTAAGATGAGTTTAAAACATAAGCACTTTTATTAAAAACACTGACCACTTCAACTTGAATTATAAAAGTATTTTCCTGTGAAAATCAATATATTTTCTTATTACTTCTGAGTAACTTCTGATAGGAAAACATGTTATGGATTACAGGGCCAGATATCCTATGAGGAAAAAATATATAGTTTATTCTGGATGTAACCTTTAAAGAAAAAAGAAATGTAGACAGGTATTAAAGTTGGGGTTTTGGGTTGGGTTTTTTTGATTAATACAAGAAAATTCCCCTGACATGCCTGAAAAGCTACATGCTTCAGGATGAATTAGTTTTGCCATGCATATAATTTTTTGTCAGTGACATCAGGGAAATGATATTCAGTGCTCTAGGGCTTCCAGAAGCAGCCGGGAGGTGATGGGATGAGTAGCTACCACATATATTAATTCATTACTTTTATTGGCTGCTAAAGCATCTACAAGTAGATAACAACTTCATTTAGATTTTATTGTAAGAAATCTCATATATTGGTTTGCTGAGAGGAAGCTTGAAGTGAAGCTCATTTAAGAAAATGTAACTAGTGTATGTTTGAGTTCCTCTGTAGTTTAGAGGAAATACAAAATAATCTTAAATATTTACTATTGCCCTGCCCCACCATTCTCTTTTGTGTCAGGTTTCAGTAATGTTCACTGCACAGAAAGTCTGCAGCTGTCTGTTCACCCATGTGGCTGTGTTGACCCAAACCAACTGCATGCTTCATGAGAGCAGGGAGTTCATTAATGGGTGGTTTCCTAAGCAATAAACTGGAATGAATTAGATTAGAAAGCTCCCGACTTGTAATAATAGATAATAGTTAGCTTGATATATCGTCCAAAGGCAGCTAAAATGTCAGTCTACTGAAATGTGCACCTTTTCAACAGACTACAAAATTCAGTTGCTTCTTAAGGAAAGCTTTTGGATAGTAATACACAGGGCTCAGAGACCATTAACTGTGTGTCCTTTGGAGAGCTGCTGTGGTGTTTGGTGGACTTCCTGAAGTAGCTCTTAAGCTCAGAGGCTGAGGCATGAAGGTACCCTCATTGCTTGGACATGTCTGTTCTCAACAAAATAATTTAAAATATCTTTTTCTCACCCCCTCTTCTACTAGAAAGGTCTTCATACGTGTTTGAGTTTCCTTACTGAGACACATTGGTGTTCTTCCTCATGTTATACCCTCCACTGAGGAAGATGCTGACAATTTTCTTAGAATTCAAAAAGACCATACTCATGCTTTACTGACTTTCTGCTAGCTGGATGTCTGACCCCCTTTGAGGCCTGCCCTGCTGATCACAGCAGGATAATCTTCCCTTCACTGTGGAGATCTTAAACATGTGGGGTCAATTAAAATATTACCCAGGTACTTTTTCCAGTTTTTACATAAAATAGTGACAGCTTCATCATATACAGCATGTAGGTTCCTGCTGCCTTGTCAGCATTGTCTGACACAGTGTCATTTTATTTGTCCAAAATCGTTCCTGTCACTTGTGATCTACTGATTTCTCTCAGGCTTCTGCAGAAGCTGCATGCTAAGAGAAGCTTTGCCCAAGCGTTTATGTAATGCTGAGCTGGTCTAGCTGCCAGGGCTCAAGCTGCTGCTCCTGCTGGGTGAGAATAGTTAAAAAAAAAAAAAAAAAAAGAGGGGGGGAATTGCAGCAAGATTAGGTAAAGGTCACATGGGGCTCACATGAGGGTAAAATTTAACTTCTAAAGTCATGTAACCAGTCCATGATATGCAAGATTCATGATCTGCTGTTGGTTGCAGTGAAGCCAAACACCCCAGTGACAGACCTCAGGTCCTCCTCCTCTCAAAGAGCAGGGTGAGTTCAATCTCTGCATGTTAGTTAACACTGTGGGACTAACGATACACAGAATGGTTGCTGTCCTTCATCTGTCTGGTGAAGGCCACTGACATATATATACACAGGGCTCCTCCTTGCAATGTTAATATTATTGAGATTAATTGCAATTCAATTCATATCTTACCCAAAATGATTTTTAATTTTCTTGAAATGACAAGCAATTATGGATTTTTTTCAGGCTCTGCATCAGGAGATAAAATGTCTCTGAAACTCTTTCAGGTATGTAGTGAAACTATGTTTATAATTGAGGGCTACAGTAATAAGTATAAAGTCTAATTGTGAGTAAAGAATTAAACAAAAGATTCCGTTAAACATCTAGAGCTATTGTTGAATTATGCATGTTTAAATAGTATGTGGTACTTTCTCTCAAGAACTTTGAAAAGAAATAATATGGGATAATCTGTAAATTATGAGAAATGGAATGATTTTTTTTGGAGTAATTTACATTTCTGTGTTATGATTCTCAGAAAAGAAAAAATGCTTTTGCTTGTATATGCATAAAGAAACTTGAATAAAGTATCTTACTGCAAATTTCCTGTGTTCTGAGCCAATTAAATCTTTCAGTTACTTAAAAACAAATGGCGATTTTCTTCACATGTAAAGGAGTCTCTTTGTTATCACCTGTTAAGAATTGTGACTTTCCTGAAATGTCCATATGCTTTGTACATGCCCATGTATCTTGTCATATTTCTTCAGAGTGGTCCTTTCTGAGAGACTTCCCAGTACCCTTGCCTGGTGTAATCTTTTATTCTGAGTGCAGGCTGGTTTGACGTTGTATGTGGTACAATGTAAAGCAATCTGACGTCCCCCATGATCTCTAGGATTTGGAGGTGGAGGGTCCTGTGACAATAAAATAAGCCTTTTTTAATAGCAGCAAATGCCTGTGAACCCTCCATCATTCTTGCCACTTCTTTCTTATTTGCATCAAGGGATATGAAAAGTGATAAATGCTGAGAGCAAAAACCCATGTGTTAGCAATGTGGTATTGCTGTCACAGGAGAAGGAAAACTCTGTTTAGAGAATGGATCTGAAATGTTAAGCAGCAAGTCCATATAAATCTATACCTGTTCAAAATGCGCTATCGTAAAGTCATTGCCACAGATGGCAGGGAGAATAATTTAAATACTGTATATATGCATATGAGTATGCTCATTTACATAGTTTTCTGAAGTAATAAATTCTTACAGAACTTCTAGTTCACTGGCTTTCTGTATTTGCAAGCCGATAAAAATAAACTAATATACTAGCCTCTGGACTGATTTAGAAGATAAAATTATGGCTTTTATTGAAAAGATGAGAAAATAATCTAGGACAGACTAACGAAGTAGTTAATTGTGGTGTGAAATGTCCTTGGCAAATGGTGAGTGCTTTTCATGTGTATTGAATGAATTTTCTTCATCTCTTCAGATCTTGTGATCAGTAAGATCTGCTATTTAAATGTGATTTGTGAATATGGACTAAGTCTAAGCCAGTGGACACATTTTCCTTTGGTAGAAATATGACCCCTAGGAAACGCTTAGTATGCAGTTGCACATCCTTCTACATATGATTGCAATGGAGAGAACTGGTTTCCTGGATTTCTGTAGTGATTTCCTACAGCCCCTTCTTCTCTCGATTGTCTAATGTTGGCATCACTCTTCCTGCCAACCCATGCACCAAGAAATGACCCTGACAAGCTGACATGCAAACCCCTCAAGACAGCGGTGGACCTGCACACCCGGCTGCTCCAGTGTTCTTGATGTTCTGGTCAGAAATGCTCAGTTGCTGAAAGGAGTCATTTTACAGCAGTTACCTGTCTGTGATCAAACTCGATGGGTAGATGTGAACTGAAGGCACAGTTTATCTGGTTTAAATACTCATTAAATTCAGTCTTGCTGTCTGCTTTTACCCCACTCAGGTGAGGCCATGGTGTTTCTCAGCATCCAGTAGCCTGATGCTGAGACCTTGCTGTGGCTACATGAGGATGCTGGTGAAAATGCGTGAGGTTAAGCCACGTGAGGCAAACTCCTGACTCAAGACCTGAACACACCTCTGCCTCAGGAAGTGCCTGGGCAAATCACTTAATTGGTTCTCAATGAATTTCTCTGTGAAAAGAGAGTCTTACAGGGATGCTGAGAGCTATAGCTAACTGCTATCTGTGAGATAGCAGCACGTCAAGGTTCTTGGCTGAATAACTCTCTCTAAATACAGAGTATCATTAAGCAAGATCTTGCAATAAGTCTGAAAGCAGCAGATATATCAACTATGCATTACATCTCAGCTGTGTGGCTCTGAATGCATTAACTCCCTTAGTCCTTCCCTGAACCAGCCTGTCAGCAAGCGGGTTTCCCATTCTGGTGGCCCTTTTGTGTGACTATCATGGGGAATTGGTCTTGAAGTAAGGGTTTATGTCAGGACTGGCACAAGTCAACCCCTGCTTCTTTGAACAGTCTGCTTTTATTTATTGGCTTGCTGTAGGTTTTAAAAGATTGTCTGAAAAAATAAAAATAGAGAAGGAAATAAAGCGGTTGTGTGCTATGGCGAAGGTGCAGTTTGTGTAGCTCCATGCAGATCAGAATAAATTGCTTTTCATGGCTATAGTGGAAAATACATTGAAAGAGGGATAGGAGAAGGTTTTTTTGCTTAATTTCCGCTCAATGGAATATTGCGGATTGCAAGTTAGATAAGGAACTTAAACTTCTCCTGTTCATAATTCTTTTGGGTTTTCCATATCCTCCAGCAAAGTGTCATATGCTGCTCTGCCTCTGTAGTACTAGATGGGGAAGAGGGATGTTTTGTTCCCAGCTGTGTGTCAGTCTTTCCCTGTGAACTGCTCAAAGCATTTAAGGCGAAATCCAGCAAAATGCGCACTTAGATCTTAATCTTCCTGTGCTTTTTTTCTTTCGACTTTTTGTGAAATGGATGCTGCTCTTTTCTTTATTTGTACATTTAGGTTGTAAACTCTTTGAAATACATTTTTTTTTTCCTTGTAATATGGTTACATAGATACCTATTAAGTCTCCAACAATGGATCTTTGATTTCAATTGGGGTCTTTTAGAGCTACTGCAATGCAGATGATAATAACACTACATGTTGATGTACCCCCTATTACTTCTTGGAAGTTGATTACAGAGGCTACACAGCCCCACATGCTGTCAGGCTCTGACTTGTGCAGGGTCTCTCACCCTGTAATTTTTGTGACATTGGGAAATTTGAGAAATGAATTCCTGCACAGGTTATGATAAGGCAATGGATAAATCTTCCCAAAGGTCTTCTAACATATACAGTCAGCTTACCAGGTATGTTTTTAGTCTCTCTGCCACAGTACAAAAAGACATGTTTGTAACATGCAGCAGATCTTGCTTCGCATGTGAACCCATGTTGCAAGTTTGAACTGGGAACTTGGAGGAAAAACATGGGTGTCAGCTGCTACCCATATTCTGTGCTTGGGAATTATTGCTGGAGTAACCCAAGAATTCTGACTTTCATCTGCTTTTAAAAGGGATAGGGAATGTATTTTCTGTAACTTCTGTTGCAAGACAAAGTGTGCTACAAGGGTGCTTTGATTTGCAGTGCATATATAGAATTTCTTGCTTGACCCGCCGTTGCTTTCACATACTTGACAAAGAGCTCAGCACCCTAATTCTGATTTTTACAGTTCACTGCTGTTTCATATAGACTGCTTCCCCTTCTCTGCTTGTGTTTAGACTGACCCTTTCATTGGGTTATTGTAATCATTGTGAAAGAACAGATTATCTCTTGTCATTTTACATAGAAAGCTTCTAATTATAAATAAGTTACTGAATGGAAAATCCTGCAGAAGTAAAAGAATTAACTAGTTGTGGCTTTTATAAGAGGTTTTATTTGAAAAGTAATTGAAAAGAAAAAGGGATGATTCTACAGGTGTCATAAAGGAGCTTACCGTGACTTTTTAGTTCTCTGTGCCTGATGCGATGTGTCAGTGAAATGGAACTTGCCATCTTTATGGATATCCTACATTAGGTTGTTTGAGACAGATGCCTGTAAAATTCTTGGTGTGTTGTATAAGTTTAAAGAACATAACTCATGTTGTTCTGGAACTTTTTTATTCTCTAGTTCCTTTGTTATAAACCAGTGTCATCTGTGGTTTGTTTGTGTGCGTGCAAGTGCCTTTTGATGGAGATGTGAATGTAGAGTCAAGCTCTTCCAAGGATGGAACTGAACCAAAGATTTAGCCGAAATAGGTGAATACTTGATGCCTAGAAGGATGAGCAGTTACATTGCATAAAAGTAATATCAACAATAATTTTGCATTATTTAGTCTTGAACTAATACGCAGGGATTTGGGCACATTGCTGGCAACTAAATGCAATTATGAACTCTGTTTGTCCATAATTACAAAATATGGTTCAATGCTACTCACGTTGCTTCAAATTAGCTGTGCTGCAGGATATATGAGGCTTTTGCCTACTGAGACAGCATTTGAGCCCTTTTAATTGTACTTTTTAGAAACAAATTTTCTCATTGTTATTCACCAATACTCACAGTTACCCTATGCAAATTCAGGAATGGATATGAATTCTCATGGCTCAGTGTGATATCCGTTGTTAGATTAACACCTGCTCTTTCTTTAGGGAAATCACAGAAATTGTATCTCTTGTGATTTGATATGAAATACATTTTCCTGAAAAATCTGCACATTAAGAGAAAAAGAAAAGATCCCTGCTATAACTAGTTATCAGATGCCTCATAAAGTTTTTTAGTACCTCTTTTTTTTCATCAGGAAATTATTCTCTAAGGAAGTTATCAGTAAGTTAAACTACTCTAACTACTCGCATGGCAAAAGGAGACTAAACATCTCCCAGAAAGTCTGAGTGGAGGGTGGTGGAGAAGCGGGTGTGCTGGGCCGTTGGTGTCTGCAGAAGTGCTTCTAGAGACTCTAAGCCAGTGCCAGAATGGGCATGGATCCTTCCAGGTAGAGATGGGTTGTTATCTGCTGGCAGGTGATGCGATAGGAGAGGTGGTGCATGGATGAGTGGGATGTGCATGTAGAATTGATGAGGTATAGGAGGGAGGTCCAGCCAGGAATTTCAGATGTGTCCCTTCACCAGGTCCTTTGTGCTGGTATTAAATCTTGCCCTCCTTGAGTGCTGCAAGCACTTTTATGATAAATATGAAACAGACTGCTGCTGAGATGTGGAATTTCTTATCCTGGACCCAGCTGACATTTAGAAAACCAATTTAAAAGCATGTAAATCAGAACAACCAGTCTCCTCAAGCTATGGGATAAGATCTTGGCTTCAACATCCTTGCAGTGGGACACAGCAAGAGCTCTCCGTGAAGCCACTACTGTTTTTTTGGAAGGCAGAGGCTTTGGCCCCTCTGGTCTCCCCTAGGAACGAGGCAGTGGCCAGGTTCAGGGCTAGTTTCCTTGTACGGAGGAGGTTTGGGGCTGTATACATGCCTGGTGTTTCACCATCATACAAAGCATGATTTCCTTCCTTCGTGCAAGCTTTTTTCCCATTAAACCATAGACTAAACCAGCCTTTATCACCAGTGATCTTATTTGAAGGGAAATATAACTGAGAAAAGAAGTGGGAGGGTTGTATTTGTATTGTGAGCTTCAGTATGTGCAGATTAGGTGGTGCTGAGTTAGTCTAGTCTCATGTTGCTCCTTTTTTTATTAAAAAAAAAAACAAAACCAAAAACCAAACAAACCAAAAAAAACCCCACCCAACCACCCAACAAAAAAAAACCAGCCAGAATCACCAACTGTACTTTTTACCTCTTCCTCTGGTGAAAAGTTATTATCCACATAAACAACCCCACTGAAATATGTTTGAGTACCCCTAGTTGTTTGTGTTACTTTTATTAGAATTTTTGGCTGATCTTCAGACTTTGTAACAGCTCTGTGAAGGAACAGGACAGGCTTCACAAAGCTGTAATCGTAAAACTGAGTGTGGGGGGGGAAAAGGGATGTGGGGAAGTAACTGCAGTTTTCTCCTAATGGACTGTATGTGGCCAGCAGCTTGAGTGTCTGCATCTCAACATTTTTTTTTTTTTTTTCATTTCACTGTCTACACAAATTGGGGTCTACAAATAACAATATTTCTGCCGAAGTAAAATCAACATTTTATACAAAATTTTGTTCAGGCATTTCGCCTATCTTCTGTTTATGATTGCACATGGTCACTTTGTTAAATGTGATATTCTCCAAACAGTTGCTGGTCTGTAGCTTGGATGCAATTTGAGATTTTTAAATTTGTGCTGTTTTGTTGCCTTTTATGAGTTTCTCTCTCATAAACAGCAGGTTCTAATTCCAGGTCTGCAGAGATATGCACTGTTTGGCTGTGTAAATAAGTTAGTAGTAAATCTTACGAAGTCCACAAACTACTGTCTGTATGGACAACTCAAGTCTTGGATCATAAAGCTCTTGAAACCCTCCTGTGCCTCAGTTTCCTCTAAAACAGGCTTGTCTACCCATGTGGTTGAGAGGTTAAGGTGAGCACTGTTTTCAAACTGAGATTCATTTACTGAGATAAATGAGTTACTATAAAAATAACACTGGTAAAATGAATTATACTTAGGAGGTTCACAAAAATCTTTCTAGGCATACAAGGTAATTCATTAGAAATATTCCATTACTAGGTAATTGTTTTAACATTTAATTTTCAAATTGGTATTAAATTGCTTAGAGGTTAATTTTTTTTTCAGTTCTCCTATATCCTCAGCTTACCCTATAATATTTGATACTCTGTTGTCATATTGTCATTGGAGACAATGCAGTCCAAAGCCTTGGACTACGTATATGGGAACAAACAGGATTCTTTGTTCTGGAATTGCTCTAAGCTTTAATCCTTCTTGCATCAGGGCTCCTTAAATATTAAAATGTAATATGAAAGGGTGGGTGTAGATTCTCCAAAGTCTTTCTAGAGCTTTCAAAAGACAAAGCTTCAATCCTAAACAAAAAGGGATGCTTCTTCTGAAACCGAGCTACAGTATCTGAGCAGGGGGTCCATAAGGTTTCAGTCGGTGTTAGTCCGAAGAGAATGTAACTTGGTGCATTTTTCTCAATTTTTTTCTAAGTTTAACTCCCTTGCCGTTAAAACAATGTGTAATTAAAATGACCCCCTGTTTTCATTAATTATTTCTGCTTTGGATTGTTACTAGGGAAGAAATCAAAGGGGATCTTGCTGCTACTTTATTTTAAGTAACTTTTGGCATGAGAAAACATGGCAGAGAGCATGGAACAAATACTTTTCAACTTAATTGTGCACCAAAGTGCACAGGGAGAGGAATTTCCCCTATGAATGATTCATGCCCCACTTCAGGTGACAGCCTCCCTCTCCTACAGTTCAGAATCTGAAAAGAAAACACATGACTTATTGTCTGACAGTCAAGGTTTGTATATGCATGGTCAAGAACAGGATCCAACAGGATGCCAGCACTCTTGAAATAGGCTTTTGGGAGAATATAAGCACTTCTGGTACTTTGGCACTTGCATCATCACTGTCTTCTCTGGCTGTATCTGATGAACTTCTGCTTCTGATGAAAATGTGCTTGTCCCGCTTCAAAAATAATTTCTATCTGTGGATGCCAAGCAGATGGGCATGTCTCCTTGGACCTACAGTGAGTCTGGAAGTTTTTAGTGTAGTGTCTAACTCTATGCTACTCGGTGCTCCAGTACTTTTTTTGGTGTGTGTGTGAGTTAGGGTGTGTTCTTTGCCAAAAAAAGCAGTATTAAATCTGTTATATGCTTAGTAATAAAATATCTAGCTGGATAGTACAGTGCAAATACTGAAAGCTTATTTACAGCTAAACATGCTTCATTTTGTTATTTGCATTCACATATTCATTCATATTAGAATCCATGTTTTAAATTTTTGAGGAGTTGCAAATTGCTGAAAACATTCTGCTTTCAGACATTCTTTCCTGTGAAAAGCATTTGAGTTGATCTTTTTTTTTATTTACCTTTCACTGTAAGATCATCCTCTCCAGCTGGTCTCTGCTCCTGAAGTTGTCTCAACTGATGCTCACAGCACTGCTGCTGTAATTTCTTAATCTTGCTCCTCCAAGAGCAAACCCTCCCTTATCAGACTCTGTCATCCCCTTAGTGCCTTTCCTGTGGGTGCCTCCCCAGGTGTGCCCCACTTCTGTTTGCAGAAACTAGGTGTCACTGTCTTACAGCCAACAATATTGATGTCTTACCCCAGCTGGTATACCTTCCAGCTGACAAGGAGGGAGGATCACATTAAGTCAGGTATAGTAAATGTTTCTGCAATCAAGGCTGCTGTTCTTTAAGTTTAGAAAAGTTCTGTAACAGTATAAAAATTAAGCAAAACTATTAAGAAAAGCAAAAGTTCATCTATATTAAGGGCTTTTCTGTTAAAAAATGTAAAGTTGGACTTTTTTTTTTAAAAAAAACTTGATTATTCTGCATGGCTTTTAACTGTACCATGGGTGTCTTTATTAAAAAAAAAAGAGAGAGAAACTTGGCTAAAATATCCCTTTCCACTTCGCATCAGATGCTGACTGACTTCACTTGTCATCGCAGTCACTGTGGTGCTGTCACTCCAATGGTGCAGTTTAAGGTTGCTTTTGTGGGCAACCACTGATCATGCAATGGAAGCACTGGACTTTGCTACTATATTTGCTCCTTTTTATATTTACTCCTATTTACTCCTCTGTCACAGAGGGGAAAATTTTTCATTCTCTCTGGGTCTTTTTCCTAGGTGAAAAGTAGCGATAGTAATAGCTTGTTGCTCAGAAGCAACATGTGAACACAAAAACGTCCATGTTTCTGAAACGGTTGAGTGTTAATGTGTTGTGGACGTAATGGCTGATAAACAGAAAAATACTTAAGTTTGATCTAGGCTTAAAAGTTCTCCCAGTGTAAAGCGCTGGGAGTTAAACAGCAACTGTGTATTTATGGTAGTAAGCGGCAGCATATGGGTAACAAATGATGCTGGTACTTTTAATTTGAATTAATATACCTTATGCCAGTGAAATAATTGTGTATGCAAACTAAAGGGGATTTAACAGAATGCCCAATAATACATCTTTTAAGTGTAGACAAACTATCATACTGTAAAGCTTATGTCGCTTTTGTGTTCTCTGTGCACATGGCGTAGCGTGGTCCTGGTCCATGACTGACTTGCTATCATGGTGTAAACAACAAAACCAACCATGAGATGCTTCAAGATGAATAATACATGCATTTGTGGGTACAAAATAAGGTAATTATGTTTGAGGTAGAAACTTCATTATGCTAATTTATTTCTGGAAGATGTTTCAGGTAAAGATACAGCAACATTAAACTTTTCTATATATTCCTTTTCTAATCTCAAGTAGCAACAAGTATGGTAATTACTTTCACAAAAATTAGGTATTCAAAGGAAGCTTAATTGCATAAAGTCAAGTGTATATATAAGCTGATAATTTGCTTACACAAGGTGTAAGGCAGGGCAAATATTTGAATAATTACATTTGGCCAGAAGCCTGTGATTTTGTGAAGGAAGCACAGTTAGTGGCTCAGCCATGTGCGGTTCTTCCACCTGAGTGATGGTGTTTGTGTAAAGCATTTGCAGAGAGGCTTAGACAGTGCTGTGGATAAACAATAAAGTAGAGTTATTCCCTGTCGGGGATTTGGAGTCATAGCTCATTAAATTCTTTGGCATAGTACAAGTTATTCTTTTATTGTGTGAGGTACAGGTAGTGCTTTGTTTTGGGCTGATTCATGTGATGCACACAGTTTATCCCAAGGTGCCTGATTGAAAATGCCTAGGCAAAACTGCAAGGTTTGCTGATGGTGCTTTTGAAGTTATTATGTAACATCAGAGCTTGCTGAATTATTCTGCCTTTTTTTTTTTCCTTGTATTGTGAATTATTGTCATTAAATAGTTTGATCTTTTCCTGGTAAGATTGATGCATATAGTTGGATGAAATTTAATTTTATGTTTTAAATGCAGTTATTGTGTTCTGGCTTTTATGACAAACTACCAGATACTGGACTCCTTCCTAAACTCTACTCATCTTCCCTGGAGAGGTCTAACATGTTGATATCTATATTTTTACTGTATGTATTACATTTCCTGATATAAAATGTGTACAAAACAAACAAACAAACAAACAAAAACCACAAACCACACACACACAAAAAAAACCAACCCAAAAAACAAAAGAACACCAAACTACAAACAACCAAAAAAAACCTTATACAATTGCCATAATGACTCCACAGGATGTGATCTGGTTCTACTGGCTTTGCAGGTTATTTATGAGCATGGTGAGAGTGCCTATGATCTGCCTCCTGGACTGGGAACTCATTGCTGTAAGTTTAACATAAAACATGTCGACAACACGCCTGCATAGGCTGGCTGCAGGCCCTGTCTCTAAGATAGCAAGGCTATATAGTTCTCCTGTTACAAAAGTTGATTTTTAGCTCCTATAATATCTGCAAAGGGCATCTCAGTGTCTGAAGTTCTATATGTGATCCAGTACATGTATGATGATTTAATGTTTAAGTTGGAGGTGAACAATTAATTTATTACATATGAAACCCCTAACTCCCTCAAACACCTGCGATATTTCTCAGGAGCATGATGATTTTAAATGTCACATGATAATATCAACATTTTGGTGCCTTCTGCACCACTATTCGCACCTTGGCATGAGGGTGTATAGAGAGGAATGCAGTGGGCTGTGTTTGGGGATGAAACCATAGCAACTAGAATTGAAGTTTTGATCTCCTTTGTCTTAAATTGGTGCTGTCCACTCCATCAGGTGATCTACTGAACCAATGAATACTGCAGCTAAGAAATTAAAAGGTCTGTGGGTGGATATTAATTTGCATGCACTTTGCAAGTCTGAAGATCTTTCTTCTTTTTAGGGCCACGTTCAAAGATCAGGACCTAACTCAGGGTTCTTAGTGGCACAGAAGATGGCTGAATAAATGTTACCACATTATTTGACCTCTCAAGGAATTTACTGGACAAGATTGATACAGGCAGAGAGCCTTAGGACAAGCCCATTGCCTCCAGTGAAATCCTTTTAAGAAGCAAGGCTGTCGTATACAGAAACTTCTGAAATAGAGGATGCCTGTTCCAGCTTTGGTTGCATTTGGTAATGACACATGACAGTCCCTGGAAAGCATTTTTAGTAAAGTATTCACTCTTCATTCCTTGTGCTGGTGAGACTGTAAGGTAACAAGAAACACTTTATTTTTACATACTCTATTCCATTATTGCTTTTCAGCACTAACTTGAAGGGAACAGTCACAAGATGTTCTTAATTTTATATCAATTTTGTTTGAACTGCAAGCGTTTTGATACAGAGATCATAAACCGTTAGGTGTCTGCAAGTGACTTGCATGGCTGTGTGCCACAGCACAGCTCTTCTAGGTGATGTTGAAATACAGATAGTGAGCAGTTATGGCAATAATCACGGCACATGTCTGATAGGAAGGACAAGCTGGGGGAATTTTGTGAGTCAGGACCTGAGAGAATGGAAGAGTTGGAGAACTGGGTCAGACCAAAGGTTCTTCAAATCCAATGGCAATAGTGGATGGCTAAATGTAAGAGTGGTGCAATTGCACATTGATACTTCCTTGGTATATTCTCCCATTTTTCCAGCAATTCATTGCTCTGAGACTTCCTGAGCTAGAAATGGCAACTTTGTGTTTAATAGCCTTCATTAAGTTGTCTTCTGCTAATGTCTCTTACTTTTCTGAATTATGTTCAACTTGTTATCCATAGCAATGAGTTGGGTAGACTGAAAAATTCTATATTTTTTAAACTATCTATCTCAATAGTTTTAATTTTCTCCGTTACAAACTCAAACAAAATACATTTCCTCATATATACATACAAACAGTAACTCCAAATTAGTGTCATAATTCTAACAATCAACTGCATGGAGTGCATAACTGAAAAGTTATTTGCTTCAGGGTAAAAATCCCTAATTAAACTACTGGGAAAAGTCTCTGTAGAGATTATGACTTTATAAAAAAGCTGGTTCCCTTGACCTGATCTGTGGAAGTCAGTGGAAATTATTGTCTTCATACAACTTTACTGTCATCTTTACAATCTATAAAGCCGGTTGGCTTTTCATCTTGCTGCTTGTCTTTTCAATATTTTGCAGGCATTATTTTTAAAAAGAAGATAATCAAAGGGTGACAAAATTAAAAAAAAAAAAAAAAAAAGCTGGAATTTTTTTTTAGGCAACCAAAGTACCCAGTCCTAGAAAGTCTGAAGTAGCAAATATTTAATGCTAGAGCTTGGCATTTCCTAGGCAGTCACTGCTTGAATAGAGTCTGATAGGAAGTTATTGTTGAAAGAAGGAATTGTTCTAGCAGCTGTTCTCTTGTCTGAGATGAAATGGGAGAAGTTCTCATATATATATCTACATACTATTGAATGTGCACAAAAAGAGGAGGGTACTACTAGTTTTGTGTAATTTCTTAAAGTGGTGATAGAAATGGGTTTACGCAGTAATTATTGGAGCAAATTATCACCTGAGATAGTAGTGGGCCACTTAAAATCAAAGGACCAAGGAACTATATTCAAAAGAAAGAAATTTGACATTGCTTCAGACATTTCATAACTTATTCAGATCCCACTGGACTTCATGTATTTATTTCAAGTGGCTATGCTGAGGATCTCTTTTGTGCCCTAGGGATGAGTGGTGGGCTGAATCACTATCTGGATGTGCTTCTCCCTCTCGACTAACTTTAGAGGTACATAAGCTGGCTGTCACTAAAGAGGATTTTTATTTCTTGCTGTAAGAATTTGATATCCTTATCAGAAGTCCTAAAATCTTCTGTTTAACAGTTTAAGTTCAGATAGACTTAGTTCACATTCTGGTTCCAGGTCACAAGTAAACAATAGGGTATCACCTTGATTTTTGATATTTAGTAACTAACCAATTTCCAGGCTAGAGAAAGTTGTAGATCAAGACCAAGAAAGTAATCTGAAAGCTATTCTGCTCAGGGAACACTTGAGTAAGACCAGAACTGGTTGGATCTTAGGAAAACCTGACTAAAGGGTTTATGACATGGGTATTAGTTTCCATTCTTAGCTCTCATGGCATGAATGAATGAATTTGGAATGAATTTAGGCCCGTCACTACAAGAAGGACATCGAGGTGCTGGAGCGTGTTCAAAGAAGGGCAACGAAGCTGGTGAAGGGTCTGGAGCACAAGTCTTCTGAGGAGCGGCTGAGGGAACTGGGGTTGTTTAGTCTGGAGAGGAGGAGGCTGAGGGGAGACCTTATTGCTCTCTGCAACTACCTGAAAGGAGGCTGGAGCCAGGTGGGGGTTGATCTCTTCTCCCTAGTAATGAGCGATAGGACAAGAGGAAACAGCCTCAAGCTGTGCCAGGGGAAGTTTAGGTTAGACATTAGGAAAAACTTCTTCACTGAAAGGGTGGTCAAGCATTGGAACAGGCTGCCCAGGGAAGTGGTTGAGTCTCCATCCCTGGAGGTATTTAAAGAACGGATAGATGTGGTGCTCGAGGACATGGTATAGTGATGGACTTGGTAGTGATAGGTTAACGGTTGGACTCGATGATCGTAAGGGTCTTTTCCAGCCTTAATGATTCTATGTATGATGCTTGTGCCTTTGCTTTATTGTATGAAATAATTCAGCACTCTTGTTTCTCTCCACCATTTCTGCTACTTTGAAATAGCACTGCATCTCCATTGTTTGTATGATCACCAATGGGATGTTTCAGATTCTCTCACTCTTGTGGTGATTCCAACTCTGAACTCTGCCACTGTCACCTGTTTCTGGTTAAATCTAAGGTGCTTTTTTTGTGGGTCTTTATTAGCAGGTTGATATGATGCTCCTCAATTCCCAAATACCAGAAAAACCCTAAACCTTACTAGCCGAGTTTATCATAACTGCTATTGGCAGATCTAGTGTTGACAGATCACTTTTTTTAATTCAGATGTTTTATCTAACATAAAAAACCATCAAAACTTATATCTAAAATAAGAGAAAACAGCAGTAAAGCATAAGAAGAATAATGCAGCTTTCCTAAGGAATGTTACTTCGAACAAAAGATTTAAATATTTGGAGCGAAGTAGGCATAGCTATATATATGTATGTACATATATTATATATATATCTGTGGACAAATGCTTTTGTTCTGACATTGGAAGCCAGTTTCTGATTATTTCAGGGTGTTACTATTTCTGTCGTATTGTTAAGTGATTAGTTAACTGACAGAAAATAGTCTACTCTATCTTCATCTTTTCATAATTTTAAATGCTTGGATGAAGCTCGTTCAAACCCTTTTATTAAGGCTTTTTCTTCAGAGTTATTGAGAAAGACTAAACCCCATACATTGCTTTCCACCAGCAGCTTTGTTCGAAATTGCAGTTCTAGTTCTAGACGTAGATAGCAATAACAGTAAGTCTATTGAAGAGGCAAATATAAAATCCAGCATTATTTTTGTGTCCTGGATTGATATTATTTTGTACATAATATAATTTAGAGCATGTATCATCATTTAAACTGCAGATCACACATGCAAGCTACTTAACACTTGATTGGTTTCTTTGAGATCAATTGAAAGAGTAAAATGGAACAAATAATTGCATTTTGGGTCAAGAGAGTGGCAGAATAAAGTTGACTGTACTGCTCAAGGATATAGCAACTTCAGCATCAATAATACATAACATGCAGCTATATGAATAAATCTTTTTGGTATTCAATTCAGTGGCTCCTCGTCCTTAGAAGATTAGTTTTGTAAACGCGTTCTGCAGTGGTGTGGAAATTATTACCTTTGGAGAAGTATAATACATTTACTGGAGAACTACTTGGAAGGTTCAACAGTGTGCTCCTCAGTAATATATGAGAAGCACTGATCTTGGATAAATGCACCAGGGCCAGTTATCATGACTGACAAACAGTAGGGTAAAATGAATACAAATTGCAAAGGAGTCCATTACTCTAATAGAGCCAGTTCATGGATCCAGTCGAATTGTGCAATAACAGGACAAAGTACCTTATTTCTTCTTCTGGTGCATGTTCATCTGAACAATAAAGAGATGGGAGTGAATTTACACTTTATTGCTATAATATTGATATAAGTTGCTAAAACATTTTCTTTATATTTTATTAAAGGATTCAAAGCATGTTTTCTGAGATTTTTTTATGAAAGGATCTCTTAATGAATCACTTCTGAGGATATAATCAATCATTTCTGAAAAATCAGTATATATAGCGGTCATATTACTGTGTGGGGATGGAACTGTAATCTCTCCCAGGCACAAATAAATCATGATCAGTACTCTTAATAAAACTGGATTGTACTTGGCAATGCCTCCTAAGATAGGGGCCTCAATTACTCTTGCTGCTTAATATTGGTATTTTGTGGTAACCATGATGGTCTGATCGTAAATGAGGCAAGGCTGTAGTGAGAGGTAATAAATGAAGAATGGCTTGTGTCACTTGTTAAAATTGTGGAGATGCCTGTACTGAGTTGGAGCAAGGGTTGTTCTGCCCCATGGCTTGCTTGTGCCAGTAGCCAGCAGTGAAAGCTTAGGGAGCAGGTGAATAAGAAGAAATTTCCTCCTCATATGCTCTCTGCCTCTAACCATTTCCAACTCGAGGACTTCCTAAGCTGGATGTGGATTCAATAATTCGGTGATGCTGTTAGACAGCAAAGAAATTACCCTCCCCACAAACTTTACCTCTCTGTAATACTTGGCTGCAGTAGGTGCTGAACCTGCATGTTAACCATTGAAGTTCAAGTCACTTAAAATTAGGGATGATTGAAAATGTTTGGCAAACATTTGTTCTGTTAGGATTTGTCGTCATCAAAATGAGGGCATTGCTGTATATTGCCTTTGATTAAATGCTTATCTGGGTGATTGGCAGCTCATGCAGGATGCTGGTGTTGAACCCAACTCCAGCCCTTTGGTGTCCCAACATTTGGGACTTCCACAACTGCCTGGATCTGATTCTGAGAAACCCTCCTGTTGTTCCAGGCTCCCTGGCCTTGGGACAACCATCAGCTGGGATATCCAAGACTCCAGCTCTGTTTTCAGAAGTGGTTTGGAAATGTGGAAATATACTGTTTTCTAAACTGGTTTAGAAACTGGATTTTTTTTCTTTGAGATGCTATAGTTCTCTCCTTGTCACGGTTCTTACTTGCAAGCTACAGTGATACCAGATAAGAAATATTTTATTGGCTATGCTGTAGTGATGAACAGACTTCCGTGTGGGTGTAAAAGTAGTCATAGGGACTTAGGCTTCAAGGTAACTGCGATATAACAATAATGTAGCTTTGTAGTATAGTGGCTGCTTGCGTTACTCCTTTCCTTAATCCTTCAGAGATTGTCTTTTGTCTGTTATGACCCCAGTGCTTTGTCTCCTCTTATTCTGAGCACTTAATGCTGAAAGTCCCAGCCCTGCTCTTCCACCCCAAAATTCAGGACACACCTTTTCTCATGCTGCTTATCTAGGGGATTGTAATTCCTATGTATTATTTAATAACTTTTCTACTGATAAGATACATTTTTTTGGAAGATTATAGAGCATTCATAGTATACTGGTGCAATATACTGGTGGAAAATACAGACTGAAACGCCAAACATCCTTAAAAATATATGCCTTTGAACACAATGGGATAAAGAATTCCCGACACACCATTCCATGTAACCTGATGATGCCAGGAGCACTGAAAGACTCTTCTGGAAGGGTTAGTCAGGATAGATCCAAAGTATGTGAAAATATTTTGCGAGTAGTACTGCAAAACACAACAATCTGATTTATGAATACGAGGAAATTAAAGTGATATACCATAACAAATTATTTTTGGTTTTGACTTAGAAATATCATAACTGTCCTAAAGCAAAATTGTCTTTTGATTGTAGCAATATGCATTGAAATAACTTGTAGGAAAGTTAATCTTCTGAAGCTTATGAAATATTTTTTTGTACCGAGGATACACTGCTAAAAGGGTTTTTTGGTTTGTGTGTTTTGTTTTGTTTTTTTTTTTTTTTTTTCCTCCATCTAAAATATTTAATTTTAAGAGTGAAGTGAAACTACAGATTGCATAGATGTTCTGGTGAGGTGTTCCTCCATAGGAGAAACAGGAGGGCAGGCAGTCTGGCTGATAGCCTGTCTACATGTTCACTGCAAATATTTGTATCTGGGACTCTTTGATGTTCCTTTATCTTTGTGTCAGGGAGTGAGCAGTGGAAAAGACAACACTACCTCATGTTGAAGAGACTGGTCCTTGCACTGGTTTTACCATAGGTTTCCTCCATGACTGTGGCAAGTTACCTCAGCCAGTTGACTTTGGGATGTGCCTGCTGGTAAGTCTCATAGCACCTTTCTATAAACACTTTTGTTCTTTTGAGGACAAGACAGAACATCCCAGAAAAAGCAGAGCAGTAGATGTAACAGCTTATATTAGAAGTTATAGAAACACGAAGCTCATCCCCTCGGCAGCCCTTGCTGCTGTCTGACACCTGGCCTGATGACAGAGGTAAAGTTTTAAATATTCCATTTTGTGCATCATTGGCCAAATCAGAATTGACTGATTTATATTCAACATGAAAATTGGATTTCAAAGTACCTTTAAGAGTGTTGCAAGAAGGCAGCTGGCCTAACGAGAAGATTATTTTTGTGATATCAATGCATAATGTAGCTAATGAATTAAATTTAACCACCTAAGGTTAAATCTGTTCACGATGTATAAAAATGCACATGAAAATGAGGTTTTTTTATTAAAAATATCATAACTCTCATTTTTTACTTCAGCCAGAACATATGTTGCATAAATACATCATATGTACAGTTGTAAGGTGAATGCTATTACACTGCACACATTTAATCTAAATAACAAAATAAATATTTAATTATTTTCACATTTCTGTCATAAACGGGGTGGCTTTTCATAGTGCATCTATATCAGGAATCATATGAACAATGATACCCAATACAGGTACATTGTTCACTTGTTCAGGCAGGTGGGGAATTATGTCATATTAATTTGAATTTTTTTTAATTCTAGTATTTTCTCAGATTTGTTATTTGAATGGAAAAATAATTTGCTTAGGTTAACAGTAAGTTTAATTTTAGAAGAATTTGTTATTTTGTTTTAGTGATTCATTAAAATGCTATTTTGTTTATGGCTTGTCTTCACTTAACAAAAATTCTCTCATATTGCTTTATTTATAACAATGAACTATAACTTAAACCAAACTATTTCGATCTATGAATTCTCTATGGAGGAAGTAAGGTGATTGGTTAGTCACTGAGCTGTTAACATTTGAACGTGCATTGGCATTTTTCAACAAACATTTCCTGAAGCATTCTTTGTTGATTTATTTTTCTAAACAAAAAAGTTGAAGATTAAAGTGGGGTAGTGGGATTGAAATGATAGACAGTGGAATGAAACATTCTGGGCTATCACATAAATGATCTTTGTATTAAAAATGGATTTACTCATTGAACTGTATCAGCTTCTTTCAAAAGCCTTTCCAATCTATCAAATTAATAAAATTGTGCCTTTTTAAAAGTGGTGATATATTAATGTTAAAAGAAATTGCATATATCAAAAAAACCAGGAAGAATCAGCAGGCTTTTTGGATGTACATATATTTTTGTTGTAACAAACCACAGTCCCTTCTAGACTTTTAAGCTTGTGGGTTGTGTGTGATTACCCTCGTGCTATATCTAGTTCAGAGAATCCTATGGAGTCATCACTGTCACATTTAAGTTGTTCCTCAGTAAACAGCATGCCCATATTGCTGCCTTTGTACCCTAACAGACATCACAGTTGTATTTATATCATCGTGTGTATGTGACTTGGGCTGGAGTAATTAATTTTTTTTCAAATAGCGGAGTGGCAAGCATCATCCTTGCAAGAAATACTTGTAGGAAGCTTTGAACGTGTGTGTTCCTCCCAGATGTGGGTTCCTTACCACATTACCTTACCAGGTAATGAGACAGAGTGTGGGCTTGCTGCAGAGTCCCCTTTCACCAGAAAATATAATCAAATATTTACATGTGAATGTTGATCATAAAGGGCACATCAGGTAAACTCACCAACTGATTTCTGGTTGTCCTCATTTACCTGTGAGTATTTTGAGCATTGACTAAGTTATGGACTGGATTGACTTGGTGGCAAGGTCATCTGGGTTTTCCAAAGCTGTACTGAGGTCTGAGGACTTATTCTCATCTCATGACTTAAGTTAAAACCTTGGCTCGTATTCCTGAATATTAGAATATCTCTAATTTTACATGAATTTGAGAACCTCCCTCTACAGTGCAGCATTTCTTTTGCCTTGGTATTAGAGTTGTAAATTTGAATAAGCTAAAGGGTTAAAGTTGTAGGTTTAGGTGTCCTGAGTTCTCTTTGGCTTCAGTGCAGCACTCGCCAGTTTGGACGTTGACAACTCTGCCTCAAATCAGATATTTATACGTTTGTGCATGTGTATGTCTATGATTATGGTGCAACTGTGTATTATATTTCTATTGATGTTCTTGCATAGAGTTAGGGAAATATTGGTTTAGTCTATCAGTTTTTGTGACCTTTACCTGGTATGTCTCATGTGTCCAACAGTAAAGGCTTCTGGAAATGATGGGGAGCAGTGTATCAAACAGGGAAAAATCTGCAGGCAAGCTGAATGGTGACAGCCAGCACCAACTTTTGGCACTGGGTTCAGACAGTGTAACCCCTATCTCCAGGCTTGGCTTAGAGTCAACCTTCATTTCAGGTACCATCTCTCATCTCTGAACAGTGATGGACCATTGGGTACCTTCTCCTCCTGCATCCTTATTCTTTGAGTGTCAGAAATGCAAAGGGATAATGGCAGCATGTCATTAAACTTCTCACTTTCTGGCTGTGTTTCAGAGGTGGTAAATTAAATGTATTAAAAGCAATTCAGGCCATTGTGTCTTCCTGGTGAGCCATGATAACTGTCAGAGAGGCAGGAATTAGGCTTGTCTGGATACAGAAGAACAGAAATGTTTCTGGTGAAATAGAATACATATGAGTTGAAGCTAAAGCATGCTAACAGGGTTGCCTGCAATGAGATGACATGTCTTATAACCACCAACAATTATATTCCTATTACTAAAATACATGTAGGGAATGAAGACAATTATACTGCAATAGCTGTGGGGCTATGAACACGTTGCAGAGTATACCCAAGAATCAGACACGTATTTTATATGTTGACATCTGTATTTGAGCTCTCACACTGGCACATATCAGGAATATTTCTTCTGAAATCAGCAGAGTTAGAGGAATTGAAAGTTGAGAGAGAAAAGCAGGGCAACTGATTTTTTTTTTTTTTTGTAAGAGACTGCAGGATGAAAGCATTCTTTTGCTAACAATCAGCATCTTAAGCAAATTAAATTTTACTAAAATGTATTTTGCTGCAATAAGCACTGTCACATGGGTTCCTGGTTTTTAGCAGGTATATAATTTTCCTTCCCATGTGATGTATATAAATCAAAATACAAGCATGTATACCCACTCAGCCTGAGACCAGTTCCGGTAGGGGTATGCTGGACCCCGCCCAGAGGTGCGATGCAATATGACCTAATATTTTCTGATGCTTTCCCTTCTCTTGGCCATCATCTGTGGTTTCTTATATTATGCTTTTTAGGACAGGAATTGTATTTTCATTCTGTGGTCGTGAAGCTTATAGCATAATGAAGTCATGGTGTATGACTTCAGATGCGAATAACTTAATAATTGATGACTGCTCGACAGCTAGATTTGTCCAGTTATGCAGTTGAATGAGAGAGCTTGTGCACACAGAGGAAATTGCTGTCTTGGAGGATGTCCTGGAATGCAGTGTCCTTGGCAGAACATTGGGCTACCAGGTCAGAGCATATGGCAATTTTTTTATGTATAGAATGTTTGCAGTGGAGAGTGTCTTTCCCTCACTTTGAATATTTCTGCAGGAACCCGTTGCAGGCAATAGAAATGTTTCTTTGTTACATTTTCTACTCTTAAGTCAGTCAAGATGTTTTATAAATTGTTCCAGATTAATTTAAAAAAATAATAATTTCAAGTGAAATTCAAACAATTCTTGATATTCAAACAATTTTCTTCAGCCTCAGTGACAGAATAGTGACCTGTAATATCTGGATATGGAGAATTGTTTTCCTAGACGGTGTTCCTGCAAGCTTTTAAGATGTGATCAAACCTATTTGTGTTGTATCTTATATATAAACAGTTGTGTGGTACACTTTGTTTCTGTGTTTCATTCCACTGTGAGGAGAAAAATAATCATTGTTGCTGTCAAGGAGCTATTTCCTGGAAAGTTTTTATGCTAACACGACAATACAAGCAAACATCCATTGTTGGCTTCCCAGCTGGCTCTTTCTAGAACCTTTGGCAATCATGTTCAAGGGGAATATTGGAGAAGATTTGGGTACTTGTCTCATAATGTGCTGGGGAGCTTATTTTTTTCATTAAAAATTTTTTATTTATATGCTTTATTTATTTATCATTATGTATTTTAGAAGACTGTTATCCTTGAGTTGCCTCTTAACCAGCTGAACTCTGCGAAATTCTTGTTCACCTGAACTCCAGCCCCATGGTATCTATTGTAGGGACAAGTGCTCATTTCTCTACTCTTGCAGATAAAAACATTCATTGTATGCTTGTGATAATTCTCCTGTCTGAGTTGTCCTCCTGAAATATCTCCAGACAGTTCTTCCAGGTCTTCATCTTTGTGTAGTTGCACAGAGGTGATAAATAAGCTTCACCTGGAGGATGAACGCAAGAGTTGGGGCTGAACTCTTGTGTTTAAATATCAGCGTTGCCCACATGGCCTTCAGCAGGACATCTCCCTCTGAGAAATTACGTACTCTCCTCAAAGAGGCATGTTGATCACTACCTAATATTAAAAAAGTGTACAGGTACTTTATTCCATTTAAGCTGTACAATAAAGTGCACATTTTCATATGATCCTTGTTTACTGTTAGCATCAGCAAAGTTTAATTTCTAATTAACCTGTATATCAAGAGATTTCTCCTTATCTCTCAGAAGATATGTATTCAGACCACCAATTCATCTGTTCTAGTGAAGGGTATGCAAGTGTGTATGCAAAATAGTCAGAGAAGCCTCTGACTCTTATTAAATTTCCAGTACAGGCTTTGGTGTTACAAGCTTTTGATCAGATAGATACAATATTCTCTCAAACTCAATCTAATATCCCTAGGTGGCAGCTTTTTCTTTACTTTTTTTTTTTTTCTCTTCTTGTTTTATCAGGCAGTTTTCTCATCAATTTACTCCTTTCTCTTTCTCCCTAAAGGAGCTCAGACACGGAGCAGTTTTGATGCAGTTATGTTCTTAAATACGGAGCTGGAAAAGTGGCGGTGCCAGACAAGGCAATTTGGTCTGTCCTGGAGCTCAGCCCGAAGCAGCTCGGTCCCTGCTGCCTCTCAGTAAGGCAGAAAACATGCATGCACTGACTAGATGTTTTGGAGATGCAAAGCCTTTCCACCTCCCTCCTCCCCTCCCAGAGATGTCTTCAAAACATTGCTTTGTACCTATACTGCCATATCATATTTAGCTTAAGTGCACAGTCTCACAAGGAGGATGGGATTTGGCACAATGTGTGTGTTGTGTTTTTTTTTTTTTTTTATTATTCAACGTAATTCTGCAAGTAGCCTGCTGTGGTGTTTGATCAAACTGGTCCTTCTGAACCAGGTGTTCAAAGGTCCTCATGCTACTAGAGGGACAAGCAGATGGGTAGATGGACAAGCTGAGTGCCTAGCTGCCATGGAAACTGATTGAAATCAGGAAACAAATTAAAGCTGGAAAAAAGTATTATTGCTTTAGGAAATTAAATGCTTCTCTGCGCCTTTTCATTCTCTATAGCTTCTTCCATTTTAAGACATGCAGATAGTTTAAGTTTTAATTTGTTAGCATGTATCAGCTTAATGAAAAGTTCTAAATTAACCTGAATTACCTTGCATTAGCTACAGACCAACTGTATGGATAAATGTAGAAATTCAACTGTTTTCTGAGAAGTTGCTCTTGCACAATGACCTACTTTTATGTCTGAATTCTTGGAAAATTTATCCTTGAGGGCTGACTTTTCAAATGAACCTGGAAAAAGCTCATTGTCAGGGAGGGAAACTGGGCATCTGTGTCCTCTTAATGGCATAGCTAGTCAATCTGGAGAACAATTTTGGATAAACAGGAATTTTCTATTTCTGCTGATTTAAAATAATAAAGAATATACTCAGTGATAATAATTGGCTGTAAGTAGGCAATATTTGTTTTATTAACTGTCTGGATTCGGTGTATGGAACATATGGAGCACAGGCTGGGCTTCATCCACCTTACAGCTCCTGTCTGATCTCCCTGGTCTGTGGCTGGGGGAGATGCCGCTGCTGTGGGATGCAGCTCTTCAGATGTGGGATCTGTTTTATATCCTAGCCATCGCTGCCCTGTCCCTTTGGTGTTCACTCTGTCTCTGGGCTCATGCTGCTCAGACCTGGAGAATGGGAATCTGGAACAGCAGCTGCATGGTCTAAAGCATCTGTTTGACCTCTTGCAGGTAGATTAATAAATCTACTGGCATATATTTCTATTTCAGGAGAGCATTTTTAGATCAGTCCAGGAGGTGGAATGTTTGAAAGGCCCTGAAGGTGCTAAAGGGCTGCATTCAGGTGTAATTCAGTGCCAATCAAATCCCAGTCAAAAGTTCTAACTTTTTGATTTCTTTAATGACACTCTAGAATGGGATTTTTCAGCTGTCCTGGGAGAGAAAGTTCCACTGAAAATCAATGGGACTCATACTTCTAATGACTGAAACACCTTTAGAAATCCCTTCTTAAAGACTCTAAATTACTATCTCATTTTCAGAAGTTCTCAGCAGCTTTGGCTGGGTTTTTTTGCTGCTAACTACCACTTGAGCCTTTCTAAATTTCCTCCCTTAACGATCATGAGAATTGTGGGAGCTGTGCTTAGGGCACCTGGAACTAGGGCATACATTTGTGGATTTTTGCATTGAATTTTTAAAATACTTGCTGAAAAACTATAGCATAGAGATGAAGCCTTGTATTATTCCTGCATCCGTCTTTGTTAAGTTTTCAATTCCTTATTTGATCTACAGGATCTAAATAAATTGGGATATTTGCCTGTCTTATCCAAAGTCTAATTAAATATGAAGATTACAGATGTATTCGAACTGAAAAATGAACTCTTGATATATTTTCATTGAGATCTGGATTTATAATGAAATGATTTATTACTTCCAAATTAGAAACATTAGAAAAAGTTAGTGTTTGTGCTTGATTGCTGTAAATTGCTTATATTTGCATCTCATGTCTTTTATACAAACACCTTCCCTCTTTTGTAGAAAACTGCTCTGAGATGATGATGTTGCCCTTCTGAGATTTTTTTTTCTTTCTCTCCTTTGACTATACCTTTTTAACTGAGTGCAATGCCTGAGGGAGAAGCTGAGCTTTAATCTATCACATTTCTAGTTCCAGTAACTGAACTCAATCTGAGACTTGAAATGCCACACTAAAAATAACATTTGGGGTTGCTACAGCTGTTTTCTTGCCTATAGTTTTAATTTTAGATTAATTCCATAAACTTGATTTAACATTAGTATGTAGTTTGATATCTTTCAGGAATATTTTTCAATTGCTCCTTAGGTTTAGAAAGTGTGTGGAAGCCATAAATGAGGTTCTTCCCTCCAAAAAGTTGCTGAGATGAATATGGTGAAATAACAAACTTGTGCATAAATCACTATTTATCTTCATGGCAATGAGATCACTTAGTGATCCTGTGAGCAGGTTCTCCTGTATTTTAAGAATGCTGATGAGAAGGGAAACAAGATATTATGGTAGTTGAGAAATACAAGGATATGTTATTGAAAAGGGAATATAGGTGATAATGACTTTTAGCTGTTAAACAGATGTATGTGCAGGAGGCTCATGTTATGCATCCAGTACAATCAAGTAGGGAGGCACTGCTCAACCAGGTTTCATGATACTTAAAACAAGAAGCTATTGAAGAAGAAGAAAAAATACATACAAATACTGATGGAAGAAACCTCTCTTGCTACTCACCTGGAATGCAGACCCTAGAATAGCCGAGTGTGAGTAAAGAGTGTAGCTGGGACATGGAGCTTTATTTCTTGGAGATGCACCAGAATTTCAGAAGAGGAGGACAAGGCTTTGTTGTTAGCAGGCGGAGTCCCTGGGTTACAATGCTTGTTGTTAATCATAGAATCATATCATAGAATCATCAAGGTTGGAAAAGACCCTTACGATCATCGAGTCCAACCGTTAACCTATCACTACCAAGTCCATCACTATACCATGTCCTCGAGCACCACATCTATCCGTTCTTTAAATACCTCCAGGGATGGAGACTCAACCACTTCCCTGGGCAGCCTGTTCCAATGCTTGACCACCCTTTCAGTGAAGAAGTTTTTCCTAATGTCTAACCTAAACTTCCCCTGGCGCAGCTTGAGGCTGTTTCCTCTTGTCCTATCGCTCGTTACTAGGGAGAAGAGATCAACCCCCACCTGGCTCCAGCCTCCTTTCAGGTAGTTGCAGAGAGCAATAAGGTCTCCCCTCAGCCTCCTCCTCTCCAGGCTAAACAACCCCAGTTCCCTCAGCCGCTCCTCAGAAGACTTGTGCTCCAGACCCTTCACCATCTTTGTTGCCCTTCTTTGGACATGCTCCAGCACCTCCATGTCCTTCTTGTTGTGAGGGGCTCAAAACTGAACACAGTACTTGAGGTGCGTCCTCACCAGTGCCGAGTACAGGGGCACTATCACCTCCCTGGTCCTGCTGGCCACACTATTCCTGATACAAGCCAGGATGCCATTGGCCCTCTTGGCCACCTGAGCACAGTGCTGGCTCATATTCAGCCGGCTGTCAACCAACACCCCCAGGTCCTTTTCTGCCAGGCAGCTTTCCAGCCACTCTTCCCCAAGCCTGTAGCGTTGCATGGGGTTGCTGTGACCCAAGTGCAGGACCTGGCACTGAGCCTTGTTGAACCTCATACAAATGGCCTCAGCCCATCGATCCAGCCTGTCCAGGTCCCTCTGTAGGGCCTTCCTACCCTCCAGGAGATCGACACTTCCACCCAGCTTGGTGTCATCTGCAAACTTACTAAGGGTGAACAATTTGAGGGTTGTTTTTTTTTTTTTTTTTCTTTCCCAGAAAGATACCTTAGGTGATCTACAAACTAGAATTACTAGCATTAGAAAAGACTTTGCAGTCAGTTTTGTCTTGACTTATATGTGTTATTTGCAATATTGAACAGATATTTGTCAAACAAATTTAAGAAAAAGACCTTGCTCATTTAATTAGGAACCATACAAATAGTGGCATATATTAGTGAAAAAAAAAAAAATCTGTGATCTTTGCTTTGGATTTCCCATAATCTGGCATAAAAATAATGTGTCGTAAATGTGTTTATACCTTCATGTATCTTGTTAAACCATTTAAAGTTAATGAATGTTTGGCTGTTTTGAAACTTTAAATAGCATTTAACAAGAAAGCAACCGTATACCCAATTAGAGATCTAAGCAATAACACACACTCACTTCCATTTTCTAGCAATTAATTGATAGCTAGTTTACTGTGGGCTAATAATTAAATGAGAAAACATTCTGAGCAAATTGAAAGCACTGATGCAAATGAGTTCTGCATTTATTCTTTTCAAATTCACTGACCACATTATCTAATCTGTCGGGAACAGAGAAATTCTGAATTATACTAAATATATACTCAGGCTGACTAACCAACCCTTAAAGCAACATTAGTCACTTTCTGGAAGCTTTAATTGCTTTCCTGAAGGAAAATCTTAAAGCAGTGGTGAAGCTGGCAAGTGAGATGTAGCAAGATTGCTGGTACGTGGGGTGGCTGATGCTCTGTGTCCCCGCTGATCTCTGTCTGGTTGGCAAATTGGTTTCTCTCTTTCTTGTCCTTGAGATAGCAACATCAAACAGATGCAGTGGGGGTGCATGGCCAGGCTGTGCAATCAGCTATCACATCCATGTCTTTCCCAAGACGAAAACTCTCAACCATGTCTGAAAACAAAGGGGTCACCATTTCAGCCACACTGGTGTTGGCAGCAGACATGACTCTTGTGCCTTCTGCCAGCTGCAAGATAAATGAAATATTTGACAAAGAAGAATTTGAGTTGCCAAAATCACTTGGTACATTCTGTATGTGAAAATTGAAGACATTTTTCTACTGAATGTACCAGTGATCATTGGGACTAGCTCCTCACAAATAGGAAATATGCCTATCACCTGCACTTGAAGTGTAGCAATCGCCAGCGTATATAGGAGAAAGTCTCATTTTGTCTTGAACTTCATCTATTTATGATATCTTCCTCATCTGGATGGGCAGTAAGGTGAAATTGCCTGAGCTCTATTAAGCTTTAAACACAAGCCATCCATTCCAGCAAAACACTCCCCAAAAGATAGTGTTTCTCAATACCACTCTTACCCCTGGCTATTGCAAAACTGCCATGTTGATATGCAGGAAATAAGCCCTGACCATTTCAATTGCTTTTGCAACATAATGGAACCATAAAACAATAAGATGATATCAGATGTTTTAAAAGACTCCCCCCCCCCCGCCCCCGATTCTCATTTGTTTATCTTATCTAAATAAAGAGGTACTCTTTTACTAGTGTGAAATCAGTATATGGGACCTCATGGCAGTACTTGAATAAGTATTGCCTAAAATAACAGCTTGTGTTCAAATTTTGATGTATTATGTTTTCATTTGCTAGTGCTGATTGGGGGATTATGGAGAATTAAGAATGTAGCCTATGTTTAGTTTCTTGTTTAAGACTTGTATCCTTCTACTTTCCATATAAACACAGCTTTAGGAAAGGAGCAGGTGAGAGATGCTGAGGACAAGCCCTGGAAGTGCCCATCAGAATGATGCTGAGCTGTGACATCTCCTCTGAGTGAAGATCACCCAATTTCCCCCACCAGATACCTTCACCTCTGGGTGAGCACCCTCTTCCTTGGCTGCTTTGTTTCCAGAGACCCTATCCACTGTTTGTTTCATGGGCTCTCTTGATTACTTTAAATAGAATTTCTTTTGAGTTTTGTTTGTCATATCTAGACAAGATGAGTGATGATATGTCACTTCCTTGTTTATTTAATAAGTAACGTTTACTGGTATCTCCAGTAAGAGTTTCTGATTTGAAGCAGTCTCTCTGAAATTCTTTCTGAGCAGAAAAACAGATAATACTGGAAGTAACTTAGACATTTTGGGATATTTCATGTAAAAGAAATATGGTAGAATTACAGAATAAGAATTGATTCACATTTATCACTGTTTCATAATATTTTTTTATTAAACTTTATTTAATCCTTGCTTTCCAACTCATTACTTTGTCTCTGGTTGTGACAGACTTTTATGATTTATTATGTCCTCTTAATAGATATACATTTTGAGTTACAGAGAGGTAGAGCCATATTAGTTCTTTCAATCTTTTCTAGGGCCTATAGAGGATTACTTAGGGAAATACTTGCTTAAAAAGACTTCTGAAAGCTTATTTCTAGTTTGAAATAACTCCATCGATGGGTTTTATAGCAACTCAACCCATTGTTTGAAGAACAGGTTAATGTATGAGAGTCTGGATACTTGGAGATTTTATAGTATTTGGGTTTTCTCTTCCTCTGGAGTGTCATATGCCTTAGTATTGGGGGTTACAGAGTTGCTATACTTCAAAATAATAACAAATCAGACCTTATTCTTACAAATTTTCACTCATTCCTACCAGCCGTTGTGAACACAAATATCATCATACTATATACGCACAGCTATAATTTGAAACAATAAATAGTGCTTAATTTTACTAGTATTTACTATACAGACATAAATAGAGCTAAAACTAACTAGAAAATAAGACATTTATATCTCATGTAGATGTCAGTGTTAACTTGAATTTATTTTGGTCTGATAAGTATTGCATATAATTTTTCATCAAACTATATATTTAACAAAAACAGGCTATGATGTAATAATCAGAAGGAAAATAATGATAAATATAAATGTTATTTATTAAATAGCAAATAAGCATGTCTAGCCACTAAAAAAGTTGCTGTTTATAGTAAGTGAAAACAGTACAAATCTGATACAACTTTCATGGATATTTCAGGTAAAAAAAATATTTTTTTTTATGGGCAGACTGGAAGTTCTGAAATTTGGTGTAATAATTATTTGCCATAATGATCACTAAGCAATTTATTTAAGAAATATAGCTCTTTATTATACGTGGAGTTTCTAGACATTTCTTGCATTTATTCGTATGTTACAACTCATTTACGATTTATTCAGATGTCCCTTCAAAACCATTCATTCTGTGGAATGAATGGGTGTTATGACATTGAGTTGTGCAGTGGTGAATCCCTCAAGAAATGACCTGTACTGAATTAATTTATTGATGTGATAACATTTGAATGTTTTTTTCTCTTTTGTTTTAAACTTGCTAATTTCTCCTGGAGATATAACTAAGATTTGTGATAGTCATATACAGTACAGTGTTTTCAAACTCAAAATATGGTCTCCAAATTATTCCAGGGAGCTGGGACAATTTGTTAATGAGATGATGTCTGGAATGACTTCCAATATCAGGTAGCACCCTAGACCATGGAAATTTTCTTTATTCCTTGCTGTTAATAACTTATTATTCCCCTATTATCATCACCATTTATTTATTAATGGCTGTTCCATCGCTTCAGTCATGCTCATCATCCAGTTTTACATTAGCAATATCAGTATGTTCACCGTGTCCCACATTTCCACGTTGTCAGCATGACTATCTGGACTGCAGCCTTCCAGGGCAAAGACGTCTAGAGGTTACTTTTCTGCAAGTAAGTACAAAATACCTGCTTTGATACTAATAACTTCTGGCCAGTGTTATTTTATAGGAGGCCTGATTTGATCTACTACTGCAAAGTTGTAGTTGATCTTAAAAATCCAGCAAGCTGTCGGATTCTCAGAATGCCACAGAACCACCTTTTGATCCCCTGGAGTTTTATCTGATCCTGTTTGAAACCAATGACAGTAAAGTTTTTCAAAGGCTCCTGTTAAGAAGAAGATACCGTGAGTGTCCTGGAGTGTCAGCACTTGGCAACCTGAAGTCACTGATAGAGAGCTCCTTGTAATTAAGTCACTGGTCTATCCTGAGTCCCAGCTTACTCTTGAGTGCAAGCCATAAGTGGCTCCTGTCTTTCCTATGTCGTCTTTTGCAGGAGTCTCCACTTGAAGGAAGTGACGGTGTTTTGCTGGCAGACATGGAAATTCAGGAAAAAAAAAAACAAACCAAAACAAACCTCTAGCTGGACAAGATGAACACTATGGTTTAAGTTCAGGAAGCAGACTTTTACTTGCAGTTTTTGAACCTGCAGAAAACCCTAGTAACTTAAGGAAAAATAACATGGAGAACCACACATGTGACGTGTAGATTTGCAGGCTGCCAACTTAATCAGCCAGCTCAATCAGTGGGAGGATAACATGAATATAATCTGAATATTATCTGGATGCTGGACACATCATGGTAAACTCTTTTGTAAACCATCTGCTTTACATGCAGTGTTTGATGATCAGAACATTTGGCTTTGAGCCCTCAGTTCACAGTGAATTACAGCATTTCACTGTCAATGAAAGACCTAGAAAATGTTCATATCTATTTTATGTTCTCATAGAGATGTCATGTCTTAATGCCTGATTAAAGCAGTTATCAGATGATCAGCATAGTTTAAGACCACTTTATGCCCTGAGAATATCAACAGTGCAGTTCTAGTCAACAGAGAAACTCACTTTTTCTGATGGGGACAAGGAGTGTGTTCTGAACACCAAGTGTTTATAATTAACACACATTCTAATCAAATGGCCTTTTTACACTCTTTAGTTCAACCAAATTTAACCAAAAGTCCCTTTAGTGTGTGAAAGAATTTCCTATACCCTTTCTCCTGTTCCATTGCCGAAGCTTCTAGGACACGCAATGTTCTTTGACAGAAATATCTAAGAAACCTTTCCCTTGCTACATCATGTGGCATCGGGCTCTCACTGCGTGCACTCCATCTCAAGCTCCTGCAGACTCTCCTGGCTCTGCTCCTGCTCCTTCCCTGCCCTCTCCATCTCCTGAGAGCTGCTGTTTTAAAGCGTTAATCCAAGGCTGCCTTTTAGATGCAACTTCAAGTGTCCCTCACTGTTGGGGATTGCTCTATGGGTTCGAAAGTTTGGTTTTTCCTTGTTGGTCACTCCCTTGTTCTATTTGACTGTTATAATTTTACTTCTCTTTTGCTGCATTCAAGCACTGAGAAGACCACTATGACGTTGTAAACTGAGAACAGTAACATGCTACCTGATGTTTGCAATCAATATGTGTGCATGGTTTTCTTTTCAATGGATCAGTGCTAACTCAGATTTTTTTCCTTTACACTAAGCTTAAATTTTTTTTATGTTCTCTGAAAATATTGATTAACCTTCTTGTTTGTGAGGCTATGACTATAAAATGATTTATCGTTTTTTAATTTCTCTGCATTTTCCTGGATCCGGGCGAGACTGGAAGCCAACACCAAGATAAATCTTGCTATATCAATGTCGACATTGAGATCTACATACTAGGTATGAAGCTACTTTGTACATTTGCATCTCTTTTCTATTTTTCATCACTAAACAAATGTTTGAGCAGATTCTGCATTTCACTGTGTATTGTTTAAGGTATGTATGTGCTTATAGGAATTTTTCTATGAACGCTTTATGAATTTGTCACTTCAAGTTGAAAGAATGAAATAGATTTGCTCCAGGCACAGGAGGGCTCATCAGATGTTGCATGTTGCTCACACTGCAGGGTTGCTCCTGTTGTACGCTGGGATTGTCTTCTGTGGTCACTCCAGCGTTTCTCACCACTTGCCAGGATTTCTTCTTTTCTTCCAGCAGGGTGCATTGCAGTAGTGCTGTTGAGTTTTTCTTGAAGTAACCCTGCTTTTCTTTTTTTGTTCCGTGCTTAGTTGTTGATGGGTGTTTTTTAATGGATTGCTTTCAGGGAAATCATTACCAAACATATAAAGAACAGGTGGACTGTCCTTTCCATAAGATATGCAAAGCATAATCTCCAGCTGAGATGCGATTAGTGAAAGCTGCTGCTGTCTGAGACAAAAAGAGCCTCTTTCATTTCACCTGTGGGGTACATTTCTTATCATGCATTGCCTGGCTGTGCAAAGCTGGGTCTCGGGAGATGGAGGAGTGGAGCAGGGATGGGCTGTCCTGTACAGCCTGCTGCTGTGGGGGGGAAGGGGGGGACAGCAGGGAGAGTGGGGGGGCTGCTTCTGGGCACTGCTCTGCTTCAGCTGGCTACATTAGCAGCAGTGCTGATTGCCAGTTTGCAAACTGAAAGGTATTCCAAATAGAATTTGCTTCTAGCTAGCTTCTATTTAGATTTAGAAAAATTTCCTGCTATTCAGGCTTCCACAAGAAATTTGCTTGGTAACTAAAAGTATTTGGCCAAACTTTCCAGTTTCCATGTAAACATATCCAGGGGTGGATATCCCCCTCCTCACCTAACCTCAGATGCCATCACTCTTTTTCTTTCCAACCAGAAATATTTGTTTAAATAGTTTGATTCATCTATACTGACTCACAGCTTAATGAGATTTTTAATCTGTTTATCTCAGTGTCTCATTCTAGTCTGTGTATCTACTCCCTTGGACAAGCTGTATCTCCCATGGCATGCAACCCCAAAGGCAGGTCAAGGTCTATCGGCATTGCAGGAAGCCAGCCTACAGAGGCAAACAAGAGCATAAGTGATTCATGCTCTGTATGAAGCTTCTGCAAGGCAACACCTCTTCACCCAGTTGTTTTAGTTTGACTGTATTAGTTTTTTATGGATGGAAAAAAAAAACCTTTTTGGAGCCTTCTATGTTATTTTTTCACTAGCTCTACTCATAACACTCTCTGTATCTTTATAGTGTTCAAGACCTCATGAATTTAAAAAAAAAAAAAATCCCCAAAACCAAACAAAACATGTTTCTACCCAGAAGGATCTTTTATGACTGCACTGTGAGATCCTTGTGGTCATAGCTTCTACTGCAAAGCTGGAATACTTACCTTGGACACGCTTATAAATCTCTCGTACTTATACTTGGGCTTGGTTGTTTGCAGCTGTGACAGAAGTGTGAGACCTCTGACTTTGACCTTGCTGATATGAAGACTTAAATGTGAAGCACTCAATACTTGACAGTAAAGCCGGGATTTGCTGCGGGGGCCACTGAGGTGTCCCTCTCAGAGAGTCCCCAGACTGTCATCCATAAGCATCCGTCTGAACCAGCCTGACAGCACACTGCCTACCAGCAGTGGCATGCAAAACAGGAGAAAGAAACATTTCTTACCATTAGCAAATCTTTGTTCAAATACCTATTTTGGTGGTTTCCTACAAGGAAACATGAGTTCCAAGGAGTTATGTATCTGTTCAAAAGGTCTTCATGTTATGTTAGAACACAAAAAAACATAAACCCCGTGTCTGTGACATCTGGAGATTCTCACAAGGTTCCTGGTAAAGCCAAGGCTTTTATCCTACCTTTTATTCTGCCTGTACTGATGAGTGTGTCCAAGCAAAGAGGACAACCTCTGCCATTGAGTACATCTTCCTGGGGAGGGAGCAACCACTCTGCCGGTCGCTGTGCTGCCGGTGCGAGGGCTGCCCTGAGGAGCTGAGCCAGAGACCCTTTGTCTCTGCAAGCCCTCCTTGCTGGAAGATACAACAAAAGGGATTATATAAGATTGTACATCTGCCAAGCAACTCCAAAGGCATTGCCTTTTCATAATCTCACCTGTTTTTATTTCCTGCATCAGTTGTCAATGTCTCTGCCTTAGATTAACATTATTCTGTGGAAAGCATTTTCTCTTTTCAGCAGTCTTTCTGATATTTTTTCATTCCCTTCTGGTCCATTTTGTGGGAAAATCGAAATACCTTCTAGGACATGTTGTTTTGATAGAAGGGAAATAACCCTTTTTTCTTTCCTGGTGGGAGCAGCACTATCCAAATTGGTGAGATTCTTCCACTCCCAGGCATTTCTGCCCTCCTGAAAGAGAAGCCGTGCAGTCATTCTCTTGCCACATGGAAAATGAGAGTTTTGGTATTGGATTTTAAAACTATAACAGGATGCATATGCCTATATGACATGAGAAAACAGTATTGCAAAATCAGCTACAAAAAGCACATTCAGAAAAAATGCCCATGACAATGGGCTAGCACTTTTAATTTTGTCTTTACAATTTATAGATCAGTTGTCTGCCTTAATTGGCTTCTTAGAATACATCATCTCATGCAACAGTCATGGAGGGTGAAGGAAGGAGGAGGGGACCAAGCCTATTGTGAGAGGTATTTTGAAATGAAGCAGTTCAGCTTCTGTTCGGGTCTCTGTCACTGGGCTCTTAATAGTTTATTATCTTCTAAGACAGGTTTCCTGAGGTGGAAATCTTTTCCAGTTCTCCCTCCATCAGTAATTCTCTATAAGGAGGAGTAAAATATCACCCTGATTTTAGGTGGGGTGATTTTTTTCTAAATATCTGTAAATATTGAACAAGACACAGTACGAGTGTTGTACTTAGCATATCAGGAAGTCCTGCCTTTGTCTTGTGTGTGTGTGAATGTATCTCACTCTTGTACCTTTGCTTTGTCAATGAAGCCATGGGTGTGAAACAATGCTTGTTCTGAATTGTTTGAACTAAGCAAAAGCTGTACACCTTGTTTCTCTTATTCAGTCACTGTGCACAGAATCTGGAGTCAGTCAACAGTGTAAACAAATAAAAGATGCAATTAAAACTGGAGAGTTCTCAGTTCTTAAGCAATTTAATCCTACAGGCTAGCAAATCCCTGGTATAGCAAAATCCAGGATAAAATATAGCTTTTTATGGCCTCTAAATCAAAGATTCCTGACAATCTAATAATAAGCTACTGTGCTCTTGGTGAGAACCATTTTGCACTGGCAGCAGTTAGGTATTGCCGTTGTTGCTCCTGGCTGGATGTGGACTGGCTTTATATACAGATCCTTTGCAGGTGGTGTTGCAGAGCAGGAGGAGCAGGCACACTGGTTAAAGAAACGGAACTTCCATGCTTAGACTAAAGTTTGAAGATGTGGAGCCTTGAATTGGGTAATTGCAAGAAATGACATTGCAAAAGTGTTGAGCAACAGCTGATTACCACAAGGACTTTTTTCTTTGTAATATGATGTGACTTACGTTTTTGTTCTCGCTGTCACTAATTGTTGAATATTTCAATAAACATATTTACTCTTCAGAATGAAAAGGGTCACGGTCAGCTCTTCAGGGAGATGTTATATTAATAAACTGCTCTTATAGACTTTCTTGTACTTTTAAGGCTTCATAAGAAAAGGTGTAGGTATTTTAGCCTTGATCTTATAAGCTGCTTTAATACTGTTTACAGGGAAATTATTTATGTGCTGAAAATTATACATGTGCTTAAGTGCTCTGCTAGACTGAGGCCAGCATGACCTTGACAAGGGGTAAGTCTCCATTTTTCTAGCACCTTTTATGTTGTTTTTATCAGCTCCCAAAGTGAATCTCCATGAAAATCTCTTGAATCTTCCCTGGCTAGCACAAACATATATTTCTCCAGAGTTTCTGAGAATGTTTCCAGATTGTTCATTTAAGAGCCTTATTTGAGGTGCTTTTCTTCATTCCAAAGGTGTAATGAATTCCCAAGGAGTGGATTTTTAATGTAATTTTCAGATTTGTTTTCCACATCCCCATTTCCATGTATGTTGCTTACCTATGTATTTTTCCATGTATAATTACATGCATGTGGTGCCTGTGCAGTGCCTAGAACATGCTTTCTCTAATACCACTTTGCTTTCCTCCTGCCTTTGCTACGTTTGTGCACAATAAATGGGTCTGCATAAAAGCAACTTTGGCAATGCAAACACATGTGATGCTGTGAAAATCCAGCCTGGGTCCTCAATGGCACTATTAAAGAGGCTGAAAACTGTGCTCTTCCAGAACTGGATGCTGAATTCCCTAGCAGTCTTTGAAATGTAACCCATGCTTATACCCTGATCTTTCCTGGCCCATGTCCCATATGGTCCTACACCGTATGTGTTGTATGGTTGCCAGGTGCAACCACCAGTGTTGAACAACAGCTCACAAGTGGCAGGAGGTGCAGTTTCTAACCTGTGCTCACTGAGGTATTTGGTTTATTGGTGCAGCACAGGTGTCTACATGGAAAGTAAAGGTGATGAATCTCGCCTAAAGACGTGATTTTGCATTTTCACAAAGCAAAGCCTCTGCCTATGTGAAAGGATAATTTTGGATGGTGAAACAGAGAATAACTGGGAATGGCAATGTATACAGGTAGGGAGTAAGTTCTGCAACTGGTATATTTTACAGGCCAACTTTGGAAAGTCTTCTGAACAAAATCATTTATCCCATCTACATTGTATTTCTATTTCGAACAGTTCATTTGAAGTGACGTCAGATATACATCAAGTAAATAGCTTAGTAGAACAAAACTGTCAGGCAACTATAAATTAGAGAGAGTTATGTTAGAGTTTATGGTTTCTGCAACTCTTAATATACCTTGCAGCTTTAGCATAGCAGTTGGGCTCACAGCAAGACAACAGTTGACAGGATTATATTTTATTTTAAGAAGTATATCTTTTAAGAAGCCCATTTGCTGCTTTCTTCCTCTTCTACTTCAGTTTTTGTCTTGGAAACAAATGATTATAAAACTTGTGCCTCCTTTTATCTATCTGAACTCCCCTGTCTGTTTACTCATTTTTTTTTCTCTTTTCCTGTCCATTTTATGTCCCACGGCAGAGCACCAGTCATCCTTTGCTACCATCACTTCATAACTGAATTCTTGAGGTCAAGGTGAGGGTCTGATGATACTACTGGGAATACTGGGCTAATTCTCTTTCAATGTAGAAACAAATCAATGCCAGTCATTTCATGAATAAAATGAAAATCTATGGTGAGTAATACCTCAGAATCATTGGTGGTTATTTGATACTTCTTGAAACCAAATGGGCAGTGGTGATAGTTTACTTCAAACCCATGGAGCTGCTGTGGCATCTCTTGGTGTCTTCATAACATAAAAAAATCTCCTCGTATAGTCCTGGAGTCCCATGAGAAAACACACTTCAAAATATTCTGAATTCTTCCGTGCACTCATACTTCTGAATATAGATTTTTCTCCTGTTTTTATTTATTACTTTTTTCTTGTTCTTGAATCATGTTTGTGCTGGTCCTTCAATTACAAACTGTAGAGTCACTAGAACATGATTAAAAATGATAAATAAAAGATATTGTGGGGAAAAAAAAATCAATAAAACACTGACTGAAAATATAGCAAAAGAGAAATACTGTGCCCCTGTGCTTTGCAAGTTGTTATTGGCCAGCACTTTGGTAAAATATCTTTCCTGCTGTAATTGTCTCCTTGGGTGGTGCCTATAATGGATTATCACTAGGTTCTCTGGGTAATGTTTTAAACGACTCTTACTGAATTTTCCAAGGTTTAGAAATAAAAGGGCCTGAATTTCCAAGATTTTTTTTGTCTTTTATAATTAGGTTCTGATCTGAGATGAATAATGTACAGTTTGGGTGCTTACTCAATTTGCAATGCAGAAATCATAGTCACCTCCCAAAAACTTATGTAAACTTCCTCTAATAGTGATTCCTACACAAAACTTTTGGAAGGTCAAAAATTTGTAAGACAACATTTTGGGCATGAAAATGTCATTTTGCTAAAATCAAAATTGTTCCAAGCACTTTTATGATCTTTTTGTCAATTTTTTTGAAGTTTTACTGGTTTTAGGTGAATTTGGGGAGTTTTGTTTTGAAACAACTTTCGTTTTGTAAATTTAGGTTAATAACAAAAAATCATAAAAATAAATAAAACAACATTAGATACAGATAAAACAATATATAGATAAACATATGTATAAAGCAATGTATAGATAAACATATAAACAAAGCAATATAATATTCCAGAATACTAAAATGAAATGTTTTCAACCCATCAGAAATGGGCTCAAAGAAGAGAAAAGTAGGTTCAGGACAGGGAGTTAAAGTGCTCCAGAGGTTGATGCATCCTCTTTCCTCCCTCCCTGGGGAGAAGAGCAGAGGCTGCTCCCTGGTGTGTCCTTCTCTGATGGTACCTCCAGGTGTGCTGGGGCTGCTGAAGCCTGAAGCAGGGGGTGGCTTCCAGCCTACTGCTGTCTCCCGACAGGGAGAGATTTGGCAGTCTGCTCTCCATGGCAGGCTCCAGCTTAATTTTCCTGTGCTTTCAGCCAGTTCTGAGTCGCTGGAACATCCTAAACAGCAGCAAAAATGATTTTTAAAAAAAAGGACTCTGTAGTTATTTCCCCCTGACAGCAGCAGTCTGTTCCTGGGGCGCTAAAGAACTTAACTTTTCTTGCTTTCCTTCAGCTCAAGCCAGGTCCCTTCCCCTGCCACGTGTGCTGGGGTGGGGTGAGAGCAGGCAGAACGGGCAAACATGGAGTGAAACCTGCACTGTGGGATGTGCCTGCCCTGAGCATGGTGGAGGACTCATTTGGCTCATTAGCAGATGATGTTAGCGGTTCTGTGAATGATTGCTGATACATCTGCCAGAGCAAGCCAAGTCCTCTTTGCCACTGCCTTTCTATTATATGTAACTCTGTTCTTTACTGCTGAGAAATGCAGACACTTTTAAAATAAAAATTATTTAGACATAATAATATCCTGTATGTAGAACAGCAGACATTTGGAGGTAGAGAGAAAACAGCACTTAAAATAAAAAAAAAAATGTATTCATGTAGAAGAGTTTGTAGTTTTCACATTCTTCTTTAACAGACAAGAAAAAGGACATTCCCATTTCTGGGTATTTCAGCAAATCAGAATGCATTGTGACTTGTTTATTTGCAATGCTTCCCACATTTTTGCAGGGTAAATCAGCCTGGATGAAACAAGAACTAGTCTCGTTCCCGCCAACACCTAGAGGACCTGATGGCAATTAAACTGAATGAGATCCTGCAGTATGTGAAGAATTTAGAGGCATAACTTTGTTATTTCCTTGGTCCTGCTGTATAGCCCAGGCCAAGGTAAGTCAAATCTTCATGCTCATGCGATTCAGGTCCAGTTTTGGAACAGACCTTCCAGTTCTCATGCAAACATTTCTTGCCCTCTTTCCCGTGCTCCCTTCCCTGACGCGAGCACTGCTGTGAGATGCTGATAACATGCTGCTGCAGCAGCTATTGCCTCTGCAGGAATTTGGGAGCGGAGGAGCTGTTAGCATAGGCGAAGCTGCTGTTGCAGGGGTGGAGGTAGGTTGCTTTCCATCGAGAGACCTCTAGTGGGGTGCCAAAACGCAGATCCAGCCTCTGGGGCTGCTGAAGTTGAGCCACCCCATCCTGTGTTAGATAAAAGGTCAGAGTAATTGTGCCTTCGAGCCCGTCCCCTTGCACAGTTCCCTGCACAGCCTCTTTCGGCCCTGGCTGCCGGTTTCTGACCCAGGCAGAGTGCGGGTCTGGCCCTTGGCTGCTGGCAGAAGGCTGACCCCAGCGATGGCATGCAGTCCCCTTATGCTTGTGCTATGCACTGTAAATTATATGCAACTGAGGTCTATTACCCAGAAAAACAGTTGCTTTCAAATTAAAAATGGAAGCATAAGTAGGTCCCTGATCTCAGTTCAAGTTTCTAAGCAGTGCTATAATAAAAATAAGTAGCAGTGCAAGAGCAGATAGTTCATATTTATTATTAGATTGGCTGGTAATGTTTGCCTGTCAAGCCGGTGAGTGAGGAATGTTGACAGTTCCCAAATGTGGTGGTCCGTAAGTGAATTTGTAGCCAATAAGACAGGAATTAACAGCATTTAACAGTATGTATGCTAGAGGCACGTCAGTGCAACTGTATTGTTTCTACAGTCATCACATTCAGCATGTTTTGGAGAAAGTCGCGGGAAACATGTTTATCACATTTTTATCTTTGTGTAGCTAATGTCATTCAGAAAAATAAAATCCTGTAAAGGGAAAAAAGCCTGAGGAACAGTGCGTTAAGCATAGAAATTTTGTGTATGATACAGCACATCAGAGGTGAATGTTCTTATTTTGTAGCTCAACATAATGATGATGATTACATGGGTTGAAAGAGTTGGACAGAACCTGCTCCTTTACCCCTGCATGTTTCCTGAGTGCCATCCAACTCTGTTACTTGGAAGGAGCTGCTGAGCTCTTCTGAAGCATTACCTTGCTGTTTGGTACAAATAAAAATGCTGCTGATGAATTAACAGTAGATTCTCTTCCCTGATGGTTCATATTTGTGAGGATATGTCTTTTGAAAGTCAACAGTAAATCATTATTTGTGCTTTGGGAAATGGGAGGGACAAATTCATATACATTTCTTACATACGGAGGGATCTATCCAGATGCTCGTATGCTCTCCCATTACTGTAATACATGGTTTATTTCACCAGCTTGTGTATCTCACAGAGAAATGGACCTATCAATTTATGTAGGCATTTGTAGCCCTCCTTCCATTTCTGTAATAGCTACTGTATTTCAACCATTTATGTACTGCACTAAAACCTTTTTTGTTCAGAAAATATTTTTTGTATAGCCTTAAAACGTAAATTGCAGTTGATATAGTTATAGAAGCATAAACCTCTCTGTAAACTTCCTCAGTCTGGAGTAAAAATGTCTTTTCTGTTTAGCTTAGATTTTTTTTAAAAGCATCTTAAGATAATTAAAAAAAGCAAACCCTACAGTTATATCAAGTTCTGAATACCCACAAGTGAGGGTTATATTGCTTTTTAGCTACACCTAGTGTACTTCTGAGCTATAGGTATAATTGGCTGAATTTTCTACCTAGACAGGGTCTGATACTGATGGGTCTGCAGCAGAGTGAAGCACCCAAGGCTGTCAGGGAGGTTCAGCTGTGGTGCCTGTTAAATTGGCCACGTTTCTTTCCTTGAAGTTTTGTGTTCCAAATTTTTCTAGTACCATCCCAGCATAACTCCGAGACTTGTCTCGCTCCTGAGATGAGAACAGTTACAGAAAAGCTTCCAGAAGCAGAGCTAAAGATGTACAAAATTAAGGTCAGAGGGATTTTTGTGAAAAAATAGGAGTTGAAAACGTTTGGATCCTTAAATAGGGCCACGAGAGAAGAATGGTCTGCCCAAACTTTGTTTGTTATCTGTCTAGACTTTGCAGTCCTTGGGATGTTGTCTTTTCTGCAGCTCTGAATTAAGAATGGCTTTCACTTTTTCTACCTTACAATTCAACAAAAGAACAAGAATAATAAGGCATAAGAAAGCGTAATCCCAATGGAAATGGGTAGAATTGTGGCATGAAAACAATATGGAAAAAAAAAAAAGAACTATATCAAGCACACTTCTATTGTGTTCATTAAGTTATTTCTAGTGAGTCCACTCACTGGGGCAGTGGGTGTATATATAGGCTGGAAGGGTGTTGTACCCTGAAGCTTAAGGGACAGGCTCACTGAGTGCCTCCATACAGCAAGCTGTCCCACGCTCCACGTGTGCACACACAGGTGCACACACAAATCCACTGAAGAACTGTGGTTTATTATGCTCTTTGGAGAGCTGCGCTGCAGAGGATTCACTGCAGAAAAGTCAGCGTAAGCTGTTTATCCTTAAAAAAGAATCCTGCATGATAGAAATGAAATCACTGTTAGCATTCTGTCTTTTTCTTTAAGCTCTCCTGCCTACTGCTGAATACCTTCAGGATAAATGATGTGCTTAAGATGAAACAGAGAGCAGCATTACATAAAAGCATTAAAACTCATAGTCACAAAGCTCAGCAAGAGACATGGGATCTTTTATCTCATTTGGAGTGTTTCGCTAAGTGAAAAAGTGACAAAATTCTGGTTTGTTCCAGCGTCATCCCTAATGAACTTGCCAAATAGGCTGGAGCCATCACGAGCCAATCACTTGGATCAATTTGTGTTTGGCTGCTTCATAAAATGCAGTGACAATAAGCTTGCTGTTACAGGAACTTGAAACAATTCCCAGGGAAGCTATTTAAAGATGGTAGGCTTGATTCAGAGTGCACAGCTTCGTACTAAAGAAAGCCCTTTGACTTCCATGGAGCGCTTGTTCTTTACCCTGCTGTACATCTTAATGGGTGTAGGATTTTCTCTGGCTGCAGAATTGTTGCTGCTTCTTCACATTTAGGCAAAACCACAGTTTCTTATATACTCCACTAACCACCGTGGAGGATTTTATTTTGTTCGTGGTTTTTTTGTTTGTGTGTGTTTTGGTTTGGTTTGTTTTTTTTGTACACAGTAAATTTATAACAGTACCAGTCATTATCTTTGGTTCATTAGCTGCTGTGGAGCTCTGCTGTTTACCCCAACTGTTCAAAAAGGATCAAAATGCATATCTAGGCATGTATTGTCAGACCCGTTTACATTTTCACGTTGGCTGAAAGTGATCTTGTGAGGAAAGAGTACCTCTAGAAAATGAAATACTTTAACATGGCTTTATGAGAATATTTTAAATATGATGTCTATATTTAAACAAATAGCCAAGAAAAAAATGAGTGGAGAGCAGTGTGTCCTGTTTATAATTGTCAACTTCAAGAGCAGTTTGTCCACTAAAACCTACAGTATGATTTTCAGTGATACTCAGGATATTTTTAAACAAATTAACTTTGGGTACCTGAGCCGTATAGACATGAAGAGAAATTAATTGGCTCATGTGGATGTTTGTCCTTCCTGTAAGAAACCTCGGTCAGACTACTTCTGACTTGCTTGATTGTGCCAGAGATGAACAGTTACCATGTCTATAATGTGTTGTCACCTTTGAGTCTGTCACAACTTCTGTAATATTAATACAATTGTTGAGGTTAAAACTAGAAATCCAGGCAAATGCAATCATTAGTTTTTCCTATAATTTCTTTTCAAGTGGATCTTTTTTAGACCTTGTATGGGTTGATCTTAAAACTGCAGTGTATTATAAAGTGTACTCATTGAAAAATTGTGAATGTGGTAGCAGCAGGTAGAATACACAGGTGTGCCTATGTAACAAGTTTTTTTAATGAGTGTATATAAACTTGAAGACATTTGTTTCTTAGTGATTCTCCAGGAAGGCAAGCTAAAGGCTGTTTTATCTTCTTTGTATTCCCGATCAGATCTGCAAGAAAGCAATTATAACTGATATAATGAAGGGATGGTAAAGAGAAGGCAGGTTTTTTTGGCAGTAAATAGGTAAAATTAGGGATAAAGAAATACCATATCCAATTATTCCATTTTTGTATGCAATGAAGTTTAAAGCATTTTGTGACTTTCTGGACTGGTGTTGTCTGCTACTGCCTTCTGAAAAGACAAAATGAAAAGTAGATTTCTAATGCTTCTTCAGTTTGTGTGAAAGCAATAAGTTCTTAATGTTAGTACTGGGCCTGGAAATTAAGCCCAGTATGCTTGTCATCATCCAAACATACAGGGTGTTATACAATAAAACCCTAGAACTGCAGCAAATGGAGAAAGGTTTGAAACAGTCACCATAGTAATAGAATGGGCTCAGGCTTTAATGGAAATAAAGGATGTATTAAACTCAGGAAAATTTATCAGGCTCTTATACTAATATTTAACTAGAGAAATGGATTCCTTCAGAAATGTGTGTAACTCAGATCGGTCTGACAACCTTCTGCTTCTCTTTCAAAGCTAAATGATCCAAAAGCTTCAAAAAATTGTATTTAAGATGATAGTGTTTTTACCTGTAAATCTAACTCTGATTTTTGCTTTGAAATTAGAGGACATTCACAAAGCCATGCAATTTTAAGCAAAACAAGTATTAATTGTCTGCTTGTGAATATTTCATATGAAAATACCTGGAGTTAATTTTTAAAAGTGGTAGCATGGCAAGAGGTGCCCTAAAAGCTACTGGGAAGAGGTCCTGCTCACTGACTATTATGAGGATTTTTGGCTACTGTGCTTAAGAGTAAGTAGAGCTGCTTTACCAGTTCATTCAAAGTTTTAATATGACAATGAAAAAATGTTTTGAATTACACAATGTTCTGTTATGGTGTCTTAACTCCACTTGTATTGTTAATAAAAATTTAAATTCCACATTTTTATGCCAGTAAAGTTTTCACAGGTAAAAATTTAATATACACTTGGAATATTTTTTTTAATAATTTGGTACAGTTCTGATTGATTGAAAAGAAATCATCGGTGAAATTTCTGTTTCCTATAGAGGGGATAGTATTTCAGTCTTAACAAATGTCTTAACAAATGGTGTTTTTAACAAATCTTGATCATCTTCGCATCTAAGAAGAGCTGGTCCTAGTAAGAGGTGCTCTGCACCTTGCTGATTATAATCTTAACATAAAACATTAATGATGCAACATCAGAAGGTAGTTCTTACTTATTGCAACTTTGATATTGTTTTAATATTTAATGTATTATTCCAGAAGTGGATATATATGAGAACTTGCAACATCGAACAAATTTTATGGCCCTTCCTGAAATGTAAGTATGCCTTCTTCAGGTACCACTTCATCATCTCTTCATACATTTTTAAAATCAAAAGGCACTATTGTGATAATATAGTCAGATCTTGTGCATAAAATAGGGTGCCACTAGATTTCATCAACTTTGTTTTGTTCCTGGGGCTGTAGTACCTGACTCAACTTGGTGTGTATGATGTCTCATGTTTCTGAATTTTTGCTCATGATGTATTGTCAAGGCTACTTCTGTCCCATAGTCAGCTGGGAGGACTGCTCAGGTGTTTGATATCTACTGGTGTTTTCACACAAGGGGTGGTTGGAACACAAGAACAGTCCCATTGACACCTATGTATGAAGTTAACTTTATACTTAAGTGCATGCAGGCAAAGACAGACAATAAAATAGGTCATAAACAATGAACTCAAGAAATAATCATGGTTAAATAATAAAATCACAATAAAAAAAATTTCTGCATGTAACTGGTAATTTTAACCTTATTCTAAGATAGAAAAAAGTTTTTCTTTGTTCTGTGGCCCATAAAACAAATGTCCATTTTATTTTTCCACTTTGTATAAAAATAAATGTTGTTCTTCACTGGCTTAGACAAGAATTAAATTATAATTCAATTCCTCTTACACTTTAATATATGGTGTACTATAGGTGTAAAACTAGGAGCTATTTGGTTTACATTTATACCTCTCACACTGTCTGTTGGCTTCTGGGATTATTTTACTGGAGCGTGTTATTACTCAGAACTGTTTCAATCAGTTCCTGATTTTACTAACAGTCTTTGAATGCAGTATATTTGAACTTAAAAACTAAAGAGGAGGATGAAGGGAGAAAGGAGAAAATAAGTTCAAAAACACATTCCCACGGAGTGTATAATCAGAAGTAATTTTCTTTTTCAGAAATACAGCAAAACAGAAACTCTGCATGATCCAGTATTTCCCTTGTCTTAGAAGATCACTCTCTAGTAGTAGTTGTCAAATAAAATTTTAAAAGTATAAAATTTTAAAAGTATAGTGAGCCCACAGTGATTCTGCATCTAATGTTGTTTTTTCTTCATCACAATTTACTGTTTATTTCCCCCATATTTTTAGTTTTGCTTGCAAGACTTGGTGGAGTAATTTTCTCTGAAACAACAGCTGAATTGTCTATGATGTGGTGTATGTCAAAGGAAAATGAAAATTATAGGGAAAGTTTTGATCTCAAGGTTAGCTTCACTCACTGGGATTACCTCCTGGCATGTACCTCTTGTGTAGAGGAGACATGGCTCATAATATACCCTGAGAGGCTTTCAGGTAGGGAGTTTTCTGAAGATGAGCAGAATCAGGGAGCATCAAGAAGAGATGCTCTGAGCCTTTGCTTTGAACCCATTGCTCTCAGATTCCATTATTAATTCATTATATTAATTATCAGTGTTGATCTTCCATTGAAAGATGGATGGAAGATGCTTATGATGTGGTTGTGGATCATGAGTCTTCCTGCAGAAGTAGCTCTTTGGGTAACCTGTTGCATTTGCTGCAAAATCTTGGGAGTCAGTACTTTGTCCTCTCAAAAGCAATGGTGATGCAAAAGTGAGATTTCAGTGAGGAGTATCCAGAATAACTTTATGCTTAGCTAAGGTGAATATTTTTGTGAAGGCAGATTACAGTCTTTATCCTTATTGTCTGGTGTTGTTACGCCCTCTGAAATCTTGCCAATCCACATCATTTCTTTTGTATAATTAGTGGAGAGCAGTCTGCAAGGTTTTAGTAGCTGGAGAGAGCAAGCTGTATGAGTGCCACCTCTCCAAGAGTGAGACTCTGCTGTGCAGTAATTGGTGGGCTTAACTACGTGGGGTCTCAGCATGGTAGTGGCTGTCAGAACCAAGCACAGCTGAACTGGTGCTCAAGAGTGTGAATAAGGGTTAAACTACCATGTTCTTTTCTCCTCTATCAGACAAAGAAACACTGGAGCTAGTCTTTGAATTCCTTTGTTATTTACCTTAAGAGTAGTTAAAGGAAAAGGGAAGGAAGATGGACCTTTCTAGGAGTTCTGCAGTTACCTGAACAACTGTGAGACTGCTACCACTGTGCAGCTGGTATCTGCCAAAGTTTCTTGGCTACTCAGGGAATACCGTATCATCATACTAACAAATATCTAGTTGTAAATATTCTGTTCCACCACTTTGTATATACATGTATAAACAGATGCATCTACCCACAGTGATGAAGGTAGTTGTAAAATATACTGTAAAGAAAAAATATATTAGAAAGGGTCTAGCCAAATTTTAAATTTAGAAACAAGAACAGTTTACTAGTTTCTCCTGGTAATAGTTTTTGTTCTATTTCAATTCATATCTATTTCTAGGAGACTTCATCCAGTGTCTATACAAAGATTGTCTTAATGTGTCTTTGGTTGTTTTACAGTTACTGCTTTACCATCTCTCAGACTTCTTAATGGGCTTCAATAAACAATTTTCAGAACTGGAACGGTCATCTCTGTATAAAATGACAGCTGCAATAAACTGCTGAGAAGCTGGGGCCTTCTTTGCTTTCCTTTGATCATAGAGAACATAAGAAAATAATGGGGTTGTGACCAGATGCACAGGCATACCATACCTGTGTAGCTATAACTTAGAGACTTACTTTCCATAGTAGAAGACTGAGGAGCTGCTAGATTCACCGACAGGAATTCCTACAGCTGCCTCGTGGCAGTGTGACTTCTGTCCTGTACCTCCCCGGGAAAATGTATAAAGAGGCAATTCACTGCTGAAGCCATTCTGTCCTTCCTCTGCTCCAATTCCAGTACTGCATGCAGTATTATATATCAATGTCTACTTATCTAATGTGGCTTTTCTGTTTATGTGAAGACACTCTTTCCTCTGGTTTTGGACTTTTTTTTTTTCCTTTCTTTTTTTGTTTTCTCTCCACACTCACTCTTGTCATTCTAGAGGGGGGAAAAAAAATGGTAAGTAAGTTGGCTGGAAAGTCTGCAAACTCACCATGTTCCCCGGTTTGGTTTTGTCTTATTTTTCTTTCCTATTTTTTTTAATGTGAGAGATAAGTAAGTATGAGTAGTGTAGTAGAGGAGAAATTTGGCTCTATGGTAATTAGCCATAGACCATGGGTGTCCCTGGACTCGACAGTGGTGAGGGGTCAGCAGTCCAAAGACCCACCTTATTTTTCCTTGCTTTTCCCTAATTTCTGCCCACATGCCATCACTTACTTAATGTAAAATAATGGTTGGCTTCTCTGTGTGTGTAGTTTGCTCTCTTGCCTGACAAAATTCATATCGGTTTCTATGATTTTGCTCTTCTGTCTGCAGATGGGTCTGCTTCCCAAAGACTACGTCCTGTTGTTTTATTTATGGGTGGCCTAACAGGAGTTATTTGAGAAAGGAAAGCCAGATTTTGTCTAATTTTGTTCACTGCTCCATAACTTAGCAAATGACAAGCAAGTTTCACCACATTCTCCTTTGCTTGCTTATTAGTAGCCTTATAATTCCCATTCATGCATGTAGGCAGCGAGACTCCTAAATAAGCTGTTTACTGAATTTAGGTCTGAATATGATGCACATTACTTTCTCCACACTGAGTATAGTAGGAAAATTTGGTTTGTCACAGTATAATACCAATGGAATATTGCTTTTTCTGCCATTAAGCTGTGATATACAGTGATAAATAAACCATGCTCTCTTTATATGCATTCTTGTGAAACATATTATCTTCACTATATGTTTAGTCTTTTATTTTCTATTTAGTTTCAAATGCATCATACTAAATTTCTCATAATAACCTTCTTGTAAGAATAATTCTTTGTCTTTACAGTGCTGAACATCAGTAATTGTTAAAGACCGTGTTTACAGGAAACCAAGTAGAAAAGTTGCGTGGCTTTCCAGATTTTGCTGTGACTGTAAGCTAATTACTACATGCTTGGGTACTCCTTTTGGTTACACTCTCTAAATCTGGAGTAATGCTACTGATCTTCAGGGAGCTCTTTCAGAGACCTGATCTTGTAATGCTACTGATCCTCAGGGATCTTGTAACACTACTGATCTTTAGGGAGTGCTGCAGACTTTCACCTCTGTAATGTAGAACTGGAATTGTTCTGAAGTTCCAATGAAAGTGAAAAGGTAATGAAGTTCTTTCCTACAGAGGGAAATAAAACAATACCCACAATACAAAATATCTTGCAGAAACGATTCAAGGTAAAAAGTAGATATTTTTATATCTCTTTGTACCAATACTGATTTTAAACCAGCCAAAACTCCAATGATCTTCAGCCAGACAAGAGGGAAAGTAAATGTAACGTAATTCTTAAACATATTTGCTGTCAGGCTGCCTCCTTTCTGAGGTTTTTCTGAGGTGTACTTGACCTATGAATTCTGCTTGGTAAGATAATGGAAACCAGTAGTGGTCAACATGAGTGAGACTGAGAAAATATCTTTTCTTGACGTTACTCAAAGATGCATAGGTAAAGTTGCTAATTGAAATTTAAAAGAAATCATCAAGAGTTCCTGGCACAGCTAGAGACCTGGAGGAAACTCTGACCACAATTCAGCTAAGATGCTAACAGAGATGAAGCTAGAAGAGAGAACTTGTTTCCTACGCACAGAAGGTTTTTTTTTTTTTTTCTGGTATAAATTCTGGACTGAATTTAAACTGTAATATTTAAACCAGGATAGCCCTGGTGAGGAGAAATTTATTCTGGGAGGAGATTTAGATTGAACTAAAAGTTATTGCATTGATCAAGTTCTCCACATAGTCAACTCCAGCAAACTTATTTTTGAAGGCATGTAGGCACCCAGTATAATTTCCAGAAGTGTTTATTTAATCATATCAACAGGAGGTAAGTGCCTAAGCACTTTTCGAAATACCATAGAGTGCTTTATGAAACATTTAAAGTTGCTGGAGCATGGATAGCTGTGTTTTATGATAGTTAATGTTGGATCTTTGTATTACAGGAGCTTTTGGCACTACTAATTTGACTGTAACCACATACAAACAGAGTCCTATTCTTGTTGTTGTACCTAGAGTATTTAAAATAGATTTATGCCAGTGTCATTATGGGCATTTCAGCCTGCAACCTTATTTCATATTCCCTTTGTCCACTGGTAGTCAGTGAAACATATGCTGCTCATATTAAATGATTTAGTCACTTAATCACCCTTGAGCATTGATCTGTCTATAACCTTTTTTTATTATAAAGATTTAATGTCATTCTTGGAGGTTGGAACAGATACTTGCATTTTTGGCCTCGCTTCAGCTTAGTAAAACTGCTAACACATTTTTATCTTTTGATAGTATTTTTTAAAAAAGAAAGGCAAGCAAAAAAAATATCTCTTATCTGAGTTGTCTTAACAAGTATTTTAATTCCTGTTGAATATTTCAATAAAAAGAATTTTTTGTACTGGGGTCAAAGACTATTTTGATGACACTGATCTCCTTTTAAGACATAAAACTAAGTAAAGTAAGCTGTTATGATCCGACATATATGGAGCAGATTCTGATCCATTCTAACCAGTGAAAAGATGAAGTAACTTCATTCCCGTTTCTCCAGATTCACCCTGGAGTTGTGAGCTACTGCAGATTTGCAGGTCTTTTACTGGGATCAGAATCTTGCCCAGCACCAGAATAAAAGGGTATTGTGCAAGTGAAAGGCTCCCAGGTAATGACTCAGATCTAGGGCACACTTTTCGTGGGTGTATAGCCTGTGAGAATCGCCCTAATTCATCTCTGTCTCTGAATAAGATTTGGATGGCAGAATTGTTCTGCTAACCTGAAATTGAGTTAACTTGACAGCCAGAGAGTAGCATTGTTATTGGCTGAATACCATTAATTTTGATGTGACATATTTCTTGCTAATGGGAACATTTATATTATCTGTATTTTCAAAAAGCGGGAGGAAGGAAAAAGGATCTACCACAACAGTATCAATATTTCAAGGGCAGGCAATGCAGTAGAGAACGCTTTGGCTTCTGTAGCATTGCTTTTATTGATTGCTAAAAAAACATTTTTCACCTTTCTTCTCCACCCCTTTTCCCTTCAGAGATTGCAAATGCATGTGAAGAGGAAAATTAACATGAAGAGGAAAAAACATGAAAAAGCAACTGTAGTTCCCTGAGGAATCCTGAAATATTAGATGTGTTTGAGCACAGTACAATATAAAGACCTCACCAGGAAAGTAGAGTTTAAAGTGGACTTAGGGACAGTAATAACTGATGAACATTCACACAGGAATTATTTGCATTAGTAATAGGTTGGATTTGAAGTCCTGGTTTGCTGTGGTTCTTGTGTGCTGGGAAAAACTGGACTGGTTTCTGTGGGGTGATGCTGGATGCTATAAGGATGAATATAACTGAGAATTTCAGCCCTACTGCTGCAGAGAAAATGTAGTTTCATTAAAGACCAAAGCAAGATCTTTCCGGATGATGGCCGTGCAGGGGATGGAGTTGGTGATGCTGGAGAAGAGTGCTAATGTGTAGCTCCATTGCACCATCGAAGCAGAGAGCCTCTCCTTCATACGCGCCCCAGCAGCACAGTCTGTGATCCTGCTCGCCTCTGTCGCCTTTCCCCAGAACACCTGAGGGCATTCTGCACCGGAGGACTCTTCTATTAACTTGGGCAATAGATTTGTTCTCTGCTCTTTTCTCTTGTAAATGAGAGTGGGAGATGACCTGTGAAACACATGAAGATGCTTGTGAGTCATAGCAAGGAAAATGAGAACAGAATTAGTGTTTTGGGCTGGAAAGTTAAAAGGAGCAGCTGAGTGAGAAGTTATAAGTCTTGCTTTCCATCCTGTGAGACTGTCCTTAAATAGAAGGGAAGGGAAACTTCAATACTGAAAGAAAGCAAATCTACCGAAAAGAAAAAAAAAAATGTTGTACTAGGAAATATTACTAGTAGCATGTCTGTGGTGTTCACTGCTGGAAGTGGTGAGTCAGTTCTGGAGGCAGGATAGAGGTTTTCTGTAGGACTAGGTAATGTGTTGGCTGTTAGGTGTCTGATTTTCAAAGAATTGGTGCACCTGCCCCCAGATCAACTGGATCTGATTTCACAGCTCTGGATTAGTTCTTCTTTAAATCAGGCAATAATAAAGTAGGAAACTTTAAGGAGAGTAATAAAGTAGTCAGCAGGCAAAATGAAGGAGCAAGGTTCCACACTTCATAGTGAGAAGGTACAACAACTCTTTTCTCTGCTTCCTTCAAAGAAAAGTTGTTGCATTTTGTGGAATGAAAGTTATGGACAAGAAGATAGATTTAAAAGACCGTATAAATCCTAAAAGGCAAGGAGACTGATTTTTTTTTTTTTTTTTTTTTTTATCTATTTGTAAAATTTATGGTAACTGATTTCTGGATTGATAACAGATTTCATAATGGTATTAGAAAACAGATGAACAGACTTTATCTACCCAGTAAGTTTTAATTCTGCAAGTAATGCTAAACTTCCAAATTTAGGCTGACTTTAGAGCCATAACTTCCTTGAAATAAGCTAAGGAAAAAAGTTAACATGATACAGCCAGTCCCATATGAAATACATTTTTTGGTCTGATTTTGCAAAATTCAAGAAGGGAATAATTTGGTCCTACAGGCGAGTTTGGTCAGAGATTTCAGTGATATTTCAGCTTGTTATTTCCACCTCAAGTTTTGAGATTTGCAATTACTTTTTGACAGTATGAGAAAGACACAGTTATTGCAACTTAACAACACCTCACCTGCATACACCTTTTGCGTCACTTTGGCACAACAAGGAACGCTGCAATCTCCTAAGAACAGCATGGAAGCGTTCCGTGCAATAGAAATGAAAAACATTTTCTGGGCTATGTGAAGTCAAAACACTTCATGTCATGCTGGTTGAGAGGATTGTTATTTTATGAAGGGAAAACCCATTTCTCAGCAAAATTAAAATTAATTTCACCAGAAAAGGCACAGTGAAGTTCTCCACTGTACTTCGCTTCCAGGCAAACTGATCTTCTAGTAAAAATCAGTAGATGAAAAAGCTGTAGAACAAAAGCCCTTCAGATGAGTCTCTGCAGATGTCAGGAGAATCAATATCTTCAGACAGATCTAGAAAATCTTGGTGAAACCCCCAACCTCTGCAATAGGTCAGCCCCCAAATGCTGTAGATCTTTGTCCTTGCTGCCTCTGTTCAGGTCTTGCCTTGAGCTAAGGATCTTTAAATGCTTTATCAGATTTCATTCTACGTATAAGACATCATATGTCTTTAAGCCCATTTATAAGAAAGCAAAAAGGTTGAAGTATACATTAATGACCTTAAGCAGTTCAAACACAATTTTATTTAAAATGTCCAGACATCAGTGCAGAAGCGCCATCACTTTTCTGACATGAACGTCTGATTGTTTTCTGACCTTTGGCATAGCCTGCATTGCTGTGGTATGCAAACCTCTTTACATACCAATATTTAGAAAGCTTTTCATAATGTACTGCATCAGTTTACCAAAAGAAGACATTGGGCAGGCTCTCATGGAAGACAAACTGCTGAATACATGCAAAGCAACCCAGTCTACACTTGGTGCGAGTGCGCTTTGGGGAGCTTTTACTGCACTTACAGTAACAGCTATCTGGTTCCTGGGAGTGTGGAACTGCACTTTTCCTCGCTGACCCTCATTGCTTCTAGAAGTTAACCTGTCTTTGTTTTGAAGCCTGACTTTAGGCACTCCAGTTTTGCTTTCAGATGCCCAGATCCAGTGTTTTAAGTTTGTGCCAAAAGCAGAGTCTTCCGGACTTGCCTCAAAGTTGTAGGCTTGGCAATAAGAGAGAATTTTGGCAAGACTGGAATGTTTCCTTTTGGAATCTCTTGTTTCTGTGATTTGCAAGTCTAATCCTCAATGTTAGCCACCTCTGTTATTACTGGATGCGTGTGTCTAAAGCTCTGCTGGGATGGAGGGAAGGTTGGTAAGGCTGATCCCAGTAGCTGGTACTCGACTGACAGATGATTTGGGCTCTTCAGAACTCCTTCCCTCATGGTGGATCACGCACATTAAATGACAGCACTCATGATACCTGTCTTGTCAAAGATTATTTTGTGTTGTGAAAGCCTTCTAAGGATTATAATTTGTGCTTTGATTTTTTTTTTTCTTTCTGCGACAGTTTATCTAACTTTATTTTCATTAAACAATATGATTCTATAAAGTGCCTGGGAATATTATTTTTAAGAGGCTGTAGGTTAATTACTGAAAACTTCAAAAAGGAAATATTAAGCCAATTATTAATTTAGAGCTGATTGTTAATCCTAGAGAGATAATTACCAAGGTTTGAGGCAATTTATCTTCTGCTTGAAATAGATTTTCACTTGATTATGTTGTATTTGTCACTTAGATCCATGGTGGTTGCTGCAAACAACTTCATTATCCTGCAAAGTACAAAATGCTTCTCTGAAGTTGACCATAAATATATGGGCAACAGGTTAGCTGAATTCTGTATAAAGGCATGCCGTCATTTGTGAATAATCTGTCCTTGCTCCCATCAAAGGCAAAATTCCTTTGATTGAGTTGTATTTCTACCACAGCAACGATAAAGAACACTTTATATATGTAACAATTAAATGAAAAGGTAGTTTTATTTCAGAAAACCATAGGTTATATTGAACATTATATGCACATATAGTAGTGTAATCAAATGTTTATAGTGATACTTAAAAACTACAATAGCAAAAGACAATATAAGTGATGTCTGCTCTTAGGCAGCATTAATATTCTGTGTACAAGTAACGTAATGGTTGCAGGCATTTTAACCCTTCAATCTATAAACTGAGGATCTCAGTAATGGGTACATTAAATGCATATTAATGTATTGCTCTGGATTTTGTGTCTGTTATACTGTGGCATGCTAAATACAAAGGATCTGTGAACGCTATGAATGTTTGTGCTTAAACGTGGTTTCAAGTCATCTGTGAAATGGCTTTTTTTGATATTTGAGTCATAAATTCCAATTTAATTACTCTGGAAATGAAAGTGATAGTGATGCACTTTAATGTTAAGTGGTTACAGGAGGGCCTGGAGTCTATGGATACCCGGTGGTGTGCAGCACCTGTGAGACTTTTTTCTGTGTTAGCTCATGTTTTTTTGATGAGGACTATAGAGGGTATTGAGGGTATTTTCACCTTAATATTTTTCTAGCAAGGTGAAAATATATCCATGTTTTCCTTAAAGATGAGGTGTTCAGTGCATCCAGTGCAGACAGGATGAATGCTCCCTGCTTCCTTTCAAGAAGAAGAATCAGCTTGACAAAAGAATCCTGCTTCTTGTGCTCAGTCACTTTTCATCTTGGAATTCAAAGAGCATTATTTATAACCCTCCTTTTGGAAATTCACAAAAAATGCTTAATTTTCTTTTCAGTTTAATTTTTTTTCAGTGTACCTACAGAAACAGTTAGGATGCTCAATGTCCATCATGTCCTGTCCCCTACACCCCTCCCCAAAACATTTTCTCCAGGAGCTGTAACAAATGCTGTTCGTTAACTCATATCGAGCAAATCCACAACAGGCTTCTCTTCATTGATAGCCTTTATGAGAAGGTGCTGCAGATCTTCTCTGCGTTCAGGCAGTGGAGATACAGTGTACCTAGAAGACTTAGATTAGAGAAAAAAATGGCAAAAAAAAAATTAACAAAAATGTAGAATGTTATTTATAAGAATTCTGGTGCAACTCTATCTCTGTGCGTTGGCAGAATGTAGCATTTCTGCCAGCAGGATCAAGGGGGAATTGCTAGTGAGGCTGGACATGGGCACACGGTGAAACGCGCTGGGTCCTCCTGAACCCAGAAAGTGTCGTGGCAGCTGTACCCTGAATTGCACAGAGATGGGCTACTGGGAACCGTGTGGTGCTTAACTTCTTAATGTATTTCTAAATTAAAAAAAAAAAAATCTCTTCTAAAAATAGAACTTACCAAGGACATGTGACACTCAGGGCAATGTATACTTCACTTCTTTATGTGTGTATATTGCAGTAAACTCATCTTTGTTTTCTTTCAGTGAAGGGGATACTGAATCCCTTTTGCATGATTAACATGCATGGATTAAGCAACCTTTCAAAGGTCACTTCACGAGAACAGTTTAAACGACCTGAATATCAGACAGGGCTTTGCATTTACTGCTGTGCTGCTTCTAGAGTCAAGTGTAATATTGGTACTTAGCAGTCCCACAAACAGTGAGTGGGCATTAACTAATTAAGCCTTCCCTCATCTGTAGGAGGGAGGTAAATATTTATTGTCTCGTTGCATAGTTAAGGCAACATGAGATAAGACAACATAATGATAAATGATGAACAAAACCTGCTGTGGTGCCTGGCCAAAAGTAAGGCCAAACAAAGAAACAGGCAAAGCTCCCACTGAGCCTAAACCATGCAGGATCAGATCACTGCAAAGAGCTTATTCTCCTAATTAGATATTGTTTAGATGTTTTAAGTCCTTTTCACAGGTGTCACAAACAAGATTTGTATAACAAAGTAACCGTTATTTTTGTAAATTTAAGCCTTTGGAAACTCAGTTTTATACTTTAGTGCTTTTTCTTCTTTCTGTTTTGGAAAGAATTTTAAATCTAGGATCTTCACCAGATGTGAGTACACATGATGTAGTTTGAAGCAATCCTTAGAGGAGTAATTTTTATCCCCTGTAAGAGCGGTATGGGTCTGGGCACAACAGGAGGCTGTTTGTATTTTATGTGCAAACAAGCACGCACCCACCAGGGGAGCAGCCATGAGATTGCTTGGAGGGAGCTCTCAGGTTGCAGGTTTTTCCTCTCCGAGATTGCAATTCTATTATTGTTAATAAACCCTCCTTGCAAATCTACTCTGAAAGAAGGCCAGAATTTCATTCATCAGTGCTTACTGCTTAAGGCAGCGCTGCTTTCTCTTAGTCTCCCCACAGACACTTTGTGCTTTCCTGGGGATAGCATATTGAGCAGAAATTGCTTCCAATCTTCTGTAGGACCGAGATGCAGGAATGGGTTTGTGCTTTGGCTGCTTTCATACTGCCAGCTTATGAAAAATAACAAAGCAAGCAGCCAAGTTGGGGAAACAAATAGGATATTATATAGTTTATTCATATGTGCTGCCTTCCATCCCATTTGTCACCATTTCATCCCACCTGCTGCTGAAAAAGATTCTGTTGCTGAGAGATGCCTTCAAGGCGTTGTTGGCACGCTCATACTACAAGTGAATATCAATATCTGCTTTGAATAGCCTAAATGTATTTTAAACAAGACATTTCCAAATTATTGCAGTGTAGCTGTGTATGGCGCTCTGCAGAACACCAATTAAGAGTCTGTCGGCATTTTCAATATGATCCATTGTGAAAATTTATTCTGAGTAGAAACTTGGCATGTAATGACCAAGACTAGGAATGCTCTTTTCCTTTCTTTCCCCTTTTTCACTTTTTCTCTTCCTCTTTTGTCGTGGAAAACAATATCTGATGCTATAACTGCTAAATAATTCAGACAAAAAATTGCTCTACGTGACAGGACAGAGCAAGGCAAAGGAATGGCTGTTTCAAGGCTGCACAAAGGCTCTTTAATGGCTCTTTGACACAGTCCAGTGAGAACGGAAAAGGAGGTATTTGGGTATAAAAAGTTTCTTACGAAGTAGACGCATAACACTGAGGAATGGAAGCATCTGCAGCTAAAGTAGAACACCAGAGGTGATGTATAATTTCTTCTATAATTATCAGACTTTTATGCTTTTCATGGGATAGACTACGATGGAAGACATAACTTGGTGAAATGCACTTTGAGTTTGATCATCCATCCCACTGAGTGCAGTGCTAACCTGTACAGCAGCCACCGAGTGTGATGCTAAGCTGCACAGCAGCCATTTCACGGCGTGCTTCACCTAATGGAACTTACTGCTATGTTTTCATCTGAGGTCTGCACTAAGCTTACCTTTTGATCTATTGTAAAAGGTTAAAGAAAAACTTTTGCTGATCTCACTTTAAATTGAGAATTTTTGCTTAAAGGTGCCCATCAAATGCTTTCCTGAGGTTGTCTGCGTGGAGAGTAGATGCTGACACCAACTTTTTTTGGATGGTTAAAGGGACTGTGATTTGGCCCCCAATCTGCTCTTTTCATTCCTTCTAATATTGAGCACTTCATGATATGAAGACTTTGCTGCCTTCTAACCCATGCTTTGCCAACTTCATTAACCACCTCCATTGGCAATTTGCAAATTGGAGTCTACCGGTTATCGCAAGATGTTGCTTCTGGATTTGTCCAGGTTCTCATCACTAGCGAGTACCTACAAAACAGCTGCAAACAACGAGAGGAGCCGGCATAGCATGCTGTAATGGCAGATGACATTTGTAATGCTGGCAGATGAAGACTGGCACAGAAGAGCTGTGCTGAGCTACTGGACAGCATCCAGAGGAGGCGAATTTTGAGATATCATCTCTAAAATTCAGTCAATGTAGCACGAGAAAAAGGAAATCCTGAAGAGCGTTGGCCTGCAGCAAGGTAGGATAAACATATTTAAAATAAATGAAGTACTTTACTCCACAGCAGCAAAATGGAAAGGTGTAGATTCAGATAGAGGGAGCGCAGGTGCAAATGAAGCTTGTACAGTGGGATATTTTAATGGCCTACAACACATCTGCAGTAAATGTTTTATCTGTGTTGTTATAGTAATGCTGCTAAGCTTGTTATGCACCTCAGAACCAAGTTTGGCTCTGTAATCTGCAGTGCAGAGTCTCTGATTTCATCCATATTCAAAATTAATTCAATTGCATGCTGACATTTGTGCTTTTAGAAGTGGTACATCTTTATGGTCGTGAGAATAATTCTGTAAAAGAGAATGGAATTTGCATGAAATGGGAAACATTGAAAAATACAACCCCCCTTCCTTTACACACCAAATTCTTGTTTTATTTGCTTGCAATCATGTGTGCATTGTAGTCAATAAATACCATAATCAGTAGAGGACTAGGGCTTGTGATGCCTGGTTTCAGCACTTCTCTCATGATTTAAATGATCGTTGGCATTCCTTATGAAAATTACAATGGCTGCGGAGGGGTGTCACATTTGGGTTTTTGCAGGTATTCTTTAACATACCTGAAATATCTCCTGCTTTTTATTATAGGTCTTTACATACAGTCTTTGTGTGTACTCCTTTGGAGACTTGAGATATGCAAAGAATGTAGCAGCAGTTTCTGTGCCTGGATAATTTGGATTTCTGCTTCTGTGATTTATGCTTGTTGACTTCAAATGCTTGCCCCACCAAAAAGCTGCATCATAAAGCTATTAATGTCAGACAGCTCTTCTTTTATATGGCTCTCTGATCGCATAAAGGAATGCAGAGTGCTGCAAAAGCAAAATGCCGAAAAGAAATCACTCTGTGCTTACTGGTGTGACCAAGGACTGTGCGATCTCATGAAATGGACTTTGCAGAAGTGGTTGCTGGTGACCACACACATACTGTCTGGATGGTCAGTAGCCTGGTAAAGTTGTAAAACAATTCCTTTGTGTTATTCTTTCTGACATTCCTTGTATTGTGTTTCATCATGTGAGGTTAATGGGTCAAAACTCTCCTGTCTGCGATGGCTGCAGATCCAGTTTGACTTTTACTCCCTTGAAGAAATTTCATAGGGTTTTAAAAATTCATTTTAATAAAAGGGAGCTATTAATCTTTTGGCCATTTTTCTCTGAGATTTTTCATGCTGAAAGCTGGGATGGCACCATATGCATATTGTTCACTTGGGGAAAATTTCCATCCCATGTTTCTGGGAGGACAAATGTAGATGTCTCATTTGAACAGGGCAGGTACTATGAGGACACAACTTACAGCTGAGCTGCTTCAGGGATTGTAATGGTCTCAGGGACACAATTCTTTCTATAGCTCTTTAGCTCTGCATTTCTGCTATTACGAAGCCAAAAATCCTTATAACATAACTTTTAGTAATTTCTCTGTGGGGAAAATGTACAACAGCAGGTAGTCACAGAGAAATAAGTTAAATACCATGGATTTTGCAGAGAGGACAATGAGGTTTTAATGCTGTTGACGGTTATTATTTTTATGATTTAGATTTCAGATTGAATAAACGAAAATCGTGGAGGAAGGTATTTCTTTCATTTAATGTAAGGTTACATAAGCTTTTTTCCTCTAAGGATGCGGTAAACATCTAGAAGAATTTATTGCATCTAATGATTTGAAAATTATTTCATGCATCCAAAAGGGCAAAGGAAAAAGAAATTGGAGACAAAGGCAATAAAGCATTTACTTACACAAATCTTTACATAGTGTATCTAAATTGCACAAGTTTTAATGACCTCTAGGTAGAAAAAGAATTTATAGGTGTCCTTAATCCAATGTAACCTTCTGCCTCTGAGTTTGGCAATATTACAAAGTCCAAAATTTCACATCGTTAGAAAACTTGTCCAGTGCATTTGTCACAAATATATTTTTAGTCATGCTTGTTTTGCTTTCCTTTTCTTACTTTTTTTTCCCTCAGGTCATTGAAGGAAAGTTTTGGTCCTTATAGTATTTGTTCAGGGCAATGTTAAACGTGCAATATATAAGTGCAGAAAGTGTAATTAGAAGTAATGCAATGGAAGAACAAATCAACTTCAGACTCTTCTTGCTATGAGGACTATTAGAAAAGGAGTGAGTCTCAGCCATTGTGCTCCTCTTTCAACTGAACACAGGACTGGAGCCAGATGTGCTAAATCGTGTCCTTGTGCCTTGGAAGGCAGGGCTGAGGGAACAGCGTGGCAGGAAGATGGACCAAATAGTCTCATAGATCTCTAATTTCTGTCTCCTGGAGGAGTCAGCTATTAGCCTCCCACTGTAAAAATCTTGTCATCATCACTTCTTTGCTGACAGCTCTGATGTCGGTGCGGAGGTCCTATGAGGTGGTGTTAGTCTTGCTGAATCCTGCAAGGGGTGAGCAACCCATAAATCTCTGTGGAGACATACTAAATTTAAAAGTCACTTACCTCCAGCTGGGAAAAAGCACAGCGTAATTATGTAGGATCAAATGCAAGACGTCACTGGGAACGACAGCAGGAAAGCAGAGTGTCTGACCTCTTGTGACTTGATATTCATCATGGGCTGGCTGTGGGTCTACTTTAATTTTCATCGTTAGTAGGTTTGGCCTTTGTAGGGAAACACTGCTTAGGATCAAATGATGTTTGCTGTGTCTAAAAGTGGTACAGGCTTAACACAGCGCGGAGTTTGTACTGCAGTAACTTTTAGTTTGAAACTTATCACCCATTCAGCTCCTGTGCAAGCAAGGGCATCTCCTGCCTGCTCCAGGTGTGTTGCACCTGCTTACCAGTTGATTTAATGAATGAAAACTGAGGATGAAATACTCTAATCTATTTACACATCACCCAGAATGCCCCTAATGACATTGCCTGGGGAAAAAGCACATCTCATGTCTGCTTTTTGAGTCTCTTCTGTCAATTAGCAGAAAACTGAAGTCAGTGGTTTTACCTGCCATAAATCTGAGAGCATCAGTTTCTGCCCCCAGCACTGTGTCCCTGACCGGACCTTGGAGTGTGTCAGTGGAGACTAATCCTGATTTGCATGTTCATCTGACCCTCTGCCTCTTCAGACCAATCAACAAAGGCGTGACCTGTGCTGGTCACTAAGCGATGTGTATACACCTCTGCCAGCAGCCAACCCAACCCGCCATCCTTTTTAAATAAATTACAGGAAATCAGCTGAGTGGTTGCAACACGCAGCAGCCAACAGGGACAGGTTCTGACTGGTGATCGTGAGAGTGAATTTTCCACTAGGTCAGGTGCCAGCATCTGCATCACTTTCTTTTCCATCAGCTTCTGTTAAATACTCTCTGGTGTAGATAGATTTTGGGGAGAAGCTATTTGTACAGCAGTAACCTGGAAGCAGATGTTTCCAGTTCTCATGCCTGGAAGATGATGCCAGGAATACCCCAAACCAAGTTCATTAAATTTTGGTGTTACTGATGGGCCCTCAGTGGCTTGCATTTTAGAAGTAGTTGATGGTTCCCAAAATCATTTGGAAGACTTGGCTAAGTTGGAAGACTTGGCTTCATGGATGTTTAGATCAGGCTGCTGTACTTTTGTTGCAATCCCGTGTTTTTGCTTTCTCTTGGATTCTTCATTCTTTCCTTTTATTAATTTAAGTAAGTTTTAAAATTTGTAGCTATCATCCTTCTGTGCCTCTAGTTTAATACAAGCTGCATATATCACCCCTACACCATTTTCTAGGCATGGTTCACCACAAATAAAACACTTTTTTCCTGATACCATGTTTCAAAGTATGATCTAAAGCAGAAAAAGTGTTTCATTTGCATTTTGAATATTTGTGAAAGTACTTGTTTTCCCAAAATGCAATGTCACACCAGAAACAGCATGTGTGTCTTAGAGATGAAGAGAGAAAACCTCACTACTGTGTCCTATGAAGAGGAAGGATTTGCAAGAACAGCTGTTCAGTTTTGCAGTGCTGTGCTGTGCACATAGTGTAAGTGGAGTTAGTCCAAGGAGAAGAGGAAACTGTTGCTTCAACATAATTCCATTATTCATTGTGTTGAATGCTTCATTATGAGAGGATGCCCAGCATCCTTGGGAAAGTAATGGTATTATCAGCTTAAAGGAATTATAAGAATAATAGCTTACCTTACATTTATGTAATACTTTTCATTTGGAAATGCCTTACAGACATCAATTACTCTTCACACAACATCTGGAATGTAGATAATTGTTATTGGATCTATAATGCAGCAGAGGACAAAAAAGGGAAATGTTGAGCTTTACTTAATACTAAATATTATATGCACACTCTCAAATCTGCTGTCTGATGTGGATTTGGGTGAGGCACAGCCTGAGGTAGTGAACTTGTGGGGCAGTACATTGGGGCCAAATTTCTAATACCAATAAGGTGGGAGGAAGAAGCTACAGAGCTGTTATCAGGGGTGAAGAAGCTATCAAGAGATGATGGAGGTAGAGAAGGGATCTGCCCCACTGACTGGGGAAAGGTGTGGGAAGTTTTGAAACAAAAAGCAACAGGAAGGAAAAGGAAAGGTGGGTAGGGCAAAGATTTCCTGAATGGTGACAGCAATCCAAGTGGGCAGGGATACACCCAGACCATGGAAGGGGATGCCATCAAAGCCACCGGCATGGCAGAGGTGAATGCTGGTGGGAGGAGATGGGTAACAGTGCGTCCAGCACCCCCGAGCCGCTGCCTACGTCAGCTGCAGTTCAGCCAGCCTGAAGCTGTGGAAAACCATAATTCAAAACTAGGTTTTTAGTACTGGTCAGTGCCAGTAAAAAGAAAAAACAGTTGGATTTGTGCAGTCCTGATATAAGTTGTCTGTTTCAGAGGTGTTCCCATCAAAGACATGAAGTCTCTGCCATTTTTGTACTGTTTCCAGTCCTAGTGGCTCTCAGGACAGTGCTGGATAATTAGCTCCTGTAATTATATCAAACTGTCAAAAGTGGGGAAGATTAAGCCTATGCTTAGGTTAAACCATTCACTTGGATGCCAAAATTAAGCATGTTCTACAAGTGACTTCCTAAATTGTTCTGCTAAAGTCTAGTGTTGCAAGGTAGCTCCTACATTTTGCACTAAAAGAAATGACCAAGTGCAGTGATTATGCTGTGATGCAGGCAGCAAAAGATATAGTGGATACTAAGCAACCCTGAATATACATGTGCAAGAAATTTTCATCCTTATCATCTATAAGTTCTTGTAATGCCTAATGCTCTGGCAGAAAAGGCTAAAGTAAAAGGGAAGTAGATGTTCTGTATATAAATGTAGATGTACTGTATACTGCTATGAAGTACAGCCTATGGTCAAATGAAGAGGCATTTCTATATTTATAACTTGTTGTTTACTATTAATCAGCTGTAATTTCCTTGCAAGGAAATAACTCTTTAAAAAAAAAAAAAAGTGCATGTTGTTGTTTGCATAGAGGAAGCCGTGCAGTAGGAGGTATACATCCATACTGTATGCTTTTGTGACATGAATTTTTTTGGAAACCAGAAGCTTATCCTATTCCTGAGTATCTTGCGGGCAGGTCAGCCTGTGTTTCCAGAAATTTGTCTAGCTTGTTAACTGATTTTTCTGAGTCAAACCATGTATAAAAGATATCATGCATATGAGAATCAGACTGTGGTAGGGCAGGGAGAATGAGTCAGCTCCAACCTAAGCTGCCAAAACAAGATGCTCTTTACAGAAGATCGCAGAGATACGGCTGGATGGGATTCCTAGGTCTCCGCATGTTCTCCCTCTGCAGCCCCTCCAGGGCTTCGCTGGGTTTGTGGAGACTGATCCCACTTTGGTTTCAGGAGTGGAGAGGGTCCAATGCAACACATGCTGTGAGCTCGCTCACAGGAAACTCTACATATTTGCAGTTTTCTCTTTCAATGTTTACATGACTGTTAATGATGAGGCCACAGTAGTGATCATTTATAAGGTATCACTGCTTGGCATATGAATTAACTACCCTTGGGCAGAGAAATTCAGACTGCTAAAAGCTTTCTTCCTGCATTCTTTATTTCATTTTGCATTATTTTCTTTGGAACCATAGTAGAATTAGTCTGAAAAAAAAAGTACTTTCAGTTGGAACCCATCATGGCAAAGAAATGTGTTAGTTTATAAGCCCTGATCATATAATAAGAGCTCCTTTTAAATAATATTTTATATGTTTGTTCAAGGAACTATTTGGTGTGTTACTCCACTCGTTATAGAACTTGATGCCTTTCCCTTGAGGAACTCATAATTGAAAACAGGTAATTTGCAATATGCACAGTTTAAGTAATATGGACATGGTTTAGTGGTGGACTTGGCAGCGATAGGTTAACAGTTGGACTCGACGATCTTAAGGGTCTTTTCCAACCTTAGTGATTCTATGATTATAATATCAATACCTTGCAGGCATGTCTGATCTGTGCTGTGCACTCTGCATTATCTCATGGGGACCTGCAAGCTTCAGCCCAGAAGAATTTCCTGAGCTGTGAGTGCAGGGGGCAGTGCCTTCAGCCTTGGGTGCTGCTCTGAGGAAAGCAATTCTTCTGCCTCTAATCCTCAGCTTGGCCATGTGGATGCAGCTCACATCTCTCCCCTAGAGTGTCCTCCATGGACCCGTTCCACAGTTATTGTGTGGAGCATCACTGGCATTCAAATTACCCTGCCCTCTTATCCATTCCCTGGCCTTTTCTTCGCCAGGTGCTGATGCTGGTCAGGTGATTGCTGCTTGAGCTTCCTGACTTGGAGTGCAAACTCTGAATCAAAAGGACAGAAAACAACATGATGCTCTTTTTTTTTTTTTTTTTTTTCTCCTTTTCCTCTTAGAAAAGTTAATTTGGGTGTAGTGGGACACGCAGAGCAAATCAAAGCTCTGAAATGCTCCTGCATAGTTTGATAGTGTTTGTTCAAATGGAGCAACTTTAGAGGTAATGTGCAAAACTGAAGTCCTGCCTACTTGTCCTGAGGTCCCTAACTATAGTTACACACATGGGTCAGAGCATGTGGACAGGTTTTTTTACTTAGGTTAGTGACAGATACATGAATTTTAGGCCAGATTGTCTTGCCTTTAAAAGCTGTACAGCACAGTGCAATGTGCTCTTGTTTTTCTCCAAGAAGGAACTGCATCTCATTTACCTTTTCATCTTGCTATTGAAATCCTAGTGTGATTTTATTTCCATCTGCAGAGGGCTTTGATGTAGCCTGACTCTCTGTGCATGGAAAGGAAAGAACTTCTTGTGTGGTATGTCTTTATGTCATCGGCTAGAAAGATAGCTCATGTCCGTAAGCCATCATGTTTGCAATGAGCTGTGTTCAAAAACTATTAGGAGTTACTACTCATGCAACTTCCATTAGCCTCCCCTGAGTGGGGAGTGCAGCTCTATTGCTCCCACACCTGGGTAGAAGTTGTTAGGTTTGGTCCTGCAGTCTGGATCAGTCTATTGCTGTGAGAAGGGATTGACTCAGGCTATTTCTCCATCTGCACCAATCTAAGTATGAATAGAAAAAAAGTAATACTCCTTTTCAAAGAATCAAAAAATATTTGGGTGTTGTTTCTTTGTTTTTGTTTGCTTGGGTTATGTGTTTTAGAAAATTATTTCTGGGAGCTATTGATGCCCAAGATCAGGTTTTGTGAAATAGTGGAAGACTGAAGAATAGTAATGATACAATAGCATCATTTCAAAAGTGCCCAAATGTCTGCAAAACCAGATGGAACTTTCTCTCACCAATAATCAAATAATTTTGAAAAGGAGGATGTAACTATTGCAGCAGTTCTTAAAATTTGATGTATAGTCTTCACATTAGGCACATTTCATTTAGAATTCAAAAGGCAAACTCCGTTTTCACTTACCAGTGTAGTACTTGCATGTGTAGCTATAAATTCAGTTTGACCCAGTGTATGAGTTTCAAAACTGTTGGATCTCTCTGTTTAAAATATGCTGATTGATTTTCACAGATCACTGGGAAGCTTCTGCTCTGATGCTGTGTCACAGCATATTTTTGAGGAACAAATCAAAAAATCCTCAGCAGTGCATTGCATGAAATAGTAATTTGAAGGGCTAAAGCCTTATGCCATGATGTTCTATAATCCTGTCTCAATGCATTTCCCTGAGTAAATACTCCTCCAGAAGGCTTGTCACTGTTGTGGTTTATAGTGCTCTATAATTACGAAAGTGTAATCAATAAAATGTCTTAAGCAGTTCCTGAGTAGAGAAAGGGATTCATGTGTGAGGTGTCTAGGGCACAGATACATTTTAAGTGATTTCCATAGTGAAGAGGAGGAACATTATAATGAAGTTGAATTCTAAGACGTTACTGATTAATAACTTTCCTATTTTACTAGCTGGCTTCCAGTTATTCACTTGGGAATTTCCATGTTATGAGAGAGACACTTTTGTGATATAGCTACATATGTGTATGTAAATGTAGATTTATATAAATATTATGTCACTGCATGACCGTCCCTCTGCCCTGCACAGTGGGTAAGGGAAGGGACTGTATGTACTTAACATATATGTGTCAAGTACTGAAGAATATTCCTACCCCTGCATGTGCTCTCACTGTGTGTTTTGGGACTAGAAAACAAGAATGACTTCACGAGGAGCTCGTTCTGATGAAGCTCCAAATTGCTGTTTGTTATTTCACTGAGACCCAGTTTGAGGATTCTTGTGGTTTCCGTTGTGTACGACTGCCTCTGACACTGGACAGGGTCCCTGGTAGGCACAGACAGCACAAAGAGTATGTATGTCAAATGGTAGGTGGTGTTTTTAATTGGTAAACACTCCACACATGTATTGGTAGGTATCAAATGATAGGTATTGCTCTAGGAATCCTAATGTAATTTTTTGGTAAAGTTAAAATGATATACTTCTAAGGGTTTTCTTTCACTGGTAATAGGCTTTGCTTTATGCTACTTTCTTCGTAACTCTTGCAAAATGCTTATTGATTTTAGTCGGAGTTTTGCTGAAATATGGGCTAGGCAGGGAATGCTGCGTGAAGCCCTTTCTTGTCTTTGTGACAGAGTTTAGTCATAACACAAAGTACCTGAAGCTGCTGTGACTCATCCCATCCTGAGAAAAGAACGATTGGGATGGTATTTGTCCATTCAAGGGAAAACATTGCAAGTATTTCAATAAGTAGCCTATGACACCAGAAAAGATGTTAAAGAAGAGTTGATTTTTTTTTTTTTTTTCCTTGTTTAAGCATTAAAGAGGAGTGGACTTATTTTTGTCTTTCTTTAGGTTTGTGATTTGCATGAGCTAAATTAAGTATTAGCTTCAGTAAAAAACAGGAATATTTCTGAGCTAGCAGCACGTGTGTCTTCTAGGGAAGTCATTACGTTTTGAAAGTCTCATTATCCCTGAAAATAATACTGCAATTAGCAACCATTAATAAATATTGCATATTATTTATATAATACAGTCCTCCTGTATTGGCAGAAATAAGTTTTCAAAAAAGCTATTCATTATTGATGTTCAGTATTGTTAAGTAAAATTTTCTCAGTTATCCATAGGGTGGAATTAGGGACTCATTAGTACGTAATAGGTTGCCAACCCACGTCTCTAACAGCCACTGTGTGTTATTTACCCTTCTACACTGGTAGAATTTAAAAGTCCATTTGGAGGATGGTTTGCGTGGTTTTTAAGGCTGCTATTTTGCCTTTAGCCAAGGTCAGGCATTGAAGGTCATTCAGCTCGTTCAGATCTTGGCTAGCTACAGGGAAAAAAGGGATTCCTGGAGCTAGTGCAAACCTCAGGGTTTCTGCAGAACAACCCAGGACAGTCAGACATCAGCTTTTTTTAAATGCTTGTGAATCTGTATCTCACACAATGTTTATACAGCTTTGCAAGTGCATACTGTACATTTCAACCCATTTTGAGTGTCTGACTCTGTGTTTCCTTCAATTGATAGCCAGAGTTTTCAGGAATACTGCCCTTTGCCAATGCCCTGATAATCTGAATGTGAATGAGCATTTGTTTTCAAAGCCAATATTTAGACACGCAGCTTCTCATTTGTATGATACCCCGCCCCCCAAGGCCTATAATGGCTTTGTTTATAGCAGAACTCAGCCCAAACCCCTTGTCCTTGTCCTTCGCTATTGCTTGCTGCTGCTAATCCTTCCCTCTGAAACCCCTGCAGCATGCTGCAAGGTGTAGGTGTTTTGAATAAACAAACTCAGTAAGTGGAAGCAGTGTGTTTGCAAGATGTTTCCTTGTTTATTTAACCTCTGCACGACATAAATAAATCTGCAGTTCTTCACTGTCAGAAATCTGTCACATACCTGTATGATTTAAAAGTGTGAGTCTAGCCTTCCACTGTGAGTTACATGTGTTGAAATTGTGAAGGGACTCCTTCAAATGATGAGATGCTCTCATAGGTAACAGATCAGGAACTGTCACTTTTATAAAAAAAAATTTAAAAATACAATCCAAGTTCTGAATTTTGTTCATTTTTCTGCATAGCATCCTTCCTTCTTGTAACAGTGTCTGCACTTCTGTAGCAAATTCTCAGGCAGTCAAGTAAACAGCTGATTTTTCTTTGGCTGCCATTCATCAGATGACACGGAAACTCCAAATTTTGGAGAGCTGCATCTCCTCCACGTGCCTGAGTTACATCCCAGGTATTTTTTAGGCCCTTTACAATGTGGCAAGGCAGAGCAGGGCTCACGGCTGGCTGTGCCTGCTGACACCCGGGGTCTCTGGGCGCTCGCTGTTCCAAAGAAATAGTAAAGTGCAATTAATTATTAACATCAAGGCCTTGTTTGTGCCAACAGAGCTACATCCGAGCCTGCTGATTTTTGCATGAGATCCATTGTTTCTTGTCAGGAGGAGTATTTCCCTGGGAAAGGCTCAAGGAAAGCACGTGTGGCTAGAGGAACGTGAGCAGTGCGGAGGAGCCGGAGGGCTGAGGCATGAGACCGTGAGTATAGCTCTGCCTTTAGGCTTTCTCATTTTCAAGATAAAGGACCTCTATGAAAAAGAAATTTGGGCATTGGCCTTTGAGGCTATGAGAGTAGTTTGATGTGACGTTATTTTAAAATGGCCTTTATGCTTGTCTATAAAAATAAATAAATAAAACCTACGATCCGAGCCTCTAAGAGTATAGCAAAATAAATCATTTTCCGGCTCTGATTTATCTGTAACTGACTTCTGTGGTAATAGCGTTTCACCTCCTCTTCTTCTTCTCTCTTCAGCTGCACAGTTCAAGGCAACTGCCCACTAGAACTCCATTTGTGAGACTGCACACGCTAAAAAACGTGCGTTTCCAGCACGTGGCATTGTGTATTTCTGAATGGGATTTAGGAAAGGTAATGTCAGGCAGGTATCATCGTTTATCCAGAAAAGCACTTAGTTCCAAAATAGCTTCCTGTCAGTCTTTATTTCTTATTACTTAAGATTGAAATAATTTGTTGTCAAGATTAATTAGTTAACACAGTTCTTATGGACACTAATACAGATTCCCTTTTCCTGACATTTTCTCTCCGTGAGTGATAGTTATACATTAATTTTAATGACTGTAATGAGAGTGAGAGGCAGAAAAAGAGTGATTGTGCAGTGTGAACTGGAGATGTGATAAGCGTTCAAGGTGCTCTTAAACTTCGTTCATTTTAGGTGATGTTTTCCATGTTATGTCTGATATTAAGGCTGAACTCATGTTTAACTTACATTTTATTAAGTTACAAGTGTTTAATGCATTTCACCTAAAGTTTTAAATTTTAATTTATTTTTTGAACCTCATTAAGTAAATAAGCTTTTCATGGTGTATTAATTATGTAATGCTTTTCTAAGTGTCTAAATACCTAATTTCAGCACTTAAAAAAATACTATTCAAAAATACATTTAGTTTCTCCTGTGCCATAAATAATGTCATGTATCCAAGACTTCATTTTTCTCAACACTGTGATTAGTCCCTTTGTAAAGTAAACTTTAAATATTTGATTTAGTTTTCTATTTTTTGAGTTGTCTGGTAGGAGGATGCAAACATGGCACATATAAAAGATCTTTCATTTTAATTCAATTGCTAAAGATTTTCACTACACTATAATTATTAGCTGTTTGGCTTTTATTACCATCTCTAACAAGCAACTTCTACCACTGAGTCAGAGAGTATGTAACAGCAGAAATTACATCAGTGCCTGTCTCCTAGGTGTGCTTCCAGATCCATGCAAGACACTTTCATTGAGCTGATGGAGAGATTTTAAGGACCATAAAAGGAGATGTCAGAAAAAGCATTGAGTATTTAAAAGGAAAAAAAGGATATACAAAACTTCTTCCATGTCTTCTGAAAGTGAAAGCTGAAGAGTTTGCTGCCTCTTTACAGAACAAAAATGCTGCCAGCTTCACTTGACACTCCCTGGCTGGTGGAAGAAGGTCTGAAATACCTTCTGCACCCAGCTGGACAATACGCGGGCTATAGGTACTTGCTACTTAGGTCCATGGACATCGAAGATGAACAATTATGTCTCCATCAAATCTATGTTGGAAAATAAATAGACGATGTGCTCAAAAGTAATTAAAAGATATTTCCTTCTTTGAAGTAATGTTTGGGCTTTGTCCTGGTGCTTTTTTCCCCATAAAAGCCTGAGCTTCATTTCAGCCACTGTCTAACAGCAAGAGACGATTGTGCTTAAACAACATCGTAGTCAGCTGAGACTGTTTTTCACAACCCAGTACACAGGTCCCTGTATCCCTGTGGTCCTCCCTGTATTTATTACATTAATAAATGAAGATACATATTTATTCCTTTAAAGGTACAGAATAGTACAATTTGAATGGAGAAATCTGCTCTCTATTGACTTTGAGTTGACTGTGTTAGTCTTCATTTTTCAAGGGAAAAAAACCCCATGGATTTCATGCTTTTCTAAAGCATTTCTTTATATGATGATTTCACAGCTGAGTATATACCTTAGTGGACCATCCTTCTCCAAAGATGTGGTAGCAGGAAGGAAGAATTGCTGATCTACAGTAAATTTGAGTAAGTACCCAGTGATAAATAGCCCTTAACTGGGCCATAGTGAGTCTTTTCACAGCCCCCTTGGCAAAACAGTGTTGCAGTTTGGGGGAGTAAGTGATGCTTGGGGGTTAGCTGGGGTTGCTTTTCTGGTAATATTGTATACCTTTCCTGTTTGCTGTTCCCACCTTGCCTTATTAAGGTAGATCAATATATAGTAAATGATTATTGGAATTAACTATGTGTTATTCATGAGGTGTCATTGGTAATAAATGAATGCACAGTGACTCCATGGTTATAGCAATGTTTAGTTTTTTTGGTCAGTTGTCCAAGATAAAATATGTATTGTTTGGTCCCATGAGAAAGCCTACGAAGAATAAAATGTTCTTTCAGTTTTGTTCCACATGGTGTTGGAATTCATAAAGTTTGATTTCAAACAATTTAGAAGGGGTTATTCCAAAGGTTGCTGAGTTCATCCAGAGTTTTTCATTGTTTTCAACAGGTTATGGCTCCTCTTAAATCAAACCACAATGACATACACAACCTTGAAAGGTTTCTGTAAATTATAGCATTATAGGGAGGAAACACTCTTACTGTGGGGTTTTATATCTGATTTATTTACCCTCTCAGGAGAGTAAGATAAGTAGAATGACTTTCATATGCTGAGTCAAACAAGAAATATCCCAAACTTTGAATTGTTTTGCTCTTTGGCTACTTCTGATAATCACAGCACATATTTTTGAACCTGTTTAGGTCTCATAGCTCTTATCTGATAAATGTTATCTGTTGTGAAATAATGATCTTGGATGGATTTCATTGTATTGAAAATTTTGGGCTGAGTCCACTTGTGAGCCATTGCTCTATGTAGCACAGCTACAGTCATACTTTTGATTTGCTTTATAATGCTGAAGCTGATCACAGTTGTGATGTCCTCTCCTGGCTTCAGCAGTAGTGATGGAGCAAGTGTCTCTCTTGTCCCTGACAGTTTCCCCTGACTTTCTGCATGGGCCCTGCACACGGCCACCTCTGGACATTGCAGCCCAGCAGCTCTCAGTGTTTTGAAGTCAGGGCTGACTCTTTGTGGGTCACAGAACTGGCTTTTATCATGCTGCTCCAGTTCTTTTAAACAGCATTGGTTAATGCCTTTAATGGCCCATCAGAGGCCTTTTTGTGTAGACACATAGACTGGAATAATCAGTCTATCGCTAGCAGGGAAACACTTCTGAAATGAGCATCATAATTTCAGGTTTCCAGGAAGCAGATTTCAGAAGCTGTTAATGCTTTTAAAGATGCTGCCTCCGGCTCCTTTCCAAGTTGGCTTGACTTAGGCACTTGACCTCTGGCTTGGCTTTCCTGTTTGTAAAAGGAAAAGAGCAATAACTGGTTTACTTGACTTTCGTGTGATGATCTGTTCTTTGTTATTTTGTTGTCCAGTAGAAAACACAGTCAGTCTGATGAATTTTGCAACAGATATTGCAAGAAATAAGACTCCTCCTGCTGAAGTTTTTTTATTCTTTTTATTGAAAGCTGATGAGAAATAATATCTGTGCCTCTTGTTATACTATTTTATATGTGGATAAAATTCTTAATTTTCATATGAAATCCATCAGCTTGCAAATGATAAAGAATAGTCTAGGTCTCTGTTCCTGCTCTTGGTAACATCTGAGGTGAGCTTTGACTGGGAAGGAGGAAACACTTTTCCCCACCTTGTTAACCCCCACACATGCTACAAAATCAGCAAAATGGTATTTATCCTCTCCAGAGAAGGCCACGTGGCCTTTACCCAGTCCTTGGCAACCTTTCCTATGCTGCATGCAACCACAGCTTTTTTGCCTTCTATATTTGAAGCTTTGTCTAAAATATCTTGTTTTTCATTTCAATGGTCCTGTGTCCCTTTTGCATTATGTGAGCCTTTACAAAAAAAGTATCAAAAATGTGGTGAATAGTTTAGTTCCAAATATTTTATGGAGTATAAAATATGTTTCTATAATGTAGAGCTATTTTAGAAGGCATATTAACATTTTATATAGCGTACAATGTATGAAAGTAATGGTCCAATTATTTATGTGGCAAGACGTCCCTGAAAATTTTCATATCCATGCTGACTGTTTTAATAAGGTACTAAAAAATACTATAATCCTCTGACACTAATGCTTTTCCTGGTAACAGTCCTCAGTTATATCCATACTACAGTTTACTTTAACATCTTCATCAAATCTGTTTTTTTAAGGTTTTAAGCAAGTAATCTTAATGTAATTAAATGGCAACATTAAATCATTTTTTTTTTTTTTTAACACCAGCTCTCTCACAATGAGAACTGTAGTAACATAACAGCAAATGACAGGGACATGCTGTAGATATTACTCCATATGCTAATACCTCTGAGAAGCATATTTATCCAATGAAATGCATACATTCAGGATTGGGCCCATTTTGAGCATGTATTGTATTCAGGGCATTTTCACTAGAAGGAGTATCAGAAAATATAAAAGGTAGCCTTTTTTGTCAACCTGGCCTGCTGGTCATATTACATTATGAAAAGATCACATGATTTTTTAAAAAGTCTTTTCAAGCATTTTCAACAATTTGGAAGTTGCGTTATGGTGAATGTCTTTCTCCATGCAGCAATGGGCATTTTTGTTTGTTTATTTTATTCATAGCTGGATAAGCACCTTCCATCTGTTCAGAGGAGATAAATGCAGATGTTTTGTTTGAAAGTCTGAACATATTAGCCATGAGAAAAGCCACATGTTAAACTGAGGAAATACTTTTAAGGCTGCCCTGATAAATGCAGAAAGCTAGTTTTTGTGGAGGTGCATTTGTTTGACAGCAAGCAAATGAATAAATAAATGAAATAAAACCAGTATAACCCTTCCTGAAATGTAGTAGGTACTGATAGATGACAACAAAATGGTTTTGAAATGTTCTGAAAATTAGTTCTTTAAGTTCCAGCTTTAAACAGTAAAATGGGGGAAACACTTTTTTGTTGTGAGGAAAAAAAAAAGAAATAGCTATTAAATAGTGCTGTCAAATTAAATAGATGCTACGTTAGTTTTCAGTAATCAATCTGTAAATCTAAGACAAAAGATGAGCTATGATGTTATTCTCATTAATGAATATCAATGAAAACTGAAGCAGTTTTATATTACTGATAAAGGCAAAGTAAATTAAACACCTACAGCTAAATTAGCTATGGAAGGAGTCTCCTTTTGCACTGTCAGAATGAGTTGTCTATGAATAAGGCAATTGCAAAGTTATCAATTGGCCTTTTCCCTATTGTCTTTGATGTTAACCTACTGGTAAGCAGGACTTGGCAGGGTTTATATTAAGTTTAGAAAGGACATAGACTTAAAGTGAGGAAAAAAGGAAAGAAGTAAGAGAGAACTGTTACTGACGCCAGACTGCAGGGAAGCATCTGGAAGACATGTGTCATTTCTCTAATCTGCAAGAACAGGAGTAAAGATCCTGCCATGAGGCTGGTGTCATGAGTGACTACCTGGGAGGGAATGGCAAGGGCTAATTATCAACGGGGGTAAGGGGCAAGAGAATCCCAAACTGTATTGCAGATGTAGTGCTGGGTACTGACTCTCACTCAAGTTCTCCTTCCCTGGTCACCCTTACAGAGCAGCGAGCTAGTGTGGGGTACAAGGGAGCTGTAATTCCAGTGGAAAAAGACTTTCCCACATGAGCACAGTCAGTGCCATTGGTTTTATCTGTCACTATCAGGAAATCTGATGACGGGACTGACAAATGAATATGGGAGGTGGAAACAGTTTTCTGTGCTTCTCTCATGACCCCCATGTGGTTTTAAAAATGTCTCTCAGAAACAGCATGGCAGCACAAATTATCTACATGTCTGAAAGGGGCACACCACCAACCTTAATGACATTTTAATCTTTCTTTGGTCTGAGCTAGCACACTGCGCAGTACGAGGAGATGCTCGTCCCTGCCTGGAACCCTGGACAAGAAGCAGAAGTAAGAATTAACAACCAGACTCCTCTTTTGTAACACTCAGCTGTAGTTTTTTGCATGCTTTCTTTTGCCTAGACGTGTTACATGAAATGCTGATTGGTGCCATGCACCAATTAGAAAGTAAAGACCACAAGTCTAGTTCCTACAAAAACTAATTTTGCGCATGGATAATTATCATCATACTGGATTTACTCTCCTTAGAGCAATTAGTCAGCCTGCACAGAAAAAATAAAAATCAAAGACCGTCTCACAAATTCTATGCCCATATATAAGCAAGTCGAATTAACTGCACACAGGAGTTTTAGTGTCTGATTCAAATAATTTTTAAAATTTAATGAGCTTACACCTGTGCCACCTGTGTGCTTAAGCACTTGTCCCTTATACAAATAATTTTTGTCTTCAAAGTCCAATCAAGTAACGCATCGTCACGCAGGAGTGGCATTTCTGGACAAGCTGAATTTTAAGCAATCTTTGTTTAACTGATATTTTAGGGAGATTTACCCACACTTCTGAAGACAACACTGTTTAATACTGAACTAGTTAATTTAGGATTGCATAGTGAATGTTTTTTTTTTCTTTTTAGGCTATTATGTTGTATGTAGTTACATCATAGTTTATACTGTTTTTTTGGATGAAAGTCTGCTCCTGAAGTAATGTAAGAGTGTGCCTACTAAAAACAAATGCATAACTTCACTTTTATGATGGTAAGAGTGTGTAACTGAGGTAAGTTCATAATATTGTCCGTTATGAAAAAGAAGTGCCATTTCAAGAAGTATTTAAATGAGAAAGGTAGAAGGAGGAATATTAAATTTAATCTGGTTTAAAAAAGTTAAAGGCAGGAAAGGGAGATAGTATGAAATATTGGTTGGTCTAAATACAAGAGATCTTATTCTTAGGATATACAGCTGTTTCTCTGAATGTGGGGCATGAAACTACTCATAGCTATCTGAGTATGAACTATAGCAGCTGTACAAGAACTAAATAAGAACGCACTTCCATGCTTATAAATTTAGTAAATTTTGCAAGGTTTTGCTTCGTGTGGAAATATATGAACATCCCTGTGTGACTTACACATGCACACGATAAATTAGCACTAGAGTCCATGGCGGCAAATAGAGGGTTCCTGTATGACACACAGTTTTCATGTTCTTTAATACGGATGTTTCTGTAGTGACTCAAAGTACTACTGGTGTTAGAATAATAAAACTACAGTCCTGTGCGTTGTGAATTACTTTAAATCTACCTATGGGGAAAAATTAGAAGTTATAACGTTATGGGAAATGATTTTCTCTTGCTTTTCCTGTGGAGTAACATTCAAATGGAATCTGAAACTCCACAGATTACATAAAACATCTTAGCAAACACCAATGTAATTTTTGGCAGCTGTAAGTATAGAAACCTTGGGTAACTTGTAAAAATCTATGTGCAAGTTTAATACAATTTTAGAAAAGTGTCATGTTGGCTATAATTTTGTGAACTTCCCCTAAGGGTTTTCCCTCTATTTCAAATAAAATGTTCTGATTTCTGTAGCTTTACAACAAGTTAGCACAAATTCAAGGAGATTAACATCACAGCCATTTGGAGATCCCAATAATTTTTTAGTTTTCCATAATACTTTTACATTGGAATCTGGCTGTGTAAATTTTTCTTGTCAATTAGCATACAACTGGCTGCTTTAATTACTAGTAAATATAGTTATTACTAGATTATTGATGATAGTTTTTCCCTTTATTTCAACCATGATGTTGACCATAAAAAAAAAAAGCCCAAATCAAGGATTTGAAACTACCCTGAAACGCTGAGTGTGTGTTTGGTGCATTTGTTTCTTAGACCCCTTTTTGTGGGCTTTAATTAGATGTCCTAAATATGAATAAGTGTTTTGCCAGAAGAATTCGCATGAATACCATCAGCAGAAAACTAGCTTGGTGTGGCAATATATGATTTCATCTGGTGAAACACTGGAAAGCTTTAAATGTTTAAAAGTGTTCATAATTTTAAAAGCAATATTTACAAGTTAATTAGATAACATTACCTTTGCCTCACTTAAGTTCCAGAATAAATACTAAATAGTAAAACTGTAGATTTCAAAGAAATGGGGGAACACATCTCCAACAGGTAACGTCCAACCCTGATATGCATTCTCTGGCTTCATAAAAATTTCATGTTTTTCACCTGTATTTTGTTTTTGTTGGCACTCTTACAGTTTCAGCTTGCTAGCTCCATAAGGGGGCTTGATTGATTTTTATGCTAATCCTAAATGAAAGACAGCTGTTGTACCCACTGGCTTCAATAAAGCTAATCCAACTCATAAAAATCTTGTAAACAGCCAGATAATTATGTTACAATTTAGAAGGGATTTCATCTTGTAAGGTGCTTATAACCCTGAAATGCTCATGGTTCTCATGGGGTTTTTTTGTTTGTGTTGGTTTCTTTTTTGTTGGTTTTTTTTTTTAAGGTTAATGAACACCTTCAGATGGGTATTTGTGGGGATTTGCACCACTGTCAACACCGCTGCAGCGAGGGGTGGGATGGAGGTCCTGCCGAACTTCATGTTGCTGATGGAGGAAGGAGTTATGCAGCATGTGAGCAATGTGATGGGAGAGCTTTTCTACCTCAGTCTCTTCCAAAGGAGGAGTTTCCTGATGGGGTCAGAGGCAAGTATCCCGTCACTTTGGGTTCACAGCTGTTGGCTGACATTGCCAATGAATTAATGCATTTGTGTACAAATTGCAGCATTACCCCTCTGCCCAGCTTTCCTGTTTTGCATTACGGCTGAGATGGGTGTCAGCAGGGGCACGGCCGGGGGGACTGCTGCTGCTCAGCCCAGCCAAAGCTGAGCGAGCAAGGCCGTAACGGAGGGAGATTTTTATAGCGGCACTCTAAATTTGATTTGTTTGCATGAACATTGTATAGAACAGTGGTTGTTCTTTTATTAAATACTCGTAGCCTTAGGGGACAGTTTATACAACATTATTACACCTTATAGTAATAAGTCAATCCTAACCATTTTCAAATGATGAATGGCAGTTTTTTTGGCATATCCAGAAAAAAGCATTATGCTGTTCATCCACCAACTAATTATCACTATTTGTATCTTTACAAGATTCACACGCGTACCTCTGCACAAGGTCCTTTTTACTCCATCTAAATAAGTATGCGTTCATGTGAGCACATATTAACTGCCAAACACAATACTGAACGCAGAATTAGTTTCTTCATTTAATACATGCAACAGAATTAAATTAAACCTCAACATAAGCAGGGCAGACTTTAGTTATTAATCCTCCCATGAGCAACTATAATTATTTTTGCCAGCACTAATTTCATTTGCATATGTATTGTTAAATTGCAAATCACAGTGAACCAAGAAGAGTTTTTGTATGTTTAGCTGAATTAAGCAGTGCTGCTTAAGCGCATTGACTATGGTAGCTAAAGTGCTAATTTAAAGTGGGAAAAAAAGCAGCAACGTGCTTACATAAAAAGGCATATTAACAACTTTGAGTATTTTCTGATTTCTCCGTTGTTTGCAAGAAGTTTCCCAGGGCAGATTGTTGTCCTACACATGTCACATACTACTAATTTTGATAGTCAAGATCAAAGGTGGCCTGGATGAATGAACAGAGCTCAGTGTATGTGTTCAAATCCAGGAAAACTAATTACAAAGCATTTGTGATTTTTTTTCCCTCCCCCCCCCCCCCCCCCCCCCCCCCCGAAGTTCAGCAATACCAATGAAAAATTCATACAACTTTCTGGAGAGGACTGACTAATTAAGTTAACATTAGTCTGCATGAACACAGATTTGGGGATTCTTATCACAGAAATAGCTCATTAATAACCCCACTTATTTTACGAATGCGAGTAGCTGGAATCAATACAGGAGGTACTGGATCTGAAAATCTGCAAAATAAATGAAACAGTTCCGTTTTGTTCATACGCTGTGCTCTTGTTCGGTGAAAGCCTGTGGTTCAGCATGCTAATGGAGGTTCATTTGCTGCCATCGGGACTCAGGATTTAAATATTGCTCTAGAGCCACCCTGGCAAAAATACCTCCCAGAAGTAGCTCGTTAGCGTTGCTTGTCAGGGTGTTATTGTACATGCCTTTTACATGGGCTTCAAAAGGCTGTGATGAACTGATTTCTCTCCGAATCTCTTTTGTATTATTAGAACAAAAATAATAGTAAAAATTGTTAATGGCTTCCCTGAGGCATGATCTGTTCTTTTGCAAACTTCAGATACAATATCTGTAAGAGGTATAAATGAACAGCAAGTACGTTTGTTTAGCTGAGCCACATTTTACCCATTGTTCAATTTATTTGCCAGCTTCTGATCCAAGTACATTGTAGTGAAGAAAAGGTGGAAGAAGCTTCAGTGCAGTATGTCAGGAAAATATTCCTAGTTAGTCTACAGCAATGCAATAATTACTTCTGTGGCATTTCAAAGGTGGTATTTATTTTAATAGGTGAAGGCCACGCATTGACTGAGACTGTGAAACTGGGTTCATTTCTGCACCAGATGAATAATTTTATCAGTTTACTTCAAAGCCAGGTAATGTATTTATTTCTAGATTTAACTTGTAGGCACCAGTATTGGAAACTCATTGCAACTCATTCTGGATACTTAAGTGGCCCTTGTGATTTTACTGAGAAAAGACATGGAATAAAGTTACAAATATGCAGGGCAGTTTGTGGGCTAACTTAAACCAGAACTCCAAACAGGCTAATCTAATTTTCATTTCACAGAGTTTTATTAAAAGAGGAAGTGGCTGAAGAAAGGGTTTTCCAATTTTAATGGAAATTAGCAGTGTATTTTTTTTTCTGTGAAGATATGATTAAGTTTTTGGTTTATCAAAGTACTGACCTGACTTTTCATTTTTTTCCCTGAGAGCTTTATTTTTAAAGCATTGAAGAATTTAACAGACTTTCAATTACTGTTCTTCAGAATACGCACTTTGGAAGGTTCAGAGCTGGAATTTACGATACCAATTCAATCCTGGTAGTTTTTGAACATAAAATAAAATAAAATTAATTCATCATAAAATTTGTTAGATGTGCCTTGGGCTGTACATGACTTCAGGTGTGGTGGTTTTATTTTTCATTTGCTCTTCAGTTGCAGATAGAAAATAAGTTTTATAGGACTTGGCCTCACATTGTGTGTGCTTGTTTCTGTGCTGATATGGAACACATGACTGTCGGACAATAGACACGAGCCAAATTTTCATTTGGGCCAGTGGATGGGACACAGGTTTCCACTACAACTTTTTAGAAAACTTAGTTCTGTGTCTTTTTGCTTTGTATTGCAAATTATTGTTACAGACTTGGCTGACACAGTGTGTCTTTTTTTTGTTGGCAATAATTATTGTTGTAAGCCAAAAAATAAAGTACTGACATAAATACACTCAGATGGTTCTTCCTTTCCCTCTTTTTTCACAACTTAGTTTTGCATGTTAAAATTGTCACTACCAGTTGTGTGTTTACAGGCTTTGAATTTTCCTTATGTTGCGGTAGGAGAAGCAATTTTCATAATTTTTCTTGGGATTTGCCTAGAGAATTACTATGTGACAGACAAGGAAGGAACAGTTAAAGAAGGAGGTGGGTTGACTAGTATCTGTTTACCTTTGCCCAGCAGCAGTGCAAGGTGGGCTGTCCAGCAAATAATTTGGTATTGTTTCATTTCCACTGCTCTGCATAGAAAAAATAATCAGAAATCATGAGAAACTTCTCACTTTCCGCCTCGCTCCCGCTGCATCCTTTTCTGTTCATATACACATAAGTATGAGCACACTTTCTTGGCAGTGAGATATTTGTAACGGAGAGCTGGCTGAGATCATTAGAGGAATACTTGCCATACGCAAGCAAAAGTAATAGCCTCTCAAGAAGTGTGAGAAATAGAAGGGGTTTTTCCTCCCTTTTGATGGACCCATGAGACTCACATGGATGCCTCTTCAGTTTTTCCTGATGATCTTTATTTTTGACAATCAATTTCAAAACTTAGCTCGGTTTGCTTATCTCAATGACTACTTAGAGTAGTTCTGAGGATAAAAAATTGTCATGTGCTGAAAAGATGTGACTGGGGTTTACTGTTGCAACACTGCTCACAAAACTTCTGCAAAGTACCCGTATAGCACTGCATCCATTTAGCAGTGTGATGCTGAAACACTTTGACCTTAAAAAATTATGAAAATATGCATGTTAATAAGGGAGAAGTTGTCAAGAAATAGGGAGGAGAACTAGGAAGCAGCAGTATCTCAAAGCCACAGCTAGCAGTTTCACAAGGCTTTTTTCTTGCTCAACAGGGAGAGTGAAATAAATTGATTTAATAATGGAAATCTGTTTTTTCAATAAGAGAGCTCAGAAGGCAGAGGACAAGAAAAGGGAATGATCAACATAATTTCTTAATTCATAGCATTTTAGGCTCATTCCTTTTTACAAATAACAAAATGAAGTAACATTTAGAGCTGCTGAAACTGAATCAGAAATAAGTTTCATCCTCAAAGAGTTTGGTTCATGTAGTTATAAATGATCTACCTGTTTTGCATTTAAATCTGAGCTCTTTTTCAGCGCTGTACAACTTTCTACATTTAATATTGAACTCTTGATTTTCCAGGTTATTTCTAAGCAAAATCCACTGTATTTCTTCAGTTTCTTTAGTTAGCTTTCCTTAAGTTGCTGAAAACATTTAACTTATACATGGTGTTTCTTTCTCTCTCCCTCAAAAAAAAAATGTTGCAAGTGAGAAAAGAACACAATTTCATTTTTAATGCAAAGGGTATATAAAGGAAAAAATTCCCAGCACTCCCTTGTCATATTTGCACTTTCTGTAAAGTACTGTATATCAGATTGACCTTGGGCTAGAATAGGAAATGCAGAGCAATTATTAACAATGTGGGCATCAATGTAATCTTTCATCAAGAAACAAGAAAAAAAGGAAAATAAAGAACTTGGCTTAGTAGGTTTTTATAAATAGATATTTCAGAACGGTGCTCTGTAGCACTACAGACAAAAACAAGTTATAAAGGACATCTCATGAATGATTTTACTACATAGCATAGAAAATGTAGTGTAAAATTACATATGTCAAGTGTAACCTGTATGTATGTGTATATGTGCACATGTACCCTCTGTCTTAGGATGCGAGATCTGGAATTTGCCCTTTTGATAGCATTTTACTCTGAAAATATCTGAAAGGTCTCAATAGCTTTTTCACCCCTATATATAGGGACTACAAATATATGAAAAAGGAAGTCACAAACAAAACAGCCACATTTAAACTTGAATATGCAATTGACTTCTAGCTTGTTTTGTTGTGTGATGAGCAGTGAAATGTAAAAATGGGTGTAGAGATGATGCAAGAAAGTTTCCAAAATTTCGTATACTTTTTAAGAAATATCAAAGTAGAGATAATTTGCACAGGGGTGGGAAAGGCCCCCTTATCCCAGAAAGAAACATTTTGAGCAAGGAAAAGAAAACAGTTGCTGGAGGTGCTGGTATTAGGAACACAGGAACAGATTTAACGGGTCAGACTGAAGCCATGCACCTCCTTGGCCCAGTGGCCAGCAGCAGTTGTCCTGGGAAGTGGGGAAGTATCCAGCAGTGCTTTCAAGTGTACACTCCCAGCCTCCAGCCATTCGGTTCTGAATTTGTGTGGACTGAGGATTTCAGGCTTCTTTTTAGTTTCTGATAATGATTTCTTCTAGCTCTGTCAGCAGCTCAGCTGCAGCCTGCTCAGGAGGAGAAGGGTGAAGTATTGCCATTAAAAACATATTGCATTTCAAGAAGACATGAGAGTTGTGGCCTGGTTTCGGCTGGGATAGAGTTAATTTTCTTCATGGGGACATGGATGTTTATGAAAAACGGCAGCTATGAGCAGAATCTCCTTAGGCTCCATTGCTCCCGAGGCACTGGGCTGACGATGGTATCTATCAGGCCTTTAAGGGATTAAGAAGCAGGAATGGGCAATAGCCGTCCTTGCTCTGCTTCCTCACATCTCAAATTAGCTGTGCTGTGCACATTGCAACTTTTCTGTTTTTTTTGTGGGTAAGTACAATAGTGTGCTCACCTCCTCTAGCATTAACTCTGTGAGAAAGGAAACAAATGGGCCAGGAACTGGGCCAGGTGCAGCAGGGCAACTTTGATTTTTCTGATTTTTTTTTTTTTTTTTCCTTTCTGTGCCAAGGAGAAAGAATATAAATGAAAACTAAGTCTTAGAGGTGCCTGGAAGATGGGTTTGACCTAGATATTTCAGAATAACCATAACTGGGATATTTTACATGTAAGTTAACAAAAATATGGCAATACAGAAATCTATCCTAATTGGCAACCTAGATGGTGATGTAGGAAGCTTGCAGAGAGATTCAAAGTGAAACCCCACTACAAATACAGTGGGGACAGAGAGATTTGTCAAATTCAGCACAGCTGAATTGAATTCACGTGTGTTTTCTGCCTAAAAAAAATTTCTATGTTTTGGTCAGACTGTCTCCATCCATCTCCACAGTGGGAGAACTACAAGAGGTGGAGTAACCCTTGGAGTAACCTTTCCAATACTAGCAGTAGTTCAGTACAAATATCCAATAATTCTTCCTTTTGCCTGCAGAATCAGCAGATGGGAATGGCTCAGCCCTGGTGTGAGAGCAGCAGCATCTGGAGTCTTCCTCTGGGTAGATCGGGAGTGTAAGTGTAAGTATAAGATCACAGCAAGGATGGCAAGCTATTGTTAAATGACCTAATTACTGCTTCACAGGAGGGTTTGCAGTAGTGTTTGAAATAATCATCATTGATATTTGTTTCAGTGTCAGTATGATGGTAGGTAACTTTTTGAGTGCTTTGTTTTAGCTTTGGCAAGGCAAATATGAATGTAATTTTTCACTGGACGTTTTCTGCACAAATCATGTTACGTGAATTCCCTTCTATGCTCTGGGATGACAATACTACTGTCAGTATCTCCAGGATGTGTTTTTGAACAATATTCTTAGAATCTCCAACAAGAAGTGAAGTAATACAATAATGCTGATTTTAAACTTCTGTTTCTTCTCACTATCCACTGCTACTGTAATTAAGGTAATGGAGCAAGAATCCATTAGTAGAAATGTTTGTATTTGTCTGTCAATCAGTCCAGTTCTACCATACTGGGTCGAAGTCCACCATGGGGTGACTTTGGATTTACTTTCAGCAGAAACTGATGTGCTAAAGCAATGGGAAGCGTGCAAAGACAAAGATTAGCATCCGGCTGCCTGCCTTTGTCAGGCACATCGTACTCTGAGTGCAGAGCAGATGTCCCAGACGATGCATGTGGCCCAGGGTTCGGCTAATCACCAGCACATGTCCCCTCTGGAAAAGACAGGTGGTATCAAAGCCTATGCTTTGCCGGATACTTTCTTTGGGAACAGCCCTGGAGGCAAAATGTGCATCTGCTGGATAGGTCTGTCTTTAACAGCACCTGTTATCCTTCCCAATGCCAGCTCATTTCTCCAGGGACTTTTCTGATGCAACCTGCTCTGCATCGTTAGGTTTCACTGCTGACTCCACAGTCTGTTCTGACTTTCTGCCTTCTCCAGAACTTTCCCACCAGTTCCCAAAGTTTCAGCAAAGAAATCAGCAGAGCCTTAATTAAAAATTTTAACAGCTAAAGTGATAGTGAGTGCCTCCCCTACCCCAGAATGAGTTGCTTTTAAAGTTTAACTGAACTTTAGCTGCTCTTGTAAGAGGCCTTGTATATATATGTGAATCACAATATTTTGTAGGAATGAGTTGTTATTTTGTGTTGTTTGACACACCATTACTCCACAACATTGAATGTACAGCTTTTCTGTCACCTTTATCATCCATTTTTAGAACTGAACTTTCTTATGCACGTCGCCTGATGTGCAGATGGAAAGGTACAGGACAAGAGTCTGCTTCTTTGAGCTGAATACCGCAACAGTTCATTTTTCATTCAGGAGTTGCAGCATCTAGACAACACTTTGTCTAGACAGCTCAGCTGTCTCTATCAAGGCTGGTTATACTATATGTCAGGTAGCTCTCCTGTGTTATTTCTAGGTGCAAGAATAATAATCACTTGTTATTTTTTTGCCATTATAAAATCAGATACCAAATAAGACTGTGTGCCCAATTTTGAACATGCTCCTTCATTCATCTCCCCTGTTCAAGACAGTATGGGCTGCTTAAATTCAGCACACAGGCAGCTGGAAGGCTCTGGGCTTTCCAGTCAGTAAATCCACATCCTATTGCCTCCACTGGACCCCGTGAGCACATCTCCTCTGAGTGGCCTCTGCGGTGGCCTGGCTGCATGAAACAAGCCCATCGGTGAGCCCACAGCGTCACCTTCTTTCTTTGGGAGTGTCAGAGACGGACGTTATTACCCTTTTCACTTTTGCATGGAGTGGTAATTTTTCATCTTTGCTTTATGCAGCAGGAAATTTTATAAGACTGAAGATGTCTTCAGCATCATTGCAGAAAATAGTGGTTGGTAACAAGGTGTACCAGTCTGTAGTACCCCAATTGAACAAATTGCATATTTCATGTCCTGCCATTTCTGTGACTATAATCCTTTTCTTCTGGATTTCTAATCAGGAAGATGTGTTTTAGGTGCATGTATTTTTTGTCAGATATAGTACTGAAATATGAGATAAATGTATTGAATATTTATGGTCTTTGAATATATGGTCAATGAGTTGGATGATCTGTGCATGAATCTGTTTTGAAATTTTGGTAAATAATGCAAATTTCATTGGAAACATTTTTAGTTAAGAGTATATTTAAGCACCTCTTTAAGTGTATCCTTTGAATCAGGGCCTTGAAGATTAGCACTTTTAAAGGGGAAAAAATACTGATACTTTTTCTAGGAGAGAAGCACTAAAAATAGGACTACAGGTTGGATATCAGAGTTGTGCTGTTTGAAACCACAAAGTTACATACTTGTAACTGCTCTGTGGACAGTGGAAAGCCCAAATGCTCTGTCTGTAGAGGTTTCAATCATAACTTTATCCAGTTAATTTGCTCAAAGCAAAAGGTTTAAAGTCTAGAGAAGCCCTGTTATTTAATTAAATACTTCCCTTCTATATTTCTGCCCATAAAGTGAATTTAAAATTAAAATAAGAACCACCTTATTCTTGTCCCAGAGCTCTAAATTGTTTCTAGAGCTTCTGTCTTTGAAGTATCATGACACTGGGGAACCAATTAAAACACAGTTAACCAATCTGTTTGAATGGTTCAAACACAGACTTAGTGTGGGACTCAAGCAAACTTGGATGAGAGCACCTGGTGATTTTAAGGAAAAAGGGGAGGGTTGGGCAAGTGAAAATAAATGAAAATAATATTGTGCATTAAGGTCCTATTTCATTTCAGGTGCTTAAATATTTATAGTTATTGATTGTTGGCACTTGGATATGTTTACCCTGTGTATTCAGCTGCCCCATATTGCAGGCTGCTTCCAAGCAAACATCCAGTAATCCTGCTAGTCTTGTCTGCATAAATGTTTGACTGTAAAACTGATGTGCAGTTGCACATTTAATACCCCAAAGCTGTTTGCTGAGTGGGGAATTGTTCTCAGGCTGCTTTGGGGAAGTCTCAGAGCTCTCTCATCTTTTTTTTCCTTTTTTTTTTTTCTTTTTTTCTTTTTTCTTTTTTTTTTTTTTTTTAAATGCAAAAATTGTTTCACTGGTATTGTGGTTTAACTAAGCACCATACAACCACTTGCTCACCCTCCCCTCCTCGCAGTGGGATGGGGGAGAGAATCGGGGGGGAAAAAAAAGTAAAACCCATGCGTTGAGATAAAGACAGTTTAATAGGACAGCAGAGGAAGAGGAAATAATAATAATAGTAGTATTAATAATAATAATAAATCGTAAGAGAATATACAAAACAAATGATGCACAATGCAATTGCTCACCACCCGCCGACCGATGCCCAGCCTGTCCCTGAGCAGCGATCGCTGCCCCCTGGCCAACTCCCCCAGTTTATATACTGAGCGTGATGCCATATGGTATGGCATAGCCCTTTGGCCAGTCTGGGTCAGCTGTCCTGGCTGTGCCCCTTCCCAGCTCCTCACTGGCAGGGCAGGGGAAGCTGAAAAGTCCTTGACTGGTGTAAGCACTACTTAGCAATAACTAAAACATCAGTGTGTTATCAACATTATTCTCATCCTAAATCCAAAACACAGCACTATACCAGCTCCCAAGAAGAAAATTAATTCTATCCCAGCCAAAACCAGGACAACCAGCAAGTCATTATATATCCTGAACTGCCTGTGAGTAATTCTGTAATAAACACTGTTGGTAAGCAGCCACACTAAGAGGCACCCCATTGCCCACAATGAAATAATAGCAAACTTTCACTGACAGAAGAGCCAAGCATTCATCCCAAAGCAATAGGTTCAAGAATCAGCAAATACAAATTAAAGCATTTTGCTTCTGCATTTGTTTATTGTGTTAAGACATTTATTTATAAAGTTTTCTGTTTATATTTAAAATCTCAGTCCTATATACAATTACACACATATTTACACATGAAAACGAAATGCAACTGTGGACAAGAATAAAGATTATCACAAAGAAAAAGAATTGTTTTCAAAAATTTATCCAACCTTAACTTTTTATGGCAGATGAAGGAAAGCAAAAAAAAAACCCCCAAAACTCTGAACTCTACTTTGTTGTATATGAGCTGATTTTTATTCCTTGGGACCTTTGGCAGACCAAGTAAGAAGATGCACTGACATTAACTCTCTTGTATTGAGTTTTCTCATGTTCCTAAGGTGAAGTAAGAGCCTACACCCCTGACCCTCTTCACAAAGAGCCCACACATGTTGCAGCAGACAGTGGCTGGATTGTGAAGCACCATCCTCACTGTCTGAAGAGGGGACAAGAAGACTCTCACAGTTAATAAACTGTTCTTTTGAAACCTCTCTACCACCGCTACAGTGCAAAAATGACCTTAAAGTACTCATAAACTCCAGAGCCATAACTCAGCTGAAATGTGTGGCAATCAAGAGCTCCAGTTTTTTTAACAGTAAGCTGTAGTTGCTTGATCACATCACTTTTAATTACCTCAGAATGAAAGGAAAGTTATTTTTAAAAAAGAAAACCCTTTTCTCTAGCTGAAAACTTTCTCCCAAGCTCTAATTCATGGTTTGAATAAATAGAGCCTCTAGATCAGAGCTCATGTGTATGCATCTGCTGAGTGAGGGAAGAGGGGAATGGTTTTGAACTGGAAATCAACTGAGCTTTGATATCAACTCTATATACTCTCTTGCCTTCAGTTTAATTTCAGTATGTGCTATTATATAACGGCCAGATTTGGAAGATCACTGGAAGTAGAAAAATACACGTGAAACTAACAAATATTAAAGGTAATATTGCATTAAAGATAATTGTGACCAAAGACGCTTTGCAGTACCTGGCCAGGAGAAGGAGATGCATGATCCAGGGACTGAGTCACTTTTAAAGAGGTTGAAAATGAACAACTAACGTGAGTCAAATGTTTTCAGTTTTTGTTCTTCAATGACAGATGTATTTGTGTATATTTAACTTTGGACTTGATGTAAAAATTACATAAGCTTTTCTAATTTTTGCAGGAGTCAGCTTTTGAAGCAAAAATAGCTCCCGTACTTTTATGCCATTTTAATTAACATTGTTTATTTCTCTAAAAAGTGCAAAAGCCTGCGAAGTGTCTGTCATCAATGCTAAACTACCTTTCTTATATTCTTAAATAGAGGTGTAAATGACAGAGAGAGCCTGTCTTTTGTTGGTAGGAAAATGTAACCCAACAGGAATTTGAATTTAACCAACATATAGATTACACCTACAACCAGCTCTTTTAGCTTATACAGTATTTTTTCTCCATCTGCTTCTGAGGAAGGGAAAGGCAGAGCGGGTGCTGGTTTGTTTTTGTTGCTGTTTAGCTCATGTGAGAGCAGACTCTGGTTCCTCCAGGTTAGATATTCATCTATCAAAGCAGACAAAATTAATATTCTTTTTTAACATTTAGAATTTAATGTAGGGTTAGAGAAGGAATATCATCTCTCTGGTGCTGTAGACATGGAAGCATGACTTGGACAGGAATTTCAGCATCCCCTGGTGGAAACCCTTTGCTGGATGCCCATATTCAGTTGCATATGTATGGTGTCTTGGCTACGTACGAACATGGGGGCTTCCATCTGCTTGGATGGCATGCTGCCTGTTCAGCATAAATTGTTCATGGTTTTAGCCCCGAATATAGGGATTTCTAAGGACCAAGATGGCACCGCAGTGTCCCTGTGCCCCTTGGCCTATGCAGAACTGTAGGGACAGGGCTGGGTTGTGGCACGACCTAAATATGAGGGTGGAGAGAATAAATCTGATGAGGGGTTTGTAAATATTTCACTGGAATACTTCTCCACTGATTGCTAAATTTCCACTCCTGGTTATGCTGCACAGGGAAAGTACATGGTCTTTTTGTGGTAGCAGTAAAGAAAATAAGCAAAACTTTATAATTCTAAACTGAGGAAATAAGATCTGAAAATCCTGGAAATGCTACGTACACTCAAAAAATCCAGGGTACCATTTTTATACTTTTCTGATTATTGCTGCACTTTAAGATGCTATCATTTCACAAGTCTAAATTGATGATAAGTAGATTAAGGGATTTCCTACCACCTGTTGAGCTATTAGAAACAGCAGATGTTAGGTAATTCTGGAGATATAATTCTAGATTGAAATTTAAAATTCTTCATTTATTTGCACATTTCTGAGAAACGAAATAAATGTGATTCCTAATGATCTAAGTCATTATAGAGAAAAAGAATGCTTTAAAAAAAATCTGGTGTCCCAAGACTATATCTTCTTAGTTGTAAATATAAAATAATTTCTTTGATGACAATGGAATACTGTACAGTAATTACAGTGCCCCAAGAGAACATATTACTGTGAAGCTCTGAGCTATGAAACAGCCCCAACATTTTTTTTATACCACAGAAACTCTCAGACTTCATTCAAGAAAAGAAAAGTACAATACCCCAAGGTAGTCTAATTTTATATCCCAGAAAACAGAAATCTTTTTCTGTGTATGCAAATTGTATTTTTATTACAGCAAGGAGAAATGTGTATAGTTTTTTTCCTTTTAGCTCATTGGAAAAACAGTTGATGTAATTGAACAATTGATGTAATTGCGTATGCAATTGGAGTAATTGCACATGCAAAAAAGTGATTAGTCTCACAGTTATAGAACTTCTGTGAGCAGTTACAATGTATTTCTATGTTGCTTAGGCACATAATTGTATGTGTATTTTGCACCTAGGTTTTTTATTCAGCATCCTACCTACTTATTTATTTTGTAACGCCACTGTTACCTAAATATGAAATATTCTTTACACAGCAAGCAATAAAAATAATGGGTTCACCATAATACTCAGGGATGTGAATACATTCTGTCTAAACTGTGGTGCATTTTACTTTATGGGGAGTGAAATAAACACTTACTAAAGATAAAACCTCATTTAAGCTCCAGTCGCTTTGCAGCAATCAACAATGTACAGAATATTTTGCCGGTTCCTGAGGCCGTGTAGGGGGAACATGACAAGCAACTGTTTACTACATGTTTTTTAATCCTGTTGTTGCTAATGATAAAATTTTAGGTGTAATAACTTTTTCTTTCACTCTATCTCTCCAGTTTTCTTGGTGTCAAGAGATATGGTCTATGGCCAGGTAAAATCCTCATTCATGTGTATGAGGCGACGTACACCACAATATTTTGCAGCTAAAATATTTTGCAGTTCTGTTTTCAAGCTGCTGTACTTTCAGGATGGAGCTGGGCACACTTAGGTAATTTCTTGTGGTTAAGTAATACCTCTTTTACTTGTTTTCTCCTCCTTTTTTTACCCCACTGACTGTAGTGGAGGGCATTAGCAGTATGTTTCAATGGCATCAGGATTTCAAGGGAACTGGTAGAGCCAGACCAAGTAAAAATGGGCTGAGTACATTTAATTTATTACTTTTTATTGGCTTGTGCTATTCTAGAGTAGAAGTCCTCACAAGCACCATATCAGCTAATAAAGGAGACTCTTGGAATTTATGAGGCAAGTAAAATCTCAGATCGGAATATCATTGTTAGTAAAATCTCGTGGTACTATTGAAGTAAAATAAAAATGCTAGCCTCTGAGCTCTGCAGTGACACCCCTGCCTAATATTTGAAAGGACCAAGCAGGTTGCCTGCTTGTGTGCCGAGTGAGAGCTCTTCTGTTACAAACAGCAATGTACAGGTTTATGTGAAGGAGTTACAGGAAGGCAGAAAGCGCCCAAGTTGAAGTGGAGGGAGGGAAGGAAGTCTTATAAATACAGATTACCTGGCCAAATTTTTGTGATGTCTAGACTTATAATTTAATTACAACTCGTCTGTAATAAGAAATTAACATGTCTGATTTTAATTGTAATTATTTTGCTCTGAAATTTGTGAGGTTTTTTTCCTCTTTGGCTGTATTAGTTCACTTGTTTTCTATGCAAGGATGTCACCGTGATTTATTCCATCCTTCAAATGCTATCTTGTCATTCTAGCTGTAAATCCAGTAGTGGGGTCACTTTCCACCCTAGGGGCTAAATCTGGCTATTCATACAATGATTGCAATCCTAGGGGTTTCTGTTCAAGTTCTCCATTATTAATGCATGAAGTGTTTAAAAAAAGAAAAAAAAGAAAAGACCCCACCCCCAAGTGTGGAAATACCAATTTTCTTATATATATGAAGAAGGAGCTGGTGGGTACAGAAGTCAAACACTTCTAAAAGGCTTATTAGGATAAAAGAATTTAAAACACTCCCTGGGCCAGAGGAAGACTAACTTAAAATCTATAGGCCAGATTCTTGACAGTATGGATCAATATAGATCCATTGAAGTGTACAGGATATGCTTATTTCTATAGAAGATAAACAGCTGGTCCTATAGGTATTTAAAATATTTAAGCTAGAGGGATTATTAGTAAGATCAAAAATATCTTATTTCCAACAGCATTCTGGACAAAAAAAAGAGCCAGGAAAAAATACTTTCCCATTCATATATTTATGGCACAAAAAATTCATCTTTCAGACTAAGCCATCATTCTTATTCTGGTGATGCTGTGCTCACTCTGTATCCTGAGCAGCTCTGTGATTGATCCAGGGAAGATGTAAGCCTACTTTTTTTTTCTCACCTGTGAAGCCAATTCCTATCGCTGTACATGTTCCTGGTTCAAACTCCATCTTCCTAATCATTATCTGAAAATTGTAGTGACTCTTTGGGGAGAACAGTAAAGAAGAGGAAATTTGATTCTCAAAGGCTGTGCTTCCTCATAAATTCCTCTATATATGGGGTGGTATCTGTATTGAAAAACTTTATGGATTCTTGCTTTGAAAATTTATTAGTGCTTAGACACTGCCAGAGACTGGATTATTTTGACTTTTGGCTTGATGCAATCTGGCAATTCTTGTTTCAAAGCAACATTCTGCAAACAGCAGAGATGCACAGGGCCCCAGACACTGATATTTGTTCTGCACAGACATAGAGATGTATGCTCTGAAAGGCAAATAAGCCTGGAAATAACCTGTTTCAGGTGGACATCTCTAGTTTAGGGCTTCAGCAATGGTCTGTAGATAACTGGACAAAGGAAGGGTTGTGGCACTTCCACATCCCATTTGGAAGTGGCAAGCTGGATTTTGCTGGAGATCAGGGAGTGTGCTGAAGCCGACTGCTCAGCCTTGCTCTAAACACAGTGTAATTCCAGTATTACTTTGTGTACATGAGCTCTTTAGATTCATACTAGGCAATACCAGCCACAGCATCCAGTCCTGAAATCGTTGCAGCCTCATTGACTCTTCTTGACTTCAGCCAGCAGGGGTGGACCACCAGGTGGTCAGGAGGCCACAGCTCCAGCTGGAGACCATCACTGCAGAGCATCGCTGCCCAGTGCAGAGCAAACCTGGTCACACGCTGCCTAACTCCCTCCTCCACAGCACATCCAGCTGAGGATCCAGCACAGTGTGCCCATGGAAGAAATTTCCTCCTCTGTGCTCTGTTTTCATATCATGCCTGTATTGCCCTTCCTGCATTTCAAATTCATGCAAATGCAGTAGCTGGTATCTGAGCCATGCAAACAGTAAAATAAATGCTTGGGTAAATCAGATATTTTCATTGAAGTGGAATCTATAGAGTTGCGCGTTCTTCAGTAAGTCAATGCTGAGCTATTTACATCTCTGTCAGGCAAAGGGAACATGTACATTAAAGGGTGAACTGGGAGAGGGGTCAGGACATTGCTTTGATATTCCACGCAAAACACATAATCCGTCTCTATTTGTCCTTTGAAAATGTGTCTGCAAGAAGAATGAAGTTTAAGAATAGTATTATTTGAAAGTTCTTAGTCTGTTTAACCTTTTTTTGCAGGTACTACAGGTTTTTATTGAACAAACACTTGGATTAGATTGGAACTTGATCTTTAACACATTTGTGTTAACATGTGATAACATTTGTGACTTGATAGGAAGAGCCTCTGGCTTGATCGGTTCCACTGAGAGATGAGGAATAACCTTTATTTATTGAATTCATGTACAATTTTAGGGTTAGTTCTTCAGCTGATGTAATCCGATGTGACTGCAGGATTATCAACAGAGCTGCTCCGGTGTATAATAGCATCGTGTCTTGTGAAGAAATTCTGATGTGAGGAAATGCTTCACGCTTCTGTCATTTCACCTTTTCTCATTTTCTTTACTGTAATTCTTAATTCCAGTAGAAATCCATAAAAAATTAGTGTCTTTCTTTGGTTTATTCCCAAAGGACTGCAAAGTAAGAGATTTCACTGCTCACCCATTGCTTGTCCGCTGACTGAAAATGCAGTGCCACTCATACAGATTCATGTCCTCCTTGCATACCCTGTTGGGTAGGTGAACATATACTTCTGTTTCATGGCCACAGCTACATTAGTCAAGTAAGTGCAATATGACGTTTTCGTAGTAAACTGTATTATTTTCTTCATTACTACTACTTTCATCTTCCTGGCTTCTGAAAAAATTTCTTACAACACTTGGTAAGAGCTGCAGAGGTGAGTTAGTTAATCATGCACAGGATATTTATCATGCAGCAAGTGGATGGCCACTCATGCAATATAATCCTGCAGTTATGTCACCTTGTAGCATGTCCCACCTCATATGGAATTTGCAGCTGATTTTCTCTTTGCAACTTCATGGTAAAACACCATTAGAAATGGTCGCAGCTCCTACAGATTGGGATGGAGTCGCACCCAGCATGCTGGCAGCGCTCCTCAGATGTGACCTTCTCAGTGCCTGTGTGGTGCTGGTAGCTGTACTGACAAACTGCTCCCTGCTCACCTCTGTAGTAACACCAAAGAAATATTTATGCAGCCATGAAATAGCTTTCTTTTTGTAGCATATTGATGGCTTTACCCCACAGTTTTATTTAGGCAATGCTGCCACTCTAGACATTTCTTAAAATTTTGTCAGTGTAAAGATGATGACTTGCTGTCCTTTCCTTGTACAGGTCTAACACTTTTTTTGGTAATGCATGTTTAATACCTACTATGGCATAGGGATAATAAATTATCAGTTTGCTGAAGTCCAACATTTAACTTGTATGTCCTAATATATAGAAGCCAAACCTTTGTATGTACACCTTTTGAAGAAAAGAAGAAATCAGGAAAGATTTTTGTACTTTTCTTCTGAAAAAATGAATTAGTTACAAGTATCTGTAGTGTTCAGAACTTGGTCCAGGAGCTTATGCAAACCTCATTCATAATGCTCTTCTGTTATTCAATGGAATGAAACTTCTGTAGAAGAGGTTTTATTATAAAATATTCTGTTCAAAATATGCCTTCAAATTTGAGACAAGTAAAAAATACTGTGGCATGGTAACAGTTCAGTGCTTCTCTTGTCTGTAATTTCATTCTTCTGGTTACTGCTAAAGTCAGGAAGTGAATGAAAACACGAAACAATATGTTTTTAATGATTTCACATTTCTGAAAAATATATTTTGCATTTCTGCTCTGGTCTGGGCTTGTCTTAATCAGACTCTTTCTGCCATTTGGAAGTAAGTGATCTATGTCACTAGTCAGAAAAACACTTATTTCTATGTGCAACTTTAAGCTGAGTGTTTTAATTCCTCATGTTCAAGATGTTGGTGAACAGTATGGTGAGGTTTCATGCTTGCTGAAGGAGTGTGGCAAAATAGACCTTGTCAGAAACTCATCTATGTACCTGGCAGCATCCCAACAGAGATCCAATGGGGAAAAGCCCATCCATGGGCTGTTGAGCTGCGTATTCCCTTCTAGCAAGGCATTGAGCCTGGGGCTGGACTGCTCTTTCCAATGCCATGAACACTACTGGCTTCCTTAAGGATACCCATAAAATAATTCATGCTAATTGCAACATCACTGCTAAAAAGATGCATGAGAAAAAAAGGATCTTCATCATGAAAAGATGGACAAGCATTGTGGATGTTTAAGTTTTTAAGGTGGCAAGATGAGAAAATGTAAGTAAGTCTGACAACAATCCTTTAAAGTATGTAGAAGGAAAGTTAGTAGTTTTAGTCATAGTGCAGCAGAATTGAAATTATACAGTTCAAAATACACAGAACTGTTTATAACACAAATGGATAAAATACATGTTTTGCAGTAAGTACAGATGTTTAAAGAGGAAGGTAATTACAGCCCTAAGCCCTTTATGGTATGGAGCTATTTCTGTGTCATTATTCCTTATGTGGTACCACAGCTCCTTGGCTGACCTGGAGCGCTGTCCCTTTTCAGAGACTGAGCTGATGTTACAGTGAGATCTATCTGCAAAACCCAAAACTTAGCCTTGTATTAAACCAAATCCCCCATATGGTGGCAGCCTTTTGAAAGATATGGGAAAAAACACCTTCTATTTAATGTTTGTTTTAATACAGCCAGAAGAAACACATATAATGTGGAATGGCTCCTCTTACTTTGATGGGGAAAAATGGTCATCTGTAACACGCTTTCACAGGAACCTGTAAGAGAGAAATATTTCCTAATACTAACAAGACTATTTCAGTTCTAGACCTTATTTCAATCGATGACTATTTTTAGTCATTTCATCACTTCTCAAGTGCTTAAAATAGTCACCTTCTAAGATTAATAAATATAGGTCCACTTCAATTACCAGTGTTGTTGTTAATGACTCAACGTAGGCTACATGGTGACTGTTGGAAGAGTTTGTTCCTCTTCTACGAGACATTTCTGCTTATGTTCAGCAGAGTTCGGCAGACTCTAAAATTAGGTGTTCAGCGGAGTCCTCCTTGTTTTCAGAAGCTTTTCAATGAGCACTGTGTTGGCAGCTCCCCTCCTTTCTGCTGGTACTGGGACGGGAGCTGTGGAAAGGGTAAGTGAATCGATGCCGTGAGAGGAACAGGGAAAAACTATTTGCCAAAGATTTAAGTTCTGTAAATCAGGGCCATGAACTGTAAAGCACACCAGGGAAACTGGGGCTAATTCCTTTAGCTGCCCATTAGAGTTTGCTCGTTCATACTTAAAGTACCTGATTGCTGAAGAAAAGCTGTTTTCCGGAGAAGCTCTGACATCACTGTTTTGGATGTTTCTAGATGGCCAGTCAGGCAACACCACTAGGATCGAGAAAAGGTTTCAATTTTCTTTGAAGTGACTCAGGAAGGCTTTTTTTTTTTTCTCTTTGTTTAAAGGATGGTGCCCACCAGACTCGGCTCAGACGAGCAGAGATGTTGGAAGGCAGGAGGAGACCCGATGCCCCAGCAGACTGACATCATTTGCCTTCAAGCTGTTGCAGGGAAGAGCAACCTTTCTGTATTGTGGCATCCAAGCAGAAAAGTAGGTTTTTTGAAAGCAGCTTTAGAAGTGCGATTGTTAGGCAGTCTTTTGTCTTTCTTATTGCCCAGAGTAGGACTACTGTACTGCCCTGAAATGACCTGTTTCTTTAATATTTTGTCCCCAAGTAATAATAAAAAACAAGAGGGAGAGAAATGTAGCCAGCGATAAACACATTGGAGGAGCGCTGACGGTATCTGCGGTATCAGCTCCTGTTTTCAAGTCCTCTTACCCTGCGACTTAACTACCAGCCCTGCACCCTGCTTTCTGCAGCAGGTAGGAGCTGTTTTCCCAACAGGAGCTGTGAAGGCAGGGGGAGGACAGTGATGCTTCTCTTATGGACTCCCCACCCATTCAATGTTTCCTGTATTGGACCCCTCAGCCCCTCTTTCTGCTGAGGACAAGGTACCCTCCACAACCGTGGTAAGGGAGCATGTTTTCTTTGCGAGCTCTCCGCACTTTGCTCATGCAAATGAAATTGCTTTATTCTGACTAACGGCTCTGTGAGTTACAGCCTGCTTATTGTTTTAGAAATAAAGATATTAGTATGCAAATGACGGTGGAAGGTGTTTCTTCTCATTAGAGAATGGAGATCATTTGATAAAAGATGCAGTGTGCTTCATCTGTAAAAAGACTTAGCAAATTTGTCTTGTCTCAACAGCACTCTAACAACAAGACTGATTGGATAATGCAGCAAAGAAAGCACAGGAGACAAATGGTTTATGACACTCAGGTTACCTTTACTGTGCAAGGTGGGCGTGAAATTTTTTATGGTGAGACAAAAAAGATGATGGGCAATTAACTACAAACTCATGCAGCAGGTTTATCATATGCTCAGCTCATCCATCTGTGTCTCAGTCTCCAGTGGACTCATGAGTTTCATCAAGAAAACCATTTTCAAACCAGCAGACCAAAACAGATCGTTTTCGACTCCAAGCTCCATCGAGGCTTTGCAGTAGTTCTACCTTATGTTTACAATTTATGGATGCAACATATACACATAGCAGAAAAGAGTGGTCTAAATGTTTTTCCCCTTGCAGGGTACGCGTTTTAAAATATTTCTCCTTCAGGGACCAGTTCTGCAAATACTTGTATGCATGTGAATAACTTTATTCAGATTAATTCCATTAAATCCTTTGGGGTGAGACGGTAAACGTGGTATGTAACTGCATTTAAATTCCAACTTCTGTCCTGTGATGACTCTGATACATTAGGTTCAGGGAATTAGGAGAGGAAGGATGAACTGGTGGTTAAAGCACTGAATTGGTATCCAAAATATTGGTGCTCAGTTTGTGCTCCTGCTGCAGACTACATGTGACCTTGGATGAATCACTTGGTCTAGGTGCAACTTAGTTTTGACCTGTAAAGTCAGGATAGCTGTCATTATGTTTGTGCCAAAACAGTTAATATTTAACTATTGCCCTTCACGATATTATGCCAATGAATATCTTATTAAAGACATTTAAGAACTAATCTTACATAAATAATATTTTTCCTTAACTAATCAGTTTGATGTAGCCTTGCCAGATTGGGTAAAAAAAGAAATAGATATTCAGAATTGAAGGTAATTATTTTTATCCTATGAATTTTCAAGTCTCTCTTCTCTTTTCGATCTCTAAATCTAACTGCTTCACAAAATGCATACACTTCTTCCCAAGAGATCACACTGGGGAGGGAATCAATAAAGTCAGAGCCATGGGATTAATCAGTTAAACTGTCACAAAGCCCTGAGATGATGTCTCTTTTTTCACCCTGAAAATAGGGAGGGGCTGAACCTAGGTCACATAGGAATAATACTAATAAGTTTTATAGAAAATGAAGCAATATAGGTAGGGCAGTGCTGTCCTCAGGTCTGCCATGGGGCTCACTGGTGCTGGTGGACAAACACCTGATGACCTCACTGTGAAAATTACGTACTTCCAACTGTTCTCTTCCATGCCATTCTCTCGTTTGCTTATAGGAAGATGAATATCACTTGAAGGAAACAGAGTCCTAATTTTCTATTAATTTGTCAAATACATATAAATTTTTTATTGCTTTAGAATAATGCTATTGATGTAATACTGTGCAACTCTATCAGGCTTAAGCAAGTGAAATGCTTCTTTTAAATTCACTCCCTTACCACTCAACACCGCTGAAGAAAGTGAACTACTGAAGAAAGATATAAGCCTCGTGGTCTTTCCTGACAGTCAATAAATCGGAGTTTTGTCAGACCAAAGAGATGCCATAAAGAAAGCAGATTAAAAGAGATTAGTTCTGCCAAGTGGCCTGAAGAAAGAATTTATGGCTCCCCTCCACCTGCCCGGCAGAGCCGGCGGGTGCACAGGCTCCAGAGGTCAGTGAAAATCCTTCTGCTCCTTCTGCAGGGCTTTACATCACAGCCAAAATGAAATCTACTGTATTGGAGGGGAGGGGGAAGAAGGGATCGAGAGATGCTTGTTTTTATTTTTCCATCTATGTGCTACATTTGCAAGAAGCACATTTTTGATTTCTGTCACAAAATATTTCCTTCGCTCTGGTTGGTGGTTGTTATTGCAATCAAAGTTGTACAATTGAGTCCAAATGCATAATAGTAACTTAAAAAAATTGTGTAATATCAACACAGGAATTGCGCTATTGTGTAGTGGTGTATGTGCTAGTATTCATATTGGTGAGTCTTCAAAAAAACATGAAATGTTCACAAATAATGGTGATTGATTGATTGATTCCTCAAAACACAAGTGGGATGCCCAGGAGGCCGAGGCGTGGGATGTGAAGGGAGAGGAGGTGGAGAGCTGACCATAAGCAAGCACCAGAAGCTCAGGTATCAGTCATAAACTGAGTTTAGTTTAAAACATCCAAAATGCAGAGCTGCAGTTGACTGTTGTGGTATCTTTGAATATTTGGACACCTTAAAAAAAAGGACTTGGAAAATTCAAATTCCCTTTCAGACAGGTCTGAAAATGTGGCAAAGTACAGGTATCATCATTGGATTTATGTTGGCTGATAAAAACTTCATAAGCCTGGTCTTCATGGCTCAAAGCTTCTCTTGACTTCAAACAGGATTGCAGCCTGAGAACACCATGAGAATAGTTAGGCAGCCCCTGCTGACAGAAGTCCTGGCTGGGAAACAAGAATAAAGTAGGGTCACGTATTCTGAAGTAATGTGGGAAAGGGAGAGCTTTTACCAGGGAAGCTAAGAGGGAGTGAAGGGTATTACAAACATGCTGTAGTGAAAATGCACTTACACCTAAGAGAGCAGAGTTGTTTAACCCCTTTGCTCAGACCAGATAGTGAAGAGCTATTAATTTATACAGCCCTTTCATAGCTCATGTGAAGACAAAATGTGTCTTTATTCCCTATGCTGCCCCACAGAAAGGCAGCAAAACATCATTGTAATTTGATGGCCAAGATTTAAGCATGCCTTATGTTTTGCACAAAAAACCTGAGATGTATATCTGCATTTATAAATAGAGGAGTAAAAGGATCTGTTTTGTACTTTAACCTTACTTTTACATAGGTAAAATTACTTCCATCCCATTTTTTCTCCCTAGTTTTCAACAGCAATTTTCTAATTTTTAATATAAATGCAGATATTTTATAAGTCTCTATAACGTGATACTGCAAATATGTTGGAGTAATGAGTTCTCTTTGCAATCTAGAAGATGCCACTGTGGTTATTGCATTTTGATCATAGTAAGCTATGGAGTTGGTGTGAAAAGGCAATATGCGCATGTGGTAGACTGTCTTTCCCGTTTTCCTTTTTCCATCACGTACTTCTTTTAAACCCTTTGGAAAATCCTTTTTTACATTATTTAACAAAGTGATACAAGGTGAGTGCGCAGAAGTTTAAATGCTTGGAGTTAATAAAATAGACATAAAAGCCAGAATCTAAATAGAAATATCAGTATCTAACTCATAATTTAAAAAATCAACAGTTTATTTCTACAGCTACTTTGAAATAGTTTCAGATAGAACAGAAATAGATAGAAAATATGAAAGGAAGACTATCATATCCATGACAATGATTCGACAACATGCCTTTCCCTGGGGTTTTATTTGCCTCTGGAGGAACTATTCTAGAGAGAACAAGTTCGTCTAAAAGCATATATTTTATTTGATAAAAAGGACATTTGCTTATTCCCAGAGACTGAGTATTCTGCCCCGCTTTGATTCACTGAAGAAAATTAAATGCAAAATAAGTAGGGAGAGGAGAGCTGTAATAGTAAGATATATGACATATTTGTTTTATGTACATCATGCACACTTCTCAGAGCTTTCAAATGGTCCGCTAAAATTTATCTTAATGTTAAAGTCAATGCTTTTTCATTCATAAACAATTATAACATGTGCAAAACCACTAATACAAAATAAGATATAAAGTTAATTCCATCTATGAAAGTCTGTCTACAAACATAAATCCTCTAATTTAGATTGCAAAATCAGTGATGCAGGGGTTATATTTTATTTGTACAGCACGCTGCACATGATGACTGCTATCCAAGACTGGTGTTCCTGAGCAACACTGCAATAAAATTGGTAAGATTGATTTTTACCATGAGTAAAGGAAATGGCCACATGCCCATTAACACCAGTATAGAGGAACTGGGCCTGGTGTCATAGGAACTATTTGAAAGAGTTTGCTGAAGCTGCCTTGCACTACTTTGAAGCATTGTTTAAAATTCAAACTAAGTAGTCATCCCATTCTCAAGTGATCAAGTGAATATATTTTAAAGTAATTAATTACTGGTTAATTGCCATGCAGGTTGCTATCCTGTATAATAAAATTCCTGGAAATTTTAATTGCTGTAATAAGCTAATGAATTTTTGTAAGTATTTGTTTTAAGGCTGAACAATCCTAAGGTAGCTGCACAGCTTATGCCTAGTGTACAAATCTCAAAGAGGTGCTCATAAATTTTTTAAAAGTATGAGCTGGCACTGTTTCAGTGAAAGAATTGAATCAAATGAAAATCCTGAAATGAGTTTTTGGGAAGCTTAATTAAAATAACTGCTGATACAAAGTACTAAGGGATAAGACCTGTACATAATTACAAAAAATTAGAAGTCTGTAAAGCAAACTTTTCCTTTGAAGCAATTGCCTCTGAAAAAAGAGGCTTGCCCATCAAATTTCTGATGGAACTTTAAACCATTTTGCTGTGAATGGCACTGTATATATTTTGGCTAGGGAAAATATTTTATTGTGATCCTCAGTTCTTTGTTGGCTTCTGTGTGCCACACATGGAACACAAAACAAATTGTGGGATGGACTAGGTCTCCAGGGGCAAGATTGCTTTCAATAAATGAGTGATCAAATGACTCTGGGCCTGTTTGAGATGCCATCAGTTACACCAGTCGAAATGGTCACACTGCAGGTAGCTTTCCTGTATCTGGTTGGACTATTTACATCCTGCCTAAACGTCCATATAGCATATGTACTAGCAGGTGCTCAGAGGACACATTTAATGATGCTCAAGGTGTATATTCCTATTCTACCCCTAAGGCAAATTATCGTACAATAATCAATATTAAATGGTTTATGCCATGCTGTAGGAATTCTGGTATCATTTGGGTCTGAAATCTAACCACAGCTATTATGACTTACTCTCACTGTAGCAGACAGCATTGCCAAACCAACACAACACAATTTGTTGAAGCTGGCAGACATATGTGCTGATCATACTGTCTGCATTGCTTCAGCTTGCTGATCATTGGCTTTTCCACTTGGTAACTCCAACTCTGAAAATATGTCACTGAATATTTTGGCTATGTTAGTCATCCTGTAAAAACTCAAAAAAACCTGCTCCCTGATGTGGCAAAAAAACCAATTTGCCAAACTTCTCCCGAAGCCAGGTACTGCATCCTGGGGAGACTCTGCTAACATCTGAGCAGCTTCTGGATCAAGGACACCATGCTCCATGCCGCAAACTGTGCAAAAGTGCACAGCTAAGTGTGAGTCCCAGCACCAGCACTGGTAAAATTGAGTTATTCCTCTAGTGATGGAGCATTGGCCATATGAAGGACCTGTGATCTGTCTGGCGGAGGTCTAGAAAAGAGAGTGCAGACATTCTGGTTGTTTTTCAAATCTGAGCTGTGCTTTTATGTATACTTGGATATTTTAAAAGTCTAAGTTAGTATTCAAAGAACTGTTGGCAGTTTGGGGGCCAGATTTTGCTCTAATTTGCCTTTGTGCAAAATAGGAATGTATAAGTAGAAATTGGCACTGTACACAGGACAGATTTTAGCTTGTTTAAACTGAGTTTCTAGAATTGCTTTGCTCTTCTTCAGGCTGTGTGAGTTTCCAAATTGGTGTTTCATTCGGGGGAGTAATGCATCCTCCGGGCACTGCACTTTGAAAAACATCACCAGCTCAGCTCTAGGCTATTTCCATGGTGAAATCATGACTCCACTCTGAAGCCCAGTCCTGCGTTACTTTCATCAACCTAGTGTTTTATACCAGCTACCCTCATTTGTGCGAATTCGGATAGATTCAAGGTATTTGCGTGTGTCCTGCCAGCTTTTCAAGCAATTGCTGACCATACAGCAGCATCCCTTTGATGAACTTATGTAAGGCAGCTTGTAGTGCTGGCAGCCAGATGGGCATGCTGCAGTTTCTATGCCGATATTCTGATGTGGTTTTATTCATTCTGTATTTAGTCTTGGAAGCAACAGAGAGCCTTTACAAGCAAAACTAAATTGCTGAAATAGAAAGACAATGGTGGAAGTTTACAGCACATAAAGTCAAAAGTTGCAGGTTTTTGAGTTTTCTGCAATCTCCATCGTGTCTTTACCTTTTGTATTTTACTGCAAGCGTAAAGGGGATGGAGCAGAGATTTGTAAGCTTTCCTTCTTGAGGGGCTGGCTTTGGAAAAGATGGGTGCATGCTTGATTGGCTTCAGGGAGGTTATAACTTGCAGGTAGTTGCACAGATTTTGAGTTGTTTCGGAAGATGCTTATGCTATGAAACCCAAAGCCAACAGACAAAAAGCCTGTGGGACACAGAATGAATTTAGAGAGACCCAGAGCTGTATGCGCTCAACTGCCATTGGCAGTGTCACCGCTCTCTGTACTGCTTGGTGGGAGCTACAAGAAATGATTTGCTTCTCAGTTTCCTGCTCATAAAAGAGAAATATCTTTCCTTTAAAAGTTGATTTCCGTTGTTCACAAGAAAGGTGTTAAATTTTAAGTTCATTATCATTATTATTAATCCAAATGTCTTTAAAAATACACATATAGAACCAAATTGTGACTAAGAAAGCTGCTTGCATTCAGGTCTGACTGTTTTCTATTAATGCTCAATCAGACACTTAAATGTAAGATTTTAAGTTTTCATTTAGTCAAAAAATATCCTTTAGCTTTCTGTAAGTTAGTGTAGAACAACAGGAGTTTCACCCTTTTAGGCTGTTTGTGTGTAAAGGACGGTCTAGTAAAGAGCAAAGCCCTTTGATGAAATGGATGGGTTTTCCTTATTAAACTGTATGATAATTAATTTGGATGTTTGTCCCCTTTGTAACACAGTGCTCATGGGAAAGTGCTTTTTTGGTTCATTTTAACAGCACACCTGACCCCTTCCATCCCACACCCAGAGCAGGGGAAGGGCTATGGGAGGAATGGCTTGTGCCCAGCCGCCTTATACTGTGCTTCTAGTGTTTAGTATGGCTCTTGTGTCCACCTGAATAGGTTCATATTCATGCAAAACAAGAAATAAATAGAAAGGAAAGCTGGGGGGGGGGGGGGGGGAAGCTTGCAGACCCACTAAGTGAAAATATTTCAAAATTAGTTTTGTTTTGGCTATTTTCCTTTCGTGAAATACCCCTTGGAAGAAAATATTGCTTGACTAGTTTTTTCTGATGAATTTAACAAGTATTTAACAAATTGAAGTAATTCTCCATACTGTAATATATTATGAATACTCTTACATTAACTCTTGCAACTATTAGTAAGAGTTGGCTATGTATAACATTATTTACAAATCCAGGACACAAGTTTCTGGGGGAAATATTTATTTTGATTTTCCTTCTCACTCTTCTGCTTTTAGAAGATGACAGAAATTTGGCCAGACTACAGTTAACAGGAGCAAAAGGGACAGCCATTCTGTTTGATGTCCACGACAAAAAGCCTGGGAAGAAGGACAAAAATATAAAAAATTGATACTTAAAAATCTCTGTCTTTCACAAAAGATTTAAAAACAACCCCCTCCCTGCCTCTTCCTTTGAGTCTTTACTGAAAGGTTTTGTTTTAAGGGTGGCCATTTTCAAAAGAGGGGGTAGGAGAAGGCTGGGAAAAAGAAAAAATATTTTCACAGTTCAGTCATTCTCCAGAGGAGTAATGCATGGGAACCCTGGCTTCAAAGGCCAAAGGGGAAGGCAGTAGAAATAAAAGCATTTTTTTCCCCTTGTACAGGCTACTGACTCCTGTTGGCTGAAACATTGTTGTATTTTGTTTAAATCTATATATTTCTTTGGAACTTTGGGATTGCGGACAAAGGTTTAACTCCCTGACTTGGTCCATGAGGTGCAGTAACTACAGCTCTGCCTCTAATTTGTGTGACATTTAATTAACAGGAATGAAGGGAGAATTTTTTTTTGCCCTCTTAAGTCTATCTTGCATTTGCAGCTTTTTTTTTCCCAGTAGCTGGTCTTCTTGCAAAAAAATAGACATGCAGACATGTCATTACAATAGGAATAAATAGTAAATGATGGCATTGAAAGGGAACCTTCCATTAGCTACTTATGACATGAACCAGACCTGAGACTTTTTAAATTGAGCGGGTGAAAAATAATGACTTGGAATAGAAAATAAAACTGAAAAATATATCAAAGAATAAAATGTAATTGCTGTGATTTAGCTGAGCAGAGAGACCTTCTGTAAGAGAGAAATGTGGTTTTGAACATGGAGGAAAAGCCAGGAATTAGTCTCAGGGAAGTTTTAATCCTTTTGTGGATGTATTTTCTCCCTAGCTTCCTGCAAAAACTAGGTTAATACACCTGCATATTGTCAGAATATAATTATTTAAAAGAGAATTGAAGATTAAAAGTGCACATTCAATACTGTATGCTATTAGCTTACTATTTGTTCACTTATTTAGCAGGGAACCTTTACTGTTTGTACCTTAACTACTGACCTTGCCATGCAACCCTTGGTAAGTCACTTCATCTGTCCTATCTTATTAAGTTCACCCTTCCCAAAGGAAGGAGGGCGCAGGGCTGGCCACCTTTCAAATGCAAGTGGAACTTCACGGTGGAAAGTTGTTTAGAAGTGCTAAACAATTTTAGAAGAAAGAAAACAGTGTAGACTGACCTGTGATGTTTTGAAGCTACCATTTCTCCCCCAAGTGCTTATCTATATGCCAATTTTCAGTATAAAGTAAACATTGCAAGTGACACGGTAGGTCACCTTTCCATGTTCCTTCCTTATAACTACCAGGCTGTGAACAATTTCTCTAGCAACACTTGATGGAAAGATCTTCAAGATCTGGATGCCTACAGAGGGAACATAATTTTTTCAGCATTTCTTATGAGTCACTGAGCTGCTGCATGCCACCAAGGAAACCAACTCCTGACTTTGACACTGTTGCCAAAGCAATTGATTCTTCCATCAGATCCTAAATTACTGGAAGAGCAGACCCTTATCCTGATCTGCTGGCACCAGCTCTGCTTCTTCAGGGTGCTGAGGTATGAGCATTGGCATGGATGAAAGTCCTGAGGTTCTCTAGGCACTCAGAGAAACCACTGCATGAACACCACAAACAACATGCTTCCTCCTTTTATCTGAATATGGGTTCATTGAGTCTATTCCTTGCACATGTTACTGTAATAGGATCCTCTGGCTTAAGGTCAACCTCTTTCAGTGCAGTTGGGATTATGGTGGAAAATCAGTGGTTTGCTGTAGCATTCTTTCTGGGTCACACAGATGACACAGGTCGCACTTTGCCTCCAGCTGCAGTCTTTGGCTTTTATCAAAGAGGTTCATTTGGGAATGGATGACCAAATTGAGGGCAATTTAGTACTTGCACTGAAGAGGTCTTGCATGCTGTGAAAACTCCCCGTGTAACGCTCTCTTACCTTGCTCTACAAAAGCCACCATGCTGTTTTATCCCATATTACGAAGACCTCATCATAGCCCATCACCATCCTGGCTTCATTAAACTGTTCCTTGGCACTGCACCCCTTGTCCAAGACAGATGCTCAAAGACATGAGTCATGCCTACCATACTCAGTTGTCACATAGTCTCGGTGTTCTATGTTGTCAGTCATAACCTGAGTGCCTGGGTATTTACAGTGCTGCAGACAAAGTCAATATACTAGGAATGAGTCATATTTAAATTTAGTTTGTTCTTGCTATGTAGAACACACTGATTCTCTTTCACCAAATGAACTCCAGCTCAATGACAAACAGCTGTTACTGACACATTTTAATTAAAATGGAAGTGTGGCCTGAAAAGTTCTCCAGTTTTAATATGCAACAATAACAATACTAAAGTGAAAAAACATGGGTAAGTTGGGAGGCGAAAGGAGAAATAAATGTTATCTGTACTATTGAACATTTGCCTCTACATTAATTCTTGGAGAAAAATTCAATTTTACTAGCTTCAGAATGATGGCAGGTTACTTTGGAAAATGTCCAACCTTAAAAATCCTTTCAAGGTACAGATACATTGGGAGTGCTCTCGTAATTACAGTTATGCTGTCAGCTCTGTACTGGAGCATGGAGCTGTGTTCACGTCATCATTCATCATACTGTAAATTCAACACTGTCCTCATGTTAATTAAAGACTATTTTTAGTTATCCCAAGTTTTTTGCAGTTATGTCTATAATAAAATAGATGTGAATCAAAATAAAACCCTTCTTGTACTTTAAGCCTTATTTTTGTCTTTAGAAATTGAAATCTTCCCCGTTTTGACTCTAGTAGTGATGTTGTTGGAGATAGACTTTACAGGGCTCCAGTACTGCAATTCATTGTAAGCTGTAAATACCCTGAAGATATTTCACATGTTCTGTTCTGTGTGTTTTATTCCATTTTTCCTTGTTCAGTGTCAGTGCCACCACCTGGTTCTTATCCTGCCACACTTTCCAGCTAGGGACATACTCTTTAAGTTAATGTTCCTCTTGATGAGGGCTTAGTCCCCAGATTAAAGGCTGCATGAGTTCATAGTCCATAAGAGCAGATGTAGGAGAGCTGAATAGTAAGAATTCAGCCCCACTGGATGTGAAGGGAGGTGGATGTACCTTGTATCTTTTTGGGAAAAATAGTCTCTTCTTGCAAACTCACTCTCACGTGAAGGCCATTTCTTTAGCAGGAATTCTAAGTATTTATTCGATGTGGCTACAGGAGCTATTTCCATAAACTATTGATGATCTTATGTAACTCAGAAAGTATCAGAGCAAACCAGCACCGCTAGAGACCTACAAAAAGGTCAGCAATAATGAATTAAGATAATGTATTGACGACTGATTCACTAAGTGCTGTACTTATGCAATGAGATTTTAGGGGAGATTTATTTTAGTTATCACCTTTGATGGCCACTCTGTTTTCCCAGAAATCTTCCTGTCTCCTCTGCCAGCTGTGTTCACAGAATGAAGCCAACTCGGCAAAATGAAGTAAATTTCTCCCATGCAACTGAAAGTCCAGAAGTCGCATCCACAGCCTGTTTGGAGATGCAACCAGACATACAACAAAAGCAGCAGTGAGTACTTGTTCACTGTGCTCCCATCTCCTCTTCCAGCTTTATGACCTGAAAGGTCTACTGAGAAATGTACCCATTTTCCAGGGAACAACAAAGCGCAGGAGCAGGGACATGTGTTCTCTAGAGACTTTGCACCCGTGTTGGCTTTGCTTCCTTTGGTGGCTTCGTTACTTCATAGAGCATAGACTTTTGGGGGCTATAATGCTGTATTTTTGCTTGTATTTCTCTGACAACTACTGTGTGGAGAGCTAGTCCTGGCTGAAACCTCCTTGATAATGGGTGTTGTATGAATAATGAAAGACTCCTCTGTTGTAAATGCACTGGATAAATATAAATGTGCAGTATTTTGAAGGTTTTTTTGGTCAAAAGAGCTTATCCCTAACCTATTGAAGAAGGATTTTCATTGATTTAGTAGGTAATGCATAACATTTATGTAAATGTTGATATGTATAGTTTGGTTTGAAGCCAAAGATCTCTATAAAATACATTGCAAAACAGAACAAGCCCTCAGCTGTAGGCACTGGAAATCTAACTTCCAGAAAATCTATGATTTTCTAAAGTGAGAAATTAGCAATAAAACCCCATAAGTAAAAAAGTCTTCTTTTCATACTAAAACAATAATAAAGGATTTCTAACAAAATGGCCACAGAAATCAGCATGATCTGTGTCAAACATTTATAAATTTAATTTTTTTTTTTTAAGAAGGGCCTTACCAGTGGGTATTTTTACATGCAAATAGAAAAGTAAAATGACATTTAAGAAATTTCATTTCCTCCAATTCCTCAGAAATTCCATGTTTTTTAAAGGAATCGGTAATACTCTATCGTCAATCATGAATCACATTGCTTTACTTACATTAGTTGCGCACTGCATCTAGATTCACCAGCTGCCCACTGATAACTAGCCAAACAGCAAGGAGCAGTGTAAACCATGGTATGAGAAAGACAGTGAAATACAAAATGCCTACCCAAATTACATCTATTTATTCTCTGTAATCTTTGTGCCATGATCCAGAAGACTGATGATAATCCAGGAATAAATGTGTACCTTTTACACAACATTAACTTACTTTCTTCTAGCTTGTCAAACAGCTTCGGGATTTATTATGTGTTTATTGTATGCCTCACCAGTTTCTTTCCAACTAGGGGACTGCATATTTATTTTTACCTTCCACCTTTGAGCATTGAATTTGGCTTAGTGAAGCATATTTGGTAATGGATTTTAGCACTACAAGACTGTGAATTTTGTGCATTCTTTGGAACGAAGGGACATGAGGGAACCATGGATGGAAATGCAAGGTAATGAAAAACTGCCACTCAAAGAAAGAGAAAGTTTTCCACTCTAACAAGGATTATTATATTTTCACAGCATACTATGCATCAGGGCTGTAAAATTAAAGTTCCAGGTGTCTGGAAGGCTGCTTATTTACCAGAGTTCTCAATTTCAAATCTGTAGTCAATTTTTGGCTATATACCTATAGATAACTATTTTCTCATGTTTCTCCTCAATAGTTTACTGAGTTATTAGAGTGGCTGAAATTATCACAAAAGTTAAACTAGATTATATTAATCAGTGGTTATAGAATAATTGTTTTTTTGATGAACTGTTAATGTACCAGGTGCTTGGATTGTTCCTTAATACTTGCTATTTTCCCAGTTGGTGCTGTCCATTGAACACGGTACACCTAGAAATGAAACTGAGCCAGTTTCCACCTCAGCTCTGTAGTCCTGTTAATGGCTTTTTAAGTAAAATCGGTACAATTTTTATTTAAAATGATTCCTGAATGGACACAGTTGGATTCTCCCTCACTGCATTGATACTCCTCTTCTGCAGCTGATTAAGTGCCCACTGTTAATCCTGTGATTAGAGATATACTATATAAATATGTACCTGTTGTGCTTTGCAAATGCAAACTCCACAGTGAGTTGTGGCTAAGAATTATTCTATGCATTTTTTAATGGCTAAAGCTATATATAGAGAAGTCTTGACTGCTCCAAAGGTCATACTGTGAGCTAATGATGGGCATTCTCATTGTCATTCAGAGTTGTGTTTTGATTAATGTTATGATGAGTTGGGCAAAAATAAACTGAAAAGGCACTTATGCTTTTATTCATTACAGTTTAATTGGGCACACCCAGTTGAATATCCAGTCAAACAAACTCCTATCTTTTGTGGCTACTTTTGTGACGGGAACAAAATTTTGCCATGTCTGTTTACATTTTTTTTGAACCAGCCATTTCCAAAGAAATTGGAAATATGGTGATACCTGGAACAGGGATGGGACTGTTTAGGCCTATGGTATGCATGCCATAGGAAATGAATATTGCTAACTATCTTTTCATTAGTCAGGTAGTCCTCCCCAGCTGGCTGGACCCCGCTTTACTTGTCTTACTTTGAGCGCTTTTAACAGATTTGAGCTGTTCTAATTGCAAATAGGCATCAGAGGGATCCTGTTGGATGCTGTGCTGTGTTCCTGTACCATTTACCTGCATGTCACTCAAACGCTTTTCTTCTAGAAAATTTGGGTGTCAGGTCACACAGATCCAGAAAGGAGTAGGGCATACCTGAAGACTAACAATTAAGAAGCAAATATAATTGCTGTCAAAATTATTTAGTTCTGACAAGGTTAGATACCATTTTAATTTCTCAGTTATCAACACATGCAGCAACAACAAATTCCTCTGGCAATGGAAAAAAAGTCTTGAAAAGTCTTATCCGCTACTGAGCACAACTGAGGGTGAGAGGAGAGCAGAGTAATGATGTTATTTCTTTAAAGAGTTTTATAATCTTGTAATGAAAATCCTGCATAGAAAGTTGTCACACCTTTCTTCTCTATAATTTGAGCCCATTGCCTTCCATGTGTTCCTGAGAAGGAGTTGTACCACATTTCATACCGTGGGAAAAGGGAGACATAACATAGGTTGCCAACAACAGCACATCCATTAGCCAGCTACATAGAAAGATGAAACTGGAGATTTTCAGGAACTGTTATTTTTCTTCTTAACTTTTATCCTTTTATTATAACTTCCTCCGTCCTTGCAAACCAGGGTTAAATACTGTCCTGTAACAAAATTCACTAGCATAATCATTTATATCAGAGAATCAAATGAAGCATTTCCCTTGCGTAAATTACTGTGAAGACAGACATATGGCCTGTATTTAAGGGCTGGGTACGTCCCTGAAGTAAGCGTTAAACAGAAAATCAGTGCAATAAGTGTATCACTCTTCTTTTTAATGCTAATACAGACACAGCTACAGATTTTGGCTGCTTTATGGATTGTCATAAAGTGCACTGATTGAATTATACTGTTTCTTATCACCTTTTCTTTAAATAATTCTGGATCAAATTCTGGTATGTTTGTTAATTGCAGCAGCTTTCATTTAAGGAAAGAGGTTGGGGAAATATTGTTAAAGCAATTTTGGATTAAAATGGGATTAATAACTATTGTGACAGAAGAACATAATGTGCCTTTGTGTATCTCAATGTCAAAATGCCAGTCTCATTGTGGCTGTGTTTATTTATTGGCCATATCTAAATAAAGCAGATTGAAGGCTTTAAATAAGTTGATTCTTCTTTTTGAATCTTTTAATGATTCTGAATCACAGCTTGTAACTCTGCTACATCCTCTGCCATATTAAAGCATGCCAGAGAACTGATTTTTAAAATTTACCAGAGCATCTGAAAACAGTGCTCAGTCATTTTAAGAACTTGTAAAGCCAGGCTGCTGCAGTTGTCTGTCTGGGAAGTGAAGTTCCCTTACAGCACTAATTAGCAGTATTAGCAGGGCTAATACATGCCTTGAATACCCCTCGACGAGTGTCAGGGTTACTACTAGAGATTCAGCCCAGATCACTTAGTTGGGAACTAATCCTGGGTCATTCAGTCCTTTGGTCCATCTTCAGATCCAGCACAGCAGTGTTGCACCACCAGGTGCAATAGGGCCCCTTACAGGGGTACACATCTAATTTATGGTAGGTTTTAGATTCAGTGATCCATTCCTGCTGAATTTCATGAAATAGTTTGCTGGACTTCACTGTGAGCACATCCAATCAACACTGAACACTGATTATGTAAAAGTTATTTACCAATAGCTTCCTCAGTAGCTAGGAACAGAAAACTTTCAAATTTTAAGTATTATTGGTTTGATACCTATAATAGTCTATACCTGTAACAGGGAACTGGACAGTCTTACAGTAAAATTGTAGACTTTGCATCTTACAAATTGGTACCATCACCATTGCACAGCGGTCGCAGAGTGGTGTCTAACAGGTCCCTCCACTACCACCTCCATCATGCTGCCAAAGAGGACTCGTGTTCGAGGCAGGTATGCCTGTCCCGTGGAGCTTAGCTGAAACCCTCAGATTGCTTTTGCAGGAATCTGACAGCTTTGTGCAGTTCTAAAACCAGCAGTTACCAGCAAATTTATAAATGGAAAACAGTGTTTCAAAGATGAGGTCTCAACATGTTTTGAAGAGAAGCAGTGTCCGTGCTTGCCTCTCCCAATGTGGTGGTGGGCAGTTTCTAACATACAGCACAGAGGACATGGAGATGCTCCTTGTCCAGTGAGAGCTGCCTGGCAGGGGTGCAGGAGAAGGCATCTGGTTTCACTAAGAAAAACTCCCAGCTGAAAAAAAGTGCTTTTATGGCCACCTCACCCAGGCTGTTGAGTGGTGTCAGCCTCCTGTGGAGTCAATGGACTTTGAATGTTCTCAGCCCTTCCTGGGTATATTTAGCGTGCAAGATCTGACACCATGCGGAGCAACTTTAAACTCAATGGAAAATGAGTAACTGATGCAAAGCCACTTTTATGGACTTTGTTCTGGTTTTTATAGCTCTCGTGTAAAACAAGTGGATTAACCCACTTGCCCTGTAGTTGTTCCCTTTCCCTGAAAATAAAACCAAAGAAAAATCTTGTACTTTTAAGTAAAGGATTTTTAGGTACAGGTTCAAACATATGTAGCTAATATTTATAGGCTTTGTTTAGTTTAGATTTGTTAGTATGTTTATTTTTTAATTTGTTAGTCCTTAGGACTTTGTAAAGCCTGCTTTGGTTTCCTCACGTATTTTGTGGGATAGTGATACACAAAATGCCTCAATATCTGTTATGATTAATGCTCTGAAGGAACCTGTTAATGGTTATGGAATTACTGCATGTTTGAAGGTTCTGTCATAGCAGATAATTTTCCCCTACTTCCCATGCCTCGGCAGACACAAGATTTAGACTTGCTGACACTCTGCAAGAAAAGCTCTCCTAATGAAGAGTCCCAGCCCTGGCCGGCACAGCCGAGACACTGTGATGGTAGGGATAAGCTTAAATAACCTCTTTGGCCATGGCTAGCTTATCTAAATGAAAACCCAAGTTACAAAACCACTTGGAGTCTTTCCCATCACTACCACAAAAGCCCATATTTAAAAAAGAAAATGAAATGTTTCAGTTTTCAATTTAAAGAGGGTACAGGTACTTCAGTTCCAAAAAATTAGATGGTAGATTATGAAAAAATGCTTCTGTGTCCAAAAATGACATATTGCAAAATTCCACATTTTATTCAAAGTACACAAAAACAATCAACCCCTTTCTGGTAGAAAACGGTGGAAATATCAGTCAACATGTTAATTCTCAGATCACCATTTTCTCTGGAGATGCTCACCATTTTACTTTTTCACTGCAAACCTATAGCAGCAGCATAGGGGAGTGCTCAATGGCTGGGTTAAGGCTGTTTTGTTTGGGAGATGACTGAACTTTGCCATTACGCATGGCACTGCTTGATTTAGCAATGTGTAACACTTGATCTGATGCCCACGGGAGCTGATGTGATCTCTGATAGACATCAGCATGCCCTGCCAGCCTCGCCAGTGGCCGCTGGCCAGATAATTTGCCACAAACCTCCACATTCCCCTGCAAAGTGGGAGGCAGCGCCGCTGCAGCATCCGTGGAAGGTACCTGCACGTAGTGGGGGTGCCACCCTAGGTACTCACAGATCATACTAGGAAAATAATTACGAGAGTATATTTTTAATGGAACCAAGGTTACATTCTTCTCAGAATTGTCTGGGGCATAAGTTGGAAATCAAACACCCAGCAAGTTTGTTATACCCCTGCTGAAAATCTTCAGGCTTAATTTAGTCAACATTCTGAATTAATTTCCCTATTCAATGAATGCTTTCTTAAAATATAGGGGGGAAATTTTTTCACCAATAAGATTGTTCTGTGAACCGTTCCTAATGAGCTGCCGTGTCATTCCCTTATGCTTTCTATTTGTCTTGTTTAGATCACTTCAGTTTTAAGTATTCCAGTCTTCTACTGCCTATTAAGGGTTTGTTTTACTTTAACTGGGAGCTTCAAATAAATTTTAAAAGCTGTTGCAAAGCAAAATATTTTATTTATTTATTTAAATTGGCTTTTATTCAGGTGAGTGGATATACAAATGACTTTAACCTCTTTTAACTGTTTCTGTAAGGTTTATAATCCAAATTTCATTTTTGATACATGTCCCTTGTTGGTTCCCCAAAGCCTTTTTTTTCTTGCCCTGAGAACGTACTTGAAGTCCATAGGGGTTTCGGAGGCCTGGCTGCTCTAGGACAACTTGTGGGTCTGGCTTTAAGGCAAGACGTCAGACTTTAAATCTGCAGAGCAGTATTCTTCCCTTGTCAAAATACCTTGCTTCATCAAAGAATCTCCTTGGTTTTGAGCAGAGAGTTCACTAGGGTTTCTGCCAGTGTAGTAATGACCTAAAAGAATAATTTTCCTAATCAGTTTTATTATAATGATGATATATCAGTTTTTATTTCCTATTTATATCTGGCCACAGTAAAAATAAAGTCCTGCTTATGTTAAAAACTTGTTTCTTTGATTATACCAACATAGCTAAAGCACTCTAATCTCCATACTCTGTATGCAACTGTGTTGGCATTAACGTGCCTTTCTGGATAACTATTGCCACTCAGAAAATGGAATAGCTATCACATTGCCATTGAAGAACTGTTACGCATAAATAGTTGTCTGTAGTGGTATAAATGCATTAGATCTTTTTGTTTGTTTGTTTAGTTTCATTTAGGTATATCGGTATAATTTTCAATTTTAGCTCAGGCCCTACAGAACTTGTCTTGTTGATTGCAGAAGCAAGTGATTTATATGCAGCAGAGGCAGATCTTTATGCCCTGTTCTGCAGGAGGTACCATGCGGTGAAGAGTCCCACAGCATCACTGAAGCTCTGCACAGCAGCCTAGAAGTGGGTTACGGCATCTCTGCCTTGGATGGCAGCTCTAGATTCCTTTCACCCCAGTAAAACACTCATGTGGATGTGAAAAATATTTATAACTTCTTGGTAACCATTTTTCGAGGTGCCTTTAAAAAAAGGAGGTGTGAACACTAAGGGGAAAAAAAAATCTCTCAAGATAAAATAGAGTCACTTAAAAATGCTTCAGGCCAAAACAAGGCTTTTGTTTTTGACTGGCTAATTCAAGGTGACTCTCGGGGCCTTGAACATCTTAAAACATTGCTGTGATTGTGATTTTTTTTGGACAAGGATATTTTGCAAGCATTTTGTGGGATTCACATAGCCAATTTATGTCTTAGGTGGTATACTGCAATTCATCCCCTTTTTTATTCAGCCTGGTGCATCTTTTTCCCATTTTGTGAGAAAAGATCAGATTTTTGCTCAGTAGTGTTGTCGACTTTGAGCACTGGATACCATAGCATCTCCTGTCTCTCTTTTAAACCAAGGTTCTAGAAAAAACAACTGCTCCCCAATTCCCATACATGGCCGTGGGTGCAGGCGGGGGCTCAGCACACTGCTCACGCCCCTGGTGCTGGTGAGGTGCCCTGGGTGGTGATGCCCAGGCTGGCTGGGGGACCACCGATAGGATATTTTATCTCACTGAGACTCTCCTCTGCCTCTATAAATTTCAGTTAGAGTTTTTCAGCTTCCCAGTATAGTCTAAGGAACTGAGTAAATTAGAAAAACTATTGAAGCAAGAGCCTTTCTCTCCCCTTGATCAGGTAATGCTATACTCCATATTTATCTGAGGAAAGGAGAACTTTCACAACCCAGTGATTCCACTTTTTATTCTTTTTACACTATAAAGTATCATAATATTGTTTAATCGTGTCATACTTACATTTCACGGTCTAATCCACTTTTCTTTTCCATTCCCATTGTATTTTATATAGTTTGAAGTCTTAAAGTCTAGAGTCTGTGCTCACGAGGCAGCCTCCTCCCTGTGCCTTCTGAATAAAGCAGCATTCAGGCATTCATTATGATTTTTCTTTTTTTTTACTGAAACAGTGCAAACTTTGTGCTGTGAAGAATTATAGTGTCCTGTGCATAATGTACATTTTCTTTACCTTTTCCATTATCTACCCCACAGCATAGCACATTTGTCACTGGTTTTCTTTCCTTCTGGCTTAATGAGAATCTCAGGTTTTGGAATGTGCTGTTTCTGTCCTTTGTGTCTAATCTGTGCCCTCTATTTCTCTCCCCCTCTTGGAGATAAAACTGCATTTTGCTGCTGTTGCAGTTCCAGATGAATTTGATCAGGATAGAGGAACTGACTCATCACCTTTTTTTGAATCTTTAGGAACGGTACTGGCACACATGTCCTGGAGGAGACGGGATCAGCATTGTGTGGTGTCTGGCTGGATTGCTAAGAGAGAACAAGGGATTTTATTGTTGTTTTCACCCACACTCTGCTGAGGCTCTTTTGGATCCTGATTCTGTTGATTTTATCTTCTGTAAATGGAGAAGGATGGAAAAAGCTAAGCTGATGACTCTGGGAAATATTAGAAAGAGCACTTGAGAAGGAGAATGTCATAAAGTGTATTGCTTATCCCAGTGTGTACCATGCATAATATACCAGTATTGCTCTCTCAAGGAAATTGTCTTGGGACCTGTGTTTAATTTTCTGTCCCATGTAATGCTAGACCCCTTTACATGAGTTGCTATATGTACCACTTTTGTTCTGGTGTAATAATAGGGCTCATAACTCTGGCTTAATACTTTGCCTCGTAATTCAAATGAGATCAATGATAAATTTCTAAAGGCCATTCAGTCACACTAGGGCAATATGAAGTGGAGTTTAGATTGAGATGTTAACCTGTAGGAAGTGCTGCTTTAACAAGCAGGGCCATTTATTTAATCCAAATGCCATAGTTGTATGCAAGATGTGGTGGCAAAGGTCAGCATGGATTGCAAGGAAATTTAAAGTTGAATTTCTGCAGTGATTGTTTTTGCAACAAGCCTTATCAAACAGGCTCCTTTTTATATGGTTGTAAACAACACATTCTCTACTTATTTTCAGCATCAGCTTACTAGCTATTATTTCCTTGGGGTCTCATTGGCTCTTTTCCTTGTGGTCATTACAGAAGTTTGGGAAGGGGAAGAGCTTCCTACAAAGGAGCACAGAATATTTTGTGTGTTGCTTTGGTCCAGCACCTCTTATGAATAAGAAAAATTGAATCTTATCTAGGACTTGCAGTGATAGTTTACTGTAGTGAAGAGGTGTGTTTGCTCTGGGACACATTCAGGTGCACCTGCTTGTACTGCAGATGAGAGGACTTCTGAGTACTTTTTGCAGTATTTTCCAGCGATGCATTAGCCATCCATTTGCTTTCGCCAAGCACTGTGTCTCTTGCCTTCTCCAGCCCTGAACGAGGTGAGCAGCTTGCTGCAGCCTGGGCTGCAACGGTGCAGGTGGCCCAGGAGCGACAAGTCAGGAGGGACCGATGCTGCGTTTGTTTCATGTGCTAAACCAAACCTATGCAGGCGTACCCGGCTGATGTTTCTGCAAGCAAAAAGCAGCAAAGTAGGTGGGTTTTGCGTGTGGATTTCTTAACTGCTTGTTTTGGGGTTGGGAGGGTGGGTTGAGTGGCAGAGAAGACGAGAATGATCCAGGAGATTATCATGACCTGACCTACCTGTGTATGTTGCAGTTGCGCAGAAATACAGGAAAGTCTTTTGCAGGTGTATTCAGAATTGCACTTCGAACTCAGAACTGGGATCTGAACTTTAATTTTTGCCCTTTCTTGTGCTAGAGAGCACCAGAAAATTTTTAGCTTGTTTGGATTCTGATCTTCCCAGTCTAACTGGTATGTTTAAATCCAAATAACTAAAAATCCACCTTTAGTAGGTGGTCCGTAATTTGTTTTTTATCCCGTGTACAGTTTGCTTTACTGCTCCTCACAACAGTTATTGTGCCTATACTGCCATGACACTTGGTTTATGTCTTTTTCCTATATTCCCTTAAGCCTCATCTCTGCTCTTCTATTTTTATAAATTACTGAAATGATAGTTTTTATATCCAGCGCTGCACTTTGGCAAGGTGGGTTGGAAGAGTTTTTGAGCTTGATGATATTCCTCTGTGGAGATTCAGTCTCCTATGTTTTAATTAACGCTCAGGCCAGGTAAGTTGTTTCTTTTCTGGAAAACAACATTTTTCTGGCAGTGCTGATCTGTGCACCACTGTTGCTATGCAGCAACCTCAACTTCAGTTTTTTTCAGATTTTGTTTTGAGCAAACTCCCAAAAATCCAAAGATTTTTCTTTTGTTTGTTTTGCTTTACAGTGTCAATGTTTTAGTGCTGCAATCTATGCTATTGCAAGAAAATTTTAAAAATTATGCTTCCCACCCACTGCAAAGAACCCAGTGTAATAAAGTGTCTGTGTGGAGGGGAACTTTGAAAGGAAAAGGAAAAGCTGTTGTGTTATGCAAAAGAATTTTCTTGTTTCTTTTAACTGTGTCTCTTGAGATTATAATTCTTTGACTTCATGTTTATCAGTCAAGCTAGCAGAAGATATGATTCCTTCACTTCGGTTTGTCAAATAGGTAAATACCATTTTGATTTTTTTACAGCAAAATGAGGATGCATAGTAAATGTAAGAGTCCTCCGAGAGTAAAATGGATAACTTTAAAATGCATGCATAGTATTCTTGCATTCATAATACTGCTATTAACATTATTTTTTAATTTCTGAATGGCATTTTTTTATTTAATGGTAACTTTTTTGTTTGAACAGATGGGGCTGTATAATGTAGAGGCAATCAGTTCTCATACAAAAAATGATAAATGAAGAAAAGGCAGAAACTTTTAGCATTTCATATCTATGAGGAGCTTTAACACATGCATTTATGTTACAATGCAGTTTCTTCTAGTGAATAATTGCAAACTCATAGCAGGTTTTGTCAAAACTGAGCTGTTTTCCTTCCTTTCTTCTCTGACAGGTAGAGAAACATTGCCTTTTAGTTTTGATATGCCCTTTTATAACCCACCAGATCACACTTTTAATTTGTGCTTTTGATGATATAGAAACAGATTAAGTGACATGGTGGAGCTATAGATGTTGTGCATCAAATCATACTATCACAAATTGGTATAAGAATTCATAAGAATGTGAATTTACATTTATGTGTAGTTGGAAAGTTGAGTTTCAGGGTCTAAATATGATGATGAAAGGGGATGGAAAGAGACAGAAGGAAAGAAGAGAATCAGAAGAATACTGAGATTGCAATTTTAGTAATTTATTTAAATCAGCAGCCAGATTTTCCTGAAAGAAAGAGAGAACAGGCAGCTCGCGCTGAGCCTGTACAGAAACCTCTCTCTTCCCCATGCCCTTTCTCTCCTCATGGGAACAAGTACTCCAGCAATTTCACAATATTCATTGCCAGTATCGAGGGAATTATTACAGGTCTTACTGGGACACGTTTTCCTAAGCAGCTCCTTGAAGGAGAAAGACAAGTACCCTAGCCTGAAGAGTGCACAATCTGATTTTAATTGTGATGGGATAAGATGGGAGGTGACAATTGGGTTTTGGGGATCGGGTGCAGTGAAGAGGGTTGGGTCTTGGTCTGAGCCACAATCTTTCTCTCTGAAATCAGAAAGCAAAACATCTGCTATTCTCAAGCAATCAACAGGGCAAAAGTAATTAACTTTACCTGGATATTAATGTTAGTGAAGCTTTATTCTACTTGTAGGAAGAAATAGTATTTGAAGAAAATTTCCTGCTGAGGTTAGAACAAATGTGAGCTCTGTGTGTGTGTGTATGTTGTGGTTTAACCCCAGCTGGCAACTGAGCCCCACCCAGCCACTCACTCCTGCCACAGCAGGACAGGGGAGGGAATCAGAAGAGTTAAAGTGAGAAAACTCATGGGCTGAGATAAAGACAGTTTAATAGGTAAAGCAAAAGCCACGCACACAAGCAAAGCAAACCAAGGAATTCATTCACTCCTTCCCACCGGCAGGCAGGTGTTCAGCCATTGCCAGGAAAGCCGGGCTCCATCAGGCATAACGGGGACTTTGGAAGACAAACGCCATCACTCCGAACATCCCCCCCTTCCTTCTTTCCCCAGCTTTATATGCTGAGCATGACATCATATGGTATGCAATATCCCTTTGGTCACTGGGGTCAGCTGTCCCAGCTGTGACCCCTCCCAGCTCCTTGTGCCCCCCCAGCCTCCTCGCTGGTGGGGTGGGGTGAGGAGCAGAAAAGGCCTTGACTCTGTGTAAGCGCTGCTCAGCAGTAACTAAACCATCCCTGGGTTATCAACACTGTTTCCAGCACAAATCCAAAACATAGCGCCATACTAGCCCCATACTGTGAAGGAAATATTAACTCTATCCCAGCCAAAACCAGCACAGTGTGTGTGCAATGTTTAACTGCCTCTGGCATAATGAAAACCAAAATGCATGGCCTAGAGACTTTAATCTAAATGCCAGTTATGCTAGTTGAGTAATCTGAAGCTAGTAAATAAATTCACAATAAAGGTCTGCACCTGGTAAGCCCAAGCTGAACTGAAGTTTTCCTATTAACGTTTGACTCATCTTTGCAAAAATATTACCTGTGTACAGTTGACCTTGTTTTGCACCTGATATCTGAAATTCAAAGTTCATACGTGGCTTCAGTACAGAACAACATGAAAAGGTGATGAAGATTTCAGTGGCATTATACAGACTGTCTTGCTCAAAACGTGTGGAGCCTACAACTTCTGGCAATCTGAATCAAAAGCAGTGTTCCAATGCCTTATTAATAAAATAATTTCAGCTCCCAAGTATTTCCATTGAGATTGTTCTGCTGAGGCTGAGAAGTCAAAACTGGAAATTACACCTAATTTTCCCCATTTTGTTAAATAACTAAGACGACCTTTTTTATATGATTCTTAGTGTCACATTTTTGGTCTCGGCTCGACTTCCTCAGGGTTTGGAGCCTTTGATGTTGTTACATATTGTACATTTCACAGAGCCTTTGTCTTGGAGGAAAATTTCTGGCTGACAGACAGACACACACACTCTCACGTATATGCGCTGTCAAAATATTTTGTGCCATCCTAAATTATTTGTTAGCAATGGGAAAAACACCTGCTTCCTGAGAACATTTCTCCCTTTCAATTATCTGCAAGAATTTTTTTGGAGATGTATTATTTAAAATGGTAATGACAACCTGATGTAAAAAATAGGTAATTTTTGATTCTTCTTGTTCCTGTACTTGACATTAGGGTACATTGTTCTGATTCCCATTTAGCTATGTGGAAATGGCTTGCACAAAGTGAAGTAAATATATCCTATTCTTCATCCATTACATCTGTGTACTATATGATATGCAAAACCTTTTTGGACTTACTGTGCAGCAAATGCTGCTTTTTAATTATAAATACATATAAAATATGCAAAAAGATAAAGTCGACATGAGCAAAGAGAGAGCAGGAACATGAGATATGTCTTGAAACCACTGTGCTTTTCAGTGAAGTGGTAATTTTTGAAAATTAATTAGTATGGTAATATTCAGAGTTGTATTTTAAATAGCTTGAAAACTTTGGGACTTTAAATTGTTAGTCAGTGCTATTCTTAAAAGGTACTTTTTTGTATGGCTGTCTAAATAGTACATAGTATTTAAATTTGTCATATGTGTCTGTAATTTGGTACATAACTTCTTTAGGTACATAACTATCATATGCAAAGCACTTTAAGATTCTTACTTGTAGGTTTTAATGGTAATTGTTGCTTAACAGGTTTTTTGAGATAAGACTACTGATCTCTTTTACAATATTACGATCTATGTAAACTGAAATACATAAATAGGGGCACTCTATTCCACTTCTTAAATATCTTTGCAAATATAATCCAAGGAGGGCAGGAGCGTGAATTAGCTATGAGGCTTTTTTCTATTGTCAGTGTTGGGGCATGTCAGAGAGAGTGCTTCTACCAAAATAATAATCATTAGTTGGTATGAAGGGTGGGAAGAGGGTGGAGATGCTCAGGACGGAGCTCAGCTGCGTCAGACAGAGGAGGAGCCATCCATCAAGCTGAAAGTAAGTGACCAGCGGCAGGACAGAGAGGAGGTGTCAGGGACAGTGAGTGGAGCTTCCCAATGTGTTTTTTGTGGCTGGGATCACACAAACAGACGGCCTTATCCCAAGGGCAGTCACGAACTGGGGACATCAATGGGAGAAAAACTGGCACTGAGCTCTGCCAGGCAAAATAATGTCAGAGAGGGATCAGACTTCTGGCTTCTGCTGTCACCCTCAGCTCAGTTGTGTCAGGCCGGGGTTTTGCAGGGACATCTGGACTGTGGAAAGCTTCAGATGTTTTAAGATATTTCCATTTACTTGTTTCTTTATCGGACACCTCGCCAGATTGAATGACATTCAATTAAATCTGGAGTTTTCCTTGTCCAGTAAAAAAGCAGTTGCAAAGCAGAGTTTGCATGAAGAGAGGGGATAGAAGCAGCTCCTGCTTGCTAGTGGGAATGTAGATGTTTTTATGACATCTTGTGGTCATAAAATCACAACTACTTTAAGTGAAAATGGCAGTTCAAAACCTTCTGGAGAAAATTCTTCCTTGTAAGACATACATATATATATACACATATATGCACCTTGCATATATACATATATATACATACACACATATATATTTATTTGTATTGGACTTTTATGTTCCCTACCATCTGTTGCTTTAGGTCTTTTGCATATTTATTATATGGAGTTAAAGATGATGATATTATTCAGAAAAAAAGCTATAAAATATTAAAGATGGGGAAAAAAGGAATCTTTATTTAGCCAGGAAATTTAATTGAAATTAGTGTAAAATATGTTGGCATAACAATTACATAATTTGGCCCATGTTCAACAACACTTGAGATTACACCGTGTATTTTCACTTACAGCGTTCACTGCATTCAGCCCAACATCACCAGTCATGTTGCTCCTGTGCCTTTGTATGCATTACTCTAAGAGTTTTAAACCAAAAGGGAGCTTCACTGTATGCTGCAGGCACTGGGAGGGGGACATGGCAGGATTCGTTTGTTTTATTACTGGCCCCAGGAAATACATACTTGCTACTGCACAATATGTCACGTAACGGTAGCATTGGATGTGGGGTGAATTACTGAGTTGGCTGTTGTAATTAAAAAGATCACTTTTAAGGCTTCATCCAGGCTAAAATAAATGGAAATGCTACTATTGACTTTAGTTGCCTTGGATTGGGCCTGTTGTATATTGTGCTTTTTTACAAAATACCTACTACAGATCTAAAGACACTATAATACTCATCACAGGTTTTTTTAGACAAATTATATTGTTGGCTCTTGCCTGACCTAAATTATTGTGATAGTAAGAAATGCAAAAAAACAAGTTAAATTACTTTTTAGCAGAAATTTCAGGCAATGGACACTTTTCCATGAATATTTCATATAAAGCTATAAATAATTCTGTTGGATTTTGAAGATCAGAAAGTGACTACTTAGATGATGTAGGGCATTTATGTAAGCCTTATTGCTTTATGCATGCTCTAAGAGACATATTCATTCATGGAATTCAAGTCATGTGTGGGTAAATTTGACATTTTTCCTTAAATTTCTTTTAAATAGCTATTTGTTTCTATTGCTTAAGACTGGAATAGATTAATATAGCACTGTCATTCACCTCTGCTGTTACCTGAGAGCTGTGCACACTGAAATGTTTTTCACAAAGCTTTTGCATTTTAAGAATGTTTTATTCATTATTCTAATACTAGTGCTGAATATATTATGCTCATAAAATACATGTTTGTTAGATTACTGAAGTGTAGGTCTCTACGAACCTTCATTCAAATATAAAAATCAACTTCACTTGACTGAATTTGCCTCCTTCTGAACTGATTTGGATGTCTTTTTCTGTAAATGGTGGTAATCTCTTCACATTAACCAGGGAAAAAAAAAAAAAGAACTACAATTGTTTTTTCTTTGTGTCACAACTCCTGCAATTTAGGCAGAGAATTTTGTTACCCATGTAATAAAAAAGTCAATTTCTTTATTATGAAAAAAAAACTTGAAAAGGTGCTTAGTTTCACCATAAAACACTAACCGAGAAGACAACCCAAATACCTGAAATTTGTTGACTGAAGAAGGAAAGAACTCTGATTCTGGAGATGCTACTTACCATAAGCGTAACTGTTAGTCACAGCCCTTTCTGCATGCCCAGTTCCTCCTTGAATTCTTCTCCAAAAATCACATTAACACCAGCTTCCTCTGCATTCAGGTACGTGTTAGTATTAGGGGTCAGCTGTCCTGGAAGGAATTCCAGGATAGGGCTTTCCCTCTGCTTTTCATGTCTCTTCCTCCTCTCTGCAGTTTGAAGGATGGAGTTTCTGGCAAACAAACAAAAGAAATTATAAAAATATATAAAGAGCTTTTTTCTTAAATCCCACAGAAAACAACTGCAAGCTGAAAATCAAAGAGCACAAACAAAATATTGCCATATTCAGTCTCCTGCACAATGGGAGTTTTTTTTACTGTGTACAATATGCTTGTCCTGCAAATACTGAAACTCCTCTCAGACAACAAGCAGAATAACTCTCTACCTGTCAGAATCCCCTCCTACTCAAATACCAGAGAGGAAAGTAGACCTCACAGCATCCTCTGAGGTGCACACCAATGCCCACAGCTCATGTGGGGGCTGGCGACCCCTTCCTGACTCCAAGCAGGTCCTACACGAGCATCACCGCTGCTTTCTTTGCAGAGGTACCAGCAGTTGCTTGGGGATCCAGGTCCTAGCTCATTCACAGCTTTGTGAGTCCCACTGAACCTGCCAAAAGCAAGCCTGTGAGCAGGAATAGCAGTGTTTGTAAAGGCACCACATCGTCTCAGCCTCAAAGAGCCAGAATACAAACCCATCTGGGTTTACGCAGAAGTGAAGGTTGCAGCGTGTCCCATGGCAACGGTTTGTTCCTGGGACGACAGCCTCCACCCTGCGGAGCTGCTGGTGCCTGTAATTAACACAGCAGAGACCTTGTGCACCTTAGGTCAATAGAGGTCTTACTCAACAGGTTCTGCTTTTAATCTTCATCAGCACTGTATGTTATTAAAGTAATCTCATTGAAAATACTAGCAATTGAATACTTATACACATAGTTTAATTCTTCTGTTCTCTTTCTGATATGTATTATTTGTTCCAATCATATCCTGCTTTTCTATGCATAATTTTTCAGAAATTTCAATGGTCATTCAGTTAACTTTTTTTTTTTTTTTCCTTCTGCTTAGATTTTTGTCTCTATTTTACCATGGTAAAAACTAGTATTCTTTATAACATTTCCAAGCTGTATTTCATTACCATTTTTCACAATTTATATCTCTTTTGTAATGCCAAATTTTCTACTAGTACATGATAAATCTGTACAGCAACAAAGAACTTTTCTGTTTCTTTTCTGTTTACAGCTAATCTTTTAGTATGACAGAAAATGTTACTTGCATACTGATTTGATAGATACCACAAAACAAGGACAAAGGAAAATGAGTTAGCAAGCCAAGCAAATTTACCAGGCCAGAGTCAAGAGGATAATTTATATGAAGCAAAATTCAAATAGGTGGGAAAGTGCATAGGGCAGTAATAAAATCTGCCATGACATGTTTGGATGAAAGACTGAGATCGTGTGGAAAGAATCCATCCACCCAGGTTAGAGGCCAGAGAAGTTACTGACAGATTCTCCCAAAGTAACAAGAAGAAAGTAGGAAAGCTGCTATGCTAGAAACACTATTCCCTTTGATGAAAATTTTTTTAATTGATTGCTGTTGCCATGCATGCCTCTCCTCCAAACCTTTTGCAGCTGGTATGTAATTGCATTGCTTTGGAATGTGCCCAAATTTCGTTCTTTCAGAGTTTCAGTCAACTTTTGGAGATTTGCAAAGTAGTTCTTTACAGATGTGGATTTCTTCAAAGATGAGAATCTGCTTCATTGAACATTAAATAGCATGCAGGTTAATAAACTGCTGGTAGATCTTTCTGCCACTGTCTAGCTGAAACACAAGGCTGAAAGGTCTGAATAAGGTTGGGACTAAACCACAGTGGATAAATAAAAATAAAAATAAAACAGAGCTAAAAGGACCTTCCCAAATTTATCATATGAAAGATTGGCATTATGTTTAGGGATGTCTGCGTTCAAATAGATTGGATTAGCAAGATGTGACATTGCTTCCACAATAAAAATATCCCGTCTCAAATTATTTTAAGATATATTCAAAATAGGGTGGAATTAAAATATTTGTTTTAAACTATCCAGGGAAAAGGTTCTGGGCTTCTTACACAATCGTCTTTATTGCTTTCTATAGTCCTTCCCCACTCTCAGTCATTTAGCAGTTCCATTTCCTGAAACACCAGTGATAACTCTCTCTCCAGCCTGTATGGATATTTGCTGTGATATCTTTTCATTCCTCAAAATAACTACAGCGAAACCCCTCATGACTTTCTCACTATTTTGGTACAAAAGTAGTCTAAACTGAAATTCTTAGACAGATTATTAGCTGTTAGCCATAGCTGCAGACACTCGTCCATCTCCCAGCACCTACATCACTTGCTGTGAATCTTGCAGCCTGGCAGGTTTTTAATTTACCACGGTATTTCATATTCCATACTTTCTGTTTTGTACCTTGACATTTAACTATTATTGACCCCTGGCAACATAAGGCTTTGAATAGCAGGAGAAACTTAATGAAGCACTTTACATGTCAGTCATAAAATGTGGAAGCATGTTTGACTGCTGCTGTTCTGAATCTGGACTTATTTTCATTTATATCTTTCATAGCCAAAGGTAACATCGCAATGGGTTCTTTTCTTGCTTTTATAAATTGAATCTCCAGTTTTCTTCTAGGTTCCCTCAGCAACCTGTGAGTGAAATTGTTTTCCTGTCCTGCAAAATACTTCAGAAACTTTCCATTCCTGAACTGAGGTGAGTGGTTTTGTTTCTTTATTGTTGCTTTTTCTGAAAGTATTATGTTCCATTTTCTGGTCACTTGAAAGCACTTTGATTTTTATCAAGTTTGAATTTTAACTTTTTTCTTTACATTTCAAAATGAAAAGTATTTTTCAGCTTCACGTTCTGTCAGTTCGGGAAGTTTTTTATATCGGCCTTTCACTTAATACTAGTATGGGCATATCGTATTTTTAAATGAAAATATTTGGTTGAAAAAGTTGCAGCTATTTCTTGTACTTAACCTTGCCCTGATAGTGTCTTCAGCTGTGGGGTCTTTCCCCTTGAATTTTAAATCTTTCCAGCTAATTTTGATATGTAAAAATAGTTTCAAATTCTCTTCAGAATCTTATTTTTCCCTTTTGTCTGTTCCAGGTTCTCCTGTCTTTCATTTCTGTGCATTTTCTGGATTTGCCTCTTCTCCTGTGAAATCTGTTGGGGCAGATGCAATCTGGAAGTGTATCTAAGCACCTTTCCTACTTCTGGGTTCTTCAACATACAACTGCAACCAGCTGGTGAAACACACATTGCTTAGCTGTTTTAATAACATCTTAATAAGTTCAACCTATTTGTAAGGGCAGTTGTGGTCTACTTGCTGCTATGAGTAAATCTGATACTTTTGATAACAACCATGAAATCTTTGAGGCAAATAATGTAAGGCACAGTAGTCAATAGTTCTGGTTTTGTAGCTTTATAACTGGAAATCATTTCTTTGGAGGTTTTATTTGTGTTTAATTAAAAGCTGTGTATCTCTTACCTGTATATACTCAAGAATATCTTTTGATGTAGGTAATTAAGGAGATTAATCTTTAACAGCTGCACAATAAATTCCCAGAGAGAACGTGACTATGAAAGAGTTAACTGCAATTATTTCAGCACCCTAAACTTCTTGCCCTGTGTCCTGCAGAGACCATGTATTACCTCCTGCCAAGTGCCTCACATGTGGCAGCAGTCAGAGAGCCCCAGTCACAGGGATTGCTGGGGAAACTGGTACTACAAACCCTGGTTAGGGCTGTAACTGAACAGTCCCCCTGTCGCTATGTGCTGGGAGTGTTGCATGTGATGATGCTGTGATTTGTATTTTCTGGAAATGCTTTGTATCCACAATATGAATTTGCCTCATTTTTTGTAGCCTGCCTCAGTGCTTACCTCGGTGGTCCTTGTTTTGCCTTTCATTTCCTTTTCCCAGTATGCTATTTGGCATTTTATTGAATGTCATTTTTATCCCATTTCATTCTTTCAACTTTGGACAATTGAGTTTTGCTCGTGCTTTTTCAGTGTGAAACCACGCTGGGTTTTACAGGTGTACTGAATAATAGATTGGGTTTATTTGGTTTAATCTTCACCAAAAGTCTGTTTTGGCTTTTTTTGTCTTTCTTTTATTGTTTTGTTTTCTGAATCATGTCATGGGATGTTTTAAATCATCCTTCCTAGTATTTTTCTGTGTATGAGAGTATCAAAAACTTGTCTACAGCTTTCCTTGGTCTTCTCACCACTCCTCCTCAGCCTCCTGGGTTCTCACCCATTCCACAAGATTTTAAAGACAATTACTAATGGCTCATAAGTTCACTAGGATGAATTTTACCATGCCCTGACTAGTTGAATGCCTTTCATTTCCCTAAGTGTTCTTTGACTTGTATTTTCTTCCCTAGACCTTTCTCTACAGACGCTAACGCAGTGGATACCTGGTCACAGGTAGCCTGTTGTACAAGGACAGAGGCAAGTTGGACATCAACAGCTTCTTTGCTCTTTGTATTTTCTTTGCATTATTTGCTTTTCTTTCTCATTAAGGATCTAACAATTCCTCCATCTTCCATATGTAATGGGCTGGCAGAGCCTTTGCTTGCCCTACCTGCTTTGGCACTTTAGCCCCTTTGATTTTCCTCTCTATATCAGAAGAAAACTGTCAAGTTTCAGAAGCCTTTTTAATGACTTTTTGAAGCAGCCCCCTTAAAAAAGAAAAGTTAATCACTCCCAGCTGCCTATACACCGCACTTCAATAGCTGCCAGAGGAGCTCTTTTCCTGACCTGGAGGAACTGTTCTTTCTCTCTGTGTCAGTATTTTTTACCATAAAATTGGCCTGTTATGAAGGCAATCATACATGATACAGTTTGTGTGGGTCTTCAGTGACACAATATTTCAGTGCTGTTCTTTCTGGGAAACACACATTAAACTTTCAGAAAGAAAAGAGTAAAGAGCATTTTCCTCCTTTCTGCAAAAAAAAAAAAAGAAGAAATTGTTCAAACTTTGGAGCCAAGTAATTCTTGTAATTTAAAAACAAACAAAAATAAGTGTATTTTTCAGGCTTTGAGTTCTACACCAAAGAAAAAATATCTGGGGCTAAAAGTAATCTCAAACCATTAGAATCTGAGAAATCATCATTCTTTTTCCAGTGAGGGTGCACATTGAAACCTAATGCCTGGTTCTGTTTGTGCTTGTTTGGAAGTGTCCTGAGGGCTGCCAGCTTCTGCTGAGAAAGATGGAAAGCCATGTGCTCATCATTAAACGCTGCCGAGCTGCATGTTTCATTTGCCCTATTATATTTCAGCTATGTAGCATGTACTACATGTAGCTACTAAACTCTGTATTGCTAAAGCTATGTAGCTTTAAAGCTACAAATTGCCATAGATATTACTATAGAGATAACTCTTGCCTTTCTTACTGAGAGAGCTGGATATACGGAGATGATAAAGCAGCGAGGCCAGCTAAGCTGCCTGTGGATTTTGTCAGTTTATTATATTTTAACACAAGAACTCAGAACCATAAAGCACAAACATTCCCTAAACCCCAAACTGTGTAAATATTCAGAAATATGCTAATCTACACATTTACAGGCTGCTGCTTTGATTGTTTTCCGTTTCTTTCTAACACATGGAGTTCCATTAAGAGGCTGACAAACTATTTAAACAGCTCAAAGAAATTACCAGTTTTCCCAGCTCTCAATCATCTGTTAATTCTTTTCCTTTTGAAAAGTGCAAAATTTTCTCCTCTACCTGTCAGGCTCTGTGTAATTAATGCTGTCTTCCTGTTCTCCCAGCTCCGACATCCATTCCTTCCCATCTCTCCATGACACCATTTCCTTTGCAAGTTTGAAGAAACTGATTATTCTGCTAAAAAGGCAAAAAAGTTCAAACTATTTTTCATGTGACAGCAGCACAGAACATCAGCTGCAGTTTTGCTTGAAAACTGGTGCATAATTTTCTAAGAATGAATATAAACTTGCAGATTCCAAGTCTCTCTGGCAGCTAGACCCTGCTCCAGCCCGTTTGGGGTCTGTGAAGGGGAAGGTGGCACCAGCCCCATCCCTGGAGGTGTGGACGCTGCCCACCTCCCTGATGCTCTCCTGGAGGACGCAGCTCACATTCGTCTCTACACGTGAAACTGCACATCATGGAAAAGGAGAGTGGAGGAGGAAAGCATTCCTAATCTTGCTGATATGGAATGGGAGGGTGCAGGGGAGTGGAAGGGACACTTCATGACTGGTTTTCAGTTTGACCATTGTGGAAGAGGAGAGGACTTCCACACTGCCGTGCAGTCAGCAGAAAATTTCCAGAAAATTTATGGAACACCATAACTGGTACCTGTATGCACACAGGCACACATCCAACACGGTTAAAAACCTGCCTTAAGTCAGTAATGAAACAAACTTGACATTCAAAATCTAAAATGAAAGGGCACATCTACATTATAAGAGAAGTCTTTTTGCCATCACTCAAGCAAAATTTCTTGCAGGATTTGGTGAAAACATTTGCATTACAGAACCAGGTTTCAACCAGCACCTAACTGAGCTTCTCTACAAATTATTACAAGGCTTTTTTTTTCTTTTTTTTTCCCCCTCAGAGAAAAACAAAATGTTAAAAACGCTAATCTGTCAGTAGGTAATACAACATTCCTTACGCTTAAACACCATGTGTGTACAGAATAATTAACTGTGATTCTTCTTTTAATAACAGGATGAGAGGGCCCTTTGAGAAAAGGTAATGATGGTGTTGGTCGAAGCATATCAATCAGTTAGCTAAAAAATGTGTCTGTTGGCTAAAAGCTACTGTCTGTCTGATTTGAGGTTACTGGTTTAATTGGTTTGGATATTTCAGAAGTTAATTCTCTTCTGGGGTTGAAATATGGTTGAGATGTACCCTAACTTTTAAGAACAGCTGAATATAACACAGTATTGAAAATGTAACACAGTATTGAAAATACAACAGCCTATCAAGAGGGGAGGTAGTTTGCTGTATTCTTCAGTTTGTTACATTTGCAGGTTTATAAATGTAAACCAAACATCCGCTGTTTTAGGTTTTGCAGCCAGTTGCCATGGTTGTGCTTCTTTTGTATTTTTGCTGTAGAATTGTGCCAGGGAAAGCTGCCACTGTAGAAGCAAGGAGATTAGTCACAACTTCTGGGGCTGCACTGTCTCATGGTCCCAGCAACGTCTCCCTTCTACGAGCTTTCTCATTTTGACTTTCCTGGCACAGTTTTCTGTTATTATGTAGTAAGAGGATTTCTACATCAGTTTTTGCATTTTTTTATAATCATAGCCTGTTTCCGTTGTGTAGGATTTCACTTGACTATAAAATAATGTGAGTTGATGTCAAAATCTCTTATAGACTTGAGCTGCATAATAGAGTAAAATAAGGGTGCGGGGAGTAGTTTGAATGCTCATCTTAGAATTAGCAAATAGCGGTGCCTCGAGCCTTAGCACAGAAACTGGAGAAAAAGTAAATCCCTGCCTTAGATGTCCTTATTAAACATATTGCTTTTCTCCCACCAAGACAGTGCATCAGCTAAGGAAACACTTTATAAGGGAGCAGAAGGCACCATTGTACCACAGCATTAATGTGGGAAGAACATTGCCAATGTATATTGCGATTTGGAATAAAACTTGCAGAAGCTGAGTGATGACGGGTAAGAGCAATTCTTCTTTTACAATATTTAGATTAAATTACTATAGTCCAAGGGGGCAGGGAGTTGCAGTTTGGAGTTGGTTTCTGCTTTACACGGATGAAAGAGAGTCTTTTTTTTATTATTTTTAAGAAATCAATAAAAAATGAATAATTGGTTTTTATTTTTAATATGGATGTTAAAGATTCAGAGCAGAGAGCCTGTTCCATTATGAATAGCACAGTAAACAGCTACTTTGGCACTCTGTCTTATACAAAACCCAAAGGCCATTCATTCATCTATCACATCAATGTCAAAGGCAGGGCGGTATCCACAGCCATTTATAGCCGTCGCTCTCCAGTGGGATGGAACAGGAAAATCTGTTGGCAAGAGCCTTTTCCTTATGTTTTCTGGTTTTCCAATATGTTCTCCAAGTACTTCCAAGTAAAACACTTCCAGACATGTCTGCCAGCAAGCAACAGAAACAAAGTTTGATTTCTTTTTTACATGACAATCTTACATCATGGTGGGGGAGATGGCAAGCCCCAAACCCAAAGTTAGAATCGGTAACTCAAGCAATATATTTCCATTGACAGTAAAGAAGTATTGCTATTAAAGGCTAGTTGCATAACTTGCATCACTCCCATGTGTAATTTGACTGGCTTGACTGAAGACATCTGGCTGGATACCCGTGTTTGGGGATGCCAAACTCAACGTGCTGAGCCTGGAGTAAGTACCCAGTACCCACAGTGTTGAGGCTCTCTCTCCCTTCCTGTGGCTGGGAGAAGGGTGTGATCACGGTGTAGCAGGGTACAGCCATTTGGCCAACCTGTGTGGTTTTTCATACCCCTAGCGGAGGTCAAAGATTTGATGGACGTTTTGCAGGTATAAGGAACAAGGAAGCAGTTTGTTCCATATTTGCAGATAATTAAAACTCATTTTAAAGTCCCTCCCTATTCTAAGCTGTATTAATTACTCCTCAGCTAATCCTATGCAATCTGTGGACCCTTAAAAAAAAAAAACAAAAAAACAAGCTTTAAACAGAGAGAACCTGATTTCACAATGAATATTCCTCAAAATACTCTCTCCTGCCTACAAACTGAAAATAAATAGGAAGCTCCTACAGCCAGAAAACTACCAGCTTGCCATGTGGGTTTGTTGGGTGAATGGCGAGCAGTTTGGTTGTCCTAAGCATCTTGGGAACTTTCCTGCCTTGATTCCTTGATTTGTACTATTAATAAATATAATTCTTACCAATGTGAGCAAAAATAATAATAAAAGCAAAAGAAAGTGATGTCTTATTCCTGCTATATTGGCTAGACTGCACATTGGATTAGCTGTGAGGGTGTGTGCAGCAAAATCCTCATCTGCATCAGCACTGGGGTGCTATTAGGGAAGGGATGGGAATTCTGGTGTCTGCACAATTACATGGTATTTTACGAGATTCACCATTCATGGACTATCAAGATACCCTTGGTACAGCACAATGAACAGCTGGCAATACACTGTAAGGGGTTTGAGGGTATATCAAGTGCTGCAAATGCCTCTGTCATCCTTATGGTCACACTTACTCCCTTAATTGCCCAGGACCCCCTTAGAAATGGGTACCTGCCTGGATTTCAAACCCTGCATTCACTGGAAGTGTAAATACTGCAGCAGAGATGGTGCTGAGGAGGTCTGCGAGTTATTCATGTGCCAGTAGTCTCTGGTTAGTAAGTCCTGCTCTTAGACCTCTACCCCTGAATGAATTATTATGCAACCATATTTTGTAAAAAAGCGTTACTGGTTCCCTTGCTGAGGAAGAGGAGAAGAGGTGAGGAAGGAAATCTGCCAGATATTTTTTTTCAATTATTTTCTATTGGTTCTGCTTTCCTGGAGAGCATTATTAATAATCCTTTGTCAGGATGCCAGGGATCTGTCATTCTAAATGCCGCATAATTAAGTGGGCAGTATCTGCAGAGGTGTACAGACGTTAAAAGTGCTTAAATGAAAGAAAGCTATAGAGCAAAATTTTGGAAGGGCACTGAGGAATTTCATTTCCTTAGTGGATAAAAGGACAAAGGCCTTGAGCAGTAAATACTGGCTACAAGATCTCATAGGACAGGATGTACCCCTTAAGTACTTTTGCTTTCTATTGCATCCACTGAATAATAGTGGTAACCCATCACCTTAAGGTTTTGTTCAGTCCCAATTTAATGCCAACTAGAAATAATAAAAGGGGAAACAAACAGATTGGAGTTTGACGAGGAGAAAAAATGTAATTATATGGACAGCTTTGATTGATAAATCCAACATCAAGGTAGCAGAAGTTCTGCTTCTCATTAATACAACATTTAATATCATCTGTGAAGCTATAAACTAATTATTGAGCTGCCTTTGCCAGTGCATCCCATCATTTTCTTTTGTTTTGCAGTAGTTGGCTTTGAATTTAACATACAGATATAGGTACAGATTACCTGCTTTTTTTCAGATTCTTGTCCCATTGAAAAGCAAAAGAGAACAAAGATATATGCAAGCGAAATGAGTAAGACTTTAGTAAAAGTACAGCAAGCCATTCTGTTCTCAAAAAGCCTGGTAGCTGATTAGTATTGATTAGGTCAAGGTGACCTATTTTAATACAATACAGTTCTTACAATCCCAAATTCAAAATAGCTATAGTAAATAAGATTAATAGAACCAATTTGCTACTCCCAAGTAACATTGTAATATAGATTCATATGACTGGGTTCACACTGGAAAATAAATTAATGGCCAATAAAGCACAATGGAAGTACAGCTAGGAATTTCCAGAGCAGTATACAGCCATTAAGTCCTTTATGAATGTGAAGCGTATGAACCAGATTATCAGCTGATACAAAGTGACATGGTTCTACAATATTTAAAGAGCTGTCGCAGACTTTTTCCCCCAAAGTTCAATGTGTTCCAAAGTGCTCTTTTACTTCTGTTTTCTGCATTTCTGGTTCAGTTTGCCTTTGGTCAACTACTGCACAATGGTTAGCTTGAGTGTGTCGCCTAAACATACTTAAAGATACCAGATATAAAACTAAAATCTTTCTGTTAATTCTTTGGAGAGAAGACAAAATAGGAGGCTAATGGTATGTTGTGATACATTTCCAGCATCTAACAGTTAAACATAACAGGATAGATTTTCATTCTGGTTAATCTGAATAAAATAAATACCTTATGGTGCTCTTATGCTTTAGTTGTTAACATTTGGCAAAAAAAGACACTGTCTTCTTAGAAGCAGTCTATCTTTTTATCTCAGGAAACTTGCTCCCATTTTCCCTCTGTTTTACACCTATTTCCTTCATTCTACCAGATTTCAACACCTGTCTGGATGTTTATTACATCTAGAATGATGTACACAGCTCACCAAGCAACAAATTACGCTCTCTAGAAAAAAAAAAAAAATGCTACTTATGTCTAATTAACTTCACTACAGCATGTTTGACATTATGGGAAAGTAACCTGCTGAGTCCAGGGCAGAGCTGTGCCAGACTGAAACTCTCCCAAATGACTACTATTGATGAATAAACAAAGAGGGTCAGCCGAGGTGATGGTAAACAGTGTATCTTAACGCAGGCACTGCTTGTATAAACAATATATTAGCTGTTGAATGTTCATTCGGCTTATCTGCAGACCATTAAAATTACCCTGGTATTTAAAACTACAGAGGCTTAGAAAAACATGCATTCATTTTTTTCCCCCTGAGAAACCCAACTAATATTGAATCAATATTTAATTTTAGGGGACAGCCTCAAGACACTGAGAAATTGTTTTTGAGAAACTTTCTGTCTCCTGAAGGAAGAAGTCAAGGGGGCTGTTTATGGTAAACTCAGCCTTGTCAGACATGATGCAATTTGCTCTCAATCATTTCCCTCTGTCCTACGTGATGTAATTCTAAGTACAGGGGCCTTTTTTTCAACTCTGTATTTATACATGCCTAATACGAGGGGGTTAACCTGTGTAAGGAAATATAAATAATAAATAACTAGGGAAGTTGCTGCACCAACTATCATGCTCATTCAAGCGGGACTTTTAGGCTCAGTTTTTAAGCTCCTGAAGTGGGGAAAGGATCCCCTTGTCATTCCAAAGCCTCTCAAGCCGTGATTTCCTCTGATTTACGTCTGCTAGAGAAGCAGCCCTGGAAAGAGACAGCCAAATTACACTAGCTCTAATGCTTTTGACAATGTTTATTGCTTCACCTTAAAATTACAACTTTCCTTTTCCTTTTAGATCTTTTACTTTTGTCTTTTCATAGCAATTTTGAAGAGATGTAGACTCTAAGCATGATGTACACACACCCCGGCACAAACAAGAGTTACTTTCATGGGCAATCGCACATCAGATATTTTTCCTAACAGATCCTGCTGTTGGGTCTTTTGTTCCCCAGCATGTTAATGTTTTATCTATTCGTTTGAGAAATGTGCCAGACAATAAAATGAAACATCTCGGGAAACCGAGACACAGAAATTTAAGTAAATGCAGGTTATCTAGAAGATACTATTTCATATTCACTTCAGGCACATCAAAATGTTCCAGAGCTGAAAAGAGTAAAAAAATGACATGAATGTTAGGAGCATTGCTGAATTAATTATATACAGAATTGAACAAAGTTACTAAGCAGACTTTATTCTTAACTCATGTCCTACAAGCACAGGAAGAGATAACTTTCAGTCGTGAGAACTGTGGTTTGAGCCTGAAACAGCAATGAATTCTTCCGTAATAGCACGTTTGTTAAGGTATGGCATAGCCCTCTTGCAGACATAATCTATTATGTTGGATTTTGCCCCAAAGTAGCTGTAAGCGAAGGATGATGCTGAACACCTCACGATGAAAAGGTTGCTGAGGACTAAATAACAACACTGTGATTTAGGGCACTGTGATGGTGCTCACAGTGTACAGAGTATAAATGAAGTTAAAGTGCTTTGGGCACAGTAATTACCTCTTTTGTCTTTGGTGTGCCAGTACTATAGAGAAGATTTTATATTGCTGGAGCTAATAAATCATTCACTACGACTACAGCATAGTGGTCCTTGCACAACATAATTAAAAAGCTAAACTGTGACTACAGCATGCCCAGTTGTAGAGAAAGGTGTTTAATTAGAAGTGGGATGCTTCCAATGACTCAAAACTCTTTCAGGTTACAATTTCAAGCTTTTACATACTGTAATGTTAATTTGGACTTTATAAACTGAAAACTGTTGTGAGGATCATAAAGTCCTATATGCTGAGGCAGTAATGAGATCTTTGCTCGAACTTTTCCTGAATGTTACATTTATTAGCATAATGCCAAATCCAGATTCAGCCTGTCTGGGGAGAAAAGCACCTCTGCAAAAAATAGTGATGGAGCTCCATATTGAGGCCTCAATGTCATTTAGGTCAGTCTTTGCTTATGCAAAGTAAATCTGTTTGTGCATTAAGTCCCATAGCTGCTTTTCACTTCCATAAAATTCCATGTGAAAAATCAATGCTTATATTTATGATGGGACAAACAAGGCGCAATGGATTTAGGAGCTTTGGATTTAGGAGACATCATCTTTCTTACTAACGCTCTGCACTGAACTTGGCTGAGTCACTTGCACCCGGACCTTTTGGAGCGTTTTGATTCCTATTGATTGCAGATTTAAAAAATAAGTACCCAAGCAGCTTTCAAGGACTTGAGCCTTTGATCATCCTCGCATGATGCAGAGCGCGCATCAGATCACGCGGGCCAAGTAAAAATGTCTTTGAAGCATTTTTTGTGCTCCCTCCGGAGCAGCGCTCTGCGCTGTATTGCAACACGTTGGGAACGTGCATGTGTTTGACTACCTCAGCTCATCTGGGGGGACTACAGCTTTTTTCAGCTTTTAACCTAGTTTAGGGGTTTTTTTAAATTCTCATCAGTACACGGGTGTAAACAGAAAGGGAAATGAATATAAATACATTTTAAAGATTAATGAGTTCTATAGTCCTATTACAGTGGGATAGATACACGTGTGTTACTAAAACGTGGGCAGGTTTGCTCCCCTTGCTGCAGAAATGCCTCCCCTGTGTAAGCCGCTGGGAATTGCTAAGGACCCCCAGAGTGCCTGGGGTGTCTGGCCTTGCGGGCCAGCCCTCCTGCACGCTGCCAGGTACACTAGCTGGGCTCCTCACCAGAATATTTTCAATACTAAAAATTCTTTTTCTTTTTCCATAGCTAAATATTGCAGAATCGTCAATGATTTATAGTAGCATCAAGGGGTAAATTTCTGTTTCTTTTTAAATTATAAAGCTTCAGTTTAAAATATTTAAAATCTGAAAGTGGAAAAGAGCATTGAGCAGTTTGCACTTCAGCATCAGCCAGCGATGCTGCCGTGCAGCGTGCACCAGCCAAGCTGCTCAGCTCTGATTACTGATGAGGCCTTCGCTCCTTCTTATTGAGAACAGCCCCAATTAAGGATTGCAGCCTAACCATTTTAGTTAAAACTAAATTAAAAAAATCAATTCCTTTGAGGGTTCTGAATAGCAAATGGGAAGGATAGGTTTTCCTTGTCTTTAATTGTTATTAAAGGGTTGTATTAAGACAAGTCAAACTGCTTGTCACCATAGGAAATTGTAGTCTTCAGTCAGTAGATCTCACACTTTTAGATAAATATTTAAAGTGCTAGTTGTGACTTTTACATGGCTTTAATTTACAAAATGTAGGATATTTCTTTGAAAGAGACTTTTAATTTATTCTAGGCATCTGGAAAACTCAGATTAATAGGAAAAATATACTATTAGTCTGCCTTTGTAGTAGGTGATGAAATGCAATTATAAAGCCACGAGAAAACAAGACAGTTTCTCCCTACTCTCAGAAGTCTTCCAAAAGAAGGATTTCAGTGGTGTAACCCACTACACCCCATCATCTCCTTGAACTTGTACTCTTGTGGTGCCCTGTTTTAGCTGGAAGTGAAGGAGATGATAGGTTGTCTTTTCAGAATTCATGGAAAACTGATTGCAATATGTGTCTGAACCCATAACCAGCTACCTAATTTTGCACAGATTAACCTTGCAAAATAAAAAAGGCCAGTGTAAATTGCACTCTCCTCCAACATCACTGGAGATGAATTTACTACTGTAAATTCTAAAGCATATTACTGGGATAAAATTACTATCTTTTCATTCACTTCATTATGCAAATATATATACATACTATATTATTAAATATATTAATTTAAAAATGTGAGCTGTATTGTTTGCCCAATCAAATAATGTTATTACCAGCAAGCAGGAAATAATGACTTATAGATAATGGAAAGACTAAGTCAGATGATTAACACATGTTTCCTGTCACAGGGAAGAGTGCATGCATGTTCAGATTCTTATAGTTAACAGCTCTGGATTACGCTGAACGGGACTGAATTATCTGTTGCATGCAAAATCTATCCCTTTATTTCTTAATCCTCAACTCCAAAACTGGCTCATGACAAACACTAATTGGGCACAAAGAAAGCCTCCACCATGAGCTTCAAATGCATTGAAGTCTCCCTCTGTGTTTCAATTATTTTGGCTGGGCACTGAGGGTACACAGAAGGTAAAATTGACTTTATTGCGGGAGGCAGCACGCCCGGGCTGTGCTCACCAGGCAGAGCTCATTGCAGCGGCACTCAGCTGGTGCAAGTGGCAGTGCTCCGCCAGTGAAGGACGGGGCTCTGCACATCCTACTGTGCTGGCAACATCGGAAAAGACAGGAGGTTTATTATCATTATTTGCTTATTTATCTAAAATAAGTTTTCTAGGAGACATAATATCTAAACTATTACACCATTTAAAATATAAAGCTATCTATGAATTTGTCTGTGAGAATTTATGAGGAGAAGTCCTGGGGATAATGACACTGTGTCTTCTAATTTCCTTTGAAATCTTATTTATATCAAATTAAAGATTAAAAGATTAATCTCTGTAGTAATATTTAGACTCACTGGTTATAAAAATTATTTTGAAACATGTATCTTTCCTCTCACTTGATGACAAGTGTTTTCCATCAAAGGAGCACAGGCGTAGCTCACTGCGAGAGACCTGCGGTCATGTCACAGCCTCAGGTGGCAAGGCTATTGATAGCACAGGTTACAATAAAGTCCCTGTTTATAAATAAACATGTCCCTAACAAAGTCTGAGTCCTGAACAAGGAGTAGGGGAAATGTCTTCAAAAAGATGGCAGAAATGTCCCTTCTCTATTTTATAGACAATTTATATTTAAACGCTTGTTTATTAGAAAGAGCAAAAACGTGTTTTGCATGTTAAATTTTATCTAGGGTTCTTACCTATAGATGACTAGTTTAATTTTAATAAAAATTGTTCTCTTGCATTTTCCTACATTGTCCCTCAGTGTCCCCACTTTCACTACTGTAATTATTCAGATTATTGATTCTGCACATCAGGTGTGTTAATACGAGGGAGGAGAGAGGATGAACAGTTTAATTAATTAAGCCAGGTTGTAGTAGATCATCATCATTTTTCAAGGTGTCAATTGAGAAGATCTCTGGGAGCGACGCAGATTAGCTGGGACCACCTGGGAATTCAGTCTCATTTACCATCACAGCGTTTCAGAGCACCTGGAAGTAAGACTTGTCAAAGTTTAATGTTAAACCCACAATAGCTATAAAGCGTATTTGCAGGAGTGTCCTAAAACGCTGTTAATTTCCATCCCTGTAATACAGAAATAACCCAGTGAACCCAAGAAATTTTCTGATGTTGTGCAGAGATGGTTTTTGCGGGTGGGTTTTGATAAAGTAAGTCGAAGCAAACTAGAAATTTTAACAGTAATTAAAACACGGAATACTGCCATTGAAGCAGTAAAGGAGGGGAAGCAAGTAAAGCAAATATGTGATATCAAGCACAGAATGATGAACATGAATTCTGTGTTTTTTCCTCACGTGTCCAGTTAAGAAAACTATCTGAGTTTATACCCAGTTTGATTCAATATGAAGCCATACAAATTTCTAGTTTGCATCTGTTTACTTTATCTAGCTTGAAACTAGGCAGCCTTGAGAGCAGTCAATACGTTTGCTTGCTCTTCAAAAGTGGTAATACAGCTATTTCAATACACACAATTATAGAATTGAAAAGCTTTTAGCTTGTGACTTATGCTGAGCTGAGCTTGGAGTGGCACGCAGGGGTGAGAGCACACAGAGCCAAAGGACACACGTCTCGCCTCCTGCATGTTCACAGCACTGTGCCTTGGGAAACTTCTCTAGCTTTCTTGTGTTATGGACTGGAAAGATCCAGCAATATTTCATCCTGGAGTCATATTTGCATATCTATAGTCTGCAAGCTTCAGCATGGCTCCCTTTATGAATTTATTCTGCACAGATCTTTGTTTCTGAATATTTATTTATATTTTTGAATGCCAGGAGTATATGCAACCCACCTGGTCTGACCCCCAGTTCTTTGTATGCTATGAGCCATGGCCTTGGTACATCTCTGTGACAAAATGCTTACTGGTTTTATTGCTTTATCACTATTTATTCTGAAGCTGTTTGTCTGTTTGGGTAGCAAATCTGAGTGCTGTGGGCTGGGGAAGTGGGGTTGTGAAGTCTGCTCAGCTGGGAGGAGGGTGTGGGGTAGTTCTGTGATGCTTGGCTGAAGCTTGGGGTTTCTGTGCAGCAAGGAGGGCTCTGACCAACACCCTGAGGTCATGAGAAGAGACTTTTTTGGGGCTCTGGAGGCTGTTGGAAGTAGCTGGAAATGAGAGTGGAGTGAAGATCTGAAAAAGGTAGATATTTTTATATTTTTTAAAATATTTTCTGCCAGTAGATTTGCATTTTCTGTCTTTAGGGAGTTGGTTTTCTGTTTTTCTGTCCTAATGTAAGAGACTGGAAGTTCTTTGATGCCTTCGTAGAAAGTTTTGGCTGTATGTCCAGCTGACTCTGAATCCCTTCACAGTGTTGTTTTTTGGTTTTGTTTTTGTTTTTCTAATTAACCCAGTGTAGAAAGATTGGTTTCCACATCATGAGCAGTGCACTACCCACTTTTGAGGGGCTGGTATAGCAGGCAATAAAAGTGAATTGGTGAACAGCAACTCAGTGTGTACAGGGTATGACTGTTAAATGCCTTCTGTTTGTGTCTTTATCTGCTCTGCCTTATGACCTTGGTTAGTGAGCTGCAAACTTCTCATCTTGATTTAATCCAGCTTGGTAAGGGTAGTAGCCGCCTTGTTCAGTAGCTGAGCTCCTTGCACTTGCTTCCCAGCTGGGTTTCTCTAGCCAGAAAAGCTGCAGATGCTTCTGAGTGAGTGTGTCGTGATTTGCAGTGGAACAGAAATGTATGGGTACTGGAGCATGACTTGTTTGCTTTGGGAAAACAGCCTTTTTAGGTGATTATTTGTCTGATTTAGAATGCTATATTCAGTATGATTAAGGGAAATAGTTGGTGAGAACCTCTACCTATCAGACCTGAAATGGCTCCTGGGACAATAAATTTTCTCTAAAGGAACAATATAAGCAATACTTACTGGTTTAACATCAAGAAACTGTTGTTGCGCTTGGTGCATAACTCTAGAATTATTTTTTTTCCCTTTGGTATATGGTTATGGTATGAATATTTTCTACTTTCTTGTAAATAAAAAAGTACTTTTTTAAAAATGTTCTTGTGAATTCATATTTCATGTACAATAATGTCTTGAATCTGAAAAATTTGGGGAAGAAATGCAAGACTCCAGAACTGGATGCTTTTATTACTATTCATCAATGAGCACAGTAATTGACTGTATGATCAGTGTGGGATTCTCGCCTCTGTTCAGACACAGAAGACTCTGCTAAAGTTAGTGGAGACACAGTTAATTATATCAATGTATTGTTAGGTGCCTGGTCTCAAGTTTCTTTTTCCTGTAGTTTGGCTTTAGTAAAGGCCAAAAGGGACCATAAATTTTGCAGCACGAAAGTTTGGCTCCACACTGAGCTTGTTTTCATCGCTACTTAGAGGTGCTTAACAACAAATTCTGGGGTACCTCCCTCAGAAAGTTGGTTTGCAGTCCTATATATTCAATGTCCTTATGACATCAGCTGCTACTCACAGGCAAGTGCTGGGGTGCGGGACCTGGGTCTCAGCCCCCCACATCCAGCACTGTGGGACTGGTTGGGTGTATCAGATTGAATGCAGGAAATCATATTGCACAGTTCCTCAAAATTTGTTTTGAAATACAATTAAATCAGCTGAGTTAGAAGCAAAGCTGCTTTTCAGCAGGTATTTTGTAATGTCGTTTCTAACATTTGATGCTCCAAATACCTGAAAACTAGAAACCACTGTTGGGTAGCATGCAGAAGCTGGTGTCTCCAGCCTTGCTGTTGTGTAATACTCAGTTACATACCTCTTTTGATCACCATTATCTGATACTTGGTAACAAGATGTTTTTGTCTTTTGAAGGGCTATGTTTCTTCTCAAATGATATACATTTTATCAAAGCCTATTTAATTAGTAGGTCATTTTCTGATTTTGGCATTTCACCTGTCTGGGCTGTGATGTGCCTGCATGTACACGTCTGCATCAAACTCCATGAGCAAACAAGTAATTTAAGGTGACGTGAAAAATCTGCAATTCTGGTGATGCAGCATTCAGTTTGTAGATACTCTGCGTATGAAACCAGCAAAAACGCAAGAATAAAGCAACCATCACTGGTGGTCACCAAAGGGGCTGTGTGTGCTCACTTGGGTAATCAAGTGGTTTCTGCAGGCATCAGCATTGCACATTCTTTCATAAAGTGACAGAGCCTAATCGTATAACTAGTTCAGTTCTTTCTTCCTCTGGAGAGCTGGAAGGTTATTCCAGAGCTTAATTTTTCTGATTGTTAGAAACCTTACTTTTTCAACCTTGGTTTTCAGCCAGCTTACTTTTTCTTTTTTCTAAATTTGTCTTATAGCATAACTGTTTCTTCTCTCTTACTTATCTATTTACTGGCACAAAATCTAGCTAATTTTCTAGGCTAAATAAGCAATTTTGTTTTAATCTCATCCTCTGTTCCCACTTCTTGATCGTCCTCACAGTTCTTTGCAATACTCGTCTACATTGTAATTCATCTTTCTGGAGCAAAGGTGTACAAAATTATACATGAAATTGAAAATTGAGTTTTTTGTGTTTCTGTTTATGGGAAAAATGATGCATAACAGGATTTAACCTTTTTAATCGCAAATTTGCATTCTACATAAAGTATACTTGGTTTCCTCTTCTTTTACTTCTAACTGATGAGTTCCTGATATTTAACAGAAATTCTTGTTGCTTCCAAAGAGCATCATCCTTCACTTAACTATAGCCATGTTTCTATGTCTCTACACATAGTGGTAAAATTGAGTCATTCTGTGACTTTTCATGACATCGTTCCTTCCTATGATATCTGATATTTCCCAGTGAATGAACCCTCCTGACTTCTGTTAGCTAATTTAATTAGCATATTCAGGTTGGTACCAAATAAAAATCAATCAGGACTTAAAACCAATCTGTTATAAGGCTGATACTTCAAGAACTCATTTAACCTTTGTGCAGCTTGAGGGCTATCTTATCCTTTTTCCTTACCTACCTACAGATCTTTTTGTAACACCTGTCTCTTCCTCTTGAATTCACTTCCTCTTGAATATTCCACTGAAATCCAGATATAATAGATTACTTAGCACTAATCATACGTATAACACTGGAGAGGTTAGATGTGGAAAACTTATGTTTATTGTACAATATTAAACAAAAATAGATCTGTTACTGTTCCTCAAGGAACTGCTTGTTTCAGTCTCTATTACAAGAATGCTCCCAGGTAGCTAGGTACCTACCCAAATGTAACCAAGGCAAGTTAAAATTCTCAGATAAAGAAGTTCAAATTGGATTATTTTGGTTTGGAGAATAATATTCTAATTGGCTTTGAGGAAAATATAACTTCTGCTGATTCCTGCTACCAGGGCTTGTGCTGTGGGGGGAAAGACTTGTTGTATTTAGTATGGTCCTCTTCAGTAATATATACATAAGGAAGTCTGCAACAGCACAGTTACTTATAGGATAAGGTCTGGTAAATATTCTAATGCGAGACTGATGATGAGTAGTTATGATTTAGACTACAGAGAGTTACAAGAAAAAGTAGTGTAAATTTTTTTCGGTTTTAATTTCCTAATTTTTCAGAAGACAGATGTGCTGGATTTGGACAGACTTTTGTGAATAAGGGATATTTCACAAACTGGTAACAGTCTTTGAGTAGCTCTTAAATCTGAGCAGCACAGCTCTGCCGCTGGCTTTATTCGTAGTGCAGACTGATGCCATCGATGTGGCTCACTGACTTTACATTAAACTTGCTGACTGTGAGTATCTGTTTCAGAAAATATTTTCTGATATTTGTCAAACTGAAAAAAAATACCGCTCCAACAAACTTTTTGTCCTCTTGGCAAAATCAGGCTGACAAGCTGTGCAAAGTTCAGAAGTTTCTTGCCCTTTTCTGGGCGAGCTTGCTGGGTGCCCTGTCAGGGACCTCCAGGTGAGCGGGAGCCTCTGAGGAAGCACTGAGGGGTTGTTCAGGCTGTGTCTGGGGAAGGAGCTGGCTGGGCTGGGGAAATAAAACAAGCTGCATTGTGGATATGCCTTCCCGACTCTCTCAACTCCTGTGGCTCTGGGTAGTCAGCCAGGTTTTCATGGACTGTTTTGGTAGTAACTGCTGTTTGCAAGAAGGAAACAAGCCCCTGCCAAATGACATGGTCAACTCTGTGGTGGCAGAGCATTGTGCTGTCCACCCCACTCCTTCTCCAGGTGGAATTTTGGACCTCAGAGAATATCCTCATGAGGAGCTATTAAAAAATGCAGACAGAAGCCAGAAAAGTATCACCGCTTCCTGTGCTTGTGCCTGGGTGCAGGGTACCTCAGTTCCTCTGTCTCAAAGCCACCGATGAGCAGAAACTATATTGGCTGGGAAGGAGGAGAGAGAAAACATGTACTTCTTTGCTGTTAATTGCAACACTGGAAAACAGTCCTGGAGCCTAAGCCAGATCTAGCTGATCCTTGGGCTGGAGAAGTGAAGGGAGGGAGATAAGAGAGCAGGGTATGGCACAGGAGTGAATAGAAGACCTCACAGGAAGAATTAAACTTTTAAAAATACTTTTAATGAACAATGTAAATTTGCTCATTTTCCAGAAGCAATGAAGTCAAAGCTGTTTGGAATACTGGAAAAGCTCTTATGTCTTTTAAACATCTTGTGTTTCTTTCTTTATTTGCAAACTTGCTACCCAGTCATTCCATGAGCTTTCATTCCTATAAACTCACTCCTTGGAGAAGTAGAAATCTGTGGATCTTGCATTTGCAAAGGTGTATGGTTGTGGCTGTGTTACATCAACCCTGAAAATTATTTTACTCAGATTATGCTCCTGCATGACACACACTTTTGTTGGTATGAAGAAGTATTCTGGCTTGTGACTGAGGCTGACCAGCTCTGCTCTGCTTCATCTGCAAGAAGCTGCATTGTCTGAGTATTTATTTACTGACACACTGCATGGTAATTTTTCTCCTTTAATATTCTATTGTCTAATTGCAGTTAATTGTGGTTCTTAATCTTGCTAATTACTGTAAATCATGCTCTGCCAGCCATCCTTTCTTTCATGGCAATAAGGCTTTTTTTCTCCTTGGAAGGTGCATGTAGTTTAATATAATAAAAGTGTCTCAATAATGAAGATTTATTGGTGAAGGCTATGGAGGACTGTATGGCTGTATATGAAAGCAACACACTGGGTTAAAAAAAAAGGAACAGAAAATTCAGAGCCTGTAAAACACTTTATTGATGTGAATGGTAGTCAGTATAACTTTAATTCTATGTCTAAACTAAGGTGGCTAAATGTAAGACCTTTAATTAAAACCATTAGAAGCCTATAATGTTGCTGGCATACTGTTTGACAGGTGGAATGTTACCTCCAAGCAATTAGCGTTTCAAGCACAGTGTTCTGGCATCTCTGTGGTCTGCCCGTAGGTGTCTAATCTTTTAAGACTTTTCATACTGAATGCTTTTGATTTCATGGCTAATCAGTTGGTCAGATGGCCGTATTCTGTTAATGCGTATAAATCTGGTAAAATTAGGTTCAAAATTTTATCTTAAATGTAGGTCTGTGTAAGGGTCTCTAGATTAATCAAAGTTTTAGTCCACTACAGATTTCTTACAGGGTTTAGAATTTGAATGCTACCTGCATGAATATTTTTGTGCTTACATATGTGCTTACAGTGTTGGTGGTAGAACTGGCTTTGAGGTTTCAGATAATTCCCATGAAGCAGAAAACATTTGTGTTTAGAGGAAATAATATTTAAGTGGCACACTCTGCAGAATGCAGATTTACAGTTTAGCCTTAGGAAGAAGAACAGAAAGAATTGAAAAGTCACCAAAAATAGACTCTGAAACTGATCATAAAAGTTAACAAGTAATGGGACTTGTAAGAAGATGACTAAAATTTATTTTTGATGATTAAGAATGGGTGCATAAAATGTTGGCGTTGCAATTCATATCACTGCTATTCCAGATTATCAGCTGAGAAATCTCAGGTCAGGCATTACCAGCTCCTGGTGATGTGGTTTCATTCCATTCTGTCCCTGTGCTCTCCTCCTGGAGTCTATAAATAGCTGCTAACCACAACCTTCTTTCACTCCCCTCTGCTCTTCTCCTGCTTGTTATTTAACAACTGCATGTTGAAGCCAACCAAGGAATCATGGAAAAACTATATTAGGCTCTCCATCTGATGTGTCATTTTAGAAGGAAACTTTTAATAATGAATTAACATCTAATATTCAGTCTTCCGCAATGCTATTTGCATATATGGTTGTGTTATTAATTACTCAACAGAGCTGTAAGGGATACATATTGGCACTGTTTACAGGTTGCTTTCTAAGTGTGAAGCATAGTTTAAAAGATCATAATGGTATTGCTTGTAAGACACAGTGTTATTCTTGGCAGCGCAGTTACCATGCTTAGAGGCATTCCCCATGCAAGTCCTCCAGTGCTGTTTGTGTCCTGTAGCATCCGTGGTTATCAGCTGGCATCTGGGGCTTTTCCTGTGGGACACTGCGGAGTCGAACAGCAATGGAAAGTCCCAGTTAATCTAAGATGAGTCAGCGGGCAGGGGTATTTTACTCTCCCTGTGGTGAAAAGGAGAACCACAACTGTGGTGTTGAACCTGCTGAATGCACCTGAGGCAAAATTTCTTGCCTGCACAGCCTTGTTCATGGATTGCTCTTGAAAACCCCATGAGAACACCTTTGTTTATCTATCTTGAGGAGACCAAAGAGGTGTCCCACCAGGTTTTTAAAGCCATTGCAGGATCCCTAAGGCGACATGCAGATTTTTCTGGAGAGGCCCCTCCCTGGTGCACTTTAGGTTCACCGTAAGGCTGGATGGCATGATAAACCTCATTGTGTTTAATATTTCATGTTGCTAATGTAACTCTGCAGAGCCTCCATGGCATGCTGGTACTCACTGAGCAGCTTAGCCCAAAGCGGTCTGCATGTTGACATGTGGGGACACAAGTTTGATGTGTCCTTAGTGGCATAGTTCTTGACAATATCTGTAAAAGCAATGCAGAAGTACTACAGAAAGCATATGGTTCCCATATCCTATCCCATCTCAAAGTCAGTCCATATGTCCTGCAGTCTGATTCTTTCCAAGGAGCAAGGAATTAAATGCAAGTTTCTAGAGTCCTCAACAAGCTCATTCACTCATGACTTGATTTAATCAAATGAAGGGGAGAACAGGATACTTTGATCTTCAATGTTAGTTATGATCAATCCAAAATCTAATAAAATCCAAAAGATATTTCTGAAACTTGCATGAAAATTGAATCAACTGGCAAAAATCACAGTTGTCTCCTGCATATTTGAGAAATAGAAACAGGTTAAATTTTATTTTAAGAGCTACTGTTTTCCTTCCTATATTATAGTGATTTCAGTTCCTTCAGAAAAGAGCCACGTCCAACCTGAACCTTTGCTTTCCAGTGAGTGAATTTATTTTGCTCTTTTCATTTTAGATTTGCTTGTTCCTGCATACCCCTGTTTGTGCACCCAAATATGTTCTTCTTTATCTTGGTTTACTTTGGGCAAATACTTTTGTTCACTGCATCAATAACCAGAGATAGGGAAACTTAACTCTCAGTCCTGTGTTAGAGATGTGATTGCCCTGCCTAGGGGAGGTGATAAAGATTGACAGGAGCACTGACATTTTGATTAATTTGTCTTCAGGAGCTTTGGTGGTTACGAGCTCAACCTGTGTTAAATATGACTTTTTGACTCATGAAGAGGTTGGGAGAGGGAGACGTTGATACAGGGAAGTTGCTGGTTGGCAGCTGACAGTCTTTTCCCTTCAACATTGACTTATTAAAACCATTGAGGAAGATGATTTTTTTTCTCAATTTCTTTACTTTTTCCACACCTCCAAATATAATGAAGATAAAATATATTTTGAGGTGAGTTGTCTCTGTGTTCGTTACTTTTAGCATCTGTTGTGGTTTAACCCCAGCTGGCAACTAAGCACCATACAGCCGCTCACTCACTCCCCCGCCCCTGGTGGGATGGGGGAGAGAATCGGAAGAGTAAAAGTGAGAAAACTCGTGGGTTGAGATAAGAACAGTTTAATAAGCGAAATAAAATAAAGTAAAATAATAATTATAATAAAAGAATATATAAAGCAGGTGATGCATGATGCAATTGCTCACCACCCACCAACTGAGACCCAGTCAGTCCCCAAGCAGCGGACACAGCCCCCTGGCCAGCTCCCCCCAGTTTCTATACTGAGCATGATGCCATACAGTATGGAATAGCCATTTGGCCAGTCTGGGCCAGCTGTCCTGGCTGTGCCCCCTCCCAGCTTCTCGTGCACCTGGCAGAGCAGGGGAAGCTGAAAAGTCCTTGACTAGTATAAACACTACTTAGCAATAACTAAAACATCAGTGTGTTATCAACATTATGCTCATCCTAAATCCAAACCACAGCACTATACCAGCTACTAGGAAGAAAATTAACTCTATCCCAGCCAAAACCAGGACAGTATCCATCCCTTTATTCTATACCATCTATGTCATGCCCAGTTCCTACGCTTTCCAATACATTCCAATTAATCACCACTGCTTTTCCTGTCTTTTGATATTTACACACAGATATAATTCCCTTAGTCTACGGGCCATCCCTCTAAAATGTCCATTGACTTCATTTAGTCCATAACTTTGGGCTCTATCTGTCATAACAGTCTTTCAGGGCAGGAGAGATGGTGTGTGGTGTTGGATCATTGCATGCTGAAATCAGTTCTGGTTCCATTATCGCTGCGCTTGTCTGGTTCTGTCATTGCTGTACTTTGCCTGGTTTCATCAAAGTTCATTCTTCATTAATCCAGGTGATTTCTTACTGTAATACTGCTGATAGGGCATATAGCCACCATAGAAGTAATTGTATAGCAACTGACATCATACGATTTAATTCATTGGCTATTCTCACCCAAAATCAAAGCCCCTTGAGGTACACATTGGACTTCCCCATCCTCCCGCATCACCCACCGAGTGCACCCAGGTCCTTGAGCAAAAGCAGTCCCACAAATGGGTTTGCCTTTGCCCGAGGCAGGAGTAACCCACACTGTCTTCCCCAGCGTATTTTTTTACATGCACTACAGGGATTTTATTCCCTTCTACAGTACATAAGAGTTTTGACTGGGCAGGGCCAGCTCGATTGGCAGATCCCCTAGTGTTGACTAACCAGGTGGCCTTTGCTAAATGTGTATCCCAATGTTTGAACGTCCCAGCACCCATTGCTCTCGGTGTAATCTTTAACAGTCCATTGTATTGTTTGATTTTTCCCCAGAGGCTGGTGCATGATAGGGGGGGATGTGATATACCCACTCAATGCCATGCTCTCTGGCCCAGGTGTCTATGAGGTTGTTTTGGAAATGAGTCCCGTTGTCTGACTCAGTTCTTTCTGGGGTGCCATGTTGCTATAAGACTTGCTTTTCAAGGCCCAGGATAGTGTTGGGCCAGCTGGATGGCTTTCAGCTCTGCAAACTGACTATTCACCTTCTCCTTCAGCAGTTTCTGCGGCTTGTCGTATAGGACTCCATACAGCAGCTTTCCACCTCCAATGCTTCCCCACAAGACGACAGGACCCATCAGTGAACAGGGCACATTGCTTCTCGTTTTCTGGCAGTTTATTACACAGTCGGGCCTCCTCAGCACATGTCACCTTCTCCTCTGGTGATGTTCCAAAATCTTTGCCTTCTGGCCAGTCCATGATCACTTCCAAGATTCCTGGGCAACTGGGGTTTCCTATTGGAGCCTGTTGTGTGATCAGTGCGACCCACTTACTCCACTCAACTTATCAGTTCCATGATGTGTACAGGGGACCCTCCCTTTGAACATCTAGCCCAGCACTGACAGTCAAGGTGCCAGGAGGACCTGTGCTTCAGTACCAACTACTTCTGAAGCAGTTTGAAACCCTTCATATGCTGCCAATATCTCTGTTTCAGTTGGAATATAGTGGGCCTTGGATCCTCTGTATCCTCGACTCCAAAACCCTAGGGGTTGACTTTCAGTGTCCCCTGGTGCATTCTGCCAGAGGCTCCAGGTAGGGCCGTTCTCCCCAGCTGTGGTGTAGACCATATTTTTACATCTTGTGCTGCCCAGACTGGCCCAAGGGCTACTGCATGAACTATCTCCCGTTTAATTTTTTCAAAGGCTTGTCGTTCCTCAGGGTCTCATTTGAAATCATTCTTCTTCCAGGTCACTTGATAGAGAGGACTTACAATCAGACTGTAATTTGGAATAGGCATTCTCCAAAAACCCACAACACCTAAGAAAGCTTGTGTTTCCTTTTTGCTAATTGATGGAGACGTGGCTGTTATTTTTCTTGATCACATCCATTGGGATCTGATGATGTCCATTTTGCCATTTTTTTCCTAAAAACTGGACCTCCTGTGCAGGTCCCTTGACCTTACTTTGTTTTATGGCAAAACCAGACTTCAGAAGGATTTGGACTATTTTCTTCCTTTTCTCTAAAACTACTTCTGCTGTGTTGACCTATACTACTAGGAATAAAATTAACTCTATCCCAGCTGAAACGAGGACAGCATCTTTCTAGTTGGATGATAAATTTCTCAATCCTTAAAAACTTAAAAAGAAAAGTCTTGAAGGATTTTCAGAACAGCCATTTTTATCTGTTTTTGGCTACCTACAGAACTTCTGAAATAAATGTCTTGTTAAAGAAAATACCTACATAATTTAAATACTGTAACTGAATTGTGCTTTATAAGATCAAATGTCAATTTTGAAAGCTTTTGAAGGAAAGGTACATCCAGTCCCATTGTATTTAAATCCTTAAACAGCTGTACCTGTCTCTTCCTGGAAATAAAGCACAAGTGATCAAATGTATTTGGAGATTGACCGCTTTACAAGACAAGCTGGAAGATTCCTGTAGATTTGGAGAAACTCTGCTCCTCTGAGATGAGCTCCTCTGTTAAGCTAACGATTTTCCTCAGTTCCAAAAGTCCTTTTAAGATTCACTGAATAAATTGTGTTCATCAGTAGTTTACTCCATGCTCTTGACTTAAGAAATTGCAAATCTTTCTGCTGATTTCTGAGAACCAGGCAGAGGGCTCCGTCTCTGAGAACACTTTTTACTTTAGAGCTGTTGACATTTTTATCCAGTTTTGAATACATTAGCTAGCTAGTCAGACAACATAAATGTGTTTTGTTAAATGTCCTTGTTTCGAGCGCTGCTTCCCATGACAACCAAGTCAGTAAGTCAGAGCAGATGACACGTTGTCACATACCATCGCTCTAAGAGTGCTTGGAGTGTTCCCAAACCTGGAAGAGAGGGAGTGCAGACTCAAACCATAATCACAATGAGAAGCGATGCAACATGAATGTACACTACTTTGATAGGTGGTCTTAGACTTCAGTTAGTACAGTAAAGCACTTAAATGGAGAAAGAAATAAAAAAAAAAAATAAAAAATCAGTTACGTTCATTGTGCAGTTCAGGAATTCTGAAACCCAGGTTTTCATCAATACTTGAAAATCAAATAGCAAATTATTGTGCCATGCTTCTGTATGCGTGTTCCAAGCAACAAGAACAGGTATATCATCAATGAGATGAAGGCGTGACAAACTATTATTTGTATCTATTTTTACAGGATTTACACGTGCCCAAAATAAAGTGCAGCTTAAGATATTGATTTCCTAATTTTTGGAAAGGCTCTCTATTTACCTTCCTAATTTTAATCATCACTTTAATAAGTGCTATTTCATATTGGTTATTTCCCTTGTGGGAAGTATCTTAAAAATTTAATCTTAAATTTTACTTTGTGCCTCTGGGAGTGGCTTTTTTTTTTTTTTTTCCCCTCCTGGGAAGTGTTAAAAGCATTCCATTTATAAAAAAATGTAATGCTTTTCCCCAAATTATTTCATTTATAATTCATTATAATACTGATCCATTGAAATAATGTATAAAGGAAGACAAAATCAAAGGTATAATTGTTAACATTCTGGTCCATGGTAAAGCCCCCATCGACTGGAAGGGGGTCAGATTGCCATGACTGTAACACCATTAGCAGAGTAATTGTATAACAAATTGAGAATATTTAGATGCTGGTTCTCTAGAAAATAGTCACAAATACTTGAATATCCATTTGATACTCAGATTGACTAAATCCAGTTGGAAAAGGCTGAAAGTAGCCTAAAATCTTGTCTCCAGATCAGCAGAAGCATTTGAGATTCACAAAATTGAGTTCTGATTTGACCCAATTGTTATTACAGCCAGAAATAACAATGATGTACTTGAGATACATTATTGTACGGCAGTTATTTTTAATATTGCATCTTTAAAATTTCCCCAAAAAAAGAAATTATGGATCGAAGTTGCACTTTATTGGGGGGTGTGTGTGTGTGTCTAACCAGCTTTTATATGCTAAAACCAAACTAAATCTGTTGTGATTATTCAGATCATATTATTCATATGATACAAATCATATCCTTCATTGTGATGACCTGAATCTCCAGATTTGTAGTCATTGTTAGCTTACTGTGAGGTGTTTGTACTTTCTAGATGAAGGAACGGATTAAAAATGAGTAAACTAACTCTTGGACATAACCACCTTGTCTGTACCAGATATAGATTTCATGTCTGCATCAGCCTATTTAATTTGCTGTCAGTGGTAGTTATTTCTTTATTATCTCCTTGGAGAATTTCTCCATTAATGAGCAAATTAGACATCTGGCTTCATACTGTTAAGTGCCTTTTGATTTATTCTATGTGAACTGCCTCTGAGCATGTTTAGCCGTGTTGCCTGCTTAGCTAGATTTAGTTTCTACTTAGGTACCCGCTCTGAAAAAAACCCAAAAAACCAGCATACTTTATGAATTTAATTTTGGTAGCTATTCAAGCAGGTTAGCAAGTTCAACATCTACTTTTATACAGCATATAGGTACATATAATCTATATTTTGGTATGCTTAAACAGAGAGATCTTATGCTTGCTTGTCAAACATACAGTAACTCAGTCAGTTGAGGAAATATATTGAGATCTGTAGAAGAAATATGAGGAAATGTCTGCTTAGGCTGATTTGGTGAGGGCAAGGGAGGGAAGGGTTAGAAAAATAGGGGTGAATCTACAAAGGCAAGTTGAATAGTTTCTGTTTCTATATTGAATCTGCCAGTAATGGCTGCCTCCTGTTGTTTTTATTTTACTCCCCTCCTTCCCTGCATGGTTCTTGCAATGCTTACTGTCACTCATCAAGTTAATCCTATCAAGTCCAACCCATGAAACCACTTCACACTGTGTTGCATGAACCAACCTTACTGTGTTATTTTATTTAGTTTGATCACTAATATAACCTGATTTGACTTGCTGGAGTGCAACATATGTCAACTAGAAGACAAAAATGGAAATCTATTTGTTAAGTGCAGCTAAGACAAGCCCCTGTTTGCTTCTAAAACTAAGAAAAACAAGTTAAGCCTATAGCAAATGTGGATGCATAAAAGAAGTTGTCAGGAGACTCCTGCAAAGAAAGGTGTACTATTGTTTTTGGAAGTATCTTAACTTCTTATTGAAGATGGTGGTAAATCACTTGGGATTAAGTATAATTTGTATTAGTTTTAACTACAGATTTGAGCAAGGGCTTCAGGGTTATAGACACTGAATATTCCTCTGTCGACTCCACCAGGAACAGAATGGGGTAGATGCTGAGCACTCTGGAAATCTGCCCTGTAGTCAGTCTTGGTATTTGGATCTTCAAGACTTTGTACATTTATTCATCTTGTGATTCTGCTTTATTAACACTGTGTCAATAACTCTTCTGACTCTCTGCGAAATAAATCTTCTAAATTACAGAACTCTGCTAGTGTTTTCAATTACACATTACACAAAAGCTAACAGCTCACTGTTCTGTTCCTCTGCATGCTTACACCCAATAAATCATGGGATCCGACATATCCTGGTTCAGAAACTCCACTATTTCTAAGGAGGAATGATGTAATGGGGTTACTAAAAAGGGAAATAGTATAGATTTTCTTTAGTCATTGTGTCATCAAAAGAGTGTAAATCTGACCAGTTTGAAAAATCCAAATCGATTTATTGTGTGTTATGAAAATTCTTTTATATATTTTCTTTATTGCTGAACATCGTAGCTTCCAAGTACCATCCTTTGAAAAACAGAGCTGTTACTTGTAAAGAGATTTTCTTAAATTATCTAAAAGCATGAATATAGAAAACTGAAGGTGGCAAAGGATAATATATATATATATATTTATTCCCCCCCCCCCCCCCCCCCCCAGCTTTGGATCAGACATCTTGTATTTTAAGAGGAAGCAAAGGAGAAATGTTTTCCTAGTGGTGATATCCATAAATTCTTGACAAGTTATGTGATACTTGAATAAAAATAATTGTTTTGTTTTACTAAAAAAAAAATAATTGCTATCTCAGTACACCATGTGTTACATGGGCACAATTCTGTGGCAAATTCTGTAGCCTGTAGAAAACGTCATTTGCAACTCTTCAATATTGACTGTGATAAAATACAATATGGTGAGGAGTATCTGGTTCAGCAGTTATAAGAAGGGTGAATGTCCTGTAGGTCTCCTGAACACCTAATGCCCAACAGATGAGGTCCCCATGTAGACCCTCAATAATTCAAAGTGTGGCTATGTTAGATTCGTTACTGAGATGTTCTGGCTGGTTAAGATAGAGCAGTTGGATCCTCCTGCTTCTTTTCCCCTCTCTACATGTCACTTTACCCTTCAGTGCTGGCTGAATGAGCAGGGTGGTGTGTGGATTTTACCTAAAGGTAGAATATTTTGACAAGGCGGTCCGATAAAGGAACTATGTACAGCGAGGAGTGTTGTATTTATGGGGTATGGAAAATTGCTTTCTCCTGTCTTTCTGTATTTCCTCTCTCATGTCTTTACAGCTGCTGTTTTTCTGTGTACTTTTCTGGGAAAGTCAGATATGTAGTGGTAGCTAACCTGAGGGACAAGGGCTAATTAATTGCTCAACCATCCTCAGAAGGACAGACTGGAAAAGTCAGATCCATGGGCTGCTTGGAAGCATCTGTAACAACAGCTCTTCCAGGCTTCATAAGGAAGTTCTGTAAGGGGAGATGAAAAGCACAGAAATGGCCATGACTTTTCAGATCTTAACCTCCAAATGAACAAAATTACACTGGAAATCACAAAGTGCTTGACCCAGTCCAGTGACAGAAGTATGTAGGTTGATCATAAGCACTTATTCTCCTGCTACAGGTTCCAGCACCTGTTGGGTTTCTCTTTGTACCAAGTTAAAGTTCCAGTCCAGCAAACTCAGATGTGGCAGGAGACTTGCGACACCAAAACATGATGTTATGCTTTACCCAAGGTAAAGATGGTATGTCAGATTTAATACAGCAGCTGCAGAAGAAGCAGAGATATATATGCTATTTGTATTTTTTTCAACAATAAAAATGTAGTTCTGATGGATGGAAGACTCTGGCAATGATTTATAGCATCACCATTACAACATCGATGTTATTGCAGTCATATTAAGCCAGTTGACTAACCTGTTCAGCAATAGTTAGGACTAATGAGCAAAAGCCTATATATTTACACATAACTTTCATGACAGTCTTTCCAATATTACTTGTCTTGGAGATTCTCAAATTAATATTGATTTTTATTACCTAGTAATATGTTGGTTATTTAGTTCGAATCCTTTTTACGTGGCTTCTTTTTACAGACTGTTGAAACTAAGTTAGATGGAGTTTGAAATGACATAGTAAGTTATAAAAATGGGTATAGTCTGATGTTTGTGTTCTAGAGCACATTCTCTGCCTCCAGGCTTGTTTGGACGGGGTGCAGAGTTTTACAGTTTCAGCCATTATGCAAGTTTTAAAAATTATCTTCTGGATGGTCTTGACCCTGCTGTAGGCAACACTGACAACTTCCCCAGCGTATATTGGCCAGTGCATGAGGATAAGTGATCCCCACTGCTATAGGTGCTGCAACCTATTAGCAGAAGAGTAACAATGCTTGAAGTACGCTGCTTTTATAATGAGAGTGAAGTAGATTAAAATATTATTTCCAATCCATTTTTGAATGGAAAATATGGCGGGTTTGTGAGTTGTTCTTATACAAAGTACTAATTTCATAAAGTTCTGCTTCCTGGTGAAAATCCTTTACAAATGAGATTGTGAATCCCAGGCTGTGTGGGTTTTTTATTGCTCACTGGGAAACTGAAAATTTTGAAGAATAGTTAAATTTCACTCATTGTTTCCTGTCTCAGAAACAAAACCAAGAATACAGTGGTCATTTCTGGTCAGATGGGTACCCATCTTGCAGTTCCATCTTTTAACTTTAAATCTATCTGTTTTTTTTCTTCTGCTGTATCCTGTACACTGGAAAAAATAGGATAGGGCAAGAAGTTTCAAAGCTATCTTCTTAAGTGAACTCCTGAGCAGTTTTTTTAGAAAGCTAACAAAATAAGTTAATTCTAAGAGTTGCTAATTGCTTAGCAGCTTTCATTGACAAAGTTTTAATTTCTCAACTGTTTTGAATACAAGATTGTGGCTTTTCCATTACTCTGTTATTAGAAATAATTTTATAAGGTAGCTAGATTACATCTTGAACATTTTGAATTATTCATAATTAAGTTAATTCAAATTTCATTTGCAAGTCTTGAAAACTAAAGTGATGAACAAGGATAATTTCTACCATGTAAGGATAATTTCAAGGGAGGGGAAGAAAAAACCTAAACCCATCAAGTAAGTTATTAATTGCAAATTATTCATTCAGATTTAATGGAAAATGATTTTTTTTTTAATATAGTAAGTAGAAAATATATTAATCTAGTTTTTAAAACTGTCTTATGGAAATTAATATAGAAATATATTCTGAATGGGAAATTGTTATGTTTCAAGAATACTATATTAAGAGAGTAATGAATACATAACAAAAATGTAGTTGCATATTTTAAAGCAATTATCCAACTAATAACAAAATTCCTGTTGCAAGTAGTAATTAGGAAAATATTTAGATTTATTTAAGTATAGAAATTGTAAAATGACAGGAAAGGTCAAAATCCACTGTAATAAAGAATAATTAAGTGGCGGTTGACCCTTAGGGTTCTAGAAATAATTTTTAAGAATTCTTAAATTCTGGGCAATATATTTTACTTATGTTTAGCATAGCCTGTGAGCTAAACTTCAGAGGTGAGAGAGGGATGAACTGGTACTTGAGGAAGTGTCAGAGAATTGCCTTGACTGCAGCCTGCCCAAAAGGAATACATTTTGCCCTATTTAGATTTTAAGATCTTGTTTTCATGTTCAATTACCTTCTGTAAGATGGAGATAATTTTAAGCTACTGATTGCGGTGAAGGGCCTGGCACAGAGTTAATGATGTTCTGGCACCAAACCAGTGCTCACGTGGAGGTTTCAGTCTGCAGATGCTCAAAAACCTTCCATGAAACTGCATTTGAACTTGGGGAAATTATGTTCTTCTGGCACCAAACCAATGCTCACATGGAGGTTTCAGTCTGCAGATGCTCAAAAACCTTCCATGAAACTGCATTTGAATTTGGGGAAATTATGTACGATTTTCTGCCCTAATAGTTCAGTTCCCTATTGGTAGATGGTGTGGTAGGCTGGTAAATAACCTTTAATTTTGGATTAAATAGCTATTTTTTTTTTTTTTTAACAGATTCTGCAGGAATCTGTTAATGTATTTCACTTGCTTATGTAGGCTTATATACACGTACTTCCTAAAACATTTCTGTGCTTGTGGATGGCATATTTGGACAGTTAAAAGAAAAAGCAAAACCAGCAAGAGCTCTGCAATGTAACTGAGGCACTGTAACACTGTCCCTCCCTCACCCGTGTACTGCAGGAGTGGAAACCAGGTGTTTTACCCATAGGGGTTCAGACCATTTGAAACGAGAAAAAAAAAAAAAAAAGATGCTTTTGAAAGCTACAGGGCAATTCAGAGCAAATCACCTTTGGTGCCTCTGCAGGTCACAGAAGCAGGGAGGGATTGGAAGGACTCTTGTACCCATGCTGCGCAAGGAATTAACTAAACCCTTTGAAGTCAGAGATGCACAGGCATTCGTCACAAATCTGCAAAACATCCTTAGAAGTTGTAGCTTTGGTAGCTGCAGATACTCTGCTTTGCTCTTTCAAAGAACAAATTTACTTTGGGTACTTGTTGCTTGAGATGACATCCCTCTGTCCTTGCAATAACTTATCCCTTGTATCAATGATAGCCCTTTTCATGACACTTGATTATATTACAGGAGATACTAGCTATTGTGTTATTGTTTTCTATTATGATAAGAACTTTCACACTTTTAAATTCTCTTTGGTATCTAAAATTTTATTTTGGCTCATGAATTCAAAGGGTTTCTTTTTTAAGTTTTTCCTTCTTAACTAATGTTTGCTGGCCAGGTGGACTTGCAAGCTCCCACAGCAGTTGTCATCTAACAGAGGGCTTAAAGAATGTCTCTTAACTGCCCTCTTTACAAAGCCAGAGGTGTGTTTTATGTATGTCAGCTGGTGTTTCTGAATGACACTTAAGTGTAACTCTGGGTGGATCTCCCTGCAGCAGCCTGCTCTGGTTGTGTCTGGGATGAATCACAAAGAAACTCTCAGTTAGAAGGACAAATGTACGTCTGCCAGCTGTAAAAGCCTGCCTGTGTGTAACAGGTACCGTGCTCTGGCAAGGCTGAGTCTCCAGATTATGAATGCAATGAAACCCCAGTATTTGCATACCCTCATGTGCAGGGGGTTGGGGTGCTTTTGACACCTGCTGTCTCGATGAAGCTGTTTCATCCAGATAGCTCGTCTGCCCAGTCTGCTCAGGGACAAGCACCCTTCAGCAGCCTGTAGCCACCTGCTCCCCTAGTTTGTTCCTCTGCCTTGAAGCTGATGTACCTGAGAGTCCCATCACAAACACACAGAGAAGCCAGGACTCAAGGAGGACCAGACCTCTCACTGGTCATTTCTGCTGCACTGGGAAGCTTTGAGTACTGATTTTTTTGTTTGTTTGTTTGTTTCTTTGGCGAACTTTGGCTACATCTCTACAAGTGGTTCACTCGGCTCAGGAGAAGATCAGTAGATTAAATTCAGAAGCATGTATCTGCACTGCATAGAGAGTAGGGCTTTTCTGCAGACTACATACAGTTTGGCCCTGGGATCAAGCTACAGATGTAGTTCAAAGCTGTCAGAAGGACCAAGAATTGGTTGGGATCATATGCACTTCGAACTTATCTGTATGCTTTAATATGGTCCAAACTAATCTCTTTTTTAGCACTTCTGGAATGAAGCTACTCATTTAATTTCTTCTTAAAGAAGTCTAGATGGTTTTCACCAAAACTGCTCTGTGAATTCCATTAATATCTGGTAATTGGGATTGATTAGAGGATTTGTTCCTAATCCACACTGTCTCTCTAATCACAACCCTAATGTATATTCAGCCTCTACAGCTGACATTGAGATGCTATTGTTGAAAGACAAGGCAAAACATTGTAATGGTTGGTAATAGGTTGGCATTTCCTACAGATAAATTAAAACACTAGTTTTTGATATGACATCTCACAATATTAAAAAGATTTAATGGAGGAATTGCACCTATGCAGTCATATTAATAGTGATAATAAAAAGCATTTTTCCACACATGACTTATGCAATGATGCCAGTTTATACATCGCATTGGCTTTTGTGAACCTGCCCCTCAATGAGCATGTGAAGAATTTCTGTGGTCTGTTCTCAAGTGGGATTTTTCAGGCATATGTAAATATGGGCTCATAAACAAGGTCATATAAGGGAAGCTAGTCTTCAGGTAGCTCTTTGCCAGCATGTGCACGTTGCTATCCCACATGGAAGGTCTTTCCTTTTCATTCTTTCTTCTTGCGACCTGTGAGTGTAAGTATCCTGGAGGCTTGCTGCCACATATGCTCTGTCAGCCTTCATGTGCAATGTAAGGTTTGGTGGTGTGATGGCTCTGAGGACATAGGCACAGTGATTCTCATGGTGATTATCACTAGCATGGTTATTGCATGTAACACCCAAGCCCATGCTCCTTTTAAGTCTTCATGTTTGCCTATCTTGATGAGAACGATCACTTAACTTAGCACTTTTTCTCTCTTAGGGTCTGCTAATGTAACAACTGATGCTTTGAATCTTAGGACTGATTTGAGCTTATCTACACTGGGCCTTGCTAATCGCTAGAATTAAATGCTGCTGTAGGACTGAGTTTGCCTATGTAGCATCACTTCATATTTCTCTTTTAATTTTAGACTAGAATTAGATATATATCTTCCTAAAGTAAATTATTCAGCATTGCATCTCATGAATCTCAGCAGTGTGCTCGCTGTTGTGCATGCTCTATGCTCTCATCTGAGAAATGCCTTAGCATTGTGTAATAGGCAATTCAGGGGAAATATCCTTTGATCAGATATCTTTGTTGCTGAGAAGAGTGAGCAGAGTGAATGCAGAGGAAAATACTTTTTTTTTTTCCTTCCCTAAGAATTGGGTATCTTTAAAGATAAATTTAAATAATTCATGTAAATTTACTACATATTTCTAATTAAAACTAATTAGAAACACTGTTTTATCACATGTGATTTACCTCTGAACAGTTTCAGATTCTTTTTAAGACATTTTTATATGCACATTTTTGGCCTATAATTAATGTAGGTTTAAAAAAATTCACTTTAGCTTTCTCTGGGTAAAGCTTAAAAAAAAAAAAAAAAAAATTGATAGTCTCTTTTCTCCATACTGATTTAGGGCTCTGAATCAAAAGAAAGCATTCAACTTGGTTAAAGGTTAGTGTCTTTAAAGTTGTTCACATGAATCACTGGGATACCTCTGTAGTCCTCAAAGTATCTATTTTTGTGTTTGCCTCTTGAGACATTATTTGTTAAAACTAGGTTGAGTTAATAACCTCCCTAAAGCGAGCTAATTTGCTGAGCAGTACATCTTGACACATTTTTATTAGGAAAAGCAACACTACAGGTTGGTTTGTTTGCATATTTTTGTCCTATTTCAAATACCACTTTGCATGCTTGGTTGTCACTTCAGCAACTAAGTTATTTTCTGCCTCTCTCTGAATACGTAATTCCAGCATTGAGGTTGTAGTTGGAGCTGATGAAGATGCACAAGCGGCCACTCTGTCTGGCAGCAGCATGGTTGTACGACAGGTAATGCTGTCACTGTCTTGTATCATACCCTCCTTGTTCAGAGCTCTGCAGAGGAAGGTGCTGTGACATGGGGTTGGGGACTCAGGTCCCACAGTTGGGTCCCCTGGATGGGAAGACCATGTCAGGGTAGCATTGCCTCTCCAGGGGCAGTGGTTGGCACCATGAACTGACCTCTCCCCAGGTCAGTGCTGCTGCAGAGGGGCATACGTAGCCCCCAGGAGCAGTCACCTTGGGCTGGCATCTCCAGCATGTGCTCTATATTTGCAGGGTGTTACTGCTCAGTACTGCGCAACCATGGGCTGCCAAGAGAACATCCAGCCACAGAAAGTCTCGCAAAGGCACGGATGCTCCCTTCTGCTGCAGCCTTCCTGAGCCCAGGTACCAGCCTGGAAAATGTTTGTAAATGAAACAAGAATCAGGAGAACAATGAAGAAACAGGATGGAAATCAAAAAAAATGTATTTGCTCTGCCTCAAAGGACACTAGAGATGCAGTTAGGTGAAACTAAACTCCTTGCAGAGTTTAACTCCTGCTCTGACCCAATTAGATCCTGCTTTCCCAAGCTTTTCCCTGCAGTTACCTTGGGAAAATGTATCAGTCCTTTTCTCCCCACGTTAGGGTGCAGTGTGGCTGGTCACGTTGGCATAGTGGTGGCTCAGTCGGGACTTGATAGCATTTCAGGAGCCGCGTGAGATGGACACTGCTCTCTGTGTGAGGTCTGAAAGTTTGCAAAATAGGCTTTAATTCTGCAGCACAAGACGTGTGTGAGTATACCACTTTTGTTGTCTATAACTGCAGTGTTAGCAGAGATTAGATTTCTCTTTTTAAAGATCCAGCTTTTCTTCTCTATTCCTGGAACTTAACATTTGTGAATATTTTCTTCATAAATGCTTCACAAGCATTATGAATGTCCCCAAGTAATTTGTTCATAATCGTACATATTTTCAATAACTATTTATAAGTTTGATCCCAACATAGTGTTCTTCCATCCAGTCTTCTAAAAGTACTACAGAAATAATAATGAAAATCTATAAAAAGGGTAAAAGTTTCTTCTATATATACTGTACTTTGACTAGGAAATCTAAGTCTTGTGCTGTCTATTGAGCAAAAAAAAAATCATTTAGCTGTTCAGTTAAAAGATGTTTTAATTGCTTTTTTTCCTTTAATGAAGGTATCTGGCTATTACAACCCTTAAATTGCGCTCAGTATATGTGTATTTCTTCATAGTGTGCATGACCTTGTTTTAAGTAAGTATTTAAACACATTTAAGTTACTAAACAATCTTAATAGTATAGTGAAATATTACAGAAATTATCTCTTGACCTTGTGCTTTGATGCCACATGAGGAGGGAGGTTGCCTGATTAAGGCAGTGTTGTATACAATGAAAAAGACACCCAGTGCGCAGTGATGTGCCCGCAGGTGGAGACGTCCCCTGCCAGAGGAGTGGCCCTGTGCCAGCAGCAGCTCTGCGGAGCAGGGGCTGAAACTGGGCACAGGTAAGGGCAGCCAAGCCACTGGAGCAAGGAGCAGGTAATGAACTGCAAGGGCACTAATGTCTGCAGTTGAACTACTCCAAGGCACCAATCAATGCCTATGTTTTTGGAGAAGATAGTTTTGGTTTTGGTAGTGGTGTTTTGGTGTTTTTACTCCTAGATACTCTCTAGGAGTCTAGTAGTAGCTTAAATTCTAAAGTTTGCTTTACTTCTGCTAAGCTCTGATAAACCCATTTAATGCATGTGTTTATAGCTTAGGCTTCTTGGTAGCACAGGATGAGCTCCAGTAAATTAGTTAGGTCTTTTTTATGCTTATAAAAATAATGTTCACTCAGTCAAAAAAAGAATCATGCTGGATGGGATTTGCATCTCAAACCAAAGAGAAAATTATAAATACTCCTCCTGAACCTGGTCAAGCAGGGAGAGGTGCTCCCACAGCTGCTAACGTCCATGGGCAAACCTCTATGGTCACAGACTCCAGCTGACTGTAGGATGGGCTTGAAGAGAAAACTTAAAATATAACAGTGCTTATTCTTGTTACTTTAATTGGAGAGTACTTTATCTGTGAGAGCCTAATGGTTGCAAATGAAGCTGCTTGGAAGACTTTTCTAGGATGTTTTACATGCACAGACACACTTTATGCTTGTCAAATTTTTTTTTTGATTTTGCATATAACTGTTAAAATACACTATTAATAGCTGATGTGACAGGTAAATTTCACCACTTGCAAATGTTGGTTTCATTCTTTTACTTGGTGGTTTTTTTTTGTTTTTTGTTTTTATTCCCAAAGTTTAAGAAAACAAAACATAGAAGAGCTTAAAATAGAAGCTCCAAATATACAGCTTGGAGCCATAGGACTGAATTTTGCCAGGGTCCTGCCACCTGCACTGTAATTGTGAAGAGTTGGGTGATTTTTTTTTTTTAATTATATTAATCAGTTGTTTAGATATCAGCATTTTCTTTCATTTCAACAAGCAATCACAAGTGCAAAAAGACAGACTTGCATTTTAGAGTTTTTAAATTAATATCATTAAAAAATCATTATTCTGTTGTTTTTGGTTTGGATTTTTATGAGTTTATTTTCAACTATTGTAAAACCAAAAGGAGAGGAAGTTCCCAGGGAAATCACTGTAATTGTACAGGTTCAGGCTGAACTTTCCTCTTGTCCTGAACTGGTATCTTCAGTTAATTTTTGGAGACAACTGTTTTCAAAAGCTTTTGAAAGATGGGTTAAAGTTACTGTTGGTTTTTTTGTACCCTATGTTTGTGTTGATTATACCACTTCAGGGAACAGGGATCTGAGGCAGAATTGGGAGAAATGACGAGCTAATGTTGAGTAAAAGACATCTCACCTTTCACAGGGGATTAGGGCTATAAGAATGCTACCTTCACTCAAAGTGGGTAAAAGGAGAAAAATGTAGCCATGTTACCCTTTTTCATTGCTGTCCCTGTATAGTAGAAGACACTCATCCACTTTTCTCCTTCTTAACAATAATGTCCTGTAGAGTATAAAATCCACTTATGTTAAATGCAGGATGTGCCGTATGTGATACAGGAACCTATGGTTTCTTGGAGAAAAGTAGAATTTCATCAACATGCATTTTCCCTAGCATAAGACTGATGCCACTGAACCACAATAATCTAGTTTCATTGCTAACAATAGAACAATGAGATTGTTCTATTAAGGTTATTCAAGCGTAATAACTCCTGCTAATAAATTAGAAAAGGAAAAATAAAAGACTTATATAGTATGTCTAATAGAACAAACACCCATGATGCAATGAGTTTCTTACAGTCTGTAAACTGTGGGTTTTTCCAGGATAAACTTTTTAGTTATACTGTTGAACAGTGGAGCTAAAAATTAAAGATTCTAGATTCAGAACATCATCATGTAATTTTATTAAGAACAGATGGGTGGAAAACTCCCTTGAGTGCTATATTAGCTGCCTGCCATTCACAGGATGGCAGCCGATAATGTACTTGATGGACCTTTGTGTCCATCTGTTAGTCGATTTATCCAATATTCCCTGGTTAAGGAAAAACTTCAAACAGCACAGTTAAATGCCAGAGATGTTTTGTAGTATTTATAGTTTTTTACTAGTTCACACTTGAGAACACTTTCTGTGATTCATCAAGTGTTATCCTGATTTGTATCATTTATTAGGAGTATATCTTAATGACTGATTTAAGTGTTCTGATAAGACAATCTGAAATAACACCTACTGTGATTTATTTCATTACTGACTGATTATCATATACTAATTCATGTACCTCTTCTTAAAGTATAGATTTTGTTTCAGAAGACTACAGAATTTTAGGAGGAAATGATCTTGGTGTTTTCAGAAAAGAGAAAGGGCAGGGGAAGCTCCAGGAGTTACCCTGCCTTTCCCCCAGTTTGTACTGGTGTTGGGTGACTAGGGATGCTGTACGCTCTGTGGAAAAGCTATTAATCTGGTTGTCAAATAAAACAGCCATCTCTAAAGAGAGAATACTTAATGGATTCGGGAGGTTGATCTTTATTTTTTCCTTATTTCCTGTTGCCTTATCTATATTTGATTGGGAAAAGTGCCTTGAAAAAATAGAGCTTCATAACTTAGATTGGATCGCTCGTCCTCTAGCAGAATGTACTCTGCAGCTCCCCTGTGTATTAAACAAATAAATATAAAAGGTTTAACACCAGCTTGTGTGGTTACCAAGAAGTTAAAGCATTACTTAAAGCAGTAAAAAAGATGTGAAGATTTAGTGCTGCTGTGCAGTGCACTAAATAACACCAAATTAACTCATAAAACATGTCAAGACTTGGTACTTCAGCCACTCCATCTGTGTACAGCTGTCCCTGTAACCAGGCTGCCTACTGTACCAGTGATGAGGCTTTGTAGGCACCTTCGGAGAAAGTGCTCAGTGGTGCGACATATTTGTGAAGAGACTTAGGTAAGCCGGAGATGGACTAACTTTGAAGCACCTATTTCTTCTTCTTTCTTTTCTTTTTTTTTTTTTTTTTTTAATGACCTCACTATAAATGCAAGTGTCTGTTCTCCATGAAAAAGGTTCTTAAATCAGGAATGGGGGAAGGAAAGAGCAGAAAACCACTGGGTTGCTAGTGTCCGCTTGAGATTTGCTATATAAATCTAACTTCTCTGGAGGTTATTAGGCAGCAAAGTGATGTTTACTATGGCTACTCCTAAGAAAACTCTTTAAGGTGTTTGGAAATTTTCACTGTAGTGTAGTTTTTCTAAAATATTTTTTTAATTTGGACAACATCATAGCAAACTGACAACTCTTTCTCTGTCCTCCCTGACCTAGTAATGTCTGATGGCTGTAGTAACCACAGTAAACATTTTATTGCAAAATTTATGCAGGTATTTTCACAGTATTTTTTAGCTACTTTTAGCGGGAGGATAGGAGGATGGATGCTGTATTTTTCTCTTACTCTTCTTTTATTACCTGCAATCATCCATCTCCTTTTCCTCCATTGCTCTCCTGCCTTTGCTTGTGCTGTGTGTGCTTCATTGTGCCATGGCTTCCAGCTCCTCATTCATGAGCCTCTGCTGCACGGATTCCTCCTACCCCTTGTCTCCAGTATGTTCTTTCCTTCATCCTAGGACATGGACTAGAATATTTTCTTAGTCTCACGTCTGGTCTGAGAAAAGTTTTTACTTCTGTTTTGGTGAGTAACTTTAGCCATTGGTAGAAGTGTTTGTGCTGGCTCCTCTGCTTTTCCAGCTGCACCTACAGGTATCTTGACTTGTCCTTGGCAACAAAAAGTTTGAAGAATGGCTCATGTATTGGAAATGCCCATAGATGACAGCCTGAGCTCTGCAAGCAAATAGAAAGTACTCAACATTCATGTTTCACAGTTTTTTATAAAACTTGACTGGGGGTGGGGGGGTGGGAAGTGTTTGAGTTATTTGGATGTAATTTCAAGATTGTAGATGAGTACACTTGATCTCCATTTGAATGTGTCATGCAAACAGTGTGGCCTGCTCTGCAGAATAAAATGATGGTGAAGGGTGTTTGTGCTTCGGATAAAAGAAGCTGATTAATCAGAGTAATAAGAGTATTAATTACATACCTAACTGGAGCTTATTTTGTTCGGTCAGTTATGACCACTTTTATGAACTCATTTTCTTGTGTATTAATGTAAATACTCTCCTGTTGTCAAATAATCCTAAAATATTATTTGTGATAAATTTTTTTTAGGGCCAAAGGAAAACTTTACAAGTTTTGAGTTCATGGCTTTCAATGTGTTGAGCATATTTGTAGTTGAGTAGAGAAGCTGTGAAATGCTTTTCGCTGTTGAATTTCAAGATAGTTTGTGTCTTGTTGGAGTACAGAGGAGATGGTCTGGATGACCTCCTGGTAGACCTTTCAGCTCCTGTATTGGGAGCATTATGCAAATATGTCCCAAGAGATCACAACTCAGAGTCTTAAAGAGTAGGGTAGTCAAGCTTTCATGAGAGTCTTGAGTTTGCTCAAGTCTTCATGGCTTCCTTTTTAAAATTCCGGAGCATCGCTGTTTTTCTCGCATCGCTGTTTTTCTCCATGGGATGTCAGATCTTATTAATGTTATATCTGAGCATCTTATTAAGACAGTAATTCACTAATGTATCTGTGGTATCACAAGTATCCTCACAGTACCGTTGCAAGGCACTGGAAAAGTTAACCTCATTTTGCAGCTGGGAAAACTGAGGGATAGAATATAAAGGATAGATTAGAAAAGGATTTTTGATGGCACTTACGCATCCTTGCCCAAAGTTGTGATTATGAAAATACCACTCAACTGCTGCCTGAATTCCTGAAGTAGCTTCTCGGAGGTCCTTGTGTGTCTCAAGCTCTGCTTCTCCATGCCCTCAGGAAGGCATTGATCAGTCTCATCTGGACACTGGGACTTGGGCTGTGGGGCAGAGATATTCCAGTGTTTGGTGAAGGCCGAGCTTTAGGCAAAAAACAATGGGGACTTATCTTTTCTTAAGCCAGTGCAGCCAGCTGTCACACAGGTCTGAGCATGCTCTTGGTGATGATGCTGAGACAAGTCTTTCCTCTTGCCTGCATTGCCCACCTCCCTGAAGAGGACCAGACTTGAGGGCTGCAGGATCTATGGTGCCATTTGGAAACACAGGACGGTTTCTGTTCATTACATGAGTGTCTTGCTGTCCAGTGTAAGTCTGACTCCTGTTTTGGGTATCTAAAGATTAAACACGTGTAAGAAGTCTGTTGTCCATGCTTGTGGCTGGGTGATCCCTCCTTGTTTCAAGAAAAATGGGGTTCCATAGACAGGAATGATATTGCATTCATATAGCATGGCATTGCAGTGTGGAAAAACAGTAAAAATGTCAACTAATATATTATTTCGTAATCACAGCATGAAAGAAAATAGGATTGTCAAGGTCCCTTAAGTTATCTAGTTTATTTAACTTCATGTTTTATGGACTTCTCGTAGTTCTCAAATGTCAAAGTCTTGAGAAAGATGAGGAAAAGACTCATGTAGATTTGGTAATTCTGTATGTCAGCTTTGGGGGAGCTGCATGTAGAAGATGGCACTAGGTAGTTACTGCAGCCTAATTAAAATATTTAGCAGGAAAAGCACAGTTAGGTAAATAGTATCTTATTTCACAGATGTACTTCATTATGCCCACTCTATCATTATGATCTGTGGATTTTCTTTTTCTTCAAAAAAAAAAAAAAAAAAGTTGGCTGGTCACTTTGTTAGAAGCTTGTTCTAATTCACTCTTTTGCTCTAATTACACTAAAACTGGTCCTAACAGATAATTGTGTGGCTGCTTCTTTAACCAACCAACCAAAAAAACCCTCCAGTGATGGGTTGTAACCCTTGCTCGTCCAGAGCCTGACTGCCCTTACAGTTGGAGTACTCAGCATGGTGCATAGACTGTTTTTCATACTCCTTCCTCTGTGGACATGGAGAGTCGTTTGCTCCCTTTGTTGGTTTTTTTTTTTTTTGGCAGCCTTTTACTACACACCATCTGTGATACTCTTCCGTTAACTACAAAAAGATGCCTGGGTGGAGGACCAGGGGAGGGTGGAGAAGGTGCATTTCCTTCCTTGCAGATGGGCTGCCCACCAGGGAGGATAAAAAATCAGATGGGGGGTGTTCAGGCATCTTCTGACCATGTCATCAGTGATGGTCACAGAGTTTTAAATTAGAAGTTTGAACTTTTGGATCTGGGTATGAAGTGGTGGATTTGGCCTCTGGATGCAAAGTTTAGAGTTTGAACTTCTTCCAGTATCATGGGCATTTTCGTGATGATATTGGGTGCGTAAAACTTCAGGTATCAGAACCACCAGCGAGTTCGATGATTGCACGTAAGTTTCAAAATACTGAAAAGGAATAAATGGTAGGCTTAGTATTGCCTCCAATGGAACAGCTGAGAAGTCTGAATCCTTTTTTTATCAGAGAATGAAAACTTGGTGAAATTGCCCACAATGGATAAGGATGACTTATATAGTGAAACTTTTTTCTCTATCAGTTAAAAAAGTAATGCCTAAGTCTTTGAAATAGATATCTCAATTTCTTTTGCATACCTTTGTTCTTATGATTAAAGTAGTATAAAATTTGTCTGAATACATGGCAGATTAACATGTCATTTGGAAATCTCTTGAATTTAAATTATTGTAGGAAGCACAAAGATAACTTGAAATAAAAAAAAAAAAATCTTAGATTTTTACCTCTGCTATTTATATGCATTTGTACAGCTTTTGGATACTAGCTTCATGATTCCTCAATAGCTCAAGTCTGAGACTACTTTGATGTTTAATGCATTTGCTGTGCTATATTATATTAAGACATTCCTTACTCAAATTAACTCTTTGTTTTCTGGTCTAAACATCTGGTTTATTATTCAATGTAGAGGAATGTATCCATTTAAATTAAGGCTGTAATTTCCATCAGTCCAGAATTTTGTGAGAGCCTTTGGATGTCATGCACAAGTGATCTACTAAAAGGCTTGTATTTTGCTTCTTCACATATATGTTCTTAAGCAAAGCAGAGCGAGGGGTAGTGCATTTTAGTAGATCGGAAAAAATCCAACAAAACCACAGAAGACTTGGGTGCTTGAAGACTTAGCTCTCTATCCAGCTGCATCAACTGGTCTAACAAAACATACTGCCTCTTCCTGCCAGCTTCCCCTCACTATATCTTTGACTGTCTAAGCTACAAAAGTGTGAATACTCCATACGTTTTTGTATTCTTGTACAGTATTAAGTTACTAATAAGGTTGTAAAGAAAGGTCGTAACGTTGCTATGAAATTGTATTTTTTCCCTTTAAAAAATATACTTCTGCTTTCTCTTTACTTCCAAAGGAGATGTATCAAATGATGGGATCAGCATATGCAATCCAATGGCTGAGTCATCAGCAGAAAAAGCACAGAGAGAAGAATTGTAGTTTTCTATTACTTGCAGAAGAAAAATGTTTGTTTTTCCTTCATACTATATAGGCATAATTGCTCGATTCCTCTTATACTTGGCATTTTGAATTAGCTGCTTTGATTCTTTCCTGAATCTTCTGAGGCAAGGTGGGCCACCAAGCTGCCAGTTTGACTTTTAGATGATGATAGCTATGAATGTTTAAACTCTTTTCCTACCTGTGTTTTTAGTTCCTGTAGAGCATCCTAACTTTATGTGACAGCAGCCCATTCTGGCAGTGTAGGTGCCCGTTCACCCATGACTGGTCCAGCATCACCGCCTGGCCCTGGTGCACTTGCTCACGTACTGCGTTTTTGAAAAGGTAGATGGGAACATAGCCCTTGCTAATTGGTTTCCTGACCAGTTGATGTTTAATGTAGACTTCAGTCTGAAGTTTAGAAGTATTATAATTGGTTATAAGTTAACTTACTTTGAAAAGCACCTAGAGGTAATCTTTATTATAGTACACAGGAGTTGGAATCAGTAAAGTGTAATGGAAAAAATTGTGCAGAAGCTGATGAAGATCGAATGTCAAGCATAATCTTGTATGGATTCATTGAAATGACGACCAGAACTACTATCCAAAATCTTTGCTGATTTGGACAGTTATTGAAAACTTAATCCCTGTCTTTAAGGAAATCCAAGATTTGAAATTAAATGCTTAGTTGCTTACACCTGTGGTAGTGTTTAGATTTTTTTTTTTCCCCTGCCTGTTTCCGTATAATGTCATAACAGGAAAACTGGCTGTAATTGAAAGTGAAAAAAACAAAACAAAAAAACCCCAAAAACCCAAACAAAAAAACCAACTCAAGTCGCTTGTAAAATTATGAGGGACTCAGAGGTGTGCATTGACTGGGCAGCAAAAGCCAAAAAACAAAAAGTTGTGTGACCCTTGCATGACCACAAGGATTAGCTTAAATACTTGTGCAAATTTTGAGCCTACCATGCAGTTGGTTAGCTTATTGAACAAATTTCAAATTCATTCTATTTTCAGTAATTATTTGAGGTAAGTAACGATGGACTGTGAATTTACAGCTAGCATAATGCAAAATCCTTATCACAGTATACAGTTTGCTGATGGCTCTTTCCAGTGCACAGCCCCGGGTTGTCTTTGGGTAGGAGCATGGACGTGGATACAGATGCAAGGTTGAAGAGGGTGTTGCTGCTCAGAAGTGATATCTAGGGGTTTCTCCTACTCCAATAAGCAGTTATATACTAAATATTCATGTCCTTCTAGTCTCGATCAGTTCAGTTCCCCTGGTTTGAAATTGAATGGAAGGAAGCATAAATTATTTGGAAATTGAAGACATTTATCTGTGACATTTAATTAGTGTAAAGGGACTTGTCCTGATCCATGAAATTCCTAGTGCAGCGTAAATGTATCTAACCCTCATCAATGATAAGGCCATCCATCAGCTCATATACTCTTTTCTATTACCAGAAGTTTATCCTCAGATCTAGCAAAGGCCATTCATAAATTCATTTTAAAGGTATGTTGTTTGGAGAGGATATTAAAGAGTGTAATTCCAAGCTCAAAATCAAGCTGTGATAACCGCTCTCTATCTGACATACCAAGCTTTCAATCACACTTCATCAGTTACAGATGTCAGTAAACGAACAGGTTTTTTTTCAGAAACAATATAGATAAGCAAAGGTGGCTGAGCATGTGCGAAGAGTAATTCGGAGAGGAAAGCAGGTCTGGTAGATGTTTTCATTTTCAGTATCCTTTATAAGAAAAAGCACATAAAAATCTTATATTCAAAAAGGACTTTGAGTAATTCAATAAGATGAACTTACCCTTACTTGTCTGCTCCAAAGTAGAAATAAAGGAATTAATGCTTTGTCAGTCAGTCACATAGGACCTTGTATGAAAGAGCTACTGCAAGCGTCTAGGAAAGCTGCTACGGGGAAAGCGAAAGCTCCCTTCACTTTCCATTAAGGTGAAGGGGATGCTTGCTCATCTGCACTGAAACATGGGTCTCAAAGGAAAAGCAGAGAAGGATTTTATTAAGCTGGACTGACCCTCGTAATCACATGGTCTGTACTTACCGATCACTAACCTGGACTGACCCTCCTAGTCACAGCTGCTGAATTGGGAAAGTTACTATTTCTTGCTTTCCATTTTCTCTGCATCTACAGAAAAAGTTTGCGGGTGCTGAAGTTTGGAAAGAGATAAGGAAATACATTCTCCCTTATATTTGTTTTGTTAGAAGTACAGCTTTGAACCAAATGAAATCTTTTATCTGGATAGACTTAAAACAGTTTCTTTGGCTTTTTTTTTTTTTAATCTTGAATTGGAGTTTAAAATAATTTAAAATAACAAAAAATTTTAGTGCAAAACCACTAAAATAATGATTTGACTTCTCCAAAATTGTCCAGGTTCCTTCCCCCAGCCACCATTTTTATTTTTTTTTTCCTTTGGATGTTTTCAAATTTGTCTGCTTGATTATTCGGAATTAGTAATGTTAAATGATAAGCATTTCTAAAATGATGCTTTTTGTGAAGAATGTTAAACATAAGTCTCAATGAATTCAGTGTGCTTTCTATGTTTTGCACAGCACAAGGAAAGATAGCTGATAATGTTTGCTTTACATTAAATAATTCAGGAGGTGACACTGCTTGGGCATGTGTAGACAGGCTGCTGCCTCACCTGGGATGTAGCAGGGACTGTCAATGTTGTTTCCACTCTTCTGCAGGAAAAAATGGTACCTCCAAAATGTAGTATATCGTTTAAGCAAACTCACTGACATTTGTGAAGTGTTTTGTCACCCCATGATCTGCTTTTTTACTGAAACATTTCTGTGCCTTCCAGATGTGGTTATTCAGTGATGCAGCCTGTGTTTCTTAATGGTAGGCAGTGTTACTTACATGCCTCAGCTTTTATTATGCGATCGATCATTTTGTGGGAAGAAGAAGCTGTATTGGGCTTGTACCAGTTCATGCTATATTTAAATTTGGTCTTGTGAGACACTTCTTCAGAAATTGTATTGTACCTGGATTAAAAACAACCACTCTGAAAATAGTCTATATTACTGAAAAGTGAACCCAAACACTTGTTTGTTTGTTTGTTTGTTTGTTTGTTTGTTTTATTGGAGTCTGAAGACTAGTTAGCTCTAATTCCAGTATCTTAGAATTACAGCGTGGTAAGGTTGTTGTCTTACAGACATAGGAAAAATACAACTTTTGGAAATGTGTGAATCCATTGGTAAAAGAAGCCCTGAAATTTTTCTAATACACCAGAGAAATTCCCGTATACATGGCAGAAAATGAGGCAAAAGGACAACACCATCCAGGGCTTAATGGTGGTAGCTGTCACAACTCAAGCCACAGGTTTCACCAGGAATCTGTATCCAGACCTGATTTTCAATGAAAAAAAGCGGGGGGTGAGGGGGGGACGATGACGCAAACCTCTACACCCAAATGTACATTGCTCAATACTCCAGTATTCCTGGTCCACTAAAACTTCTCTAATGAGAAATTAAGAATGAAGCAGACCATGGAAGTGAGAAAAATTTGATTTATTCCTCGGGAGGAGTGGGTCAATAGTCCTAGGCTGAATGCAAGGTTGAAATATGAAACCATCACATTAGCGTCCATCACTGCAGACCTGTGGCCGTTCTTGAGAAAGGGGCTTGCCAATACACTCCCTGTTCCTTGGAATTTATTAATAAGAAAAGCAAAAATTATAAAGCACATCTTGGGGAAAAATAAAAGCAGAATTGGTTTCATAGCCTGAATCAATGAGCAGCATTACTAGGCTACCTGTTTCAAAAACGAGATTGTTTTATGGCTAACATGTATTTGCACAGAATCACATCAAAGTGCATTTCAGGAAAAATAGGACTTCTGTATAATTTAAACAGGCAGCTTTCCCTGGACTTAAATAGGAATTGAATAATGCCATAGGCACTCTTATACATGATTTAAGAATTATTAAGATAGATTACCACCCTTACAAATGCTCGTAATAGAGGGATAGAGGCACCCAAGTCGCAAGAGTATTCTGTTGCACACAAAGCTCTGTAATTGATTTCTAATTGTTTATCATAGCAGAATTCCTTTTATACAGTAGCAACAAATGTTAGGGGATAATTTATATTCATGGATAATTACTTCCAAAACCAGGTGCTATAATCTGTTTAAAAACCTTTGTGCTTTACAGAATGTAGAATATTCTCAAAGTGCTTGAATGTGGTCTTCTCTTGATCGTGCGGAGGTCAGAGCCAGCAGCTATTGTTTTAATATCATTTCAGAAGGATATAGGAAAACTCCCAGCAAAACACAACTGAGCTTTAGTAGGACTTCAACATGTCCAGGCCAATGGTCTAGACCAGTCATTCATTCTGCACATTACTTTACAGGCAGTACCTCCTGGTGCTTTAGTATGGTTGAACCATAATTGTCAAATTACACTGCTTTTCATGTCGGATTAATTTTTAGGGGTAGATGTTGTGTATTCATCTGACCTGATGGCTGAAAATTTAATTGCTGATAAGGGTAATTTTGTGTTGGTTTTTTTTAAGTTCACATAATACAGGACTTTAAGCCACAATAGTACAGGATTTCTCATCAGGTTGTACCCTAGGTTGCGTTGTCTTTCTGGGCAACAACCTCAGGACAACCAGCAGTGTGGGAAGGAGCCAGTTCCATCTTCTCTTTCTTTCTTCCATTGTAAGCAGGAGTTTATAGAGCAGAATGATGGTCTTGAAGTTTTTTTTGTTTCCAATTTTCTGTTCACTATATGGGGAAAAAAACTTCTGTCTCACTGTAGAAAAACTTGTGATTCTGAGAACTTGCAGAAATGTTTAATCCTTTCCATGAAGGACAAAGCTGGATGGAAGGGGAAGAGGGAAAGGGGCACTGCCCACCACCTGCACTGAGGGCAGAGCAGGAACTGAAATGGGCTGATCAAGGTGGGGACAGAAGGAAAAACAGGGTGGATCTTAGAGCTGCTTTGAGTTTAGAAGAGAGAACAGAAAGAGGGGGGTTGATCCAGAGCCATCAAAGTCGAAGGAGGCTCAAACGGAAATGGAGAGGTGGTGGCGGTGCCGGGGGCATCCCTGCGGGGGCTCTCGCCACCTCCTCACTTTGCTCTGTGGGTTTCTTTTTAAACTGGACATGGGGGAGGAATTTTCCTGTAACATACCTCCCAGCTGGGTGTGGGAGGTGTTTAGCTTCATTGCCATCTGCTAAGGAGGTGTTAGAGAACAGAGAGGGCTTTTTCCCTGTTCTATTTCAAGAAAGGAAAAAAAGGAATTTGTGTGTGTTTCTGTGTCAGAGTTTGCAGCTGATGGTTATAATAGCAAAACCCCATATAACAGCTGAAGAAGTTTCCATGTGCACTTGTATAGAAATGTGAAATAATTATTATAGTCAATTATTTTCAATGTTACTGTAAAGGCATTCTTTTCTCCCAGAGCAATACTCTATTACAGCCAAAATGGATAAAGAGTTAATAGTCAATTCTGTGCTCCTATACTAATAATTTATTATTATTATTATTATTATTACTTTGAATTAGCATTGTTGGGCCACTACATAAAGGAAACTGGAAGCAATCAGTCAGTGACTCTAGTGTACTTGCTTTTCACATGCAGCCAAGATAAAGGCTCCAGCATCCTATGGACAACAGAATATAACTTAGGTCAGGGCAACCAGTTCAATTTATTTGCATTGGTCTGATCCTTCTGCTTCTGATGACTGTTGAAATAAAGGAATGACAACTATTTTTAATAAGTTGAAGCATTGTGGAAACACTTTCACAAATGTAACAAAGTATTATAATGAAGTAGTTCACAATTTCCTTACAGCACTCATGGCCACACATACCAACCCCATTGTGCCTTTGGTCACTCTCCTCCACTGAAACCAGCAGGATCCCATGCACAAATATCAACAGAAAAATGATGGTGGGCTGAGGAGCAATTCCTCTTTTAAACCATGGGCATGCTAAAGTTATACCTATATTTATGAAGATACTTACTGAAGATTGATATTTCCTTCCATGGCTAATGGAGCCTGTTAGCTCACCAAATGGCTAAGAGTATATTCTATGAAAAAATAAAAAATATACTCTGTGTTTATTTGTCCCTAACTGATCTCTGAAAATCAGATCATTGAGTCTAGTCAAAACTTCACTCTAAACCATTTTTACCTTGTCTTTATGTATGCTTTTGTGTAAATCTGCATTTCTTTAGATAGTGCAATATGGTGAAAATTAGTTCTATCTCAGTAAATCGGTAATATTTGAAATTATTTTTTGTGTTTTTACTAAGACTTGTTTCAGCAAAACCTTTCTGTAGTTGCTGGAGTACAGACTGAGATCAACAGATGTTTTGCTTAAGTACAGGCTGATGATAATAAGGTTAATGTATTTCACTATTATTTATCTTTGAGTACATCCATAATGGAAGAATACACTTTTTCTGAAAGAACACATAAAATATTACATTACTATGTTCTCATTTCAAGGTAAATATTTCACTGAAATGCATCACTTTATGATGCTAATCTCCCTTGGCTCAATTCTGCTTGCAATGGAATCCTGTTTCAAATGCAGCCTGGAGGCTGGGGATCATCACGCTTGGAAGCAGCAGTGTGACACAATCTGAGTGACTTAAATGACATCATTATTTCACGCTTCTGCACCTTTTGAATGACTGCAGTAGCTGAATCACCATATTTCCTCAGGTTTCCCAGCCTGATATGGTACTGACTTGCAAATACTTACCAATGTGAGTAATTTTGTGACTTCAATGCATATACATGTGTTTTCTTTGCAAACTTAATAAAAACTCTGCTGTTTAAGTTGTTAGAATACTGCAGCTGTTTTAACCCCTTTGGAAAGAGGCACGGTCCCATCCTTACCACTAATGCTGCTGAGGGAAAAGCTGAATCATGTGCACGACGTGCATCAGTTTGGTTTCTGCAGTGTTCTTATAGTCTGAGGGTTTTGTGTGTCAGTAGGTGTCAGCATTCAGTTACTGTGTAATTGAGCAGCCTGACTGAATACTCATGGCAACATGCCTGCAGAATTAATGCCAAGTACTCTGCAAGCTGTGCTTTAGGATAGGATTATTCAGCCAGAAGTTTCTCGATTACACAAAGGGGAAAAAAATACTTAAAGCTCTAGTTACTGTCCACAAACCTAATTTCATCACTGAAAATAATGCTCTGCTGCTTCATGGTTGTTTGATAACACACTGCAAATGTAAACACCTATGTGTGCTGAGTGGCTTGTGCTTGGACTTGGGCTTGCATCAGTGTGGGTGCTGCCTCTGCTGTGTGGGGTGCTGGTTACATTGTATGGGGCTCCAGATAGGAGCAATAGCTCCTACTTTCCCTTGAAAAGCTGAGAAAACTCTCAGTTGAGCTTCTGCAATAAATCTTTGCCAATAGCTTCAAAACGCCTGTACTTGCACCTCCCTTTCTAACGATGTTACAACCTTAGTTTGCTCTCCAGGCCTGTAAATCTAGTTTAGTGTTTGGTTGATGGGATAGGATTAACTATGATGTATGCCATAAGGGCTAGATTGTCTGGGGATGCTGCAATCCTATTAGGGTAATAAGGATACTTCTAGAAGGGTTTTTGGAGGCATTTCTGAGCAGACATTAGCTGGGAAAGTGGAGTGGCAGGACTACCACGCTCGTTCCTGCTGCCTGCTCATTTTTAGGAAAGATGCTTGGAGGAAGAGGAGCTTTATGGCTCTTTTGTAATGCAGAGCTTCAGTTTTGGCCCATTTGTGCAAGGAAACCATATGGTAACATAATGAATCTGGAAATTACACACAGATTACAGTCTAAGTACTACTGAAAAGTAAAGGAATACGTAGAAGCTTTTCTGTATAAACACATACAAGGTGAGTTGGGTTTTTAAAGGTGCTATGGTGGTTAATACTCCTAAGTTACCACCCTGACTCTGTGCGTGTAACTCTGCACGTGATCACCTTTGGTAAATGCTCAAGCTGTGAACCAGGACCTGCCTCTTCACACAACTAGCAGTTCGTTGGAACTGATTAATTTGGTCTGTGTAATTGGCTTTGTGAGGAGCAGAGAACCCCTCCAAACTAAGATCCAGTACAGCTACTTTCTTATCAACCCTAATACTGTTTCCTCCAGAAGCAGAGAATTAAGTTAAATCAGAATGGCTCAGATATGCTTATACTTTCTATTTCTTCCATCTTCTCTCTCTTCCCATCCGCTGTAACTGCTGACATCAGTTGAAACAGCAAGAGTAATACTTTTTTCACAGACCTAGTGTGCAAATGACATTGGATTTATAAACCTGAAGGGGGCTTGCTTGCCTTCCCAGACTTGCAATCTCAGAAAAATTTCACCTCAGCTGCAAAATGCAACAGTAAGAGAAATGTGTTATATTCTCCAGTGAGCACAGAGGACAGTGAAGCGATCAGACAGCTCTCAATGGTGTCTGGGTCCTCTGCTTGGCATTAGGAGCAGATTAGATCTCATGTCAGGCAGCAGCAGTGCCCAAGGCAATGTCTCTCCAGCTTTATGGTTCAATTCAGTCAATTAAGGATCTTTTTGTATCTTGTCTTTAGCAAAGGGTCCTGAACTGGGAATCACTTCATGCCCCATTTATTTCCAGCAATAAGGTGGCCTCTCAGGTTGAGAAATTCCAGCCTTTGAGGGATTATCCAAAGTAGATCACGTGCCCTTGCCATCACAGCCCCTTCCCTATCGAGTCAAGGAGGCAGCTGTGGACTCATCTCTTTCTCAGTGGCCATGGACCACTGCTCCCATGCTGCTTCGTGAAACATAACTGTCCAGTATATGACTGTGCCTTTGATGCTGGGGACACGACATGTCCTAGTCAGCAATGTGCCGCACTGGTGCAAGAAGGTAGGGTGTCATCTGCCAGTTCCGATGCATGACGCTGCCTGTGTGTCCCCGTTGCTTCATCAACCTGAGTCTCTCAAAGAATTCTGTTGTAATGTAGTTAAAATCTAAGGGCAAAAAGTATTGTTAATCATGCAGCAGTGAATATGGCAGTACAGAGGTTTTTATTACTATTACTGATTTACAATATCGGTGAAGGAAAAATAATTACCAGCTATTCATCAAGCATTCCTTTTAACCATCATCCTGCAAGAATATAGCTAGTGCTGGCAACTAATCTCCTTGTACGCTTTTGTGAAAAATGCAGGATTATCCCCTTCATTTCACCCATTCAGCTTGTTTCTAGCTCATTTTGCTTTGCTATTTCTCTAAAGAATGCCAATTCTGCTTCATGACTCCATCCCTTCCTGGCTAACACATTGATCCTTCCTCAGGAGGCTCCGTACTGTGTTCCTCAGTAGTTCAGTATTATATTCTAACCTCAGTATAATGATTTAATTTAAAACACTAAGACTTTCTCATTCTACAAGTTTAAAATATGCTACATTTTGCTGTGGTACTGTCTGTGTTCAGCAACCCAATGGAAGCAAAGTGAATTGGGAACATTTGCAGTACGAAGTGGCATGTTTTAATGGCATTATTATTTTTAGGAGGCAACATAATAGTGGTGTATCTTGCAGCATCTGTTCCAGTGAATTTTCTTTCTTAAATACTCTCAGAGGAAGAGGAGATAAGCTTTCTGTGAGTGCAGAAATGGAAGTGGCACTGGGTAGGGGTGTTTGTCAGCTTCAAGAGGCTTTGTGCCCCAGGTTAGGTACATGGCACTATGAATTGTTCTATATTGAGCGTGATAGAAACAGTTGGTAATCCTTAACCAAGGACTAACTTTTTGTGCCATGATATGGCTCCAGATGACAACATACATCTCCTGAACTGCTCATCGGTGTACATGCTTAGGCAAAGCAGATGAAATTAGGACACGGTGACGGCCACTGGTGTGTAATCAGGGTTCAAAGTACAACCCCATAACCCAGAAGCTTGGGAAGAGAAAAAGAGATTTAAAAAGTGCTGGGAGTTTTTTGTTTTGGGATCCACTAGTAGTTGGAAGAAAGTCTGCTGTGTGGGTGTTGATATTTCTACAGTTCTTAAGGTGATGCGAAAGCTTTTCCTGGAAGGATCCTCAGCCATGTCTTCTATAAAGATGGGAACACTTTTAGTTACCATTCATTTTAGGTAAAAATCTACCTATCTGCAGGTTTGGCGAACATTTTGTGAGTAGATTGTCTACCATACAACAAATAAAAACAAAATCATGCGTAACTGAACGTGAAAAAGTAGAATCTTTGAAAGAAAATATGTTTTTAGGATTGGATTATAAGATATTTTCAGTCCCAAATTAAGTTGTTTTATTTATGCATTTGGTTTGGAATTGCAACTGAACCACACAAGTGGTTTTGTTTTGGGTTGTGGTTTGGTTGGTTTTTTTGTTTGTTTGTTTGTTTGTTTGTTTTCTTTCTCCCTTATTTTCACACAGCGAGAACTAGGAAGTGTGCTGGGCTCACACGGGTTGTCTGCTCCTGCTGGGTGATACCTGCCTGGGCTGACCCTCCTTTGAGTGGTGGATTCCACCTTTGAGAATGACAACTACTGCCCTTCAAACTAGTAGCAAATGGAAATACATGTTAGTTACAACCATCTTCACAGAACTAGAGAGAGAAGTTGTTGGTGAGTTTTCTTCTCAATAACCCTAGAAGCACTATGGCCGTCTCTCATCAGCAGCACTGCAGCTCTTTTCCTACTACTCCTTAAAACACATCATTTCTATGATATGCTGCCAGAGTCGAAAGAAAAATAAACAGGGAACCTGCCTTAGACCCAGACATGACATGAACTCTTCTGCACCATAATACCTTGACTCTACTGATATTTACTCTTTTTTTTTTTTTTTTTTCCTTTTGTGCTCGGTTGTTGATGTTAATTTTTGCGCCTGTACTAACCTTGCATAAATTCTGATGATGCCTAGGGTCAATACTTCTGCATTGTTATTTAATCCTATTTTCCTCCTTTCCTTAAGCAGTTTACTAGCACATGATGATTTCATTTTCCTGGCACCCCACTTTTTGCTTTTCTTTATCAGTTGATTTACTGCCTCTAGACAGAAGATGAATAGTTTGCACTTTGTACTCTTAAATCAAAATGGAATGGAAAAGACTGGTTTAATCATATTTTATTCCAACCTCACTTATCTGTATCACCTATTGCTTAGCCCTGTCAAGAGTGATATGTCTGCAATATCCTATCTTTGCTGTTTGCTCACCACAGTACCACAGGTTTTGCTTATTCATGATTCTAGCATTGTTTTATAACAAAGATGCATGAAAAGCTCTCTGAGCAGCTCATTGCCGATTCCGATGGTTTAAACAAGGAGACGGAGTTTAGTCGGGAATAGCAATTCAATAATGGTTTCTATTTCCATTTAAACCTCACCCTATTTTGAATGTGAACTGTAAGCTAGGTCTTAGTTCAGCATGACATGTACACGCATTCTTAACGTTAAACTTATATGTAGCTGGAAAGCTTAAAATATATTTTACCTGAAGTAGTAATGTCCAACATACCTGAAGAAGTAAAGTCCAATACCCATTGGACTAATGGTTATTTTAGCATAGGCTTACATACTTTGTCAAATCTGGGTCTGAATGCAAAAAGTGGTTTTGCATTTCTGATTTGAGTTTGATTCACATTGGATTCTAAAGCAGAAATTAAAGCAGCTTAATTAAAATATTATATGTGTATATATACATATATATTTAAAGCATCTTTTTTAGGTGATGTACTGTTTTTATCTTAGATAAAAACAAATGTTCAGACCAGTTTTTCAATGGACTTTGAATTTCATGGTTCAAGCTTCATGTACACACCTCCCTAATGTTTTGGAATAATGCACCTGGAAACAAGCAATGCATTCATTTCATGGTCAAAAATACACCATTAAAACCATTTTAGTGTAGCTTGACAATTCAAAATGTTTTAAATCTCAAAATACTACAGGGTGAAAAATTTAGATTTGAAAATTAAATAACTAAATGACTAAGTTTCTCGCTATCCATATTGATATAAACATATACGGAGCACTCAAATTACTTTTCATCAAAAGAAAATCTCTGATGGAGCAGACAGCGACAGGATGATCTTTTGTTGCTTTTTTCTTGACGTGTATTTGAGCTGACATGATGTGTGTAGAGGAGCTGACCTTTAAACAGAGTTAGGTTTTCAACCTGAAGCACAGAGGTTTTTTTTTTTTCTGCTCTGATGTACTGATCTCCGCTTTTAGTGATAAGGCAATTAAAGATATCCTTTATTTGACCAACTGGAGAGCACCATTGGTGTATTTTCCATTTTGCTTGTTGCCAGAACACAAAATGATTTATAATGACTGGAGCAATACTGCATGTGGCTGTGAAGCATTTATTCAGAATTTTCCATTTCTTTCACTGGAGTGTAGCCACATAAATGAGATCATGTGTTTTTAACTTGTTTGCTATTTTACTGGCTGTGAATCAAACAATAGAATAGCTTTTGTGTTCAACTTCAAAGGCTTAGACTCAAGACGAGGTTCTATATCATCACTTGATGCTGTGGCCCCTTTGAGGGGACTAAGCTAAATGAAATTAAATCTTTTACAAGGCTAAAGCTAAAACCACAGTCCTGGCTGAGCAAGGCTTTTCAAAGTTATGCAATTCACTGGGTTTTTTGGGGGTTTTGGGTTTTTTTTAATAATTTAATAATATTTTTACAGCTTTCTCCACCATCCAGTTAAAAATCACTTTTTTATTTTGACCACTCATCATGTTGTTATGTACAAGTTCCTTTTCAGCAGCCAAAGGAAATTATTACAGTCCAAAATACTGCCTTATTGAGATAAAATACAACTTTTAGTTCAGTCAGGCTAATTGAATTATTGGCCACCTCAGCGTGTGAGCTATTGTGCAATTCATGCTGAACCACCATGGGACGGCTGGAGAGGCGGGCTGAAGGATGCATGTGCTCTGAGCAGCCAATACTAACTTTAACCAATAAGTGTAAAAGTGTGTGTGTTTTAAAGGTCTTGGCTTGCCCAATCAATAACACCCCCTCCCCCCCCCCTTTTTTTTTTTTCCTTTTTCTTTCATTCTTAAGCTTTATTCAGTCCGAACTTGTTTTTAAAGCCACGGGGATTGCTGAAGCTGTATTCTGCTACTCCAGTTACCCACAGCAGTGCTTTGCTATGTTTCACCACTCAAAGCCAGTTAGTGAAACCTCAGATTTTTTTTCCTTCTACACAAATAAGTTAAAAGGTTATAATAGGTACCTAGCAATCCTTTGCAACCTTTGGGAAAGGTGCCATGCGATATTTAGAGACAAGAGCTCATGAGCCCAGTTGGCAGGTGGTTGATTGAAGCGATCCGAGGTGCAGAGGCAAGACAGTCCAAAGCTCAAGCTTCTCTGCTCAGAGGAAAGAAGCAACCGAGATTGATGTTTTTGTTCAGGAGAAGCTGAGATTCCTTGGTGGAATGGGTAGCTTGTGCACTCACGGTTAGTCAATATAATACGTACGAGCAGCCTGACTCCCTTTGAAAGCACTAGGATGTTGGGAGCTGTAACTGCTGAATGCCTCCTGTGTTATGCTAAAGCAAGACCTGCTATAAAACTCAGGAAATCAACAGGCTTTTCCTGGTGTCCTTAACTCTCACTATGTTATTAAATTTCTATTCTTCTCTTCCCGTTTTTCTTACTATAGTTGTTATTTTTAAGACTGGTGCAGCTGCAGAGTCATGTCTTACTTGGCTATCATTGAGATCTTATGGAGTCTTTCAAGATGGCATTCATCCTTTTGAGCCTAACTTTGCCTTGGTTTTCTTGGTTGATAAATGAAGGAAATGTCCTCTAGTGATGCCTGTCTTTCTCCATCAGTTATGGAATATCAGCCAGGCAGTGCTTCAGCAGCTATCATTGAGGTGAAAAATAGCCTCCCTGCCTAAAATGATATAGCTGTAAAAAAATAATGGTGGAGACTGTAGGTGGCCATACAAGTTATTCTGCCCTGTGAAGAAATCTTTCTAACTTGCATCTATTGTAGTCACTGTTGCTTTCTTCTTTATCAAAAAAGCAACTTTATCTGGAGGATCCATTGCTGTATCCATTGCTGTTTTGTGCTTGCTGTCTTTGGAAATAATAGAGGAATTTCAGTTAGGAAAAATGATAGTTTTGAACAGAATCCCTTTGGTTCAGTTTCTTCCAGAACACACTTAAAAAATGCATAGAAATAATTTTTAGTGCTAAAGCTCGCATTGCCTTGTTAGATTGTCACTTTTGAGTGAAGAAATGGATTGACATCACGTTTTGTTTTTTGTTTTTTTCTTTTTACATTGATATCCAAGTTTTTTGTGTCAGTCTCTTTTGACAGAAACAGAGATCTGTCTTTTATTATTTTTAGACTACTGACAGCTCAGTGTCTTTCACACAAGGGAAAGTTTTACACACTTCTGATAGGGATTACCCTGTTAAACATTTACTTTTCCCTGCATTTCTCTTGAATGCAATACAAAGTTGACTTCAAAGTGAATGGATCCTGGTTAAGAAAGATGTACAGAGCTTTAATACATGCATTAACTAAACTATCTATCTGTGATTTCTGGAGTTCATGCACTGCATCCCTGACTTTCCACCAGCTCATACCTTTCCCGCCGTGTTAAAGGCTATTCTGAAAATCTGCTGAGACTACTGCTCCTGTGTGGTCTTAGGACCACTGGAAAGCACAACACCTAACACTGTTGACACGTGGTGCGCTGGAGCTGTATCTTTTTTTATATCAAAAAATGGAGAAAAATATTTTTTTATTTATTTTATTTTTTCATTCTGTAGGAGGATTATTGAGATTCACTTGTTCTAGTCTATCAGATTGACTCAGGACGGTTTCTGTTATGTAGTTATACCTATCTTCTGTAATGCAGCAGAGGTTAAAAAAATGAGTTTTGCCATTGGCTTTGTAGGTTTGGGATTTCACCTTTGACACATCTGAATGGAAAGCAGTGTGGCCCCATAGATTTCAAGTGCATAGAGCAATGATGTGGGAACAAATTTTTCCACTGCTTAGAAAAGTGACTTCTAAGTAGTCTTGACAAATGTGACTAGGAAGTATTTTGCAGTTGGAAAACAGCATGATTATTCCCAGCACTTTCTACTCTCTGTGAATGAAAGAATATTTATTGTTAAATGTAGCTAGCAATATAAAGACGTACACTTAGTCTGTTATTGTCCAATAATATTCAGCACACTTCCCCTGAAATTTAAATATGTTCTGTCAGACTGGCCTTTGCTGCATCTCCAGTGAAGTTATTCTGTAAACCACATGTGATTTACTGAAATTAATTTTACTATCTGTATTACTCCTTTTATCACTATTATTAAGGCTCTGGTACCTATAACATTTGAGTTTGTCATTGCCTATCTTCCTCTCTTTAATATGCTATTACTATAGACTGTTTCAAATTTCTCAGTGTGAATTTGGAAGTACAGGTAAAATTTAAGTGTAATTCAAAGTGCATACCTATGCATAAAGAAAACCTCTAGTAACTACCCAAGTGAAAAATACATATTGGAAAGCAAAGGGGCAAATGCTTGCGCATTAAGCACGCAGGCCAGAACGCGTGGGCAAGCAGGTGAGGTGCATTTTGAGCCAAGCTTTTCAGGTGTAACCCCTACCTCTGTCAGATGCTGCTGTTGGCAGCAGTCACTTGTATTGCACCACATCACTGCCGTACCTGGGCGAGTAATTCCATTGACTAGTGTAAGTAAATCAGGCTGGATTCCTATGGTGAGTACAAAAAAACAGAAATAAAGCCTGGTACTAATAACTTTACTGAGGATCCAACAGCGAATAATTTGGAGATTAATGGGTGAAGCCAGTCCATGCAAGTGGCAGTAAAGGAGCCTTGTCGAATGCCCCACTTTTCATTCCCTGGTTATTTTTGCCTAGAGGAGTATCCTCTAGTCTCTCTGCCTCATTGATTCACTGTCTATTTGCAAATCACATTTGAAAACATATTTCTTTTTCAGTGGTTATAGGTTCTAATTTCTTTTTTACTCTGCCATTATTTAAACTCTATAACTGCATTATATAACTCTGTAAATCATTGTGGGAAATAATTTCTGTGAATTATATTATGTGGAACAAAGGTATATTGTACAGAACTGCATAAGTCATTTATCTGTAAATTCTTGGTACAACACTCTTCAAGTCGGTCAGATACTGGGCAAGAGAAAGTGCTGTATAAAGCTGTTCATCAGTGGAAAACTGGCCTGAAACAAGTCACTGTTCAGCATACCTAATACCTGATGGATTATTCTGGCTGTCTTGTGAATGCGAGTAAAGGTTTTACTCTCAGAATGACAAACAAATGTATGTTGGTACCAGCTCTCTGAATTGAGGACTGACAGCGTTAAATAAAAGTGATAAACAAGGGTGGAAGCATCTCTTTAATAGCACGTAGTGGCTACAGTATGTCGTAGAGGTAGATTTCAGATATTATTTATTGCCAATTGTAAATGAATCCTCATTTGAGCTTGTTCATAGGTCTCTTCCAGTGCATGATCTGTAAATATTTCAGAAATTAGGCTCCACTGGTATGCCGTGCTCACAGAAACCTGCATGTTGCAATAGGCAGCAGGCTGCAGTTAACTCCAAGTCATGTGGCATTTAAGTTGTTTCCCTTTAACGATTCATTGATCAATGGTATGTACATACCTGCAAGTACTGCAGATTAATATGCAAACACCGTTCTTTTGTGGGGGAAAGGAGGCTGGTGTAAAATAATTAATTTGGCAAGTTAAAGTTGACATGCATCTATTTAACTAAATAGTTCAATTATACGTTCAATCTGATTGTTGATGCCTGTGACTACAGTGAGGAAGGGATATAGACTGAAAAAGTTCATAGCAACACTTTTCTAGTCTTTTCCACGGGTGTTTTGGGGGGAGGGGGGGATGTTATCCTTAGTTCTAGCTGTTATGCTACTTTCTGAAATTAATCATTAATATAATTCTCAATCATTCAACAAAGTAATATTAATTTAAATGAGCATAGGATATGTATTTTAGAAATGCCCTGTCTTCATCTTAATGTGATGAAATACTCTTTAATCTGTGGCATTCAGTATATTTCTAACACTGGAGGGTGGAAAATGCTGGTTAGGCCCTGATCCTGGAAGTACTGTAACAGAGGATTGACTTTAAACATGAACACTCAATGTGAGCCTTGACTTTATCAAAACACTATTGTTCCTTTCTGTCTTTACTACTACTTCTTTTCCTTGGCATTACTATTAAGCTTACCAATTATGAATTGTTATAAACACTGAGAAATACTAACATCTTTGCACTTCACTTGTACTATAAAATATTTAAATGCTATCTCTGGTATATTTTTCCCTCATAATTTGTCTATTCTTCAAAAATATATATTGGCATTTAAATACTTTATATGGGCCCATTGCCTGTTGCATAATTAGTTTGCATTTCTGAGTAATATGTTCTAAACACGACACTAGATAAAGCACTGAGGGGCTTTGAGCTGTTCCCTACCTGAGTAATTTCTCCATTTCATTTTCTCAGTTATTCTTAGGCAGGCAGTTTAGCTGTGAATTGCTCTCTCTGGGTGGAGGTAGATGCTCCTTCTGATGAACCTCCTGGTTCACCCTGCGGAGCACAGAGGTGCTCAGCAAGAACAGGGATCTGTGTGTGCTCAGTGCAACCACCTGGCAGAGAAAGCCATGGTTCTGCAAGGAAAACTGTTTCTCATGGAAAGTTGAATTCAAGGGATTACCTCTGTGGTGTTCATGGGAACGTAAATTTTTCACCCAGTCTGAAACAAGCAAGCAAAAGCTTTCAGCTGATCTGTGCTTGATCCTGAGACATTGATTTCAATTCTCATTTTGTTTGGTTTAGATCAGAAATTAAAGTTTTCCATTGAAAACACTAGACTTTCTGGCCACTTCATACACCCTGTGTGTATGGGTACATGCATTCATATATTTAGTTAGGTTTGTCTCTTTGAAAAAGACACATCTTTGAGTATATTTTGTATGGTGTTGGTAAAAATGTTCCCCCCCTCTAATTATGAAGGGCAAGGGTAAAGAAACTAATGATGACCCTGGCAGCTGCTTTATGTAGGAACCGTTTAATGCATTCAACACTTGTGACTATCCAGTCATCCTAATTCCTTACTGACAAGCTTTGCAACAGAAAATGTGCAATGTATGTTGGCCCTTCAACTACTTTTTTTTTTTTTTTTTTATAATTTTGCTTGGCTTTCATTGAAAGACTTAACACCTGTCTGTTTGAGCAGGCAAAAGGAGATAAGTCTATTTGCAAGAAGATGCAGATGAGGGCTTTGGGGCATTAATAAAAAAAAAAAGAAGCCTGTCACTGCAGAGTCATGGGCTTTCCCAGCCTCCAGCAATTTGCAGCTCTGGGATTTCCCAGTCCTTTAGCCTTCTTTTTAATGCTCCACTTAGCTACAGAACAGCCAGGTTTTATTTCCCCTACTCATGCACCTTGATCTTGACCCAGAAAGAAAATTATTTCAAATTCTAGGGACAAGTTAATCTTTGACATCCTCACAGCAGACAGAGCAAATCAGATGCCTGTATAATGCAGACATCTATCTTGTCAGAAATGTTCTGAGATCAAAAGGTTACAGGTGAATGAGGAGCCAATAAAGATTTATGGAGCTATTTCTGCAGTTGAGATCTCTCTTCAATGGGGGCTGATCCCTTGTGAAACACAGCTGGATATTTCATCTGTGTTGTGGTTTTCATCCCAGTCTTGATCGTGGATTGTCTTAGATATAAATTCAAGCCAGCCTTGTGGGTGAAAGTGATTTTACAGCTGGAATTCATGTTAATCCATGTCACAAAACATTGCATGTACAAGGATTTTTTTTCCTTGTCTGATGGTCCAGCTCTGTGTTAGTCTGCTCACAGCACCAAATTGCAAAGACAAATTTTCAGTATTAGTTCTTCTTTTATGGATGAGTGCACTTTTTTCTTTTTTCTTTTTTTTTTTTTTCCTTTACAGACCAGACTGAAGGATGTATTTGATCACCAGAAGTTAATTGTTAAAGAGGGAAAGGAAGATTCATTTCAAAAGCAGATGGTTCTTAACATTCACGGCAAACTGGCAGCAAGTCAGTTTTCCTCAGACTCTGTGGACCCTTACCAATATGCAGCTGAGTAACAAATGAAAATAAATAATGGAAAGAAAATTACACTAACTTTCTTTTCTGAGGGAATAATATGGCCTTTTCTTACCAGCCAGCAAAGGAAAGAAGACAAAGAGGATGAAGTTTTGGGATTTGTTTCTGGGTCTGCATGGTTCACTGATTTACATGCCATGTTGCATCTGTTCATCAAATTAAAGCCATTTCTACAGGGAATAATGCAAGCTAGTATACTAAAGAGCAAAATTGGTTTGTGCAAGGCAACAACATAGGTTAACAAAACATATATGAAATATGCCTTTAAATCTAATAGTTCTTTAGTTATGGAAACCATATGCAGTGAGGGGGAGGGGGGTAAAAAAAAAGCCAGGCATTTAGTAAGTATGCTACTCATTGCCTGCTGTAAGGGCTTGTGCTGATACACTTTGATAGGCATTGGATAAAACCCCAAATTCACTGCACTCCATGTGAGTTTTGAGTCTTTCAGGGCTTTCACTTAAAAATTCATTCAGAAATAACCATTCTAGGCAGGGGTCCAACCAGCTGGCATGTTGGCTACCAACCCTTTCAGAAATAGGATTTAAGGGCTTTCACATGTTTGCAAACCAACCTCTCTTGGTATGTGTGAACTTTCCTTCCCTCCTCCTCCCATCCCACTTTATGCATAAAAATACCAGGCAGTTAATTCTAAAAAATACTGATGCATTTTGAACAGTTGCTTCAAAACCACTTTTGCTGTGAGAAAGTAGCCTAAGGAATTAATGCACCCAATTTCTAATGCAAGACATAGAAAGTATCTACAGAAAGCTCCTTGGAAGATCATAGGAAGTAGAAAACTAAACTTTGGGGTTTGTTATAGCTGTGTAAGTTGACGGGCCATTCTTTTGAAAACATTTCAATAACATAAAGATGTTAGAATACTAATAAATTCATTTCAGAATAAAATAGTCTGTCACATAACCTTTGAAAGCTTGATTTGTTCTCTAGGGTAGTATTGCACTTCAGTGGATATTTAAGTTATTTTGAACCATAACAGCAGTACGGTCTGGTATTATTGCATGCTTTATCATGAACACTTACAGTATATAAAACATGGAAAGTGAGATGATGTCATCTGGCATCATGTTAAACTGGATTTTCCTATGAAACTTGTTCTTAACAATGTTAAAACAAGTTCCAAATGAATGAATTTCATCAAAATCCCAGTACAGTGCCTTATGTGAAATTCTATATTACCACTTTAATAATATAAAAGGTTTGGTTTCACTTTGTTTTCATTTTAATCTGCCCAAATGTGTTTATAGACAAGGTTGGCTGTGCAATTTCTTTGGCCTTCAGTTTACGGATATTTTTTTTTAAATATATTTGTCTCTCTACTTATGAAAACAAAAAAGCCACAATTGGTATTAATCTCCTCAGAATCAGTTCTTTTATGTTTTCTATACCTGCAGTGCCCCTTTGCCACAGGAACTGAATCTCTGCATCTCCACTAGCCTCTGGTCAAACCCACGCCTGTCCTCTTCCACATCCGTGTGCTAAATTTCTGGCTGTGATTCACATCTCCTGGTTTCTGTGCACGGTCACTTCATCTCAAAATACTTGCAATAGACTGGAGGGTAGGTTTGGGTTTTGGATGCAGTTCTTCCTAACTGGTAAAACATCTGCTTTTGTGGAAATTAGTCCAAATCTTTCTGCAGATACAATAGAGATAAAAGGCTGATCTGGGCTGGATGCCAGCTAGGCACTATGCTTAAGTAATAAGCACAATTATCTTGATAATAAACACCAACTTTGAATTAAACTCATGTTTGTAGATATATAGGATGCTTAAACGTTAAGTGGAATTAATTAAAATCTGAAAGAGGTTCTGTCACAGGCAAAGATATAATAATAAATAATTGTGTTTGCTTTCAGTATTGTAATTACCTCACTTTCTTTTAGAACTTGGTATTTATCTTAGCTCACCAAGGGAAAACTGTTAAAGCCGTGACAGTTTTGCACAAATAAATATTTTTACCTTAAAATAATATCTATTGAATAAAATAATAAGATAGAGAGACGTATTAATATAGAAATTTTCTGTATATAAACTTCAAGTTTATGGAAAAGATTGTGATGTTAACCCACCACCACGTGTGATGCCAAAAAGCTTTGTTAACACACCTACTTGGTGCATGCTTAGATTCAGGTTATATCCATAGGTTAAAATTCAGATTGTTCTAATGGCTGTTTTCTAAGCCATCCTTACTCTCTCAATGGAGACACCAGAGATAATCTTGCTAATACACTGTACATAGAGGAGTATTATCACTCACTTTTAAGTACTCTTAATCTTCTCTTTCCATTTGTCACTATAGGTTGTGTCAGTCCTCTGAGCATCACTGAACATTTTGAGGTGAGTTGTTTATGAAGTATGATCCCAAAAGATCCTTCACAACTACAGAAAAGTATTATTCATATTTAACAACGTGGAGACAGAGCTAATGTTTAGTTCAGACAATTAAATAGGCTACAAACTTGCTGCCAGTCGTAGTCTTTAAAATGCTTTACTGTGTCATCTCTGTCCTATGCTAGTGTCAGGTAGGTCTCAAAAGGAAGAGAAGGGAGTAAGTCTTATCTTTTTGGTTTTCCTTGCCTTTTAGACTGGAGAGGTTTATTTGTTCCATTTCTGTCAAACACTGACAGGTGTTCTTCCTGCAGTCCTTCGAAAATAGTTTTGAACATCTGTGCGCCATTCACCTGCCTGGTATTTTCCTTTTAAGTTTTAGTCTTAATTGGGATCCATGTAGACATGTACTTAGTTTATTGTATTGAGCAACAGCAGAAGACAATATTCCCTGCCATGGAGGTAGGCTCAGGAGAGGACTTCAGGGGAGGTAGATCTGTGAAAACCCTTGCCAATCACAAGCAATTTCCCTTTAAATCTTTTATTTTTGAGGATGGGGAGAGATTCGTGGAATCATTGCCATCTGTATGCTTCCACACTGACGTTAATCGAGCTCCTCTGCCAGGTAACTCTTTCCCTGTGGGGCCCTCTTAAAGAGAATTTTCTAGTTCAAAGGCTCTGCAGAAATCCAATGCATCTCAAGTACCCTGTCCAGTGAGACCTCTGAGCCGGCAAGGAGTTTTTTGCTGAAATCCCTCGATCTGTAATTATAGTGAGGCTGTGATGTGGATGTCCATCCCGGTGGGATCCCTTGCACAGATGGGAAGGCGGTGAGTGTTCCTCTTCTTTGCTTCCTGCCATTTCTTTGAGGTTTTCTGAGCTTCACCTGCCCTTTAGACTAAACTCCACATGCACGAGTAAGGATGTATGCTTTCTTCTCCCCCTTCCCCCCCACCCCCTTTTTTTCCTTCCAAACTAGTAATTTAAGTCAACATATAATTTACTGGAATAGCCATGTGTCTAATATTATGCACTTGCAGAAGATCTTTCCAGAGTGTTGCTAGCATGCACAGGCATGACTATCTAATTACCTAAGACACTCGTGTTCACCACAGATTGTCAGAAAAGGTGACTTGCTTGGACTTTAAATGGACAGACGCACTCATTTGAACCTAGAAATGCAGTCATGACTTTCTGTCGGAGAAGAAAAATTATGATAATGTACAAAAATGCTAATTGAAATTGATTGTTTTTGCTGTACAGTCTAGAAAAGCACTAATGAGGACAACATAATTAGACAACGTAACATTAACAGAGGGTGAAGCAGTGAAATAGAAGACTGAAGATATAGCACAGAACAACAGTACAAAAAGGGAAAAAAATAAATACAAACCTGGCTTCATGCCTGCCTTTAGTGCAGAGAAAATAGCCTGTGAGAAGTGAGAAGCGGGTGCAGTCTCCAGGTGGGCAGGAGCAGGTGGCGGGACGTGAGGTGTGCGTGGTGCCAGGGACACCAGCGGTGGTCACTCTCCTCCCGGGAAAGAAGTCATTGCACAGGGGCTTTGCCATCGTGTAGGCTGGGTGAGGAACAGCGCAAAGGCATCCAAATACCATTGCCTCTGGGTACCTGATATGAACATGAACCAACCACGCTGTCTTCAAAACATTGCCCAGACTGCAGTGTGGCTATTATATGCACAGAAAGAAGAAATAAAAGATTTTTTTTTTTTTTTTTTCCTTCATGAAAGACATGATTCCACATGAACCCATCCCAAAGTCCCATGGTTCCTATGGGAATTAGAGGTATCCTCTGTCTTCCTTTCTTTGACCAGTACTTTTAGCAGTGTAGTTTACACTAATTCACAGGAAATGGTTTAACTCTCTTCTATGAGTTCAATTTTTATGCCAAAAATTGGGAAAGTCTACCCACAATTATCAATAAGATTGTTTCCTTCTAATCAATCATATAGAGATATTTCAAACCAATGCCTCTGTAAGAGGGTGGTTTAATTTGGGGTGATTTATTCTACTCAGTAAAAGCTTTACAAGTAGCTTTAAGGATCAAGCAGCTTTAAAGATCATGTTATCTGATAACTATTGTGTTATTGTGTCAGAATTAGAACATAAAATCATTTAATTACCCTATTCTGTATGTTCAGCACCTCAGGATATTTTCCCTTCCCATATCATGAAATCGGCACATCCCCAGGCAGATTATAAATCATAAAATATGATACTCACTGTCAGCAGTGAGTATCCTCAAGTGGAGGTGAGTATTTGGTGGGGAGGGGGGAAGAAAAGACAAAGTAGAATTTGCTTTATCACTTTCTTTGAATTTGTCTTCTTCAAAGCCAGCTAGTTTACCAGGCATAGCAGGCAATGGAGAATATTTATGGAAAGTGAATTTTAAACTCAAACATGAATATTAACACTGGAAAGCTGAATGTATGAGTGGTTTTTGTTTTGTGGCTTTTTTCGTTTTTTTAACCAACGAAGGTATCATGAATATTGCACTGCAACTTAAACATCTGTATGTGCAGCAAAACTGAACCCCACTGTGAAATGGGATAATAAATATTAGCATTAGCTCATAAACCATGGATGTCATTTTATGTGGATAAGTAATTATATACAGATACTGTCTAGTAAATCATATATTTAATAACTTTTACATGACCAAGGGAACCTGAGGAGGGAAAAGGATTGCTCATATGCTACTGATGGTAATCAAATTTACTATTTGTTATTATTTCACTCAAATAATAACTAGTTCATTATTATTTCACTCACAGCTTCCCTGGCTGTCCATATTTATCCCAACTGTCTGTGCTAATTAAAATAATTATTTTGACCCAGTGCAATTAGATTTCCTGCTTATTTGGTAGCTTCTTTTAAGCTGTACAAAGAAACGAGCTGTTGAAATGTGATAGATATGATCAGACCAAAAAAGGAGCAAAATTTCTCGTTGGTCCTTCAAATGGTGGCTTAAGAGAGGAAAGTTGATGTGTGGAAAAATGAGTGTTTTAGATTTGAGTAAAGAAAGGGAAAATGGATTGGTAGCAACTCAAGCAGCTGCTGCTTTCTTTGTGGTTTTTTTTTTTTTGGTTTGTTTGTTTTGTTTCAACAGCTGCCAGAAAAGATGCCTTTGGGAGTTGGACTGTTTGACATTTCAGGGGTGATAAAATGAATGCACTTGGTCAGAAAAATTCTAATGCCTTTCTCCATCCACCCTGGCCCCCTGCCACTGCCAAACAATTTAGCTCACAGGAAGAGATTTTTTTTTTTTTTTTCTTGACAGCTTTGAGGATTTTTGTCTGTCTGATTTTTGACAAAGTCAGGATCAATGTTCCACCAGACTTGCTTATGTCTTATAGCCTTCTCATGGGACTTCTATCACATCTATCAAGGTGGATGAATTCTTTTTATAGATAAGCAACCAAAACTTTAGACAACATTTTTCCCTTAGCAAAAAATAACTGCATCAGTCTTCCACTCCACTGGGGATGGCTAGAATTCAAAAGCTTGTCATAGATTATCCAATATTTTTATTAGCTCTTGGTGGATAGAGGGTCCCTTGTAATTTTTTTTTTTTTTGACCTCTACAGAAGTAAGGAGAATGTCCTTTTAATTTCATCTTTCCTTTTTGTTGTCTACTGTAAGGCATAGAGTCTTGATTATTAGTACTGCAACCTTTATTATAGTTCATCTTTTTTTTTTTTTCTCTGATGTATTACTCAGACCTCATCATTTCATCTAGTCCATCAGGATGGCTTTTATTTAGAATCATGGTTTCTTAGGGCCTTGTCCATTCAGGTATTTAATATCTCCAAGACCCCACAACCTCTGTGGGCAGCCTGCTCACACTTGATTATCTTCACTGTAAACTTTTACCAGCTCACAAACCTCCCCCTCTCAGAATAACCTGGCTGTCTGCTAAATGTTATTGTAGGGACAGCATCTCCTGAAACCCAGTTTTCAAACCCCACAAACACAATTAAAAAGCACGTATTTTTAGTCTTTCTGTTTCTTCTGGGCTTTATAAGTTTGAAAGACAACATTTTGCAGAATTTATGAATGCTGTTTGTAATTCAGAAGTATTCATTCAATATGTGCCTGGCTTTGTAGGAGCTGCCAGAAGCTTAAAGCCATCTGCTTCTTAGGCATGATACCACTGCCTTCCCCCAAGATGCTTTACCTGGTAATAGGATTTTATTCTATTTCTCTCATGTGATCCCCTAGTTAAAGTACATAGGGGCTTCAGCCATGAGTAATACGTGTCATAACTTCCTAAACTGGTATAATTTCTAATTGCTTGTTCTACAGAAATGCCAAAAGGCCGAAAAATTATGTGTAAGTCCTCTTGCACTAACAACTATGCACATACAGTCCACGTTGACTTGTGTGGGAATTTAAGAGAGGATGTAAAGAAAGGTAGTGGAAGGACTGGAGAAGTAAGGTAAACAACACTGGCTACATACTCTCATTGGCTTGCAGTGCACTTATATTAATATATTCTTACTGCTGTATTATTTTTATACTTTAGATATGCAGATGAATGTTTGTCAATAGTGCTCATTTTTAGTTTTATTTAGGAATTGTTATTACTGAATAAGCACCTTTTCATATGTCGTCTTCAGAAGGGCTTTAAATAGGAGAAGACTGCAGCAGGTCTCTGAGCTCATCCAGGAACTCATTGTAATTCCCTGCTCACAGCACTTGAAGGATCAATACAATTGTTGTTAATGGGCATCGCATGCATGACTCAAGATGAAAACAGCTGCCAAATGTTGAGTCACATTCAGTCTAACCATCTCAACGTTGTGCTCTTGCAGCACATTCCCAGTTAAGCGTGAGTGTACACGATGCAGCCCTGCCTTGTGAATTATGGGGATAAAGCCACAATTAAGCATCAGGCTGTTTTCACAAACTGACTTTACAACGCATCTCTATTTTTCACTACAGGAAACAGTGCAGCCAAAGGTCAGTGGAAGATGTATGATCCTTTCCTGTAGTTGTATGTGTTTCTTGCTTTGAATATCTTGGGGATACACAAAAATATTTAGGTGCCCAAGAGTACGGATGAATATGCATTGGGAGTTAGGTACGTGCGTTTGTACCTCTGCATATTTTAAATGTTTCAAAATGCATCCTACTATTTCACAATCTGGCTCTTGAACATTGTATTGCAATTTAAAATGTGGTCTGACTTTAACAGATGTACACAGTCCATGTAAAGATATATTTTATTTCATAAATACGTTTGCCTTTGTTCAATATAGTTGGCAATCTTCGTTCACTAGAGTGCCTAAAAGAAAACCATAATAATCAGCTGTGTAAAAGTGGTTTTATAGTACAAATTGGCTTGCTGGGACTGCAAGAGCATTTTGATTGTTATTTTCTCAGTGGAATAGATTGATGTGACATCTGAAATGATAGTCAGGAATAGATTCTGAACTGCCACCTTCATCTCTTAATTAGTACAAGTAATTCTTTTGAACAAAATATGGTTATCATCGGGTTCATTCTGTCCCAGTGAGATTAAAGAGTGCTTGAATTTCACTTTTTTTTGTCCCAGGAGTAGAGATAATCCCTGTAATTACATCATATTATCCACTGTTATTCATGTGTCATCTCTAGTGATACTGGGATCTTCTGCAGATCACTTTGAATATTTAAACAAGCCTTGCCAATACACTTCTCATTTAACAGCTGAAGATTGTTCTAGTGGAAGTTGCTACTTTGGTATAAAACTCCCTTCATTACTTGTTAAATATATGAAAACCCTGTTAAATGCTGGTTTTTAACCTCACTATATTCAAAATACTGTAAATACTGGGATTTCAGTGTGTATAAAAAAATTGTACGTATTTGTTACTCCCATTCATGCATTTAGTGGCGTACGTTAAGAAGTTGCACAGTGAAAATATTGCACATAGAAGTCTTTGGTTGGGATATAGCTATACTGGGTAAGACACACAGTAAGTGCTGGGTGGATTGCTGTGTATGTATGGGGAGATGGGTGGTATACTGAAACAGAAACCCACCTTTCTCCGTTTAACTGACTTGCAGCATGTTTAGATCTTTCAAGCAATGACCATGCCTGTCGTGTCCCTGGCACCTTCAATTTTTAATTGCAATTTCTTACATATTCAGTATATATCCACTTTGTTCCTTTTATGGTTACTTCCAAAACTTTTATTCCTAACTTGTATTTGGGATCCCTAATGAGATGATAAAGAGCCAAAAAAGTATGAGTGGGTTCCCCTTTGCTCAGGTGGCAGGTGGCATGATTCTGGATACACAGGTATGTTACCCAGGTCACACAAGGCTTTTGTTCTGGACTGCAGATGGGACTTCCATTCCCTAGCAAATATTGACTGCTCTCTGCCAAAATCAACAGGTCATCCCACTGATTTTGGCCAAGAATGGGTTCATGTCTGGGTTTTCTTGCAGTGATTAATCTTACAACCTCTTTTGTGGCCAGGTCAACTGCTGTTTCAGAGCCTGCCTTAGCTGTCCATGAGGACTGCAAGTTCTCTGCTGGTCATTCCAGACATGATGTCTCTAAAATCAGACCTTTTCCTTTGCTTGGACATAAGGAAGCTGGCAGGCGATTAACTGTTCTTTCAGGGTCAGATCCCTACTGCTTTAAGTTTGCTTTAAGGTCACTGCAGCTTTTTGCCTTTTTTTTTTTTTCTCTTTTCCTTTTGCAGGTGGCTTCTAGGTGAAAACGTGGGTTTCTAGCTTTGCCTTTTTACAGTATGCTTCAATTTAAGCCTGAAAGTTTAATTTGCATCTTGCTATCTGTTCTTTTTCCTGGCATTGTGGTACTAATACACTGTTATCAGAAGAAAGAATTGGATAGAAGGACTTAATCTTTCTAAAGCAATGCTTTCTAAATATTCATTCCAGGTCTGGTTTATCTACACACCACTATTTCAGCATGGGCTTGGTCACACAGGAGGGTGTGAGGCACCAAGCTGGCAGCTGAGTCTCTTAACAGTAGGCTTGCTGAACACCATTTGTGTTTAATGCACCGGATTGCGGCTGAAAACTCTTAAGTAGTTTAGAGAAAAGTCTTGTCAGAGAAAGCAAGGTTGAGCAAAGCTCTTGGGGAGTGATGCTAACAAGCATGCCCCTTAAAAGCAATTAAAATACATTAATGTTGTGTCATAGCTTCTTTGTCATGCTGCAGTCTTGAGTTCTATATAATTTGGGATAAAATACAAATGGATTTATCTCTATTTTACTAAATTTGTAGGTGATCAGTACGCACTCACGACTGTAGTTCTTGGCCCTTCTCCCCTTCATCTCAGAGATGACGGTGAAACACATGACTCAAAATTTTATAATTCATCAAGTGTTTGCACTTTGTTGGTAGGTTCAGCAGTGAATGTTGCTTTTCTGCACATATCAGAGGAAGAAGAGAAGGGAATAAATGGATTTTAATTATTTCAGGAAGACCAGGGGAAGGCTGACACAAACAGGATTTCAAGCTCTGTTTCATGTATGGCTAGTAGAGTTCCATGTCGTACAGAGAGAAAATGGAAAACGTCATTTACGTTATGAATTTCTACATAGTATTCCTTACTGAAACCAATGTGGTCTTTTCACAAATGGTGTCATGTGTGAATTCCTCATGATTGACCGAAAGTATTAAACCCATCCTATGCTGGTGAAATATCAACATGTTAAAAAAAAAAAAATCAACTACCTCCATTTCAGATATGAAAACTGTGGCAGATAAAGAGGTTGAATGGCTTTCAAAGTGTTTGAAGGTACATTTTGTTGAAAGTGACAAAAAAGGGAAGAGCTCCAATTTTTTTTCTTCCAAGTTCCATTTCCAGTCCACCAGGTCACAGGTTTACTCAGGCCCATCATTCATCAAGCATTCAGTTTGTGTATACGTTAGTACCCAGATAACACTTTTCAACAGTTTGTCAGCCCGGGTTATCCTATGCACCCATCACCAAAGGGTGTAAGATCATACCTTTGCTCTGTGATGTAAACTTGCTCCCCTTTCTACGACGTCAGTATATATCTTCTAAATTCACAGAGAAGAATCGCACTTCTGTACAGTGTGATGGCAATCCATGAAAAGCACCTTCTGATAGGAAATTTTTTTCTTAGAAATGTTTTTTCACTGTGGAATTGGATTTCACTTGTGATGTATCCTGTATATGTACAAAAAACAAATCTCACTAATGGCAGAATTGAATGGTACCAAAAATTGGGAAAATCGTGGGAGCGATGAGCATTGCAGAGAGTGATGCAAGCGAGGAATTTGGAGCAGAGCTGGAGACGTGGAAAGCAGGGTGGAGTGGCTTTGTCCGAGGTCCCAGCCTTTTGTGTAGTTGCATTGTGGAGGATGTACACGTAGCATCAGCACACATAGTGTATAGGATTATTTTTCAAGTAGTGTTTTTTACAGGACGTGTTAGGGGATTAAAGTCTATGAATCCTCTTTAGCTGCTCTGGGGATCATAGCTTTCAGAGGACTTCTGTAATTTCTCAAAACCTGTGATCAAATGCCAAATAAATAAGCTAGGATGTTGTCAAAAAAGACTGTGATGGCTGTTTAGGAAGGCAGGTTTTCAGGGCAATATCAAGAAGCTCTGATATATCATGTCACTGCTTGAAGGGAGATGCCATGGCATGCTGGTCTCCTCAAAATGGACTAAAAGTTTGCTCTGGAGATGGCAGCAATTAGAGTGAGTGACGGACTGGGACTCAGACATCCCCTGCTCGGTGCTAACGGGGCTTAGGAAAGCGCCTGCTGACTCTAGCAAATGCCTTCCTATGTGGTAGCATCAAACAGGTAGAGAAAATTTGCTGTACCAGAAGTTGTTGGGAAAACAGCAGTGGCTCCCGTCGCTCCCTGCCATCTTGCAGGGGAAGGGATTGATCGTTTTTAGCTGCTTGCAGGAATGTTGGACCAGCCTGCCCATCACAGAAGTGGATAAATTAGCACTTTATGCCCTGTTGTCTGCTGAGCTTATCTGTGTCCATGGATAATGCACATACTGGTTTGGAGGGAATTTATCACACGCAAGGGAAGGAGGAGAGGATAATCTTAGAAAAAGGCTTGATCTGTGCTAGCAAATTAGTAAGACTTCAGGCTAGAAATTTGACAGTAACTGTGCCACCTCTGAATGCAGTCTATAAGTAAACTGAACCTATTAAAATAAATGGGCTATAAGTCTGTTAATATAACATGCATTTGAGGATCCCACACAGCCCTTACACAGACCTAGCTTTCATACTGTCTGTTCTTTTTCAGCAGTTTCTTCTCTTAATCACCCCTTCTCGAGCTGCTGTGGATTCAATCCAGTTGTCACACATCCCATTAGCATTAATCGGGTCTTGGGCCAGAAATGAACTTCATCTGTAGACTGCAGGTCTACTGTGCCAGTTTAATTTACAAATGAAGCAGCGCTGCAGAGAAGCCTTTGTGATCATTCCCCCCGCATGCTCGAGATGAAACTGTGGGATTAGTCATGGGTTTGAGGGCTTCGTGGTTATTCTGCAGCAGCAGCCTTGCACAGAAGTCTTGCATCCAAGATGCAAATGACAGTATTTGCAGGGGTTTCTCTACTGTGGGTTCAAGGACAAATCGACCCATCTAGGATGGGGTGGACCCAAATCCTGGGCTGCAGGAAGGGTAGTGCTGGTGTAGGAATATGGTATGCTTTGCTTATCACCCTTATATGAAAGGAAGATACAAATGTCACAGGTTACTATAATTAAGAAAATGTTAAAATAACCAGTTACTCCTCCTGGAATTAGACTCACTGTTTTTAAAATTTCATTAGATAAGAATCTAAGTCACAGAGAATATATATACGCAATCACAACTACACAGTTCAAAGAGCTCTGTCAAAAATGGGATGCCCAAAAATATGACCTACCTTTCCTTCCGTTTCAGATTTCCAGGGAGTTATTAAAAATTAAAGATGCCTTTAAGGAGCTTCCCAGAAAACTGTTAAAATGTAGGACATAGTGTACCAGCAGGTTACAAAATGAAACAACTTTTATGCAATACATTGTGCTGGAAAGCAATTTTGTTCCAAGTATCTAAAGTATTTCAATTAAGAAAAATAATGATCAAGGACAAACAGCATCTTAGTAGGAAGGGATTAGATTATTTCTATGGTTACTGTGCTGGAGCTGCAACTAGAATTAAAGTTTTAAGATCCAGGTTATGTTTACTTTTATTAAAAATTTGATGCTAATGGCCAATTTTTCATACACCAAAAAACTTTTTTTTTTTTTTTTTTTTTAGGACAGGCTATAGAAGAGAGCTCAAGCTGTGACGTAGCTTTATTGGTTTACAGTTATTTGCAGGTTTCACTACTTTGGTACCAATCATGGTGAAGGTTTTGGCTATGCCACATTTAGATCTTAACACATTTAAATTCAAATCACATGGGGTCCTGCAAGCAGTGATAATATTCTGTTGTTTCTTTTTTTCATTGAAGGTAAGCCCCATACAACAAACAGGGATATAAGAAGTATATTAATTTATCATCCCAGCAAACTTTTACATTAGGGGTTTGAGGGTTGTTTTTATGCATTTGGAGGGAGGATGTTTGTTTCCTTTTAAATCAATAGCTTTCAGAGAGCATCGTGGTATTGAGTAGCCCTGTTTTGCAGGCAGTTCAGGAACAAGGTAGTTTGCTTTACGTTATCCAGCAGCCAGGCAGCACAGCTAGAAACTAGGTCCAGGTAAGCCGAATATCCTGCTTTGGCCTTATTTGATCAGAGTTGTAATAATTACTGAGTAAACGGGTCTTGCAAGACCTTGAGGAAGCTACTGTCTGTCAGTGCCTCTCCTAAAAGCAGATTTGTGTGTCATAATAAAATGAGGTGAAGCAAAGTGGGGTAAATGTAAAATACTCGTGGGTTCCTCCAGTCTCCCACACTGGTAGTCTGCCAGGAAATGTCTTTTCAAAGCTATGGTCTCTTCTTTCCATATGTTCTCCTGGAGCAGTACTGTAGTAACTGCAATTAATAGAGGGGCACTGGAATAACTGTTGAACAGTATTTACATTAACACTAAATGGTTGTACTTGGTTTTAGGGTTTGGGGATGGAAGTGGCTGCAATTTCAAGCTGTGCTTGAAAATATTTTTAGAGGTCATATAAAGATATGGAAAAAGAATAGAAAATAGGTAAAATACTGGTAGGCTGCTAAGAAAGGATTTCATTTTAACAACATTCCTATTCCTCGTCTTTCCGTGTCCGTAGAACTTACAACAAGAACTGCATCTGTGTAACATTAAAAATAATCAAAGTTCTTTTTTTCTTTGTGAAGAAAGGAAATTACCTGATTTGGGGTGGTTGCTCTTGTCACTAAAGAAGCACGGGCAAAAGATGCAACAAGAGCAACCAGGGAGCATTTCTCTGTGGCGCTCATGCTTGCGGTGTCTGGGCTCAGTCTCCCTGGAGGTGCCCATCTGCTGGACAATGCAGCTGTGCCCCTCTCCTGGCTCAGTCCCCCTCTTTGGGTGGTCAGGGCACTGCTGAAGATTTCACCTCAATCAACAGAAGTAGCTTTTGCCTTGCACAAAGGCAGAAAATATGCAGTACAGAAATTAAAATAAAAATTAAAAAGAAAGGATAGAAGATGAGGGAAGAACATAGAATGAGCCCATATCTAGCCCTCAGGCCCTTGTCAGTACTTATTAAAGGTGATGATACAAGGACAATAAAATCCACTTTCTTATTCTGCTCTATTAAAAGTTTATGAGGGACAATATTTGTTTTCATTTCTCTGTTGGGACAGGTGTTGAAACCTGATGTTGACTGGACTAGCATTGCATTAAGAGTTAGAAGACTCTGTTTGTTTTTGGGTAACTGTTTGCTGAGTCTTTCTGTCTTCTCAAACCTGCTCTTCATGTTGCTCTTCATCTACTGCAGCACTTCAGCCAGCCTCAGCAGGAGAGAAGCACAAATCAGTTTTGTCATTATGGCATTTCATGTTCAAATTCATTGAATTAGAATATGGGTTTGTTTTTACAGAGGTGCTGGAGATTGTCCTCCCTCCCCAGTTAGAAATTAAAAATGTTTTCTTGTAATTATCATGACTGATTTGTAGCTTAATTGCACCAGGCGCCTTTAGATTACCACAGTCTGTCCAGCTGCTTTGAGAGGCGTACTGAGGTACACTTGCTCTAGGATTAGATCATTTTGCTACATTAGAACTTAATACTAATTTCATATTTAGTAAAACACAAGCCATGTGCAGCCATTGGCTTCTGAAGGGGAAAAAGGGAACGGAAGGTGGAGCTGGACACAGTGTGGACACAGTGTGTCCAGCTGCCCTTCCGGACCTGGTACGGTTATGGGGAATTGCTGGAGGGTTGGGCAGTGGTGGGGTGGGGACAGCGGCCATCACCTCAAGGGTGTTGGGGATCCTTGTGGCTAATGGAAGCTGAGTACAGTGCCATTTGGTTTGTTCTCCGCTGCCACCAGAAGGGCCTGGAGGGGTGACCAGCGGCCTGATGGAGAGCTGTTGGGGTTAGAGAGGATGTGGGACTTGTTCTACAGATTTTTTTGTGGGAAATTTTACCATGTGGGATTGCAAAGAACCTGCTTTCCTCCAAATTGTTGAGTTTGCTTGTATTTTGACAGTTTGTTTATTGTGGGTCCTCAGACTTGTCAGAGAGATTCAGTTAATGTTTCTTTTCTCTTGTCTGGCTAGGAAAATTATTTGGATAGGATACTTGGGGATTTTTTACTATTATTGTCAAACTAAAACAAAATAAGAAATAATAAATAGAAATTATTAAAAAAATAGGGGATTATAAGAGGACCTTTGGAAGCTTTAGATAAGGTATATAAAAGTGGTAATTCTTACCTTGCTGCACTAGCTATACTTTCTAGACTATAGTTTCCTCCCTACACTGGGTTTGAATGGAAAAGAAGAAATAGTGTCATCATATCCGCGCAATTCTATTACTAAATTGTCCGAACATAGTCATATTTCTGGCAGCAATGATTCAACTCCATTTCCACCTCCACATGGATCAGCAGTGACCTTGACATTCTTGGTCAATGCTCATGTAGAGATTGCTTGGCAGGTGCAGATGCCAAGCTGTGGAATATAATTTCCTGACAATGTATGGTATCTGGGTGTGTAATTGGCTTCTGGGCTGTCCCTGCACAGCTATAGGGTCCTTTCCTGAGCCTCTCAGCTGGTAGTTTTTAATGACCAGGAAACCATGAACCATCTGTTCGTACAGAACTGTGGAACCACACAACTGTTGCTGGATTTATACACTTTGTATGCTCCTCTCAAAAATACTTTAAGCGAGATCCATTATCTAATTTTTAAAATGGACTATCAGGCAAAGAGTAGGTTTTTTTAATCAGTGGCAAAGGGGAAATCATTAACATGCAAGAGAACGTTAAAAGGCAAAATTACATAAGCAGAGTCTAAAAGTAAAATCTCTAGCCACAACAAGCGTTTCAAGCTAAATCCTGTCCCTGGGGATGAAATGATGCAGTAAAGTAATGGACGTTGAAGATCTCCTCCCGCTCCTTTGCACTTGGTGCTTGGTCCATTAATGCCTGGGCAGCTGCCCATTTGGCCATTAATGCCTTTCCCATGTAGGTGTGCAGGAAAGCATTAGGTGCAGGTAGAGCTCTGGCTCTGTTTCCACATACGCTACCCAGCACAGCTGCGCCAGCACAGGGCGGGAAATAGGATGCACCAAAAAGTGTCCCAGAGCACGTGGAGTGGCTCCTCAGTGTGCAAGAGCTGCACAGGCAGCACAGCTATGTGCGTCTGTCTCAGAGCCTGTTAAAACCCACAATTTTGCCATCGCAGATTGTGCCTCCATAAGAAGCAGATAAGTGGTTATTATTTCAAAGGAGTAGGAGATAAAGAGCAGCCTTACACCAAACCACGCTGCTGCTATAGGCAGTATCTGCCAGGATGGCTGGGACGCAGAAGTTATTTGTCTAAAGCCTATTTCCACTGAAAGCATGGCTTGCTCTGGAGCAAACCTGCTCTCCAGAGAGGAAAAAAACCCTCATGATTAAAGGATAATTCGGGATGTACCTGCCAAAAAAAAAGTAATACAACTGGAAAATGTTTAGGGCAGCACAGTCTGCAGAGTCAGGCTTCTGAAGTTGGTTTTGTCTGTTCAACTACTTGTGTATAAACTTGTCACTCCCCACATCCCTGGCATGCCTGTCGGTCATGGACGGAAATCTGGGGTTCATGTGAGACAGACATGTTCATTTTTCACTCTTCCAATTTAGTGATATCGGAAATGCACAAGCTAGAGAAATGGATAAAACTTAATGCTAAATGAAATATATGTCTGTCAATGCATGAACATCTCCTTTTCTTAATACCTTATTAATTATGCAGGGTTTTCAAAAGCCATCTTAAACTCATGTAATTCGTATTTGGGACAAGTTGAGAAAAGATAATGATATATTGACATTGCCTTTTCACAGAAATAGTTAGTAATAAGATAATAACAAATGTGCCAGATTTGCTTTCTTTCCTGTTCAAGCAGTGTACTACTCTTCAGTGTTTTTTATTTCACAGCATTAACAGTTCGTCTCCCTCAAGTCAGCAAAGTGCTGATCATAAGGGCAGTTTTGGGCTCTAGGTAATGAGAGGGGCTTAATAACCTGAAAGATCTTTTCTACATTAAAGTGATATTTCCACCTACTACCGTGGGTTTTTGATAGTAAATCCAGGCTCAGTATCATTTTCATTGGGATCTATAAAACAACAAACTGAAACAAATCCAGCCAGCTTATTGATCAGAGCTGGAGCCTCTTCTGTCTTGTTCTGGCAGTTATTTTCTCATGTTCTTGTCCTAAATATGAGCTGCTTTATCTGAATAACAGACATGGTTGCAAAAAAAAGTTATCATTTCAAAGATATTACTGAAAAACATTCCTATCTGCTTCTCACTGCCAATGACAGTCTTAAAGGGCAAAATATTGATGAGGACTAGTGAATGCATACAATGATTCAGCAGCAAATTAAACCCAGAACACTTAAAACATATGTTTCTTCATCAATTCCATACATTTTGGATAGTTAGTGATTTGTTTCCCTCATCAAGGACCTGCAGTAATATAATTATATGTTCAAAATCTGTGTTCTAGACTTTCTTCTTTGCTTTTTTTGTTAGTAGCAACCACAGGGAGATGCAGACCAATCCTGAGGATTGAAAGTAGTACCTAATGCGGAAGCTTTTATTGTTTGATGGTTTTCTTGTTCTTGTGGAACTAGTTCCTAATCTTTCGTGATTATTTAATAGGTTAAAACCTCACAAGTGCCTACTTCATTTCTAGGGTAATCTGTAAGAGAAAATAAACTCTGGCTCCAGCCACAAAGGTTTGGTTATGTGAGCTGTCAATGAACCTGCACCTAATTAGGGCACTAGTGCAACACACTTTTTTTTTTTTTTTCCCCTCTGGTGCATTGTACAAGTTGCATGTGTGGAAATACTGATTTGTTTGTGAATTCCTTTAATTCTCAGGAGCAGCAGAGGCTTTCTGTGTCTCAGGGGATGCTCTGGAAGTGTCCCGGGCTCCAGCTTTTACGGATTCTCTGGAGTAGACAGCTAACAATAGCATCAGTTTTCTACTGTACCCTCTGCACTGGAAATGTCTGCCTGTTTCCCATCAACAGATCGAAATGGAGTGAGACAAGGCAGGTACATGGGGTTTTAAGTATGGTTTTAATTTCAGGTTCCAGAAAATTCATTATAAATAGATGCAGCTGTATCTACATGGCTGTGCTCAGTGGTCCACATCTGAACTGAAGTCATTGTAATGTTCTTTTTCCTCAGAGCTACCAGTTATGCAAACTGAAGCTTTACCTGAGTAGGGATTAGGATTTTGCATGTTTAGCTCAAACTATTTAATGGAAAGTGATCTATCTGGGGAGAGAGGGAAAAAAAAAACCAAAATCAAAAAAACCTTTAACACAAGCATCTTATTTTAGTACTGTGTCTTTCATAGGTACTAAAAATTATTTTGTTTCTGCAAATACTATTTTGTTTAAAATTAGCTTATGTTTAGAATACAATACGGAAGAAGAACAACAACAGGATTCAACAATCTGCTTATGTTTCTAGTAGTTGTTCCTTACTTCATTATTTGCCAAAGTGCCAGAACTGACAAATTATCCAATAACACAAAACTGAAGGCAACATTGCAGTCGTCGTAAAGCTGGATTAGTTTATAAAGTATCCTTGTTGTGTTTCATAAAATGAATAACTAATATTCAGCAAACCTGTTGCAGATTCTTTCCCACCTTCTTTCTCTTTCTTCTTTTTCCTTCTGGCACTAAAAGGAGCAGAAAGTTAGACATTTATTTACTTGTCGAAATAGAGGAAATTCTTCAAAAAGAAAAATTGTGTGCTACCTAAACTATTTCAGGATGTGAAAGGAAATACATTGGATTTCCAGTCTGCCTGGCACTCTCTTGGGTAGTTGTATTCCTGGTGTGTGTGGGGAAGGGGTTTTGAGGCTGGGGGTGTTGCAGTATAGTAATTTTTTTCCAAAAGGTAATACTGAAATTTACTCAGTGAATTACTAAGTGCTATATATTGAATTATAACTAACAGCTGATTTAATATTAAGCTTAGAATTTGCTGAAGGCTATTGTAGGAAAACATAATGCATCAGAGCTGGCAGTTATGGCTTTCTGGCATTTTTTTGTTTGCTTTTTTTTTGTTTGTTTTTTCTCTTTTTACACTGTGAACTGCAGATACGGGCTGCTGTCTCCTGCATGTAGGTGTGCACATTTGATGTGCCTTGTTGTATTGCAAACAATGCCCAGAGATGACAGCGTTCCTGTGGAAATCAGTGCCCACAGGGGAAAACCAGTGTTGAACAGCAGTAAAGGCAGCAGGTCAGGCTCTGTGCGGAGAAGTTTTTGGCTGAGATTTTTATGTTTTGCTAACTTTGTGTTTGGGGTAGGTTAAGCAGAGCTCTCCACAGGGAGCACTGCAAGAGCCTCACTGATGCGGGAAGGAAGCAATATCAAGTCCTGCTTTATATGGTTTATATATAGCAATATCAAGTCCTGCTTTATATGCTTTATATATATATATATATTTTTTATATATATATATATATACACGCTCTTGAAAAGCTTAAGTATAGCAGTGTATGTGCATTAACACAGCTACGCAGCTTCCAAAATAAAGCTTGGCTGAGTTCGATGATTTGTACTGGGGGTAAGGCAAGCCTGCGCTTCCTGAATGGCTCTGCAAAGCCATTCCTCCTCACCTCCTTCTTTGCTGCCAGGATGTAGAGAGGGTGTGAATAACTCTATGGTACTTTATTCTGCTCCACAGCAAAAATAGTCACGTTCTGCCCAACAATATGCAATTTAATAATTAAGAAATATTTTACGGCACAGATACCAGTAAGAAAGAGCAAGTGCAAGTCATGTGGAAAGCACACTGAAAGCTGTATTTAAGTTCATATGACTTTATACTGGTCCCTGCAGCCCGTTCCTCTCGTGTCATGATGCACAGCCAGAAGGATGTTCTCCTTTATGGCAGGTTTCAGTAGACTCAAAGTCCTGAACTTGCATTTAGCGCCTGACACAGAAGGAGGCAACCCAACCACATCTACTCCCATGTAATTACGGATTGTTTCAGCCTCTTGCTTCCCAGGAGAATGAGCTAATTGAAGTCACTTTACCATGTGCCACTAAAGGATCATCCAGATCTTTGACTGATCATCTCTGGAATATTTTTAAACTTTAACTGGTATTTTACAGTGCCATTAATGTGCCAGGTCACCCCTGAATGCTTTTATGAGTACATCTACATAACAAGGTACCCAAATTAATTCTGAATGTGCTTGTTTACAAAGGAGGAGCATCACAGTGACATTAATGAATCAGTCTGTAACAGTTTGTATGTCCTGGTTTGCAACAAAACTAATTGACCAAGTCACGCCCTGTGCCAAAACCATACCGTGATGGGACAGTGAATGCTGCCGGGGCCACCTCTGCCGCACGCTAGCACCTATAGCATGTCTATCTCCATGCTAGCTCCCTCTTACAGTTAAGATTAGTGCTGCAGAATGCAAACAGGGTCAAAATAGAAAGAACCTATAAGCTCTTATAAGTTGTTATATTCAGTTGTTTATATTTAGCACCTACTTGTAGGACGAGTGGGAAACTGGCACAAGATAATTAGGTACAGTTTATGCTAAAAGAAGAACTACTCTGTAGGACTGGAGTTATTAATAGAGTTCATTAAGAACAGTTTTGAGACTGGTGCTTAACTTAGCAATGTGCTAATGAAATTTGCCAGTGACACAAAACCTAGCAGGGTATTGTCAGTGCAGAGGAGGTTTGGTATATAGGAAGAAGTAGATGACTGGGAGGGCTGCAGTAATGAAAATAATATGAATAATAATAAAAAGTACAAGATTATGCGCTTTGGGACTTAGAAATGAAAAATTTCTGCCATAACTTGAAAATTACAGTTGTAGATGATGGAGGAAGAGAAGGACTTTAATATTCGAGTAGCTCTTTTCTTGTAAACCAAAAGTTGGTGCAGCTATGCAAACCATTGCATGTAGGATGCTGTTTACAATTCTGGTCACAATTAAAACGAATGTTAATCGGAACAGATGTGGAAAAGGACTTTCCATCTTCCCCATCAGCATCACAGCCTGTCTTTCAACGGGATCCCAAAAGGACACAGTTAAAACAGCCCAGCAGAAGGGAGAAGAAGTCAGCTAGCTTCCTGCAGATGCATCGGGATGAAATATCAGATGCTGACTACAAAACCAGAGGAATGGTAACATGCAGTCAGATCAGCATAAATTTCTCCTGAATGAATTAAGACAAAAATCCAGTAAAGGAGTGAGGACCTGGAACCCCCATTCTGAGGGAACAGACCATGCAACGAACCTCACCACTGTAGTGTGAAGACAGCAGATGACAAATGAAATGGTGTGTCATGGTCGCCTGTGCTAGCGAGGGACTCTGAGTCAGGCTGGAGGCTGCTTTGGGTCTTATGCATTGATTTTTAAGCTAGGGTATGCTTTTGAAAGGCCTGCCATGCAATTTTGGTGGTTAACAATACTGCAAACCGTCCATCTGTCTGTCTATTCCCTTTGTTAGCAGCATAGATGGTTTGCTAATTAGGAGAGGTGTGATTTGTTCTATCCACATGGAATAAAAAGCAGATAGGACAAGATTTAATAGAAAAATCTTCAATGTCTTCGGGGACCACAGCTCTGGAAGCGGAGGGCAAAGCACTGATAATTTTATTTATTTGTTGTGATACATTTACATTAACAGTGTGGCCCAGTTCCCAGGGAGAACTTCAGGCAGTTTTTGAGTGTATTTTGCAGTTGTGGTGAGAGCCATGATGTTCCCAGGGCTCTGGGAAGAAATCAAGAAGGTGCTGACTGATAATAGCTTGGCAACTGAGCAGAAATTTTTAAAAGTTCCTTTTTAAATCTGTGCAAGACTAGAGCTACTACTCAAAGTGGCCCATACCCACAACTAAATCTTCCATTTTCTTTTCAGTGTGTAATTTCACAGCAGTCTGATTGCTCTTCCATGGCATTTTCATCACACTGTACAAGAAAGAAAATTACTAACAATTAGCTGAACTCTGCAGTCTTCACTCAAGCAGAACCCTATTGCCTTCATTGGGAGCACTTCCCATGACTGAATTCAGATCCCCCCCATCCCCATTTATTATTTGGGAAAGGGCAGTATGTATCACACCTGTGAATACATTTGATTAAAGCAAGACTGACCATCAGCAATGATCTGGAGAGGCAGATATAAGAGGAACGCCCCATAAGTGATTGGGAAGATCACTTCATTGAAGGTTTTAGCTTTTATAGTACTGTGGTTTTGTTTTGGTTTTGTTTGGTGGTTTTTTTTGTTTTTTTTTTTTTTTTTTTTGAGTACATTTCAATGCATAATGCAAAGAAAGCACCTAATCAACCAACACTACTTAATCCAACTGAGAAAATTATAAAGTGAAGGAGTAAACAAATACACCTGGATAAAATGATGGGCCTTATGTCTGTTACTGTGTAGTAAGACACAAATAATCTGAGAAAACCTAGTTGTAAAGCATTTAGGAAACATTCATCCAGTAAGTCTTTGAGTGACAACTTCCCAGATCCTGATGTCTGCATTTGGAATTTCTTGCCTGCAGGGGATTTCTGTAGGTTAGATAAGCCCTTATGCTGATAACCTGTGAAGTGGGGAAATACCTGAACTCCACAAGAAACAAATAGATTATCCTGTGCAGGTATCTAATAATAATAATAATAACAATCTTTAAAAAAAGATCTGGAGTCCTACCTATTGGGGGCTGCTGGGAGGGCTTGGAGAGGGACCCTCCATGTCCAGAATAGGGTTCATTCAATCCCTGAACTGTCTGTAAGGTTGTACCCTACCCAGGGAATTGAAACAAACTCTGTGTTTAAGCATTGATCCCTATTTTATCCTTACCCTTGGGAAGCAGCAAGCTGCCTACCTGCTGCAGAGCTGCCAAGGTGAGCGCAAGCATCAGATTTTGCTGCCCCTGTGCCAAAGGGCTGGGGATCAGCCAAGGCAGCTCCTGCTGTGGGGCCACCACTGGGAACAGGGGCAGCTGCCCCAGCTCATGCTCAGCTCCTACAGCCCAGACCTCTGCCCGTGAAGCAGGCAGGAGCAGCCGTGTCTTTTCTGCTGCCCTCAGGGATATGCAGCTTTGGCAGGAACTTACTTATTTTGCCTATGCCAGGTGCTAGCCCTGGCAAAGGCACAAGGAACAGTGAGGACCTTCGTGTCTGTTCCTACCCCATTTCTCCGAGCAGTCAGGTTGAACAAAGTCCTAGATGAGCTCCTGAAACAGGTAACTCATCCCTATTGTTATCTAACAGAGCATCTTTTAAAATCAGCTGGGTTGGTGTAATTCAGATGGCTGTGACCGTTTCTGCAAGCTGCTAGCATTGGTGATACAGAACTGGAGGGAAGTTTTGGGGAGGTAAGTCACACATTGATTCATTCCTGATGCTTTGATAACTTGTCAGCTGCCGTGAAAGCCGGAGACAGAAACATCTGTGTTTGCAAGGCTGATGCTGCTGGCTGAGACAGATGTTTGGGTTTTTTGGAATGACACCCAGCAATCTCTGACAGTTGTGGCATCGCTGGGACTGTGTCCCCACATCAGTCGGTGCCATCTGTGGGTAGGTCTCTGCAGCTCCCATTGCCTGATTAATTCTGGTACTTTCTGCTCTTGGACTGTAGCACTTTTCTTTGTTACTGCACTTTATTACCATCCCTCACCCCTCCAGGCATTTCTCTACAATGTATTTTTTGTGACTCTTACAGCTGAATGATATTTTTCTCTTCCACCTCCATCTCCTCACTCCACTTGACATGGGGCTTTGCCCTGGCTGGGGGATGTGGTGAGCTGCCAGGTCCTGGGGTGGGCAGGGTGAGCTGGACTTTTCCCCCTGAGTAAAGGCCAACTTAGCTGGGCTGAGGCCCCAGGGAACAAACACATCCTTAAAACAGCTTTTCTTCTACAGCAAGGAGAGCCCAGCCATTACCAGGTTGGGTACCACTGTGTTCAGGTTCAGCTCTACTGCCAGAGGGGCAGCAACACTGTTTGTGGTAGATGTCAGTACAGGTGTAGTTTAAATTTAATCTTTACTTAGCAAGCGTAAAATGATTTTTTTTTTTTTTTTTTTCTTTAGTAAATCTGGGACTAAAAAAAAAGCCTGTTCTTTTGACTTGTCTTTTGACTGACAATAGAAAGAATGAACTATTTCCATAATATTTGACACTCCTACGAGACCGTCAGCTTGCTCCTATCAGTTAAAAAACATTTGTCTTTTCATTAGTTTAAACTTACAGGAAGAAAAATGTTTTTGTTAAGTAAAGAGGCATTTGCAAACATCAGGATTTAGAAAATACTTATTCTTGCATGCTCCTAAGCCCCACAGTTTTTCCTCTCTTTGTTTTCAAGTCTAAAAATGACAGGAAGGTCGATGTGACCGTGGCTTAAAAATTGGGACCATGAACTTGACAAATGCCACAGCCTCATATGATTTTACTTCCATGAATATTTTTTTTTTTTTTTTCCCAACAAGACCACTTCTTGAGGAGGAGGCTGACCCAGGGAGCCCTTCTAAAAGACACTCTAACTCATGTTTTTTCACTTCAGCAGTGCTATTTGTTTGTCTGCTTGACATTTGTCCTACGTTTTTGTGCCACCTACTACAGCTCCCTCTGATCAAACCACTGCGTCTGTTATTATTTCTCTGTTCCTTGACTTTTTCCAGTGAACTGAAAATACTTTCATTCTTGTTTGCTATTGATCAGATAATCTACAGGTCTGAGCTGCTCTGACATACCCAGGACTGCAGGTTGATGTATTGGAAAACAAATACATATAAGGAGTAGTTTACACATCTTTCCCTGTACTTATACAATGTTTTAATATTTGCAACACATTTTGATGCATTACAAGTGACAGTAATTACATTACAATACATATAGTGTGCATTTCCAGGAGGGGTATCTGAGAAAGCAAAACAACCAGTAATTCTTTTGAAAATACTCAGCTCTGCTCTTTCCCCCCTCAAAAAACCCTCTGTTGTAGATAAAATAATTGGTTTGCAACTAGTGTCTGAATACTTTCAATAAATTTAAAAACATTTTCACTATTTAAATTCTTTTCAAGAGGGGAACCAGTCATTTTTCAGATTTGGTGAAGATAAAAGCATGCTTTTCTGTGAAGGGTTTCCTTTAGCTCTTGCCTTCCTTGACTGGTTTGGTACAGACATTTCAGAGAACCGCAGGCAAAGGGATGCTGTAGCTCGAGAAGTCCTTCCCCAGGCATCAGGTGCAGTAGTCCCATAAGGGCTGTTATATTGTAAAAGCTTTTTTCTTGAGCATGATAGGAAAATCTAAAGCTGACTAATTGAGTAGCCATTAAATCACCGTTCTGGTATTTCCCAGTCAAAAATTTTCCTCACTGAGTGCTGCAGCTGTTAACCAGTGATGTGGGTGAAACTTTGGGTATTTAACAGCCAGCTGACTGGAGCCCTGTGCAAGGGACTACACTGTCTTCTCTTTTACATCTGGATATTCTGGGAGAAAAACAACGTGGAAGTATCAGTCCACAATAGCTAAATGATAGTTAACGACTGGCACACGGGTCGCTGTCTTTGAACACAATTATTCCTGTATGGTTCAAATTTTGTGAGAAGGGCACAACATAATATCCTCACCAGGATACAATATGTCTTAAATAGCCATAAGTATATTGAAAGTGATGAAGAATTTGGTCATTAGAGGTGGTGAGTGGAGTTACTTTCAGCTCTATCTTACTCCAAAAAAAGACAGAGGGCATTAAATGCTTTTGAAGATGGGATCGTACTGGAAAGATGGAGTTGTTCTTTTGAAGCGTACAGAAGCCTCTTGCTGTTGTTCATCCCCAGAATCCAGTGGTGGGATGCAGCATCACCACAAGAGACACAAACGCCCCCCAGCATATGGCCTGGAGCTTGTAAAGAGAATTAAATAACAGCGTCTCTGATTTTATTTATTTTCATTTAAAACAAATACGTTTTCGCATTCAGATACAACAGCAAAGCTTTTGGAAACTTTATATGGCTCTTCGTATTTCATAACAGGTTGGATTCGGGTTATCTGGTGAGCTTAGGCTGCGTCTCCCTTCCCCTGCGAGCTCTGAGTGTTGGTGTGCAGCTTCCAGCCTGCCTGCATGGCAAGAGGAAAGGGTCAACACAGCAGCTGTTCCAGGCTTTCATCAAAACTGAACTTCATCAAGCTTTAGAGGTGAGATTGGGTGCATTTGCATGAAAATTCAACAAAACTCGGAAGTGTTTTCTGCTCTCCAGCTAGCCACCTGCCCTGCTCAGCAGACACTCCCCCAGGAGCTTCTCCAAAGACTCCTGAAGCGTCTGAAAGCAGTGGGGATTTGGGATGAGAGGGAGCAGGTGGATTAGCTTGACCTTAGAGTTTGGACTATTGACTGATTCAGGTGTCCATGCAAACCAATTACAAGTTATTTCTCTGCCCAAGAGATTACAAATAACAGGGTCAATTCATAACCTCTTCCAACTTTCCATGCAACTTCAGCCAGGACAAAAATATTCCTTTTTACTTCCACCATTATTACCACCCAGATGACTGCAAATACACAGAATTATAAAACTACTTGCTTCTACCATTGAGCTGCATTTTTACTACACGATTTATAGGCCTGTGACAAGGAGACCCTTCTCTAATAAAGGGTTTTTCCAAATGAATTTGCATCAGTTTCATAGGTCATACTCCTCACTTCAGTTCTTTTGTCTGCCATTTGCTATGGCTGTTAAACAGCTTTAAAATTGAAGTGTGATTATTCAGAAATCACTTCATAAAACATTATATGCCATTTGCCACCGGTTTTTCCTTTATGTCTCGCACTAGGCGAGAGAAACTGCTGAGTTTGAACTAGCAATGGGAAGTTCATTATGGATAATTGTTGATTAGCTAGGAAAGTGAATTATAGAAAAGAGATCAGAAACATCTAATTGTCTTCACCATAGACGTGATGCTTTACAGATGGAAGGAACGTGCAGCTTGCAGTATCATTGGTGGCACTGAGATTACTAATAGATCTCTTGCTAATGCAGGCTGACAAATTGTAGAATATTTCACGGGATATTGTACGGGACAAATTGTAGAATATTTCACTGCAGTTACAAAGCATGTTTCCTTTTTTCAGCTTCTGGAAGATGAATGAATTAATGGTAAATTGTATTTTTGAAGAAAAAAAAATCTATTGGTGGCAATGCAGGGCGGGTGCTTTGCTGAGGAGGAAGGTGGGTTTTTGACTATCTGGATAAACAGTTTTAAATAATTTATCAAATATTTCCTTCTTCAGGTTGATTTCCTCATACTATTGGCCTAATGACAGGTATCTTATCCCTATCCTGGGTAAAGCACAGTGGCAGTTGCCATCGCACACATCCCAAAATGGGGCTAGCTTGTGGTGAAATGCTTTTATGGACCAAGTGACCCTTGAGTGGAGTGAGAGAACAATAGGAAATTGTAGTTGCCAGTGTCTTTTTTTTTCTTAGAATAATGAAATGCTAAAATAATATCAACAGCCTCAGTTGCTTCAGTATCACTATGATTTGGCTTGCTTTGAGCACAAATACTTGTGTATAGGATGGTATTACACCATGTGAGGAAAGTGAAAGTATGAGAAAGTAGGGATCTGGGAAAGGATTTTATTATTTAGAGTAGGATGGTAACTGATGGAGGGAAAATAGAAGGAATTAAAAACAAAACATTCAGTTAGGGGAGAAAGAAAATAAACATATTTTCTGTGTCTTTATGTAACTGTGCTACCAAAATCAACCATTCAACAAGTAACTATTGGGGATATTGTGACCTGGAAAAGAGGCCATGTCCTCCTCCCATAACCAGTGCGTGAAAATGGGGAAAGAAAAAGGCCATTCGGTAAAAGGGTGAAAATGTCAAGAAAATAAAGATGTCTTTTAAAGTATGGGGACTTTAGAGTTAACCTAAAAGACAGAAAGTTCTGCTGAAGCCAGTGTGCAAGGTTAAACCTGCACATATTTCTCTCCACCCAAAGTCTGCTTTTTCCAAGCCTCATTAACCATTTTGCTGAACATTACAATCATTACTCTTCTGCCAGGTTATACCACATTTTTAAACCTTTTAGGTACAGACCTTAGAATTATTGATCCAATGAATCATACTGACTTAGGTGCTGGCTGCTGCTGAAACGCTTCTGTAGAAACCAGGATGTTGGCTAAATATTGAACACTTTTTTCTGGATATTCTTTATGTAAGGGAGAATTTTTCCACGTGAAAGAAGCAGTGGCATGGGGGCATCACGTCTTTGCAGTTTCTGTGGCACTGCGTGATGTTTAAGGCATCTAATGGTAATGATGCACAAACACCAAAAAAAGCCAGATAAATTTTCTTCTTCGCTACTGAAACTAATGAGATCTGTATACCATAGAGGCATTCTCTACTCAATACCTGAGGCTAGTGATATTATTTTGGCATTTTATTTGCTAACTGAGTTCATTTGGCTATCAACGGGAGGAGTATGAACAGGTTTGACTGACCTCTTGTGGTAGTGACCTCCAGCAAAAGACAGTTTCTAGGAATCACCCATTTGCACCAACTGTTGATTATATGTCTATATAGCTACAGTGTTACCGTAGATGTGACAGAAGCACATAGGTATTGGTCATCCCTTTTTTTCATATGTTTTGGGAATGCCAAAAGACTAAGCTATTTGTGTGAACAACTGATTTTGACTGAGCTACAGAAAAATCCTGCCTTAGCTGCCAGAGGGCACATGTGTGCATTGCATTAGGAGCTTTGGATTTTTATCTTGTAATCAGGATTATGATACTGAAAGCATGGGCCACCACATAAATGATTAGTATAATTTGAAATCTAGAACCAACATGCAGCCAGATGTGATACTCTCTCAGACTGCATTGATGGTTGTTGAACCCGGCCATAAAAAAATGAAATAAGGTCTTTTAGAAGAGACACAGTTAAGTCACTGATGAAATCAACAGTAGTTGGTGTGAAAAGTTACCCTGTTCCCGATATATGTACTCTAATTACAGACTTGTTCATAAACTTTGATCAGTTTCTGTAGGAGATGTGACAAGACAATAATGACAAACTAATTAAAGCTAAGATATTGAAGATTCCCAAGCATCTGCTAAGTCTGAGATGAGACATAAGAATGAATAATTTAATCCTGAAAAACTCAGCTCTGGTGCACTCATTTCAGATTGGATCCAGATGTATTTAGGGGAAAAATGCAGGGCTTGATGATGCATAGGAATTTGCCCAGGAGCAGTCCTGAAAATAGACTCTATTTATTAAACAGAGTGTAAAGAGAAGGCTTGAAGGATCATATCTGTAGAGCAAAGTATTATTTTTATTTTCATTGTTTCAGTGCCTGCAGTAGGACAGGAATAACTACCTCCTGCTTGGAAGAGCCTGAAACCGAGACAAGGCAGGGAAAGCACAGATGCTACCTGCCTTGCTCATATTTCAAGTTGCTACAGGGAATTTGTAGCAGAGTTAGGAACAAGATGTTCTGAGTCTCAGACTAGTACTTGAACATCAGGTTTCTTTCTTTGTCTTCCATCTCAAGTACTTCACATCTGGCTTTCTGTTCTACCCAGGCTTCTGAAAGCTGCCAGAGAAATCCTATCCCTTCCCCTGGCATCCCAAGTGCTACATGACATCAGCCCTAGACAGGAATACAAGAGTATCCCCCAAATAATATAAATGAGATACAGTTTCTTTATTAATTATTAGATAAATTATCACGATCTTTAAAAATAACAAATAAGCTAATTATACTGTAAGCACTTTTTCTTTTGTGTTTACAGAACAAAATGCATAATTCACAAGTTTAACAACTCCCAGCACCAAACTGGGATTACAGAACTGCATATGGTTATCCAGTTTACCACAAAATGTACATTGGCAATGAACTTAAGACAACATATTTTGGCAGATTGGAGTTGCTCTCTGTAAGGTTCAAGAGAAATGAGCTCTATGATTTATTTTGTAGAAAAATGTTTTGATAGAATATTCCGCAGAATTTCTCAATTCACTTAGCTGTTCTGTTTCTAATAATAAAGAGATTGAAATAGTTAATAATTTTGAATAAAATTAACTTTTCTTTGGCAAAGCAAACAACAACAACAAAAAGCTGTGGTGATTCTCTTGCAGCTTTCCAAAACAATTAGGCGGTAATGACTGCTGAAGAGATTTTCATGTCGTTTCAAACACTGGTTGGAACAATTGGAAGCTACAAATTTTTCTCATTGTGACTTTATTATCTGAAAGGAAATGACTAATTTGGGGTTTGTTATTATTGTTTTATAGTCCATGAAATATAAGTATATAAGTAAACATTTCCATGAATTTAAATATATAAAATACATAATGTGAAATAGTTAAAAATTAAATAAGTCTTTAGCTGAGGCTGAGCCAGGCTAAATTATAACCAGGGCTGAAGTCTGTGGTTTTCAGTACTCCAGCACAGCCTGCCTGGATTGGAGCTGCTGGCAGGTTCCACAATGAAAATCATTCTGTTGATGCAACTGGGGCCTCGACCTTGGCTGGCCACACAGCTCGGTTCTCTTGGTCCGGGTGGCCCCAGTGGTCGGGGGCTGCCAGCCTGTGCCCCGGCTGCTGCACGGGGGGCTGGCAGGAAGACCTGCCTGGCACTGCTAGACCGGGATGCTCTCGCTGCAGCCTTGACCTTGTCAGGACAGTGAGAGAGATGCTGTAGCCAAAGAACACGCAGCCTGTGGCTTATAAGCCAGCTCCTACTGTAATATTATTTTATTTATGCAAGTAAAGAAATGCTCTCTCTTACTAGGCCTGTTTTTCACAGTAACTTGTTTCCTGAGGTCAAATGTATTGTAAGCACAGGAGTCTGTGAGCAACACAACTCTACATCCTCTGGTCGTAAGCTGTACCTCAAGCAAATGTCTTCATAAGGCAGAAGGGGTGAGGACTGCCAGGGGCCCAAGAAAGATGTGAAGCTGGTGGGTACTGCTGGCCGGCAGCTGTGAGAGGTGAGGGCTGGCCCCGGTGTTTTGCAGATAATACGTTTTATACTACTTATTCACCACCGATAGCTACATCCCTTCCCCTTATATAAAAAAAAAAAAAAAAAAAAAGACGCATAATTTGTTTAAAGATGACATGTGTTTAAGAATTATTGTATATTGCCTTTCAGTGAGACTGTGAGACTGCTTATCCTGAAATTTTTCTTATTTTCTATCTCAGTTTGAGTATATGAATGAATAATGACATATGAATAACATTTGAAAGAATGGGTTCCTCACCTTTGAACGACTGTTGATTAAAGTAGTTCCATTAATAGGGCAGCAATGAGAAGCATTTTTTCCTGTGTGGATTCTCTAGCACATAATGAGGTCTGGATTTATATCGTAGCCTTTTTCTTCCTAGAAATATCAATATAAATCTTGCTCCTTTGCATGTCAGTCCAGGGTCTGTCTTGCTCCAGCCTGTTCATTCCTTAGGAGCTCTAATCTGTTCTTTGACTTTCGTCCAGCTGTACTGCCCCAGGTAACTCCATACAACTACACACCAGATGCTCTTTCTGGCATTTCACCTTGCTCCTCACCTCGCCTGCACGGTTTAACTGTCCCTGAGCTCCACCCAAGAGAAATTTTTCCAGGCTGTTTTGATCCTCATCCAGACCATATGTATTTCCTTCCCTTTCAAGTGCAGTAAATGTGTTGCTGGAAGCGGACGTCCCTGCCGATCACATCCTGTCCCTTCCTCTCCAGCAGCACTTGAAAAATGTTCTCTCTGTGCCACGTCTTGCTCTGCCAGCGCCAGCGCTTCCCATCACCTCTGCGCCTGCCTCCCTCAACTTCCTTTATGTGTTACACCACCCTCGTGCATAGGAAAAAAAGTCCCAATCATTTTTGTAAGCTGTTATGTTAACCTTTAAATCCCTTTTGAAATCTTGCTGTGCTCTGATGCCTGCAGCTCGCCCCTCTGGCACTGCTTAGCTAAATGACAAGCTGTAACTTCTGCTCCCTGTTATTTCGCTGTCCCTGTCTCCCAACCTTTGCCACCCTCTGTTTTTCCCTCCTGTAGCATCCTGTCCGTCATGCAGGTTATTACCTTGCCAGCTGTCTCCTCTGCTCTATTTCTTACAATGCCAAGAAAAATGGGATCCTGAATCCTGATTTCTAGGCTGTGCCATAAAGAATAAGGATTATGAACATTGGTGCCATTCTGATTTATTCCATTATAGTATCTGTTTATAGCACATGAGCTTCATTGTATAGTAACGATAGAGATAAATTTTGGCCCCTTATTTTTCATAACCACTTGCTAGCTGTATATCATCTATTTTCTTCTTATTTAGATACTTGCTTCGACTTTGGGAAAAATAAAAATATCCCAGTTGTCTAGGTAATAAAGCTGGTGAAACAAATTCTGAAGTGCATTTTACAATGGAATTTGATTGTGATAATTTTTTATGTGTTAAAAAAAGAGCATGCTGGCTTTCTCTGGGAAATGTTTGGGTTTATGTTTTGTTGGGATTTGTTACATCCACAACTTGTAGTCAGGTGGAAGATCTCCTTTTTTTCATGAGAACACAGAAACATCCCAGCATTTACCAGCCAAATTCACTGAAAAACTATATCTTATAATTTAATGAGGCTTGGAGTTGTACAGCTAACACTTGAAACAAAAACTTTAAGCAGTGTGAATCTGAATTTTGAAAGTACACCTTCCTGCAAGCCTGGTGTAAATGCCTAGGAAAAAAAAGGGAAACACCAGATATATTTCAAATTAAATGAGTGGGATCAGTTACTGCAATGGGTCTGGATGCTTTTCTGGAGAGCTTTAGTCAAGACGACTTTCGCATCCAGCGTTCAAGTGTCCGGCCACCAGAGATCACATCTCTTTCAGGCTGTGAGTGCCGTTCCTGCCACGACGGCAGCTTGTATGTGTGGGTTTGTGTAGCAAAACTTGGGCTTGGTTTCATTGGGGTCTGAAAGCCAGCCAGCAGGTTTGCCTTTGGGGGACACAGTTCCCCTGAGGCTGGCAGGATTTCAGGGTCTTGGGGTTGCCGACACTTGCACTTACCTCACAGCACGTTGCTCTCCACCCTTTGTGGTCCTCCATCTCCACAGCTCACAGGGCATTGCATCCCTGGATGGAAAAGGGGGATTGTAGCTTTCAGGTTTTCGAAGCAAGACCAGCACGCTCTCTCACCCATCTGCATGGGCTTGCACTGTGAAAATCAGAGCTGCATAAATGCTCTCACCAGGATCTGTGTGCAGTTTCTTTCTTTGTTCATTAAGGTTTGTTTTCATGGTTGGCCAAAGCATGTCCTGGATCGTCTCCACCTCTCTTACTCCTCAAAGTAAGACTCACTCTCTTGACTGTCCAGTGAAATAACGTATTTTGCTGTGTTGTTTCAGTTACAAAAACTATAGATAGATGTCTTGGCTCTCACCAGTTATCATGTTGCAGAAATTCCCTTGTCCCTTTGGGAAGTCGGGGTGAGGGATCAGCAAAACGGTCCTCTCAGAAATTCCTGAAGGATATCTTGTTGCTCCAGGCAACACAGATGCTCCCCTCTCCTTACCTCCTCTTATGTCACCTTTCCTAGTCAGTATACATGAATTTGCCAACCAAATGTTCTTAATTTTATTTATTTTATATTATTAATAGGGAAAGTGAAGAAATATTCAGATAAGTTGGAAGTGGTCCTTTTGCACAAGAATGAGAAATTATCTATGTGGTGGTTCTGTGATATTGTTCCTCAGCTGCAGTCCTTGGGAGATAGCCACAATTGTTCACATTCAAACAAAAGGAGTCTAATGAAAGTATTTTAATCTGCTGATCAGCTATTCAGAGAGAAAGAGATGGCTGTGCTAGGTGTCTTTGGAGACTGGAAATGAGTGTAGCAATCATAATCAGAATATTCATATTTATTTACACTTCTTAGCAAGCTATTGTGTGCATAATGTTGTTGGAGGTTGCTTTAGTTTCAGATTTCATTCCTTGCACCTTGGGCCATTTAAAGAGCTGCAGGTCTAGTTACGCTGCTGGTATTGAAACCAGGAGGCTCAGCTCCATAAGCTCCCCGTATAGCTGAGAGTGGAAAGACCTACTGGAAAGTCACTCAAAGAAGCTAGTTTAGATGCCTGTTCTGCTACTCTGAAAACCTTTTTGATAGTGTAATCTTTTGTTTTATGTGACTTAAAGAAAGGGGTTTCTGATGGGAATCCAGCTCTTGCAGCTTTCAGACTGTGGAAGATGTTTTTTAGTAAGACCCCTAACTGCACAACCCCAAGTAGTTTTCTGTTAGGGAAGACAGTAACAGGGACAAAACCTCGTTTAGGAACCATCAAGTTGATGGGAAGTCCTCTCCTCCTCCTTCATGCCGTGAATATTGTGATCAGATAACAAAAGTCTTGATGCCACAGGAGCGACAGTAGAAGACTGTCAACAATAAACATTTTATTAGAGTTGACAGGTTGAAGGAGATTTATCTCAGGTCTCACAGGTAGTGAGATCTTACCAACATCTCATCATGTGCTGCCATTCATCATTTCACATAAAATCCTTTTGCAACAGAACCTACAACCCTCGCTGTTGCATGAATGCATTGCAGGATACTTGTCTGGAGTCAGACAGAGAGGGGAGATGTGTCTTCTCCTGCTGAGACAAACCCACCTGAGCATCAAAGAAAGAGCAGAGGTGAGCAGCAGGGCTCTGCACCTGCCTGCTTAATGGTTTGTGTTTGTGCCACACAAGCTGTTTGGGTGGGATATTCACATGACAAATAAGTGGTGAAGTTATTTCTGAAAGTATATTCTTTTCAATGTTGGAAATGTGTCCTCTTGTTTGCAGTAACCACAAGAAGGAAGAAAAGAAGTGGATGCAGTTGACTACGGTCTTTAAAGAGAGGGTGTGATCCAGCTTTGAGGCAGTCTTCAGCTATAAAAAAACAGCAGTAAATGGAGTTATATTAGGTAAGAGAAATTAGTTTCACCCATATACTCATAACAACAGTAAAGAAAGAGGGTTTAGGGAATGAGACAAAGTTTATGTTTCTCTAGTTGTATTTAGGTTCCACATTATCTTTAGAAAGATGAAATATATTTCACTCCATTTATCTTCCTACCAAAAGAATTTTCTTTTTTTTTTTTTATTTTACCAAAAAATATACACACTCTCCCAAAACCCCACATGGCTGTGAAAAACCTGGTGATAGAAAGAGTCTCTGGATAAATCTGTGGCTGACCCCAACACATGCGGAGGGTCAGAACTGGCTGCAGCTGTTGAAAATTACAGCATTAAGTAAAAAATTCCTCTAAAAAGAACAGACCAGCTAACAGTCCTATTCCTGATACACTGTGGCTATGAAATAGTGCTGTATCAATTTCAAGTAAATTCACATAATTCTTTATGAGACTTTGTAGGTGATACCAGAGGAACCAACAATAATTAGTCTTTTGTTGCTATGATTTCATATACATGTCAAAGTATAGCACATTGTATAGAACTCTTAATTAAGACAAGCTAACTGTTGTTAAGCACTTCTTATTTCTGTCTGTCTCATTTCTTTACCATGTTATGTCTTTCTGCATTGCCAAAACCTGTTGAACTGTTGCATCAAATGGCCAGACAATATCACTTTACCCAGAGGAACATGCTGTACTTACATAAAGGAAGATATTTACCTTTAAAAATGCATCCTTAAAAATATATTCTGAAATAAGTGAAAAGAAAGGACACACAATGCAAGAAAATGTCCATATTGAGAATGTAGATTTTGTTCGTGCTTTGTCTATATAATACCTGAAGTCCTTGTACCAGTATCAGTCCTTGTACCTTCTATCAGTCCAGTACCTTGTGCTGCTACTGCTGTTTGTAGTAAATTATATTTCACCTCTTTTCTGACTCTTTTTACTATTATCTTCTCTGTTACCTATTCTTCTTTCCCCTACTCATCATCTTCCTTCCTCTTCATAAAATGTTATAAAAGAGAAAATTACTAAGTTTGAGGATCAGATGAGAAGAAAATTATGTGCTTCCTGGCTGTATCGTCAGCCTTTGCTTGTGATTGTATCTATGGCAGGTGAGGCAAATAACTGTGGGGCATGTGTAATAGCTTCAACTGAGTGAATTATTTCTGATGAATAGTAAATACTTTGCCAGTCATTCTGACATTATTTTCAGATTTTGGGTCAATTAATAATTTTTTAATATTCTGGATATCAGAGAAAAAAATCCAGGAAAAGAACCCACAAATCTGCTGGGGGCTGTTTGTTTTATGTATTTATACATATGTTTTGTGGAATATGGAGAGCCAGGTTTTGTTCATTTTCTTTAAAAAAGAAACGGAATTGTTTCTATTTCACCAGTCAGGAGAGTGTCTGAAGCTGTTGGTTATCCTAAGGCCTGGCTGGGATCTCTCCTGGTGATACTCATCTGCCTTTCACAGCTGAATTCCACTTGTGCATGAACTGATGCCCTACCAAACATCACAGTGGTACAGCTGGTTGGGCATGCCAAGAGTAAAAACAGGATTTACTTTCTGCATTTGAGAAATTCCACACATTTCACCAAAAGGACAAACGATAGCAGCATTTACACATCCCATCTTATGAACCAAGAAATTGAAAAGAAATGTCCGTAAGTAAAATGCTTTTGTAGCCATTTGTGGTGATTATACTGATTGCCTCCATAAGATTGAGAGCATCAGACTCTGAGTTAGTTTTGACGATCCTTTGCTAGTCTATAAGCTGATTTGGGTCTTGCTCTTCTTTGAGCAGGTACGCTTACATTTTATGTCTAAGATGTGAACAGAAGTGTATAACTTTTATTTTCGTTTTAGAGAAACAATAAATGTTGTACAAGCGTTTCAATCTGAATTGAGATTTTAGTGAAGTAATTAAGGAGACAGCCTCATGGAGTCAGAGAACTCGTATTGGGAGCTTGGCGCCTGCGGTGAGCTGTTGCATAGCCATCAGTACGAGAGACTATCATGCTGTTCCCTGAGTAAAGAACTTGCATAGCATTTCAAATACATTTGCTAAAATGCATATAATGATGATAGAGCTAGGGCGAGTTTCAGTCTGTGGCTTTTTCCCCCTGGTAAAATAAATGAGGAGGGTTTTTTCCTGACCTGCTGTGTGTTAGTGTAGCGTGAAAACCCTATTTATTGAAAAATAGGTTGCATAGTGAGTTCTAGGCCTTGGATTTACTCTTAAATAGCAAGAAATAGATTATGGCTTTCCTATAGCATTTTAGACTGTAAGGGTTAAGAGTGAATTTTGTGCTTTTAGTGGGATGTTAACTTGAGATAATGTAACTTCATTGATAAGCCTTAGAATATACTTTCAATAGATTTCGTATCTGGTAGCAGTCTCGACTGTATCTCATTACAAGTGGAACTGAAAAAAAACCTCCTATATCCTCAGTAGAAATACCCACCGTAGCGTGGCATAATAATATTGCTGTTTATGTACGCATTTGCTGCCTGCAGTCTGTTTCCAAGGCAAAAGAGATCAGAATACCCTGATTGCCTGTGCAGAGGATATCGCTCTGTTTTCAGTGGTATGGACCCCAAAGCCACCCAGAAATTTTCTTTCAGTGGCTAACATGTTAAAACACCTCTTGTCTGGGAAGGAGTAATAACATTTATGTGTATTGACTATGGGTACTTCCTTCTAAAATAATAATTTTTTAAAAATAATTTAAAAAAAAAAATCCAGCAATGAATCTAAATAAACTTCCGCTGCTAATGCTCTTCTGGTTTGACCAGTGTTTCCGTATTCTGACCAAGTGACTACTAGTTATCATTGAAAGCCTAGATGATAAGGCTTAAGGGGAACAGCATTACTGAAAGTCATTTTGCAGAGAATTCACCTCCTCAGACGGGCAATTTTATTTTCACAAGCCTTTTGAAAGGAGCTGGTATTTCAGTCAGACTTGCAAAACTCAGAGCGTGGTCATTAAGCTAAGCAAGCTAAAACAGCCGAGCAGAGTGTGCCTGCAGATGCCGGGAAAACCGGGCTCGGGGGAGGAACCGTGTATTGAAACAGCCTTCGTGGCCGCTGCCGGTGGGGAGGGCCGGGTGCCCGGGCTCCCCTCCCTGCCCCGGGGGACCCCCCCTCCCTGCCCCGGGGGACCCCCCCGGCCCCTGCCCTCCGGCCCCTCCGCCCCCCGGCCGCCTCCCGCCGTGCGCTGCTCAACGGCGCCGCCTGCCGGCTCCCGCGGGCGCGGCGCTGCCGGCGGAGCCCGGGCGCTCCCCGGGGCTCGGTGCTGGGGCTGGGCTGGCTCCGGGGAGCAGGGGTTTAACCGTCCCGGAGGCTTGCTTTGCAGCTCCTGGTGAGAGGGAAACTACATGAAAGAATATTCTGGGGGATCGTGCGGAGAAACTCACCTCCTTGCGTTAAATCCTTAGGCTTTTTGTCCCCTCTCTCTGCATTATACCCCTAATATTGCAGAGGCAAGATCCCAGTAACGCTGATGTAAAAGATTTTTTTTTTTTTTTCCCCTTATTGAAACTGCTTTTAATCAAGTTCCAAACAGATATTTTACAAGCTGCAGGTGCATACCCACATTATTTCCATTAATTGTAGGTGGTAGTACATTTTTGGGTTTAGATTATGCACCTGTGATCTTAACCTCAGCCATGGACAGCAGGAGCACTCACAGAGCTTTAGTCTTCTCTGCTGTTACCACCATTTATTCTAGTTGCTGTGCATTTCTGCATCGTATAATGTGATCATAGCCACAAGACTGCACAATCCCCCTACTTAGGTCTGTGTCTTTACCTGCTTAACTTTAATATTTGGGGAACTGCAGACTTTGTTTCCTCCTTGGGAGTATTCAAAGGATGAAGGAAGGCCATCTCACCACCAAAAAGAGAGGCTATAACAAGAAAAGAGTAAAAAAAAAAAAAAAAAGCTGGAAATCTGTTTTTACTATAGAAATGAAGCACATCTCATTGCTTAATGGAATTTATCTTCCTCAGGTAACATGTTTTGTGCTGTAAAGAAACAGACAGCCGTTTTCTTATAAGATCCTCAAGGTACAAGTTTGTGAGAGCTGTCAAAACATATTGTGTTGCTGAAGCTCACTGCCAGAATGCATCACACGGCACACAGGAGAGCCACCAGCTTCGTGCATCCAGGTACGTCCCTGCCTCTTGTGCAATTCCAGTGGTTGTTCCTAACTCAAAGTAGGAAAGGTATCTCCATGTTGACAAAAATAACGCAAGAAAATCTTCCCAAGAGTCACGCTGCTTACCACGGTGTTTGGGGAGGAGAAAGAAGATGCATCACTTGCTGGTGGTGGGAAGGATTAGGAGCTCAGTTTATTTCTTAGATTATTTTAGTAGAGGTGCAATGCTTCCAGAAACCCTAGGAAACCTGTACGAGGGGAGCAATGCAGCTGTTTGCCAGCAGCACTTGGTATTCCCATGCAAGAGGTGCTGCGTGTCGTTCCCGCTGTTCCTGGCGCATCTGCCCAGGCCCTCTGAGCAAACTTCCCACTTCAGTGGTACGGGTAATGCATGCTCCAAGCAGGAGTGATCACTTGCTGGGAGCTTTTCTAATATGCTGAGAAAAGAGAGAGGAGTTATGTATCCATTAAAAGAGGAGTAAATTATTCCTTGTTGCTATTAGCCACAGCATTGTTACATTATACATGACTCCTCGCGGATCAAAGCAGCAGCAAAAGGCAGCTTCTCTCTCTTGTTAAGGATTAGTCTTTTTGTCAGAGAGATGGTATGTGATAACCTCTGCTTTTCTCAGTAAATTGGTGGTCTTTCACCCTTCCCTGTAAACATTTCATAACTGGCATTAGTGTTATAAATATACAATGGAAGGGAGTATTCATTATTGCATTGTGGTATGGAAAGTCTCAAACACATCTGGGATTTTGACTTCTTTTGTTGGGGTGTGCTGTGCCTTAGCAGGATGTATATAGCTGCCATACCACATTTGGAAATGCTAGCTAACGTTGTCTAATTAGACCTGTTAGATAAATCCATGGGGCTGCACAGATCTTGGATCGTTAGTTTGTAGTTCATGTTAATTTTTCTCTGTATATCCTGTTCCCTGCCAAAGAGAAAACACATGTGATTTGTTTGGGGTTTTTTTATGTTCCTGCTCCTTAAATTTCCTTGAGTATTTGAAAAAAACTTACTCTTCTACATAAGATTAAATACTCCAGATTTGTAAGAGCTAAATTAATGGATGACACAAAATACATGATTTCAAATAAGTTTAATTTCTAAGCCTCATAATATGGCTTTTTTTTGTTTGAAATAAGCACAGTTTGAGGTCAGAGGCTAATGGAGGACAAGATGCGCTATAGGATAATTGTTAAGCTTTTGTTCTGTTCTGATGGGATTTTAAACAATGACTCACCCCACCCCAAAGTTTGCTGGGCTTTTACATATTTTCAGGCTCAAGCTCACCACCATTCAAGTTGAATGCAAAAAAAATAGAGAGAACTTACCTCATTACTTGCACTCTGGAAATGATTTGACAGCCATTTAGAAAAATACTTAACATTCACCAATTTCCCTGGTTCGTCCTGTCCCCTAGGAGCAGACTGAGAACAGATTAATTCGTCTCCATCCCACCCAGCAGCTTGGTGCGTGGCGGCAGCTCAGAGGCAGCAGCGATGCCCAAGCACTTTGATTCATGCCATCAATAATCCCAAGGCTCTACCTAAAAGGATGGAAAATGCAGTGTGACCCAGGAGATGAGTAATGATTTTTGTGTGTGGCAAAATGGCTGGGCTACAGTTTGTGTCAACAAATAAAGCCTCCTGAGCACAACCAAATGATAAAGATCCTTTTATTTTGCATTTGTTAAATCTTTGCTTTAAAGTTGACCTTATTCTTGGTGGTAAATATGGTCTGGCACTACACAAACAAATTCGGGAGTATGCTTAAGCTAGGATTTACTTAGGTCTTATTGCCTTCTTCAGACAAAAGTTTATATTGTTTCATTAAGTTACTCTAAAGCTTCTATCATCTTCATTTTGACTTGCATTCCATGAAATATCAGCCAATTGGGTAACTTTGTGGTTGTTATAAGGGTAAGAAAAATGTTTTTTGGGGGAGGCTGTTTGTTGGTGGAGTCTCTTTTTACAGCCATGGGTTTCCTTAAACACACTTCAACCCTGACCCTGCAGCCAGCAGCTCCCAGTGGCTCCAGGGAGCCCCACTCTTTGTGTCCCTAAAGGACCAAAAGGATACCAAAAGGATATCAAGGGAAATGTAATATTTATCGTACTGCAATTTATTATACATTAGGAAAGAATAAATGTTGGCTTTTACTGTGACAGATTTTTGTTTTATGCACGAAATTCATCGCTGGATCAAGCTGGCGCTTGCTTCTCTTGAGTCATATGGAGGGGGCTTTTTGGCATCTCATACGTTAACATGTGTGTATTCTTTGTGGCTACAATTTGAACAAATGTTTTGAAATTATGACAGAGAAAATGACTTTTCTTTCCTACATTAACAAGTAGGTGTCATGTATTTTAATTACTGTGACCAAGCTGCAATTACAGCTGATAAACATATGGAGATTAAGCTGCAAAAAGAGAGGCACATTTACACTTTCTTAAGGAATTGCCACAAAGATTAATAGAAAAGGGGGGAGAGGGGAAGGGTGGACAAAATTATGCCAAACCTACTTATTATTAATTACTGCGTTACTGTGCATTTACTGTGCACAGCACACTCCATGACCTCAAAGAGCTTAAAGCTCTACTACATAAATAAGAGATCTCTGTGATAAACACTCATGTCCTTAGATCAACATAAGCACCAAATATTAAGGAGTACAGGTATGACTCCATGTATAAAATAAGCCCACAAAGGCTTGTACCACAGCTTGGCTTAGGTGTGCACGTGTGCCCCTGTGGTCGGCAACAGTATCATATCAATGTACTGCAGGATCAGAACATTGCTATAATCTTCTGATCAGATAACAAGCATAACAGTATAATTGAAATAAAATGTGGTTTAGAAAAGTGTCTGCTTTTTTTTCTTTCTTTAAACGTTGAGCTCTATGGGAATTCCCAAAAGACCTTGGGAAGTTTGTATAGGCTCACAGATGCTGTTGCTTCTCTCAAGATTCAATATTTGCAGAACCATTGAAAAGGTTTTCCCGTCTTGTACAAGACTTGGTGGAACAACTGCTGTGCTATGAACACGCACCGTGGCTGTTGCCGCAAAGTGCAGTATGTTCATATACTCAGCCCAAAGGGACACTGAGACATGGTGACATATTTCCTTGTGGTGCAATTCCCAGAAACATCAGTTGGCATTAAAACATTTCTAAACCAGCTTTTTCAGTAGAGTAGATGGACCAGAGAAAAGTACATTTCAGCCAAACATTAAGCAGTTTTCTAGTGGCTTTTGAAATAATCATATATTAATGAATTTACACTAGCCTTTGAACTCTGCCAAGAACTGTGGTTCTGCACCTTTATTGCATTACTGTAAAGTTTGTTTTAGCATGGAGACACGGATGTCTAGCAGTGTGCTGCAACTGAGAGAAGTTCTGTGACCAACTGAGAAGACAGGTTGGATACATTTCACTCCCTTAAATGATAGGATAACATATTGATCTGGAGGGAGATAGCATTTGCCATATGCTTGGTGCTAAAGTTTTTTGCCTGAAAGAACAAGAGTTGGCCCCAGACCAAAGCTCTGTGGTTAAACTTGCCTTGATCTTTGAGGAAATTCTCAGCTTCCTTTGGCAGCTCCTCTCAGGTTAAAACAGAAGAGGACAGACGCAGCACTAGGCATCAGTTGCGATAATCTCCAGCAATCCCAGTGGCTCTGTGGTCTGTTATAAAAGCTGAGGACCTAACCACCTGAAATAAAACCTGGGATCCCTCAGAGGTATTTCTGGTAAGTATCTTCTGGTGGAGGTGTATCCTGGGTTTTTGTAATACCATAATGTTATTATAAGAGAATGTCAAAATAATAACTGTTGAGAAGATTCTCTTAGTTCTCGCAGGATTTAAATTTATAACTTTTGTGATGGTGCACCCGATTTTACAGGTCTAACATAAAGATAGCAACATGATTTTGCACTGTAATATGGAGTTCTGGTAATTTTAAAGACCTTTGCAGCTATACCGTTTATAGAAAAAAGAGATTTTTGCTACCTTATACACTTTACATATGTGCAAGCCTTTGAATTAGCTTCAGATCATTGTCTAGTACTTCTCCACAGACTGGATTTAGTGACTTTTGACAGCTGGCTGCCCAGGGCTTCTGTGCCCTGCAAGCCTTCCTCCAGCCAGCGGGCTTCAATAACTTGAAATAAATATTGGCAGTTTTAATTTCTTCCTGGAAGCTGGCTTCCTTGTAACATTCTCCCAAGCAATGCTTGGATACATTGGAGGTCCCTTGCATTTTTATTTACAGTTAATGTCCTAGTAAAATAAATCATTTCTGGCTGCTGGCGTTACCAGAAGTGAGGGATGTTCTGCAGCTGGACCTCTGGGTGTGTTGCTAGAGACACAGTCCTACACGATTGATCCTAACAGATAAACATGAGTGCAATGAATCCAGCACCTGGTAAATGAGCTTCAGCTGGTCATCTGAAGGTATCCTGCCTGAATTCTGCCCCCACCAAAATGGGGGAAAAAGACAATTTCCTCTATTGGGCACCTAAATAAATCTATATGTGTCAAACACTGGTTCACATGAGAAGCTTGTACTTTGAAACACAAGAGACTGGCTTGTGCTTGGCTTCCATGTGTATCCCTGGGGCTCCCATCGACCTGCAGACGCAGCATTCGGTGGCTAACAGCTGCAGCTGAGAGTGGTACTGACACTTTGTCTCTTCTGTGTTCTGTGTCTGCGTAGTTCAAACAGATAAAATTAAGGTATTATTAAGATGCTAAAGATTGGAATTTCTCTGTAGCCTCTAACTTGCTAGTTTTGTGAATGGCATTTTATCTGGTAATAAAATTAACAGCATACCAACCCCTTTCTTAGGCATAGTCGGCATCAAGGGAAAAGTTCACTGCAGATACCACAGATTTTCTTTCTCAGTAATACACACGGAAGCCTCCAGCCATGCCTTTTTGCTGTTAGCATGAATAAAGGTTAATTGCCACATTTTTGTGTTTCCCTTTGTAATTAAGAGTTGAGCCTTTAGTGCTTTTCGCTGCAGTTACTGACAACTGAAGTTAATCTTTTAAATGATTGCAGAAAAAGGCATGGACTCTAGAACAGATCCTACTCAAAATGCACTGGCTTTCTGTATTTGGAAGCATGTCTACGTCTACAAAAAGCTGGAATAATGTAATGGAGAATATACATTTTAGGAATAGCAGTCTGAATTTTGGTTTGTCTGAGAGTTGCTTGAAAGTTATGTGACTGGAAGGCTCCCAGGCTGGGGCTGTTACGGGACGAGCCATGGTTATGTTGCAAGCTGCACAGAAATTGTGTTGTCAGAGACTTTGTTATTAAGGCCCATTCTGTTTCCTGCTGTTTCTCTCCGTTTCACATTTTTGTTGTATTAAAATTTTTTCCTATTGTAATTTTTTTCCTCATTCACGCAACAAAAACTCAATCGGGGCTACATTAGTGAAAAAAATTGGGCTTTTATTCAAACTATCGCAGGTAGTCACTGCTGTAGGAGAGAAGGTGGTGGTAGGTCTGGGGAAAGCGATGCCACTTCTGACAGCAAGCAGCTCCGACGGGAGCATGGGGGGCAGCAGCAGCCAGCAAAGCGCACGGGATTGTAGGAGGTATCACACTTTTTATAGCTTTATATTGCACAGACCGTTGAACAAATATGTGTCGTTACATAGTTTGGGTATAATACACTAGTTGCTTGTATGTTACCATTGTGAAAACCTGCTTTGTTGTGTTAATAAATAACTGTTATGTTTAAGAAATTAATTCACGTGGAAAGATTTATTGTAGTATACAATTATAGGAAGAAAAATGAAAAATTCGGCCCTTAGACTGGTTTGAAAGAATTTCTATCTCATCTGATTAGGAGAAAAGGCTGCTTTGTCTTCTGAAGTTATTTTTTTCTGTATTTAAATATATCTTCTGAAATGCTTGTATGCCTGCAAGAATTATAAAAGGCTGTTCAGACCTAAATCAAGTGTTCCAGTGTTGCTGCATGAATCTTCCAAGGCAATAAACTTTTGGTACCTTTGACAAGTTTTATGATTCAAGATAGGTGCACTGTGCTATGTACCATATTTCAAAGTAACGCATCTGAACAGATCATATCAATTTTTATATACTAATAATTTGTTTTGGTATTTTAATGCTAGGAGCTATAATTCATATCTATCATGTTCCCTAGACTACAGATAATTTGAATAACATTTAGAGAAAAATCACTTTAGGAATACCTCCAGTATTGCACTTTCCCATTTTGCAAAGAAGGCCAGAATAAACAGGTCTAGAAATTAAAAAAGAAAATATTGAATTGAAGCTCATCAGCTTCAGGTCAGGATTGTTCCCTCTGATGTCTTCCTTTCCCTTAGCCACAGTACATTTTCAGTTTGAGTGTTTGGGCTCTTTTCCATTTCCTTTGGTAAATTCTTGGGTAGGCAAATCAATCTTGCTATTTGCACACTCTTTTTGCCTAGAAGTATAATCTAAGTGTTTCCTTTCTTAAATTTATCTCAACCTCCCACTGATATTCATGGTGTATTACAAAGTTTTACCTGTTCTAATACATTACATGTTGTGGGAGCAGTTGAAACTCAGTTTTGCTACTGCAAACTGGATAATGATGGCAGTGATATTTGCAGTAGGAGCAGTGTGGTAATGGTAGGAATGCTATGTCAATATTGGATACTTATAAAGCCAATTGAAAGCTATTTTGAGGGCAGGTATTACTGAAAACCAGTATAACCTCAATAGTTTTGTAGCAACTCAAAATTCCTCTTTCTAAACAAAAGATGTGCAAATGACCATGAAAGCTCACCAGGGATTTCTGCAGGGATTTCTGAGTGTTTTGTAGAAAAGAAAATAAAGCAAAAATAAAATGAAAAAAAAAACTTTGGAAAAAAAAATTGAAAATGCCTAAACATAGAGGAGATAAATGAGGCTAAAAGCCTATTTTTATTGTTTCTCTGGTAAAAACACCCTCAGTGCTAAAATGGAAAAATCTCACTGTATGGTAAACAGTTTATCAGCTACCTGATCTTGAGTACTTTTGAGACTCCATCCCAATATTTATATTCAACCAGGCAAGCTGAGAATTATTTCCTTCTCCCCACTGCAGCTGCCCTCTCTCTACATGCACAAACCTATCTTTATTAATGGTTATTTTTCCCTGTGTTTAATATAATTAATTCTGAGTTTCAAAGCTGTTTTGACAGAATGTTCCAGATTACATCTGAAAGTAATGATTGCCAAAGTGTTCAAGATATGAAATCTTCAGACTTATCTGTAAGACTTTCCCTACTCCTCTTCACCTTGCAGAAGCAAAGTGCTCTTGTGATTATTAGCATGCTGGTTAATTTTTCAGGAGTCAAATTTTAAAAACCCCACAAAGCACAGGGAGCACTTCACCGTCACCTCCCTTCCACCTGTATTATCTTGGTGTTTTCCATGGAATCCGCACCTTTAATGATTTTTTTTTTTTTTTTTAATTTTTTTTTTCTCTCCTGAGTTACAGCTTGGAGAGCATTGCTGCTCAGGTGATGGTTCAATTTCACAGGTTTCTTCGTTCCCACCAGGAACGCAACGCAGCCCACAAGCGCACCAGAGATCAACAGCGAAAATGCTCAGAAGAGCCTGTGTAAATATTGGCATCGCATCCCTGCGCTTGGGGGATTTCTAACCTTTGCCAGCTTAATATAAGCACCATGTCTTGGTGGCACTAACCATGGCTGTAATACAAATCAGCATCTCATGTCTTCTGTTGTCTCTGTTGACTGGATTTCTTATTTTTTTCCGCTCTTTCCTTCCAGGTTTTTCGACGTACCTTGCTCTGGTCTCTCCCATGGAGGGAGTGGCAAGCGCAGGCTTTCCCCTATGCCGGGCTATTCCCAGGGAGCCATGAGCAGAGCTTGGATGCAGCAAAACCATTGTTCCTCTGTACCGGGAGAAACAAATGCAACCCAGCCCTTCTTCCACGAAGAACCATGACCTTCCAAACCATGGATGAATTGGTTTGGTGCTGAGCTTCATCTAGAAGTGGGGCATCCCCTGGCATTCCATGGCTTGTCTTTCAAGTTTGTTTCATGAAGACCAGACAGATGTTTTCCATTGTGAGATTTCATATAATTTAATCTATTCAAAAAGATTGATTTTTTTAATCCATTTAAAAAAAACAACCATCAAAATGGAGAGGCATACATGACTTTTACAGTGCTCCTTCGGTGTGCTCATTAACCTATCTTTCACATGGATGACTTGTTGAAGACGAGGCGATGCTTTCTCTCTGGCTGGGATTTTTCTGGCTTTTTTTGTGCTGGGCTTTTTTGTTTTGTTTTTTTTGGTTTGGTTTTTTTTGTTGTTTTTTTGTTTCTTTTTTTAGTTATCCATTAGTTAAAAACAAAATAGCCTTCACTAAAAGGCCAAAAGGGAAATTAGGACGGAGGGAGGGAGGGAGGTAGAGAGTTTATTATTACCGGTGCCATTTTCCCTTGGAAAGAAATACATCATCTTATAAGGAGGAAGAAAAGGATGCTGAAGGGGAAGAAGGGCAGTATTGGAGGGAGACAGCTGGCGGGTGAGGAGGCAGCAGAACAGGGTGTGTATGTGGAGGGTTAGGGAAGAAGGAGGTGCTTAGGCTCTTGCCTAATATCTCTGAACTACATTGAAAAAGCCTTTGTTGTAGTTGTCTGTAACATAGAGAGTCAGCTGGCTACTCTAGAGGCAGCCTTCATATCATTGCAAGAAAACAGAGGGAAAATGTTTTGAAAAGAAAAAAAGGGGTGAAATCTTTCCATTTGAGAATTTTCAGGAATATCTACTTTTAATTATTGCCTTATGTGAGGATATCATCACTGGGAGGAGTGGGGCAGGGCAGCAGCCTTTTCCAGATGAGTTTACAGTTGATTTAATACTCATATTAATGTATATTCACGGATGTATTCAGAAACCTTATTTTTTTCACAATTGTGTGTTCATAGAGACTGTGTAAAATGAAGCAACTCTTCCCAAAGAAGATCATGTTTCTTTTTTAATTACTGTATTCACATAGTTCTTCTCAGGAGACAATTTGCAGTGAATATAGTCTTTCTTGCAGTAAAATGATGGCATCAAACAGCTAGCATGTGCTTCTTTACCATGTGAAATGTAAAGGGAGTCTCAGTCGATGACGCTGACGGTTTGCACCATTTTATCGCAAATATTGAGACAGTTAATGCACTCCTTCTTCAAGTTCTGGCTCCAGGGGGAAGGAGGTGCAACAGGGGTTTCTCCCCTCCCTCACCCTTTCTTTTCAGGATCTTTTCTAGCCTTTGGGATCACAGGCAAGCAATGGGAGATGGGAACAGCAAGGTTAAACATTTTGAAAGATAAAACCAAAAGGAAAATGAACTTCAAAACCATTTATGTTAAAATCTTGAGATGTTCAAGTGTTTCTTATGTTTTCTGAGTTCTGGACTGAGACCGAATACTCTGAGTTGGCTTTAAGGCACTGACTTAACGGGCAACAGACTCAAACCACAAGAGATCTGGAGGACTCGGTGTTCCTCATTGATACATCTCTCCGTCTTTCACAGCTTAGCTGTCAGTAATGCTCATCTCCGGCTTCTCCAGGGCTCCCATGGAGGAGGTCCCAGCTGGAGACCATGTCTGTTCTCTGTGGGACAGGTCCTTCACTCTAACCCTGACTTTTACGTGGCTGTGACACAGAGCTGTCTGTCTGGGCTGAGAAGTTATGAAGATTGTGGGGTAGTTTATCTAAGCTTATCCAATTGTCACTGCTTGCACTTTGAAATGAAATATCCCTCGTCTTTTAAACCAAAACCACACCGCGCACTACTACATGGCTAGGTAGAGGGGACAGATGTTGTATTACAATGCGAGTCAGAAAGGATTTAAATAATGCAGTCGAAAGGGAAGCGGCAGCATGGGAACGCATCAGCAGCTAACAGGAGTGTGTAAATTGTACCTGCAAAACTGTGGAAAATTACTCATTTCACACCTTCTGAGGACTATAAAGGAGGCCAAAAGAGCAGTAATTCTACTAGTAATTAATCTGCTTGGCCTCTCAGTATGTGGAGTTGCCCCTTTTTACAGAAAGAACAGAAAAATGGAAGGGCTGGAGCCTCCCCCAAGCCTGTCTGGGGAGTGGGGTGCAAGGGGGAGGTTCCCCTGTCCTCCTCCCGGTGCCAGTGGGTTTCGTGGAGATTTTGTCTTGTAGTTACTTGTGCTTTGGGGTAAGTGTTCCAGTCCCACACTTAAGGCAAGCCATGAAATACTGTAAATTGACTGCTATTTGGGTTTCTGTACCTCAATAATTGAAACTAATAGAAGCAAATAGCTAATATTTTCTGGTGGGATCACCTTGGGAGCAGGAGATCAGCTAGTTGTGCCTTCCTCCAGGGAAGAAAGTTAGAGGAATTACTGCCAAATAATAATAATAACAGCAGCAGCATGGGCTGTAATTCCCCACTCTCCTACTTCAGAACACCTGAACACCAGCATGAAGAAAACAAGTCATTTATCAAGTATAATTTCTTGGAATCGCTGGGTGTGTGGAGCAGAGTGGGGGAGAAATGGGCAGACCAATTTCTACTTCATCCCAACCATTAAGGAACTAGCATATAATTTTCCCATTTTGGCAATTTGTGCTTGCTTAAGCCAAATCTGGATGTGGACTAATATGACTTGCTCTATGTCCCTGCTTCCTTTTTAAGGCACTCTGAGGTGAAAGCTTTGCTTCACCCACCTACACTTCCTAATGAAGGATCTGACCCCATCGCTCTCTGCATTCCCAAGGTTCCTGTGCAACCACAAATCACCCACTCCGGCTCTCATTTTGACCTAGTTTTTTGAAGAAAGTGAGGTTCATGTGATACCCACAGAAATACTGAGCCTTTTGCGTCTATTTTGGTCTCTGTAAAATCAACTAGATTTTACAGTGGGAGGGAAAACTCAGAGGTAATTAAATACTAAAACACTTTTTAATAAAGAAGATAGCTAAAGGAAAGGGTTGTCCTAAAGCAAAGCAGGCAGAACTTGGACATCAAAAACTGTTTGGCAGCAACATCTGGCCAGGAAAACAGCAGGTAGAGAAGTCTGGGCATCAGGCAGCATCATAAAACATAGTTCATGTGCAGTGGGGTTTTGTTAATCATGGCGCTTATGGAAAAACTTACAGAAAAACTTGTTACAGACTCAATTCTATAGAAAGAGCAAGCGATGGAGAAAGAGGAATGGAATAAAGAGCTGGGTAGAAACATCTCAGCACATGAAAAAGAAGCAAGTGAGAGACAGGTGCCTCATGATTTCTGGGTGATAGAAGTTGATTTCTTGCTAAAAGAGGTAATTCTGGCCAAAAATGAAGTGAACTTGGTGTGTCTCTGTCTGAAAAAGGGGAATAAGAGTCAAATGCCAAAAGGTTATACTGGTTTCTCTGGGGAGAAAAGCAATGAAATACTGGCCAAAGCAAGATGGTTGTAGAAGAGGGGATGCAGGCACAGCAATGCCCAGCATGTGACACCGCGGCATAGCTTGGGAGAGGGAGAAACGGGTAACCTTGAGCAGTTATATGCAAAAAAAAAATCTTAACAAACAGAACAAGAAGCTGTGATGCATGTAGGGTAAAGAAAAGGTTTGAGTAGTTCTGAAAGCTGCAGATCTTCAAGCTACCCCTTCACCTGTAGGACAGGTAGTAAACCAGTAATTGGAAAAGCCACATCTGGGGGTGAGAGGTTTTGATTGAGGATAGAACAGTCTGCACTGAGCCATAAAAAAAGAATAAATCTGTGATTAAAACCACTCAAGCGATTTCAGCTGAGTCCTCCTGGGCTGAGCATGGCGAAGAGGAATAAGTTTGGCACAAGAGCTGTGGTCGTGCCCTGCTCCTGCCAGCTGGGATTTTTCTTCAAGGCCCCACTTCATTCCCAAACCCTGTTTCCCTGTAGCACTTTGCAAGCTGCAGGCAGCATGGCCAGTCCCCCTCAGTTCTGCCTTGCTGCCCAGTGCTCTTTTGACCATTTGCATACACTAGCTTCTGCACAGAAAATGGGAAAATATGGATGTGTTGCAGTACCTGACAGGATCATCTGAGCATCTGGAATGGTATGAGAAAAGGAGGGACACTATGTGGCAGAAATATGCATAGGTAAAGAATAAAATAAGAATACAGAAGAATAACATAAGAACAAAGAATAACAAAGGAAAGGAGCCTGGCTCCTTGTTATTAATCTACAAGTTGGAGAATATAAAGTAGTGAATGAAGGTGTTTTTGTGGATTTGGTCCTGATGCCAAACTTGTATGAGATGAGCTCTAGGGAGTTCCTCTTCATTAGGGGAAGGACTAATGTAAAAGGTAGGAAAGTAAGAAAAAGCCTTGTGTGAACAAATGACTTATGCGGCAGAGTAATTAGATAAGACATTCACAATATATTTATTGCAGAGATTTAGTTACTTAATTTCTCAGTAGATAATGTGTGTATGTATATACACGCATGCAAGTTATGAATGTTTTTGCACGTAATTATCTATGAAAATGCTATGTATCTATAAAACGGCTGATAAGGGTCTAAGATGACTGTCATGAGTTTAAAATGCCTCTGAGCTTAAATAGCTTTGCCATTTAACTCAGCATTTCACTAACAAATGGAAGTTATTAAAAACCTTAGAGAGCAGAACAATCCAGCTTTGCAGAATCTGAAGACAATTGAGGTATTGGAGGGAAAAACAGGCCTAGTAAATGCATTTTTCCTTTAAATCTTTTTCTTACTAAGGCCAGTCCATCAAAAAAAGCTGTGGCCATGTGGCCCAAGGCCATTAAATTACTGAGGCTTTATGAACGAGTTTGCATCCCCAACACTGCAGTATGTGGCTGTGTTGTCTTCACAGCCAGTTCCAGTTGGGAAGTGAGTTAGTTTAAATCATCGCGAAGACAAGGTTGGCTTTAAGTAAGTCATTTTATCTTTCTTTATAATGCTTTGAAGGAGGAAATTTTGCTTCTTATGTAACTCTTGAGAGCTGTTATTTCCAGCAGCCCAACCTACGAGCACAGCACTGAAGGACACGGTTTACAAGGTGTAGCTGCTGCAGAGCTGTAAACACGCTGGCTGTCTTTATTGAGCAGACTGGGGTTTCCAAAGGAACCAAGGAAATTAGTCACCTGCCTTTCCATGTAAACAAATGAACAGCATGCCTTGCAAAGATAATTTTCCTGTAGCTATATAAATCTTGGGCGAGGGGGAGGTATCACTATTACGTGCTGTGACCCTGCACAAAAGGGGGAAAGTTCTGCAGAAAGTTTAGTACACTTTTGCTCTGGAGGAGCTATGTGTCACACTTTCCCTGTCTGCTTTGAACTGTAAATCTCCCAGGACCTTCTGAGGTCTCTTCATGTTCTACTTGAGGCATTCGGTCAGGAAGGCGGTGCCCCAGTTAGGGGCTTTTCTTTGACGGAGCAGAGACAGGTCTGCAGCAGAAGGGGTCTGACTCCCTCCGGGGCAGGGAGCTCATCCCACCTGGAGAGGGTTAAACTCAACTGGTGACAGATATAAACTAACCTTTACTGGGCTAATGAGGAGTTTCCCTGGGGCATGCTATTCTGCAGTTACTAATCCCAGGGTTTCTGGTTTGGTCCACTTCCCAAGCTAAGCAAATGGAATAAACTCATTTAGCAATATCTGGGTAAGTAAATCAGCGTTGGCACTGAACAGCATGCTGTTTGTCACCTTCTTTCTACTTCTCCCTGAAGAAACATAAGATTCTCACCTTCACCAAATCCTTTCTATTAAAATCTAAAGCTGGATAGTCACATGAATGAGTTCAGGTCCTACAATGATAAAATAAATGTCTGCTGCTATAGAGAAGCCAGTTGGTGACCTTTCCCACCCAGCTTCCCTGGTGATTCACAGGTTTTATTTTTTGCTAAGTACAAAAGCATTTTCCCTGGCAAACGCTCCTTTACTGAAGGTGAAAATGAATAAAATAAGCCCACAAAACACCGAAGGGAGGGTTAGGTCTTTTCACAGTTATCACTATTTATAACATAAAGCAGTTGAAGTGTGGTAAGCTCTATGGAGAAATGCATGCATTTCCCCGTGCCAGCCTGAGCTCAATTCCCGAGTTAATTTCCCCATGTTAACAATTGTTTGGTGTCCTGTATTTTCAGCAGGGAACTTCTCCATAGCCTGGTGTACCAATGTGATCTCCTTTAAATGACAGGTCTACTACTGAGGGCATTTGGCATGTGACTCTCTTAAAAAATTCATCAAGAATTGATATACTACATTTTTCATTTGAAACTCTGCAATCAGGTAGCAAAGTGTGAATATTCATAGGAAAGTAATATCTTTTCAGCATTCATTAATCTGAGTCAGTAATGAACTACAGGTAAAATTGAGTGATAATTTGGAACAAGTAATGTATTTGATTATTTTTCTCATCTTCCCTATTATTAAATATCCATGACCAGTTTAATTGACCTTCCTGAATTTTTCATTTAGTACGCAAAGGTTTTTTGGTAAATGGTTTGCAGGGCCGTTGCGTGTTTGGTGTCAGCCGTTGGCTGGGCTTCCCCGAGCTTGCAGAACAGAGCGGTGGAGCTGGAGCTGCCCCTGGGGAGCGGGTCCGGTCCTGCGGGAGCTCTGCCCTGCGGGGCGCGCGCCTTGGCAGGCTTCCCTGGTATTTACCCTGAACCTTCCTCACCCAGTTCATGGCTGATAGGCCAAAATCCTGAAGAGGAGATCATTCCTTTCTTCTTTACTGTTATCTTGAATGTATTTTGAGTTTCTAAGTTTTCTCCTCAATCTCATTTTGTTTTAAGGCTCAATTCCCCAACTTTGTTTCACCCTCCCCTTTAGCGATGTTTTCTTGAACTCTGATCTCCTTCCTTGTCCTTTTTTGATTCTCTCCATTTAGTCCACAACTTTACTAACACATAGTATGTAAAAAAAATATGTACACTTCTCCAGTGAGGCCTTATTAGGACTGAACTTAGTGGAAGGATTATTTCCCATATCTTGATAGCCACACTTCCATTTACCATCCCAGAATGATTGCCTCTTTCAGAGCAGCCATCCCCAGCTCCCTTTCCCCAACTTGCTCTGCAGTTGTTCCCTAGCCTGTAATTGATTATTTCTGCCCAAGTACAGTATCTTGTATTGTCTCTCCTGAATAACATGCTTTCTTTAAAGATTATTTTTGCAATTTGTCGAGACCTTTTTGAATTTTAATCCTGTCCTCTTGTGTGCTTGCAGTCTTTCCCTGCACAGTGTTATAACCAAATTTAACAAGCATATTCCTTCTTCTGTCATCGAAGTCATTAATGAAAAAATTAATAATACTGAGCTCAAGGCAGGTCTCTCTGAAACTGTACTTTTGATTCATCTTTTCATTTTGAATAGAACTGTTTTCTGGAAATGAATGGTCTTCTAGCAAGCTGTGTAGCCTGTATATGTTTCACCAAATGTCATGTTAATAGTTAAGGCTAATGTCAAGCTATGCCTACTTTATGTCCTGTAGAAGGAAATGCAATTGGTATGGCGCAATTCAACAAATGCTCTTTACTGCTGCTTGTGCCTTCAGTATCTTGTTGCTTTTGCAGAAAGATTGAGTATTTTTCTGTGAAGGGATGGTTTGGGAGCTGGTATGTAAAGCAGTATCTCCTTTTCCTTCTTAAAGACATGGTTACTTTTTCCCCATCTTTCCCTCTTCAGTCTTCCATGATAATAGTTAAGATTGTGATATTGCTTCAGACAGTTCCTTAAGTATGTGAAGATAAAGCCCATCAGCATAACCAATTTGAAAACATCTAAATTAGCGAGGCACTCTCACCATTCCCTTTTTATGAGATTACAATCTTCCTTCTTTGTTACAGTATTATTGTGCCGACCATCTGCTCTCAGTTGGCCTTTTTCATGAAGATTGAAGTAAAGCTAGCTCATTAAACACTCAGCTTACTTGGTTAATGGCTCTCCCTCTCCTTTTTTGGTCTTCCTTTATTACTAATGTACTTACAGAACGATATCTTGTTAATTGCCCCATGCTTTGTACCCTGACCTCTCCGACTTCATCACTGTACTTCTCTGTCTGATGAAACGCTTGCTGAAATTTTTTTAAATGCTAGAGCTCAGGCTACACAATGGAATTCCTACACATTAAATCTAGGGAGAATATATAATCAGTTTTCACCTTCCAGTGATACTTGTGGGTCAGGCCTCTCATATGAAAGGCAAGGCGGTGGCAGCACCTCAGCTAACACCGACCTAAGCCCACGGCCAGTCAGAATTGATAGGCAGGAGAAGGAAAAAGCCATAAGTGAAATTCTTGAGATTATGATTTTTTTTTCAATCTAATAATATGCAATTTGTTAAATTGCATTAACTTTTTTTTCCCAAGTTCTCCTCTCCTGACTCGCTCTATTCTTAGTGTATCGCCTAGATTATTTCTTAGGCCTTTAGAGTTCTCTGTGGATTTCCCTTTATTGGTCCCCAGTCTACAAGTAATTGTTCTCTGTCCTTGATCCTTTTAAAATAGCTACTGCAGCAAGTTTCACCCTTGTAAGTATGTGACCTCAAAGGCACAAGAAAAATCCTTCTCAATTACATTGGACAGCTTGTAAACAGATTTCCAAATTATTGCAGCCATATGTAAACACACTAGGGTTTGAAAAAAAAGTAGTTCTAGTCACAGAGATGTAGATCAATAGAGACTTCTGGTTTGAATTCACTCATGGTATAGCAGTTTAGATAATAAGATGGGGAACATAATGTAAAATTTTACTGTTGCAACTTCATTTTTTACTCTCACACTAGAGACTCGGGAAATGAAGAGAACTGTGATTTGCAAAGCTAAATAAAACAAAAGCACAGAGGAACTTGACTGGGTAGGCTGACCTTCTTTTCAGTTTTCAAGCAACTCAAAACTGAATCTTACTTAGAACTGGCCATTATTGTTTTCTCATGCAGAGCCATTAACCTACAACTTACTGAAGCAAGCAAACTGTTCTTTGCTGGTATAAAAAAAAGTTCCAGCCTTCCTCATTTTCTCCTGAACCATCTGAAATTGGACAAGCTGTATCAGATCCTAATATTTCTAACCTGCAGAAGATACTGGAAGAAAATAAAAATGCACACTGTTGCTTATATAATGCAAAATGACTGAACTTCAGTAGAAATTTTGAATCTATCTAAATTCTTGGAAACTAGAAAGCAGGAGCCTTTGCTGCAGGATATTGCCTTTTTTTTGGAGGGCTGGTAGGGTAGCCTAGGCCCAGCCCCTAGGTAACTGGTGCCTGGAAGCAGCTCTGGGTAGCACTGAGCAAGTGTGGTGCTGCAGGAAGCATCGTAATTTGCTCTCTGTGTGAGACTGGAGGAACCTATTTCCTGCAGAAAACCAAGCTGGGGAACGCTTAGCAGGGTGATCTAACTGGCAATATTCCCTCCAGTTTTCCCACAGTCTGAACTGGTGCGTGAGTGTGTTGCAAGGCAAATTCAGAGTGAGCAGAACAGAAAGTGACTAACATTGTTAGTACTTTTACTAAATTAAACGGAAATAACTGCTACTTGCTAGCATTTCTGTTCTACTAGGCAATTCCTTGTAATACATATGTTGCATGTTGATAAATGCATATGTCAGGCTGCAGGAAGACCGAGTCCATGGTGAGCAGCACTCACCTGGATGCTCCTGGCTGGCAGACCTTGTGGCAGCTTCATCACATTATGCCTCCTCATTGTTCTCCAGGTAGCCCAGTTTCAAGGGAGAGCAATCCTGATGTTCCAATCCAAACTGTGCGAAGGAGGACGGCCGACAAGGAGGAACTGGAGACCGAAGGTACAATTTTAAACTGCAGCTTCCACAAGAAGTCTTTACTTATAGCTATGCAGATCTCCAGCCAGTTGTAGCTTTTGTTCTGGCTCTTTCTTTGTAGCTCTTTGGTTGAAAAGAATAAATTAAAAGCTTGGTCTGGAATCTCTAATTCTGAGTCAGTTGCCCACAGGCAGATTGTTACTGGTTGATTGCTGTTTGAGATGACTGGATTTTCCAGACTTACTTGTTTCAAACGTGGAAGTTTTTGTAATAACTGTAGCCAGTGGACTGCAAACTTCTGCAGAAAGTGAGAATCCTTTAGGAGGCTCTAAGAAGGAGGGATCCACAGAGAAATTAGGTTGTGCTTTTTGAGCAAGTCTCTTTTTTGACACGAGAATTGAAATATCAAGCCAATTAAAATGCCAAGGAATTTTCAAAACATAGTCTTAACAGAGAAAACATGCCTTTAAAAGTAAATGATGTAAGCAAAATAACAAAATCTTGATAGCTGACACCAACTAAAAGTGGTTTATAAATAAGGGCTTTTTTCCTTCTTATCTATTGCTTCAGGCAGTCACTCAAAAAAAAATGTAACTTCCACTTCAGTGAGTAAAGAGTTTAAGGTCTGTCTTTGGTGGTGGGAAGGACCGGCTCTGCAATGCACACATGCATGCTTCAATACGTCGTGATATTTTCTGATATATAAACTGATGAGTAAAAAGACAGAGGATGCTCTAAAGGTCAGTATAATAAAATAGCAAAATCTACTGATTCCCCTCAGAGTTTGTGATCCAAGGAAGATCTCTTGTTTCAATTGATAAGATTTCCAAAGAACTGTATTAAACTTTTAGAGACGAGGAAGCCATTCCAGGGGGCACATGTGGTATGATTGACTCACTGCTTGCTTGAATCTCCTGAGAAATAATTAACCCATGACTGTATTTTTTTTTTTTGAGGGAACTCATTTGGGGTCAGGAGGAAAAATTAGTTTTCCTCCTCCCCATAGTCTTTTACTGGAGATATTTAAAAGCAATGCGGAGCTTTCAGTCTCCATCCCAGAAGCCCTTGAAAATTCAGAGGTGGACGCCCAGTCACAGAGTCTGTGACGAGACGCGTTTTGTGCTAGACAAGTGTTATGGTACCCTGACAGCAGGAATGTTTCTGTTTTGTCATTTGCCCTTCTCACCCTAGAAAAAATAAAGACCCCTGAGCTTTTTTAGTTACTGAATTGGAAACTGTTAAATTGTGCTGAGCCATTGCTTGAAGTAGTGGAAAAAATGGTTGAAAAAGTAGTTTGCTCAATAATCACATGAGCTGGAACTGCTTGTTCTCTGCCACCCTCAATGGCCATCAGCTATCACAATTTTTTTTCTCCTAAAGGTCAATAAAAAAACCTCACCTTTTTTTGATTTTAGTTTTATATGATATTGGAAAAGCTAAATCATGTTTTAGCTCCAAAACTCTTATTTAAAATCTTTTGACAGGCACTGAAAGCTTCCTTATATACTGTCGCTATAGGGCCTGTTTTTTTTTATCATATTTATGCTGCTGGAGCACCTCTATTTAAAGGCATGTTCTTCAGGTTCAGGTGCTACAAGTAAAATCAGAATGAGGTTTGTTTTCTTGTTTCCCTCTCTGCCAACGTTTTTACTGAGCTGTTGAACTACGCTTGCTGAGTTTTACCTTGACACTTTAATTTGGAGGCAATTTAATGTGTTCTGACTGAAAATTTTAAAGTGGAAGTCCCAGTGCATAGCAGAAACAAGGCATAGATTTCATCATTCTTGACCCATTATCAGGTTGGTTTGCTTTTTTTTTTTTTAATCTGCCACTTTAGAAACCGTGTGTTGTTTCACTCTAGGTATTTTAACAGCTCATTTTAATCTTGCTGACATTGCTGTGTCACGGTTCATGTCTTTTCTGACATGAAGCTATCAAGTTCTTCCATTTACTTTTCCATTTTACCCCTGCTTACAAATGAGGTTTAGAGAAGCTAAAGCCTTTCTGCATCTAAGGTCTCTTTTATTTGACTAGTGTTGCCCTTTGCATTTTATAATTGCTGATGTAAGGTTTCAGTCGAAAGACTGTACATCCTTGTAAAATACTTTGAAGAATGACTATTTTAAATAAATACTAGAAAGTAAAAGTTGTTAAAAATGCATCAGTGTGGCTCTCACAGAATTTAAATTTCTGTAACATGAAAACATTTCAAAATATCCCAGTGTTTGTTTTCCGCCAGTACCCTTTGCCAGCTTGTCTTAAAAGTTAGACCAGAATTTGGCCTGTCTGTGATTTTTTGGTGCTCATCATGTTTCTGATGTGTCAGCTGCCCTTCCCTCCCTCTGCTTAAACCAGCCAGGTCTGAGCAAGAAGGAAACCGGGTACCCAAAGTGGAGCCTGCCAGCTCTGCTGGTGTGTTCTCCAGGCAGCACAAAGAAACTGGAGGTGTCACTGTCTGCATTAATATCTCGTCATCCTTGCATGCAATCATCTGGTACTTTTCATAAAATTCACATATATTTTATTTTAAAATGTGACAGGAGCATGTTTTTCTGTCTTTTCACCAATAAATATAGCTGGAAGGATGCGTAGAGGAGAGTTGTGCCCCCTCGCTGACTGATGCACCGTGACATGGGGTGTAGAGGAAATTCAACACTTTGTCACTTCAGCAGTTGACAATGTGAGTCACCACGCAGAGGTCCCAACTGCTCGCATCGATGCAGATCCAGGCTCCTCTCCGCAAATGCAGGGTGTTAGTCAGGCATCCCAACCTACGGCGGCAACCAGGAATACTGGGTGGGGGAATAGTTGGCATAATTTAGCAGGATGCTGTGCATCAGTAAACATCATCTTTATTTTTTTAATGTCTGTACTAGTCAGTTTGATGAAATGACTCACACAGAATAAAGTTGTGGTTATGAATGGTCGCCCAAGCTATACGTTTTCATTAAAGCTCAGCAGAGCTGAGCTGGGTCTCAGCCCCAGTTTGTATGGGCCACCAGCCTTGGGCAGTGCAGAGGAGCTTGGCCATGAAGGTGGGTGCACAACCTTGGCTTGTTTTCCCTTCCTCACAGAGCCTCACACTATTATTGTCTTTGTGGTACTCGTGGGAACAATTTGGTTTTTGTTTCTGAGCTCTAGAGAAGTGTTTTATGATATGAGTGGCAAATTTGCACCTTGTCCGGCTCTGAAAACTTCAATTTCCTTTGCTGTCATCATGAACTGAGGACACAGAGGATCAAGCACGCAAAGCAGTTTCAGGTAATTTGTAGGAAAGATGTTGTAGAAATGTACAATATCTCGTTATTGGGCAGGTAGTGCTAAAGCACTGACTGCTTTGGATACAGCAGACAGCAGTCGGGTCACAGCCCGGCTGTTCCCTCACTAATACCAGAGCGAGGTCATCCTGCTGGCTGCAAGCTGCATTGGGACAAAGGAGGTTTAACTTTTTGGCGATGTGCAGTTACGCATTGCTAGTACTGATGCTTGAGTATCATTTCTGAAGCTGGATCCAGCCATACTGGCAGTCAGTTCGTACATGATGGGCCACTTACATAAAAGAGGAGCAAACCATATGAAATACTGCCAGGGGAAATAAAAGTCAATGCTCAACTGCTTAGGCATTGATACTATTTCTTTCTTTTTTATCTGTAAACCAGGCTTCTGGTAAGACGAACTCTGAAGGAAGCAGATCTAGTATTTGCAACTTAAAGAGACTGAGGCCCCCATTTCATATTTGGAAATGAAGGACAACATTTATTTGTTCTTTATTTTTGAGTTTTAAGCCTGTTTCCACACCAAAAAAGTGTGGGAAAAGAATAAGAGATAAAAACATGTTTGAAATACAAGCTATTCTTTGAAGCTTTTACAATATTTTGAAGCTTTTCCCTACAGCTGTTCATTCCAGGCACTTAACGTCTGTTTTATGCTTTGATATAGTTTGCAATTATTTTTCATCCTTAATTTGATTTTCTTTTAATAACATTGTTCAGAGCAATAGTGGGTGACAAAGACGACTTAGCATGCATCAGATAATCCCTATCTGACCAAGATGAGTTGTTTTAATTACGTACATGTACATATTGTGCCATAGATCTACTTAAAGGTTTTATGATTTTAGGAGGCAACACTATGGGAAAATAACTTTTCAAAGGATTCAAAGTGTTAGTTCAAATAGTCTGGCTTTTACACAGCACACATTATGGTTTTCCACTTACAAGACAAGAGTTTGCTGTTCAATTAACAGGTGCAATATCAAGCCACTGTGTAGGAAAGAGCTCAGAAACTTGGATCTTTAGCAAGGATGCTGTCATTGGGGTATTTCCCTTAAAATTCCAATGAGGTGTGAGGTTGCTTGGTCCTACTGAAATCACCCGAAGTGCTATGCAAGAGAGGTCTGACCCCCATTTTCATGCCATACTTCAAATTGTACAATGAGGCATATTCTCTCGTTAAAGTGAAAATCATTTTGTTACGAATTATGAATATTATACATATTGTCTCTTTTCCAATTTCTTCTTTCTTTTTTTTTTTTTCCAGTTACATGAATAGTCTGTTTTCTGACAGTATTTGATTATCTTGTTTGTGTATGGCTAGCTTTGATTTCACTGCTGGTAAGTTTACTCTGAGTATTAGATATTACTTAGATATACAAGCACTATTCTAACAAAGTGGTTCTGCCTCTGACAAAGGAATGGGAAGGTAATGGCAGTTTTCAGTGTTTTCTATTATAACTCTATTATATATTACTTATATGGTACCTAGCTGTAGGTAATATATTTCTTTTATTCCCTGGCAATTCTAAATTGCCTGGGGAAAAAAAAATAAAGCTGTGTTTAAAACAAAAATGATTAAAAAATTTCATTTCATCCCAGAATCAACAAAGTATATAATTTGACCCCACATCAGATATTTCATTTTAGTTGCTGAGTAATTTATTATTTTTTAACACAGAATAACATTAAAAATGAAATATTTGACACAAAGTATTTTGATGAAAAATAAATGTTACTTAAGCACTTCTAAAAAAATAAGACAACTTGCTGAAATTGATGGATAGTTGTGAAGTATTTAGATCAGCCTGAATTGGTGTTTTTTTCAAAGGGAAAATTTTTTTAACAAACTTTTCTCCACCTCAAGGTCAGCCCCTGCCACGCGCGTATACCATGTTTTCATTCAGTCAGACTTGTACAGATTTATGTTCTTAAGAGAAGAAATTTATCCTTGGTGCCTGAACTCCCTAAAATGTAGTAAATAGTAACCCCTAAAAGCAGAGCCCCTTGTTGCAGCCCCCGGAGGTGCTAGACGTGACTTCCACTGACGGCAGTGCAGTAGGTATGATCTGCTATTGCTGTATCCATGGAGAGCTTGGGGATAATTAACAATCAGCTACATTATCAATGTTATCTGGAGATAATTAACAATCAGCTATATTATCTGTGCCATCTGCATGGTAACTGCCATGATAACCACCAGAAGTACATGTATTCTGTTTGCATGTGGTGAGAACTAATTATGGATTATGTCCATTTATGTCCCCACCCCCGCCACAGTTTTTCCTTTTTTTCATTTGTCACCAAAACATTCCTATATTTCCTTTTTTAATTTATTTTTTTTTAATGATAGGATCCCTGGCTTTCTCTCCACGTAGACTTGAACCTTATTTTCTCACTTTTTCTCTGAGCCTTCTCCCCATCACAATGCAAATGAACACATTTGTATGACTTCATCTATCATGAGGGCTCTGTTGTTGTCTCTCAGCTGCCCAAAATTAAAACAATCAATTTTTGTTGGCTGTGGATCTTCATACAACATGCCAGCAAGGACTGCTGTGGGGACGGGATGTCCAGCTTCTTGAATGTGATGTTTTGAAAGAGCCATCATTAAAAATGCATCAGCTTCTGCTCTTACTGTAGTAGTTGGGAGCTGCGACACGGTGGGAGCTGGAAGGAAAGAAGGAGGAGGATGGAGACTTCAGCCATGCCAAGTTGTGCTAGCCTCCAAGCATGTTTTGCCCCGGGGACCTCCAGGCTGGAAGATGAGCTCTTCACATCTCTGCAGGCATGTATCCCCAGGGGACAACATGCCCCTGAGTAACTCTTTTACCCCTGCCCTGCTATCTGCAAGCACACCTGATGCAAGGGAAAATAGAGAATACAATAGAGAATACATTGCTTATCTAGTTAGTTCAGTGAGATCATTAACTCCTATATACACATTGTTATGCTGTAATTTGTTGCTACATATTCTACATATTTTAGACTAGATGATGACCTTTAAAAGGAATTAATATTTTTATTTTTCAGTGCTTAGGTATTTTAATCCTTTCTTTATATTTCCTTTTAAAACCATTTTTATTATTTAAAGCCCACCTCTGTGTGCCTTAATATGAGACTCTCATTCAATTTCATTTTATATCTGTGATATAAATCTTTGATCTTTATTTTAGCTTTGTCTGTAATGTAACCAGAAAGGAAAATGCTGAAGATGTGTCTGATTTTCTGATATTAAAACTGGGATCAGTTTCATAGAATTCGGCATGAGGTAATGCTTTTCCAGTCTAATTCTCATGTTTTAAGAATAAAAGTCAAGAAAATACCACTACAGATCTTGGGGTTTTTTTGTGCTGTAAATTCCATTTTGATGATTCTCAACTATTGAAAGAGCACTCCTTCAGCACTGCCAGGAAGCATCCCTTGTTGCTTCTAGCAAGAATTGTCATGGTGATGCATTCTGTTGACCACATTTTGAAACACAGATTGTTTCTAATTTTGTTCCTTTAATTTACTCTGGGTACCGTAATATCTCTGTTTCTTTCTCTCACTCTCTGTTTTCTGAGATTTTTATCATGACAAACTATATATATATACACACACACACATATACTAGGATCTGCCCTCTCACCTTCACATATGCAAAGCGTGCTGGCTGATATTTTCTTGCTGGCTTGTCCTGATGTAGGTTCATGCTGTGGCTGTAGCCCCGGAATCATGCTGGTTTTGGCATCACCAGTTCTGCAGCACCGGTGCTGCCCTCTCCACGTGCCGGTACCCAGCCACCAAAAAGGCATCTCGCCCTCCGCTCCCAGACCGGAGAGGATCCTAGAGTGCTCTTCTTGCAGGAGGTTGCTATTTTGCAGCCACTATAAAAGATGTACTTCAGATATTGAATTGCTCTCTGTGAATGCAGAAGAAGAATGGGAAAACCCGATGGGGCATTGAATGCGGGACTTGTTACCGGCACACAGGCGCAGCCTTTCCATGGCTAATTGTGCCTCTCCGGGAGAGGCCAGGCAGTGGCCTTAAGAGCGTTCAGTCCTCAGAAAGGCTGGCAAGCTTTTAACTGAGCTAACAGACTCCACAAAGAAATTAAATTTGGCAGTGAAAGTGCAGTACTTAGGTTAGTCTCAAGTAGTCTTGAGATATAAAAACGTTTCTGTGGGAGTTCTTGGCTGAGCGTAAAGGCTGAGAGAAGAGTCCAGCAGCTTGCAGCGTGGAGTGGTGCTGCTTTATTTGTTTTGTGGTTGTGTTGATGGTTTTAAGAGGAATGGTTGGCCTAAATTTATGTCTAAGCATTTATTGTGCTTTCGTGCAAGGACCAGAAGCAGGTTTTCCTCTGGTACTGGTCCATTTTGAGCTGGTAAGGCAGCCTGGGAGCTCCTGCCATTCCTGCGTATGAGGTGTGAACAATGTCTTAAATGCAAAGGGAAACGGGGTGCACTGGGTATTGAACAAGCACAACTTTTGTTGATACTTCTGCATTCCTCCAGAGACCCAGAGCTGCCACAAGCCTGGTTCAGCCCCAGACCTCCATGACGGAGCATTTCCCCTCCTGTCCTGATGGCTGGGACTGATGGAGCAGGGGCTTCCCCGGGGCACTCTGTCCCCAGGCACAGCACTCTTCTCACCAGATGCCCCGCAGTCCCTGCCCAGGATGCACTCAAGAGGTTCAAACAGCTTCAACTTGGTCGCTGAACCTATTTCTGCTTAGAGGTCTTGTTCTTCAGACTGCTGCTGGGGGTCCATCTCTCCCAACTGCTTTTACTGAAAATGTTTTACTTTTTAGAAGTAATTAAGTAGTTTGGGGGTCAAAGAGTGAGGAGGACAGTTTCTGCAGGGCCTGGCAGTTAAGGGCTTCTGGCTTGAAGACCACTGTCTGAGGCTGTGTATGAGGCTGTCTAACTGCTAATGCGCAGTGCAACAACCTCAGGGGAGAAACAGAGACAGTTGTCCCTGGACACCTTACAGTTGTCCCCTGGATGCTTTGCAGCTGTGGAAGTGGGAGATCTGGATGTAAAATGCTGCAGCAAAACAGGCAGAGGAGGAGGAATCCCGTTAATCCAAGCCTCTCCCATCCTCAGGCAGTTGTCTTAACTCCAAAATATGGATTTTTTTTTTTTTTTTAAAGGATAGGTAAATTAGATCATTCAGACTTCAGGAAACAGCTCACAGCTGTGACCATGGAGGGCGGTGGGGTGGGCTGGGGTGAGGCTTGGGTACCCAGCTGTATGGGCACAGCCCTGGGGGTGGTGAACAGGGAAACGAGCCCCTGGGAATGAGGGGCTACTTGGGCAGCTTCCCATGGGCTCTGATCTGCTTTCTAACATCTGTGACTTGACACAGTTGATGGAGGGATGTGCAGTTTCCATCTGTGGACAGAAATAGTAAAACACCTTGGACAGCATTTGTGGATATCACTCAGAAAAATAACTTTATTTCTGAAGAGAGATTATTGGTTTTCTCTTCCTAACCTCCAAAGGTGAAGCTGTCTAGTGCGAGTTTTTCAAATAATAAACCCAAGTATATTTTGCATATGTTTTCTTCTGTTGTTCAAAAAATAGAAATTGAATTTAAGGAATGCTGTTTGTTTTGGCACAGTTTCATGTAGGCTATTCCAAAGAAAAGAAAATCATTCAAGGTGAAGAGGAAGATGATGAAAACCGCTGGGTCCTTCTTCTCATATGGCATGGACAGCAATGTCCTTACCCAGAGAGCAGCAGAAGACAAATCCCAGAAGAGTCAGAAAGGCTGAGCTCCACCTACATGCCAGCTGCACTACAGGTAACTGCCATGCTTTTATTTAAACATAAATATTTTCTAGATTTAAAGAAAAATCAAAGATTATGTGGGGGCACTAAGGCTTGAAAGACATCTCGGTAGAAATTCAGCTCTGAACCATTGTCCCGAGGGTGAGGAACGAGTACAGGACATGAGGAACAAGGCCCCAGGATGTGGAGGGAAATATGTTTGATTTCAACAAAAACGTTGATTTATAAGAGGTGGCAATTTCATATAGTTTATGCAAATTTCAAAAGTTACAAAAAGGACATTTTGGCATCAGCTTGAAAGGAATGTAAATGAATATATCCTTAATGTGCCGCCTTGCTTGCCAGCAAAGACAAGTCTAGAAGAGCTGCATTTCCCACTGAACTCCTAGAGTGATAGCAACCCTGACACAAAGTTGTGTAATTTTATGCTATTGCAAGGAATAAAGTCATCTAGTTGGGGATCTAATGATTCTGTGGCTACATTTTCTATTTTTTACATCCCAGGGAATGCCATGCCTTTATGTAAGACTACATATAATATATGAGAGAAATACAAATTATACAAAACACCACATAGATGTCAGCATACATGTTAAGAGCATGAGCACTTTGAAATAAGTCAATGTATAGTTAGTATGAAGCAATGCCAATATTCTCTATCGGATAACGAAGGAACTGTGTGTGTGCTTGTGCAGGAAAGATGAAATTCCAGCTTGCATGTATATAGAGGGAGGAGGTAGGACTGGGCGCCTCGGTGTCATGGTAACAAGGCAAAGCACGCAGTATATAAATATCTGAACATCGCAGTCCTCACTTTCTTCTGGGATGTGCTGCTTATAACTTTGTAATGACCTCAGTCAAAAACTAGGCTGAATGCCAGCGTTTCTCATCACAAAAAGGACATTCCTCTGGCAGCTAACATTTGTAAAGTGAGTTAATGGTATAGCTTTGTTCATTAAAGAGGAGAGGTTAAAAATGCATATAGAGGCTTGCTTCTAATTTATGATTATCCACAATCTTCTATTACCTTTCATCGCCACCATCAAATATTTAAAAACACCTTAAATCAGATATTGTTAATGGTGGGTAATTATATCATAGGATCCCTGCCCAGGCTCCTCCCTGGGTCCTTCTGCAGCTGTGTCCAGCTGTGCCCCAGCCCTGGGGGCCCCTTGCCATCCCCAGCTGGCATCACGTTGAGAAACAGGGAATTTACAGAGCTGCTGAGTTGAGGCAGAGCGCTGGGGGGTGGTGGTGAGGGGGTGTCGCTGACACATCTTTTGGGACAAATCCTGGCTGTTGCAGAAGAAAACGTGAATCATCACAGCCCTGACAGCCATGCCCGGTGCACTGTCAGCCAGCGCCCCTCTCTGATCTTATATGTGTGGGGCTGGGTGGAAATCTCTGAAAATGAAAAATTAATTGAAAATTAAATTCCTTATAAGTGTTGGATTTTGTACCTAGCTTCTCTTTTCTCCATACTTTGCTGCTGACACCTGCTAAATAATAGCATTAGGTACTCATTTAAAACCTGATTTATGAACATTTTTTGTGATTAAAATAATTCTGAATTAGAATCCTTTATATATGGCATGTGTTTAGGCAATTTATGGACATTTAAACTTTTTCAGAAATAATGACTTTTAAAATAAAAATAATATTGAAATATTTGAACAGTTGAATAATTGTCATTATTTTGTATACTTAGTTTTTCCTCTGATCTCGTATTCTGTCCTTTTTGAAGAAAAGGTTTAAAGTATATTCTTTTTTCTTTCTTTTGAAGAAATCTAAGTATTTCGTTGAAGAAAGAGTCTTAAATATGTACCACTGGTGAACTGTGAGACCTTTGTGGCTAAATGTAAACATTCACATCAACAAAAACCTTACAATGGTTTTGGTTGTATTCTTCATTCAGTGTAAGAGTATGTTTAGATTTTATGTTAGACCCTTGAAAAAACGGTTTTCTAGTGAGTCTTAGCAAATACATAAAGTCATCTGGAATTGATCCTCCAGAGATTTAATCCTCTGCTCTGGCACGCCATCAAGGCCAGTGAAATCTTGGCCTCGTTTTAGCCTATTTTCACACCTTCTTCAGATTAGAGTTGAAGGAAGCAATTTTAGCAAAACCAGATTGCCTTGAAAGTAATGGCTTTTCTTGTCTCCAAATTCTCCAAAATCTATTTTTAAAGTTTTTTAAATTTAGTTAGAAGTTATTTGCTAGAAAGAAGTTTTAGGAATCTCTTGTAGACACTGAAAAAGCAAGCTTTTTATGTATTCAGATTTTACATCTGTATTGTATTTTAGTTAGATAACCACTCACTACTTTTTGCTGTGGTGTCCTAGAAAACATGCTCTACCTTCCACTTGGTCCTTGTTTCATGGTTTGGATTTTCATGTCTCTATTCACATTGTGAAGGAATTGATGGAAAAACCTGTATATTTTAATTGCTTAAAGAGAATCAATATGAGGCTTATTAGGAGATATTTAGCACTATCTCCTATGAGGTTCAGAGATCTTTTTTATTTGATAGATGTTTCTATTACTCAGTAAAAAAATTTCATGTTTGAGACATAACTATGCAGAAGTGTGAAGAACTAATTCACACTGTGATAAAATAGTTCTATAAATGAGATGGGGAGGGAACATTTATCTGAAAGATTATTTGGGAATAGCATCAATCACCAGTATCAGATAATGAAGCCCTATTCCTGCAGTGGAAAAGGGGTGCCGTGGCCCCTAATATTTGAACACAGAGAAGCGGATTAACCAGCTTCCTGAGGGTATTTTACATCAGCTATAAATAGTTGTCACAAATATTATTTTGCAGTTAGATTTGCCATTGCGCTGCACGGGCAAATTATTGGCTTTGCTAGCAAAGCTCACTGTTCTGTAAAGGTCAGAACAACAAAAAATCAGAAATTTTGCACTTAATTTAAAATAATAAAGAGTATTTTTAAAATGTAACGTAATATGTGTAATATGCAATAAGTAAATTAGTAACTCTGAAACTTAGATAAATTTATACAGGTGCATTGAAAAATGTAAGTATATTTTGTAAGAAAATTATATTTGGAGTACATAAAAGTATGTTCCAGGTTTAAGGAAAAGACTTCGGAGGTGAAATTGCTCCCTCGTGCACTCTGCTGTTTTCTGAGACGCCCACACTGTTTGTCCTTGATGCACTGTGCTGCTCCTGAAGCAGCAGCACCCTGAGCAGGAGGATGCAGCTCATCCCCTTGCCTGGTGCCATCCTGGGACACTTCCCTCACTTGCCTGCCCCTCACAGGAGATTTGGAGAGGAGATTTTACTGCTGTTCTCTAATTATTACGTGGACTCACCAATTGTAAGGTAGAAGCAGATTCTTTCCCAGACTCTGCGGCATGGAAAGTGATGCCAACAGAAGTGATGCCAGCCAACCAACAGAAGTTTTCCAGGTTCCCCTCCTTATCCCGACTGAAGGAGTACACAGGGCAGAGTATCCTCTATACAAATGCAGTAAGAACAGGATATGATAGGATATAAACAGTCATTAAACAGCATTTTAATGAGATGCCAGTAGAAACAAAATGTAATTCCAACATAAATTTGGTGATAAATCTGTATTGATGACAGTGTATTTATCCTCTCAATACACACAGTGCACACATGACTGTGACTGAAGACTATAGGGAAAAAGGAGAAGAAGAAAGCCCTGGGAGCTGTCAGAGCAGGTAATCACATAAATGCACTGCTGTGTTAATCCGACTCAATTTGCAATCTGGAGAGGACCTCAGTGAAGGTTAAGAGGTAAAATTACAGGCAAGGAAGAGGGCGTTTGTGCACATTGTCAGGAGAAGCAGGTACAGACTTTCTGGGGGTGGTTTCCTGATCCTTCAGACCTGGAGCTGCATCTTCACAGCCATGAGTTGGCAACAGGTGGGGAAATGGGGGGATGCAATGTGCTGTACTTGGTGGCCCTCCAGCAAGGCTGTGTCACCTCACTGCTGCTGTGGCTGAGATTATTTCCCAGCCCCTGTCATGGGGTATCTCAGGAACTGCAGAGCAAACCTACAGGACAGTCCTTCATCCCCAAGCTCTGAGTCATCGCAGCTGTCCCATGACACACATAAAGGGGAAGCAGTCTCAAAGCAGACGGAACCCACACCATGCATAGGCACAAAACTCGTGCGAGCTGATCGCTTTGGTATGAGCAGCATGGGAGCTGTCAGTAGCACCTGTAGGACGACCACGTGAGTACACGAGAAGCGATTCTATTGGAAAACAGGGGAAGCAGGATTAAAATTGCCAATGCAATCTGAAAATCTAATTTAAATGGTAAATTTCCTGCAAATGATGTCCCTTTTTCAGCATTCCCGGGACACAGGACCTGCCTTTCTGCATGTAAGCTCTGATTTTTAGCAAGCATGCTTTGAAGAGATTTTTCAATAATGATTGTCTAGGAAGAATTTGCAGATAGAGAAGCTCATCCAGATTTGTGTGTGATTTGAGACTGAGCCTTGATCACATGGAGAACTTTTCCATAGTTAAAGTATGTTACTCTGGGCCATCCCGTGACAGTAAAAGCAATAATCCTATTGTTATCCTGTCAGCTAGAATCATTAAGAAATCTGTAATTTTTCAACTTCCTTTTAACTTTAATTGCAGTACAGGCATCAACAACTGCTTAAGAGTACAAAACGCAGCATTTGTTTAAGCAAAGGGGACAGGTATATAGATACAATCTTGTGGTCATTATTTGTGCAAACTCTTAAAAACTATGATGAAAATCAGTAGAAGGAAGAGTATATGAACAAAACTTGAGCTCATCTAAAACATTGATGGAAACTGGTGTTTAACATGTTTGCACTGTGGTGCTGCCTATTTCTGAAGGATGCCTTATCCAGGCTGAGTGAGCATGTCCCTTTAGACTTCCACACCTCACTGAACAAAAATTGGATAGAAAAGGCCTGGAGTCTGACCCTCTTCACTTTAGCCCATCTATCTTTTCCCAAAAGGCAAAGCAAAACTTGCTTCATTTTTTCATGACAAGGGCAAAAGTTCTGAGATGCTGGTGAGGACCAGCATGCCTTTTCCCTTCAGATGGGGAGGGAAGCTGCCCTCCTCTGGCTGTAGGGTCTGTACTGCTTCCATTGCTCCAGCAGCACAGAAATTAATTCTCTGATAGGAAACTGCAGTCTGGGGAGGAGCAGCCAAAGGGTGGCAGCGATAGCTGTGGCTAAAGAGATCTGCAGCGGTGATCCTGCCACGTGGATGCTGATTCCAGAAAGCACAGAAATTGGTAAAACTCCCCTGCCTCCTCAGGCCGTGAGGAAATGCGCTCATATAGGTGAAGTATTTGACTACTGCAAACTTCAAAGGATGGGCAATAATTTACAACAAAATATGTAAAGAATAGATAGAACATACAATACAGGCACAGCTGATGTATGCGGTATCTTATTCAGCAATTCATTAAATATCTGCCCTAGAGCAGCACTGCTATACATCCTTCATACAGACTTAAACACAAGATTAGATTAGACTGCAGTTTTCTATTATTTTTTTAAGCAGAGAACTTAATTTCATATTATTATAGGAAAATAATTTATTTAATTAGTTAAACCTTTACAACTGTATAGAGAAGGAAATGGCATGATTTTTCGTTTCATGCCATGCCATGTTGTTACGATAGTCTGAGTGCTGAGAAGATACTCCTCAGAGATTTTTCTTTTGCTTTTAATGCAAAAATATTTTTTCATGTCACAAACTCTGTATTGAAGTGTAAGTCTCCATAGCAAGTAGTTGTGCTGGATCTGATTTACACTGCAGACCGCTTCTTATGTAAAACACGGAAGATGATATAAATTGGAAGTAATAGGATACAGTGTGGAATGAAAGAAGATTGTATTTTGTACTTGGATGCTATTTAGCACCTTGAACCTGTGAGACTAATGAGTTTGTTCGTGCATCTTCTGCAGAATTATCTTCTGACTTTTGACTGGGAAAGCTGTTACAATGATCATGCAATAAAAAGCACAGAGTTATTTGACCTTTAGGACCCCGTAATACGTTGTAGCGTGGCTAACAAGAGGGCTAAAAAAATGTTCCTTTCTTCATTTGTAGGCTGGGAGAATTTGTCCTGAGATCGGAGAGACTTGCATGGGAGGCCCACAATAGCCTTTTCCTTTTTCCACTGTATAAATAGAATCCAAGATGAAGTTGTTAAAATTATTGGCAGACATATGTTCTTCTTCAGACTTTTTTTTTAAAGGTAGATGAAGTTTAGTGTTCGAACTTTTAGGTATCTCACAAAATTTAGACTTCCTAAGTAAAATTGTGATAGCATCTCTGGAAAAACATAGCCTTCTGTTAGTTAAGCATTACAAATGCCCTGAATGCTCAGCCTCAGAAGACACAACCTCTTCTTTTCTCCCACCCACTGCCTCCCCGTTCCAGCCCTAGTGCAGGTCTCCACCAGCAGACCTCCCCTGTGCACAGTTTTGTTCAACAGGAGCAGGAATCCCTGAGTGGTGATGAACATAACCAGCTGAATTAAACATGCTAGCTCCAGCAATAATGTTTGGAACAGGGTGGTTTTGGCATCTTATTTGGCACAGTCACCTAATGCCCATAAAACAAGAAAAGCCATTAGTAGTTCTCCCTTATTCTTTCTCTTCCCTTCACCCCAACACAGAGACACTATTTTTTTCTGTAACTGAGAGTCTCTGCTATGGTCACACTTTATTGCAGTGCTGCTTTGCAAGTTCTCTTTAAGGTGATAATAGCAGATAATGAAGGAATTTCACATAGCAAAGACTTATTTAACAAAGAAATTGTCCAACCAAAAGGTGATATCACATTATCACCATAAGGCACAGTATTTATGTAAAGCTTTGGATGTTCCGTCGGTTCAGCACCCTTCTTGGGCAAGCATGGATTTTATGTCTGTTTTATATGCAAGAAAAATTACTAGAAGAGGGAAAGAGTTTTGCAGATGGTCATCAAGAAAATCAATGGCAGTATCATGATGAAAACCCAAAGCCACTTGACTCCTCCTGCCCAACCACTGGGCTTTGCTGCCTGTCTTATCTGGATCAGAACATCTCACTCTGACTGCGTGAGCATTGGAAATATCTTATCACTTTTAGCCATATAGGGCTTATTGGCAACTTTCTGTTCTTCAGTTCTATTATTTATGGCAAACAGTGTAGTCTGCTGCAAAACCAAACATAAAAACAAAGGCAGCACATGGCCTGGCTTAAGATGTTTTGCAAATACAGATGAGGTAAGAATAACCATAAAAGGTTTTGAGACCTCTTGATTTTTCCCCTTTGAATCCATCTGTCATAAAATCTCATAGAAAACAGGATGTACTGCAAACTCAGAGGTAAAGCTAATGTGCTCTTTGATGATGCTGTTTGTGAAATCTCTGACATATTAGCAATAAATTCAGGTGGTGTGGTCATCCTGGAAGAAGTGAGTTTTTTACCAGCTTGTATATTGTATGTGGCATTTGATAAATGCTACCTTCGGTTTTGGGAAATGCAGAAAAGCACTACAAGTGGTCAGGTGCTGTGACTGAGGAGACGAATAACCAAAATATCTTGTGTTTTAGGAGATGGAGTCTATCCAAAGCAAAGCAGGGAAATCACTGCTGGTGTGCATCTCCTGCCAAGTATAAGCTGAAATCAAACTGGCAGAAACATCATGTAGAAAGTTTTTAAAAAAACCCTCTCTCTGATGAGTGTAAAAACATAGAAAACCTATTTTCTTGTTGTGTTTAACTGTTAATGGAATCTGTCGTGCTGCTACTAAATGTGCATGCTATACCTTTTTCCAACGATGGGTGCAGTATGATCTTGATCACACGTTTAATTGCGCGATGCAAACAGGGAGACAGCATTGTTTTCCTGCAGAAATCTGGTTTTGCCTTTGCTGCTTGTGGGTTTTCCAGAAGAAGTTAACAACTGTGCAACATACTTGAAACTGCAGAGAGTGGCTGAGGAACTAAATACGGTTGAGGCCTTTTAGGGAGGAATGGAAGGGCCATGCAACCCACCGGTCTGAGACAGCTCAGAACAAGTCAGAAATGTATGTTCTTCACTTGTCACCAAACTGACGGGTTTTGACAGCTGTAAGTATCTTCTCAGCGTGGGGGTAAGCCAAGGGGTGTCCAGCAGCAGCAGTGGCACAAGTCTGAGCCGCCAGAGTTTGTTTTAAAATACACGATATTGTCTTCTTGTGCAAAATTTAAGAGAATTAGCTTTAGAGCACTGTACCTGACATTAAAGGGACTCTTAGTCTGCACTAACTCTATTCCTTGAATTCTCATATGGTAATAGAACATAAAAATTGGATGATAAATAGTGATTAATTCTCAAATTTATATGCCCTTTTATTTTTCTTAATTCAAAATTTGGTACTTTCATTTAATACATAAACTCCATGGTCTGATCTGTCTCCAATTAATACTTTCTTGTCTAGCGTGTTTTATTAATTACAACACCTTCAGTTGTTTTGTTTAGACAATAGAGGACAATTCAGCATGAAGGAAATTAATTTTCCTGTTTCACATGTTTTCAGTTTTGCTTTTGTGTATCTTCTTGTAGTTTTTAAATGAATTCTAGAAAATAGCTGTAACAATATGGAAAGAGAGAAAGACTGAAGTAAACATTGATCTTTACAGTGTAATAATTTATGGTACCAACTTAATAAGTGGCGTGACATGAGCAGTTCACCATCCATTTATCATGTGTTGATAGTTTGATTCCTGAATTTTTAACACCACTACTCGCTTTGACATAATAAAGGACCTGCCAACATTCCCATTAAAACCACGAGATTTTAGGAGTTTCTGCTTTGGCTATAAATATCAGTACTTGTAATCCATGAATTATTATGCAGAGTAGAAATCGATGAATGACTTATTCTAGCAACTATAAAAAAATAAGACTTTGACATTTTTGAACTTCAGGAGGACATCTTTCTCTTTCCTGAAGAAAAGGCTTACAAATACTTTTAATTATGTCCACCATAAAAAGTTTACAAACTAAGAGACAGTTCCTGAACTAAAATAAATCTCTTTAATTCCATGGGTGGCAAGAAGGAGACAGCCATTTACATTAAAAAGTTGTGATGAGAGTTGTCTTCAGCTGTAGCTTGCTCGCATAATAGCTTCAGGCTAATCACATATACTTCCAGTAGCTATAGTGTGGTTATAGTCACGTAAATGAATGTACAAAAATAGCATTTTGAGCTTCCATGTTTGCTCTCAACAGTCCCATCTCAAGGAATTTCCACTCTGTTTTGGTCAGTGCAGTAGAGGTCACATTGGAGTCTGGGGACTGCAAGTCTTTCAACTGGGCTTCAGATAATAATGTCAAGTCAAATTATTTCTGCTTCTCACATCACCTTCTTCTGATTTAAAAAATGCTATGAAGCAGAATAAAAACCCTGACATTCCCTAGCTGTCTGACTTCACCGTGCTGTCCATAAGAAGCCTAGCTTGTCAGAGGAATAATACATAAACATGTTTCAAATAGTTGTGATTGATGTCCAGGTTCTCCATGCTTGCTTTCCCTAGTGAAATCCACTTCAAATAAGGTGCATGTTAATAATTTCAAATATATGGCTGGTTTAGGTACCAGGTTTTTTGAATGCTTCAACTTTTGCAGAATATCATTGGGACACAGTCCTGCAAGTTCAGTGCTCAGTGTTAGGTACCAAGCTTGTTTAGCAGTCGTGGACATCCTTATTGCTGTGTTTCATGGCTTGGGGAAGCGTGTGGAGGTGGGGTGATGGTCTCACTGAATGCTTTCAAAATAGTCTTAATCTATAGAGTTTGTTTTAATAAAAATACCTATTGGACAAAATATACTCATTGTTTCCACAGACAGCCTACAGCATCATTATTAAGAAGGTGCAACGAAGGTCCCTCACTATGATAAGTCTGTGCCAGCTAATGGGCTCATCACACTCTGGGTGCCTGGAGTCCAAGTTAGAAAGAGCAGACACGGGTACAGAGTAGGCACAGAGCTCTCATACAAAGATGACGTTACGAGACATCTAGACTAGTTTAGAGTGCAGTCTGTTCCTAAAATGGTTTTCAACTTCTTAACCTAAAACCTATGTCCTCACTGCCATTCTTTCTGGAAAATATATAAATACCTCTAATGACCGAAGACTCTGAAATGGCTTCACCTTTTGGTTTTCCTGGTTCAAGAACCCATAAAAAGAGAGACCTGGAAAACAGAAATTGTGGATAATGGGATAATAGTGAAAAATAAGTTAACTGGTGTGCTAAATTCTATTTATATCTGCAGTTTCTAAGGAATTGCAATAAAAAGTGTTTGTGATTATGTTTGTCTTATCTTAGGTTGTAGGGATTTAATGTACCATCTATAAGGTGTTAAACATTTTTGTTGAGATATTTGATCTCTATGTTGATACTTTATTACTGTAGATCACTTAGAAATGGGAAAGGGAACTGTGAAATTTAAAACCAAATTACGGTTTGTTGGGTTTTCAGTAACTGGATCATTTAAAAGCTCCATTTTTAGTAAGAAATAACGCCTTGCTTTATTTAGAGAATACTTAAAATGCTCTTGAGGTATCTATTGAATATCTCGACATAACAGATAAATCAGTAGCAGACTCAAAATTAGTTCTGCACTGTTATATATTACAATATGCTCTATATTATGGTGTGTGTTATGCATCCCTTGTACACTTGCACGTTAGGTATGGAGGAAGAGATAGAGTCTGTTTTCAAAGCTGTTTCTAACAGATGATCGTCCTTACCCCCTGAAAACCTGCCAGGATTTGTCTCTGAATTGGTGCGTTTGTGGATGGTCTCTGATAGGCTGAAGATGATAGTTTTTATGGTGTTTTTCTCTTTTGGTGTTGTAAATGAATTATTTATATATCCAAAAGTAATTAGGAGAGAGGTGGTGGTTCATCTGAATTTTAAACTAATTAAACTGACCCAATTTCTGCCAGAAATAATTAGGATAAAAACTGCACTCCCTAAGAAACTCTTTCAAGATGGAAAACTGGGCACCAGTGTCCGGGTGCTGGAGCTGCTCCTGGTGAACAGCCACACGCCGCATGGGTAGCTGCAACCCGCGCCAGCGGCCGGTATCGAAATGGTATTTGCTCTGTGATGCCAGAATCATTAAGCTGCTTTCTTTGTTAACTAAAAGATGCATTTTTAGTCTAGTCAGTTAACTTCATGCATTCCCAAATTAACCAGGTCCTTACTGGAATTAATGGGAACCTTTCCCTCACAACAAGCATTTGCTTTAATGCGTGGCTGCAAGCCAACGCTGCTGTTGGTCCCCTTGTCCTGCTGGCATTGCCTGCTGGCATTGCCTGTAATCACTTACTTACACATCTCCTGTAACCTCTGGTGGGATTCATCTACTCAACGAAAGGACTTGCCAGCCTTTGGAATGGAAGTTAACTGTTCAGGTGGTGTTGTTTTTTTTCCCCAACAAACATAACTATGAGCATTCACTAAAACTTTCCCCAAAACAGTGTTTGGCAAACAGCTGCATCTTTGCTTCAGAAAACAGTTTTGTTTTAAGCTGAAATTAATGAACTCATCTTGTTTGAGCAGACCTATAGGGCTAATTCAAGACAGCTGACTTCGTGAGGAATACACAAAAGCTTCGTTGCTTTTACTGTTAGAGAACATTAGTTATGTTATGTAAAAAAAAAAAAAAAAAAAAGAGAGAGAGAGAGAGAGAGAAAAGCAACAGCAGTGAAGATAACGGACAGTCTATCACTGGTATGATGGCAAATACCAGCATGCCAGGCTCTTCTGTCTGCATTAACCACCAGTATTATATAATATTTTATCTTCTTTGGCCTTGGACCTTGTTTTTCAGAATAACATATAATAATAAAGAAGCATTTTGAGTGATTTTGTTAGAAATATGTCAGACTGTCTAACAGTCTGGTGGCATCAATAATTCCCTATTAAGCCCTCTACACCCATTATGGTTTGTGCTTTTACTTTTTTTTCTAAGTTAGTTTCCAGGCAACCAGTAAGAACTGAATTACATTAAGCTATTAATTCAGGACTGCACGCCAGCTCTGGGTTCTGCAGCCGATTTGTTCCTCTCGCATACAAGTTTCCTCATAAAAACCTTTTTATTGGTTTAATCTTCAGTGGTACCCAGCCCAGAGAATTGATTTTTAAATGGCAGTGCCTGTACTTGATTTTTGGTTCTTGTTTGTTTTTTAATGCTTGCTGGTGGGGTTTATTTTTGATGTGTAATGAAGCAGAGGTCTGCGAGGAAGGTTTGGTGTTAGCCACCATAAATATATACTGTTATGTACCAGTGTATCCTTCGGCTGGGGCTGCACGGCTAGAAGGCGCGTCCCCTGGGTGGTGGATAGGGGATCCCTCTCTGGAGGGTGCACCGGATAAAATTGAAGAAGGTGCCACGAACCAATGCAGCCTAAGGGAAGGCCACCCTGACAGAAAAAACACTGGCCCTCCAAGTCATGGGGATTGGGCAGGAGGCCAACTACCTCCTCCCGGGAAAAAAAAAAAAATAAAAAGTTGCAGAAACGACGAGCATCAACTCGGAGATGGAGAAAATCAGTAATGAAGTGAGGAGGAGGAGATGGAACTGGATCAGTCATGTCTTGAGGAAAAAAACAACAGAAGACTGCGCTGTGGCCCTTGGGACTCCAGAGCACGCAGCTGCAGACCGATCGAAGTGGAAGAACGATGTTCGCGCCTTGTGTGCCTCCTGGCACTGAGAGAATTCAGATTCAGAGATGTACCAGTGTATTCTTCAACACCATGTAATGTATTGACTCATATTAAGATCTGAATTAAGAAGGTCCTTGTGATTGATTTCCTCATGGGGTGCAAATTGGAAGATTGCTTATTATGAAAATTTACCTTGTAGGACCTCTCTTTATCCAGTGGAGAAGTGCGTTGTCCTTCCTCAGCTGCTATTGCAACCCATCAAGAATTTAGAAATCTCACGTGCAGCCCTGTGATGCGGGATGCAGGATGCAGCGGCACGAACAGCGCTGCTCCACTTGTGATCTCACAGCCCTGAGCGCTTACTCTGGTCATTAACTGCAAATTCTACTCTAGACTTTTGCTGAAGAAAACTAGGAAATACAGAGTTTTGTCTGTATACATAGTCTGGAAAAACAAAATGTGGGAAATCCTTTCAACGACAGAAAGTTTGATATCAGAACCAGAGTATTGTTTTTGTAGTTTGAACACAAATAGGCAGATATTATGTCAAAGATTCCTTCCTTTCAAGGGAAGACATGGATTAAGAATGCAGTTTATTAACACTTGTATGGAAAGCGTGTATACATCAATAATGTGAAAATAAAGAAGAAGCAGTAATGAGACGTAACCACCCTTAGCGTGACATGAAAATTTTTGCAGATATTAAAAAGGAGTAATTTCGGTGTTATGCTCCATTGTTAAATGAATGTAGCACCGGCGAAGGGAACCAGACTGGCAGCTTGATAATGAACTTCTCTGCTTATTCCCTGAAGAGGGTCAGAGAGGCTGAGCTTGTCGGCTTTCCTCCCAGACTCAGCTGAAAGGAGATATCTGGAAGTGGGATAGAAATTTTGGGATGAAATTGCAGTTGTGTCTAATAATTATGATTTATGAGTTACAAAAACCCAACCTGTATGCTGTATTGAGCTATCATATATTTTATCTAAAAGGTCAGAAAGGTCATTATCCATTCCACAACCTATATTCACTGGGGCCAAACTCAGAGACTTCTGCCATCCAGGTATTTGTACTGTCTTTGTCTCAGTCTTTGTATTGGTGTTAGAGAGTTGTGGAGGTCTAGGACACTTAAAAAGTGATGGTGATGTTTGGTGAGGCTACAATTAGAATAATCAATCTTAATTAAAAGAATTTGTCTTTATTCTCTGCCAAAAACCCCCAAAATAATGATAATAAATAAATATAGTACTATATAAGACTGAAAACAAAACACCAAGACAGAGGCCATTTCAGATAAAGATACCATGGCTTTTGTAAAATAGTTGACTTAGGATGGAATTTTTTAAATGGTGATTTTTTTTTTTTTTTTAAATAAATTACAGTTTTGAGCTGTTTCCAATTTCTGCTTTTTAGAGATGTGTGATATGAGTCTGAATCATAGAGGTGACAAACTCAGACCACAAAAGATAACCACGTCTTCATAAAACTTCACCTGAAAAACAAAATAATTAAAGGTCTACTGTTTGTAAGCAGAGCATATAATATATGCTCTTCCTTGTTGTAAGAAGCCATAAGGACTTGTATAGCTAAAAAGAATTTTTATGCCTCATCGGTTGCTCAGATCTCTTGGAACAATTATAATCACCAGACTAAGTGTTTTTCCCCCCTTTACATTTATCACTCGAATGAAGAGTCTGTTGCCATCCTGAGGGTCTGTGGTTCTATCAGCAGATCCCAAAAAACCCCATGGTCAACATGTTGAATCTAATCACGTTCTCCATTTCTGGGACATACTTTATTAAACATTTTCATCACTTTCAACTGTGCATTCATACCTCAACAGATTTATATCTGTAATTAGGGGAATTGTTATTTACCAGCAGATATAACGCTGGTAAAAAGACACCTTTCAGCAACGTAATTCAAATGTCATGAGTTATTACCAGTTCCAGATTAATAGTTACTTCTTTTGCTACAGGTTAGGAACATTCCTACTGTCAGAAACCTTTGGAAATTGTGATTGTCCAGCTAAGGAAAATCAGATGTATATGAAAGAAAGTGATCCCTCTCCAAGATCTATGTGCAGTAATGAGATATTTTTATTTAACAAAGTCTCTAACAGATGGTGTTTCTAAATTTTGAATATTAGGGCTGTTTTTGAAAGAGGCCTCCACACAGTCTGATGTATTGCAGATGAGATTTTGCATTTAAGCTATAGCTAAGAGCTAATTGTGCTACCACTCCTGATTGCACTAAGGCACCAGCTTCTAGAGTTGAGGGGTGGCTTCACAGTGACACCCCTCGTGTCTGCAGCCACTACTGCCAAAAGTACCGCCCATGTGTAGGGGGCTCCTATGAACGACACCTGGAAGATGTAGGTGGTTTAAATAAATTAGCTATTTAGTGTGTGTTCTTTGCAAAAGGTATCTTCATGTATCATAGCAGTTTCATAGTCATTGTTATATGAGACTGTTTTACAGTTGCTTACTGGAAGGTCTGTGCTCAACACCACCACCTTTGTCAGCCAATTTTCTAATCTCATGAAAAAAACCTCATTAATTTGAGAAGCTATGTTTTCCATACGTCCACATTGCCCTGGCATTAAGAAGCAGACAATGGTGATGCTAACCAAGTCTAATCAGCAGCCTTGTTGTTGCCTGGGGCTGAAAAACTGGAAACAACCAGTTTTTCACCAAATCCAGTGCCACAGGTGCCATCACAGCATGGCCAGTTTACCAGATGTCATCCCTTTGGCTAGCTGCCTGTGCCTCCGTTGCTCCAGCAGGAAGGCTTGGTCTTCTGATGATGAGAAACTTCCCACTCTCTCCCCTACACTTGTTCAAACCCAATTTATTTGGGTTTGTGGTAATTTGTTCAGTGGTAACAGTGGTCACTTTTGCTAAGCTGTTCAAACCCTTTGGTCTGCTTTTATAAACACTCTTATCCTTCAAAAATAGTGGTAAGACATTGTCTTTGTTTTGTTCCTGCAAACTTTTTTCAGTATCAGAGATGTGTTTCTAGTTGTTCAGTCATTTCATGAATATGAAACACATACGGACTGCATTTTCATAGTATCATCTATTTTCTCCATAAGCCATACAAGACGGTGGGTTTTTTTTGACATGGAAATGCAAGTGATCTAGATTAAGGGTGACTATGCACATGTAATTCAAGAGAGTAGCTTTGGGGAAACATCAGCTAGCGGAAGAGAAAGAAGAGAAATTTGAATTCAATTGGATTTTAGTAACTTCAGATTGGTTTTGAGTCATATTTACATGCTTTTCTATTTCTCATATATTTGCAAGTTTTATTGCTATAGTTCTAAGTGTCTTGGAGCTATGTGAATTAGTGGATAAGTTACTACTGAGCAGAAGATGAACTGTGTTAGCAAGAAATGAGATCGTTCCCCAGAGTCCTACACAGGAAAGCTGTGGAAAACCTGGAACTGAACCCAGGTCCCAGGAGACACAGAATGGCCCCAAAACGTATGGCATTATGGGCTACAAACTGCCAACAGGAAGCTCAACTCAAGTTTTAGAACTCAATTAGCATGAAGTATGCTGATGGAAATAGGTACATTTTAGGCGAAATGCTCCCTGCCTCTTGCGGAGACCCAGGAGCTTTGCAGCTTTCTCTCTATTGCTTCCAGCGGTGGCTAAATGTGAGAATTTTGTGCAGTTCCAGATTGAGAATGAAAGTGAGAAATCATTTAACACCCAGAGCTCCAATGGGAGCATCAGTAGGAGCTGGCTGATGGAAATGCCCAAAATTGATGGTGATTTTGGCGTAGTTGTTTTCATTGTTGGTTGTAACCTTCCTGTGAATGCTTTTCTAAGTATGTATTTCAGGATAAGGCAAAGACTTCTTGCAGGGTGAACCAAATAAGAAATTATGGTTCTTGAATAAGAACTGCATCCATAAAATGAAAAATATGATGTGACACAGTAAAAATAGGACCATTGTCCTAAAGTCTTTAGATCTGACATTAAAAGTATACTTTGGGGATTAATCATCAAATGATTTTGTCATAGTAATTTGATTCAAGTATTTTTTTTGCTTATATTGAAGACTTAAATTATACAGCCACTTATTGTCAATTAAATAATTTTAAATAATGCAGGTGCTAAACTTGCCTGGTTTAGCTATTGGCTTTCCAGCATTTGGCCTTTTGCTGGGTAGTATCTACTTCTTCACGGTCCTGTTTCTCCACCACAGCCATGCTATCTGGAGGCCTCTCCTCTATGAGTGTGAGGTGGTGCAGTTGCTTCCTCTGTGAATACACAGAATCTGGCCCACAAGGGAATTTGAATCTTCTCCAAACACCAGTCTCGCACTCCCATGTGCATTTGAGGTCTGGAGCACTCGCAACATACTGCAAGGTCGGCTGCGTGCAACAAAATGACCAGGTAAAGGCATTGAATAAAGACTTGAGATCCTGTTAATAAACCCAGCATGGAGGACCTGGACACCAAAGGCAAAGATGGAGGTAGAACAGGTCTGTTTCCCGCAAGGATTGTACTAGTGGCCATTTTTTCCTTCTCCTGATTTTCAGACTGTGTTCCTTAGATGTGAAAAATACCATAATTGTATTGGTATAGAAATGGAAAATGAACTCCAAAATACTTTGATTTAGAGAATTCCAGCTTAGTTCTAGTGGGAATTAAGCAGGAGAAGTTTCAAGTAATTTATATTTGAAATGCCTTGGTAACTTTTTCTTCATAAAAACAGAGAGTGATATAAAATGATAGTAAAAATTCATATTTTGGAAATGGACATTCTCCTTTCTGGCAATAAAAAGTAAAGGTAATTTGCTCTATTTCAAAAAGATTGTTAGTAGTTACTGCGATTTCAAAAGACGTAGCTTTAATGCTCAACACATCTTAATCTTGCTGACTATAAAACATTCCTTTGATAGCAAGTTGATGATCTATGGGTTTGAATCAGAATTCATGTTTGGAATTAACGTCTTAGTTAAAAGGAAAAAAAAAAAAACTTCATGCAAACTCACGTGGATTCCTACAAGCTAGTGGCTGATCAGCAGCCTTGTCTGCTTTGTCATAGTCATGGTGAAAGCTTTGCCCTTTGGAAATCCAGGCAGCTGGGAGTTACCACTGTTGATGTGGGACTTCCTTATGTAATATATTTACTATTGAAATACCTAAGTGTAAATGTACAAGTTAAGAAGAAAATACAAGAAGAAACAGAAGACAGTTTTTTTCCTCCTTAAGTGCTTTCATGGTTTTGCCTGTCTTTCGCTTGTTCCTCTTTCCTCCAAAATCCCATTTTTTTCTTTTTGTTCCTCAAAAAGAATGAAAAGGAAAGTTGTTAATTAATTAAAAAAACAGAAAAGTTAATGACTTTTGCCCAGAACACTGATTTTTCTTCATGTTTGCGGCAGAGCTAGAAATGGAGTCCACTCTGTGAGTCTCCAGCCAGCGCTGCTTCGCACTCCTCAGCTGTCCCTCCAATTAAATTAACCTTCTGAATTAACATACGTTCCAGCATCGCTCTTTTAATTTCATTTTCCATTTCTCCAAACCGAATTGCCTTTAATAAAAACCTTATAAAAAGAGGATTTATTCTTGTCTACTAATGCCAATCCTGAGCCACCATTTATATGTTTTAAAATTTTCAATTTGATTTAGCCAGAGTTATACCCTAAGTTAATGGAGAAAGCAGAGTAGGAATATAAGAAAACTTCTGAACTTATAGATAATGCAGAACACTGTCAAGGTAGGTAATTAAAGAGAAAGAAGAAAAACTCCTCTGTTTTAATTAAAAAATAAATGACGGGGAAACTAGTACTGCTGCATGAACATTTCATTTCCCAATAATAAAAACTTGTTTATATCTGGGTCAAGAGAAAAAAAAAAAGTTGCTAAAACTAACCAACACTCCAAAGTTTGGATTTATTACATGAGTGAGGTTCAGTAAGAAATACTGAATTGTCATATGGTGCAAATGATGTTTTCTTAATGGGATGGTGAGTTTGTGTTTGATTTTTTTCTTAAATATTTACAAGAAAATTAACCTCTGTGTTTTGGTCCTGTAAATATCCACATCAATTTTTCACCTTTCATTAGAAGGATTAATGCACATAAATATTTGCTGAATTGAATCCATGACCCCCAGGTTAAATATACAGAGAGATTTGACAAGGATCTTGTCGCTGAAAGGGAGTGCTCGTATTCAAACTGCAGAGAGTGGAAGCTACATTGTGTATTTCTAATAGAACTAAATGGGCAAAAAAATAGTTTCATTACGGACCTTTTCTGTTGAAACACACCAAATATCTGAGAAAGAGATGTTCTTTTCAACACAAATGAAGTGTCCCAAAGTATCTCCTGATACTGAGTACCTGATAGTGCCTTTTGGGCTGACGTGGGTCTCGTTTCTCCTTGTATCTGCCTTTGCTTCAGTGATAATATGCTCCCAAGGGATCTTGTTACTTTTGTTATTCGGGTCTGATGCTATGTCCCTTGCTGGGATTGCTTAGCTTTATATCCATGGAAGTTTGGGAAAAACCTCTTAACTTTTGTAAGGTCTTATTTAAATAGCTGTTTAAACAGGTAATTAATTATACACTGCAGCAGAGCTCAGCATCCCTTCCTAAATGTGTTGCATGTACATCTGGTAAAAATGCCTTACTTAAAGAATTCAAAGTCCCTGGAAAAAATCTGCACCTAAATTTTGATTTTGAATTTGGTTGCTCTATGAGCTGTATATTACTAAGTGTCATTTGTCCATAGATGTCACGTGTCAAAGGCCCAGCTTTTCAAAGAAATTCAGTGTTTCCTACCTGATGTTAAGCAGTGAGGGCAATGTAGAAGGATTGTCAAAAGCCCCTATATGCCCCAATTCCGTCATTTTGGAATGGCTTTATATGCTTTATTAGTCAGAAATTCCATCATATTTTGTACCATCCATGTTTGTCTGGAAGCTCTCAAAAATCTCAGCTCCAATTTTTTCCCTTCTCAAAGCTGTCTTGTGAATAACAAAACCCACATTGTTCTTGTGTGTTCTTCTGAAACTATTTCATGTCATCTTCTTACGGAAAAAAAAGCCCAACTTCTCTCACTTAGCACCCTTTGGGACAGCAACTGCAGATGAAGAGCAAGCAATCAACATGTCAGGATAAAATTAGATTGCCACAGAGTACAAGGCTTGATCCAATATCTATATCAGATTTGGTTTTCAGCTGTGCACATCACAATAAAATAATACTTGCTGAAGTTGTTTGGCGTGAAGCAGTTCTAAAAGCCTGCAATGCTTTTCATCTGTGTACGCCTTGGGAAAAGGGGGAGGTATGAAATTAGGTATTTTACACTACTACCTCAATATTTAATTATAGTTACAAATAAGAAATTGATGCAAGAGTTGGTGCTTTTGCTGTGTTTCCGTGCCTCAGAGGGAGATCATGTATGCATTTAGTAGAGGACAGTGATGGAGTTACCAGGGAGCAGTGCCCACAGAGTTGGTCTGCTGGAGCTCGGGGCTGTATTTTATCAGCAAATCTCCCGAGTGCCTCCATTTACCATGCTCTGCTTTTCACTGGGGCATGGTTTTGAAGTGAGGAAAATGGATTAACTTTGGTTAAATGATATGGGAGATGGGCTCCAGCAGCATCCCTAGCACAATCCACTGGCATCCAGTCCAGAGCAGAGCCAGCCCAAAGCAAACCCCCTGAACTAGGTATAGCTGGACGCTGGGTCCTCAGCCAGGACCTTCAGTCTATAGACTCGGTCCTGCGTGCTAATGTGGCCATAGTCCTTACAGGCAGCTCCAATAAGGCCAGGGGCTGCCCAGCATCTGGATTACAGCTTGAACACAAAGCATCTACATTTTGACATCTTTTTTTTCAAGAAAATGCCCTAATAACATCAATAAATAATAATATTTGCTTCAATTTCATTGTAAAACAATAGCGAAAATATTTAAAATGTTCATTCAAAAATGTTTAGTTTGGGTCAGACAAAGTGTTTTGGTTAACTTGAAGCATCTAACAAAACTGAATTGCTAGCAAGATGAAAAATGACAGCTATGTGCAGACACAACCAACTCTGTCCATGCCGTATTAAATAAAAGCTACAGCCTTTTTCTAACTGTTTGTACATCTTCCACTAGGCTTCTGGTTAACAATAATTGTCTGTCAAGCTGAGTCACCAGGATACCTGAAGTTTGGCTGGAATTTCTGTGAAGGTATTGAGCTAGCGCCTGTATTTAACCCCGGGGCATTGCAATCTTCAGCCATCGTAATGTCGTTCAGCTGCACCGATAATGGCAAAGTCATCGATTTGAACGAATTGAGGATAAAATCTGTTTTCTCTTAGGCATAAAAATACTGATACATGCACATGGTCTTTTCATAATACTGGTGGCCCGGTTAATCTCCTGTTTAAGGAATTTAACCTGGTTCTGCTTGTACCCAGCTATAGGATTTGTATTATGAGACTGCAAGGATGTCCTCTGTCCTTGTGTTATTTAATTCTTCAGATCTGCTCCCGCTGCTCTGTCAATAGCTTTCAAATTAATGGTCCAATCTTTTAAATTAATGAGTTTTCATCGACCTCAGTGGAAGTGGATCAGCTCCGAGACTGTCAGCCCACCCAGCTGTCCTCATCAGTACTTCATCTAAAAGTAGTTCACCTACTTTCACACACAAGCCCGGCACCTTGGAGCGCATCATCTGAAGCCATGTCATTCAGATCTCATTAAAGCAGCCATACGTGGTCCGCTGCTCCAGACAGAGTAGCTTTTTATAAAGAAATTTCTGGTTTTGTTCTGCAGTAACTCCAAGTTATTTTGGGTTCCTTTCTATGCTCATTTAGCTCAAGCAACCCATCTAGAAAGCTCTCATTAGCCCAGGATTTCCTGAGAGATGAAATTTAGCACCTGCATTTTCCAAATCCCTAAATGCGATTTGAAAAATCTTCTTTCAATAATTACAATAACAAAGCATCTCAAACAAAAATATATTATCAGAGCAGCTCATAGGTGATGGAGATGTTTCCAGTCACTGTAAAATATTTTTTTTCTGTGGAAAATGCAGCGAGTCTTGAAGAGGGAGCACTCTGAAACTGCTAGGTTGTCACCCTGGATGCAGAAATCTCAATATTTGATGATCCATTATGAGTATAGCCTGGAGTACATCTTGATTTTGTTTAAAAGTGCTTTCAAATGGCTGTCATGGACAATTGATAGGACACAGGAGAAGAAGAGGGGGAAAGGAGTGGGAAGAAGGTTTCTCTGCATTGAGTAGACCCGAAACTAAACCCTGTGGCCCCAGACCATGGTCCCACCTGTGGAAGTGCCTTGGAGGGGCTTCGTTCTGCACTGGCTTCCTTAGGGGCAGAGCAGCCACCCCACCAGCCTCAGGGCTCCTCCAGCCCCGTATGGTGACATTGCCTTGAACTTGACCCATGTCAAGGACCCAGCTCCTTCTGTGCCACAGCAAACTTCAGTGGGAGGGGCTGGGGGCAGGCAGAGATGCAGCATGGCAAAGCATGACCCAGCTGCTGACTTCTTTGGAGATTAGCAGCAGGATCTAGTGATCCACAGGGTGAATATTGAGAGAGGTGAAGCTAAGGAAAAGATTCACTTTAAAAGCGAGTATAATAGGGCATAAAAGAAAGTAACGATTAAGTACCAAAAAAGGGGGAAAGTCATGAATGTCTAATACTCATGCTATCAAAGCAAATGAATAAAGGTAAAAATCTATAACGTAAAACCACATCAACAGAAAATAATCTAATATCATTAGCTGGGGAGACCGGATCGTCAATGTATTTTGCCGGAGTTTGTTGTTGTATACAGGGATAAAATCTTGCATACACCAGACTTTCTATAAAATGAACGGGGAGAGACATCAAGGGGATAAATAAAATAGATGAGTAAAAGATCTGCACTCTTATAAAAAGTGTAAAGCCATGAAGAGACCTTAAAAAAAATTTAAAACTTAATTTACAAAGAGCACTCCTGATTTCTGTCATAAAAATGTTCCAAAACAATCTCATGACTCAATTTCTGCAGCCATTGAAGTAGGGAGAATTACATAAGATTCTTGCTGTTTGCTTTATTTTATGATTAACTCATATTCTCAATGATTCATTATCAAGATTTGTCAGGACTAATTAAGAAGAGTGCCAGCTGTGATAGCGTTTGATATCATGGCACCTTGCTCAGTGGGGACTCAACTGAGATAGTTCGTTGCGTAGAATTAGCTAATAGCAACCAGTGATTTAGTGGCTTGCTGCTAACTGTGGTCTGAGCTGTATTTAGCAGCCCCTGCAGATAAGTTGCTTCTTTACATGAAATTGAGCTTTCTGTAACTCTCTATTCAAACAAACAAACAAAAAAGAAACAAAATTTATTAAATTACATGTATGATTTTCTTTTCTGTGGTAAGCCACCTCTATTTAAATAAGACTAATTAAATTCAAAAAAGGACACAGTTTTAAATTCAGGAAGGTATGAGTGTGAAAACGTTTTATTTGGTTATGACTTTGTGCCCAAGTTTTTAATTCTGATGTGAACCATCAGGTGGGCTCATAAACCTCTGGAAGTAGTTTACAAACAAAACCTTTCTGACCCGTATTTTATCCAGGGAAAGTAATCCATCATGTAATCTATGCACAGTTCTGTGCACTCTACTACAAAAAAAAAAAAAAAGAGAATTAATTTCTGGCAAAATTTCAGGGACTGATTTACAGGGATGTGAATGGGGTGGGGTCCAGCAGCACCAAGGCAGCTCCAGCTCTGCCCATCCCAACGCGTTCAGCTTTGCCCCGGCAGTGCCCAGGCTGCCAGCTGCAGCATGGAACGTGTGGGAGCACCACTCGGCACAGGCAGAGAGCCTCCAGCTCTTAAAAATGAGGTTATAGAAAGCAAGTCTTAAAAAAACCCAAACCAAACAAAACTCAAACTCGGCACCTAAAATCAATGGTATTTTTATCTTAATCGCTCTGAGCCTGTTGACCAGTAGCCCTTCAGTAAACAGGAATAATGATACCACTTATCTTGTGAAAATAAATTACTGTTTTTGAAACACTCAGACACTATAGTGATGATCAAGATATAAAAACCCAGGAAAAAGTTATTAATTCTGACTCACTACATGGCGAGTGCTCTGCGGTAGGAGTCTTGGGGACACATGCTGAAGGCTGAGGATAAAGCAACATATTGAATAACTGCTGATTAAGTGAGCGCTGCCTATTCTGTGAGCTGAATGAGGTAGGGGCTCGGCAGAAAATAAAGTGATGTTTGGTCGTTTAATTAAAGTCTACGTCATAACATGTGCAGAACGGGCTGAGGAAGCAATCATGGTTCTGGCATTTTCAATGGTGGATTCTGCATACTTAATGTTGCTTTTTAAGTAGGCGTTGTGGCTTTTTCAGGGAAATACTCAAACAGAAGGCTGAAAGGAAGAGGATGCCTGCAACTCCAGCGCGAGAAAAATTCCCTCTTCTTATTATGTCTCAGCTGCCCTGGAGCATCTCAGCAGCCTGTCCTCAGGCCGCTGGAGGCATGGAGGGCACAGTCCCGCTGTAGCCAAGTCACAATGTTTTTCCTGGCTCTGTCAGGATGTCTGGGGGATGGCAAGGCTGGTTTTGTTCATGGATGGGCGCTGCACACCTGGCTCTGCTCGGCGCTAGGAGCACGCTCGCTGTGCATCGATGTGTTATGTGTTGGTCTCTGAAGGGGACCAAATACTGTGACTTAATCGGGGTGGGCTAGTACAAATGTTACCAGTGAAAGGTACTTTTCAGAAATATTCTTCTCAGAAATAGATGAACCCTTTTCTGTCTGAATTCTTTTGACAAAAAAAAAAAAAAAATCAGCCAAATAGTTTTAACGTATTTTTGCTTAAAATTTAGCAAAGCTGTAAAGAACAGAAACAGGGCGCTCATGACTGGGAGGAAAAAGCCTCTCAAGAGATCCTGAGCAATTCCGTCAGCCCAGCCCATAACTTTAATGCCACTTTGTCCCTTAGAAAACTCCAGGCACTGCAGACAGTCGGGGAGGAGGGGACCTGCCTGTGCTGGCTGGATCAGTTTATTGTCTGACATTATAAAAATGTTATTATTTCAGGAAGGCCATCTTATTTAATTATTGTGAATGTGCAATTCCTTCATTTTTAATTCATCATTGGAGGAGATGTTCCAAGCATTAAGTGAATCAAAATATTCTTAGTAAATCAGAAACCAAGAGAATAATAAGTGTTTGAAAAGAAAAAGTTATTGTTCTCTGTGGATTGCAGTGATTTTAATGATTTGGCTGAAGTGCCCATCTAATAGAGCTGCCTGTTTGAAATATTTGTGATCTCAAAGGAACAGTTTTAAAGCGTCTCCCGTGTAATTGATTGATCCATTCCTCTCAAATGCTTGGATGGCTTTCAAAGCTAGGGGACAGGTATTGATGGGGCTTTGAGGGGGCTGTGTGTTTTACATAGTCTGGTGGGAAAAATGCCTCAAGTCTCCTCCTGTACTGAAAGCAGAGGCAGAGGTGACTAAACTAATGGGAGTTCCCATTTAGAAAGTGGGAATTGCTCAGAACTGACCCGAAACTTATTCTTGGGAGGAGCAAGGGCTTTCCTCCCCCGTCATCTTTGTCTTTCCCTGGAAGTGGGAAAGGTAGTACCCGACCCCTGCACTAGGACTCCTTTTTCTAAACAGGCGCTACATAGATGGGCTCGTTTCATAACATTTTGTTTTCCAAAATATAGCAAGTTTGGCTTTAAAACTGAGTGTGTGCTGGTATTCAGAAAAATTTTTATTTCAGTTTTGGTTATTTCTGAAACCGTCTTCCTGATGGAGACAATTACAGTTTGAAAAACCAAACAAATTCAAATAAAGATCCCAAGACTTGTTGAAAATATTTCCTCCTGGTTGTCCTGCAGGTTCTATATATTAGCCTGGTGGTATTTTACATAAATAACCCATATTGATGAAAACTACAAAATTCACCATCTCTGCACTTGTAAAAACAGTGTGATTATTTTTTTAATAGTATTATCAAATATTATCTTTCCAAGTATGTTGAGCTCCTAATATGCAGGATATGATATATCCTAGTGTAAGCTACGATAAAAATAAGAGCAGTTGCTGTTACTGCACACTGGCACCTTCTGTTACAGCTGCTCTTTTAGCAATGAGCCTGCTTTCATAACGTAGGTAACTTCTGAAAGGTTTATACTTTGGTAATAAGTGCTTGGAGCTCTCTTGCAGGTTTGGTGAGCGCTCCTCTGTCCCTGTGCCAAGGCACATCCCTCCCCCACGGGAGAATTTAGTGGCTGGGATGTGACCCCGTCACATCCCGTGCGCAGAGCAGCAGGTGACGGCTCCAGCCCTGCCCTATGCCTGCTCTGGTGGGTCATGGAGCATCTGTCACCCTGCGTTGGGTGCCGGGGAGGTCTCCCCGTGACGCAGCACCACGGGGACCCTTATATCGCGTCAGCCGCGGGGTCCCTCCCATTCGTGGCATCTGCCGGCACCACGGTGACCTGCCTCTGACGCAGCCAGGCGGCGAGGAAGGAAACCTCTCTGTCAAGGACTTGGACTAGTCACCACATCTAACAGATTGGCTTCAACTTATGGCCAAGGGTTTTCTCATCCTCCCAGAGCCTTTTTCTTTTTTAAGCAGTAGCAGCCTGTGCACAGGAGGCAGGATCCAGGAGGCGACGGAAAATGGAAAATAACTGTGTATGTGTAGATTTGTGGTTCTTTTCTGGCATCAGAAAAAGAGAAATCTTTCTCTCGAGCTGCACTGCTTTGATTTTATATGGGATCACACTAGCATGTTGCTACAGAGAATTAGGCCCAGCTACTTTGCGTTTAGCAGAAAGTATTAATTGCATTTTTTTTTTTATAGACTTGGGAACAATCCATAACACATATTTTATATTTACTAACTTAATATATATTAGAAATTATAATTTATTTAGCATTTAGGATATATTTTAATAAGGTATCATTTAATAATTTATAATAAAATATAAATTTTAAAATAATTTTTATCTTATATAAAGTAAGATCTAGCAAGATTTCCAAGCTACTATATCCTTGAAGAGAACTTGCTGTCCCCTGTCCTCCCTGGAAACCAGAGCCACACTGACACCTTCTCTTTGTAAACAGCAACAGCAAAGCACCAAGTTAAGGATCAGAGTTTTTCACTGGCCTCTGTTCCAAAAATTCATTATTTTCTGAATGCCAGATAAGCAGGAGCTCTGGCTGCTATCCCAACACTGGCTTCACCCAACAAATTAATTGCTTGTACCGTGTCCATTACAGTTGTTCAAAACGACCTCCAACTGTGCACGGCAGCATCATGCTACATTACCAAAATTTGAAATATTGTTTTATTTCTCCTTTCTGCTAGTCCATTGCTCCTTGTTTTGCTTCCACTGGTTGGTTGTAACACGGTTTTGTGTTCACCCTGCCAGTTGCCCACATAAAAGCAATGTTTAATTATACAGCATCTTTGAAAGTAGATGCGGGTAAGATCCTCCTGTGATGGAAATTGCGTAGCTCCCCTGAAGGATGCCAGCTATGATGCTGATTTCTTTCTGGCAAAATCTTTGCTTATCCAGTAACAATTTGGCTCAATCCATGATCTTATTTGACAGACAAGTTAAGATATATTTTTGAATATGCTTTTGGATGTGTTTAACCACTGTTTACTTCTAAACAAATTCTCTTGCTAAAAAGATCAGGCTTGGGTTTTGTTTTTTTTTTTTCTTTTTTTTTTCATTTTGTTTTGTTTTGTTGGTTTTTTTTGTGAAGCAAACTGTCACTGGAGGAGATGGAGTGTGGGAAGCATGCAGGCAGGGGAAGTGCGCTCGTGGGCGGTAGGAGCGTGGGTGGGCTTCTGGCTTCTGGGTGCCTGGTCCTACAGCGAGGGGTAATAGTGCTCACGCGCATCAAAACCCAATGCCGACCTCCCCTGCACGTCATTCTTTGGGTGAGAAAAATAGAATAGCTTCGTTCTTATCACAGGAAGTCTACAGCCTGTGCTGGTGTGAGCGCAGTGCTCTCGCGGTTGAACCAGGACATCTAAAGAAAGCGTTCACCAGGTTCTGGGAACTTAGCGAGTGACTTGTGCTGGGAATTTGATATAATAACAAGAATGACTAATTGTGAAGTGAAACACAAAACGTCACATTGAAATGACTTTCCCACCATTCCCATATGCTTCTGTCAATATTCCCATTAAATACATAAAATGCTGTTTTACTGTAATAACATTGCTTTCTGGGAGTCATTTCAGATTAGGGCTACAACTTGAACATGATTTAGTATGTCGTAACTCAAAATTCTCACTGATGGCTTTAAGAGTGGGTGAGATCAGTTTTGAGTGGACATAATCTAATTTTTGCTCAGGAACTGCTCACTGAACCCACTTAGTGTAGCTGTTCTGGTGGGCCGTAAGTGAGGAGAGGATTTTTTTAGGTTCAGTGGGATATGGGCTGTTACGCAGCGCAGGTGTGATACGCTCATGGTGGTATTTAGTCAGTGTTGTCTCACCTCCAGGTATTCAGTAATCCAAACTAAAATGAAATGCTTCTTCAAAGTAAAATATGGCAGTGACAGATGCACAGGCTATTATATTTAGTTTCTTGTCTGAGAGGACCAGATTGAATGTACGTAGCTGATTGCACATAGCGGATGGGGATCAGGTACGGTGAAAGGGAGATTACTGGCTATTTTAAGAGTTAAACTTAAAAAGCAGGAAATTGAAAAATGATAAACAAGGTTTTTTTTAGGCGATGTCCAATTAAACTGTGGTACTCATTACCATGGGAAGCCACTGAAGCCAAGTACTTAGCAAGAGTGGAAGAGGGACTGGGCACTTTTATGGATATCAAGAATATCCAGAGTAATGATTAACTATATCAATTTTTGTAATGTAATTAGAATAATTTTTCATGCTTCAGGGCTTAAACCAATTTCTATATATGAGAGACCAGGATGAGACTTATGGTAGGAACAGATTAAAGACATCTGCATACTGCAGAGCTCCTGCCTTTTCTTCTGACACATCTGCTGCTATTCCAAGACAAGGTATTGGGCTAGGATGGACCTGGGTCCGCCTTGATCAACTGTGTCATTTTCTAGGTTCCCTTAGGGAATCTGGTGTGGAATATGTAGACTAATTTTTTAGGTAAAGCTGGGTGTGAGGAAAAGGAAGATGAAGTAGACAGCAGATCGGTTTTCTGTAATTTTGAGAGGACAAACATGTTGAACGTAACTCCAGATTTTCCCAAATGAAAAAAATAAAGAGAGGAAGCATTCAAAATCATGACATAGCTTCCTGCAAAAAAAAAGATTTATTAGAAAAGATTACTTATATTTGCATCCTTTCTGAATCTTGAGCACTTAAGACAAACTTGAGTCATGCTTGCAAACTCTTCTCTACAACCACTAGAGTCAGATCTTTTTAATAATAATAAATACAGCTAAGATTCTCAGAGAGGAGCTTGAAGTGGGCAAGAGGTAAATAAATGCTGAAGAGCTTACACTTTAACTGCGCACATTCAGGTTTAAAAGGGGGGATGGAGCTGATGTTACCAAGGAATAGCTGAGAAGGAAATCACTTACACTGTGCAGCAGATGAACTGACATAAAGAGTTAAGATGTGCGTGGGCATCACGTGATGGTAAATGGTCACTGCGTAGGCTGCAGCTCGACTGGCAGAGGTTGGAAGAGGAGTGGGTGTCTGACCCTGGGGCTGTGGGGCGGCAGCAGCCAAGCCACCAGCGTCTGTGAACCCCCTCCGCATGTGTGTGCCCCGTCCTGCATGTGAACTTTCCACTCAGGATGATGGTGGTGGACAAGTGCAGGTCTCTCAGGAAAGCATGGCTCTGCTTTCATCCAGTGATGAACAGCAATGACAAACAACAAGGCCTGGGTGACGGCACAAGCTGGATCATGATACCCAAATTACAATGAAATAATCTCTTACGATGTTTTCAGTCCATGGAAAAACTAAATTTTGGTCCCAAGCCCCAAAAATATAATTTCTAGTGGAGAACGCCAGCTGCTTTTATTGTTATTTATGCTTGTTACGTCCCGGCCCTACTGCAAAATCCTCTGACCTGCTACGTCTGTCCAGTACTGCTGCTGTTCTCCAAACCTCTCCTTTCACCAAGGAACATGCATATGCCTTCTCTGGTCATGGTGGTACCAGTTGGGAAACCTGGTTGTAGTAACTTCTGCCAAATACAAGTGGACACAGAGAACCAATGTACAAGGGAAAGAAAAAAAATCTGAAAAATATGGTAAGGACACGATTTAAAAAACACAGAGCTTTTAAGGTGTTAAAATGCCTTAATAACTATTGGAAGCTGTGTCACTAACCCCTAGCCAGCTCCATCTCAGTCAAGACCTGACCACCAAAGCCACCCACTTGTGTCTGCCAGACTAGTCGTGCTGCAACATTTCAGTATTGTGACATAAAAATTGGCTAGGCTGAAACAGATAAAAACCATCAGTTTTTACTGATGTTTTTTACTGTTACAACAGTAACAGTTGTGTTGCTCTGACTTCATGTGTTGGAAATTAAGCAATCACTGTACCTGTCTATTAGAGAGTTACACTTCAGAGTTGTAGCTGGACTAGGCAGGCTGAACCACTACACATCGGGTGCTGCTTGTCCAGTGTGTGATACGGGCCAAATGATGAAGAGCAGCTTTACTTGATCTGGTGTTTATGAAGAAGGAATTAAAGGTTGTCTCAAAAAAAATATCCTTGGTCTGGGGGGAACCAGGTGTCAGAGATGTATTTTGCATTACTCTTGAATTGGGAATGTGACAGGGCAGGGATTTGCTGGTCAGCAGGGAATGGCAACAGGTGTCATCTCCTTGGATATTATAGTTTTGGGATGAAGGGAACAAAACCAGGATGTTTCGGCATCCTTGAGATCTCGGCATGCCAAACAAAAATGGGTCTGGAGATCGTAAAATAGAACAAGATCAGCTGCATTACTTTGGTTTTGGGAGTATGGGGTTACATTCAAACTCCTCCTCCTCCTTACTGGCTCCATTGGTACCCACCTTAGTGGGGAGGAGGATCTCTTTTCTATGTCAAAATCCGGATTACTGTTTTTGATGCAGTAGGCTTGCTACAATGCTCCTGCACTTGGGCGGCAGGCTTTGGCGCGCTGGCTGTACTCGCCCGCCGGGCCCCGCTGTGGTCCCAGCTCGCCCCGCTGCCCGCGCCGGCACTGCCGGTCCCCGCTAGCTGGGGGCGCCCGCTGCCCGAGGCTCCGCTCCGCTTCCCCGCCGGGAGGAGGAGGAGGATGCTCCAGTGGGGCTGAGCGGGCGTCCCCCCACGGAGGCGCCTTTCGCGGCTGCTTCCGAGGCGCGGGCAGCCGCGCACCCCCGCGCCCGGCTCCGGCCCCCGGCGGCGACACCCAGCCGCTGCCGCTGCGCTCCAGATCCGGCCCCGGGGAGGGGGGCTGCCCCGGCTCTCCCCTTCCCCGGCGCCGTCGGGGTCCGTCCGGCCCCCGCACCACCTGTAGCGCCCCCCGCCCGGGGCAGGGCTGGTGGAGGGGCCGGGGCCGGGGCCGCCGCCCGGCTCCGTCTCCATCCCTATCCCCGGCCCGGGCTCAGGCGGCGCGGCCGCATCCTGCGCAGCGGCGGCGGCGGGCGGGGCGGCGGAGGGGGCGGGAGGCGGAGAGGACCGGCCACCATTTAAAGCGGTAGCGGCGCGGCGCGGCTCCCCAGTGCCGTGCTGCCGCGGAGCGCCGCGGTGGCAGCCGCGGCCAGGGCGGGCGGGAGCGGCCGACCCCCCCCCCCCCCGCCCATCCGGCCCCGCCGCCCCGGCCCCTCCGGGCTGCATGAAGGCGCAGGGGAGCCCGGGCGGGAGCGCGGGGCATCGCCCGGGGCATCGCCCGGGCGGCGGCGGCGGCAGCACCATGGTCCGCCTGGGCAGGCTCCTGCGGCTCCTGACTCTGATGAAGTTGCCGTGCTGCCTGCTGGAGTTCCTGCTCTCGGAGGCGGCCCAGGGTCAGGAGATGTACGCGCCCCACTCCATCCGGCTGGAGGGGGACATCACCCTGGGCGGCCTCTTCCCCGTCCACGCCAAGGGCCCCCCGGGCGTCCCCTGCGGGGACATCAAGAAGGAGAACGGCATCCACAGGCTGGAGGCGATGCTCTACGCCCTGGACCAGATCAACAGCGACCCGGACCTGCTGCCCAATGTCACGCTGGGCGCACGCATCCTGGACACCTGCTCTCGAGACACCTACGCGCTGGAGCAGTCCCTCACCTTCGTCCAGGCTCTCATCCAGAAGGACACCTCCGACGTGAGGTGCACCAACGGGGAGCCGCCCGTGTTCGTCAAGCCGGAAAAAGTAGTTGGAGTGATCGGGGCGTCGGGAAGTTCGGTGTCCATTATGGTGGCCAACATCCTCCGGCTCTTCCAGGTAGGGCTGCGCGGCGCCGGGCCGGGCGGGTCGCGGAGCTCCTTCCCGGCCGGGCCGGGCCGTGCCGCGGGGCTCTGCCCGCCGGGGACGGGCGGTGGAGCCGCCCGCGGCTGCCCGCCGCTTTGAACTCCGTCCGTGCCCCTTCAGGTGCTTCATTTGCCTCCCCTCCGGAGCATCTTGTTTCCCTCCCAGCCACCCTCTCTGTTTCAGCATCCTCCGCCGTCTCCCTTCTCCACGGTGCATGGCACTTTCTGGATTAATCGCCCCATTTGCAAGAAGCAATCCGTGAAGGGAAAGGAGGAAGGAAAAAAAAAAAAAGGCGGTGTTTGAGATGGGTTTGCATTAGAGAGAAATATGGCTCGGCAGAGATGCGGGCGCAAGGCAGCGGGGGGCACGGCCGGGACGGGCTTCGCGCATGAAATTTCCGCGCCGTGCGAGGGCAGGGTGCGGGCAGCGCCGCAGCCGCCCGCGTCCCGGGGTCGGGGGGGGTTTCCCCGGCGGCACTTGGCGGAGACGGGGCTGCGCTGGACAACTCCATGCACCCAGCCGCTTGCCGGGGCCGGCTCGGGCCGGGCTCCCTCTGCCCTCCCGGAGGGTACGGAGCCAGCCCAGACCCTCGGTTGGGCGGAGGCGGCGGAGGGGATGGGCAGCGCGGCCGTCCCGGGGGCTGGGGGTGGCTGGCCGGGCTCCGGCTGCAGCCCGGGAGCGCCGCTCCGCTCCCGCAAGCGCCGAGGGCTGAGCAGAGCCGGAGGATTAAAGAACCGTGCGTGTGTGTGCGTGTGCGGGGGAGATGCGCTGCAGCACCTGCCCGTTCCGTTGCCCCCCCGCCCCAGGGCTCGCTGCGATCGTGCCCCTCTCGGCGCCGGCGCTCAGCCCCCCTGACTGTCGGGGCACGGAGACCTGTCGTGCCCCGCGGCTGCATCCTCCTGCCCTTCGCCGGCGCCCCAGGTCCGGGAGAGCGCATCTGTCCGGGGCTGAGCCGAGGTTTGGTTCCCCGGCAGCGGGGGTCGGGGGCCGCCGGCGGGGACGGCCCGGGGGTGAGGGGTTCCCCCCGGGGCGCTGGGTGAAGCCTCCGGGGCCCGGCAGCGAGCACCGGGTGCTCCTCGGCAGCGATCGCGGGTGCAGCGACAGCGACAGAACCGCCACCAGATGCATCGTGAGCAGCGGAGTTTCTCGCTTCCTATCCTACGCCTTCGCATGCGGAAGGTGGTGGTGGGGTTTATTTTTATTTTTGTGCAGCGGGCGGAGAGATCCCCCGCTTTTCCCAGCTGGAAACTTGTGAGGTTTTCACGGCAAATCCACTCTGTGCTGTCAGCAGTCGTCGTTACTCCTTATTCCCATCTGGCTGTTGGGGCCAGATACGGCCGTCACATGCAAGACAAATGGAGCGATGTGCCTTCTCCCATCACTGCCCTTTGCACTGCCCAGCCGGACTCGGTCCTGTCCATTTTCCTGAAAGAACATTAAGGATCTGGTTTTGTTTTTCTTCCTCGCCTCCCCCTCTTGGCAAATTAAAATGCGACTTGTACTGCTTCTGGATTCAGCGGTGTACTGAATCTCTAACAATTTCTGTGGCTTTAACATGAGGGTCTTTGTACTGAAATGCTGCCTCCGAGAAGGCAGCCCCACTTGTGTGTGCGAGCAAGCTTGGCATCGCTAGGTACACTATACTTATTTCTGTTCGAGACTTCTTGCATTACAAACACCCCTTCCTGGGCTGCAAAACAGATGATCTCATGTTCTGCTTGAGCTGGAGCTGAGAAGCTTGGAGGGATGCGAGTGGTGCTGAAGTTCTGCTGAAGTACTGGTTCAGCAGACGCTGCTGATCTGCTGTAGACTTCCACCAGCCAGTAAACTGAAATTACCCAGCTGTTTTCTACTGAATCTCATTCAAGAGCAAATCCTGGGCACTCTGTACTGAGATCTCGCTCAGAAGGAAATCCTGGGCACTGGGAGCCTTTTGTATAATGCCACAATACCTGCAAAATCTTTGGTGATAGGTTACGTAATGGAGTTTGCAGAAAATAAGACATTTGGGCAGTTACTGCATGTAGAGATATTTATATAAATCTAAATATTTTAATGAATTGTGACTAAGCATCTGTTCAAAATTGCTTTTTAACCAAATCATTCAGAAAGCGGGAACTGGTACATACTGAGAGAGATTTTACTGAATATGTGTTTTACGGCTCGGTTCTGCCTTCTTTAAGCAGATTTTTCATGCAATAAAACTGTTCCCTATTTTCCTCTCCTCCTTCAAAACACAGTTCAGAACATGTCCCAGCAAGAGAGAAGTAAGAAATAACGAACTATTTTCAGAGAAAGGAGGAGAACTGGACTTGTTAAGCAACTAAGTACTGTCACGTGGCGGTGGGTGAGAAGCTATAAGTTATCGGGAAGAAAAAAAACAACCAACTACCCAACCGTGAAAAACTTGTTAACCTAAATACTTTCTCAAATGCATGAGCTGTTGCAGCCAGCTTGCTCCTCGTGGGTCACTGTAGGTTTTACTGACTGTGGCAGTGGTGAAGGGTGGGTGAATGGCTCTTGAACACTTATGTTCTTGCCCAAACTGGCTTTTCACTAACCTCGTAGATGAAAACTGTTTTCATCTGTGGAGGCCTCTACAAAGAAATCTTACTCACTAGTGTTTACATTTCTCTGACAATAACTTGGAAGGGAAGTATTTGTACTCTACCTTAATGTAGGGAGGAAATACATGTATAACCCATACAAAGCACAATGAGGTTTCCTCAGCCAGCTACTGATGCTTAAGGGGCTTTCTCTCCAGGATGGGTAAGTTTAGGCTATTCATCTTCCTCTCTGCAGGTGAAGTTAGGATCTCTCTCCATGCAGCTCACCTGTCTGTTCCCAATCTAGCACAGAGGTTTGGGAGCATCTTCAGCTAATCCCAACAGGTGGATAAGCAGGGGGAAGCAGTACTGAGGTCCTCTGGTTTGAATTCATCCATGTAATTACTGTTTGAAGTTTTGTAGAAGCATTCCTTTTGTAAAAGATGATGTGAAGGATCTGCATTAGACTTGGGCTTTTTCCTGTGTGATGAAAGCAAAAGTCCCTCCCCCTGCCTCTGTATCTCTCTCCCCACTTATCCCTGAATTGCACCTTCAATAAAAGATGATGGGAATACTTGGGGCGAGGGGATTTTCCCTGGAGCTGTGGGGATGGCACCGAGTCCCAGCTGTGCACAGCTGCTGCTGGAGCGAGGAGAAGCCATAACCCCGACTCTGCCTGCCTTTGACTGACGTGCTCATGCTGATGGAGCGAAGCTGTCAGGGCTGCTGAGACGCAGGCGTAGTCAGAGTGGGTCATTGCTCTCTCTGAGTCACAGAGGACGTGTCGATGCATTGGAAGTGGGCACAGGAATTGCCAATGAGGGCACTGTGTCTCCTAAGGCCAAGTATGTGAGGATTTCTCTTTGAAAATTACAACTAATGAGCGATGCAACTGCCCTGCACAAGCACAGGGTTTAGCGGAAGGGGGAGGCTTTACACCCAGGTTCAATATCTGTCATTGCCATGAACTTTGTGTGGGACCTTCTGTGAGTTATTTCAGTTAAAATGTTGAAGAGCATCCCAGCTGCGCATCAAGGTCCCATCTTCAGGAGCAAGTTAGACCCCACACCTGAGACGTACTGAAGCACAGTTGGATGTTTGACTCACTTTTGAAGAAAACGCAGACGAGGTCTCTCCAGTTTGGCAATGGCTCACCTCGGAAGGGGTCAAGCTGCGGGTGCCTTCAGCTGGATGCTTTATTTTTGCATTTAACTTCATCCTCTTCAGAAGCAGAGATGCGAGTGCCCTGGCAGGAGTTAATGTGAGACAGCCCTTTCTATGTCCTTCTGTAGAGAAGACCTCGTCTTCTCCTCGGGGTTGTGCCCCATCCCTGTCCTGGACAGGGAGGGACTGTTAAACTGTGAACTTCAGGAGCAGGGCTGAGTGGGGCAGGTGTGCTGCCCAGCAGCAAGGGCCTGCGTCTTTGCTGCGGGTCCTCAGATTAATGAAACAGAAGGGATAATATAATGTGTGGTGGACCGTGGAGATATAAATGCATAAATATTCAAGTATGTCAAATACAGTGACTTTTTCAAAACACAATTCTATTAGAGCATGCCAATAAATAGTATGCCGATTGTAAATTAAATATCTGTTCTAAAAATAAAACAGAAACAATTTGGAAAGCTGTTTCCAAAAGCATCAGGGAGTTCAGGGCAATATGTTCTTAGACTGCTAGTTTTGCATTGTAAAAAATATCGTTATTTCATAGTGTCATAGCTTTCCTTACAAATTTAACTCCATTAAATTCAATAACTATGCTGAAAAAAATTGCCAAATGTTTCATCTGGTTCATATTTTCTGGGAGTAGAACCATGCAATATGGGGAATATCAGCACATTGATTTCTTTTTTTATACTGGAAAACTAATTTTTGGACTCCCTTAGAACTACAGACTTCTCATTACAAGCTTTACTAATGAACTAATTACTGCTTCAGGTTTCTGTCCTCAGTGGATGTAATTTTAAATAGTCAATCAACAATCGTTCTTTCTTGTCTAAATACCTTTTTTCCTTTATCAGTGATGGTTCTTGTGGCCCATAGGGGTGCGTTACCAAGCCCCTTCAGGGAACTGTTTAGAAACCAGCATGGGATGAAGGAGTACAATGAGATGGGGAGTGTAAATTGAAATGCCCCTTATAGCCCTTGGGAGCTTGCGGCTATATTTCCTTCTGTGGGCACCTTCGTACTAAATGAGAAAGATGAAAGTTGCAATCCTGCCTTCTGCTCTAGACACAATGAAGCCAGTAGAAATGTGATTATTTGGAAAGGAATACAGCTTAAAAGTGCAGCTCTGAGTTGGATGCTCCTTTTTTCTTAGAAAAGGGTTTGCATTTTCCAAGTCTCTCCGAGTGAGGATATCCTCTTTGCCAAAGTGGTGGTAGCCGCCTGCATCACCAAGCTGTGGCTGGCTGAGCTGCAACGTTCGAGGTGCTGTGACTGATATCGATGGAGATTGTGGTTCTGTCTCAGCTTCTGGCTTGAGGGTATTAAATTTGGCTCTCGGCAGTCATCAGTGCTTCTTCCTGCTGGATTTGCAGCATGGTCACGGGGAAGAAGGATGAGGGCTGTATGAGAATCGCTTTACAGAATGTGTGATCCCATGATTTCAAGAGAAGCTTCTTAAGTGTTTGTTTTTTAATCAATTTTGTGCTGCTCATCTGATCAGTTCCTATAAACTCCTTCACTCTACAGCAAAAGTATTTGAAAACTGATTGTTCCTCCCTCTCTCCCCCTTTCTTTGTTTCCTGCAGTAATATGGGATATAGGCCCAAAGGTTTCCATTTGTATAGGTTCTGGGTGCAAAGCCAAAGGTTCATGCTGACACCCCTCCTGCTGAATTTGACTTAATGAGATGGTAGTAAATGGCCAATTTAATTTACTGCAATGTACCTGCCATGGGAGGACTCTTGGTTTATCACTGGTGTTTGGGAAGAAAACTAACGTACTTTAGCACTATTTTTCTCTAGATGCTAATATATTTTGAACTCATTACCAATTTATTACATTTTCCTATTCTAACATTTAATAAGTCAATACTGGTTTTAGGAAGTGGATTAATGATTCATTTTTTTAAAAGATATTTCAGGAAAACTATGCATTTTTCAGTTAGACTCCCATAGAAAATTTAACAAAAAGCTAAAAATAGGAAACAGTAAACTTCAGTTCTTTGCCTCTTTTCAAAAGATGGCTTTTGTGTTTCTGAGCAAGCTTTCATTTTCATTAGCCTCTAAATATTTGTCCTTGTTGTTACTGATGCACCTAATACATGTCAACAAGCTGAGCCATGCCGTTCTACTGTATTGTTGTTGAAATATTAGGCTATAGTTAATAAATGTGGAATCTTACTTCCTCTGCATGAATCAAAAGTAAAGGAAAATCCTTGCTTCAAGAATTCACATGTTTCCATGTGGAGTTGCTAATGGGAGGTTGGAGGTGCTATGAATATATTTTTCTGGAACATGGTGTTTTGGAGGTAAAATTCATTTTCTTGACAAGGCAAAATTCAATATTAGCAATAATCTCAGCTCTTAATCTATTTTTGAGCATCTCCCTGTAGACATTAGGTAGAAGGGACTGCAAAGGGTCATGTGGAAGAAGACTGGCTCTGCCAGGAGAGCGATGCTTGCCCATGGAGAGAGACAGAGAGGGATGATGGTGCTTATATGAGCAAAGGATTAGCAGATAATTGGGGATGGTGTGGGGGGCAGCACAGCGGGATGCTAGAACGTGTCAGCTTGTACGGTGAAAGCATATATTCAGCAAGTACATTTGTGCAATTCCCAATTTACTCTTTGAAATGAAATAAGGTCACCTCTTTGGAATGACAAATGGAGGGATCATTTTAAGGCATTAATTTTTATGAAAGAAATATTGATCTTGTTTTGAATCTCATAACACTAATACTGTAAAACTACATGTACTATATTACGTATTTTATTCTATTAAATGAGTTTTGCTTGGAGGCATTAAAACCATCCAACACAATACTCCACATCGTAATATCAGATGTTGTTATTTCTATTTATAGTGATATTCAGATTAATCTCAATGAGTGACAATGCTGACTGTCCCAGACATAGGGCTGTGATGAATTTTATCATAATATTGGAAGATACGAAGCATGTAATTAAGGCTGTTTGGAGAGCATGGAATCCAATATAGTCAGGTCATTAGTGTGGTGGAGTGGGTATCCAGGCAGAGAGAAATCTGAAGAAAACAAGTATTTCTAAAGCCTTCCTTGTTACAGATGATTCACAAGGTCCTATAAAGCTCTTCTGCTGAAGGCAGGAGAGGTACTCTGAATCATCACCAATTTAGCTGAGAATAAGCATAGTCCAATTATGGACCACTAAAATATGGTAGCCCTGCCCTGCCTCAGGCCACTGGTCACTTGTGCACAGTCATCACGCATTTTACCTTGCTGGAGAAACTCTCATACCTGCAGAGCTAGCATAGATCTTCCATGCAATTGTACTACATCAGGAAGAGAGACTTCAAATGACAGAAATTAATATGTAGGAATGGTCTAAAAGCTCTTTAATTTCTGTGCCCCATGTCATAGGGCCATCGTGCTACACCTGCACAGACAGCATAGCAGAGGTTGCCGTGGCACTTTTTTTTTTTTTTTTTTTTTTTTTTTTTTTTTTTTTGCAGCTTGGGGGCTGCTGAGCATGATGGAACTGGTACTGAGGGGCCGCCTCTGGGCTCCCATGTGCTGTATTTTGTAACAAAGCCCTTGCCGGCACTGTGTACACACAGACCCGGTGGCAGGGTGCAGGATGGTGCACCCCAAGCACGCCTACAGCGGGGTGGCTATCGAGACCTTCACATCGAGGTCTCACTCCTTCTCCAGGGGGCAAGTGCCTCCATTTGACAAAATTTAACAAGTGGTGGTGTTACATTTCCAGAGAAACCGTAACTCCAGCAGTATTGCCCAACTTCCCTCTAATTTAGTCTATATTGTGATAAGTGTTGCTTTTGCTGTGTCATTTGCGATGTTTGGGAGAGGTGTTAGCATGCTGTATGTATGCGAGTGTGTTGCAAAGTATATATCCTCTTGTTCCTTGGCTGACGGTGTAATGCAAGCCAATGCCTCACTTCCAAGTACTTTTAAATGAACTTGGCAAGCATGCCCAAACCCCTGTGAAGTGCTCCTAATTAGAGATTGCCTTTCTCCTTGCGTTGAGATCATGTGAAGCACTCAGACTACCTTGACTCTGACTTAAATGGGAAGAGAAGGCAGACTTGGGAAACCTTCCCTTCCTAATGCCATGATGCCGATATCTGTGCCCGGTGTGGCACAGATAAAATCTTTTCACATGTAGGGCACATCAAATAGCTCTATTTTTGTTAAAAGGATAGCCTGACCTGTGGGGAGACAGGAGAAGTCTTGGGCTGCAAGATTTCATTGTGATGATGGTTCTGCTTCATGTCTATGAATATGTTTCTGTATGTAGGTGTTTTTTATATATATATAAAAATATATATATACTTGCATACATATAAAAATTTTTTTTTTGTAGATATTTATGCTGTAAACATAAGTGACCTGTCTTTTAACATCTTGCTCAGGGATAAGGCTGGGAAGGGGAGAGCAGGCACCAGTGCTGGGCCATGGTGGGCAAGGACAGGATGGAGCATGCCTCCGCTTTTCTTGCCTGCTGCTGCTGTCAGTGTGCTGACAGCCATGTCACCTGCTTGTTTGGCTTTTCGATTCTGTCTGTCTCGCATTATTGTGATGTTAGGACTCAAAAGAATCAATGATGTCTGATTAATAGAGAAAAGACGTGTTTAAGTAATACAGAGCCACCTCAACGGCATTCAGCAATACAGTCAATGGGTTGTGTTCAGGCTTGGCTGTTCCTACCTGGGAAGCAAGTGAAGGGAGGACAGGCAGAAACCGTGATGGAAAACAGCGGGAAGAGTGTGGAGAGGTCAGTGTGCAGCTCGTGCAGGGTGAGAGGGTGCTGGAAGGAGGATGCTCTGCGGGACCAGCTCTCCCTCTCCTCCCATCGGCAGGAGCCTCAGGTCTTCCCCCGACAGCAGCTGGGGCGGCTTTCTGGACCCTGGCATGGGCAGAGGGGATGCACAACAGGGCCGTGGTGGCTCTTGCCTTTGTGGCAGGCTACTGGCCATGTGCCTGCCACCTTGGTCTCTGCCTAGAGGCTGCTCTGATGGATCAAAGGGAGAATCAAGGTTGGGGTGGAGAAGCTGAGAGTGGTCACTGTGCAGCACATTGCCCTGGTAGGGGAAGCAGCCAAGGTCAAGTCTGGTATCTGCACAGCCCTGTTCAGTGCCAGGTGGTGACACAGGAGTCCCAGGGAGGACACAGCCCGGTCGGCATGTCACATGGCAGGTAACTGGCATGGGGCTGCTCGCCCTAGCCGAAGGGCAGTGCCTTCCTGGAGTTGCTTTACTGCTTCCAGTTCAAAAGCCAGATAATCTGGACCTGGCTTTGGTGTGGTCCCTGTGCTCCCCTGCCTGCTGTAGATATGCCCTGAAAATTTGCTCTTACAGTTTTACAGCTGTTTCGGGCTTTTCACTTGCAGGTATAACAACTGCTGACAAAGCCAAAACCTTAAGCTGTAGTTGTCCTGAAAAATGACTCTGATCCAGGTTCTCCTCAGGTGGGTTGATACAAACTCGTATCTCCACTTACTTCCTTAGAGATTTCACATTTCTGTGGCCGATAGCAGGATGTAGCAAACAGCCCAGCGCTGCTTGGGGTGCCTGCAGCTGGTGGGGTTCAGTGATACGAGCCCCGTGGAACGAGTGAGCATTGCCACTGTCAATGCTGCAGCCTTGATGGGAGCTGAAGCGCGAGCCAAGCTCTGTGCTGTCTTTAAACACTCCTTATCACTGGAAATGTAAAAAAGTTGATCGTCACATGGTTATACATGCTTTCCAGGGCTAGCTGGAAAAGTCATCTTCTTTGTTCATAAACCAAATATAGTTACAGAAATGGTGGTGTAAAAGTGAATATAGATCCCTGCATGTGATTTTTATAGCAGCCATCTATTACTAGTCTACATGAAGGCCCTAATCCTAACTTTTCTTAGAAGAGTGCCCATACATAAATAGGACTATAAATCAAAGATTGTGGAGGACAGAAACACACACTTAGCACAATTTTCCAGCGTTTTCTTTGGATGCTCCAGCACTGGCTGATGTTGGTGGGAAGGCAGCAAGCTGGACAAGGATCTGGCTGATTCGCTTGGACAGTTTCAGGCATCCCTTTGTCCGGGTACCGTCCCCTTGACCTCCTGCTCTGGCCCCTCATGTGCTCCCCTCCTGATTTCTGGGGGCAGAGGTTATCGGCGTGGTTCCTGCTGCCTTCAGCAGTGGTTCTCCGTACTCATGGTGAATCACTGATCTGAGATAGGACCCATATAGCCAGGCTGGTCCTAGCAGATGCTTCCCTAAGTTCTTTTATAAACTTTTCTGAAGAATATTCTACAACCTCTGTGAAAGACTATTTTTTTCCCTCTTAATAGTCAGCTTTTATCCTCTTTGCTGGAAATTTTCCGGGTTTTGTTTTGACTGTACTTTCACAGCAGGCTATGAGGCTTAAGTGCAACACAAGATGCAATAGATATCTTCCTAAAGCAAGACTTTTGCTCTCCCTTCTATGCTGGAAGTTAGGTACAAAAAGTAGAGATTTTAAATGCTTTAGTGGGAGAGATTTATCCGCGAGATTAACATACACTCAGCTGGGATTTGTGAAACTCCATCTCTCTCTGATTCAGGCTCGAGATGTTAGCTGAAATTTCCAGTGGTCTGGATGGGTACTAGTGGTTATTTTAAATTCTGTCTTTTCCCAATGGTGCGTTTCCAGTCTAGACTACCTGTGTTAAACAACCAAACAAAAGTCCCACAGGAAGGTGCTTCCACAATAGCCCGTGTTTAAAGAACTGAAAATTTTCCAAATGAAGAAAATAATGAAATCCCAATTCTCTCTATTCAGTGTCTTTGATGGAGAGGACAGAGGGTTCAGGATCTCAGGAGACCTTTGTGCCTACATTCTCTTAGATGGAAATGCTATGATTTGGTGGCTTGCAAGTTTGTTTTCTCTGCTGCCATTTTAGAATTTGCGTAGAGTAAAGCATTCTGCAAGCTTATATGCAGAAGATTTTCTAATAAATTTATTATTTCATAAATATTTTAATAACAGTAATTATGCATTCATCAGAATGGAGATTTGTTTCAATGTCATTAAATTCAGCCTCATAATTTTATGCATGGTATTTTTGAGCACAGCACAAACTGAGTGCAGTTGCTTTGTAAACCTATTGCAGCACTTGGCGACACAAGAGGAATTTACATCTTTGCAGGATTGTCGTCGCCAGCTATTGGCATGTTCAATATACCAAAAAGAGCGGGACAGCAGAAAATTTTCTTCTATGAGAATGGAGGATTTGGGCCTTAAGAAGTGCAGCAGGCTTCCGTTTCCAGCAACAAGAACCGATGAGCTCCTTAATACAAGATCACAGATAAAATGCAAATTGTGAGATGCAGAGGTGCCAGTTGCACCACAGCTGATGTGATCATGCCAAAACTGCACACACATTGGGGCGGGCACTCCGGGAGCGCTGTTTGCGCACACCACGACTGCCACCACTGCTTGTTTACTGGGCTATCAAAATGCTGCTAAGATTGACACAAATTTACTTTTGAAATAAATTTATAAATTATTTTTGTGATAAATCTGTACTTTTTTTTAACACAAATTTATTTTTAGACATCTTGAGATAAACACAGATAAGTTAGTATTAGAAGTTCTTTTGCCAAAGAAAGCTTGACTAGACCGACTGCCAGTCTGATAGCAAATTCCCTTTTCACTGTGAATATAGCCCTTTATCCTGGGAGAGCCATGCATTTGCTAGTTTCTAAGTACCTCTGCTTGATAAACACAACTTAGTAAGCTTAATCAACATTTCTGTTTTCAGTTGTGCTATCAGAGACTGCTAATGTTTAGTCCCAGTAATACAAGACCTCACGTAACTTACTTTAAACACTGAGGATAGGTGTAAGCGTATACTCTCTAATTTAAAAGTGAAACAAAGATCATCTTTTTTCTAGGATGAGCTCAACTGGCTGTAGATGTTTGATAGATCTCTCATGCTCATCTTGAGTTGTGACAGTGTATCCCGTGTATCCCATATATTTCAGTACTTAATTTCCATGTCAAAAAAAAGGTAAATCAAAGGCAACTTGATCGAATCCCACATACCAGCCTGTATCCTGTGTATCTCAAGGACAACACAGAGTTTAGTATTCACTGTGTTACAGTCTCCATTGATTCCCAGCCTTCAGCATTTGAATTTTCTTTGACACTCAGGTCCACAACCACCTCTCTTGTGCTGTAACATGTATTCTGGCTGTGTCCAACACTTGGTGCTGCTCTCTCCATAAAACTTCAAAGTTCAGAACTTGCATCTTGGCTGGTGCAGCCAGAACAATGTGTGTTGCCTCCTCACCTTCCTGTCCTTCCTATTGTGTATAAAATGGAATTGAAAGGCCTCTCAGGAGTATTATTAATGTTACCTTCCTTATCGTGTCTTTTCCACTTGCTGTTTCTCTTGCATTTTTTTATCCCTGCCCGCAGGGATAACCCTTCTCACCCTGCCTGCCCTCACATGAGGATGCATTGGGACCATGGCTTCCCAGAGGACCACCCACCTCTTCCTGGTTAATGAAGGCTGATGGCACAGCTGGGTTTATACAATTTAAAAAAATGATTCTGTGTGGTTGGGGTCAAGTTCCCTGCTGATGGGTGTAGGTGGAGCTCTGACAGCTTACACCAGCTGAGACTGTGGCTTTCTCTTCTATATATTTATTCCCTTTGGAAACGGGTACATTCCCTAGTTCTGTGATCTTTGGGGCATCAGGTATGCTGAGATGCCCTTAGTGTGTGGTCATTTCTCATGGCAATGCATAAAAAAAATATGAATATGAAACAATAAAGATACAGGTTAATCTAATGGATGGCTGAAAGCTAATAAATTCCCCTGTTGTCTTGAATTTAATGACAGCTCATAACAGCCTAGACAGCATCACCACCAGTTTTAATTGTGCTAGTGCCTTGCTGCTATAGAGACAAGACTAAATGCCCAGAGTTGTTTCCCATGCTGATCCCATCAAGATGGAGTCCTAATAGGTAGGATCAAGGCCAAATCCCATTTAATAAAAAAATGGCAGGAATAAATCAAAAGTTAAAGGGAAACTGTCAACTCAGATTTGGCTGGAAGTTGTTATTTTTATAGAAATAAAATCCAGCACTAATAGAGATGTTTTAGTGATTTTTAAAGAAGGTAATTCTGCGGCAGTACTTGAATGCACAGAAATGATATTGACAATAAAAATTAATTAAATGACTTCTTGTGGTTTTGTAGTTTTTCTGACAGCAGTACACAAAATCTCAGAGTATTAGTGATTTAAAGGAAATTATCTTTTTAAAGTGCGTATACCATTGCTACAGTGAAAGACTCTCAAAATTAGGAAAGGCTATTTTGATGTCTTGATTCCCCAGCAGGTCTGTGGCAACTGGGAGCTCCCTGCCTGTTCCAATGCTTGAAAACATTTCTTGTAGTAGAATGTTAGTGTCTTAGGTAAAGTGATTTGTGTAGTGTATGGGATTCTGGAAGTTGATACAAAACAATTAATTTTCCATCCGCCTGCAGCAACCGTGATGGCATCAGCCCTTAGGGAGTTACAGTTTGTTTTCACTTTATTAGCTAAACTGGATATATGGAAATGGAGAAATGACTCCTTGACTTCTTCAGGCTTTATGGAGGATGTCCAGGACAGCTGCAGAAGTAAGTCTATAACACATTGAGAGCTATAACACATCTCAGTGTGGAACTGGGTGGATGGTGTGCAGGGCTACAGGGCAGAGGTGCTCAAGTCCACTGAAAGGCAGCTTTCCATCTTTAGGAATTTTTTTTGTGATATGGTAAACTGTGAAGGGCATTAAATCCATGAAGAAATGAAAGAAATCACAAATATAGCTTTTCCCACCTGTGATAAATGTATTTTGGTAGAGAATCAAATTGTTATTAAAAAAGCCCCCAAACCCTGTGCTTATTTTCTCAGGAAGAATCTTCTTACATTTCAGAAGAAAATAAATACCTCTAAGCACAAAAGCACTGAGGAGTGAGGCTTATAACTCTTCTATAAAATGTCCTGCTCGAGACAAGCAGAGCTTTTGCTGCTCTCTCTAAGGAATCCATCTGTTTGTTAGTGAAATAATAATTGTTTATTCAAATGTGCATTGTATGGCTACATTTATGATGAATGCACGTATGTGAAATAAAGCTCATGTTTGTTTCTGAGCATGCATCTATGCTGTGCTGTAATCCTGTACTTAATATTTAAATATGTAACAACTCTTTCCTGATTATCATAACCCAGCAGTTGATCCTGGCTCAAAACTCTTATCAACCCCAGTGAAAATGCCACATGCAGAATTAGAGCAGGGCTGTCAGCCATCACGCTGCAGCCTGGCTTTGGAGCAGATTTGGGACTCCTCTTATGGATAACAGGGCACATTTGCATGTTAGCTAGCAAGTAAATGCTGCAGCAGCAAGGTAGCTGAGGTGTATCATTCATGCTCTAAACTATGAAAAAAGTTGTAACAGTTGATCAAAAATATGAATTGTTCCATGGGGCAAACTAGCTGATTTGTGGTACCTCTATGTGGCAAATTATTATATACGTTTCTATGCAATGGTTTATTTATATATATTGCTTTGTTTTTCCTTTTGTTACTTTTTCAAATTGAATTTTTTAGCAATAAATGTGTGTGCTTCTCCCTCTTCCCTCCCTCTGCCGTTCCTTACTCCGCTCCTAAGCAGTCTGGAAAATTGGTCTGACAGTTGATCCTAATCTCCGGGGTGAATTTTAGGTAAGATGGTGTTGGGTTCATGAAATGAAGTTTTTTTTCTTGTGCCATTATAAAGGCACCATGAGCTAGCAAACCTGGCAAACTGTTCTTTTTGGCTTTCCTGCTGTTTTTGTAGAGCATGTTAAATGTTATCACTTAAATTATAATAAATATGGTACACATTAAAAATAACAAAAATAATGAGATATAGTTTAAACACCCAGATAGGAGAAAACACCATCTTTCTCAATTGAACGGTGTTTGTACTGTTCATGAATCTTTTTGTCATATTTGTTGACTGAGATTTTTTTTTAATATGTGCTCCATGAAGACAAATTAAAAATGCCATTTATTTAATGAAATAAAATTGCACCGAGGTTTCTGCTGCTTTATCTCTCAGTTTTGTGCTTTGCATTATATCTGGTATCCTGAAAGTTTCTCAGTGGTACAGTGGTTTGCTAAGAGGCAAGATGGTGTCTGGGCTATAGTGCTGGTTTATTGCAGCATTACCTGGGGAGGCTGGAAATGCAACCTGGGGTTTGGAGAGGTTGGGGATTGTCAAATCCAGTAAGTGCAAATAAAGTAAATTTCCAGTTCCTCCCATTTTCATTTTATCCCAGCCTATGTGCAAAAACCAAGTCATTATATTGATTGTTCCTATAAAACTTAATAAGACATTTCTTTTTTAACTGGTGATGGTCTTTTGGAGAGTGTTTTGATGGTGAAAATTAAAGTTACAATGAATTACTCAGACCCTTCTTACTGCACCTATGCTCTTTGAGTGATAATTCTCCCACAGTCTATGTTTGCAGGGTCAATTCCTTAGTTTGCTTTGGGATGGCTAAAGCCATGTTGACTTTGGTTGACCAGTGGGCAATGTAGGGATGCTTTGACCCTCCTGTATTGGGAACGGTTTCTCATGGTCCATGGTGTTCCCCTGGTGACACTGGGACTGTAGATGTTATGGGACCTAGTGACTCCATTGAAAACCTACAGCATGTCTTATAGGGAGCCTTTAAGGAAAGCGTCTGTGCTTAGTGAATTACCTGGGATACTGATCTTAGGGAAGGGGCATATTCAGGCTAAATGACAGCCTGTCACTGCACAGAAGAAAATACTCTTACAAGCTACAGCAATTTTAAAAATAGAAACCGGGGAGAAAATGGACTTGAAGGTACATAGCACTTAGATGGGAATTGGTCCTAATGGGCCTTGAGCTGTGCTAGGGATGGAGGGCTGTGAGCTCAGCCAGGGCAGCTAGCTGCAGGTGGGAGTAAAGTTACTGCTCTCATATGTCTCCCCTTATCAAATTTATTTTTATTCCTAATTTGAACAAAGAACTCCCTCAGACTTGGAACTTTTCCTTGTTTGGCTGCTGTGAGGGTCTGCTGATGGCTGGGCCAGGTGTGATGAGGAAATCAACTGCCAAAACACAGCTGCTCTGTAGGACTTGCTTTACTTTCTAAAAACTTGCATCATATGAAATCTGTTGAGCCTAGATTAGATAATATCTGATTTCAAAAAGTAATACGTGACCTGGCTCCCGAGTCTAGCAAATGAGTACTTGGTGTAAGCCTAGGAAAGATGGAGATGTGATTTTTATCTACTCCTGCACGCTCCTTGCTCTCAGTCCTGCGAGGTTTCCAAATGAGCCCCCCAGCAGCCCCAGGGACCCTGTTCGTACCCAGGGACTGGCCAGGTAACTCTCCCATCACCTGGGAATCCCCCATGGGTGCTCAGACCAGTCTCACCGCTGCTTTCTTTGCTAGAGAATCAAATTGTTGTTAAAAATCCTTCACCGTGAGGACTATCCTCATGGGAGGAAAGCTGTCCAGCAAGGTTTTGACCTCAACTGGGACTTCTAACTGCCAGTGTGATACTAAAAATATACAAATTATTGTAATGACAGTACGTAAAGAGCTGGTTTTTTTGGCTGGAGTGAATTTGTCAGCAGAATTGCAGAGATTGCCCTTACCTTAGGATTTTGCTCATTGTCTTTCAGAGATGAACACAAAATCTACTTGTAAATAACCAACTCAACATTTTCTTTCACAGCCTTGAAAAGAGAGAGACCCTGCCAGTAGCCTAACAGACTAATAAAGTGAAGTGTCTTCTCATGCAAAAGAATATCCTGTCCACTTTTAACATGGATTAATCTGTGACTGCCAGGATTGCTGACTTTTCAACATACCGTTTCTTGGCTTGAGAATCCCAGTTGATCAGAAGAATGATGCAAGTTATTTTGGCAATTAAGTATTGTTACCTTTATTGGTTTTAGTCAGATGACTGTGCTGGTATTGTCAACAGCTTTGACGTAATGGTAGATGGAAAGAGTTGTGGTGAAATCTGGTTTCTGCATTGGCTAATGTTTGTGCCTAAAGTAGCTTTAGGCATGAACCAAAGGTGGTATGGATGAGCACAGAGTTGTGAGTCTTAACCCCAGCCTGCAAGAGGATTAGTGCCTTTTTCTTGGCAGTACAAAGGGAATCAACGGTATCTTTAACTTCTGTGTAAGAAACCTTATCCCTGAAGTGTCAGAAGTAAAACCTTGCTTTTGCAGCTTCAGAAACGCAGGTGGTTGTTACTGGAGCTCTGTTAGGACCAGCTCACTGATGTCAGTTTGAACTGCTGAGCGCTAAGCACTGTGAAAATCCAGCCCACTAGGATGAGTCCTGAGAGGAGGCAAATGTGTTCGAGGTTGGTTTTTTTTCCTTTGTGTTAAAATGAACTGCTCAGGTTAATTAGTTCATTTTTTCCCCCCCCGCACTTTGCAATTTATCATTATGTCACTCCAAATGAGTTTGTAAATTCACACCTTGTTGACAAGAACATTATTCTGGGGAGTAGTCATCACAGCTTTCCTGGTAATGTGTCTAACCAACAGTATCTATGAGGTCCTGGTGAGACAGGAGCACTGCACTGGGAAAAGCAACAAGTAGAGCTACCTAGATAAAAGGATAAATGTGATCATATGCTTTATTTAGTATGTGATCACACTTTTCAGATTTTGGGGACTGGCATTTTTTGTAAAAAAAGCCCCCTACCCAGTCAGAAAAAACACTTAAAACTTAAGATTTTGTAAAAAACTTGCAGACATAAGCCTGCTGAAAAGGCTCAAAACTCAAAAACATTGTGACATTTTAACACAATTACTTTAATGGAAGTGTAGTTTCTCACAGGTACTCATGGCTGCAGGAGCTAGGATTATTAAAAAGTCGTGCAAATACAATTGCAATGGCAGTAAAATTACAAAGCTCTAAATATGCTATAAGATGCTCAGGACATTTCTCAAGACTTTGTCCAGTATAGGAAAGAACCTAAACTTGAAAAAAATAGATGTTTATAGGCAATTTTTAGATTTTCATTCAGAGGATTTTGGCGCTTTGACAAGTGAAGGTAGACATGTTAAAAATAAAGAGGTCTCATGCTCTCCAATTTAAAAATACTCACTAGTACAAAAAGCTGTTGAAATTTGATTAAAATCTTACATGGTAAAAAATTGTACCCGTGTGGTGTATGAAATAGAGTGCGTAAAGATAATTCGCGTGCGCTGGAGTCCCATCAGCGACCTCAACTGTGGAGCCATGTGGACCTATCGCATTGATGGTTTTGCACTTTTCGACTGTCTGTCTCGTATTTAGTTCAGTAATACGGTGCTTCGGCTGGTTATTTTGGCATCCCAAGTGCTTGATCCTCTTCAAATAGTTGACATCCTCTCAGTGCATTAATTCCTTTCTGGCATTATGATGATAAGGTATTGATGAGAAAACTTGGAAGATTAAAACTTGAATTGAGTAAGAGTAGGACTAACCTTAATTAATGCATGTTGCTATTTCTTATATGACAGTTTATCTGCTCATAATTAATGTTGTTAAAAGTACATTATAGGTACGTGATTATAGACTTATTTAAAAAAGCAATGAGATGGTGAGTAGCTGTCATGATCCAACAAAAGGTATACTTAGACGGCAAGAGAAAAAAGGTAGTTACCAATATGGCTAAGTCATCTGCACCCCAGGAATCAAATGAGGTGACTACTGGGTGTAGTTGACCTCTCTGTCTCTGAGTTAAATGGAAATTGAACCGAGCAGCTTAGTGAATCTTTTTCAATTTTGCCAGTTTTTATTGACTCCTGTAATTGTCCTAATGAGACACTGTATTTAAGTTGTCTAGTCTCTCCCACCCACTATTTTTTCTCTAGCTTTTCTGAAAGTCTATTTTTTACATGGGCTGTTCTCGTACACAGTTCTTTACATTAACAGTTTTAAAACGACAGTTCTTCTATATCTCTTTTAAAATGTTCTCTGGGGAATTGTGCTTCAAACAGGGAAATTGTATGTTTCATTATCAAAAAGGTTTCAGGCTTTATCAGAGTCTTTTTGTTATAGTTGTCATGGAGGTTTTTATTATTATTGTTAAATTGAATAATGGGGAGGAACCTGTTCTTAAGTCTTTGTACAAGAACTAAAATTTAAATCCAGATAAATCTGCTCTGTTTGCAAAAGTGACTTTTTAAGGTTAACTGCGTTTAGTTACAATCATTGGAAGTGCAGCTTTGTTACTTTAGCTGAATTAGATAGCAAGGGCTTTTGCAATTGTAATAAGGGAAGCCTGAACCAGACTTTTAAATGTAGATTGAATATCTGGTAGTTACTTTTCAGGGACTGTTATTTCTTGGTAACCAGAAGAAACCCTCCCTTAACCTCTCAGGGCTGCTACAGGACTCTAGCAGGGATGAATGAAGTCTTTTGGTAGTGGAATGGAAAGAGATGCTTCAAAAAGACCTGGAGGTGGATTTTCTTTGTAGTAAGTACAAAACGCTTCCTTTTGGGTGGGGAGCGAGATGCTCCCCAGGCGGGGCAGGTCGGACATGTCACTGTGTTCATGGTCCTTAACAAGGTCAGGCTGAGCAGATGTTACTGGCACTGCTCATTCTCCTAAACTGCAGTAGCTCGGTGATTTGAGCCAAATAACTGTGGCCTGCTTTCCTCTGGCTTTACCTGGTTAATACAGGTAGCGCAGCCAGTGCTGTAGCATCCTCACCCGCAGCTCACTGATGCTGTTACCAGTTAGCATCACCTCTATGGAAGTGTGCTCTGCACCAGCAGCTCAGCTGGAGTATCATGAAGCTGGAAAAATCACTATACTGGAGACAGGATGCTAATTGTTATTCTGCATGAACTTAGTATTATTCATAGCCCTCAAACATCCCTGGGACGGCAACAGCTCCCGATTTCTTGGGGCTGGGATGGAATCTGAATAAGCAATAAAGAGATTAAAAGCTTGGATCTGAGTGAGCTCTTGCAGCTGGGAGTCACCACAGCAAGAAAAGCAGAGGCAGTGGAGTGCAACCTTTTTGAAATGTGGGTCAAATTCAGCAAATAGTTTTGAAATAGTTTTGTCTAAAAAAAGAAAACAGAGGAATAGTTTGAAAATGTAAAAAAAAAATTCATTTCAATATATTCAGGCTACCCCAGACTTTAGGGAGCTCCCAGTTCAGAGAAAGCATGAAATGTAAATACTTTATATAATGCTTACTGTGACCATCATACTCATTATGCCTATGAAATGCATATTTTTTTCCTTCGGATGCTGAAATTTGTTGACAATCAGGAATAAGAAGAGTCCCCCAGGATTGTTTTGGTGTTACACTGTGGGAACTTCCCTTGTAATTACCACAGTAAGGCAAATTGCAGTAGGCATTTTAAAATAACAAGTTTAGATACTGACCTTTTTCAAAGGCTTTGATGAAAGATGTGAAAAATTGGAATTCATTGTAACATTTCTAATTTTCTGACATTAAAATAGGAAAGACTTTCTCAATGTGCATCTTCTCAAATAGTTATCGTCAAATGTCCTAGTTTAACAAAGGTCCCTTGACTCTATGCATGCCAATGATCTTAACTATTGAATTTAAAAATTAGTGCTAATACATGCTCTACAAAAGGAAAGGATTTCTTTCTGTGTATACATTGCTGTCATACAATTCATTACTGTGGTATAAATGCCTGAATGAGTTTGGTCTAAAGGTGCATAAATACATTTAAATGGATTTAAAATTAGGACTATTAAAATAACTACACAAATCCCCTTAGAGCATTTTGGGGCAAAATTAAATTCAAGACACACATAAAATATAAAAAACCCCATATGTATAGGAATGATTATATATGATTTCAACATTATCATTATTTGTTTTTTATTTAAAGTCATAAGAAAGCACAAAAATAATTCTTAAAGCAATTTCTAAGACAAGGAAGGTAAACAAAAGCATATGAATGCTGTTTACTCTTGAGAAGAACAGGCAGAATTTTGGTTTGGTGCCAGTTTGTTTATTTTTCTGTGGGTGGGGTGTTTGGGGGGGGGGGGGGTATCATCAACTTGAAAGACCCTGACCAAAACCATTCTTCAAGGCTTTGTTTAAAGACACAATGAGACAGTCCCTGCTCTAAAGAATTTACCATCTAAGCAGAAAAAAACAAAGGGATTGGAGGAAAGATGTATTATCTCCCTCCTGCAGATGGAAAACTGAGAGGCATAACAGATTAAGTGAATTGCCTCTGATCCTTTAAGACAATCTGTGAGCACTGTGCAGTGAACTTCAATGATGTAAGTCCCCATGAGAGCTGCGGCCACAAAGTCATCCTTCCCCATCCGGACAATGGAGGAGAAGGAAGCGTTCTCCAATGGGACGCAATTTCTTTTCCTTCTTCCTTGATTCTAGGGCTTGATATTCACGCACTGTTTCCGTGGCATCCTCCACACTGCTCCTAGCATCTCTAAGGCAAAAGTCTTCACTTTGGAGGGATAGTGGGTTGTGACAACTCTGGTTTGTTTTCCCAGCCTGTTGAGATATCTTATTGTCAGGTCAATGTGTTGACAGTAAGCCAGGTAATGAAGATTAACAGTGGGTGAAAAGGATAGTTCTTAAGCACATGTTGCTGTTCACTGATAAAATTGGGTATAAAACTGAAAGGATCAAAATATCAAGATAGGAGGAAGTTAATGCCATTCCCTTTAGAAAACAAAAAAGGGAAGGAGAAAAAGTAATGCCACAGAGTAGCAATACAGTGTGTCCAAGGAGGGAGCAAGGCTAAAGCAGATGGGAAATGGAGATGAATTAAGGAGACAGTGACACAGATGGGATCAATCAGGAGGTGAATGAGGAACATGATAAGTGAGAGACGAGCTGTGGCAGGAGAAGATCAGCAGAAGGGAAATGAAGAGCAGCATGAGGGAAAGAGCATGTTCTTATCAGGTGAGCGATAATCCAGACTGACTTGGGGTAATTGCTGTTGTTACAAGATGAATATTCAGATACTGTAGTATACTGTATTTATAGGATATGTTTTTCTAAAGGAATATCAGAAGATAATATCAGTGAAAAAGGCCCTTTAGCTTTCCTCTCCAGAGATATTTCCGGTGCTCTTAAAACTGTAAGAGTTTGGCTGCAGGTTCCCAAAGAAAGTTCCTCTCTTGCCATGAAGTATCTGAGACCCGAATTTCTCCCCAGTAATTCCCATCTGTCATCTTCTGGCTCTTAAGACCCCACAAATCTGTATGTATGTTAAACAGCCCATTGGATGGACAGAAACTTTAATTCAATGCAGTAGTCTTCTTCTCGTACACTGGTGTGCAGCTTTGCTAGAACCTTGTTCTGGGCCTTGGGAGCTGAATGGAAGTTTTGGCATTGATGAATCTAAGTTAGCAAGACCAACAGAAATTCAGGTACTGGTTGTGTTTTTAGTGGAGTATGAAGTGTATCACATACACCTCAGAGAAGGTTTTCACTTGAGAGGAGGAAAGGGAGCACTTTGGAGTTCATGCTGTGAATTTTCTACAAAGAATGACTTTAAATGCACTTTTCGTAATGCATGACTTTATTTTAAAAAAGGCTGCATTATTAAATTTGGTTTTGTCTGTGCAAACAAACATGAATTATTTTGCTAGCTCAAGTGTCTTCTCAGTCACCCATAAATAAGAAAATGACTTGAAAGTACAATTGATGAAAAATGATGCATTGAGTTTTTCCTTACAAGGAGGCCATTGAATTTGGAGTTCTGTCAGGTCATGAATTTCTCACTCATCCACAGAAAGCCTTTCTCCTTCAAAACTGCATTTCATAATAATATCTTTGTTTTCTGCAAATGATGCAATAATTCAGATAAATCTGCGCTCATTGAGGGAAAATAGAAATGAATTGTGTGTGACACATAATGAATTTCCAGCCTATTCAGAGGGAAGAGGTAAACAGGTCTGACAGCTGGCCCATGGTTTCTCCCTGATGAATAAGGGTCTGTCTGGTGGGTGCTGGGCAGGGCAGATAAGAAATCTTTCCAAGTGCATTCGAAATGAACTGAGGTGATCCTGGAGAGGAACATCTGGGATGCCCTTGTCCTTTGTGCTGGCTTTTCTCTTTCAACTGCCCAGAGAGTTAGGATCATGCATGCTGCAGGTGAGGATCCCAGGCTGTGGCTGGGCTGGTGGTGGGAGCTCACAGGAGGGGGTGCTGGGGCTGAGCTGCTCCTCACGTCCCCAGGGAGAAGGTGCTGGGCTGCAGCAGCTCTGCTGCATGAGGATGGGGGTGCTGGCTCCAGCACGGCTTGCTCTCCTTTTCGAGCTTCTGGGGCTGCTTGTACAGGCTGGAAATAAGAAAAACGGTTTCTTGCACAAGCACATCCAAGCAGCAGCAGGGGAAGGAAGAGACTTGCATCCTTGCAGGTTTGGGGGATTTCTATCTTCAAAGTGAGTTTGATTGAAATTTTGTTGAAAACCACTTATGTTTGCCTAAGAAATAGTATCAGGTTATTGTTTCCCAGAATATTCTTTTTTATTTTTTTGCTTAATTTTAGCAAGATGTGTAGGGAATGGGCTTGGGATTGCCTGTGTCAGCCAGCATGGGTTGGGTTTGTGTTGAATTGGCAGCTTTCAAAGACGGCAGGTGACAGTGGAATGGCCTGGCTTCTGTGCATTTCTGCCAGCCGAATTTTTGGCTAGACTACTCTAAAAAATACCCTGGAGGTATTTAAAAGATGTGTAGATGTGGCACTTAGGCATGTGGTTTAGTGGCGGCCTTGGCAGTCTTCAGTTTATGGTGGGACTCGATGATCTTAAAGGCCTTCTCCAACCTAAGTGATTCTATGACTCTAAGAAAGCACTTACAGATATATTGCCTTTAGCAGTAAATTATCTAAATATTGTTGCAAATCAGTTCCACCCAGAAAGGATAGGTTTCCAGTCTGGACTGTAATAGCTGCAGCCACAGTGATGCCAAAGCAGTGCGTGTTGCCACCTCCTTGTTGATGTCGACTGTTTTTCACACCCTGCTGTTGTAGTCTGTCTTCCACATTGTCTAAGGGTGCTGGAGGCCTGGAATTAGGACCATCAAGAGAATTTTGACGAGATCAGGTATGCAGTTATAAGTAGATTATGAAATGTTGGCTGTAAAACTGAAGTTTAATAAATGGGTCGAACTTATGCCAGTTCAGGGAGCTAATGCAGACATATTCCCATTCAGAGAGCTCAGCATCAGTGCCATTTAACCTACATGTTACTGGTGTTAGGACAGATGCGCTGAAATTAATTTGATCTGTTTGACCTACATAGTTACACAGAGTGGAAATAATAAGAAATAAACAAGAAGATGAGACCGCATTACAGCAAATCCTATTTTTGTCCTATTTTTTTTTTGTGCCTGGTGAATACTAATGTACAAATCAAAGGGATATACTTAAAAGTGTTTTAAATAACCATCCTTGTTAGAGGCTGGTGAGAAGGGAAAGGCTTGTCATTATGCAATACAAAAGATCGAGGTGATCTTTACATGCAGTAGGGGAAAATAAGGAGCAAAAGAATACAGTAGACTCCTTCCTCATGAAGAAAGGAGCAAACCCTTCTGGCGGCTGTTCCAGACCCAGAGCAGTTACAGACCTGCACAGCAGAAAAATATGCCTCAAGCTGGCTTTTAGTCAGCACTGAAAGATGTGGTTGCCTACTCTAAGCTATATTTTAAAAGACTGTGAAAGAGAAATAATTATCAAGGTAACAGGGGATTCTTAAAAACCCAAGATAATTTGAAGTGCAGTTGGGTATGTATTTGTAAGCATAGTATTCATTATTTCTTTCCATATGTGGTGGGGAGTTCATGCTCCTCAAGGGGAAGACAGTGAGCTAGGAAATGTCACCTCCTGCCTGGGGGCGTTGGCAGGTTGTCCTGCAGGTCCCGCTGGGGTGGTCAGTGGGCAGCACTGCGGGCAGGTGGCTCCAGGGGAGGTGCTGGGGCAGGAGACGGGTGCTGACTTAATGCTAGACATCGCTTCGCTGGATTTGGAAATGAATTCGGAAAAGTCAGGGAAACAAAGGCAAATTAAATCCGCTGTGTACTATCTTGCATACATCGTGCATGCATGCACGCATACTTAGGGAAGAATGTACTCTCATCAGTCCAAGTGGGAAAGAAGGAATGTGTTCAGGGGCAAAGCCAGCCTGGATGCTGCACGGTCATCTGGGATGTCCCTGGCAGGCGTACCAGGCTCCACTTGCATGCAGATGTGTGTGAGAGGAGGAGGAGAAATGCTTGGTCTTCCTTGTCTAGATGGGCGTGAAGAGAGGGAGAATGGGCCAAACAACTCAGATTCAGCTGTCCCTACTGAAACAACGAAACCTATGAGGACTCAGCTGCTAGGTTGGCTTGTTTGTTTTGTGGGGTTTTTGTTTTGTTTTGTTTTTGTAAGGCTAAAACTGTAATTTTTGGAGAGAGCAAGGAAATGATTGCTAAAACGGCACAGTGACAGAGTGTCTGAGGGTACTGTTATGTAACAATTTTGGAGAACCAACGGGAGGAGGGGTTAATGATGCTTTTTGAATGTTATCTGCCTAGGATGCTGGGGTTTGAGAAACAAGCAGCTGAATACAGGAATAAAGAGTTTTAATGAAAGGGATATATTAAGTAAAAGAAATGGATCAGAAATGTCATGACTTACATATAATGGTAGGACAAAATCTTACACACAATTAAGTTAATGAGTCTAGGGTGGACCTCTAACACGAAAGGCAGTGGTGAGAGGGACTCACCAAGTGCTGCAGAGCACAGAGAAGCTCCTGCTCAGGAGATGTTATTCTGTTAAGAGGAATGGCCTCCCAGGCTTGTAATAACCTGTAGCGCATTTGATTTACTGATTTATCTTGCTCTAAGGGAGAAAAAAGTTAAAAATTCAATTTCAGCATTCCCAGCTTCGTTTACTTCTCAGGTGTCTGTGATGGTGAGACTTACTCAGGGTTATGGTTCCCATGCTGGGATGTGCATATGAGCTCACCCCTAATCCTCACCCCCTTATACAACTTATATTTCTTATCCTCTCCCCATTTCTGTGCTCAGATGTGCTCACTCCTTTCTGCGGGTGTCCTCTCCAGCCCTGGTGCCCACACTTGCTTTCCAGATCCCACAGCCATACTTCTGCCACTTTTTTTTCTGTTTTCCCCACCCTTTTTCCCCATCAGTTTATTGCAATAAGGAGAGATTACTAAAATGGTGTCTCTTAAGGATATCTGTTTATCCACTTTTGAAGAAGACTGTGGCTAAATGTTTTCTAGAGACTTCAGGCTTTTCTGGCTTCACAAGAAGGCAGTTTTCTTCGTATACGGAGAACCTCCATTGCAAGATTTTTCAAATCTCTCAGGTTTCAAAGCTAACTGCACCAGTCTAAAATTATGCCATTAAATATCAATTATCATAAATCATCACAAGATGCTGCTCAGATTAAATATGTTCTACTGGGTTTTTCTGTCTGGAAATATAACCAAGTGAAGAAATGTTAAAATGAAATTAGTTGTATATTCCATGGTTGTGTGTGGTGTTTTGTTTTTGTTTTTTTTTTTTTTTTTTTTAACTTTTAGTGTTAACTTGATGTCTTGGCTGAGTTTCTTGTGGCTGTTTACATTTTAAAAAAATATTTTAGACTTTATTGGATGAAACGTTCTTATCTAAACTTACACTGTGGCATGTTCTGAGGCACGTCTCCCCATTGGCATGGAGGTGGCCTGTTCCAGCAGAGATGGGCTCACACTAAAGGCACACACAGACTGAAGGGAATCAGTTAATTCAGGCTCAGATTATTAAAGCTGCATTAGCTCTTTGTGTGGAAGTCTCCTGAAGAACTGACTGTAGTTTGGTTTAGTTTAGTTCACACTGGACATGGATTAAGCCTACTTCAGCCTTATTCTGCGTAACTGTTTATACAAAAGGCTGAATTGAGGTGATTTCATTTCTGAATTGACAGAATTGGTATTTTAATTGTTGCCACGTGGGCAAATCCTAGATTGTTTTACTAACTTCAGATCACAGCAGAAGAATTGCTGATATGTGTGTGTGTTTTTAAGCTTTGCAAAACAGTGCTTATGTCTTAGAATGTGAAAGAAATTCACGTGAAGAGGTGAAGGAGAGCAAAGGAGGGAGACATTAATATTTCTTTTTCCTTTACTGGTGACTGTTTCACCCATGTCTAGTAGTAGAAGCGATGATGAATACATGTAATGGTTTCCAACTAATTTCTGGGTCATTTCTCCAATTGCTTTTGAAAATGACTAAGCAGTATTTAATCTATTTTTACAGATACACAAATCAGAAATTACGCTTTCCCTGAAGCAAGGCTGGGCACAGATCCTGGGTTGCTGGACTTTTTAACTTGTGCTAACCGCTGAAGCCCCAGTGCCTGCAGTGGTAATGCGCTGTTGGATGCTTGGGTGCACGGCCCGGGGAATGTTACCTTGCCGGAGCTCCGGGATGCACAGTGGCTGTGCTGTGATCTACAGGCACATCTTTACAGGAGTGTTATCTACTACTTGAGGTCTTGTTTGTAATCTTGACAAAACTTATTGCCACAGTCCATTCGTTTCCCATCGAATGTTGTCACTAGGAAAGTAGGATACGTCAGATGATTCCTCCTTTATTTATTCTTTAGCTTCTTTTACTGTGAAATGGGAAAAATGGTGGCTGGCTTCCCTACCCCATGCCAGGCGCTTGGAAATTTCATGATGAAAAGATGTACTTTGGATCAGGGAGACTATTTTTTTTAATATTATTTGCATACACCTGTAGTGTAGAAGATGATGCTTCTAGAGCAAGTTCAAAGTCAGCAGTTCAGTTCAAGTACAGCTATTTTTAAACAGGAAGTGGTGTAAAATGTAATGCATCTTAATAACTAAGATGATGTTGGCATTTAGTGGCAAACTACAGAGTTTGCACCCAGGTTGTATTGGTATCTGCTCGGAGAACGTGGAATTACCTGGTCTCTCATTCCCTTGACTGTGTGCTACCAAACGACCATGCCATGGGGCTACCAGGCTGCTGGCATGGCTCTGGCTTAGCAGGCAAGACCTGCAGTGAGCAGTGGCTTCCCTGGTCACTTAAAGCACTGTGCTTTCTTGTTTTGCTTTCTGTTTAAATAACAAGCACCCGATCCAGATGCTATGTTGTGGAAGCTTTAGCAACATCTGCCACTTTGGCAGCCTTCTCAGACAGTTGTGTCAATGGTTTCTGAACAGATTGGGTTTCACAATGGCTGATTTAATCTATTGGGCACTATTTTTCTTTCTGACTCATTTTTGAATAACTTTGTGCCAGTCTGAATTGATTGTAAACCCTTGTACAGTCCATATAAACAAATCTGTGCTTGTAGTGAAACAGGGCATCGACCTAAGAAATATGCATGCTGTTCATGCCCTGCAACAGAAATTTTTGCAGTTCCTTGATTACAGATGTACATCCAATTAAAAGTAATTTCTAAGACAAATGTTACTCAGTGATTAAAAAGCAACAACAAATATATATAAAGAAACCCACACATTCTTTCTTGTTATTAATGCATTAATAATGCAGTACCACATGTTATTTGGAAAATATGGTGGTAATGTTCAGCAGCCTTCAGTGACAGGCAGTAGCACTGTCTTGGCACTGAGCGGGATGCAGATTCGGACTTCAAACAGCTACGAAAAGAAGGGGATTGGACCTCCTCAGCTTGAATTTTACCCTGCCTGACTGAGTATTATGGTCTTTATTTTGCAGTAGTAGCTTACTGTTGTTCTGTACCTCAGCTGCCTAGGGCAAACCTGTCTTATAGAATAAGTAAGAGGTCATATGTTCCTCGGTTTGGATCTATATCAATGCCTCCAATTCAAGCAATCTTTGAAATGGGTAGGAAGGGGTAAATGGTTGGTGAATTAAGTCTAAGGTTGTATTTATACTTGACTGAAGCCAGTGAGTTTATATCAGGCTGAATGGTCTGATCCAGATGCTGGTGAAACCAGTAAATGCCAGACCTCTCCACTGGGCTTTGATTTGCGCTCTGATTGTCTGTTACAATAATGAAATATGGACAGCAGGAACTGATACTGTTTGAATAGCAGAGTTGCACTTTTTGTGATAAACACCCATTCTCTTGGGTGACCGTTCAGCTGTCTGATGTGTTCTGTGTGCAAATTATAACACCCTTTTCAAAACTAGAGATAACTGGAAAAGAAAATGCGGTGGGAAATATGGGAGACAAACCAGCTGAATGAAAGGAGGACACATTTGCGTGTGTTTCACTTATCTAAGACCTTTAATGAGAGGCCTGTGTTCATATTGGTTTGAGCAAGTTTGAAGTGAGAAAGCTTTTTTCATGTCTACAAGTCATGCAGTGATTGTTTAATTCATTGATCAATCATTCCAGTATCTGTTACCTTCTAGAGGTGGCAATTCAGGAAAATAAAATTAATCCTTGATCCCAAGATGGCACCATTTCAGGCTCAGCTATATCCAAACTAGAGCTGGAAGGTTTGTGAACAGATCGGTGTTCTGCTTTAATGACCTTTGATGTGTTTTAGCACTTTTTCTGCTTTGCACATGAATTTAAATAACGTTATTAGCTCTCACTTTGGGGCTTTTGGAGATCAATGGAAGTTGCCCGTACTTGCTGTGGAAGTGCAGGTGTTGGCAGGTCCAGGCAGGCAGGAGACTCCTGGTGCCATCACACCAACCCTCTGAGGAACATCCATCTGCTAACAGAAGGCAATACAGGCATAGCATTTCTCCTGCTGTTGTCCTAGAAAACAATTTTGCTTTAGTTTTTCCAAGGCACAACTTGCCACTCAGCTTGTGTTTGGATCATTTCACACTCCGGCGTCCTTTCTTTTCAGAGAAGCCGTAACTTTTATGAACCTCTTCTGTGGGTGATGTAGAGTATCACAGCTAAGTTATCTTCTTTCCCAAGTTACATGGGAAACCAGAGTTTAGCTGTTTTTGTGATGCATCCCTGTTTTTTTTTCCACATCCCGTGAGATTTATGTCAAAAGATTTATTTGGTGAAGTCTGCTGCATTACAAGCTTTATGCTGCTCAACAGGTCAGACTAGATAAGTGTAATATCTCCTGAAACTCTGTTTCTTCTTCCCTTAATCTTTACAGTCCTGTTTTTTATGAAACCTGGCACTTCTATATGGGTGAATCCATTTCTGGAAGTTAATACGCTTGTTCAATATGTAGGGGTGCGGATTTCTGATGTCTGATACAGTGTCACGGAAACACAACTGGATGCCTTCTGAATGTCATTTAAACTAACATATATGAGTGTCTGGTTTCACAGCCACATAAGATTAAGAACTGTCTCGATAATATCCTTTAATTCTTTCTTATGATCAAGCTCATGCTACTGATGTTATACAGATGCTGACTAATTTGCAATATTGTCTGAAGGAAAGATAAGTCGCAGAACATGATCTGCAAGCATTCATGAGTGTATACACACTGATTTTATTTTTTGTTTCCTCTTTCACATTTGTGTAGATGACTTAAAAAAAATTAGGACATGTATTTTGCTTGCTGTAAATGTAAATATAAATCCTCATCAGCAACCGTGTAATCCGACAATGATCTCTCTTAAATTGAAACAAATAATAAATTTTGTGAATAGAGCTGAGGATTGATGGTGTCATCCTTGCAGGCAGTTTATATATAAAGAGTTTTATATTGACTATGCAAATTAACATTGAAATAACACCAGAAGGGAGCAAAAGATAAAAGAGCCGTTAAACCTACACGTGAATCCTTGCAAATCAGCTACCCAAGCCTGCAAGCAGTCTCCTCCTGCTTTTCTCTGGGAGCAAGCAGCCAGCCTGGTCCCAGAGACAGTTGTGACTTACAGAGGGGCTAAGCATTATGCTGTGGTTTTTCCTTTGCTCGGGCAGTTAGCAAAAACTCAGGAGCTTCCAGAGACGGCTCCATTAAGATGGTATATAGGTCAGTTATGTCCTTAATGTAATGCTTATTTATCCAAAACATCCTGAAAGGCCTTCTCAGCTAGCAGAAACAAACACAGACTAAAGGAAGCAATTTCTTTGTACAGCTGCTGCTCCAGTATATCAGTTGCTAAACAGTCCTCCTTCCTGCCACTTCATGCTTGCAAATACATGTGGGTTTCTCTTATCTCCAGCACACGCAGATTGCAGCCACCAGCCATGCCCCTGTGCATTTGTTCTCGGGGAAGCACACGGAGCTTTGCAATTTAACTCTGATCTTCCCTATGACTTGGTGTTTCAGAGAGCAGACCTGAGTCCCAAGCTGTTTTTCTGATAAAAGAATTTAATCATGCCTCTGTGTCTGCAAGAGTAATTGTTGCAGGCTTTGGCTTGAAGAAGATCTGTAGTTGACTTGGGATCCAACCCTCGCCTGCTGCATCTATTAACATGTCTCAGCATAGTATAAATCACTTTGTTTTGTTTAAAATCTTGCTTATGGTTGAAAAACAAATGACATAGCATAAAATGTACATGTGGGTTGGTCCCCTGATGATCCTTCAAGTAAATTAATCTGAAAAATAATGAAAAATACTTGGAAAAAACCTTAAAACATGTACATCCCAAAGCACATTTTAATGAGTCTTTCTTAAGCACAAACAACAGAAATGAAACTCCACCCTCTCCTCTTTTTACAAGAAAAGCAACATCAAAGAAGAGGAGAAATTGTCAATGTAATTACAGAAAGCAGTGACATTACAGAAAGCAGTGACATTCTTCTCCTAGAGGAGTTTTATGAATTTTGCATTTCAGAGCACGGTCCCCCGTTGAGGCTTGTGTGTGCGTGTGTCTGTGCGTGTACCAGCAGCTCTTGCTGCTCCCTGGAGCAGTTCACGCATTTTTAACTGCCGACTCCATGAGATGAGTTTAGGAGGAGCAGTGCTGGTATTCACAGCAAGGTTTAGTCCTGTTGTTACTTGAAGGGCCCCACTATACTTGACCTGAACCTCTTGCCAGGCGGGTGTCCTCCATGACCAACAAACGGAGAGGAGCTGTTATTTTGGGCAGGAGCGGAGCACACTGTAAATGAAATCAAAGTGAGCGGTGCAAATTACAGAGCTTCTGACTATTGGAATCTGGGTTACTGTATGTTTCAATGTTAAGTTTTGGGGTTTTTTTTATTGGATTGGAAATTTTTGCTACGGTGCTACATCAGGGGACCTTTTCTGGGTTATCAGCACGCTGTTTGAGGATGGAGTCTGTGGTATTTAGTAGCAGATCACAATATTATGAAACCAAAATAGGTGACTTTTCTGAATTACTTTTTGTGGGCTACGTCTTTGGTCCTGGTGTAACCAGGAAGGTGCCTTGCGTTCAGCTGAGGATGGGCTCAGCGCTGGGGGCTCTGGAGCACAGGAGCAGTGTCTGCCTCTTCCGCACACCCTAATCCTCCTTTGATAAGGACTGACAGTAGGAAAAGCATTTGACACCCACTGTGCTAGAACAACCTTTGGGTTTAATACTAGTTTAATAGCTCAATAATGGCATAAGCACTTGGATACCTGCCAGTGGGGAAGCAATGTTACAAAACCCCCAGCCTGTGTGGCAGGCTAGCTGAAATGGTGGACTTTAGGTGAAAAAGGGGATGCTGGTGGGGGGCAGTGGGACCTGACCACTGCCCATTGGCATGGGTGTCAGCTGCAAGAGCAGTCACTCACCCCATGGTGGTTTTAAGCTGTTTTCAGAGATGTATGGTAACACACACCTCCCATTTCTCCAGCTCTCCTGTGCAGGGGTCGCGGGTTGGTTTGGGCAAGCATCAAACCAGCGAGGCTCCGGCAAAGGGGGTGGTGGGGGACACGGGCAGGCTCCTCCGCTCAGTCCCGAAAGCCTTTGGCAGGTTAGTTCATCCCAAAGTGCCCACACTACAGGTATGAAATTCAACCAAGATGCTGTGAAAAACCTCTGGTGAACTGGATAAACTGTACCGTGGTACTGAACCTAAACCATCTCCCGGGCCTGACTGCCATCCGTCATATGCCTGTGTTTATTGTGGAAGTAATCCTTCTGCAGTCGGCAGGATTATTTGTGGAGTTAGCTGCTGTTCAGAGTAAATAAGTTATGAAATCTGGCCTGATGTTATCAAAGAGGATATTTCAAAGTCATATTTATAGATTCACAAGTATTATCTGAATGAATTTGTCGGTCTGCATCCCAGTCGCACCGCAAGCCTTTGCCACTGCAGTGATAAACACAAGGCAGACAAAGTACCAAGCCGAAAATTTGCAGGTAAATGAAGATTCATTAATAGAAGTGTGGTTTGTTGTTTTTTTTTTTTTTTTTTCCCCAGTAGGCCTTTTTGTATGTTGGAAATGTGCTACTAATGGTGTGATTGAAATGTCCCCAAGGAAAAAAAAAAGCTGACTTTAATGGGACCAAAATTACACGGTGAAACCTTCATTTCTTGCCATGTTTCTGCAGTGCCCAGCAGCAGGATTTCGCTTATTTTGGTGTTGCTTCCACTGCCCTCTTCTTTCTCATGTGGAGAGCTCTTAACCGAAGCACAAGTGCCAACAAGGGGTTAGATCACTCTACCCAGAGCAAGTAAATCAAATGTTAGGTCTTTGTTTCTCAGATATTTTCACTAGAAGAAGCATAATTAATCAGTCCCAGCAGACTGACTGAAAGGCAGTTTTCCAGGCTGAATAACTGAAATGATTTCTGTGGGACAAGCCCCCTAAAGTAAAATATTTAAAAACCCAGTGACTTTAAGTGGGAATGTCACACTAAATGCAGTAATATTTCTACCCTTAGTCCCACTTCTGCCTGCAAAATAGAGATGCTTGTACATCCTCATCCATCAGCTGACAGCTTCTTGCTTATGGAAATGGTGATGATTTGACATCAGACCACTTAGATTTCCTTAGTGGCCGGGTTGGAAACCTCTAGCACTTTTCATCACTCTCCCTTCATGTTCCTCACTCTTTTTCTCAATTAGACTGATGTTGAATCTCACTGTAGTGTATAAAAAGTATACCAAACTGGACATCACATGATGTGGAATACGCACTAATGCTTCGTAAGTAAGATGTGTGTTTGGCGAAGCAAGAAGAGAGAGTGGAGTTGCAAATAGGAGTAGCTGTAATCCCAGAGTAACTCAGGTGGGAAGGTCAGGGGGTCTCTGGTCCAGCCTCTGCTCCCAGCGGGGCTCTGGGCCAGGCCATGTTGCTCAGGGCTTTATCCAGCCCTGTCCTGAAAAACTCTGAGGATGGAGCCTGTTCTGCAGCTTGGCTGTCCTCATGGAGAAAAAGTTTTCCTTAATGGCTATATATAGGCTCTATATAGCTTTATACATGTGTATACATACATATAGCATTTCTATGGCATAGTCTGGTATATAGCTTTTCCCTTCAAGATTGTGAGAGCTGATGGAAGAGATTTTAGACTTAGGCGGATTTTGCATCAAGCCTATAGGCATTAGGCAGTTTCTTTACTATGCATGACTGTATGTCAACGTACAAAGGACAAACAGGATTGCAGGGCCACTAGACCACCCTGAGATAGCTGGAAGAAAAAGAATTGGCAATTAAAATACTTACTGGCAAAGGGCTAAAGTATAGAGGAAAACTGAATGGCTGTGGGAAAAATAAAAGTTAATGGAAAGTAATTTGGCAACATAATCTGGAGGTTGGCAGGAATCCAAGTGGATAATAATTTGATTTCAGCTGCTTTTGTGTACTTAGTCATTCAGATACCCTGCAGAAAGTCACACCGAGCTCAGCTGGCTTAAGATAAAGCTAGCAGCTTGTGTCTCGAGCTGGTCAGTCCAATGTATATGGAGGGCCACTGCTTCAAGCAGTTCATCAGGGGGACGAAGGAAGGTTTGATGGAATTTACACTTATGTATTGATAAAAAAATCTCGCTTTACAGGGACATTTGATTTCCTATCATCATCTTGTTGTAACAACTTTCAGCTTAGACAGTCTAAGTATGTATTTCCTCCCCCTCATCTCTGTATTTCTAGCACAATTCGTTAGAGCCGCTGTGACAGTTAGACAGGCATCATGTCTCTCTGTGTGAGTGGTATCCCCATTAAGATAATGAGAAAAGTCTGACCTAGAACTCAACATTTCTACACATAACACAAACTTAATGAAACTACCAGCTATTTCTGTGCCTTCTGAATATGCTAAATTCTCTCGCAGTGTAATTAAATTGATAGGGTGCAATTGTTTTGCCCTTTCTTCAGGTTTGTGTCAGCATCCTTGTTCAAAAGCTTATTGCCATTGTGGTACCTTTAAAAGTTTACTAGTTATGGAGATTGCCTGATCCAGGGTGTGCTGGTCTCCAGGTGCTGAGGATGTGCACATCCTCGACTGCTCAGCTAAACCTCATTTTTTTTGTTCATCCGTTGTGGCATGTTGAGGTGTTATTCTTACCTGTTGAGAAACACCAGAGTGGGACACTGGTAGTGAAGAAAAATACCATTATTTTATATAAATTGTGTCTTTAAAAGTATTTTTCAAGTACTATTACAGTTAAGGCTCTTCCCATGTAATTTCAAGCATTTACCATGTGTGGGCAGTTTATGGCTGGATTTATTTTCCTTATGTAATTGTTTATTCTAACAAGTCCTGTATACATGGACCCTGAAGACTCCAGTTAAAAAAAAAAAAAAACTGAGATCACTGTTCGGCTTCTAACATAGGATTTCTAAGTCATCAGAAGTTCTCCAAAATGTATATGGGACCTATATTGGTAGGACATTTAGGTGCATCCCATTCTGTTTGCATGGACAGGCACCTGCTGGACACTCAAAAATACCGTGGAAGGAAATACCAGTTTCAGCTAACAGCAGCAGAGGTTGGTGAATCTTGGGTGCTTGGGAAAATGGGCAAACACCTAAATACGTGCTTGAATGGCTGTGCTCCTCCTGAGGCAGCTGAGCTGTAACTTAAAAGAGCTTTTGGCAGTTCCCTGTATGCATTGCTGTAGCCACCTAGGACCAGACTCTGGATATAAGGCTAAGAAAGTCTTTGGTGCTCTGAATTGTTTAGTAAATGTTTTATGCCCTGCTCTATCTGTCCAATCTAATGTCATTAGCAAGATAAGGAGGGAGTGAATTCCAAGAAATAGTATCTTCCTTCTCCTAATGCACCTCTTCGTGCTTTATATGTCTCTCTCACATTTCTGATTTCCTTGGCATCAAATTGCCCTTCAAAATAGTGAGTGATATTCTGTAGTGAGGGAAATGTGGCTGTTGATAGCTGAAAATAAAGTGTCAGGAGTGAAATATTAACCCCATTGTAATGTATTATCTAATTAGTGTAACTCGCTGCAAACTTTAACGGTCTCAAATGCACTGCTCTCAAATGAGCCTCAAATCAGTGCTTATCTCAGCAGTAAACTTATTTGATATAAATATACCAGGGACTCTCTTGAAGTCTGTATGTGTGACTCACCCATCTATTTGGTATATGGAACATAAGTCTCTGCATTTCTTAGTTTTAACTGTGCTTTGTCAGCCATGCTATCGGATTTGAAGATTGGAAAATGCTTTTATGCAAGTATTTAATTTTTGAGGGGAAAGAGTTTGCAGATTTGAGTAACTAATTACTCTAGTTGGTTTAAGTTAATAACAGGAAGATCTGCCGTTATGACAGTACCAGTGGAAATAAATTACTTGCACTGCTTCCAAAGCAGAATGCTTTTCCTGACGAGCCCAGGATAATGCTTGTGCAGCTCAGAGAAGTGCAGTCATTTTATTCTCTGGGATTCCAGCTTCTGAAGCAAGGAAGAGGGAAAGTGGCATTGCCTTTCTCATGGGTCTAAAGATTAAGCCTTTATTTAAGACCTGAGGCAGGTCTTCCAGAATGCAGGGCAGTGAAAAATCTCCCTGTAAGTAGCTTAGCCTTTAATACTAGATGGCAAGATGATAACAGTAACCAGTGATCAAAGCTGCTACCAGTCTTTCAGGGCTGTATTTACCAATCTCCCCTCATATCCATCACAGAGTTTCCCATGTATATTGTAATTCTGTAGAATGACAAAAAGCAGGATACGCATTTTAAATATGATCTCTTAATTAATCCCCCCACACCCATCAATTGAACTTGAAATTTTGTGAAGATATTTTTCTTGTCCTGAAAAGCAAATACTCCAAGCAGAAGAGTTTTTTCGTGACATTTAATGCAGTTACAACAGCTGTCTGGTGGCATCCATAATGTACACTAACAAGGAATGAAAAGGAGTGCTCCCAGCACTCAGCTGACTTGGGGCCGATGCAAACAATCCAGAAATTACAGTACACTTCCTAAATCCATTTCTTGAGGCAATATAGGGAAGTTTAATCGGTGGTAAGCACCTGATTTCCCCAAATGGTAGGAAATGTAAACTAAAAAAACAGAAATGCACTGAGGGGCTGAAAACACACACCCAACCCAGATAACTTCTCTTGTGCTTGACATGAAGATCCATCCTGTATTTTGCATTTTTAGGGATGCTTCTTTAAACTTGTGTTGCAGGGCTCCATAATTGACAGCAATCCTTCAGAAGCCCATTAAGTTAATGAGAAGAGAATGTGGAAGGAACCCCATTTCCCTTTGGTAAATCCATGCTAGGTGTTCCCACTCTGCCTCTTGTCCTTCAGGCTTCAGGAAATGTTCTTCAGGAGCGTTTGCTCTATAATCTTACCAGGACTTAGGTGAGACCGGCCAGCCTGTAGATCCCTAGATCCTTCTCCTTGTCCTTTTTGAAGGTGGGTATGACATCTGTTCCAGTCATCAAGGCCCCCTCCAGTAACTGCAACCTTCCTGTGTTGGAGTACTAATGAAAATTGTCACTTATCCTTTCCTTTAAGCAATCAGGAATCCTGATACCTTAATAGTGCAAGAAAATAATTATTTTCGAGCATAATCATTCAGATTTAAACTGTGTCCTTCTCTTTTGCAGTCATCAGCCAGCTGGAGTAGTACATTTCCAAGGTTAACTGTAGAGGATTTAAATTTAATTATTATGAAAACTCTTGCGGTATGAGCACACTCGTTTACTTTTGCATCTTTTAGCTATAAAGCCTGTAATAGCTTTCATTAAGAAGACTTCACTGATATATATAGATCACTGAGTTTTAGTTAAAATACTTCCATTTTGGTCCAGTTTGAATCTTTCTAGACAACAAGATCCATCAATGGCCTCGTTCTCTTGCTGAATTACATCATGGCATTGGTGTGGCCCAATACTTGTGTATACTACAGGTTAAGCAGGACTTCATACTAATGGAGGCTTTCCACTGCCTTGGTATTTATATTGAGCTCTTCCAGTGGTATGAAGCCAGGTGAGCCTGTGAGAGAAGGGAAAGATGTCTCGTCGCTGACATTTGTCAGTCTCAATATTGTAAAACTTCCCACAATCACATGTGTTGCAGATCTGTAACTGCTAGCCTAAGACATAAAAGCCCAAACAGATAGTGCTAAAATGGTCTGTCATGCATCGTATAATGATGTATATCCTAACTTCTTGCAAAAGATACCATTATTCTGTGGTGATTAGCAAAAAAGACACACTGTGGAAAAAGTGTTTTACTGTTGTATCAAGAAAGCTAGGAAGTCTAATGTAAATTATCTATGTGAGATCAGAGGGGAAAAAAGGGGTAGTTAAATTATCTTTTTTTGACAGAAATTCATCAAAGTCCATTTTACTGGGCTTCTCTCTTTGAAGATTTCCCTTCCTAACCAAGCTAATTTCCATCCCGTTTTCAGCATTGTAGAAGAATCTCAGATTCTTGTTATGTCTGAGGGCAATCGAAAGCAAGAAACTTATAGGAGCACTTTAAAGAGATTAGAAAAATAAGCACTGATGCTCTCCACGTAATCCTTGAACCAGCGCACAGGACACCAAGTAACAGTGCAGGTGTCCTCCCCATATAAGACACTCATATTATTTCAGGGACAGTTCTTAGAAAATTTGGTTTCAATGCCCATCTCCTCTTTGGACTTGCTTCTAAGGTTGTGCTAATTCTGAACTTCCAGTCTCTTTTTTTTTTTTTTTTTTTTGTTTTTTAAATAAAAGTAGGAATGTACAATTTATAATTTTAAAAATGTATTTAATGTAGGTTTTTATAGCCTATTGACTAAGTTCAAGGACATTGAAAAGTTCTGGACTGAGACACATTTTTGTTCAAAAGTTACAAATGAACAAAGATAAATCATTTTTCCTCTCTTAACCCATGACTGTTAAGCAGTGCCACCTCCACAGGCAGGTAAATACAGCCATGTTGTGGGTGTTCTGTCACCATTGGTCTTTGAGCTGGCAGGCTCCAAGATTGACTCACTTTTTTTTTTTTTTTTTTTTTTCATCTACAATATCTTGTTTGTTCAAATCTTAGTACATCACGAGTAAGGACTTTAGCAGCCCATATGCTTCTGAGCATACAGTACATATATGTTACCAGTTCATCCCTTGTTACTGGTCCTTGTCAGCTGGGTTTCAGTTACATGCAACTATTGATCAATCAAGTCATTACTAACTTAGTGACTCTTTTATTTGGTATTTTGCTTGATCATTGTTTTGTGTTCTATACCAAAGAGGACGTCACTTAAGAAATTTTTAAGTGGGAACCATTAGCTAACATTGTAAGAGAGTTATTGTTATGAATCACATCATGCATTTAGGTTATAATTACTGTGTTGGATATATGCCCCCTTAAAATTTTGCAGATAGCCATAGAAATATGCTCTCTGATGTGCCAAAAATAAAGTTGTGACAATGATGTTTCACATTGGTGTTTGCAGTGTTGGTCTTGCAGCCAAAGAGCTGGTGAGACTCTCCTCTGGCAGGAGACAGCAGTAACACAAGCCGGTTCAGCGCAAGTACCCTTATGTCAGATAGATGCTTAAAGCAACTGCTGTGAGGAAGAGCAGACAAGCTCTCTGGTCAAATTATTTTTGCCAATATTTTTTAACAGATGGACAAAAAAAAAATCTTTTATACTTTAAGATCAGGGGAAAGTAAGGTGAAGTAGAAGACAAAGCAAAACTTGCAGCTCTTAAAGGAAAAGTTTGTGCGTAAGGATGTTTCTGATCCAGAAATGAAAAAAAATAAGAATCCATTCTTCCTTCTAACTGAAAAGCTGCATGAGAGTCAATGAACATCAAAAATCATTGTATTCTTCCTGGCTGCTCTGGTTCTTGAAATGCTCGCTGATGAATTGGAGATTATTTTTTGGCCATCCTGAATTTCTTGCATTGTAGACATCCATACTGATGACAAACTGCCACATAATTTTTTTCCAGTTGTCAAGTGCTTGAGGCAGCAGTCATATATTCATCCAATGCATCATTCTTTGTAATCTGGAAGTCCAGAAAGTTGCACAGACAGATAGCCAGCATGTAAAAGGCTGAATGGTCGCTTCTCATTTGTATTTTGTGGATCAGATTTTCATTCCATCAATTGTGAGATACCCTCCATGCACGTGTAGGGTTTCTGCATTTTGCAAGGCTGGCTCGCGGCTCAACCAGCTGGCTGGATGCTCCTCAGTCTGAAACTCCTTATTTAAGAAAAGTAATTCTGTGTGCTTGAAATTAACAAAGCACAAATCAAATAATGATGTATTTTAATATGCTAGAGGTATGTGCCTGTCTCTGTTAACAGCTAATGATGCATGTTTTTGATAGTTCAAATACAATAACATTTACATGCTCTGTGGAAGAAGAGGGTGGCTCTGAATTGATGCAGCTTTTGTTATTTTTGTCATTTCTGTTAAGCCAAGACACTTCAGCTTTGGATGGAGTATTTAAATGCTGAGTTGTAGTTTTAGTGACTTCACATTTCAAACAATAGCAAACCAATATAGCGAGAAAGTATTTTAGACTCCAAGTTTTTGCTGTTATCTTTCGTATGATCATAGTAGTCATTCAAGGCTCTTTGGCTGCTCACTGATGAACATATGTATTTACTGGAGTGTCTCCTGCTAATTCTCAGTTCAAATGAGTTAAAGTTATCTTCTGCAGAACTTTCCTTCTGAATCATCTATTTTTATATGTGCATGTGTAAGGTGAGTGTTGTAAATTGTTCTCTCTTGGACTTCAGTATGGAGGTAGCTACTTTTTTTTTAATTTGGGGGGAAATGATCTTTACATGTGAATTTCCTTGTATCTTGCATTGTAGTTATTTAGTGTTGGCAAAGCACTTTGAGATTCCTCTGCTGAAGAGACTATTAGATCTAAAATGCATTATTGCTCACTTTTGTAAATGACAGAAATATAAAGTGCTACTTTGGCAGAAACAACATTTTGAAATATTAGATTTATTGAAAATTGTTGTGTGTTCCACTAGTAAGTCAATTCTAGCAATGAAGTCCATAGGCCAAATATCTGTTTGCATTATCATTACTGCAGGCTGAGTGCTAAATAGATCTGCATTGCCTGTAAAAGCAATCTCCTGGTGGCTGAGATTAACTGTAGGTCCTTTGCTGTCTAGAGTTGTGAACAGCTCTCAAGAAAGGTTTTGTTGTTGCTGAAGATACGAATCAAATTGATCCAAACATGGGCAGTTGTAAGGCATCTATCTGCTCTTGGTAAGCTCTGTTCACTTTCCAAAGGATCGGAAATTTAACGTGTTGATGAAGCTACTGCAGGATGGGAGAGTTTCGCCTGAGGATCAATGCTCCAGCAAGTCCACCACTCAGTCCACCACTAGAGTCTCTTTTTTTGTCCTTCCTCTTTTTTCTGTCTTTTGCCTACTTATTTCATCTCAAATCAGCCTCATTAAATAATCTTTTCTTTGAAAGGAGAATTATTGTCTCTGTTCACAGTGGGCAGCCATTGACAGTGGTTGGGTCTTACCAGCTGGTTTTGCATCCTGGGAACATTTTTACCATATGGAGCAATTTCAAAATCAGCTTTCAGCTGTAATGCTGTCAGGTAGTCTTTGTGAGAAGGATTTTAGGCAAGCAATTTTAATTTAGTCATGAACTTTCTAATTATTTCCATAGTGTGCTGGTGTTACATCTAAGAGTCATGATATCAAACACACAAAACAATCCATCTCTATTGTGTTCATAGGATTTCAGATTAGATGTAATTTAGACCATCCCATTTAAAAAATACTTTTTGAAAACAACTTCATTGATTTAGAATAATGTTACAAAAAAGTGACTACTCTCTTTCCAGAATGACTTACTTACACTGTTGGAGGCAGTGTACTCTAATTGTCTCCGACAGTGTATACTCTGGAATATCTCTTATTTCTACATGAAATCAAAGACTAGAAAGTAAAGAGCAGTGCAAGGTGTTGGCTGGCTTTTTCCCCTAGAAGTTGGTTAGAAGCTATTAAAATATTAGGGCATTTAACTAATTTAGTTATTGTTAATTATCAGAAAATTTAGGAAAAGGACTGGCTGATTTCCTAAGTAACAGAAAGGAGTAATGATTGGGTTGATTCTTCCCCTTGCTGTCAGGCAATTACGTGTCCACTGCAGCCAGAGATTGTGTGGGAGAATGAAGATTGCAGGACATGAGCATTGATTCTCCAGGAAAGCTGACAGTAGCTGTTGTGTAATATGTCCTGATCTCATGCATGTCACAAGTCCATGTGTCACTTCCATTTATTTTTCAGTGCTTCTTGTTTCCACAGTGAATTAATATGCAGAGTGCTTTAGATTTCATGAAATATTTCTCCCCACTTCTTTGAACTCTTTAATGAAAGTGTTTGCTAAGCCAGCTATACGTTGTACTTGGGGTTTGAAATCTCTCATTTGTTCTTTCAAAATGTCAGAGTGCACCTTGCAATACATGCGGGCTTGTGAGCAAGGCATCCAGGGGAAGAAAGTTAATCTGGATCAGTGGTTGCGTTTTGTACAGGATTACTGACAAATGGACACATTCTCAGCAGCTTTTACCTTTGTCAACGTGTTGGAGGGCTGCAAAGCTGCCCCAGGGCAGGCTGTGTATCTGGTGCTCTTGTTAGCCCCTCTGCACTCCTGCCAAGGGTGGGCTGCGCTGGAGTATTCTGCTGGAAAAAAGTTTGCTGCTGTCTTGCTGATGTACAGCTAGTGTTTCTTCCTCTGATAGCTTTATGGGGTCTTTCACCAAATAGCTTCAGCTAAATGTGTGGTGAGGCTGCTGCAATTTGTTTCAGAGGCAGAGTGTGATGGAGGCCAGCCTGGTGACCCAGTGTGATGACTACGCACGCTGAAGAGCAGCAGAGAGGCAGGTCTGCTGGGACTCCAACTGTACTAGAAAACCTAATGTGAAACTGGAAGAATTGCTCTCCAAACCACATGATTAAGGGGAGAAGGAGGAGGGAAGAATATATTCTGGGATATGCATTAAAACCTACTTCTGCTGAAGCTGTCAGTGGCTTTCATGTCAGGTACTCTAATGTTCTAGTTGGGTTGGTGTCCTATATTTTTCATATATGTGCTTTGTCTCACAATAGTGTTTTGTCTCACAATAAACTCCTCATAACCACAAACTATGTACTCTTTGAGACTATAACGAGTTTACTTCTCAAGGTGTCCAAAATCTGCTATTGCAGACTAATAGGGAGCCTGTGCTGGGTACCTGGAGTGCCAGGCTAAGAAAGGGCATGAATGACCATAACAACGAAGTATTACATGTTTGTTCAGGTGCATACTTGGTTTTGTAAGCTATTCATGTTCTACTTAATTTCTTTTTCCTCGTCATTCCTCCATTCCCAGTCTTTGCACTCAGCCTTGGGTTAAGAAGCCCACGACCAGAAAGAAGGCTAGGCAGGGCAGGGTGTCTAACTGCATATCAGAAGATTTGCCTTATGCAAGCCTTCTTTAGCAAGCTCATCCTTCAATGTGTTTGAGGCTGTGATGTGAAAAAAAAAAAAAAAAAAAAATCTTACTGTAGGGCTTGCTGTGTGAGCAGAGAAACAGGAACAGGCAGGGATGGAGGAGGACTTGCCTAGCTAGTTCCCAGCCTTCAGGAATTTAATGCACACTGTTGAAGACTGTGGGGTTTCTACTTGTTTATTGACTTCAATGAGAATAGACCAGGCTTTCACATATATTTGATTTAGTAATGTCATTTCCTAAGACTGGTAGAGACCTGAAACACAGCTTGCTGTGGCTATCAAGACTTGTGGCAGCTCCCTTTACTAAAATTATGCTGAAAGAATAAAATGAAATTTATTACAAATTTAATTGGAATTTCACTGCTCTTGTCCATCTGATAATGAATTGGTCTTCAGCACAAGAAAAAAATAAAAATAGAAAAGATTGTCTTGCAGAACCCAGTTATTGCTGATGGTAATTATAGGCTGTATATTCAGCTAATAGGAGTTTGAACTGTGTTTCCAAGTGCATAGCTTGATAAAAGTGTTTTGTAAACTCAGGGAAAGAGTGCTGAGTTAATTTCTGGACCTCAAGGGCTCCCAGGGTTTTGCAGGGGTTTGACTAGAAAATCATTGTGGTCAGCACCTGGAAGAGCGTGTCACTGTCCCCCACCGGCACTGCGGGGGGGTGGGGGGACGTTCTGGGGTTTGGAAGGAACAGCTGCCCCATTTGCAGCCAGGTTGGTGGTGAAAGTCTTTGTTTGCGTCTTGGTCCTGTAAGTTTTGTAGCAGATGCAGCCACAGGAATTTGTGCTGAAGACAACTGACAATATGAACCTTAAGCACAGTCAGCTGCTGTTTACAAAGAACTTAATGTCAGTGCTTAGACTATTCAAGCATCATCTGGAATAAAAATTTCGGTAATAGTAATGTGAATTATAAATCCCCTTGTATGCCAGTTTCAACTTGTCTTTTTTGTTTGAAATGACCTGATTTTTCCAGAAGGCCTCTTTCTTGCTTTCCATACATACAAAAATTTAACCTGGTGTGTTTGGAGAGACTAGATTTTCCTGGCAGTATGTGGATGATGCCCTATCTGTTTCCCAACTCAGCAGTGGGCATGTTGATGAGAAAAAGGATAGAGCACTAAAACTATAGGGACTGCCTGGGATCTAATAAATCATGTAATTAATCTGTTCTTTGGGAAGATGAAGGTGCAGCTTGTTCTTGCTGCCCTATGTGCAGATGTGGAAGGGAAAAGCAAGGAGCCTGAGGAAAGCAACTGGATTTTGGTTCAAAACCCTGTTCTCTCTTCTCCCTCAGGAATGACCACCATCTTTCACTTGAGTTTGGTGTTGGTCCAGATTCAGTCTCCCTCTGTTTGTTAAAATCACATTGTTGAATGAGCCCTTGATGTCATGTTGTCCTTCTTAGATGGATGAGAAGCTTTTCTGTTACTGATACTCCAACACAATAGCCTGTACTCTGCTGGGGGAAGAAAAAAATAGTCCCCTAGGAACTTTTTACTTATTAAAAAAACAATTGCAGGGAAAGACAACCACTGAAAACAGTAATCATTCATTGCTTTGACAGAGCTCCCCTTGTTTGGGAACTGCAGTACATCCTTACACTAAAGGCATTGTCATCTGCAAGAATAATGTAGTTTTTCTAACCCCCAGAAAAGAAACAATTACTGCAGAACAGATACTATATGCACACTGAAGCAGCCCAGGCAGCTTTCCTTGGCAAAATAAGCACAGCTAAAACTCAGCAGTGATGTTTCTATAGAAGCAGAAAGTCAGACACCTTCCCCTTGTGGCAGCCTCTGGGGTAGGAAAGAACCAGGCTGGGCAGGCAGCCTGCTTGGGGATGTGGGGCTGTGAGGACGTGGTGGGGGGTGTGTGTGTGGGGAGGGGGTTGGGGGGGGGGGGGGTGGGGGGGGTGGGTGTGTCCATAGGCAGAGGGGATCTATGGTAATGGGGTAGATGGAGCCGCCCCAAAACTGGTGCCTCCTGCTTTTAAAGATTCACTCTGGCTTTCTCTCTGAGCTTAAAATCTTTTCCAACTTCTTTCTTTCTGTTTAATTTCAAGGAGCTGATGGTTGTTTTCCAGGCTAGGTCAGTGTGATGGTGAGGTTCATAGATTATTCCTTAAAACACTAGTGTCAGATGAATTGCAAGGGCTGTGCAGGGCAGGCACTAGCTAAGTGTGCATTGCAACCAAAGACCTGCTGCCACTGCAGTCGCAGCCTAAACTCTTTCAAGAAAGAAATGCTCTGATGCTCTGATATGGCCTTAGCCCGTATCCAAAAGTAACCTAGGGCTGAGGGAGCAATAGATTGCTGTTACTGTGCAAGCAGTTGACCATTCTGTTCTTCCATCACAAAAGTCAAAACACTTGGACACCCCCGCAATCTGTTGTCTTGGGTTTTAGCACTGATTTGTGTTCAAACACAGAGATTACTTAAAAATCATAGACAAATTCAGGGATTTTTCCCTCTCATATTGGAAGTTGTTTCTGTCAAGTGTTTTTGGTGAAGGTCCCAGGACCTGAAGAAGACTAAAGCATGCGGGAAGGTGGAGATGGCAACACATGCATTCTTCCTGTGCAATTAATTTAATTACCCCCCCCGCCATGTTCTGTGTATTATTAATGAATGCAAGGTGAACATACATTTGAAACAATAACAGGAATGATTTCCAGCCCCGAATTAAATTAAATGTATGAAAGCTGCCTTATTTTGGAATATAATTCGGTGGTAATTATATCATACAGGCAAAGCACCAGTTGCTTCCTCCTGATCTCCTTTCTCAGCTATAGCACTCCAGTGGAACGTTAATGCACTTAAGGGATTATGCAGGAAAAGTTTTCTGAATGTGACCACAATACTTCCAGCGGAGCAACACAATCTCTCCTGCACTGTTCTGACTAATTTACATTGTTACTCTGAAAGGATCCTCAAATTCCATTTCTAAATAATTGCTTACAACCAGTGGCTGCTGTTTACCTAGATACAGGCTCCTATTTTCTCTGTTCAAATTGCATTGCAAAATAATTACTTGGTGTCATGCTGTTGCCAGTGATGGAAGGAATCGTCTCCCTTGCAGATGCCATGCACACCAAGAGCAATGGTGTCCTCTGGTCGGCTCAGAAAAGGGCAGAATTTCTGCTGATTTTATTTAGTTACCTTGATTGCAGGCCCAGGACTGGCCGGACATCCAACCCAAAGACTTTCAGGCACTTGCATGGTGCAGGGTTACAATGTCAGGGTGTCCTTGGAGCTGCAAGTTTCATTTGGAATCCTTCACGTGCAGTGGTCAAAAGTAACAATAAAACTTGCGGGAGATAAGTGTCCTGTATCCAACGGCATTGAAACCCACGCTTGATTTGGCTTATATGCTTGCAGGGAGCTGTATCTTCTTTTGCTACTGGTCAGTCTGTCCTCAGGGGTGCAAAGGACATCCTTGCCACTACATGGAAATTGTGTGCTCTAGTGGTGCCACATATATGTAACTAAGCTATATTTTAAAACTTGGCCAAATGAGATTTGAGGCACTTTTAAAACATTTTTATAGATACATGTAAATGTTTGTGTTTTTTCCTGTTGGCTTTTGCTATTGCGTGGACTGTAAGTCCATTCTCATCAGTGGAAGGTAGCAACTTCACGTTGTACTGACAATGACATTATTTTTAGCATGCTTCTAGTTCCTTAAGAGAAAGATTTTCCAGGCTTAGTTGGTAGCTTTGCATCATCTTTTCTGAAATTTAGATCCTCTGCAGTAACAAAACAAGGAAAAGAGTAATTATGATCAAGTCAGGGGTTTAGTTCAGTTTATCCTTGTGCAAATTATATCAGGCAAATACCTCTTCTGAAGCAGCTGACCAGCAATAACCCAAAGTAGGTTAAACTATCTTGTGATTATTTTTACAGAGTAGACTACATAAAGAGTTGGAAAGTGGTTTATTCCTGTGGCTAATGCCAAATCCTTTCAGATGGTTAATTCTGGTGTAAGCCTAGATCTGAGCTCTGCGGATCTTTCTACTGACATTTTGTTGTGCGTGGTTATGCAGTATCATGCTGGGTATGATTACCTGCTATCCCACCACTTCCCCGATGGGAGAATTTTGTTGTAGGTGCTTGTGGCTGCATGTTGTCCCTGAGATATTTAATAGGCACAGAGTGTCTGCAGAGGCCAGCACAAGGGCAAACTCCATCCGCCAAGCACCAAGATGTGGCCCTGGATCACATTTTATCTGTATCCATAAACAAGGCATTCCCGGGAGCACAAGACACGAGGCGACGGCTCTGGTCTCGTTTGTGTCATCTGAGAGCAGATCATTCAACAAGTCAGTCACTAACATCTGAAGAAGGTGAATTTCTGACTCTGTTTTGCTCTTCTCTTCCATCTGAGAAGGAGGAGAAAAAGCATCAAAACAGGCTGGGCTTAATCTAATTAAAACCCATTTGCTCTTACAGCCTCAGGAGCTGACTCGAGTTTTAAGTGTGTTAAACATTCAAAAGCAATGAGTTATGGTAGGTATAGGGGTGTATACTGTGATTGCTCTATCGAAGGCAATGTCTTCAGCTTGAAAAATTTACACCAATCTTGCCTTATGATTCATCGATTTAAATCAATTTTCAAAGGAACATCTGCAAGAATTAAAGGATTATAAAAATGAATAAGTAATTTTTTCGTCAATCCATTGTTGATATGACTAGAAAAGGGTGGATGATTTACTCCCTGACAATCTATAATTCTACTTGTTAATAAGCTGGGTGAAATCCTTCATATTTATGACAAGGGATTACCGGACTCTCCAGTGAATTAGCACAAACCCCAAATGAATCTACTGCAAGTGGCAGCATAGATGAGGATTCATAAGGATCTGATCAAGGGAATTTTCTAGAAAGATTTGCAATAACACACTTAAGTTTGTGCATATTTCCCTAAGCTTCTGTTCAAAAATAAAGATTATATAAATTAACTGACAGTTATTGCATCATAATCATGTGAAGGATGTAGTAATACTAATATTATGGAATTCAAAGTTCAGAATGGTGCAACACCTTTTAGTAAATTAATAAGGCCAACTGTATTAATTAAGGCCAATCGTAACTGTAGTTATTTGTTAGGTAAACTCAAAGGAGGATACAGAAATCTGTCCAATAAGCAGTTGCCACCAGCGAGTTAATTATGCATAATGGAAAAAGGAGCGCATCTTTCAAGAATAACAGATCATCAAGGGAGACTTTGATATATGATTAAAAACATAAGAGTTTGAGAAAATTAGCAGATGCCTAAGAAGGGAAATAAACAATGATCAAAAAGTAGAGGCTAGCAAAAGCAGGTGGCTCTAGGAGTGTCTACAGACTTGATGTATTGCCTGTCCCCAAAATGGGCAAAACCAACTAAGAGGCAGAAAAAAGATCTTGAGAGAACCAAATGAAGACTGGATGGAGACTGCATAGTAACAGCCTTACCAGGCCAAACAAGGGGGCAGAGTGCGAAAAGCATGGGGCAGTCTTCTAAAAATTAACAATTTGTAGTGAGAGAGTGGGGAAAATAGTGATAAATTCTTAGTTTGAAAAAGCAAAAAGTCAAATTAATATATCTATATGCAAATGACCTGTATGTGCCAGTAAGGAAATATACTCCTAATAGTCCCAACCATTTTCCAGCAGTCTTGTTAATTTGATTTGTCTGGGGCAAGGCAAAAGCGGATCATCTGAAAACCTTTAAAATGGAGTGAAATGGATTCTCTTCTTGAAGTGATCTGCTGTCAGAATTGGATTAGTGAAAGCATCCACAGACACTTGCCACTATCCAGAGAAGTATGAACTATGCATGAAGTATAGTTTGATGAGTTTATACTGTAGTTTTCTAGAAGCTTAAACTTACCTGAGACACTGTCAAATCAGCCTCTTTACTGCAGTGTGGTCAGAAATGAGGCTTCTGCTTACATCTCGAGATCTGCATTTTGAGTTTTGGCTTAGTCCAAGGAACAAGGATGAGTCCAAGGACTGGATAGCAGCCTCATACCCGCTCCTGACAGTGCTTTTCTCGTCGCTGCCCTGACAGACACAACCTGTGCTGTAAGCTGGTATCAGCAATCATGCAGGTCCTGCGTACTAGCCTTACAGCAGCTGGAGAGATCCATGCAAATGCAGGATCTCTCCATCAGCATGCACTGTGAGAACCCTTTATCCTGGTGCAATGGCCCAGAGGGGATTTGATACGGCTGGAGGTTGATCCTTGCACCTCCCGATTCCTTTAGAATCTCTGTTCCTGCTTTAGCAGTCATGGCTGGTTGTACTGGAAGTGTGGCTGTGGTTCCTGCATACCTCGCTTGTATAAAGGAGTAATTTAATTAGCCAGCTGTAGAACATACAGGATGGAGAGTCTCTTCATAAAATAACAATGGTGCTGTAAAGCAATTAGAGAATTTGCTGATGTCCTAAGCTGTAGAAGCACGATTTAATAGTTTTTACAAGTTGTAGGGGGAAAAAAAAAAAAAAAACCAGATTAAATTGTACACCACTAATATTTAATTTGGGACCCTTTAGTTTTAGTTACAATGCACTCAACATTATTTTGTAGCTTCATTGCCATCTTTGTTGTCAGGGGACAAAGATGAGAAGAATATATACAGCTTTAAATGAAGGGAGGAATACAACAAATTGCATTTATTTGACTCAGTTTTGCTTAGAAACTGTGTATAATAATTTTCCAGAACGTTGTGATTGTGAACAGAATTTACTCCGAGGAAACATTGTGTCTGTCTGTCTCACACATGCATGCATGTGCACGCGTGCTTGCTTTCTCCCGTTCACTCTTTGTGAGGGTAACTCGAGTAGGTGGTAGCATCTGCTCAGGGGTTTTAAATACAGAGGAAGGCATTTGTCTGCTCTGTTTTATTAGTGCCCTTTTTGTGAATGTCTGGTTCAATGAGGAGCAATTATTCTGGTCCTGTTCTGGATGTTCAGAAGTTGAAGACTTCCAGGGCATTTTGAAAATCTACACTGTAATCACCACTGCATATGAAATAAGTGTCTTTGTGCCATAAAGAACCTCATCTTGTTGCAAGGGAAAGGTCGATGTGAGGCAAAGCAGATGTTGTATGTTTTATTGTGTTATGTTGTTTTACAAGGCAGTGATGAATGGCTGTGCAAACCTAGGCTCTTTGACACCGCACATATGTGGTGAAAACCATTAGCTAAAAAGTCTCAGTGTCGACATGGACCATGCCTCTGAAATTACTGGGAATGCTCCTGTTGATTAAAAGGGTGGAGAGCTGAGGCCATGAAGTCACCTGGGAGGTGCAGCTCCTGCAGGGTCCGTGATAACTGCTGGAACTGGGCAGTTACGTTTTAGATTGGTTTGCACCATCACACTGGAAATGTTTGTTCCTTAAATTCCAGATAACAGTGAAAATAGAAGGTCATCTTTCATAGATTTCTCTGGTGAATATGATGTTTGCTGACATCATCTACTAGGTGTATTCACATTTAATTGAGGGAAGGGATGAGAGAAGATACCTGCTGAGTAGTTTGAAAAGCTGCAGCCACTTTGGTTAAAAAGAAAGCTTTTTCCAAACTATAGCTGAGTTTGACAGCACTGGAATGATAATAGCCTTGCACCCACAGAATAAAATGCTTTATAGGTGGGGGAAAGAAATTCGCTCAGCTAAAACAGAGCAGGGAGGCAACAGGGAACATGGTGCATCGCTGCCTCCCTGCGATCTCCTGTCCCTGTGCTCAGTTCAGGACAGCTGCCTGCTCCCGGGGTTTGGACTGTGTTCGTCTGCTCTTGTGTAGTGTCGGAAATGGAGGAATCTCATGCTCAGTTTATTTCACTTGTTATCCAAATTGCCTTTCTTGGACCAGGACAATATTTAGATGTAAGATGGTCCAGTGTCGCAATCAGACTGGCAATGTAAACTCGGAGGCAGCATTAATTGCGCAGTTCCTGTCGTTACTCCATGAATTACGGCTGCAGATTGCCATACCCATGGCAAGGCTTCTGCTGCAGTAATGGATATTGATGTAAAACTCTGTTGTATTAGACCAAGTGTGGAAAATCAGCTTTCTGGAGGAAAAAAAATCACATTTAAGTTACATGTTATTGCTTTTTATGGAAAAAGAAGTCCATAAACCTAGATGCATTCCTGGAGCAAGCAGCTTCTTTAGGCTATTTTTTATTTGGTTTGATGCAGACACAGTGATGCCATTTGACAGGAGAAGAGTCGAGCCTTGTGGAAACAAAGCCACTTTCCTGTGGTCACCGACTGAGGCTCTGCTCCCCCAGGGGCCATGGGCAAAGGCAGCGCTGGCACAGCCTGTGCCCAGACCTGCGGTGAGGGGAGCACAACCCTGGGGGGACACTGCAACCAGCCCTGCATCTTCCCCCCCCCCGTGCTGGGGACAGCCTGTCGGAAAGTCCAAGGGGCCCTAGGGGAAATTCAGCAGGGTCACGGCCAGGGAGCACAGGGATGCCTGTGCTGGGAGAATCCTGGGGAGACCCCTGGGTTTCTTACAGGGGCGAAAAGGCTGAGCACGAGGCAGAGAGATTTTTGCATAGGGACACTTTACAACAGAGCGTGCATGTCGCTGAGGTTTCTTTCCTGGAAAGCACTGAAGTTTCTGCCTGTGTGACTCATTCTTTCACAAACCTGCTCGGCCCATTGTAAAATTGGAGATTGTCTATCTTTTGTTAGAGTAGTGCCGTGATTTTTTTTTTTTTTCTTTTTAGTGAAGGTTTCGATTTTCAGGATTTGCTGAGCAAAAACTAAGCTTATGGTTTTTGTAAGGAAGCTCAGATTTGTACAGAAGCACAGGACTGCAGGCATGGGACTTCAGAGGGACACCAGAAACTGCACTCCCAGCGCCAAGTTCCCAACAGTAAAATACAGGTGATCATGCACTTACTACCTGCACTTAGTGAGAAAACGGCTTCATTCCTAGTTTCCTGTCAATCAATCAGCTTTGTTTTCTTTGTTGTGATCTGACTTGCTTGTGAACATCTTAGGACTGGACTGTTACGGTCCCTCAAAAGAGTTTAATCTTAACTGTAGTGTAAGAAATTTCAAAACTTGTTAAAACTCCTAAATTGATAGAGCATAATTTTGTACCCTAATGAATGTTCCTTTGGTATTTAGGATGTGATGCAGAATGCATTTAAATGCTTTCACTGGGTTTGGGAGAGATGTGGGCTCCTTGGGGTGGCGGGGGGGGGGGGCGGGGGGTGGGGGGGAGGGGAATGGCCTAGGGGAATATAAAGATGGGGGCATTCTAGCAGAATATATAGGTTTTAGTAAAAGACAGAAACAAGGTTTTTGCATGTCTATTGTGTGAATTGCAATCTATTATAAGAATTGAAGGTAATAAAATACCAATGGTAATCACTATGTGTAAATTCCCTGCCTTAATTTTGTGCATAATGGGCAATACATGGCAGTACCAATTATCCTGTATTCTCCATTTGCAGAGGTAGCACTAAAGATAACGCTGATGTTCCTCATTGCAAATTCTATTATCTCGAAAAAGAAACAGTTAATTAACCCCATAAAACCATTAGTAGATCATTCTTAGTATTTAAGAGACATCTGGGTTCTGGGAGAGATACTTTTGCCAGTAGAAGCCAGCAAGATCAGCTTCAGGTTGCACAAAAATGGTGGCTTCATATGGGCAAATAGTAAATAACAAAGTAAATAACGTGTTAATGATGAGCATTAGGTAGGAAGGATACTCTTGAAAGGTGTAGTCATGGCCAGAAATCTCAAAAAGTGAAATACGGCGTACTTACGTGATACTGGGGCATCCATTACGATATTGCTGTAATTTAGTAAATTTTCTGGCAAGTTAGTGCCCCTTGAGAATAACATATTCTTTCAGCAGAAGAACATCTTTGAGTCAACATAAATGATACAAGCTCTGCATACTTAATGTTTTTCGACAGTGTGGAGTGTGAAGGCTCCTTATTCACTCAAAGGAAAGAAGCATTTTATGCTCAACATAACTTTAATTTTACATAAACAAATGCCTTATCTCAAGGGTTAATTCATATCAAACAACCAAAGAAGATGATTTCGTAATTATTCCTTTTGGTAAGGAATAAAAATTCCCAAAAAACAAATATGCCAAAGTGAAGAAAGGCAAACTGTAAAAATACACTGGGCAATGCTGATTTTATGAGTAAAATAGAGATACTGGACACTAAATATTTCTTTAAGAATGTACTTGAAGTTCTTCCAAATAGTAATTTTAAAATAATATAGTTGACTCAGGGTTTCTGTGTTGCAACACTGGTGCAATAGCTTGTGGGTTTCCCAGGAAGCTGCCCCTGTACGCCCCAGTGAGCCCAGTTCCCTCGAAACAGCCTGCGTGCCACCATCATGTCCCCCCTGGCCCTGCACCTCCAGCCTGCCTCCCCTCATCCTCTTAGCCCTTGTTCTGATCCCATTATATTTTTCTTCTGCATGGGACGTAAGGCATTTGAGATGTCAGTTTGAACTGATTTTTTTTTTCTTTTCTTTTTTTTTTTTTTTTTTTTTTTTTGTAAAGCTGCCATCAACTATTTATAAATGATTATATAGATGCTGGAGGAAATTAATCTGCTAACCAGATAAAGAGAGTAATATGTGCCTCATTTACTCTTCTCTTGTCCTGGCTTTCTCCAAAATCAATTGGACTCTGCCTACTGATGCCTGCTTAATTCCCAGACGTTTCTGAGTGGATCAGATATGTCATTCAGAAGTTATTACAGTCCATCCAAAAAAAGATGCAATTTCTCAAGGTTAGGCGATCATTAAGGCCTGACTTGACTTAAACTTTTTGTAGCAGAAAATGATCTTTTTATAAGGGATTTTAAAACTTATTGTATTTAATGCATTGTAGGGAAATATGATGAATTTCTGTAAAATTGAATAGAGATCTTAAGTCTGTAAGTGAATCTTCCAACTTGTGCATAGTACCTGCTCTCTCTAAAGAATTCTAAATCTGTACGTTTTTGGAATAATACATAGAATAGTATTTTTTTTTTTTTTATCAACTATATCCCTTTAAATTTTTCAGGTTTTGCACTTAATACTGATGATCTTCCTCTGGGACCAGGTCTCCTGGTATCTTCCTCCTTCCCTTCCAGTCTCTGCATCTGCCACTAAAGCTTTGTCCTTGGGCCACTCCTGGTTTATTACTTCTTGATATCTTTGGGCAATTTAATTAAGTTTTAGTGTTAGTAACTTCTGGGGGAAGAGTCTTGACTCTGCGTGTTCAGCCTTGACCTCTCTGTGTGTATTCAGTCTTTCATCTTTATCTGCCCCGTCAGCTTTTGTTCACGAATAATCTGCCAGATTTAACAGAACAAGAACTAAACATCCAAAACCAGTTGCTCCAACAAATCTGACCGTCTGTCCTCTGCTCAAAGCCATTCAGTGACCTTTTGTTATTTCCTATATTATCTTTACATTGGTTTTTGCCTTCAAGGTACTTCTCAGTTTAACTGTGGCCTATTCTTGGCTCCTTTCAGTTTTCCATTTCCCTTTCTTCCCTCCCGTGCCCCATTTAAGAGTGTCTGTCTGATCCCTCTCATTCTCTCCTCCTCCCACCTTTGCTATGATCATGCTAAGCAATGTCAAATCAAAGGATATGCAAGTCAAGATTTTCAAGTTCACCAAATCGCAATTCAAAATTATTAGTAATTATTAAAAGTCACCAAAAGTATTTAAATCACAGATTTACATGCATTTACCAGGACTGCTCTGTCCTGTGAGACAAGAAGATGATAAGAAGAGAAAAAGAGGCAGTAATGAGAGCATGCGAATAACATTCAGGTCAGCATAAAGCTTTCTGTTTCTTATAATATCTGCCTGTTTTCTACCCGTCTGCACAGACAAATACCAGGGAGTGGAGCTTGGAATAGGACACGCAGATCCTATCCATCTGCTCCAAGTCATTATAAAACTCTTCCTCCTACACAGGGAGAAGAAAAAAAACGATAAAGGACTCATGAAGGAAAAAACCCTGAGCGTGAGCACTCTGCAGGCAGGTCAGTGACTTTGGTGCTTGTCTCACCTATGGACACAGCACCAGAAGTTCTCACATTGGTCACATGTCGAGCCTCTACGAAGAGAAGGACTAATCGAGCGCTTTAGAAACGGGCAGCAAAATTATTAAATCGTTCCCCCATAGCTCTGCAGTGAGGCAAGGCAAGGCCTCTGTCACTTCCCTGCAGCAGATGAAAGCAGGGACACAAAACATATGATAACCCGCAGGAACAGCACTGGTGCTAGGCACTCATCGCACCCTTTCATCACACAGGGTTTTCAAAATCACTGTCGAAAGGATGGTTAAAGATAACTGAACTGGTACTGCAGTCAGGCATGCGTGGTCCAGTAATTTAATGATGGCCAAGGTTGGCCGCTTAGTAGACTTTGTGCTTTGCATACTGATATTGTAGTCTTCCAAACACTGTATGTAACATGGCATGTAAGCAAATGTCTCTTGGATTTTTTTTGTTTTTCCTCTTATGCAAACATAATTAATTCTAGTGATCTTTCTAACTCATTGGTTTAGGAAATTTTTTTTAGCTGGCAAATCCCCTGATGGGTGAATTGTGTCTTTTATTGATGTTTTCAGGGTATCTAATGTAGTGGGGACTCACTGAGCTGAAGATAGCATCATATTTTTATCAGCAATAATAATGTTGTTTGTTTATTGAAAAGCTGCCTTCTGTAGCCAAACTAGAGATTACTTCCACTACATTTTCAGGGGAAAATTTTTACTTTATTTGGGATTTAATCTATTGACTTTGTCTCTAGAATGCTGGCCTGCATATTCTATTAATTTTATGTTGAAAGAGCCCTTTAAAAATGAAAATAACGTTTAAAAAATGAGTATCATAAGCAGTAGAAAAAAAGAATGAATGTTACAAAAAACAATAGCCATCTGGATGTTTCTGCTCTACCACCTGTGTATGGTTTATATGGCCTATTCATTAGAGAAAAACCCTGCTTCTGTCTTTCCCCACTTCAAGATGATGGTAAAAACTGTTTAAATCCAATGCTTATTTTACTGCACAAAGCTTAGAAATAAATTACTATTTTAGTGTTCATGCGTGAAATGTTCTATATCTTATAATCTCAAAGAAGGAAACATCCATGTAGGGGAATGACTGAGTTGTATTGAGCATCTGTCAGAGTGTCTCTGATGTGAAAAGCATATGGAAATGCACTGGATAGGTCATGTTTTCCATTTTAAAAAAAATTCTCAATGCATATTTTTGCGTTCTGATTGCATGGTGAAGAGCAAGAGAAAGCAATATGGGAGAAGGGCTGAAAAGGCAACGCTAGGCTGGGTTTGAGGTAGTGACGGAGAAATATTGGAGCAGTGGAAAGTGGAAATGATGGGAAAACAAAGTTCCTGCTGCGACAGAGGAGGTGAGCCCAGCAAACTGGGAAGAGGGAGAGCCAAGGTTAGAGCAGGACAGCATCCAGAGCAGTTTGAGAAGAGCAGCACGAGCCGGGGGATGGAGGGGGAGGCGGATGCTGTGGGCTCAGTGAGCAATGTCACCCCATCGAGGGGACTGGCTGTAGGGTTTTTTTTCCTCCTGTTCTTGCTGTGGTTTTGTACTATAAAGGTGGCTTCCTAGTGTTTTGACCACTGTAGTAACTGGGAGCTTTAGGTCTTTAGGAAGTATTTCTTTGTTCTCCAGAGTGGATATGAAAGCACATCCCAAGGATATGAAAGCACATCCCAAAGTGTGCACCCCTGTGGAGCACTTACCTGTTTGCCATTTGGCAGTGATGCATTGGCATAACTTATCTGTTCCTCTTTTGGTGTGCTTTTCTTCTTGTTGGTCTCTCCAGTTGTCGGTCTGTGTCTCAGGGCTCCTGTGAGCACCGAGAGCCATCAGCACCTCCAAATCTCTGTGTTGCACTCCTAGCTTTCCTCATTTCATAACTCGTCTCACCCCTGAACAGAAAGGAGTAAATAAGTTATCTTTGCATGGTCCACTACATGATACAAGCTGACATAACCTGATGTGTTTGGGTGCACGAGTTACAGTGCATCAGGAGTCCCCAGTGCTGGGACTGACACTAGGCAAGCCCTGCCTGTCTGGGGTGCAGCCCCGGACTTGCTGTAGTGGGAACCAGGAGCTCAGCAGACCTCTCGTAGTTTTTGAGATAAATGTGGCCAAATGACTTGTCTTCACTCTTGCAGCTTGAGGGTGATCAAGGTACAGAATAAAAATAAGATAAAAATAATATTTTTTTTTCATGAGCTAGAAAAGAAGGGGGAGGCTGAGATTTAAAGCATCCCATGTCAGGTTTCAGTATTTGTGCTCTAATCTGGGGACAGGCCAGGAGTCAGGCCATATACACTACATTTAAAAGCATGTAATTGAAGTGAAGTTACACAAAAAGAAAAACCCCACGTTTTCATGTTCTCAGACTTTGATATCCTTCCCTATCTGACCTATTCCAAAAGTATTTTCATTTAGACTGGCAAGAATGTATATCCAATGTGATGGGACTTGGCACCAACAAGGAGTCCAGCCTGTGATTTTTCTGTAGTATTAATGAAGCATGATTAAGATTTACCAGAAAACTTGTAATTGCAGGAATCCTTCACAAGGGAGATGTCTTATGTGTTTACTGGTGGGTACTTATGAGAAATACTTGGAAATTACAATGATACTTACGTTAGAACAGCATTACACTTGTACCCATGCTCTTGTAAGGATACAAGTGAGGACAAATTTCTAGAGAAATAACCTCATTTACAATATTGTATGCATAGGAGATATTTCCTCCTCTTTAAAGGCAAACTGTTTTTAACTTTCCACATCATCTTATCTAGAAAGTAAAGAATAATGTGGCTGGCATTTGGTCAGCAAACTGCTTTCCTTGCTGTACTTTCCTTTCATCAGTATTACAAACATACATTGTTATGCAAATTTCAGGGAAGATCCTCTCCTTCCTTGAACTGTCTCGAGCAGTGGAATAGTGCTGGTATCAGTGGGTTTAGCTCAACCCCAGAAATGGTCGAAAGACAAATCAGCTTTGGAAAAAAAGGGCATCCCCCCTTTTTAATCAGGAGAAAGAAATCCAACTTGTCAATTTTAATATGTCAGGATTCAGAAGACAGATTCGGTGCAGGGGCAGAAGTAGCAGTTGTCTTTGGACCGCTGTCTGAAGGAGTTGGCTGCCTGCTGCAGTCAATCGCAAAGTTCAATAGAGGTTTTGAACTTGTGAATGTGCAGGAGCAGGTGACAGCAGCTAGGTTATGTCCCTGTCAAATTAGAGAGCCCAGAATACTGATAAGCCATCAAGTCGTTAAAGCCCATTTCAAATGGAGTCACTTCAAATGAATGGAAATTAATGGAAATAGATAATGGAAATCATTGGCTTCAACAGAGATATAATGTATTTAGTTTACATGTGTCTTAATGGAAATTGATGATCCTCATTTTGAATTTAATGGAATTCCTGCAGTCTTATTGCAATGTAATAGAAAATAATATTCTGTAATTGAAAATCAATTCAGATAATTCCTATTAATAATTAACACTCCTATCTCGGAATTGTCTAACATCTATAATTTAGTGCAAGGGGAAGAAATACATCTGACAGTGAGGTGAGGCTCAGTTCTGGATTTCAGGTGTGCAGTCTGCTGAGAAAATACAGAGCTGAGCTCATCTTCCCTGGGCTGGGAGCAAGCAACTCCCTGGATGTGAACTGAAGTGACTGGGCTCCATGGTATAGTCACCGACTCTGAGAGGTTTTCCCAGTTACTCATGGAGTCACATCTGACCTTTTGCCCTACAATGTTAAGTAAAATAGAGTGTGTCTGCATGTGATATGCATTTAGGTGCCAGATCAAGAAAAACGGACTCAGAGCTGTTCTACCTCAGTGCTTAATGCCAGCAGAATTTGAGCATACATTGCGTGAACTGAATTAAATGTGAATTTTAAAATGAAGCATAGGTTAAGGTACCTCTTCCTCCCACTTATTCTGAAAAAATCCCACCACTACTATCGGACAGACTCTTGCTACATCTTGTGTTCAGCATTATCCTTCTTCCTTTAATCTTTCTTGGGTAGATTGAGGACTGAGGCTTCTGCTGAGGATGGCTGGGCGAGCCAAGGTCATAGCCCATCACCTTCCCAATGCTCTAGAGCCAAGGATCAGGAAAAAATGAGGACTTCCTGTTGTTTCTTTTGTCTCAGATTAAAATGACCATGTTCATCATCTGTAGTGGGTGGATTTCTCCAGGCCCTTGTAGGATGCAGGCATTTCATACTCAGCTAGACATTTAAGAGACCTGACCCACCTTGATTTTTCCATTGACTGTTGAGGGAACCTTGCTCACCCACAGGTGTCTACACCAGATATATCTAACACTAGTCAAGATAAAGCCTATCTCATTCCCTATCTGTATTTCTGCATCTCCTAGCAGCTGGTTTAAGTGTTTAAAGCAATTTGCTTTCTCTAGAGACATGGAAGTGGCAAGATGCACCGCAAGCCTTTCTCTCTGCCTGTAAATAGACAAGACAGCGATGCAGTCTCCACCACCTCTGCAGTCCATGGGAATTTGTTAGGAGGGTGACTTTTACTTGTGATACGGTTGCCTTGTAAACTTGCTGTGGGAAAAAGCCTTTCTGGCCACGTGCTGAGGTCCACCGTTGCAGTTGATTCCTATTTTGAAAACTGTATATTATAAAAATAACATAATCTTTCAATTTCCCACCAACTATTTACTCTTTTCAGATAATATAGGTGGGGCAGAGGATGTATATCATGGTCTGGATTAAAAAAATAGCTCTGTTTGGAGCGTTACGCAAAGCCCAGTGAAGCCCTGGGAGTTTGCTTTGTAGGAGGAGAGAGCCCAGCGCTTCACTGGATTTGACTGTTAATTTCCCAATTCAGTGAACAATTGCGTTCCTAAAGAGAATGGCAGTACAAAACGCATTTCAGCTGATAAGTCATGGCACTATATTGCAAGTATTTTAATTGAGAAGCTTTTTTGTTCAGGAGACTTGTACATTAGCAGCATTTAATAGTACAAGCACCCATTTTCCATTTCATTTTCAAACTACCAATTCTAAATAATTCAAAAATAATTCCCCTGAATGCAACTTTTGTCAGTTTTTACAATGAGATTATTAAGCAGTGTCACTTCAACAGTAGCTCCCTTCCTAATTGTACATTCAGGTCCATAGAAATCCTCCTGTCTTTTTAATTACTCTTTGACATTTGATCTACAGAATTTTATGGCTACCAGTCATTGTTTTTTCTTTTTTTCCTGTGTTTCCTCCATTAAACTGATAGAGTGAATTGCTTCTCTCTTATAAACTTTCGGTGTTCTTGACTTTTAGAATGGCTATAGAGCAAAATCTTTCTGCTTTTACACTTGAGCTTGAGAGGGAGACTTATGTGTAGGTCTACTTTAGCATCCAAGTCTGGATAACTCTTCATTCTTCTAAAGATGAAGTTGGTTTAAGTCATTTAGGCTGCTCTACTCAAGGGAAGAAATATTGATCCTGGTTCTCAGGAGAAAGGATTCCTAGATTACCTGTGTTAACCAATGGTGGTAGCAGGTATTAAAGTTTATAAATGATGAAAAAGCTAATGATACTTATAGTTTTGCTTAGTGAATTCTAACTTCTTCACAAGAAAAAATAATCTGGTTCACAATTGACTGAAGTGTATAAAACTATCATCACTCTTTCAAGTGGGCTCTGGCTCAACAGGGAGGTTGCTTTGGCTGCAATCCATCAGGGCACTCAATGTGAGAGTTGCTTTGCTCCGAGTGCCGGATCCAAGAAAGGACTCGGGTGTTTGAGAGATCAGTGTCCCACAACTAATGCTGAGACTTGAGGGTGAAATCCGCGGTAGCTGGGGTCCCCGTGATGCTCCCGTGGGGAGTTTGGACTGCGAGGCAGGATGGGGCACACTTGTGTGCCAAGCAGGGGTCTCCTCCTGCGGGCATGCTCCTACCCAGCGCTGCTCTTTGTATCCAGTGGCTGCTTAATACGAAAGTGGCTTGTGGGCAGAGAATAGGACCTCATATTTCTCCAGCCAGGTAAGCATACCATATTGCAATCTTGATGGGTCTCTTCCTTTTGCGTTCTCTGTTACCAGTGCATCTGCAGTTATTTTGTGCCAGTGGCACAAGTTTAATGCAGGCATGGAAGATGCTGGCAAGCTGAATGCCCCTGCAGCCTGGGAGTGGGTGCAGGGCTCCTGCCTCCAAACTGAGTACTCCAGCCACTGCTCCATTGCTTGAGAGGGCTCGTCTCTCCCTGGCTCGAGCAGCTCAGGGAACTTCACAACTGAAACCCACACACACGTCTCCAGGATTAGGCGGTAGCTGAAAGAGGATTTTCAGGCATGAAGTCTTAGATGTTGGTACCTAAATACCACTGAAGTTTTGGTTTTGTTTTGGTTTTTTTGTTGGTGGTGTTTTTGGTGGTGGTGTTTTGTTTTGTTTTGTTTTTTTCTTCCAGAGGACTTAGCTTGGAATTTAACAAGAACTTGGTATTGAGCTTACTGGTATCAGGGAATTATTTATGAATTCCAGGTTAAATGTTTCTTCTGGATCCCCAGACAGGTATTTCACACACACCTTTCTCTCATTTCAAACAGTGAATGGCATGAATTTCATCATGAAACCTTAATTTCAGCAGGTACTACTTAGCATAGTAGTTTTTAAATAAATAAGGGGCATTATCTGTTTGATCAGCACGAAGAAGGATATGATTTTAATCAATGACATAACTCGAGGTTTCTTGCCCCAGCTGATAATTTTGTCAGTCTGAAATGTGTGCTCTGTTTTGCATTGTTTTACCACTTGTTTATTTCAAAGGCACGCAGACATTATAGAGAGAATTTATGCATGTGTGTGCTTAATATAGTCTCTGCGTAACACAGCATCATGTGGAGGATCCTTAAAGTAGGACAGCATCGAACACTGGAGGGAGTGTGATGAGCTTGCTACAGACTAGCATCTGTATAATATCTCTTTAAATGCTTATCTGAAAATATAAAATAAACCATTCTGAGTAGAAAACTGACATTCCCTGAGAAACATGGGGGAAAAAGAGAGAATAATTGAAATAAAAGCATAGTGTCTGCTTTGAAATATTCACCACGGTAAAAGGAAGAGTAGCTATAGAAACTTCAGAGGGAAATGATTCAGTAGGAAGTTTCAAAGACTCTATTAGATGGTAAAGTTATAAACTTTTTTCCCTCGAGGATGCTGTTGAGGGTAGTTGTGTATTATATCATCCCTTATTATTTCTCTGTTGTGCACTATAACTGTATATAGTTGCATGCAAGACTTTGCACCCACACTAATATTTTCGTGTTTTTGCACCCACACTAGTATTTTCTGTAGTAAGCGTGAGCAATGCAATGTATCTTGGATGTATCTCCTAATCTTTACATATTGCATATTCATGTTACATATTTACGAACATTGAAGGTGACTTCAAAAACCACATATTTCTGCACTGCTTTTCATCTTGGGTCGTCTCTTCTACTAGCAGTGCATGCAGGCAAGGAACTGGGATTTATTAGTCTCTTAAAACATGTTTCTCAGCAGTAGAAACAATAACCAGAGAGACAGAGTCCAACCCACTACAACGAAATGAAGTCAGCTCCTCTTCTTCCCCCCGCCCCCACCATGTAACTGCTTCTTTCAGTAGAATTAAATAATCTGCAGAAGCAAATGGAAAGAACTCAAACACAGTTGTTGTTAGAGCTTTGCAAGTATCAGCTGACATGGTCTCTATAGCAGTCGTTTAAAGTAGTCCTAGTCCCTTGTGCAGAAGATGGCCCTTCTCCTGGGAGGCCGTGACCCACAGGAGGCTGAACATGAGAACTGTGATGACAATTGAGAAGCTGCTGGTTCTTGGCCTGTATTTAGGTTGCACCCTCTCCTCCGTTCATCCTAATTGGAGTGAAGGAGCTGTCAGTGCTTTGTCTTCACTCGAGGAAACCTTGGAGTGCAGTTTATAGCTCAAAAGCTTGTTTCGAGGGGCTTCGCAAGACGGTATCTGGTATTTAGATGCACGCATTGCATATCTGAAAAATGCCATGGGTAATTATGGGAGGTCAATGGGGGCCTCTGCAATAGAAATTTTAAAAGGAACCAACTCGGAGTGTCACGAGAACACAAACCTTGCGAGCTGATGTGTCCTGTGATACCCATGGCAGGGATATCGTGTTCTCTGTTATTTTTTAAACAAATTAATGCCTCAGGCAAGGAGAACAGTAGAAAGCAAGTTGATTTAATTTTAAGTGAGCTGGTTTTTATAGGGTTTTTAGGTATATGTTTTCTGGCAAAACACTGTTTAGATGAAAAGTGTAATTTCTGATTTTATTCTTTCTGAAGTAGATTCAGGTAAAGAAAGACCTTCATTATGTGAGTTAGTAAGAGCTTTTCCTTTTTAAGTTAGGCTGAGCCAAAGTGTATAATAATACTGCTACATGGGAATGATTTTCCCTAGCTAGGGAAAATAAGGTATTTTCCTATTTCTATCATTTTGTTATGTGCAAGCTACAAAGTGCAATAAGGTGTCAGTAATTCCAAATGAGCTCGTTACTGAGAATACTCTGACCTGTTTATGTGCTGGTGCAATGAGTAAGGAAGAAAGACCACTGCTCTGGGCTGCTTTATGCTGGAAACAGGTAATGAACACCACTGAATCAGGGCCACTTCACACCAGCACTACCTGGAGGGGCTCACAGGCAGGTGAAAGGGAAGAACTGAAGTCTTGGCTTTATCTCTGGCTGCTGCATGCAGAAAAGCTCTGAGGTTAATAATAATAATAATAATTATTATTATGATATCTGCTAGAGAGGTAGTAACCACAGCCTTCCCTCCATCCTTCACCCCATAGTGTAACTTTTCTCATAGGCTGGCACTGGTTGTGTTTCCCATCCTGACCACAGCAATGCTGAACACCCAATTGGAAAAATTAAAGTTGTTTTTTCTTACTAAAGAATCTTACTTCCCTTTACTTGTAATGATGGGACTTTTTATGCTCATGATCAGAAATCCAGATGTGATGCACAAGTTATTTGTTTACTTGAGGCGACGGCAGCTGCTGTAGAGAGACGGCTGCTTGGGAGGCAGCATTTTAAGCACTGACACTGATGAGGCAAAGCAGGGCGGAAAACCATCCTGGAAGATAAATGTAAGAGGAAAAAAAGGTCTTTTGGAGATGCTTTCTCTGAAGTGCATCCGTTTGCTGAAACAGAATCAGCCAGAAGAAACTTATGATCAAAGTGTGTGTGCGAGAAGACAATGAAAGTAAAACGGGAGATTAAATGTATCAGGCACCATGCGGAAAGGAGCGATGAAGGGCTCTGAAGTTGGATGAAACCAGCAAAGCAAAGACACTAAGGTAAATGAAAAGATGAAACAGGCAGCTACCATGGAGGGAGAAAAAGAGCTTACCGGCATACATTTTGGGGAAAAGCAGGACGGACAATTTTAGACTTGTTTAAATAAAAGCAGGCACATAAAAGTAGTATGTAAATCCTGCAAATCTTTATGTAGAATATAGGAAAAAGTAATTATTAACTGTAAACAGTATGTGAGCAAGACCATGACATGGTAGGTGCAGCTGAGCTGCTGAGTGTTAGCATCAATATATAAGTGTAATACATGGAGGAGACAGACAAAAACCATGGAGATGAGTTCATCTCCTAAAGGACAAAAATTTGTGAATAAATGGGACCTTCCAGGCCAGCGAAGGACAGCTCCGAAATCGGTGGAGTTGCTCTGGTATAGGAGAATATCTGTCAATGCAGCATATACTGCTTTATAACAACACATTTATGCAGGTGCACTGAGCACCCACTCTGGCAAAGGAAAGCGAAATCACAGTTTTACACATGACCAAGAGGTGTAAAACCTGGATAAGCCAGTAATAATGATCTTTTAATCCTGGTACTGTTGCATAAGGTGATGAAATGCCATATTGTGGCAAGTTACAAGGAACAACACGCTGACGCCATAAATAAACTGGGAACTGGCAGTGTACAGCTAGTTCACCGGGGGGGGAGATTTTTTTCAATTTAATCTTAAAATGTATATTTATATGTAGGTTTTTTTCATGAATCAGGTCCTTCATCACTGATGCCTTCCTATGGTGTTAGGCAATTCCATCCAGTCTTACATCACTATAACAATGGTTGGAGACAGTTGTTATTAAAACAGTTGTTATTAAAAATAGCATACAACAGCTGAAGAAAAGTGATTTTTTAGGGGATGGGCAAGGGCACAGGACCCTACTGGGAGGGAGGGAGGTGCCCATGAGGCTCCAGCAAAGCTGTCCTCCTCTAGTGCGGATCTTCAGTTATGCCAATGGCTTGTCTTGATCTTTCAGATTTAAAATAACAACACAAATGTTCTTTCTTCACAGCTATAAAAATGTGATTAAGAAAGGGTAGATCAGAAATACTGAAGTTTTATACTGTATAACTTTTCTTCCATGAAAGTGTTTAAATTGCATTTTGTTGCCTATGATAAATCTGTCACCCCAGGAAGAGCAGATCTCCTGAGCTCAGCTCTGGGAATATTAAAAAAGCTCTGCCACAGGTTCATATATTTCAATCATCTTCTCTGACTCGCTAGGCAGACATTGCCAGGCATGGGAGCTAAGTGGGTAAAAAATTAGCTATTTATTTATTCCTTCCAGCCTGCGTACTCCCAGTAGGGGTATCACTGCCTGAACACAGTCAAAGTGACTGGAACTGAATCTAATAATGGATCCGCTGATTTTATTAACTAACTTTTTCCTTGATGATGGAAAAAAAGTGTGATTCTTAACTGACAGAGTTTTATGTGCTAACCCCATGATCATGTTTTTGCCTCCTCCTTGTGCCCCTGGATTTCCAGCATCACATACGGACTGTGGGATGTGCTTACCACTTGTTGAAAAGGGCTGGTCCTCTGCTAAGCTGCTGTTCAGATGCTGTTCATCTGCAAATTCTGTCAGTACTGCCTGTCTTCATGGATTAATCCATAAAAACACCAATGCAAAATGCTATAATTTTCTCAGCAATCTGCTTATCGATTGCTGTGTGTTGCAACAAGACTGAAGCGCGCATGGGTGAGCATGGAAGAGAGGGCCTGAGCGCAGGAGGGGCAGGGATGTACAGCCCAGGGACCTTCCCAGAAATGAGGAAAAATACTTTTCATCTAATCTGTAGCAGAAATTGTTTTCTTGCTTCACTCTCATCTAAGAGATCTTGTTAGAGATGAATGTGGCCTGCATCTCGAAGTATGTAACCCTCGTATTTTTACTTTTAAATTAGTCATTCTTGAACATCTTCAAGTAGAGTGATGACTCATCAGCTGTTGAACTGGTTAAAGCTTTTGGAAAAAAATGTACTTGTTGAGGAATGATTTTTAAAATGCATTCTTTACAACATAATTATCATGTTTGATATATTTTTCCACTTTCTGTGGAAAATGTCATGCCTTTCTAAACTAATCCAATCTTATTTGAAAACCATATAAAAATATCATCCAAATGGATACAAAAACCAGTGACCAAAAATCTTAGGTGTGTTCTGTTTTATACATGAAAAAGGCTTGTAGCTATTTATCATCCTTTTTTATATTGGAAAAAAGTTATTGTGGGAAATGAAATTAGGAGAGAGTGCAAATTAAAGAGATGTTTTCGTCAAACATTTTTGAAATCAAAATGTCCCATTTTCATGAATATAGCTGTGGGCATTCATTCTGCTGAGACACTGCTGATGTGTTGAAGCCCTCTGCTCCTCCACCTCCCATTCCCTCTCGCGAGGGTCTCCGTCATGCTGACAGCCTGCAGGGGCTTGGGAAAGGCAGCACATCACTTCCTCACACTTGGATGGTATCAAAATGTTTTCTTAGTGCTTTGGGTAGGATTCACCCACAGGTCTAAAATTTGCATTTGGAAACCTTGTCATATCTTTTTTTTTTTTTTTTTTCCTTTTCAAGGGTAGCTATTGTAGCTATTGATTTGAGACTTCAGTAATATTTTTAAAAAGGATTCAAGGGGGATAATTAAACAGGAAGGAGCTTTGCTGTGATAGATCAACCTATAATCTGTAAATCAATGAAAAACTTTATTTAATGGTTTGAAAACTCAATGGATTCAATCTAATTAACTCTGTAAGCTGTAAAAGATATTTATGAGAATTAAATTTTAATATGTATTCCCTGAAGGCAAGATAAAGTTGCTTCTGTCTTAAACAAAGATTACATCTTCTGTTTGTTTGCCCCCCAACTCAAAAATAATTTTTACGGGGAAGGAAGAACAGAGCAGAGGCAGCTTTTGTTAGGAGACTTTCTGATTCCAGCGTTCCTCTCCACCTTAGTGTTACGTAGTTCTCAGGAGGATAGTTTATGCTATTTCTCTTCTGAATTAGAGATCCTGACTTTTCAGGAAAACATATTTAAATGCGTGCATCTTCTCTCTTACATGCATCTGTAGCCACCTCCTCCCAGTATTGCCCATCTCCGCAGTATCAGAGCAACCCCTTGTCTTTCAGTGAGCTCCTGCCTTCAGCGGCACGGCACAGGGTCTGCTCTTCCGCCTGGCTTTGTGGGCAGGGACCTGAAGCACCAAAAGTCCAAAGGGCAGATTTTTAAAGTATTTCCTTCCATAGCTCAGTGACCTGTTGCACAAGAGCTCTAATCTCCTGCTGCGGGGCTTGGCACATGCTGGCGTTTCAGGTGATCAGAGCAGATGTGCAGGATCAGGCTCAGCTGCAGAATGAGGGGTTTCCTTACCTGTTATCAGCTTTCTCCTTCTCAGCCTTTCAAACCTGAACCAGCTGGTTAGGATCGGATAGCGCTTACCAACCAGGGGACCCCAGCCGCACCCTGGGCATCTTCTGTCCCACCTCCCCACACCTGGCCTTAGGTGCCCCCGGCATGGTCCCACCAGCCCCCTGTGTTAAGCCTCAGCCAGGGCTATAGCTATTAGACCGTCGTTGCACAGCAGCAGGGCAGGCTCTGCCACCTGTGTAACGCCTGGGTTGGTACTAGAGGGAGATGATGATCACCTCAAATCTGTTAATTTTTCCTCCCTTGTCGTTTGCTCTCATGCATGAATTCCTGTTCTTGTTTGATCCTGCTTGGTTTGGGTTTGTGGGAGTTTATTCAAAACACTTTTTCGTTGTTGGAAAATACTCTAATGAATTCATTCAGTGCTTCGAGATCCATAAATGAGAAACATTGCTCAACAACACAATTATTTTATTGTCTAAGTTTCAGAGGAAAAGCTTCATTAGCCAAAAAAAAAGACTACATGAATTGATGTAGTTAAATTTTTACTGCAAAATACAAGGTTTGTCAAGCAGAGATCCCAGAGTTTCAGAATGAGCTTTTCCTTTTGGGCATGTGCACTGCTGATCAGTAAGGACAGGAGTGCGCGTGGTGCAAGGATGGGAGTGTGGTGCAAGGACAGTGTGTGGCTCACCTGGCAGCTCTCCGGTTTGTCCTCACAAGCCGTGGAGCGGTGACACTAAGGAGAGCCATGATGGGAAGTGTTGGAAAGCATTGGCAGGTTCGGTCTTTCTGGGAAGAGCCGTGGGTTTTCCTTTCTTACAGAGCATTGAGTTGCTTAGTCCCTCCTTCCTAAGGCCTGAGAGTTTTCAGGGAATTGCAGCTGACCAGCTACTCCCTGATTACCGCAAGGTAAATTAAAGGAGGGAGTGTAAAATACTGTGAGAGATGCTGTTCTCACAGCCTCCAGTCAGCTGTGTGCAGCCGAGGTGTTCAAAGGGACAGGGTAGACGCGATGCTGCAGTGCTTTCTGAGCTGGGCTCTTCTTCTTGGAGCCTTGGAGTCACTAGGTTCTTATTTTCTCTGTTTTGTGGCTTCAGGCTGAGCTGTGTCTTGCCGTACATAATGCTCACAAGTATGTATGTTTATATAATATGCAGACATAATGTATTTATAGTTTTTGTCACTGTACAGTCAAGCATCTGTTCTCAACCATGACATAATTTATCCTTCGATGGAGATTTGGGTGGGTTTGTTCTGAATCAGTGAGCAGATAACCAAGATCTCAGTCACATTATGTGCCAACGTATTTTCTACATTTTACCTTTGAGAGCACGGCAGCCTAAAACCCAGCACAGCAGCTCTGCTCTCACGGGCACTGAAGTCTGCTATTTGTTATATTCACCTGACACCAGCTGCAGTCCTGGTCTTGGCTGCCTTTACAAATGAAATTACATTTCATGTCTTGAAAACACAGTGTGGGAGCCTCTTTCTAAATGGTTTCTTATTCTTTATTTATTTGTTTTCTTTTCCTAAGTGCATGTTGTTCCACAGTTAGGGGAGCCACATGTGCATGTGCTGTAGAAACTCCCTATTTCCATTTGTCACCTCAGGGCAGCCCCTTAGTAGGTGATCGCTCAGTGCATTGCTTTTGTTTTGAAAACAGTTGGATCAGTTTTCTTAATTAAGAGAAGTCTTCAGCCGTGCCGAGTCCCAGCACTGGGCAGCTGCACTCAGCAGTTTTCACCTCTCGGGCTGTATTTCCACCGGTGGGTGCTTTTGGAGAGCCGGGGCTGGGCTGGGAGGATTAGCACGAACCTCCGCTTAACACTGGGGGACAAGCAAAAGGAAGCCTGGATTTTGACTCAATACAGAGACCAGCTGCTTCTGGAATCTGGAGGTGAAGTGAAAAATGGAGTGGGGGCAAGTGATGCTGTTCAGCTGCAATTCCCTGTTCTCGTGGCAAGTGGCTCATCATGCCTTTGCTTTGGTTCTCCATTTGCTATCCAGTTGGTAGAAATATGGGATTAAATGCATGGAAAGGACCATGCATGCAGTGATGCCATGATGGTGGGAACTTTGCAAGTAACAGTGCTCAAGGGGGAAATCTGTGCATAGGTAATTACACAAGGTGTCTTTCGAGGGGATTTAAAAAAAAACAACAAAAAAAACCAAAACAGCTTGGTTATAATGTGCTAAGGGACGAGACACATCATTGTGCCCATCTTTTAATACCAATCTTCTATTTTGGCACCGACCTTACTCTGTTGAGGGGTATCTCATGTCAGGGAGCTGTGGTTTGGCTCCAGTGCAGAAACAGTCAGTGATCCAGGATCCGCTGAGGTCCCAATCGGAAGCAGTTTGACTTCAGTATGAACATCGGCCAGTCAAAACAGTGGCAATGTACTTTATCAAAACTTTCAGACCAAAGGGAATGCGTAGGTCCCAAAGAACAGCTTGGCTTTAAGAAGCGATCTGGCAAGAGCCAGCCACCTGCCCGGCTGCCTGCACGGCACTGGCTCCTTCCCCTGCACCAGCCAGGAGCTGGGCTGCGGGAACTGCTGCTGGCTGGCATGGCTGCCCTGTTTTAAGACAAACCAGACAAAACTTTTCCCAGTTTTCCATTTGCCTCACCAGCTATTCAACTTCAGCATCTTTCACATTTCATCCTGTATGCGGTAGCGAAATAAGCCATTATTTATTAAGAACTACAGCAGGACTGGAGTGAGTTGCTCTGCGGGGTGATCTCTTGAGCACGAATGAGTAAGGCAGTGCCTGTCCCAGTAAGTGTCAGTGGAAAACACACCTCACGAGTGTAAAATCGCAGAAGCACTTGTGTAACTAGTGCCTTCATTTTTCCATTGCACAGCATCCTTGTTGATAAACTAGAGGTCGTGATAGGGTTGCTGCTTCAAGGGAGAAAAATAATTACTGAATGTTTTACAGCTCTGCAGTGCAGACGCACCATGGAGGTGGTGTTCCTGTTTTCAGCTGGCCATTTCAGAGTGGCTCACCCAGGATGATATTTTTCTAGTAGGTTTAATGCAGATAGAGATGACCTGTATCAAGTTTGCCTGTTGGAGGAAAAAAGTTACTCCTCCTTTCCTGGGTGCAGAAAACTGAGTTATAGATTTAAAAAAATAAGAAAATGCTCAAAGGAGAAAAAAAATAACATTGCCACAATTTTCAGGGAAAAGTCGATGAGAAAGGCCTCCCAGATTTGTGAATCCATCCAGTCCATTCACCAGTGCCAGAAATCTGTAGCACATATTCTTTTTTTACCAGTTTTACTGCTTAATCTACCGCTGGCTGTGGCTACTAGAGACTACCTGTCTGTTGGATGCTAAAAGTGAGGTAGCATAAATTTTCAGCATTCACAAAATTAGACCTGGGAAAAGCATTACCTTCTTAAGGCTTTGCTGTGCATCTCTCTCTCTCTCTCCCCCCCCCCCCCCCTTTTTTTTTCTTTTTTTTTTTTTTTTCTTTTTTCATCTTTGGTCTGTTTTGAAAACATACGTGATAATACATAATACCCTTCTCCCAGTGGTTAAGACATTGAATTTTTCAGGCTGCACACCTTGCCCAGGATTGTCAGAGTGCTGAGCAGCCACCTCCACTTCTAGATTTCTGTTCCTTGTTTGAAGTGTGGTCTAAAGGATTCAGCTGGGGAAAAATGTGCAATTCTTTGCATTTCTCTGAGCTCTCCTAGCTGAATCTCTCATCTTGGTTATTCACCTCAGATTTCTTTTGGATTTTCTTTGAGTTTTGCAATTAAATATATATCAAAAGCCCCTTCTTATTCTGACATATCTTAAAGCTTGTGTGTTCAAGCATTCCTGCTTTCCCTGGTGTAGCTGGCGGAGTTAAGCCGCCGGTTTTGTAAACCGATCAGTTGTTGGCTTTGCATGTGTTACTCTCCCTGCTGCAGAACATTTATAATGTATCTGTCTTCTGCATTTTTCAGCATCAGCGCCCAGCTCTGCACACAAGGGTGAGGGATGAGGAGGGTGGATAGCGACTTAAACATAACAGCTGCAGCCCCGCTCCTGTGGGATGTGTGGGATCTGTCCCTATCCCTGGAATGAACCAGGTGAAAGCAATTGCTGGATGGACAGAGCAGAGTGATCGGCTGCTGGTCCTGGACACTGCCAGCCCAGGGAGCTCCGTATCTATTCCCAGACCAACTGGCTGCTCGTTGGTCTCCCACTTCCCCCCAGGAATGTTGGTATAGTAGTGTCCCGGGCTGTGTGTGCTGTTAATTTTTCAAATTGTATTTCTATTTTTAGCTTTCCCCTACCTACAACAGAATCTCAGTCAGGGACAGCTGCTGGTTTTCCTTAAATCACATAGGGTAGGGTAACCAAATACTTGATGTAATTGTAGCTATGGGTTAGATTCAGTCAAGTAGCTGAGCACATGTTTAATTTTGTGTGATTCGTTGCAGTGAACTTCAGTGTGATTCTTGTGTGTTTAAACCCTGATTTCTCAAGGTGCTTCAAGTGTATCTAAGTACTTTGGGTATCAGTTGTGTTTCTGGTACTTCAGTGCTAACAGTAATTTTTGAAAGAATAATTCAGCCACCATATGAACAGAATCATTTTGTGAACTTAATAATTTCTATATATTGGAATTATTTTTAAATTTCTACTTAATCTAAATCTGGGCTGGAAATGACTGAAGCTGAAGCTGGTGTCTAGTAGTGCTTATGGGGGCAAGTAGAACCTCATACTCACTGAGTTTTGAGGGAGATTGTAGTGTCAGATGGTAATAAAAGAAGTTTATTGGATTATTAAATTTATTGAGCAGAGACAATTGGTACCAAATGGAGGTTTTTGGCAACTCACCTTGCTAACTTTTTTTCTTTCCTTCGTTTGTACAACAGCAAAGTATATGTTTGCAAACGCATCTAACTTCTTACTCTTCAATGAGAATTTAGGGTCAGATTGTCGTTGATCCACAGGTCTGATTAGGGAACGATGCATTCAGAGCCTGAGGAGAAGAATGCTGTTTAACTTACGCAGTTTGTTTATTTCCCATGAGACAGTACGTTATATTAAAGTAGAACACGGTACAGATCACAGTCATGATATAAGTTTGTGGACAGCGAAAGCTGACTTGCACATTCCTTATACTGAAATCATAAAATTGTATGATGATCGTCAGCTCGCTTCCATTGCCACTTCCTGAAGCACATGAGATACCAGGTGAGATCTGAGGCCCTTCTGGGATGTTTCAGAACCTGTGACTGGGTGTAACCCGGGGCTGCAACAGCACAGCAGTGATGCCATGGCTTGGTAAGCTCCCACTGGGATGTTACACCTTTGACCAAGTGATTTACTGTGAAAAAAATCTCTGCCTGAAGTGGCCTCTGTGGCTGCCCTTTCGCTTGGTCCAGATGTGCAGACGTTGCCTTCCCTTTCCCGTGGCGGGAATGCCCCATGCTCCCTGCGCCTGCCTCCCCACGCCAGCCAGGGCACCTGCCTTCACTCGGGACACCAGCAGATTTGAACACAGCATGTAAACCAGGACATCTTGGCTAAAACCTTCTTTCAGTCTGGTTGTTGTGAATAACCCAGCTTTTATGGTCTTTATATCAACCATGTATTTCAGTTTAAGTGTTTTTTTGTTTAAAAAATGCAGTTTAGTGATAAGTAGATTGTACTCTATCATTAGGAGAAAATGAGAACAATAATATTGTTAAATTTGCTTTCTCATTTATGCAACATCATTTTGAAATCAGATCTGAAAACATCTTTTTTCCGTGCCTTCAAACCTTTATTTTCCCTTCCCTTTGATACTTGGTTTTTAACTGTATCATTTAATTATGTGTAAGGCATTTTCTGATAGAACTTTTTTGAAGGAGGGTTTTTACAGCAGCTTTGTCTTGTACTGTAAACAAAATATTATTTTGTCTTCTGGAAGCTTAATTCAGCATTTAAATGCACAATGCCTCATTCACACTTCTTGCACAATTAGCTGCTACATACAGCCTCTGATTTTATAAGATAGGCATCCGTGTACCTTCGGGCATGTTGATGCTGCTCGGATAAGGAACATCATTGTTTTCCATTCCTGGCTTTCTCCTCACAGCGCTGGGTGCAGGCATCTGCAAGACAGATCAGCCATGCCTCCCTCTTGACACTCTGAAATGACAGGGTTTTGTTGTAGATGCCATATTTCACTTTGCTGAACAAACCAGTGTTAGTGACTAGGGAAGATGGCAAATTGATGGCTCTGGTAAGACCGTGTGAGAGAGGGAATAAATTTCCAAAGTGTTCTTGGGACAGAGTGACTTGACTCTGAGTGTGCTGGCTCGGGGTCGGGATCAGGTGCAGGGCTGGGATCTGCCCGGTTTGACCCGTCAGTTGTCACCAAGCTCTTTTGAGGATGGGGGTCAGTGCCAGCGTCAGCCCCCCAGGCTCACTGCAGCCAGGGTGGTACAGCTCCCACAGTTCACAAATGCTCAGTGGTCCTGCGACTACTCAAAAAAGATGATAAATAATAATTTACTTAAGAATTACTCCAGTGGCTGCAGTGGGCTTGCAATCAGGTATGAGAGTGATTTTTTCAGGTCTGGGTGGATGCTGAAGGGAACGAGGGTTTGACCTCCTGGTGCTTCAGAGCATCCCACTGGGGAGATCCAGCTCCTGCATCCGTTCAGGCAGCAAGGAGCCCGGGCGCAGCGGCACAGGAATGCAGCGCCTGTGGACGAAGGGAATCTTCCTGTGTTTTCTGACTAGTGTTCATTTTCCTGCTTATTTTATGCTCTAGCTTTCTTTGTGATCCTTTAAAAAAAGAGCAAATGCTTTTTAATAGTTTCAGTAATTACAATCACTTATTATCTGAAGGGAAAGCGGTCATAGACTTTCCATATTCTCAGGTGGCGTGCCTGCTGGAAGAGCTCCCTGCGAGGGCTGGTTGCTATAGAAGTCCTCACAGAGTGGCATATTTATGGAGAAACTTGCAGGGGTTCCTAATTGTGTGTGAAATTTCATCCAGCCAGGCCCTTGCGCAGCCTGTATGGCCTAATTTGCACCAAACCACTCCAATTCGAAGCAGTCCCACTCCTGAAGATGCTCTGTGTGAAGGTGGATAATTTCATCCTCTTCAGCATCTGAGGTGCAGTCTGAAACCAGTTATAGATTAAGTTCAGCTTGTGTTTAAGCTGTCGGGGGGGGGGGGGGGGGATAAAGAATTAGTTTATAAATGTACTTGAAAAATCTTAAAATAAGGTTGGCTATTTGATGATAGGTTTGCATTTAAAAATGGGAAGGATTATGAGTTTGATTTATATTTATTACAGCATACAAGAAGCTAGATCAATGCTACACTACACCCTCGTTATAAATAGGAGCCAGTTTTGAAGCTCTGTTTTGAATTATAGATGTAACTTCCTACTGAATGGTAGGCAATAATCACAAAGATGAAAAGAAAACAAAGAAGAAAATGGAGTCAGTCAAATAAGTATGTGGTGCATATACCGAGTAGGTAGTTGTGAATGTGGAGCTGGAAGTCTATGTGACCAATGCCTCTGATAATTAAATATTCATGGTTGTATGTATATACACGTCCTGCCAGCAGCTTCGGAGGTGTTTAAAGATCTGTAAATCCAAGAGCTCCTCAGGAGTAAAGCAGCCTCACTGGGAAGAGTCAGGACAGAACTGGAGGCAGACGGGTGCTGCTGAGGATGTAGAAACAAACTGCAAGTACCAGCACGCTGCAGGGCTTGCTCTGGGTTTGGGCTGAGTATCTGTGGAGGCTGCCCTGCACCCCAGCGCTGCTCTGAGCTGCTGCTCCTGCCCACGGCTCTGGGCATGGGTACGGGGCTCCGGAGGGAAGCCACTGCCTCTCACCCTCTGCACTTCAGGCATGCTTGAAAATCAAGAAGGGTCCCTGTGACACCCTCCTTCCCTGCCTGCTGCTTGCTGCTGTCCCCAGCCCCGGCTGCAGTGCCCAAGGCAGCAGAGCACCTGGAGGTAGCTCAGGGATGGGGGACCCACCTGCCTGGTGGCACTTGGGCTGTTTGGCAATGGATGTGGTGAAGAAGACAATATAGCTACAGGCAGCTGGTAGAGGGAGGTGGCAGCAGCAGATAATTGGAGAGGGGATGTGATTTTGTTTGTACATGGCACGGCTTTGGAGCAAGGACTCCTGAACACGTGGAGGAAATCAGGAACTGTCCAGGACCTGTGGGGCTTACTCGGTGCCTGTGCCCACAGCCACCCAAATAGCCACGACAGCCTGAAAGTCAAGTGCTCTTTCCTCCAGCAATCCTGGTGAACGCTATGGACTCAGGAGTCTGAAGCGATGCTGTGCGGAGGAGAGGGCAGGACAGTCTGACAGCTCCCTTCTTCTCCATCAGTGCAAAAGGTGGAAGAGACATTGTTTAAAGCATCTGTTTCAGTATTTCTGAAGCTGTTGCTGGATTCATTCCAGATGAATCTAAATTGGAAGGTGTTGCAAGTGCCAGATGGAGCAGGGACATGTAACAGAGAAATAGGAAAGGCTTGGAAATAGAGGCAATATCTTTAAAGATAAACCCACAAAACTAAAAGCTTAACATGTCTTGAGGGGAAGAAACCGAAGACCTGGTCCTTGGTGGGAAAGAGGGACATAAAAGGAGCTATGACAAAGGATAGAGTTAACTATAAAGGAGGTCAGAACATTTTCAGTACTGTTTTTTGGTCTAAATATGGCTGGTTTACTGTTGTTGAACACTTTTGTTCTATTTTATCCTATTAGTACTGCTGCAGCTTTGATGAATAAGAAGAGTGAAAAACAAAGTCACTTTTCTGCCTCAGCCATGGCCCTGGCCTGGGAAGCTCTGGTCCTCGTCCTCTTTCCTTCATGTACCATGAGCTGCTCCTCCCTGGTTGTTCTAAATCAAATGTCTTAGGGACTTGAGCATCTCTCTAGTATATCACTTCGTGCTTCAACTGCTGGGCTGTCAATTTCTGTTTGAAAACTGGTATTTGGATATAATTCCTTATGAGAAGATGCAAATGATTTTGTCTTGTTGAATGACAAGAAAATTGCAATTTCTGTGGAAGACCATCTTTGTTCTTTGTTAGCTATTGTGAATTGACCCTGCGAATGCATGTCATAGCTGGGGGTATGCACGTTCCCACCCTGAGATGAGCACAGTTGATGATGCTATATTTATAAGTAGCAGCTTCTTGGGGATCTCGGTCGGGTTCACCAAAACGAGAGAAACTCAAGCTCCATCTCATCCTTATCCTTGGCTACCACTGATGCCGCCTCCTAGGATGCTTCTGCATAATACCACTTCTGCTGGAACTGATGTCCTTTGTATTTGGGGTGACATAAACAATATTTGTGAGAGGCACTTTATTTTAAAAAAGAAAAATAAAAAGCAGGAAGCAGATAAAAGCTGCTGCTTGAAGGGTACAACAGGGCTCATTCTGAAGTGGTCTTTTCACATTACCACACATTTTGTTTTGAAATAACCCTTTGCAGTATTCTTTCTTTGCTTCCTTTTGACTGTATATGTATGTGGCATGCCACAATTTCATTAAATTATTAATGCAGAGGATGAGAAAGGCCCGTGTGAATAGCTGAAGTACATCACTTACTTGTTTTTGATGCTTTCCAATCTTGCACAGAAACACATTTGGCAAAGAACCTGTATAAATAGTTCATAACTCTCAATGAAGTCAGTCACTTGGTGTCAAGGCATTGTGAGTGTTTTTCTCTGACTGTTGTCTTGAGGCAGAGCTGAACACCCGTGGTGCTGGAGGGAGCCTTGCCAGGTCCAGCTGGGAGAGGTCTCCTTTCTCCGTGCGCAGGAGAGGGGTTTCTGACCTGGGCATTGCCTGGCCATGAGCAGCTCTCTCGTGGTGGGATGTTCAGGTGATGGTCCTGAACCTTGTCGGGTCTGAGTCTGTGCTGGACACGAGAGCTCAAGGAGTCATCTACCCTCTGAGCAACCACTGGAGCTGGAAGGGCTGAGGTCTATATGGAAATGTTAGATTTTTCAGTCTCATAATGGACCTTACCATGGGTTGGTGACTACCTACAGCACGTATTTCAGAAAGTGAAAGGATGTTCAGATTTTCAGCAATTTTCAACTTCTCTCTGCTGGGCAGAGGCGGGTCAAAAAGTGAGTGACTGTGTGGCCACCAGGCAGATGCCCCTGCACAGAACTGCTGCATGCGCCTCGGTGCTTGTTTCTTGGGTTTCCAATGTTATAGAGGTTTCCCATGTTATAGAGGTTTCCTCGTCCTTTCTGAATATCGAACCTCAGATGTATTTTAGGATATACTTTATATTTATCCAAGTTCAATGTGATATAGCAAATGCCATTTGAAATACTGTATACTCTGAAAATAAGGTTTGCATTTATTTGAGATGAACAAGATGGTCTCATCACATCAGCGTTGCTTCCATACGTACATATTGGGCAGCATCCACAGTGATGTTATCCAAGAGTAGAAGAATACTGCATAGAAATGTTTACGATGATGGTTACTGTAATAGATAAATTGATTTTAGCAAGTGCAGTAGATTTACACTAAAATCCCGAATTATGTACTTGAGTGCACATCACAACAGAATTTGGCTCTAATTCAATATTCATCCTGGATGAAAATCATTAATAGCAATTATCTCTAGGAACAATTTTCAGTGAGTGTCCCTTCTGGAAAAAAACTCCTTCTGAAATATATTGAGACTATTTTTCACCCAAATAATTATTATTTGCTAAATCCCCCTTTCTTGGTATTACCATAGAAATCATGGCACTCTCATAGAGATGACATTTTCATTTTTACTTTCTTTTTATATTGTATGTAATACTGTGTCCAGTATTTGCACATGAATTTGTCAATACTGCCAAGGGAATAAATGTCTCGTGATTCAGACAATAATTGTAAAACTTCATATTGTTGCTGCATTTACAGAGAGTAAAGAGCAACTCAATGCTCATCATGCTGCTCTGGGAATGTCAGGAAAGCTTCAGTGCAGTGACTGGGCTTTGGCCACAGGCACGACCCATCCATAATCAGTTCACAAGTGTTTTTGACTCCATCTGCAGTGCTCATCTTGATCAAAAATTATTATGGTCTGACCAGCAGGTGGAAGCAGAGAAAAAAACACCTCTCAAGGCTCTTGCATGTTTCCATGCTGTTCACAGAGAAGCTGTTTTCTTCTAAAATTGCAAACCATTAGGGGATATAGAATACTGTATAATTTTGGTGAGTCTTGCATCTGGGCCATAACAGCCTGATCTGTGTGATTTTTTTAAAAGAGCTTCCTCTGTTGTAAATCGTTACCAGTGGGGTTTTTTCTTTATTTCATTTTTCCCTACTTTTATGCATCATAAGCAACAGGAAAGCAAATTTGTGCTTAGACCCCATGTTTTGCGTTGCTATTTACTAAATTGAGTTGCTGTTTCCCTGAAATAGAAAAGATCTTTGTTAAGCATCTGGCACAACGTTAGATGCATAGGTTCAATATTTAGTCAAGTCTACTGTGGTAAAAAAGTTGGGAGTATCAAGACCAGATTTAGTTGTTTAGGACCTTGTGGTATCTCTCTTAAAGCTATTGTAAATGGATACTCGTCTGCTAGAAAGTGCTGTTGCCTTGTCTTGTCCACTCTAAAAAAGATGAATACTTGCGCTGGTGCATGGCTCAGGGTATAGTGTAGTGTGAGGGTTTGCAGAGGGAACTGCATGAGCTTTCAGGTTTATAGCTGGCACGGTCGGTGGGCTCGGTGGTCCCCGCCAGCAGGGATGCAGGCGCTGCGGACAGCTGCTTGGGCCTTCGGGGATGTGCATGGTGCTTTGCACAGCAGAGCCCTGCTCATGGCAAGGCTCCCTGGAGGGCTGGGATACCTGGTTGTGGTCACTGGGGCTGACGTGGACTTTGAGTCGTGGTTGTGGTGCATGGTCAGTCAGAACTGGAAATTCATCTCAGTAGCCCATGTTGCCTTCACATGAGCTTGTTTTCTTTGTTGAGGGTTAAATTTTTGACACTCTGATTTGTATGTCAGATACTTGGTGATGTCTCATAGCGCTGTGAATCTCAAATTATACATATGTATAGGTACTAGTTATTTAAATCATGGTGGACAGTTGTAAAGCAATGGTAGTCTTCTGTTTGGAAATAGAAGTGATAATTTACTGTTGTTCTGAATCAGTATAACTTGATAATGCAATCTAAATGTATATCATGATTCTTTTCCCCATGAAATGGTTTAATTCCTTTGTAATTTCAGTAGATTTTAGCTTTATAATTTCAAGTATTGGCAGTGTTTGCAGAGAGGGGAAAAAAAGGCATTGTGAAAATAAATAAATACAAAAATGTAATGCTATATGCATAATAAAAGTGCATTTAAGCTTTAACATGTCATATAATCAATCAGCCATTTCATATACTGATGTCTTTGAGATCAAACACTTTAAAGGGGAGTATCAATGTGAAATCTAGAAAGAGAATAAAGATCCCAAATCAGGAATCAGTTCATTGGTTTAATGGGTCTTTCTGTCTTTCTCAGTGTTAAATGCTCCATGCTTGAGAATTTAGGAACAGGAGATGACAAACTTCCCTGTGTTCAATCTGTGGTGAAGGAAGTTCTGTGTATATTTTATAACAGAAAGGCAGTCTACATTAATTTTTTAGGTAAAGAGCCAGCATAACTGATAGACACAAGCAGAAAGGCAATGACCCTTGCTATTTAAGTTGGAATAAAATATCAGGTCATAGATCGTACCATTCTGATTAATGGCTGTAAAAGCATCTCTGAAAACTGGATGGGGTATTTTTTCCTAGTGAATGATGAAGACTTTTTTTATTTTTAAAATATTTACAGATTTTTATTATTATTTTATATAGGAAAAAAAAAGTTTCTAACCTTAGTGTCATCTGAGGCATGATAGAGCTGTACTGACAGTTGTTCTTGCTGTCTTAATAAGAGTGATCTTCATATCAATCCTCAGTTTATGAATTGTAATAGAGCTGCTGTAACAGTAGTAATTGGTGAAATTAGTTTGGATGGTTGCATTAATATTCATGCATTCCTGCAACAGCACTGAGCTAATTACTATCTCTTCCTTCTCTATTACGGTGGCAAAATGGGACAGAATAAATCTCAGAGGTTAACTTCTGTGTTGAACATGGTCACAAGTCTGAGATGCGACATGTTTCCAGCAGTGCATGCTGAAGCCACATCATTACTGGAAATGAGAATTGCTGATGCATTCGAGGCCAAGTAAGGTTGTCCATGGGAGCCCTACAAGTTTGTGGATATAAGAAGGATGTGGAAGTTTGCTTCTGGGGAAACATGAAGTCACGTTGTTCACTGTAATTATTCTGCAGTAAGCAGGAAAGAGCAGCCGAGAATCTGCGGGGAATACTCCTCCGCATTGGCCTAGATATGGAATAGGTGGTCTGAAAGATTCCCCCCCCCCCCCCCCCCCAATTTCCATAGTCCTAGAAGATACCAATGAAAGAACTGAAATTTTCCTGCCTGATTTAATGAGTTTTGCTGTAATATTTCTTCTCATTGAGAACTGCAAAATGAACATAATGAAGTTGCTTCCTTCTTCAACAGACAACAGAAAGGGGACAGTCTCATCACTGTTTCACTTGCCACATTGCTTAGTATTTTGTTGCTTTGTTCTGCTGTGTTTTGTAATGTATCTGTAAGTGAGGAGCTCCAAAGCAGAGGGTTTGGGACACATTGCTGGGGAAGAGTGGCATATTGTACACAAAACCTATAGGTCCCTAGGGGAGGTTCCAATGGTCCACCCTCTTGAGGAACCCATGGCAATAGTGTCTTATCTCCTAATACTGAGCCCCAAAGCACCTAGGCCGTATTCCCTCCAGGCAGGTGGGAGTGCTGCTCCTGTGAGCCCAGGACAGCCCTGCCGTGTCCTTGGCAGAGGTCGGAATATGCTCCCGTCTGTCACGTCCATGCTTCTGACGGCTGGGGTTGTATCTGGGGTACCTTCAGGAGGCTGTAGGGATGAAGAGAAACTCATCAAGAGCTCTGTAAGGCTCTTGCCATCTTATTAAGAAAAAAAAAATTTGAGAAGGGTGGTAAAAGAGCAAATATAGATAATACCCCAGTCTGTTTCTCCAACCTGGGAAAAAATAGGAGGCAGCAGTGGAGTGGGAGAAGGAAGTGATCCGAAGAACATTTGTCTCTTCTGTGATACACCGTGCTGTGCCAGGCACCTTTCTTTAGAGTGTTAAATTGATTTGCCATTTCCCTGTGGTTTGCATACTTGGAGCAGCAGAAAGCCCTCTCATCTGTACCTGGTGTGCACTGTGTCAGACATGCTGTCCTGAGTTTGAAGGTGATTAAAAAAATGCAGTACCAAGGTTGCAGTGACTGTTTCCTTGAGTCTGGATCTCTGTGCTAATTAATTTAAGCTCTGTATAGGATTGCTCTCAATTATGCAGTGCTCCTTCCTCTCTCTCCCCACTTTCCCATCCCAGCTGGGGTAAGGCACAGCAGACAGGGCTTCCACTGGAGCCAGGATTAGGCTGGGAGAAACAGGGTCCCCATGGATGTACGAGCACCCATAGGCACTGGGACTCGTACAACTAGAGAGACAATATTTTTTTTTTTTTTTTTTTTTTTTTTTACATGAAGGGGAAGCTAGTGCTTCACTCAACCTCTTTCACAAACAAATGAATAAATAAAATAAAGCCATAAATGAATCAAGCATTTCTCTTGAAAACTTGAAAGGAAGAAGTAAGGAGAAAATGCTGTTAGTTCTATTTTTAAAGACTTGTGAGCTGCTTGGATACCATGGTGATAGAATCAGTGTAAGCACCTAGATAGATACAAATCTCCTGCATGTCTGGAACAATGTAAATGGACCAGGACAGTATGCAAGTGGAAAGTATTTCTGTTTATCTAGTTTCCTTTCAGCTTTCTGTTATTAAACATGGTGATTTCCAAGCTGTCAACATGGATGTTAAAATCTTCTGGCATTTCTGGCTATGAAAAAGTCCTCAGGAAAACAAAGCCCACAAATAAAGCGGCTCCACGTGCCTATTTCCAAGCACAGTGAGTGCTGAGTGCTCGCCTAGCAGCCCCAGTGAGTGGGGGCACTGGGGAGCGGCATGGGGGGAACCCACCGGCTGCAGACTGTGCAGCCCAGAGTTCTGTGTGGCACCCGTGCTGGCTACGGCGGGGTCCTGCCCCGTGCCCAAATGCGCAATAACAAGAGCGTCCAAGTCGTAGATATTGTATTAGTGGAGAGTGGCTGCCAACCATTTTGAGTAGCTAGCTCCTCAGCAGCTCCAGAAAATGATAGAAAAACCCAGTAAGCAGCTGGTTAAGGAATGCAGAGGGGAGTGTTGGGGGAATCACTGAAGTTTCCAAGCACGGGGAGGTGGCCAGCATCCTCAGCAAGGGGAGTGGGGCTGGCTGCTGCCGGGGGGAGTCCCAGGTGCAGGGCAGAGCTGCTTCTGCCTCCCCCCGCCCTCCCTCCCCAACTGACAGCTGTCATTCCTGAGCTATTAACAATAATGTTCCTGCCATTTAATGCCTGCCAGTGAACTGTCAGCTAGCAGCAATGCATAACTAACTAAGGATACTCCCAGAGCACTGTTATTTAGGAGGGGGGGGAAAAAAAGTAGAAAAGAAAGAGGCTTGAGTCACTCAGTTGTGACCATATAATGACTCTGTATACAAATTAGATGGATTCACATAGTGCTTATCTAAATTAGGTTGCCATTTTACAATGCTAATTTTCCTGTTGGTTGCTTGTGATACCAGAACACAGCATTTCAAAAATTCCCATGCTTCTTTTTTCTGAGCTCCGAAAATGTGGCGTGATGCAGTGCCTCAGTAAACTGCAGGGTTAGCATAACCTGCTGAGCTTCAGCGACGAAACGCTGGCTTGATCCTTTTGAACTGCTTGTAAGGTTGATAACTGTGACTGCAGTAATTAGTAGCAAGTCTACAGATCTTGATGAAGTATGCACAAGGGCCTTGTTCCTTTGCGCTGTTCTTTTACCCTCCAGAGGAATAAATAACTGGAGGGAAGGGAATTGAAAAAAAATTAATGAAGAAGAAGGAAATAAAACCCCTATGTTTATTTCAAAAGCTGACACCTAGGAATCTGATAGACACTTGCAAGATCTAAGTGTAAAGAGGTGGCATTTAAAAAGCTACCAGCATCCTGATAAAAATGCTGTTGTGCCACGGAGTCGGAGCAGGAGGTGCAACAAAGGAACAGGAGTCATGTGCTGAGTGTTTGGAAAAAATATCTGGATTTTTGTCACTCATGTTTTATTACAGCTTATCACACAGAAATAACACAGTCCCAGTTTGCTTCTTGTCTGGGAAAGCTCACATCGTGAACACTGACATTTAGCATTCATGTAGATACTTTTTTCATTCCAAGTTCTCAAAATATTTTCAAGTGGAGAGTAAAGACTGCTTCTCCTCTCTCCTTCCCATCCTTTCCTCTCTCCCCTTCACCTCCTTTCCTCTCTCCTTTTCTCCCATCTCCCCATTTTGTGGAACTGGGGCTGGAAGGGCCAATCCGTTCTTGCAGTGAGCTCAAACACTGCGATGGCTTTAGGCTTCTGTAAACATGGGTCATGGAGCTTGTCTAATTTCTGTCAGTGAGGATGATGTGCTGAGCGTTGCCCTGCTGGTCAGGGACTAATAGGGAAAATCACATCCCATCGCCACCATCAAAATGAGCTCTTCTTCCCACAGACCTTACGGCACCGCTTAATTTGTTCTGGTGATAGTTGATGAAGACTTGTTGTGTTCAGTTGTTCAAAATTATCTGAAACCTGACATTTTGTATAAACTTTCTTTTAGGAATATCTATTCAATGAGAACTAAAAAAATAGTGATTTAGAGTATAAACTGCACATGCATAAACATGAGGTAATCTCCAAAGTCATGATGCTCATTTTAATATGATAAATACAGATGCACAATTATTTGCGGAGCACCATTCATTGCAGTGTTAATTTCGTGCATCAGATCTTCAAGCTGTGTAATGTGGTAGAGCTCCATTGAAGCCAATGGCAATTTTCACCAGCTGAGGATGTGACAGTCTACGTACAATTTTTATTTCATAAAAGGGAAAATATATGGTGTCATATCATTCCTTCTTGCCTTCAGCTTCTCCTCTGCTCTGCCTCCATAGTTCACTTACTTCACATGGTTCCTGAAAGTAAACAGGTTGCTCTGCTCTGTTGGCTTGGTGCATTAGCACCTTGCAGGATCAAACCCTAAATAATGATAAGCACAAGGACTTCCAGCATTAGCAGCCTGTTACACAGAGCAGGGATCTTGACATATTTAGTGCTTTCCAGAAATGGGTTCTGCACCTTTTATCTTCGGAGCTTTTCAGGGTCAGAGCGATCTCTTTCATCTTGACAAAGCTTGCTTGCCCATTGCATGGATCAGCTAAAAAATCTTATGCAAAACTTCAAGACAGAACTGCCAGCAAAATCCCCACAACTGAGAGAGAGTCAAACATGGAAAGAAAGGTTACAAAAATACAAGACTGCTCAGGGAGCCCATTAGTTTGATCTCTGAGAGCCTAAAGCCAATTTGTAGGCACAGCGATGAACCAGCCAAGAAGCCCATCCAGTGCCAGAGAGCACAAGTTGTCAGTTGAAGAAAAAGGTGTTCCAGATTTTGACACATGGGTCCTCCAGGTACCAGTCACAGACCTTATTGTGGCCTTTCAATATTTAAAGGGGGCTTATAAGAAAGATGGGGACAGACTTTTTAGCAGGGCTAATAGTGATAGGACAAGGGGTAATGGTTTTAAACTGAAAGAGGGAGGATTCAGACTAGATATAAAGAAGAAACTTTTCACAATGAGGGTAGTGAAACGCTGGAACGGGTTGCCCAGAGAGGTCGTAGATGCCCCATCCTTGGAAACATTCAAGGCGAGGCTCGATGGGGCTCTGAGCAACCTGATCTGGTTGTAGATGTCCCTGCCAGTTGCAGGGGGGATGGACTAGATGGCCTTTAAAGGTCCCTTCCGTCCCTAAGCATTCTATGATTCTAAGTTTGTTTTGAAACTATTTTTAATATCTGGGTAAAAGTGGCTTTATTTGCCCTTGTTTTTCTTCTTTCATTTCAAAATATAAACAAGGGCAGCTATATGCAACTATGACAGCATATAACAGGTCAAGTCTATTGTAACAATTCTGCTAGCAGGAGAGAAAACAAACGACCTAATTTACTTTAGGCGTGCACTTTGCATAGACATTTTCTTTGATTAACAATTGCATGTAATATCCCGTATATTGAATACTGACAAGCAATTTCCACCAAATTTGCACACATGGAACTTGAAAAGGACACTTGGTAGAGAATTGTGATCCTTTTTTAATGACTGAAAATTATGCTAATGATGGACTGACATTGGCCAGTTCAGCAAAGGTAAGAGAAAGGCAGATGAGGACTAGGAAAAGTCGTTTTATTCATTGAAAATGGCTATTGGTACATTTTACTTAGGATTAGTTTCATCGTAGACATGGATAAGCATTTTACTGAGGATGAGAAATTTTCTGTACCATTTTGTTGGTCCATGCACATATAAATGTTTGTCATCTATGTGATTTTATAGGAATGCCTAAAATTGCTTGGGGGAGAAATGTTTCTCTTCGGGCAAATTGCTGCCCCAAATTTTATGTATTGCCTTCTTTTAAATGGAAGCTTTAAGTAATTGAAAGTTTGTATTTAGTTCAAGGAAAATCATACTTAATAAGGCTGTTAAAGAGGACGAATTACGATAAAAATAATCTCATGAAGAACATACGAGATTTCTGTAGTTTTCCGTAATCCTTTAAGCGACTCAGTTTACCATCACTCCTTTAGCTCAAGGGATTAGTTTCTATCTGTGATCTATTGCCATATGAGAGATGAGGCAGAGAATTATGTCTACTCCATCACCCAGTACTTCACCAGCCACACCGGTTCTGGTTCACAGCCGTTGGAGCTACGGCATCCTTCAGAAAGGAGCATTACCTATGAGAATATTTCAAAATGATTTTCACTTGGAGGTGAAACAAGAGCTAGAAATTTCTAATTTCCCATGAGGAGTGCAAAATAAATAGATAGATAAAAAGAGAAATAAGAGGTCATTGAAGAAGTACAGAATTCTGTTGGGTTCCGACAGTAAAATCGCAGCATGGCTGCTGCAAGGAACTGCCCTAATGGCAAGAGGCTTTTCCTCCTGAAAGCAGGCTGGTCCTGGTGACCTGGGGGAAGTTTTGGTGTCTCTGTGGATTGGGGGCTACAGCGTTGGTGAAATCAGCACCTTGTACCCAGGCTGCCGGGGCTCGCAGCCGCCTGGCACTGCCCCCAGCAGCTTGGCCACGTCAGGGAGCCAAGTTCAAGGAGTGGGATAAAACTGATCCTCCCCTCTCTCTGTTTTGGCAAGATTGTTTATCTTTTTAAAAAAAGCCTCTATGATCCAAGCCATACAGTTTCTTCTGACTGTTTCTTGTTGCAGAGAGTTCACTGTAGGCTCCTTTCCTTTCCTTTGCTCTGGGCTCACTGCAATGTGAGGGAAGGGGTTGGTGGTCCCTGTGGTGTGGTTTTCATCAGGGTGCCAAAAGCTGTTAGAGACCTTTAAAAAAAAAAAAAAAAAAAAAAAATTTCTATATCTGGTTGCTTCTGCATGTGTCTAATAACATGGCCCTTAGAAAGCAATTTGGATTAATTAGAATGTCCAGGCACTTTTGCGATAAAGACATGCCGAGTAATTATCCAGTGTCCAGAATAATCTATCGAGCTTGTGAAGTTTAAGTCTGAAAATTATTCTCCCCTAAGTATTTGTTTTTCTAGCTGTATTTCTGTTATTAAATTTGTTTTCCCACAAGTTAGATAAGAAGAAATGTAATTATTTAGCTGGCAAGCTTAATGTTGAGGTGAAGACAACCAGTGAAGGTAAAAGTGTGATTGCCTTGTGTTTTTCCTGTAATAATACATAAATATTTATATATATGTAGAATTACATGGTGATGATGCACTTTGTAAAAGGCCAGAGATGAAATATAAGGAAATAAAAGGTATAGATATTCATTGAAACTTCACTATGCTCTATAATTCTTGTATATGTAGTTGAAGAAATGTCAAATGCAGATTTCTCCCATAATTATAATCCATTCTCACTTACATCTCTTCTTGCCGCATTTCCTCGCTCTTCTTTATGCCTAAAGTCTGTGTCCTGAAGGACCTTGTTCAGTTTCTTATGCTCAGAGGACACAACAGGCCTTTTTACTCATGATAATGTTTATTTTGGATTAAAGAAAACATAAAATCAAAGGCAGTCTAAATATAATCACAGTCTCACTGGTGACACTCATCCCCACACCCAGGGTCAGCACAGTGTCCCTACAGAAGTGCCTCTTAAACTTTCCAAAGGAATATTAAATGCTGTCCATGACTGTCTTATTTCAAAGGAGTAAATTTTCAACCTTGTGGGCAATGAAGGGGAAGCGGAGCATTTCCTACTGTCTGAGAACTTGTTTTGGCGGTCCATGCCTCTGCCTCTGACACAGTGCTTGTCCTTGGGGGATAAGCAGGCCATGTCTTGGGTGTAAAGCCAAGGAAAAACAGTTGCAGGCATCAGTCGGGCATTGCCGGCCCAAGGAGCTCTCAGGAGCACCAAGGAGCTCTCAGGAGAAGGCAGAGTGACTGCAAAGGTCAGTGTGTTGGTTGCACCTCGCTGAGGAGGATGCTGTGGGAGAAAAGGCTGGTGCGCTCAGGGACCACGGGGCAGGCAGCTCTTCTGGGGGGTCTTTGGCAGGGGGATGGGACTCAAAGTGTTTGGGGATGAGTTTGAAGAGGAGAAGTTTATGGAAAAGGAATCCAGAGAGCAGTCCTGTGAGCATGTCCAAGGAGGCTAAGAGTGAGGCTCTCAGGGCCAGGGAGGAGGAAAACCAGGTGGGGATATGACCACAGATGCTGAGAGATGAAAGATTCCCAAGGAAAGGATTATGGTCCTCATGATCAGATCTGATTTCCTACCTGATACAGCCTGTGTCAGCTGGTGCTGGAAGGCTGCAGTTCACCAGGAAAATACCATTTAGGAAGACACCCAGCTGCTCGGACCAGGACCTTCTCTCTGCTTTCCATCCGCCTGCCTTTTCCAGCCCCACTAGTCAGATCCTGCTCCAGCTATTTTGTTTGAAAAACCCTAAAACTGTGAAAGCTGAAAACTGAAAACGAGTGCAAGCTTGCTCGAAACCAGCATCTTTTACCTGATGACATTCCAGAGCTCTGAAATAAATGTTGCATTTCAGTAGAAGGTCCGGGGACCAGTATCATACTTGTATCATTCTCATGCAATCTGTAGTTCGTAGTTCAAGGTTAGTCCTGTCTGTAATTTATGTAGCTCATTTTTCTACAGTAAACCTTTTTACATTAAATTTCTCTTGTTATGGGTTAACAGCAAGGTTTTTCCTCTGGAAGAGTTGTCATTGCTGCAGCAGGTGATAACTTTTAACAGAGAGCTCAATAACTTTTAACAGAGAGATACAAATAATTTATCAAGGATTTTCTTGCACAAAGGCAAACTCTAGTATCCTAGACTACTGCTTTAGCACTAATGAACACATATGAAGAAAAGGCTTCTAAGTGCTATTCTTAAATGGAGACTTTGCTCCAGATATCTGAAATTGAGAACCCATTCGTATCATATCTTTACTAAAACTGTATATAGGAATTTCCTGTTCACCACACTACCTGTAAGGGATATGAGCTAAAAATATGTAGTTGTGTTCTTCTCCACACACCTCATTCTTCGTTTACTGTAGGAAACAGTTCTTTGCTGTATATACTGCCTGCCGCTGAAACTCAGTGCATCTTAGATGCTCTGAAATGCTTTTCTGTATTTCATAATGTAAAAGAAGACAATTTGTGTTGGTTAAAAAAAAAAAAAAAAAAAGAATCGACAAGTTAGGTTATTATCCTTGAGTTCATTTAGGCCATAATTTGTCTCTAGCAGTTGTAGGCATCAATTTATGATGGGAAGGAAAACCAACACTGTACGTGCAGGCATGGGATAATCTGCTCGATATATTCAGTCTCATCCTGATTGCTACCACTGAGTATTAGATATTTGTATAATATTCAGAACATTAATTGGTAGCTGTGACATGTTTCCTTGTTCCTCTTATCCTCATGCACAATGCCATGTGTGGGTACTAGTGCTCCCATGCTCCCCTGGCAGCATGTTGGAGCATCACAGGCTCAGTAGGAGACCCTTTGGCTTACAGGGAATTTATGCTACTTGACGTCACTGGAGATGCTTCCAGAACCGACGCTATTCCCATATTACAGGCTGATGTTTTGGTATGGGGAGGATTAGTTTTATAGTTCTCTATTCATCATTTCCAGTTGTAGTTACTTAACCATGGTTTCACCCTGGGCATCATCTGTAGTCAGTGCAGAGAGAGCCATTTTCAGGACAGAAGGAAAAAGTGAAAAAAAACCTGTTGAAGCATGTAGGTATGAATGACCAGAACTGAAGCGAGAGATTCAAATAGGAGCTTACACATATTCTTTTTAATCCACAGTTTTGCTCTTGCCCCAACCTTTTAATAACATGCCAATCCAAAACAAAATAGTTTCAGCTTAAGCCATTCAGGCAACCACAGTATGTTAGCATGTTAAAAACGTAGTTTTCTGTATTATTTGACACATTTTAAAATGCAAAAATACTTCTAATATTATGTGGAAGGAAATAAGGAAAGAAGTGAGCTCTAGAAACCCCATTTAAAACACCATTTCACTGCTTGAAATGCAGCTGATACCCTTGTGCGTTTTTTGTAGAGGATCTAGGGGAGGGGAGCTGGAGGAAGTCTCACTCTGCAAGACTCTCTGCTAAAATGAAGACCACTTGGAGACGTTTTTATGATTCTTAATTTTGCAATATCTGATCAGTGAAAGTGACTCACAGGAACTTAGTTTTGCTCATCATGATATTCAGCTGCTTGCTGAAAGTTTAACTTTACAATGAAATTGTAAATAAACACTTAATATAGATACATTTGTATTGGCAGATTTTAGATGTGTTATTCTGTAAAGACAAGAAGGCCATAGGCTTTATTCTCCTTGACTCTAAGACACTTTGCTGTATTGAAAATTCAAGAATAAATATTCAAATCACAGCCTTATTTTCCACAACATAAACATGGATGCTTGTCTAGAAATGCAATTATGAGATATGCTCAAATACTAACTCAACAGCTTTCATTTAGTCTAATAACTAACCTTTGAAGGATGATTGTTTCACATTGTACCACATTGCAATTTGTTTCCACTGTAGTGGGTTTGTGTGTGTCTGTGTTTGCGTATCACTTTCAGAAAACTATGTTATGCTATTGAGCTTTTCTGTATTTCAGCCTGTCTGCTGAATAAGTCTTTACTGTTGTTGTCTTTATCAGGCTACTTTCAAAATCAATGGGATTTATACTTGCAGTTTAAAAAACCTTTTAAAATATGCATAGACAATATAAGGTTCAATTATATGTTTGCGATGAATGGAGCAATGTGTACACATAAATAAAACATAAAAGCTGCTTTGCTGTGTTTATCTTCTGGTTCTGATTTATTTTCAAAATAATTAGAATTTGTGAGTCCCTGTTTGGATGTGTGAGCTCCAATCACCGCAAGCATATTTTTGCTTATATATATATATATATATATATATATATATATATATATATATACTTGGTCTATGTATGTCACCTCTCTGTTGACAGTGACTGACTTCTCAGTTTTTTGGAAATGCAGACAGCTTATGGGAATGGTATACGTAAAAGGAGAAGAAACAAATCTACCTACTGCTATCATGTCCCATAACTGAGCTTAGGGCACATATGGACTCTGGTTCTCTGCTCAGCACTTCTTTGAATGGTTGAAATGACTCTTCTGAGAATGCCTTGCTCGATGTAAACCTGCATGCTGTAGGAAGTAGGCTCCAGTCCTCAAGGGATTATTTTTCGGCCTATAGGTCTTGAAGCATGCATTCAGACCATGTGAGAGGCAGCCATGCGCTCTGCTTCATTGTGCAAGACTTGGACAGTCTCGATGTCAGCCTCTCCAAAATGTGAGCCTACCTAAAACAGCATCCTTCCCATTCCCAAGCACCTGATGCGTTAGACAACCATTAATCTTATTCTTAGCAATGTGGTACAATACAGTTGCATTTTTGACACAAGTTATTTTATCTGTAGCATTTAATGGAGAGACCTTGGTTTCTTCCCTTTGAAATACCATTGCCTGTTTTATCTGCTGGAGATATCACTTATGCTTTCTTAGGCTGTGACAGAAATAAACAGCCCCAAAAGTAGATTCAGTCTTAGCACATACTCAAAGAATACAGAATATGCCTCTTTTAAATGTGTTTGTTTTCTCACTTTCATACAGTATCTTTGTAATTATGTTTTAGACATCGTGGTGTGTCATGGGATAAAAGTGTGACAGACTATCCATATATGTTATTTGTAGGCTGAATTTGAATCACAGCATGAGGTTGAAAAGGCTATTGCTGCATAAGCAGCTGTTGTACCATATGATTACAAAAATGTGGCCATTAGAAAGGTTATAGGGTCCCCGTACTCCCATCACCTTACGTGAGTTCAGCTAAAAATTGGCTTGAAGTATTAGCTCATAATAGACAAGATCCTCTGATGCTTTGTTAAGATTTCAAATTACCTCTAGCAGAGTACCATCTATTATTTTAATGCTGCTCTCAAGCTTTCATTCTATCAGGGCCAGAGTTAAAATATGAAGAGCTGTGCATTCTTGCATTGCAATGGATGGGCAATCACCACTGATATTTTAACTGATGTATCCTAGGAGGAATATTCTAGTTAGTATTGTAAAATCAATGAATATGCACTAGTATATATAAATGTGCTGTGCTGGTCATATCTCATCCACAAGATCTGCAAACCAGTAAAGCTTTATCACCTTGCTAGTTTATGAGCAAGCCAGCTAAAATTCTTAAGTTAAATACTTCACTTAAAAACATTAAGTGCTGAAGTTTTATAATAGTACATGTTCCTTTGTTTTTATTATCAATAATCTCTCTGGTGCAGTAGATGATAAATATTTCTGTTTGTAGCTGGGAGCTGTAAGAGGTTCCCTACACCTGGATGTGTTTGATGTGTCAGCTGGCAGAAATTTTGGCTTCTGTCTCTCTGCACACGTCTGTATGTCAGGGAGGATGAGGCTGCATGGGGAAACGAGCTTGTGCCTCTGCCTGGCTGCATCAGAGGATGTGCAAAGGCACCTCTGCAATAGGCAAAGGGATGGGGGAGTTTGAAGTCTGCCAGTCCTTGCCCATGCACATCTCCATTGCAGGCGGCATCTCCACTGGTGTGCGGTGCTGGGAGGGACCGGCTGCATGACTGGGGCTGTACAGCTCATCAGCTGCTGGAGGGACTGTTGGCTTCTAGGCAGTGTTTCCTCAAAATAAAGAAGGATCTTTATATATCTAGGGCTAGATATAATAAAAAAGTATAAATTTAATTTTGAGATTAATATTATTATACCAAAATATACATAAAACAAGAGAAATTAAAATGTAAGTAATATAAATAACAACTAATTTTACTTCGGAGACGTGATCACTTAGAAGTGATCTTCTTCATGATCACATAAATGCAACTTTATGCCCAAAGAGGAATTCATACACACAAATCAGGCAAGTGTGTATGTAAAAATCTTCCTTTTTCCATTTCAGTGTAAATTCAAACAGTGACTTCTGGTCACTTTTTGCAATTTTTTTCAAGGAATGTTTTGAAACAAAAAAAGTCCCAAGATATGACAATTTACTGGAAAAATTAACAATTCAGATTGTAACGGTTGGTCTTGCAAACACAAATGATACCTGCAAACAAAAAGAACCTATTTTTTATGATGTTGTTGCTTGTGTGCTGTAACACAATAGCTAAGAAATATTAAAGAACGTGACGTCTTTTGATACACAGAGGAACACATTTTTGTCTCTTAAAGGAGTAGTCTTCAATATGTATGAAGCTTTTGTGTCCAAGCTACAGCATAGACTGATTTTTATTTAAGTAATTCTCTGAAGGACACAAAGTGAAAGAACAGTTGAATTCCACGTGGGCCTCACCTATTTCTAAAACAATGTGTAATATTGACAGTGGTGTTGAAATCCTATTCTGCCTTCCTCAAAGGTGTTCTATTTTTGTAGTAGCAGTACAGTGGGAACTGTGCTTTTTGGCACAGCTTGGTCCAAAGGTTTGAATGAATTATTTTTAAGAATCAGAAACTTTTTGAATTGGTTCATAGACCCTGCTCAAAGGAGCTTGATTATGAAGAATGCTCTCTGCCCATGGAAAAGGTTATTAGACTGTTAACTGCAAAAAAAGGCACTTACTAGAGCTATAAATCTCAAAACATTCAGCAAAGTAGGTTATATCTATATTGCTGCTTCATGACTTTGCTTCTCCATTTGCAGTAGGTCTTTGAGCAGGTCTTTGGTGGCTACGTATTTCATATGAAGGAAATATGAAGGCCCTCTGGCCTTGCCTTAGGTACAAACACCTGGAATTGCAACCCACGCTTTATACCACCCACTTCACTCTTGTACCTCCTCCTACTGGACAATAGATAAGCATGACTGACATGACTTTTTGTTTCTCTAGTTTATTGATTCAAGTATTTTTACTGTCTTGTGGCAGTGTGGAAGAGCCAGCTCTCTGGTCGGGTGGGAGCAGGTTAAAGTGCCTGCAGGCACAAGGAATGGGAGAATCTTGCTCTGAGAGGAAGGCAGTGTCATGGAAGAGATTTTTTTAAAATTTCATTTATGCCTGTGTAGGAAGAGAAGTGAGCCTGTAGGTTCATTATAAATTGACTCAGTACAAGAATTTGTAGATCTTAGCCACTTGGAATACGTTTAGTGAGACACAGGTCTTTGTGTGCCTGAGCACCCTAATGCACAGATTAGGCAAAGGAAGCTATTAATGATGAAATTATAAATGGACAATTCTTAATCCACAGTATGTAAAGTTGTTGAGACAGGTGTTATGTCCTTATTTATTAGGACAGTATTATTTACAGCCTTATAAGGAGATAAGATGCTTATTTTTGTGCTAAGACTAATTTTCATTAAAATTGTGGATCCTGATTTCAAGTCATCTATCCAAGGATCTTTTAGCATTTCAAAGCTAAGAGATCACCTCCTATTTTGCAGCTATATAAAAGCCCAAACTATGCCATAAGCTCATCATTGTCACAAGTAGACCTAGTTCTAGGGACAGGTCATCAAGATGAAATATAGGGATATTTCATATTTATGGACACCTCTAATTTTACTATGTGTTTATAATTTTTTTTTTTCTTCCTGCTTTTCATCTGAGTTAATAAAGTGCTCCCAAGAGCCATGTGGACAGTACTAATTGCTGTAATTATTATTCCCTTAATTGCTACAATTATTTTTTCTGGAGTAATTCATATGAGTACTTTCTTACTGTAGAAAAGGAAACAGAAGAGTCCTCATAGATATGGAAAATACTTCCACTTTGCCAATGTTATTCACGATGTCTTTCCACTTTAGTGCTGTGACAGTTATGCTAGGGAAGAAGGTCGATTTATGTGCCTGGAAATGGGCTCTTTCATATGCTCTTTTCAGGTTTGAAATGAATTTTAAAAAAAAGGCATTTAATTAGAAGGCCAGTTATTTGAGAAAACCAAAGTAGCATTGGAGGTGTTTGTTTCAGTAATCGATTGCATCCATTATAATATTGGTAATCAAGGAGTTGTGAATTTTAAAAGATCTCATTAACCAGAACCATTGCTCTGGAAGCACGACGATGCACTGCATTGCTCCATATTGTTGGGACGTCAGACCAGTGGTGCATCACTCTCATAACAGCTCTGTTAAGGTCTATTACTGCACTGTTCAGTTACAGTAAGTCCTTTAATAGGACTGGCCTTCCCTCTTAATTTCCACCCAACAATCTGCATGGAGCTTCTAATGTTTATTCATTATGTATTGAAACTGAAGTCTATGCTGCACAGCATGACAATTCAGTGAAATGAAATTACAGATAACTTCTCCCTGTAGTTCCCCATGTTTTGTCAGTCCATTACCCTTCTTGACACTACTTTATTCTCCCTTCACTGTCACTCTTGAATTATGTGATACTGAGAGGTCCACAAAGCAGTGACCTCATCCAGTTTTTCATTGCCGATTTTTCAAGAACACCTGTAGTTCTCCATAGGTATGAAATTTTGCTATCCCACTTGATAACTCTCACAAAAAAAAGAAGTTACATGAGGCTTGGGAGCTCTGACGTAGGTCCTCCACTGCAGATGCTTAGCACTTCGAAAATCTCTCGTTTAAAAAGATTTGGAAACTGGGATTTACTCTGTTTGATTGACATGTTAATAGTCCTTGTGGTCTATAAGGTCCAGTTGAGAGAAGACCCATTCACCTATTAGCTGAAGTCATAATACTGGACAAGCAGTGTAGATGGAGCTCACATAGCGTGGTGAGGTTTGGTGGAATGGGCAGGTTTGGGTATAGGCAAAATTTGTGTACATGAATCATTTATTTGGTTTATTTTCTTAGTGGTTCTTTCGTTGCTCTTGAAGATATTTCTGTTTTATTAAATGCACTTCTCCTCCAGGCTCAGTTCTCATTTGTATTTGATGTTGTTTATATTTGTATTTCTGTACCTTCTGAAATACCTATCCAATTCCCTTGTAGGTGATTGTGTTGATCTCTAATACATCATTAGGAATTCACTGTGGAATAAAATAAGAGAGGTGCTGATGTGAGCAAACAGGACCTTGTTTAAACACTGGTAGCTTTAGTAATTGGTAAACAGAGTGAGAGAAGCTGAGGTGAACTGTAAATAGATTAATTGTCTTAAAAATTTTCTGTTATACAAATGCCTTTCTTTAGATGTGCTGCTTTTGTTCACTGCTCAGAATTTGCTCTTGTGGTGTAACTTTTGCATGTAGCAGGTTTGCCATATGTAAACACCTTATAGACCATGGCAGAGCTGTTGAGAAATACTTTCTATTGCTCTTAAAATTGATTTACATGAAAACTTTTTTTGTTAATTGTTTTGCTTCATTTTCTCATTGTCAACATTTGATTCTTGAGTATAAAAACCAGCTTGAAATGCACTACTTCTAAAATTTCATCATAAAACATAATAAGGAGGGATTATCAAAGCACTTTAGAAGGATTTGTTCTCATCATTACCTAAGACTGTTAGGAATATTATTCCCTAGTCTTTTAAGAGCCCTAGAGCAAGAATTGCAGTAATATCTGTTTTCATATGCACCTTTCAGGACTGAAATAGGGCACATGCTGCTAGATTGACGCCTTGAGAAAATCTACCCAAAGGTACTGATTTAGCAGTGTTTAGTTTCTGGAAGGGCTGGCGAGGAGGAGAACAAAAGGCAGTGATATTATTTGTTATATAAACCCCCATGTTGATTAGCTGGCCGGCATGCCATGAGGCCACCGACTTGCTGCAGGGCAGGCGAGACCTGAAGCCATTGCACCACTGCACAGATGTCAGCTCCTGACGAAATGGAGTAAGCTCGAATTCCCCTTCCTGCCTAGTGGAAATCAGCAGGAAGCTTCATTCCTATTATCTTTGCAAGCTTTGAGTCATAATCTGATCATATTTTGTATCTCGGGTAAAATTTTCTTCCTGTTTGGAACAAAGTGAAAATGAAGAAAATGTAGAGGAGTTTTGCCCAGAGAAAGCAGCTAGTGAGAAACTTCAAATAATTTTAATTCAAGGCAATGAAAACAATTATATGAAGTTCACAGGATGCTGAAGCTGTTTGTTATGCAATCTGAGATGTAAATGATGAACAAAGAGTAGTTGTGCTAACTGATGATTAAATCCTGACATGATAAATTTCTACATGAATAAAATTTGAGACCTAAACAGATTCGAGATTGTTAGTCATCCATCAGTTCACACCAAAGAGTTTTGCAGCCAAGTGAAAAGTCTTCAGGCGTCTTATTTTTGTGAAGTTAAGTTATTGGCAGGATTTTGCAATTTGTGTAGACTGACACTGCACTGCCAAATAAGATGAGTTCAAGAGGCTTTATCAAAATAGGGTATTTTTTTTTTTTCTATCGTCAGGAAATCATATCAATAAAACTTAATAGGAAGTTGAAAGTAAAAATGCAGCAAACTGTGAACTCAATATTACCCTGGTGGGAGCTCATTAATATCTCAACAGGTATGCTCATGCATTATCTTAATTGCACATGGTCCTTAGGGAAATTGCCTTTTCTGAAGTTTTCTGACTACTGTCATTTGGTGAGTTGGGTTCAGGTGCACCATTTTATTAATCTTTTAATAAGTTACTGAGGAGATGTAGCCTAACTCAATCACATTTGAAGTAGCATAGTAGCTATAATTATTTTTATGGTTCCACTGATTTGCAAGGTTCTTGGCCATGCAAGCGAATTTGCAGGTAGAGTTAGGCAGAGGTGATGAGCGTGTGGGCAGTAAGCCCAATGCTTCTGGCAGTTATTGCAGCTTCAGAGAGAGTTGGTTTGTCTCCTGGCACTGCCTCTCTTGCATGCATCCAGTTGAGACACTTGGCTATTAGCAAGGAGCTCACCACTTTCTGTCATTTTTCTTGAAAAGAAGGGTTTATTGAACAGTGAGAGGAGGAGGAGGATATGGGATGAGGCAATAATACAAAATCAGTTTGAAATGAAGAACTGGAACAACAAGTTTGTATTTCAGTTGCTTTTTACTCTGAAATATGCAGTTCCAAACCTGATGTTGAAGGTGTTTGGTGTTGCAAAGAGTGGCTTAGAGACATTTTGATCCTTGGTGCATTTTCTGCTGTGGCTTTTGCTGCAGCTGCTCATGAACAGGCCCTGCTTTTCAAGCAAGACAACCAACTGTGATCCAGAAAGAGCTTTTCATTAACAGAAGAAAATGAAATAAATGAAGAATAATGTTCAATGTTAAAAATAAATTAACATCAATTAATCACTGACTAATGCAATGTTCCCAGCATTAATCATTCACTCTTACTGTAATCACAACATCAGCCAGGCAAACGACATGTAAAACTCCTGAGTGTGATGTTTACCATGGTCCTGTAAACATGAAGACTGCCTTCAGGAAAATCTGCCTCCCACATCAATGATCTGCTTACTCATCTGCTGACACCTGAGTGTCCTTCAGAAAGCTCCAGCTACAACTGTGTCTTGTTGTGGTGGTGAAGGCTCAGGCAGGATGCATCTCCTGCAAACGCTGGCTGCTATGCAGTGTATGAAGGAGGACCACAGGCTTTTCTTACAGCCCTGCTGTGTAAAGGCCAGGGGAATTTTTATCCCCTCTGCTTTATGGATCACAACTCTTCTGCCAAGATGTTAGAGCCATTTGGAAAGCAGACTATAATTCCCTAGAGCTTTTTGATGTTTCAAGCATGTTTTAGAACAGAAAATAGAAAAACACGACGGAAGAGAAAGCTTGCTTCCTTAAACTGAACTTTTGAATATGAGATATCGATGACAAATAGCAGATTTTACCAAAATGAAAGAAAAATAAATCAGTTAAGAGACAAAAAATACTTATTTGGTCAATTAAAAATACCCAACCTCATTTAAAATACTCTGTGCTGTGATCCTGGCATGAAGTCATTGTAATGCTTGCTGGGTTTGTTGACAGCCTAGTTGTTCCCATGGCAGCAGGACGTGATGTCTCAAACTGGACCCTTGCAGGACCAAAAGGAGAATGGGTATGGCTTAAGACAAGAAGAGTGATGTGTTTAAAAACTTGTAAAAATGTGGAAAGCTACAGGGAAGGGGGAGTGCAAACCTTTTTATTTAGGTGCTATCTATTCAGTGTGTAAGTTGGGTGAAGTGGGTAAACTTCCAGTTTTTCATGTGGTTAGAGCGTGGTGCAGGCTAGCCAGTACTGTCAGATGGCTTTTGGTTGCAAGCCTGAACTGTATCAGCAGCTTTCAAAACCAAAACAGAAAGGAGGTCGGCAATGATTGGTGCATCTGAGAAGACATTTAGGGGACACACTAGGTAGCAGTAGGACTACATTTAAGATCATCTTTACTGCTCGGGTATCCCTGGCATTGTACTGCAGCTTGTTCTGTGTTTCACTCCTTCATCTTGTGTCTGTCTATGAACAGGAGACTTCCCATTATAGGGCTGATTGTTCCGCACCTTCCTGCAGTGCTAAATGCAGGTTTTACAAACTGATCAGGGTGGAGAAGAGCTGGTTATTCAACATCCAGCTATTTAACTGCAGTTTTATGTGGATAGCTTTACATCAGCCTGTGCTCAAGAGAGGTGGACCACGGGGATGAATTTAATGATCAGAGAGAGTAATCAAATTATAGCCTTTCTTCTTGTTCTCCCTTGCCCCTGCCCCCCCTTGATGGTGAGCCCATCTTCATCTTTGGGGACAGAGAACTGTGAAGTCTGGCCAGCTTGGTGTTGAGTCTTGATGAATTGGGTCAATCAATTTTTATTTTCAAGTGCACTTCAGCATTCACAGGAGCTGAAGGTGCATGTCTGTGAGCTTACCTGGTGAGCAGCCATCAGCACGTAGCAGCACTGTATGTTGTCTTTTGGATGTTGGTCTGATTAGTGTAAGCCCTGTGAAGAGATCTTGGAGAGGAGAGGGTGTCTGGCCTTTGAGATTTGACTGGAGTTAGCATGATGTTGTGTTTTTCAAACTGAAGTCACTCTCAGTAAAAACAAAACAGTAATGCGGAGGAACGTATGGTGTGAAGCACGGGAGAAAAGTTTCCAGCTGAGTCTGTGGGAGGTTTGTCCACATCCAATTGGATGTGAATGTTAAAAAAGGAAGAGAAGAAGAAATGCTGAACTGTTAGATTTTAGCTGATGCGAACAGATGTTCAGTTGGGACATTTGTCATGCCGCCTGTGTGCACGGGAAAACATCCGGGAAGGGAAAACGTCTTTCCTAGGTGTAACACACTCTGACATACTGGACAAAGTTGAACTCTAATGGCTGCAGTCTATATTGTATCCATTTAAGTACTTTTCTCCCTGTATTCAGACAAAATGTTATGAAAATTCCACTCTTCATGCATATAACTTTATGTTGCTTTTAGATATCCTGCAAGAAACATTGGTAAAAAAACCCTATATGTGCTTTTTATACTGCAAGTGATTGAAACAGCCGGAAGTGGTTAATATTTTATGGACAGAGGAAAAAGACTAAAAAACCAAAAAGTTTCCTAAGTAATATAAGCAATGGAACAAAATCTGTAGAAGCTTTGCTTTTTGTAGAAGTGCAGAATATGGTCCTTTTGATTTTTAGTCAAAAAAGCAGTTGTTGGCAAGTTGGAGTGAAAACACTTGCCACAGATAAAAAAATCATATTTTGTCCTTTCTTTTATTTATAATTAAGAAAACCAGCAGTCAACTATCTCAGTACAGCTCTGTGTGTGGGACTGTATGTTGTGTACTCGATGCTTGTCTAATTAATAACAGGTATACAGCACCCATAAAGTCAGCCTGGTTAACAGTTCCACTTAACATAATACCCTCCAATGAATAGATGAATTAAGCTGATAAGCAGCTGAGCAAGCTCCGTTAACTGCTTTGTACAAATGAGAAGAGAGTGATCCTAAAATGTCACCAATCATTTGTTACAACAGCAATTGTAGGCCCAGACAAATTAGGAATTTCAATTGTTTTTGATGGCCGGGGTGCCCAGCGTTTTCTGTGCAACCGCAGTAGTTGGTGTTAGCTGAAAGTCACCCCTAAGGCGGATTAAAAATAAAGAACCCTGATAAATTGGTGTAATCGATCTATTTGTCTTGGAGAGTGGTCCCCGAGCTTTGCTGGCCCCTAGGTGAAATACTGAGCAAGTAAATCATGTACCAGTGGTCAACACCATGCTGTGTTCTTCCCGGCAGCCTCAATTTTAACTTTTTTAATTTTCTGTGACTGGAGCACTGGAAAGTCTTGCTGGCAATGTGCTGTCCACAAGCCACATATCTAAAGTAAATCTGGCAAGGCTTTGTAGACGACTGCTGTCTTGCATTAAAAACGTAAAGCATCTGAACTTTCAGCTTGATTAGCCACCTCTCTGGTTGTAAAACCAGTGGATGTGCAAAGGAGTGACACGACGCATCTGAAGGAAAGACCGTACCAAGTGATGGGGGATTCAGTTCTCCGACATCCACAGTGACAGCCCAAGCACCTGCTGAAAGTTTAAGTGTTTGTTTCGGTTCAATAATTCATAGCAAGTAAGAGTGGTCCTATGCCTGGGCCCTGATTCAGCAAGCTACCTGCACAGGAGTCCCACCAGTTCAGGGCTTTGAGCAAAGGCCACGAGCCATGTTTTGCTCTAGGCTGATGCTGAATAAAGCTAAACAGATCTTAAATAAGTCACATGTTATGGTTTATTATGGTTTATAATAAATCAGTAGATATTGCCATTACAAACAGGAACGTGTCTCAACAAATGTTGGGGTATTTAATAATTATGGATGGTTTGGATAAATTCGCTTACCTGCTGGGTCTTCAGCAGCAATTTTGCTTTACAGGTCTGCTTTTACTCTGCTGTAGTAGTTGTTACAGTACATGCAGATCATAGAATCATAGAATCGTTAAGGTTGGAAAAGACCTGATATAGTGTGTATTCTGTGGAAATGCTGCGTTTGCTCTCATCTGCTACTGACCTCTGTGGGAACCCAAGGTGCTGAGCCCTTTGCAGTATTGAGTCTGGGGAAATATAATGTTTATTCTTCTGAGAAGGCAGGAGAACTAATAGATACTTGTAGGAATGCTGTGCAGAGACAGAATACGAGAATGCAGAAGATGCTTGTACTGAGGCATGAAATACTGACCTTTCTGCAGTCTAGAGCTCTCAAATCATTATATATGATCATGTTTGTATATATTGCAAATCTTTTTTTTCCCTCCTTGGCATCTCAAGTGAGAATTATGGCAGGTTCCTTAATTTAAGGAACAGTCCCAGACTGTTATTCAAACAATTGCATAATGTGTTTTGGGATTAACATACTGTCAGCTTGATAACTCCATAGGAACCTTTATTATCAAGGAGAAAATAGCCCTGAACAATATTCTAGTCTCTCTGTTATAAAAAGTAACTGCCAGCCTTCTTCACACTCTGCCGTGAGAAGGAAAAGCAATTGCTGGTTTGTCATGGGCAGGCAGAGTTTTAGGACAAAGCTGAATCGTGACCAGGTTGTCTTTTTGGGACAGAGATGTCCATGCTCAGCAATCTTCATGACTGTTCTTCATCAGAAAGAATCAAAAATAAACATCCTTTTGTTTAAATCTGGAGTCGCAGTTTAATGTTTAAGAGCTGCTTCATCCTCCAAAAACTGATGAAGGGTCCTTCTGGCTTTCAGCCAGCAATGACAGGTGGGGATTTAAAGTCGGTTGCATTCAGGATCCTAAATAACGTGATGTTAGTAAAACCAGAGCACCAATAAAAAGGACATAGTGAGAAAAATGGTTTGTGTGTGCTGTATTTGATTAAGATTGCCTGAAAGGAAGAAATTATGAATGTGCACATATTCAGTTGTTTTCAATTGATTAATGATTTTTTTGTGTAACTTGAAGTCAATGAAAAGATTGTTTCTTTGACTTGTACGTTGTAAAGGAACATGGTGGAGAAATATAGATGGATACAACAAAGACAAACTGAGGCTCAGCTGAAGCTAACTGCTTTAGCTAACTGCTGCAAGAAGTGCAATGAGTATATGAATGTGTGTATTTATCAGAAATTATTTTTTTCTACAGATCCCACAAATCAGTTATGCCTCAACTGCACCAGAGTTGAGTGATGACAGGCGCTATGATTTCTTCTCACGTGTGGTTCCTCCAGATTCCTTCCAAGCACAAGCAATGGTGGACATTGTGAAAGCTTTGGGATGGAATTATGTGTCCACTTTGGCATCTGAAGGGAATTATGGAGAAAAAGGAGTCGAGTCCTTCATGCAAATTTCCAGAGAGGCAGGTAGGCAACGCCCATCCTCCCTCCAGCAAACGCTGTAGAAGTAATGAATGTTATTTTGTACCAAATGTTACATTATTTTTCTAGAACATATATTTGATTCTAAAGTTGCTCCACTTCTTTTCAATGCCTCTTTAATGGCTCCTAGACTCTCATTCCTAAATGGCTTATGGAGTTTTAGAGAGTTTGAAACGTTAGTGGTTTTCAGTCATTTCTGGAGAAAATAGAAAACCCTGAGTCTTATCAAGTTCATACTGTTCCACTGGACGGCATTATATTATGTTGACATGGGTAGAAGACAGATTTTAAAATGCTGAGCTTTTATCTCTCTACAGCTAGAAATTCTGTAAAGACTGCTTGTTACCAGACATTGACTTGTGTCGTACTATTGCTGTTCACCTTTCAGATCGCTGCCTGATTTGTATTGCTTTTCTTTAGCATTTCTCTTGACCAATTCAGTTGAGAAAATTCGTAATCTTTTACTTGAAGGCTCAAAGATTACTGGCCTGGGATATTGAGGCAACAAACTCAGCAGTATGGTGCGAGGCATGTCAGACCTTTGGTGTGATGCATCGCATTTTTCTTGTTACCAGTTTCATTTAGTGGTGTCCCAAGAAGGCCAAACTGTGTTGAACAATGTCATTGTCAGTGAGACATGTTCTAAGAGGACAGGGAAATGCTGTGTCTTGCACTGGGTCAGGCTTATGGTATTGAATGGAACCAGCATAATTTTGTTGACAGAAATCTCTAATTTTACAGCTTACTTTCCTGTTCTGGTACAAAACAGAGCAGACCTGTCTTGAAGGTGTGACTGATGTGTCAGTGTGCTCATACGCTTATCCTGGTAACTTATTCTTCAGGGTAAATAGTTCTAAATTTCCCCAGAGATGCCAGAACGTAGGAGGACTTTAGATTGCACTTCAGGGAATACAGGTATAAATCCATGGCAAGCTGATTTGCAATCAGGAATCATAAAGGTTTGAAAAATTGAAATATTTGAAGTTGATTCCTGTACTGGTAAGGAAAAATAAGCAGATGATGTCAGTTATTATTGGTGATGTATGCAAGGCCCATCTCCAGAAGCGTACAGTGATATATCCTGATTGGGAACCCATCATCATTGTGCAAGAATAAGCTCTATTGTATTCCCCAAATGAACTCACAGATCTCCCACCCTGTAACTGCCCTGGTCTGAAGCAGCCATCGGAGGTATCCATCTCCTTGGTTGTTGCAAAGCTGGTTCCGCAGCATATGCTCTGCTTTTGCAAATTGCCAGTGTTATCTGTGAGGTGGAGCATCAGCTCGCTCCCAAACTGCCATGGTGCAGCTGATGGATCGCTCTTGGCAGCAGCATCCAAGGAGCGAGCGGAGAAGGCAGCTGTGCTCAAAAGAAAGGGGCTTTAGAGAGGGGAATCCAGAATTGTTTCATTATGTTGATATCACAGAAGGAACCTATATTTGCATAAATTTGTCTGTTCATTCGCATGCATATTTATGTGGTCTTAAAGAAAATGGTTTTGAATTTAATACTGCAGGAAGTGACAAATGCCAGTGTTCATTATAATTTAAAATTTACTTTATTTGCAAATGCCCACTGTTGCAAAATCACACCAGAAATGTGTTCTCTATGTCAAGGACAAACTCTAGCTGAATAATACTGTATCATTTTATAGACGGGTAGAATTAAATTAATGATAGGAGCTGTTCGTGTAGTCAACATGTAATTCAACGTCCTTCATAAAAAATAAAGCATAAACCCAAAAGAATACCCTGCTTAAAACAGCTTTGCATGCAGGGTGATATAGGTCACACCTACAAGATTAAGACACTAACAGGGACAGTGCATAAACTTTCTTTCATATACACAGCCTGCCTTGCCTGGAAACTGGAATAATCCAATCCCCGGTGCTGCCTCTGATTCAGTACAGCTGCTTTTTCTTCTTAGGGCTGTGCTGAATTTTTTTGTGTTACAGAGATAAAGCTTAGGTGAAGTTCTGAGGGGATTTAATACCTGTCAACAAGTTCCCTGGGTTTTTAAAACCCTGGGAAGTTTAAGGAGATCCCGTTGTCTAGACATTTAATGGAGCAGTGCTGCCTGGAGATACAGGTCCTGACCTTGATCCCCTATAGGGAAATGGCACCTCGTCCCCCGGCTTCAGGGATCAATTGTGACCATATCCCAGGTGCTGTTTTGGGGGGGTCACATTGCAATGGGATTTGCATTGGCATTGAGGGTGCAGTGGTTTTGGGGTTGCTTTCCTGGTGCTTGATGTGGCTGTGCCTCCTTGGGGACATTTTATGCAAAAGAAATGATTAATCAGGCTGTCAGGTGATTGCTGTAATATCAGTGTTTGGAAAGAGCCTCCTGAAGAAGCAATAAGCAGCAATAATTTTACTGACTCATGGCTGTGATGTAGTTAGTAGCTCCTTGATCTATCTATCTAAAAACATTTGAGTGGTCAAGAGCCATGTGTCTGAATGCATGAGGTGAACAGCCTTCTCTAATGAGGAACAGAAGGGATCGGAGGTTTCACAAGCTAGAGGAGTATTACCAAGATCGGTGTACTTTGAGTATTAAAAATATTTAAATGGGTCCAAATATATGTGGCCTGACTGAGGTGTGTAATTATGCAGTATCTTTGCAAAAGCAGTCAAGCATGGTGATGTGTGCTGTAACGCTGCAGGGAAGGGAGGAAGGGATGGGAGAGCACGCTCGTGATGCTCCTGCTGCTGCCATGCGAGTTGATGCCAGTCAAAACTCAAGCTCATGCCAGAAGCACCAGAAATGCAACAGCAGTGGAAGGAAGTTTTTTCCTTAGTCAAAAGATCCAGTTCTTCTGGAAATCAAGGAGGCTGTGGATTACCTGTTCTTCCCAACTCTGAGGGCATACTCAGCATACCCTGCAGGGATGTGAGGAGGAGGACAGGACAGGGGTTTAAGTGGTAAGGCATGGTTTACCTCATTTTCCAGTTAGCTAAAACATGTGATGATCATCAGGAGGAGTTGTGCTATGCTTAAAGCATTGTCCATTTAATTTCTGTGTTTAGGCTTTGGTCTTGCTCAGGGTTTGGATGCTGTGTGGATTGCCACAGTTGCCTGCTCAAAGCAGACATCAGAACCCAGCAAGGCTGCAGCGAGACTTTGCAGAAACACCATGTCTGTGTGCAGGCAGACTTGCTACTCCCCTGCTCTCAAACCTGGGAGCCCAGCATGCAAGTAAATGAAGTAGTGGCACAATAAGCTCTGTAGCCTGGTGCAAATGCGGGAATGCAACAGGTGCATATATAGCTCCAGGTTTTTTTAGTCCTGGCTTCTTCATGCTGCCTGGGCTGTGACAAGACGATGCAGTGCTGGCTGCAGTTTGCTGTTTGAGAGCTTTCCTGGCTGTAGGGATTTCAGAGCTGGTGTGAATCCTGCCCCCCGTGACCCCCTTTTAATGAGCAGAACAACAGGGTTGGGAGAGGTGTCAGAGCAGGGGTCCCTCTGTCAGTTCTCCCGTGTGTGGGCCCTTAGGACCATGTCCATCTGCCAGGAGCAGGAACAGCCCAAGAGGGGTGGTAATTAGTCACAGTGCGAGACAGACGGGCAGTAAGCAGTCATTATTAGCTGTCAGACAATTACCTTGTATCTCATAATCAGTGTATTTTGGCAGAAAACAAGATTTAGTCCATAGGTACCAGCATGTTTGTTATCTTTGGTCTCGAATCTGTAGCAGTTAGTTATCCTAAATTCAGTGTTTTATCCAAACTTTTTTCTGATTCAGCCAAGATTTTAGGAATTGTGAGGATGAGTAGAAAGTGCTATCCTTGCTTAGTTTTCAAATATGCTTTAGTGTATATAAAGACTTTGCTTGATCCTTTGAGTTAATAATTCTTCACAAAGTGACTTTTACTATGAGTGCTTCAAGCGAGTTTGAATATGTCATTGTGGCAGGAGATGAAGATTTGAAACATGCTCTGCAGTCTGTGGGATTAATAAATTAGGGGAATGGTCTAATTATGGAAAATCTAAAGGACAATTTCAGATTATTAATGAAACTACTGAATACTTGAATTTCAAAGATTAATTAATCTTTGATTTTTTTTTTAAAGATTAATCTGTGCCAGAAGGTTAATTGCTATCTGTAAGAAATATATATATTGAAGTCGTTAGCAAAAGACCACTTGAATGCCTCCTATCAGATAAATGAAAGACCTAGTATGCATTTATTCATCTCTTTCTCTCCAAAAATCACCCATTTTCACAGATGAGTGTACTGGCTGCTTTCCTTGTGGAGACTTTGGTGCTCACTCCACAGGCTGCAGCCCAAATGGTGTAAGGAAGGGATGCCTGGCTCTTCAAACCCGTGCATCTGCTACCTTTACCTCTTTCTTCTGCCTTTCCATAGCTCCCTTGTCCAACTCCATCTCAGAAATAAGTATTTCCGCTCAGCAAGGCTGACTTTGAGCACAGTTTTGCTTGTTCGCACAAACTAGACCTGTTGTATCATACAGAGCAGCGTGTCAGTAATAGAATATCTTAATCTACAAACTAAGAATTAATTTGTTTAGATGATGATGTTCTCAACCATTTTGAAGGACTGGAAAAGAAAAATCCTGGAAAAGAATGTCTTCTTTCTCTGTGTACTAAAGACATGAAAAAAAAAAGGATTAAAGCTTTTGTACCAGTGTGCTGATATGATTATGTATACTGAAGTTTCTTCTGAAGACTTTTAGTTGCGGTGTCATAGTTGTTAAAAGGCTATCATCACCTTGACAGAACAAAAAAAGTAGAATAAACTTTAATCCACTTTAACATAGGAAGCACAACACTTGCAACAGTCTCTTTATCTTCTTTTCTCCTTTTTTTGTTGAAGACTTTTTTGAAATATTCATTTCTTTAATTCTTCTGTCTCCACGATCCTCGAGTGCTGCGCAGACATCTGTTACGTAAGGTTGAGAACATCTGTATGCATCAGGGACAGCCTAGATGCACAAGCTGCAGGAGTTCAATTTCCTCAGAAACAGAAGAAACATCAAAAAACATTCATTATCAGGGCAAAAAAGAGACCCCTGAAATTATGAATCCTTCTCCTTGCCCTCATAAGTAGATTTTTTTTTTTTTCCCCAGCAGTGATACTGAACAGTATTTCTTTTCTAACCCCGCAAACTTGAATTTCTTTTTTATTTTGTTTTTCCCAGCTTTATATTTCCTAGTAAAAACCACAGATATCTATGAGACACATTACCTTTACATCTAAAAAGTGTCACTCCCCCTAAATCAGATGAACCACTTTTTTGCATGCTGTTATAATCTGTACATTAACTAGTATAATCTCCTAATGCATTGGTTTCTTTACAAATTAGCTACATACAATTAAATACCTCCTACACAAAATATTTTCTGTGGGTTTGTTGTTGGTAGCAAAGACTGTTTTAAACTTCTTTACCCACCTAAATGTGAAAATATGACAGCTTTTCCTAAAGCCTTGATATTTGTTTTCTACCCTGACTTGTGTTTCTAAAAAGATCGGAATCTTTTGATTCGGGTTTTTGGTGATCTGAATCATCTCATGATACTGTCTGTGAAATCCTCAACGTGGTACATCATAACATGGTGCTCTAATTCAGTACTTATCATCTATGGAAGCTGACACTGTTAGAAGCCAAGAGCTGCTACATCATCCCTCAGTGATTCACACAGCATTTTTGTAGGCTCCTGTAGGGCTGTTCAACTGCCTGCTATGATCCTGAATCTGCATTTTTGTAACAGAACTTAATTTGTATGCTGTCTGTTGGGAATTCCATTAGCACAAATTAGTGCTGGATAACATGAGAGAGTTAAATCATTGCTACGAGGGAGTTGTACAACTGTCTGTTTTAAGAAGGGAGAGGAGACTATTCTGTCTGTATGTCTCAAATAGAGTACTGATTCCTATTGCCAAGTAGAAAATCCTGATTTCTTTTTGTCTTACATTCTGATGTTAATGAAACATCTCTCTTTTTTTCTTGATCCATTAAAGCCCTACTGAATGGGTTTAGAATACTCATTACAAGGAGCAGTCACTTTACAGAATAACCCAAGGTTAAAAGAAGCCCAAAAATGAGAAAGGAAGGTGAAAAAAGTTAGTGACGTCACTGTGATGCACTGTGGTGGGCAAAGATTGCATTGGCTATGTTAATAAATAACAAATACTTACAGTTTATTAGTAAAGCTTTGCACAACATACTGGCAATGGGTGATACCACACATCATCCAATGATGCCCAGAATTTATGATCTATGATTTCTGTTCTTTGTGGCAGCTAACAGAAACCAACTTTTAACAGACACACTTTTCAAATATTCATTTGAATGAGTCATTGTTTTGGAAGAAGATGGGCTAAGGTGTTGTAGTGTCCACTGATCCGTGGTGCTTATTTATTTATTTAGCTGAAGGAAAAGTTTTGGAAACTGTGTTCATTGGATCTCCTTCTGCCATAACCCAAGGGGCAGAAACCCTCCATAGCATTTCAGTTAGAGCAAATGGCTGAGCTTATGTATTGACAAATTGGTCTATAAATATGTTTTTGAAGTGTAGTCCAAAAGCCATCCTAAGAAAACCAGACATTGTCAAAGTGCTGTTTAGCATGTATCTCAGGTGCTGTCACTTCAGGGAAGTGTCACAGACCCCAGTGCTTTTATGGAGTTTGAGGGTATACAGCATCGTTCGAGATTTATGGAGTTTTCCCAGTGAATTACTGGTCCTGGCGACCACTCCCTTTCGTGCTTTTCTGCCTGGTGGGAGGCTCAGTGTCCGCAGAAAGGGATGGAGGTCTCTGGGGGGATGGAGAGGCAGCAGTGCAGGGCTGTTCCTTTGTCTTTGGTTGTGTTAAATGATTATACTTTCTGACAGGAATGGCCTTTATTCATTTACTTGAGAGCCTGTTGTCTGGATCAAATATAGCAAAAATAAATATATAAACCACTAATGAAATAAAGTCATTTATATCCAAGCACTTCAAGTGGTTTCCATTTTTCTTTCTATTTTTCTCAAATATTCATGCATCTGTCCCTTCTGGTGTTCAATGATGTTATGTTAAATAACAATGTTATGAATTCTATTATTTTCCTTCCTATGTTTTGCTATTTCAGAAAAAAGTTAAGAAAAATTGCTTTCTAAAGTTGTATCAACTTTTGTTCTGTGCTGCAGTCTGTCGGGTTGAATAGGTATAATAGGATTTTCTTTTAATTCTAACTGATCTAGTAAAAAAAGCACGGGACTTGATCCTCAAGGGTGTTTTGGATTGCATTTAGAGTTTAATAGTATACTTCTGATAGTGGAAAATAAAAAACAAAGTGCATCTCTGCAAAGTAAATCTGTTACTCTGTGTGCATGATCTATGCTGCTGCGGCTTTTTTTAATGGCTTGTGAGAAGTGATGTCATTTAGAGGAGTGAAAGAGTGTGCTGTCCTTAAGGTGATGATTGGACTTCTGACTTCCCTGTGATAGTGGGTAAAACTCATTAGGTGCCTGGCTTAGATGTTGAGAAACCCTCTAGGCACCTGCCTATATTTTTAGGTTATCAAAACATTGTGAATGCAATCTTCATCCCTTTAGCAAGGCATCTTCCTACCTAAGACGTAGCAGATGTCCTAAGTTAGTTGGCTCTGTTCCCTCTGCAGTAACAAAGAGTGATGAGATCTGAGTTCCCCTTTTGAAACACGTATTTCTCTCTCCTGACTACACAGGGAGTGTAGGCGCTACATATAAACATGTCACTAAAGAATCTGAATTAAAAAAAAAAAAAAAAAATCCAATCATTGGTATGTGTGTGACATATGTATTTTCCTATCTTTTGTCGTCATTTGAAGATAAATACCTGATGTAGATTTATAGAGTTCTTATGATCTTACTCAGGAAAGTAGTGAAGCTGATGGGCATTAGAAACACATGGTTTGGATGCGTACCTGATAGCACTGCAGCATCAGAAGCCCGTCTGCCCAAATAGTGTTATAATTCTGTAATGGAGTTAGCAGGGGTCAGAGTAATTCCTCCTTCTCAGACAGACTCATGGAAAATCAAGAAAATAGAGTCTGGGGAGAAGGAAACAGGTAAAGATAGGACATTAAGATTACCTTCGCGTCTGCTTATGTGAAATCTGAGACCAGTTCCATGCTGATACGTGCAGAAACTTGCACTCTGTCCTCCTGAATGATCTCACGCAGCTGGTTTCTTGGCGAACTATTATTGGATAGCTGTAACGGGCTGCTGTCACAGTTATTGCATAAGTCACTTTAATGATAAATATCTGCCTTTTTATGGCATTTATTGAACAGTTGGAGATTGCATTTCAAGGACAGAATAAAATTGAAATAGGCAATTCTTGTTACTAAACAAATAACTGCCAGCATCCTATAAAAATGCTACCCCAAATTTAATAACACATTGCTTTTGTAGTTATATGAAAAGTATCATGTGAATCAGCTGAAAACAAGTGATTAGTTAAGTCCTCGTTATTTCAAAGCAGAGACATGTATTGTTGAGCCTTTATTTTTACCAGTAAAGTTGGACACCCCCAGGGAATGCTCCTGCATTTTGCAATGTGCGTGCTCCGTGATGCAGAAGTGAGGAAGGTTGGTTTGATGCAGATTCAGTAAGTTAGTCATCCCAATCCAGTTTTTTTTTTCATTTGTTCTTTGAAAGGTTTTCTGCATCTCAAGGGTAATATTCTTGGTAAAGAAAGCAGTATGGAGTAGAATCGAAGAAAGAGCATTCGTGTTTGTTCTGCATCCATCTTCTGCTGGGAAGAATAGAAATTTGCTAAAAAATCGTGGTGGAAATGTTAGGGGAAGGGACAAAAAGTATGTTAATGTGCATTAGGAAGTTTGAGGAGAAAGTCCTAGTGAAGTGCAAAAGCTGATGTTGTTTCTGGGAGGAGTAGGGGGAAAGGAGGGTGTTCAGATTTACTGAACAATAAAAGGAAGGAACAAGTCTGTGGAAACAGCAAGACAGGTATGAGGATTAGGAGAAGGAGAGATGAAAAGCCATAAAATGAAGGTTGATAGAAGTGACTGGGGTTGGAGATACTGAGCCATGGCAGGGAAAAAAAATCTATGGGTAAGGAAGACTTGTCATAGAGAATGGGCTAGAAAATCACATTTGTTTCACCAAAAAAATTAATGATTTCAGAAACAGAATTGACTTTGATTGTGAAAACTTAAAACTTCTGGAAGATAAGATAGAAATTCTTTCCCAAGTCCATTTTTTCTACTGGGGGGCAGTGAAACCAGACTTCCTAGATGATTGCATCTGAGTGCCTTTGCTCCTCGCTACGCTTTTTTCCTGCCTCCCAGCCTACCCGGGGGGAGAAGTGGAGCCTGTGAATCCTGGCTCCCATTTCGCCTCCGCCTACAGTGCCTATTCCAGTGTGTGCTGTGAAGCATCTTGTCAGTTTTCCTGAAGGAATAAAATGAATTTCACAAAAATCTTCTACAGAGGAAGCCCCTGCTGTCGTTTTGACTTTCCCCATGGAAAACAGAAATATTGTGATTACACTGAGATTTTCCCATGGGATACTTCTGTTTTGCAAAGTAGGATGGATTTGTTGGAACGTCATTTGGGACCAGCTCTAAATGCATTTCTGCATCTGAAGGGTAATATATAATCGAATGCAGTGAGTTATTCCAGTTTCTGTCACTGAAATCCTGCATCCCAGGAGGAAATACAAAATATTGCCTCATCTTGTACCTTCCATACTTCACAGTCCCTTTTCACTTTGTGCTAATGCAAAGAACAGCTTTCATAGCCACGGGGGAGTAGCAGCACATAAATAAATCTAAGATGCCTCTTCCATCACGCGCCCTCCCCTGCCTTCTTCATTCCTTATCCTTCCTCAGACAACAGAGGATGACAAACGTCCTGAACCCTTCACACTCTTGGAAGATGGTTTTCATGCATTGCTAGTGATCCTCTGGGCATGCCAAAAATATTCCCTGGTCTGTCTTGGAAGCTATTTAAGCTTTCCTCAGACCAGCTTCCTTGTGTAGAAAAAAAGATCAATGAGAGGAGAAAGTCACTCACGGGTATTTGTACCCTGCTTTGCAAAATCATAGCAGGTAGTAAATTATGATCAATGGAGTTTATACTCTTCTCTTACACGTTTTTAGGAAAGTTATTTATCAAGGCAGTGTTTGAAATACCCGGACTATTTGCTCTAGTGTATTCAACAAGATATCTGAGCTGAAAATATGAACTGCAATATGGCATATTAAGTGGTTTACACATATAGCCAGGACGTTGGGAAGATATATATACGCAGTTTGTACTGCAGGCTGTTCTGTTTCCTTTCCATTTGGTGTTTCAAGATTTGTATATATTCAATCTATAAGGAATCAGAAGGCCATCTAGCTTGCTCTCATAATGGAGACTATTGGCATTATTTTAACACTTTACCAATGTTCATTATGTAGACAAAAACCTCATGCTGACAATACCCCTCCATCTTTCCAGGCAGGTGCCTCAGCTTGTCCTGTATCATGCGATGATGCAAGTGTTTATATCAGCAGGTTAGATGTGTTTACATCAGCACATGCTTACATCATACAGCATGCTGACATGCCAGCAGCAAATCGCCCTGTGCGAATCACGGTGCTTTCAGTATTTCATGTTTGCGTCATTTTGGGCTTGTTAATAACAAAAATTTGGTAAAAAAGCAGATTATTCAATTATTTTATTATCAAAAAAAGATTTAACATGTATTTCATTGTGTAAATACAGAGATGAAACAGATTAAACTCTGGGTAATAGAAAGGCAACTCAAACATGCAGATGTTCATTTGAAATTTGAATTGGATTTTATGCTGACACTGGATGCTGCAGTACGCACCGAAGCTGTCTCCTTACTCATGATAAACGGCAACACTTCACTGGGTTGCTGTTTGTTTGGGAGAGACCAAGTATGACAAAGAGAGCAGGCATCCATAGTCTAGATTTGTTTTTAAAATAAGATGTTCTGATTAAGGTTATACACAGATTGTCTTTGCAGCTTGTGAAATGTGTATCACTTGCAGGAAACGTGGTTGCAACTTGGGTCCCTCGGGGGCTCTGGCTCCTCTCCCCAGCAAGCTTGCTGCCTTCCTTTAGGCAAATGCAGCCTGATGTAGGATTTAAAAGAGGTGATGAAGAGCGGCTCAGAGCTTGTCGCACTGCTGTGCTCACCCACCTAAGGCAGGGAGCAATTGTGATCGACCGTTTCCCGCATTTCTGTGCTTGAGCTCTGGTGTGTCTGTATGTCCTGGTGCTGCTTCACAAGAGTGAGTGCCACGTTCTTACGCTGATGGTGCCAGGTGAGCCGGTTCTCTGGGTACCAGCACATTCCTGCCGATGGCCCAGCTCTGGGATAAGGGAAAGTGGCTTCCTATGAAAAATAAAAAGTAGAAGTGTTTCAGGTAGCTGCTTTGCAATGGAAGATTTTATCCAGATGTGAAAAGTCTGGAAGTGGCTATCTCAGGCTACGATCAAGCAAATACTCTCTTTAAGCACTGGTTAAAGATAAATTATAATTTAATTCCCTGAATGTATTTTGTTTCTCCCCTTAATTTCACTAATCCACATGTCTAATCAACCCTTTAATTAACTCTCAGTTTATCTTATATCTATATTTTGTTCCTTTTCCAGCCTCATATTTTTTTTTCCTCAAATCACTGTTCTCTTTCTTCACAAGTATCCTCAGTGCTGTCCTTTGGTCCCATGCCTGTTCTGCTTGTTCAGGAGCCCCCCCAAGACAGGACTGATGTTCAAGCTGAGCAGAGCAGAGAGGAGGCAGCTGTGCTCCTGCCCGTCTGCTCTGCCAGCTTCTGTAGAGCTCTGCTCTATCCGCTGCTACATCAACCCAGAGGAGAAGCAGGTCTTCTCTTGCTGTCTCTGCCCGTCTTGGGCGAGTTAAAAGCAGTTTCCTTCAGCTGGTGAAATTCTGGCTCTGCTGTAAAATGGTGTCTTCTCTACCTAAACCCTGGCATCATGGCATCGGTGATATTACTGCATCACTGAAAAGACCATTTCAAAGCAAGCGGGACCAAGCCCAGTGTACTCTCAGTATGTGACTATACTCAGTTCTGATTATTTCTACTAACTCCGCTTCCTCAAGATGAAGGCCCATGTTGAGCTGTGTAGATCAGAGCTTTCTAACAGAGATCTCCTCCGGTTAAGCTCTACATCGGCAAGTCGGGAAGCTGACTGTGAGCATGCAATGCAGTAATCCCAAATATAGTGGCTTTTCTGCTTAAACAATGAAGGATTTCACTTAAATGATCATGTTTTAAGGAGAGTACATGGTGCAGATGTGAAACAGCAGGAAGCTTTTTTTGACAGCTTTTCACTGACTTTTCATTGCTGTTTATATATTTCTTTTAAAGCCAATTTTATATTCAAGCAAAAGAAAGTCTAGACAGATTGTCTAAAAACTTTTATTGGCTAATTAAGATTATACTGCTGGTATATCACTGCTGGATAACATGGTTAAGAAATGGCCTTCATTTTTGCAGCATGTGCCTTTTGCCAAGCTTTCTTTTATTATTCCTTGGGAGGGTTTTTTTAATATCTGACTATTTCAATGTCAAAACCAAATGCCACTTGAAGTCTTACATTTGGACATCTGAATCTATATAAAGGAACCTGAGTGCCTTGATTTTTTTTTTTTCCAAGGTACTGAGCATTTGTGGTTTCCATTCAGATTGATTGGAGATGCAATTGCTCTGTACGTACAGAAATCAATCCAGCCTTAAATAGTTGTGTCTCAACGTTGTGGCCTCAGCATTCATGTAAGGTGGGAGACTGACAAGCCTGAAAAATGCAGTGCTGGCGCTGTCGTGCAGTAACCTGGTGACGTGTCTTATCAGAGACAAAATCCCAGGAGGAGTCGTGCTCCCAGAGTAATACTGTTCGCTTTGATACATAACTCATCTCTGGTCTGAGCTGGCTGGTTTATCAAAGAGCATTTATTTGGAGCTTGGGATGAGGCATATTTTCTTTGGACACTTGTGTATTAAAATTGGTCTTATTTTGCCAGCTCAAACTGAGTGATAAGAACAGGGTCCTGTTTACCCCGAGACAGGATGAATTTGAGCTTGGATATTCCCAGGTTCGAGTTTTTACCTCTTAATGATTCCATGAACCATTTAATTTCTTGTGTTCTTCATTCTTAGGAAAGCACAGAATATTCACTACAGCCAGAACTTATCTCAGACCTCCAATTGCTGTAATCAAATAACTTTTATTTATTAACATCAGGAGGGAAGACAGAGAAGCAGCATCACAGTATTGCAGCCAAAGTCTATAGTACACAAGCTGTTCCTTGAAATAGACATCTTTTGAAAAATCTCTACAGAAGCTCTCATAAAGTATAGCCCCTCTCTAGGTTCTTCACACTTAGATGCCCTATAATGCCACCACTCTGTAAGATGCACTAAAAAAGCAATTAGCACTTTTGAGTGCTTTGCAAAATTTTATTAGTCTTCTGCCTCTTGAGGCTCTGGCAAATAATGCTCTTTCACTCGAGGTTTCTTTGATGCAGGTTTTTTTTCCTCAGTCTTTTCCAAGAACAAATACGAGAGCTGGAGTTACCGTGCAGTCAATCCAGTAATTTACAATCCTACTTCTTGAGAACTTCAAAACTCATTAGAAGCACTGCCTCTTTTTAAAGCCACACCATGCTCTTTCTCTGCTTCACTTCCTTCTCTGCTTCCCTCTTCTTCCTTTCATTGCATTTGTGTTACTGTCTCTGAGATTCTGGATTAAGGACAGCAGGAACTTTGGTGTCCAAGAAAGTAATTCATTTGACTTGAGAACAAATACAGCTTCTGGGCCATCTTAGCTATTCCCTCAGATTTCACTGGGAGACAGGGAAAAATCATTGGCACTCTAGGATTTAAAAAACAAACAAAAAACAGCTGCTTGCAGTGGGAGAGACTGTGCGATTGCTGTAGCTTGGGACTGTGCCAAAAGCCTCTTTTATAGAAATTCTGCTTTGGAGAAGTGCAAATTTTGGGGTTTTTTTGGTTGGTTGGTTGGGGTTTTTTTGGTTTTTTTTTTTTTTTTGGTTTTTTTTTTTTTTTTTTTTTTTTTAACTCCAAGGGCTAATTATCCATTAAAGGGCCTTATTATTTGTGCAACGCCCAGAGCTGGGGGTCACACAAGCTGACCAGGAGCAAAATGAATGCTTTGGAGTGCATGTGCAGCACTCAGGTTATGAATCGCTTTATTAATATTTATGGCTTGCACAAGTAACCTGTTGGCCACCGATTGCCTCCTGCCTGCCTATCTGTGCAGAGGCAGCAGCTGATGCGGCCTTGGCAGCCCCAGGCAGCTGCTGACACTTCCCACCAGAGCTTCAGACCCGGATTTTGCCACTTTATTAATGCTGAGCAGGGCGCTGTTTGATGCTAAAGGATGTCTACTCCGTGTCAGTGAGAGGGAGCACGGTGTGGCCCTGAGTAAAGTAATGACTGAATCCAAAGATAATAATCTTCCCAATTTTTGGTGGAATATATTTTATTATATTTTATTAATCTGTCTCCTGAGCATTTCTGAGCTCTGTGAGTGCTCCTGCTCAGCAGCACACCCTGCAGCAAGCAGAGAGCTGCATCCACAGTCAGCATATGCAACTCTTCTCCCTGGTTTCATGCCTGTAAGCATGTAAGCAAAGCAAGATAACATCGTGTTTTGTAGTTGCTGTTTGACTTTACTGAGAAATTTCAACGACCTCCCTAGCATGAAAAATAAAACACATTCTTTTTATCGTTTTTCAAATTCAAGCAGGTTTCAAAGCAAAACCTATGCAGCTTTGTCAGCTTCAGAAAGCCTTTCTTAAAGCAGAATGCTATTGATTAAGCTCTAATGACATCTTTTTCTTAAAAAGGAGCCAAGAATCATAAACATTAAAGATAGGAAAGATGTAATTTGGATGTCATTAGTACTTAAGCTGCTTTTCTCTTTAGTACATGAATGTGCACAGGTGTATTAGCAGCTGGGTTTGAATATAGGATTTTTCCTGCCCCATCCTATATCAAAAATGGTTGAAAATGTCTGGTATTGAAAGCTTATTTGCAGATACGTCCTTTGCTCATCTAAGCAGTTGTGTCATGAATTGATCTCCATCGAAGAGGAGTGCTCCCTTTCTCTCTTTTTTAACCAGCCAATCTATATATATAATGTTCCTTGTGATGGCAAATCCATATAAGAAAATCCTTTCCTAGCTAAGGTCTTGATCGCGCTATCGACAGCACGCAGACAGAGGGCTGCATCTGCATGCTGTCAGCTGCATGGTGGTGACCAAACTGGCCGAGGGCACGGGGGGCTGGCTGGGCCCCCCAACATGAATGTGGGACTGCTAAGGCACCAGTGGGTGTAAATCACTGGTCTCCACTTCTGCTGCTCCAGTAGGTCAGGCACTGGCTTAGTGATATTGGCCATGGTCTTCAGAGTCTCTTTAAGGGATTTGCCTCCAATTTAGTTTTCAATTTTAAGTAGAAAGCATACAATTATGTAGATTTAAAGCTTCCCTTCCTCTCCACTCCAGAAGTAAAGACGTCTTCTGAGATGAATTACGTTATCCTGTACTTCAAGAGCATCTCTGCAATGTAATATGTATTAGATATGGCTTGGTGTTCCTGCAGGAGACCCCCAAATGTTCTTGTTGTGTGGGACAGAGAGGACAGCTGTGATTCACAAATGATGCATGTCTCAGCCTTGTCTGTAAAATGAGTGGTGTGGAATAGATGGAAAAAGGAAAAAAAAAAAAAAAATCACACTTTTGCCTAGGTATGTTTATTCCTGAAATACAGATGGTTACCAATTTCTTTTTCAAGGTTAACAGGTATGCTTCATCTGTAGTTTTTTTTACAGTGGTACAGAATTTAATTGTGTGCTGAATTACAGGGAAGAGCATTACTAGGGAATTAATCTAGCAAAAGTCTGGTTAACAGCTCCAAATATGCAAATAAAGTCATATAAAGGAAACCAAAGATTTGGAGACAGGATCAGAAAACTGCAAAATCTTAAATATTCAAAGGCAAGTATAAAACAATGACATGATCAGACAAAGAGTCACATTATTTTAACTAAGAGCCATATTTAGAACAGCCTGGGAGAACATTTTCTGGGTAGCTAAGTCCGCCTAAGTGAGAAAAATGAATTACCCTCTCAACTTCTGCTTTTCATGATCCAATGTATGGACTTGGGAAAATGGTTTTAGAACAAAGATCAGCACTGTCATTACATCAATATGACTTACTGTAAAGTGTTGGGCACTGTGGCTAGAGATGGAAAGCTTGCCAGGCTAAATTAATTAGAGTAAAAGCATGAAGAGTAATTGGCAGTAAGTGCTCATAGATGTGGTCGCTGGCATTCTAGCACGTAAGGAAGTCTGCAATTGTCAAAGCATATATCATACTTGGGAAAAGCATCTTTCAGTTCTGTGAATAACCTTTGAACTTTATTAAAGATAGCTTTATGAATAAAGCATACCATGGGTCTTTGAAATAATATATTTCCGTTTGCAAATTGCAGCAGCTGACACCAAGTCAATAGAGGTAATATGTTACAGTGTCTCAAAGATTAAGAGAAAACAGAAAAGTAGCTTGCGCATCTCTTCCAAATGTGTAAGTTTTTAGTCTATCTGTTCCTTTAAGAGGCAAATTAATGAGATGATTGTAAAATTTAGCATCATCCATGGAAAGAGGGTGGGCGTGACACTGCCCAGCTACGCCTGTAACCCCAGCACTTCACCAAGAAGCATCCAAAATGTAAAAGGAAGAGCAAACTCTCCAAATTTTCTGTGCTGTGGTTACAGGTGTATTTATGATAAAACTTTATACAATGCGAACAATGTTTACAGCAGGAATCCAGATGTGACCAGACCTACCCGTTGACCCTAGTTTTGTATGTGCAGTTGAAGGGAAGAAAAAATTTTGTTACCCTGTTTGTTGGGGTTGAGGGTATTTTGGGGGTGTAGGAGCAAGGGGGGAGACTGGTTGTATTCCAGGCCAGCTTGTAGCTGTTCATGCTGCAAGTTGCATATTCCTGGGACGATCTTCCTGCTTCTGTGTAGGGAGGTATGCAGGAGCGTTTGCATGCAGCCAAGCAAGGCCATCATCTGCTGTGGAGACAACCAGTAATAAATCTGTCCTGCCTTGTTAATAAGTCTGTGTCCAGTGGGCATGTAATTTGGCATACCATCAGCACTCCAGAACATCAGCTGATTGTGGCAAACTAGACAAAAAGGAGATACGATAGTTAGGGGGGTGAAGGGGGACATGATAGATGGTGACATACAAAGCTCTGAGTCTGATTGGATTTTACACAGAGGAGTGCATGGTATTACCTCCCATCGCTCTTGCCAGACACAGTTTCTTAAAATAGTTGAAAGAGAGTTTTAGGAGGAGAGGAAGCATCATCAGAAAGGATCCTTCTTTCCAAAACCAGGGATAATACAGAGATGCTTGAGGAAGAAAGGCAGGTGTGATCTGGGGCTTCCCTTCTTCATCAGAGAAGTGATGGGGCCAGATCCTGAAAAGAGAAAGAGAGCTTGAAGCTAAAGCAAATTGGAAATGAAGCAACTGAAAAGATTGATTTAGTTAGTGAGGCAGGTTATTTAATAATGGTCCTTCAATTTAACTGGAGGGGGCTGAGCAAGGAGTAATGCTGACGCCAGTGGTAACGGCTCCTCTTCTGCATCATTTCCAGATCATCATTAACAGACGTGTGCCACTCCGTGGGTTTCTTTCTCTTCGTATTCCTGCTTCAACTACAACCTGCAGCACAGTCATTGATCTCATGATCATTTTAATTTGGATTGTTTGCTGTGAATATAATTCATTCCATTGTAGCGTTAGCTCTTCTTCAGTCAACGGAAACATATATTCTTATATGCTGACTAGCCTTAAGGAAGACCAAATGTTTCTCAGAATAGATTCGAATAAATAAGGCTGCTGAGATTATTGATAACAATTCTTAAGGCCTCATTAGTGACATTCAGCAATAGTAATTTTATTTGCACAATTGTGAGGAATTATGGCAGACAAAACCCAACATCTGAACTCAGATCTCTATGTTAGAAAGCTCTTACTATTTTTGATATAAACATACCTATGTGAAAGAAAGAGCAATTTCTTCCCTTCCAGTCACAAATGTATTTTTTTAAATCCTTTCAAGTGTAAGGAGGAAAGAATTAATACCATTTAAGTCAAAGCAATTCTTCTTCCCCAACCATTTAAATCATCAGTGCACCATTTGCAATGTCTTCAGTTTGCAATGTCAGACTCGGGGTTTCTTGTCTTGCTTCTCAGGCTCAGCATCACACAGCCTAAAACTGTGTGGGTGTCTATGTGTGTGTATATATATATATATATATATGACCTCGTTCATGACTTAACGCATCACTTCCTCTGTGATGTGAATGGGTACTAGTATACCTGTATTAGAGATGGAGAAATAAGACATAGAAGAGCTAAATGGTTTTCTCAGGATGTCACTAAGAGCATTGGGCTGATAAAGAATTTGAATATAGCAATCCCCAAATTTTTTCTAAACTGCAGCAGCACGAGCTGGAAAAGCTTACGGCTTGCAAGTTTAAGACAAGAAATCTCTGAGTGATGAAATTTATTGTAAAAATAAATGCAAAATTTTATGACAGGTTAAACAGCACAGGAAGCTGGTTTTGGGTTGTAGGGGCAGGAGTTGGCCTTGTGCAGATGTTGGAGCAGAGGCAATGGCAGTGCTTGTTATCAGCCTGGGCTGAGCCAGTGGCATCGGGTGCCTTGCTGCTGGAGAGTACCTAAAGATGCTTGGGTTGAATTTTTGGGTATTTCTGAGCAGCACCACATGGCACAGACAAACCCCAACTGTTTGTGTTGCAGTTCCAAGACTTGGGTGAGGCTGAGACAGCCTGGACACGTGCTGTCCCGGTGCCAGCCGATGCCCTGCGGGCTGGCGTGTCCTGCGTCCCCAGGAGCAGTGAGAGCACAGGGAGCTGCATGCTGCAGTGCTGGGCTGCTGAGTCCTAGTGACTTACAGTAAGTTATTTTTTAAATGGCTCCTAAGTTACACCTAAGTAACTTAGCTGTGGAAATGCAACCCAGTTTATCTTCCACTTGGTCCAGGGGCATATCGTTTTTTGTTCAGGGCAAAATTCCAGCTCTTGGAGCTGTTCAAGAGATTTCTAATCCTATTATAGTGAAAGTTTTCTTTGCGAGTCTTTAAACATCCTTATCAAGTGTAAATTTCTCATTGCTTTGGCAGCTGATGTTTTTCTTGAAAAATTAAGTCTTCTATAAAAATGAGTGAGATAAGCCATTTGATTCTGTCAGTTCATTTTCTGAGCTTCCAGCCCCAAATCAAATACATTTAAGGGGAAGCTGTTCAGTCATTACTTAAGCTACTGTACATTATTCGTTTCCATATTATTTAAATAAAATTTTATTATACCATTCTCCTTTGCATTCATGCATTCTTTTAAATAACTTTTATGTAAACATTCAAGGAGTCATGTTTTCTACAAAGATAAAACAAGGAAATACATTGACAGCAAAATGGGACTTGGTCAAATGTGGAAATATGTTAACAGGAAAAGGGGCAAGATTAAAATCTGATGTTTGGATTTTTCATGACCCTTTGGTATTTCTCCAAAGTTCCTATAGGTAGTCTCTCTTTTGTTATAACTAAATCTTCTGTCTCCATTGATCCAAATCTTCTGCGTCCATCAAAAAGCCCCAGTCACTGGGAGAAGGATTCCAACACTGGGAATAACGTGCTGCTGATGAAAAGATAGCTGTGCGATTGCTCTTGGTATATAATGTTTTTTTACCTGTTCTACATGCGAACATTTTAGTGTTTGGCTATCATAGGGACACTACGTATAAACACAAACTGCCAAAACAGGACATTTGTGTTATAGTTTGGGCTAGTGTGTTGCCCTGAGAGCTGGGCTGTGTGTGGTGGGTGGATGCACGTCAGCACCGAGGAAGGGGAAGCAGGAGACGGCCAGTTTAACTGAAACACTGCTCAGAACAGAAGGGACGGAGGGAGTTCACGTTCCCAGGGTTTGCCTGTCTCTGGAGGCGATGGCCCTGTGACTCGTGTTCCTTCGGCGAGCAGGCACAGCGGCAGAGCGGGCATGTGCGTTTTGTGCCTGTCGGCCATCAGGCAGTTTCTGCCCAGGGCGAGTTGCAAAGCAGCGGGGACGAGGACACAGGCTCCATCGATGTGCAGTGCAGCCCGGCTGCGGGTCGGACCGCACTGCACCCGACAGAGCTGTGTGGCATGGAGGCAGATGCAAGATGGCAGGGGGGATGAATCCTGCCAGGCTGCCTGACGATTGTTGGAGTAGCTGTGAATGTCATGTCACATCATTCATAAAAATGTTTCTTAAGAAGCTTAGGAATGGGAAAATCCATACAAATAGTGCTGGTGTTTCTCTCCTGACTTCCTGCATATGGATAAGAGTCCCTGTGCTGCGGGATGGAACAAGCCCTGTCAGGGGAGGGAGGGGATGTAATTATTCAGCACCAGACAAACCCCGAGGTTGCTTACAGAGATGTAATTCTCCCCAGAGAAGTACAAGTGTGTTGAGAGAGCACATTACCGTTAAACTTGATAACAGAGAGCAGCTCAGTATTTCTGATAAAATCATTAATCTAATTTTTGTCTAATTTTTTTTATTCTTTATTTGCTGTTACAACCATCCTACGTTACTTTCAAGCTGGTGGTGAGGCTGAGAAAGCTGATTAAATTGCAAAGCAGACTTTTAAATGAAAGGATCCATATCTAGCTACACTCATTATCAGTTCCAAGAAATTAAATCTACCATAAATTATTTACTCTAAAACAAATCAAATAGGTATTGGAGAGACAAAGGGCAGAGTGGCCATACAGATTGCATCTTGGTGGAAGGAAGCAGCAATCGAAAAAGAACCAGATAAAACCTGGACGTGCCGTAAGGTCTCCAGCTTTCTCTGCAACAGCTTGCAGCTTTGCACAGTGAGTCTATGGCAGTGAATCCTTGTGTTGCCTTGAATATTGTGCAAGTAAGTCGTACGGTAATGAAGAACGTAATGTTTATCTCAAGGTACTGAAAATGCTATTTTTCTGTAAGCTCTCTTATTACTGAGCATCACATAAGACACTCTAACACTCATGTTAGGCTGTACAAATTGCCATTCTCCTCTGCAGATTTATGTATTCATTATTCCTTCAAGGATGCGATTAAAAAAACCCTGTAGAAATTCACCTTTGCTGTAGCTGAACCCAGACATAAACAGCATCATTGGGGTGGAGGTGTTCCTCAACAGGCTGAGGTAAAAACACTGCAGAGACAGTCTGCACGGTGATGCACAGTGACTTCCCATCCTCTGCTTTGCCTTAAAGTGTGTGCGTGTGTACATAGGGTGTAACTCTCTCTCTAAATATATATATATTTTTTATGTATATGTATAGTTATATGATGTATCTTGAAGATTGGCATCTTCAGCTTGATCACTGCTCTTCCGTCTTTCTCAAACCTCAGAGATTAATGGCATTATTGCACCAGACTTCTGCCTGGCCCCAGAAGGGAGTGCAAGGATGAGGGTTATTATTCCTGCATGTTGGGCGGTGGGGCAGCAGGGTAGGAGAGCCAGCCAGGAATGCCTGGGGAGCCAAGTTAGCTGCACCATGCTGTGAAATCCATTGCCACTGTCTGGTCCTTGTTACGTTTCTCTTTTGGAAGGAGAATAGCAGAGGCAAGAGGTGGCCGCTGTCACGTTCCTGCAGTTGCACATGCAAACACCCCAAAACTGGTATTTTTCTGTGTGAATAATGCATGAAGCAGAAGTGGTGCCGAGCTCAGCCAGTTCATCCCCTCACTGAGCACAGGTCAGTGTGGCGGAGGCACTGCTGAGGTGAGGGAAGGTGTCACCCGCTGAGCTTTGAAACAAACCCAATGAGATAGGATGAGAGATGCCGAGCAGCCCAGTGCCTGTGGAAGTGAAAGGGAGCAAGCTGAGGAGATGCTTGTTACTATGCTGCCATAACCAATTTGTTTGGTATATGAAATCTTTGGAAACAAGCTGCTGAGTAAGGATGTACGTGAGCAGTAAGAATGTGCCGTTACTCTATCAAAATTATATACCCACTGGCCTAGCTGGTGTGCAGACCACCCAATTGGTTCAGTCTGCTGCCTGGCAGGGTGCCTGGAACAGATGTTGCCCTTATGTTTAAAATAATAATTAAAAACATTAAAAAAAAAGGCAACCCCCCCAGCCTCTCCTTCATTATTTTTAAAATGATGTGCTACGTGTTGTTCAGAACATCCTTGGGCTTGCTCCAGTCCCTTAGGAACAGTGTGCAGTCAAACATCCAGCACTGGGGAAAGCTGGAGGGTGAATCTGCAGCTCTGCCATGGGTTAGATCCAGGGCTTTGGCCAAGGCTTTTGTGGCATATTCCAAAACTGGTTGAGGTCAAAAGAAGTCAATGAAATTTTTCACCATACTGTTTCAGCTTCCCTGAGGGTAACATCAAAGTGATGTAAGTTTACTTCATGCTTAGGCTTCTAAATGTTTTCAGTTAATGCCTTTGAGATCCTCCTGGAAGAGGCTGCAGGGCAGTGAGGCTGCTGTTGTTAGATGAGACTGTTAGACACAAGATGTGGTCAAATATAGCTGGTCTGTGCAAAATCACTGCTCTATAAGATGCACTGGTCCTCGCCTTGCCTTGTATTTCAGGATCTGTCCATATGGCTGTTTAACTAGCATCTTATTTTGAGTTTTAGATTTCAGTTAGCCCTAATTCACACTTTTATAAAAATTATATAATTTTTACTGTAAGTTCATTTTTTCAGGCAAAAATGACGTGAATGTGGAACTTCATCTTATCTCAGTGCATGTTGATGAAAAAGTTTAGCTGTGCTCTGGCTGATCTTGAATTTTAAATTAGCCTGGAGGAAAACTCAAGACAGGAAATTTTTATGCTTTTTACAGGAAAGGAAAGATGAAACTTGTTCTGAAAACTTCCCATATTCTTAGACCTATTCAGTTAGGTAAAGTCATGCTGTCTCCAGTACCCAGGTTGCAATGATTGTTCAGGTTCTGAAACAAAAAACAGCCAGATTAGCTGGATTTGCTAATCCAAAAATTCGCATTAATTTCATTTGAATTCACATTTTCAACTTCTAATTCATGTCCAAATTGCCAACGGTTTTCTTTGGTTATGTGGTTGGTGGGGTTTTTTTAACCTCCATTTTTTGACCCAAAGAAAAAGTACAAGCAGGTGTTTTCTGGTACAAGAACTTTCAGACTCTGTAGTTGGCTTAATTGTGCTCTGGGTTTGTGAAGTCTTCAGAAAAGTCTTTCAAGGGCAATCCTAAATTCTCTCCTTGCATCGGTGAGCCACAAGACAAGCTTCTTTCCACTTCCTTGATTTTCTAGTATTTTTCTTTTCTTGTGCTTTATAAAGAGTTTGAAGTAGCACAGAGGAAAAAGAAGAGTAAAGGGTGTTACTGAGTTATTTTTAAAAATTAGACCTGAATTTTATTTTCATTTCACACTGTGTTTTTTTCATGTGTACAGTTACTAATTAACAGACAAAGATAACTCTGCCATAACAATTTGTAATAATCACTTAAATAAAGAAAAAGTAATTAAAAGGCCAGGATTCTAAAAATTTATTTTCACATGTGTCTTAATGCTTGTAAACACGTTCTGGAGTCAAACTGGCAATAAAAATGACAGTGCAGGGAAATCTAAGAAGTGGTCCTATGAGACATTGAACTCATTAACCCAAACTCATAAAGCATTTAAGCACCAAATAGTGCTATTAACTTTGGTGGGCCTGCTAGCCTATTTAGTGTAATGTGCAGGCTTTGGAGTTTTGCCCTCTTGGGCCTTATTATTGACACCTTTCTCTATAAAGTGCTGCCTGTATTCCTGGGAGAAGTCAATTGGAGTGCGCCACTCTCACATGCTTCATTTTCCACAGCCATGCTCCATGCAGTACGTGCTATATACTTACTGGCTATGAAATTTTTGACCCAATCAGATCTGCAGATAAAACGCAAAAATTAAGAGGTAATTATCTCCATCATTATCTTGAGCTCTCATAATGTTTCACATCACAAGTGCTTATTTTCTTCTGAAACTGGAGCAGAAGTCTTTTCTTTCCTGCTGCACACTCCTTCCCCAAAGCTGCCATCACTGTGGTGCCACACGTGTAACGTCGCTGTGCCCAGCCCTGGTGCAGCTGCAATGGGTGATGTTGCTGAGGGAAATGGCTGTGTTCAGTCGGCAACTGGAACTTGGGTAAAAACATTAACTTTTTTTTAGGTAAAGTTGTACGTGAGGAGTGTGCATGTCTTGGGGTTCATGAAACTTTGATGTATTTGGAAAAGATCTCTGGGTGTAGTCAGACTTTTATACCAGTAATTGAAATAGAAAAAAAACAAAACATGCAACTCTTACCTGGAACAAAGAGTGTTCCTTAACATGTAATTTTTTTTTATTGTATACATATATATATATATGTATAACTTTGTAGCTTTACATAATCTTCTTCTGGCTGGTGTTAATTGAATTAGTCATGCTTACAGATTACTAAAAAGATTTGCCTGTGGGAATTTCTCTTCAGTTTTGAGTCAACAGTCGATTCACAGGATTTTGTTTTAGTTAGTGACTTCTTTATTAAAATAAACAAGATCACTGACAGGGAGAAATACTTTCTCTGTAAGTATTAAAAGGAAGGATGGGAAATGCCAAGGAAAGGAAACAGAGATGAACAGAGATGGATTAAAGTTTCTGCATTGTAATAGGTATACATGTTATTTTGGCAAGCATATCCTTTTGCAATGTTTGTTTCTAAATTGTTTTATCCCCTTTGGCTTCTCTCCTCCCAAACAGCAGAGCGGTTGGGTGATGGCAGGTAATAGTTTTCTCCTGTTCTCTTAATTCTTTGACTCTGCTCAACCATAGTTTGGTATCTGGTGCCATTGCTTGCTCCCCCAGTGATGAAATACATTTATTGGCTACAGCCTCATGATTTGTAACAAATCAGCACATATGCAGAATACCAGTTTTTAAGCTCTTCAGTAATTTATTTTTCAAGACTTGTTTTGCTGTTGTAGCTTACCTCTCCGGTAGTTAGTTGCATGGCCAGTTTTTAGTTCTTGGTTTGTTTGAGAAAAGCCTTTTCCTTAATGCCTGTAAACACGTAAGCTTCTGAACTTACAAAATGTCCACTGAATCATGAGCTGAATATGAAAAACTTGGGTACAGATAAAGTGCTGGAAGCCAGGAATGAGCTCCAAGCTCGTCATTTGGATCTTGTGTTTGTAAGTCCGTAGCTTTATCTTCTGTGACATTTTAATCTCTTTCTGCTCTTGGAGTGTGGACAGTGAAAGGGATAGATGACTGGAGCAGGCTTTGAGGGACATCCCTGTGGCTCATCCATGGGGAGATGACCTTCTTTACGATGTATCTTCTTGATATTTCAAACAGCTCCTGCTCTACCAGCAGTCTTCTAGCCCCAGATTGCCTCTCTGCCATGGTCCTGCTGCAGCTCTCCACTTTTTTCCACTTTTATAACAGAGAGACTATTTTGAGGCTGGTCCACGAGCACGGCTTGCCTTCGGATCTGTAGGTCGTTAGAGGATGGCTTGTTCAGACGAAGCCGCACTGAGTTAATCTGAGGAGATGATGCCTGGTGCTTGAGTAATAATATAGTTGGGGTCACAGTTGCAAAGCTTAAAATGGGTACAAATAACAAGCGTGGGCAGTGAGCTGCACAGGAGAGGCTCATTGCCAGGCTCTCGCTAGTCTTATGCCTGCAATTTGGAGTAATTTCTTGGTAGTACATTGCTCTCCTACTGGGGCTGCAGAAACCCATTTGCCCTGGCTTTGCTCAGCCAGTGCCTCTGTGTGTGCATCCAGCACTTCAGGGACATGCCCCATTTATCTGGCCTTCTCTGGCCAAAGAGGAGCCTTCACCTTGTTTGTGACCTTCTCAACATGATGCAACACATGTTATGTATCACTATGGAAATGGGGGTCTGTGGGAAGGATGTTGCAAGATAAAGCTGTGAAAATGAGTGTTTTGCAAATAGCATGTTCTAGGATTGCCAGATGAGTTGTATGTACATCTTTTGTACCTTTTTTAAAAATCAGATACAATTCAACCAACTAACCAAAGTTTTTCTTCTACTTATTACGCACTGATTTGAAGCATGGACCTGAAAGCAATGGCTGTGTGCTGTTTGGGAAAGAGGCAGTGAGGCAGCCAGAAAGGAAAACAAAAGAGGTCTGTCATTTTGCAGGATTAATTTATGACAATTAGAGGATAACAGAATAATACGAAAAAGGCTTGAAATTATTTTGATGCATCTGTCTTCCGATCTTACTATGTTTGCTGCTTGTGCTAAATTTATAAACATTGACAGGGACTGAAGGAGAAGTTCTGGTGTCTCCTTCCCATAGGTCAGCAATGGCTGGCCCTGTAGACTGAAGTTCTTCAGTGTCATATGAGTGTAAAACCAGTAAGATTTATGCCTCAATATGAAATAATAAGACTATTTTTCATTGTTGTGTCCTTCTGTTGAAAAAAAGAATAGATCTGTGAATTCGGCTTATGAATTGGACAAGTCTGGAACATTTGTTCAAATTTTATTTTTATACCTCAAGAGTGGCAGATAACCAAGCAAACTATATACATTTACGTTTATGTTCTACAGAAATAGTGAAAGGCAGTGTGTGCTTTCTGTACTGGAGGTATTATTATGTAGGTCAACTGGGATCTAGATCTGTTATCACAAGTGACATTGCCAAAGCAAAATCAACAGAAAATAAAAGAAGCTTTGAATAAGAATATCACAGGTACAGACTCTGTGTTTAATCCAGAAATGATTCTTTAGGCACTGTTCAGTACTATATTTTCCTCATCTCACCTCCAGACTCTCTACCAGATAATGGTGGTAAAAATACCAATTGTCGTTCACCTGAAACAAATAGATCTGTCAAAGTAGTATAAAAATAGATAGCTGCTATAATGCTGATAATTTATGGGAAATTCAGTGTGATTTTTTTTTTTAGATTATCACTCATTTTGCCTGAGTGGTTAGGCTTGGAAGTCCTTTGAAGCCTTTGGAAAACGATCTGCCTTTTCTGAAACAGATCAAGAAATTGGAGACGCGATTGAGCTCTGAAAGGACGTGGTATCTGCTCCCCTTTGAATCAGGGGACAAAGCTGATGATACGCAATCTTGGGAGACACTGTGAGGACAATAGGAGGGTTCTTAGGGGTTCACGTGGAAAAGATGGAGCAGCTAGTTTGCCATGTAAGATATGCTAACATCTGATAAAATGACTTATTTGAAGAAAAAGTTACTAAGAAAGTGATTGAAACACTAAAGGAATTGTCAAAAATTCTTAGATCTTTCAGCCTATCATGTTTCAATCTAGTGAGTGCTTGCATGCTTTACTGCCGCTGTGCTTTGTCTGCATAACCTGGTCCTGAGACAGGAAAAAAATGGTCTGTCTTGTCCTGTCCTTTGTATGTTGGGATTTGGGCATTTGGGGAGTTGCTCACCTGGTGGTGCATCAGGCCTCGGACAGATTTAGAGACAGGAATAACACGTTCCTAGAATTGGATTTCAGATGCAAATACCAAGAGTATTTAACACAATCAGAATAAGTTTTGACCTTACTGGGAAAGAAACTGTTTCTGTTGGTCCCCATTCCCTGCTAATGCCAGGTCTTGGCTTCTTCAAAGACACAGGTAGAACCTCCATCATATTTGTTATTTCAGACCATTTTTGAATGATTTTCTAGGGTTTTTTTCAACATGGCAGATGCTCCAGGTGCAATCAGCCACCATTTCAAGAATGCAGGCATATAGATCTCTAATGAAGCAACAGAAATGTCTGTTTTCTTGTTTCTGTTGTGCATGATTCTATTCTTTTCCTTTTGAGGAGAATACTGTTGGGAAAACTACAGTAAATTCTCAATAAACAGCTTTTGTGTTAATGAACAGATGCACTTGCATTTGGATTTAACCAAATTTGAAAGCTGCCTGTGGTCACGTAGTCCTTTATCCTGAATATTATTTCTTATGTTCTCTTCAGATTTGGAAAAAATAGTTCTTAGAGTAGATGAAAACTTTAAATGTCAGTTTGTATAGTATGACCCATTCTCTTTATTGTAAATGTAGGTTTGTATTAACTGTTCATGCATGATAGAGTCAGTCCTATCTGAAGAGCTTTTAAACTCTCTTTCAAGGACTAGAACATCCCTTTAAAGGCTTCTAATTTTTAACTTTAAAAAGTTTTACTATGTGTCATCATTATGCGGTAAGGCTTAAGGGAGAGGTTTCTAATGAGCACCAAGTTCCTGTGGAGTAGTGTAAACCTTTTATTTGTCTTTTGTGGGGGCTGCTGGTGCCAGTGTTGTAAAGCTGAAGTGATTATGCTGCTCATATATTAGCTACAGCTGGCCTCAGCACTGCCGTGGTACGCAGTCCTCCAGGTGCTGTTAGCTCCAGCGTATGGTGACTCATGAAGCTGCACTCGTCTGGCTGGAAAGCCCAGCTAACTAACTTTTTAGGATGTCTGGTAATTATAAAATTTATAACAAATGTAATGACAGCCTAAATGTTTGCAGTATCCTACTTAAAATGTCCCCTCTTGAGTTTTAACAGGATAACATGTGTTAAAAAGCCTTCGTTGTCTGAAAGATGCTCTCGGCATCATTCCCTCAGTGAACAGCCCATAACCTTCACCCGTGTGCAGATTGGTTTGGCTCCACTGACCACATCTCTAAATACTTAATTGTGGAACAGATGTACTGACCAGAGCCAGATTACTGTAATCTCCTAAATCTTCATAAAATGATCTCTAAGTGAAGACAGTTTCTGTCAAGGCAGCTGAATAACTGTCTAAAAAAGCAGAATGAACTTGTTTGAAGGAATTAATCATGGCCTCAATTATGAAAGTTTTCTTCTCTTGCTCTCCATGTATGACAGACTTCTCCATGAGTCGTCTGAGATGAAGGAGGTATCTTCTACTTGAAAATTGAGCTTGGACCTGTATGATCAGCAAAACTATTACATACTATACCTCACTGTGGTCTCAGTTAATTATTTCAGTCCCTAGGTGAGTCTTCTTGCCAGAATGCTGTTTTTAAGGATGAGTTTGAGGGATCAGAAAGTTTAGGGTTGCAACAATTCAGCAATTTATAAGAAGATAATGAGGAGCATTGTTCATACACACATACCTGCTCACAGTGCTCCCCAGGGAGCACGTGAATCTCCTCAGAGTCAGCATCTCTTCCAGGTAACACCGAAGGGATGAGGCCAGCCAGCCCACCCTTCCTAGTGCCCCCCAGGCATTCAGTCACAGCTAGATAGATTTGATTATTTTTATACACATTCATAGCTTAATGAGCCTAATTCTATGCAGTTCCTGTTCCTTTCTCCATAATTTTTTTTTCCATAGATTTAGCTCTCTTGACTTCAGTGTTGTTCACCCTGATTTAACACAGAGACAGGAGATTCCTCAATTATATCTCCAGTATGTCTTCTGACCAGATTGGCTGACAGAGTTTGAACTGGCTGGATCAGTCACCACTTTTAAGATGACTGGCGAAACTTGATGCAAAATCATGGGTATTTTGCTATTTAATTTTTAATCCTATTTCTGCTAAATAAAGGAAGAAAAGGACAGACAGAAAATTCGTCTGTAAAAAATACAGTGCAGCAAAGATGAAATCCTCCCATGAAATAAATCGGCATAAGTGGCCATCCACAGTGAAAACTAAGTGACATTAACCCATCAAACCATTTCAGTAGCACTGGACTGACTCCTGGGAGTCATTTTTAGCTGTTAGCAGGAGGGCTATAAATTCACTTTAGCTCATATTCCAGCTGGCAGGCAAAAATCCAAATACATTCACTAGAATTTGGAAGTTATGGTCAGTGCCACTGACTTCTTTAACCTTTTCACCTTTGACAAACTCATGATAAATTGAATGTGATTCAACACTAATCATTCAGGCACTGAGCTAGCCTGGAGCCAGAGCGACAGTAGGTGGGGTTTTGTTTTTTACTTATTTTAATTAATTTATCATTTCAAAAAAAAGCTTTTACAACTGTATCCAAGGAAATTATTTTTGCTGGATGTAAGAATGGGGAAAACATTGTGTAGCAGTGAGTTTTGAAATTATGACGAGAAGAAACCAGTGTCAGTATTAATTGTCTTTCCTTCCTTACATTTCCCCTTGCTATAGCAGCAGTAGAATGCAGGTGCGGAATTTCTGAAAGTAACGCTCTCATTTGTGTTGCTAGCTTTACTTTTACCATAGCAGCTTACTGCAGTTGTTTCTTCTAAGTACTTATAGGTAGTACATCCAGTTGAGTTACAGCAAAGAGAACAAAGATTGATGACAGGCTGGTTTAATGTAGCTCTTACCAACAATTTGCAGAGATTAGGAGGTTGTTTTGTTGGACATCTATCACTGGAAGCTTGGGGACTGCTTTCTGAAGTCACTTTGAATTGGCAAGTAACAGATAGCTTTCTTTGATAGCTCTTTTATGTGAAGGTACAGCTAAATGAAAATCAACCACAAAGGGGAATGGCTGTGTTTATTATTATTTTCGAATTTCTTTAGCATTGCGTTTCATGCATTGCTGCTTTCCAGCCAACACGTGGCAGCATTAGAGCAGTGCCATGGGTAGAAGTTGACAATCCACGGGGGCCGTCTCAGGGCTCCTTAAACCATGAAGGCAATGGAGAAAACAGTGTTCTGCTACAGTCTGCAGCAGCATGTTGTTGCATCTGGCTCCTACCTAAGTACTAGAAAAATTCTCAGTGTGTTATTCTTATCAAAGGTAGCTTTCATTTGCAAAGAATTACGAGTTGTTGGGAGGAACGGGATAAAAGGCAGCAAATGAACCAGGAGATACTAATGAGATATAACCCGTCTCAAAAAGTATCGATTGGTACATGTTTTTGCCTGGCCAACCTCAGAGCAAAGCTATAGCCACAAACAAGTCGAAACAAGTCTTGTTTGTACTTTTTTTCACATGAATGTTGCTATCTCTCTTAGTTTGTTTTCCTGTCTAGTTTTGATAGAAATTTCAAGCTATTCTGAGTGTCTGGTTGAAAAAAAATGCATCAAACAATCTGTTGTTTAAAGCAGACACATCATCTGCTTTTGGAATCTCATAATATCAGCAAATATCAAATCCACTCAGAAGGTAGAACTGTAAAGAAAAATTATTAAGGATGCATAAAAGCTGTGATCCATTTGCTCAGTGAAGTTGCAAACAGCACACACTTCAACAGTGACGACTGTTGTTTACTGGTTACCAGCAGCCGCCAGTATTTGCAGCTAATCTGCACTAACAGAAATGTTTTGTTGTTTTGTTCCTTCCACTTCTGCATTTCTCCTTGTTTGTTTTTGTTCCTGTGTCTTTTCTTTTGGCTTGTGCCAACATATTCACTGAAATGTATGAAGAATCTCCTGTAGACTTAACTGTGCGCTATGCATGATGTAGACTATGAAGCGCCTGGGTTGCTTGCCCCACTGGAGCCCTCTGCACCCCTGCAGCCCCTCTGCAGCATGAACAATCAGTGACAGCAGTTTCTGTGGGCTGACGGCTTCTTCTGAAACAGGCGGCTTACCTATTTCTCTGAGCATCACTCAGGAGCTGGGTATGGAGTAGGTGTGGTTGCGATGTAGTCTCCTTCTCCACCTGGGTCTGGAGAGGAGCTAACCTCTGAAGTTGCAGGCTCACCCAGTGATTTTATATATAGTCATATTTCAACTATTGTTGAACAGCTTTAATTTTGTCTGGCCTTTGGGTAAAAATGCTGGGGAAATGTGAGTTTCTGGCACAGAAGAGAGTGCCCGCAGGATCTCAGCATCTTCTGTGGCATGGTCATTAGAGGCTTAGATGGACCGCCTATTAAAGTGCTTGAACTGGAGCACTGGGATGGTGAGTCCCCAGGATGACGCTAGCTAAGCTCAGAGCACACTTTTAAAGCCACTTGGGAGCCCCTGGCTCCAGCAGCTTTGCTGCACGGGTGTGCTCTGACTGCTGAGGCTGAGCAGGCGAAGCCCTGGCTGTGCCCCCCGGCACGCTCAGCACCAAGCACCCTGCTGCTCCAGCTGCCCGTGAGGATTTTGTTTCACTTCTCCCCGATAAATGCATATTAGAAAACAGTCTTTGCCCCACACTTCTTTAGTGGGTATGGAAAAGGGATATTTTCCTTGTTTAAGTTTTATACTTGCTTTGAAATACATACTATGAGAGAGAGATGATATACACTGCACTTAATTCTGCATCTTGTCATTAGACATTTAATATGCAAGTGCAGCTCTTTGCTCTGTTTTAGGTGTTAGTGATGGCTTCAGCTGTGGCAGGGGAAACACAGAACAGTGAACTTCATATTTTGGTAGGTAAAAAGTGTTTCCATTCTCTTTCAACCATTGGTGAAATGCTATTAATAAGATTAAAAAAACTATCCCATCATATTCATATGATGAACATTCATATGATATAACTCAAATAAGATTGCAGCATACTGTGCATTTCTGTCTATAAATTTGTATGTTGACTGGTTGCGTGAAGAGACCCGGAGTGTGTGCTAAGAGGGCAAGTGGGAAAACTAATCTAGGGCGTGCAGATGTGCTCCTAAACCATTTCAGTAATCTCAGCCTTTCCCCAGGGTTTAGTGGAGTTTAGCAGTGTTACCACAACTGGGCAGGACACAGGCAGCAAACGGCATGTATTTGCACAGCTGTCTTGAACTTGGCTCTGGACTGGGCATAGGATTCAGTTCCTACCCTAAAGCTACTTAGGTTTTGGATAAGAGATGCTGAAGTCACATAACTGAAGTTTATCTATGTGTAGGGTGTAGGTCAGGTCTATGTGGCCATTGTGAACTGAAAGAAAAAAGGAACAGAGGAAAGAAAAAAAAAGATCTCTGACAGGCAAAATAACATTTTCCCTTCCCTCTGAATTAGAAACTATGATTTTTAAAAAAAAGAACTTCTATTTTTGGGTGGATGAATTGACTACTCGATGAATTAATTCAGAGGTCTCTGGACTTTCTAATGTTTCCAGTGCCAGTCTGTCTGATGTGCAGTGTTACGGAAATTTTCTTGTTGCTGTTTGCTATTGATTCATTTTGTCTAATGTCAGCTGTGCATGCAGCTCATCTGCAGGAGAGGAGCTTTTGTGGCAGTGATTGTGAAGATGCACATGATATATACCTTGGCAGTAGGGGTGCAGGTACCTCACCAGGACCTTCAGCAATAAAAATAGATCAGGAGTGTTGCATTAAGGTAAGTGGGTGCACTAGGTTAGAGCCACTGAGAAAGACTGATACAGCAATCCAGCCTGTGATGCAAAGGGGTACCTCACATCTCTAAATGTAGAAAGAGAAATAAGGATGGAGCAGGAGAGCCTGGCCGGATCCTGAAAGTCCAGATGCCCACTGGCATGGACCAGAGCCTCTCTTGAAGCTGCTGAATTGCAACCTGTGATTTTTCTGCATGGGCCGAGGAAATCATGCCACACGAGGTCTAATTGCAAAGTCTAATTCTACACTGTTAATGCAATGAACAGTTATAAATTCTAAATTACACATCTGGAAATTGGAATTAAATGTGTTGACTTATTCTAGAGTAACTGGGAACAAATTTGCCCCAGCGCTGGGTACTGAATGTTTCAAGGGAAGGAGAAATAGCTCTTATCCTGCAGTAGCATCTTGGCTATTCCGAACTGCCCCATGGTGAGATGTCTGCCCAGAGCCAAGGCTCCTCTTAGACCATGAAGCACAAAGATTTACAGCCCTTACGCATTTCAACCTAGTTAGCATAAAAATGTAATTCTGAAGCAGAAGAGCTGTCACATGTCAGAGGTAAAGTGGGGTATTAATAAAGATAACAAAAAAGGAAAATACAGCATTAGTCCAAAAACTGTCTTCTAGTTATCTCACAGAGGTTTTGATGAAGGTGTTTTATTGGCTTTCCTGGTCTGTTTTATGTGAAGGTTTCCTATGAAAGAGGGCAGGTTTTATTCAGAGAGAGTAACTCTATTACCAGGAAGTTATTACTGCATATTTAAAATCATTATTTTTTAAAGAGTGTGCAGAAGGCATTATGTCTTTTTCATGAAAAATAACAACCAAACAAAAAACAGCACAAAACAAAACCCCACTCAACATCAAAACAGCGACTATGCCCACTTGAAGTGATGCTCGGGGGAAGGACCGATGTTCCTGATGCCACATATCAGAAAAGTTTTTAATTCCCAAAGCAATCGGACCACCGAGGTCTTTCCATGCGGCAGAGCTGTGGGTTCTGTGACACTCACAGTGTGACTGAATTGCACCTTTCCTGGCATGGCACTGAAGTGGTGTGGGTTTTTTAATTACATCGGTCTTTCATGGTTACATTCCCATACCCATCTCACCCTCCCTTCAGTTTCCAATTATTATTTTTAATTTATCTCTCTTCAAGCCATTTGAGCTCCCTTCCTAGTAAACAAGCAGAGGAGGAAAAAAATGCAGAAAAAGAACAGGTATGCAAAGAATGAAAAATATGTTCAAACAATTTTGCTCCGTAACTGAAAACATTTTCCTGCAACTCTTCCTTTAATTCATCCCTCCCGCACTTTTGTATTCACCTTTTAGTATGTCCTCTGGACAAAAGCATTGCCTAGTGGTTTTAGCCTCATATTATCCTGATATTTTATTCTAATAGGTATTTTTTAAGGGAAAGCAGGCTTGAGGATACTAGGTTGAAGATGCCAAGCTAATAGCAGGGAGGCAGTGGTGGGGGAATTCAGGGGAGGAAGCCAGGAAGCCCAGTCGGAGCGGCTCCCTAATGAGGCAGGACTAGATAAAAATGTTCAGCTGACGGTGATAATTTCCCTGATAAAGTTAATCCTAGTAAATAATATTCCTGGAGGACGAAGACAGAATTATCGCTTTAAATGTCTTACATTTGAAAAGGTTTCTCAGGAAAATTAATTTTTAAGAATCATCTTTTCACCCTGATGAAATCATGTGCTAAGTAAAACTTGGATTATAGATTTTGAGGTGAGATCAGATGGTGTATCATGTTTATCCTCCTTTGTATATCATTTGTAGTCTATCAGATAGAAAAGGGAGTCGCAGTTCATGTGAAATCTTGAGCAATGAGGTTGTACTATGAAATGTAATACCATCCGAGCTATATGTGCGTTCCTGCTTTTCCCTGTTGTGTTCTTGTTCTCTGCTGTGGAGAGGGACAGAAGGAAAGTACTGTAGAAATGTGTCCTCAGCTAGTCACACAATGTCTGACATTAAATCCTTTCCATTCTTCTTAAATTCTGCGTACGCACTTTGTCATGAAGCTACACCACGCTACATTTTGCATGTCTGTCTCATTGTTATCATGGGATTTTATAGGCAGTTTTGTGAAGTTTATAACAACATAGAGAATCCAATTTTTATTTTCATCTGAATTTTAAAAAAAAGGCTTACTAAATATGACCTCACTAAATTCAATATCCTTGTCTGATACATTGCTAGACACACATGCTCACGACTTTTGTGCAAAATCACTTATTTATTGGTCTAAAAGGCACACATATGCAAATGATTAATTTTGAATCCCTTCCATTCAGGCTCCATGCCAGAGTTGCATGTTCACGCACCAACATGCCTTCTATTAAAACAAGAAAGTCCTCCCACTACTCTGCCTTTTTGTCCTTCGATTATAAGAAAAAACAAGAAGCCTCTGCCATCTGAAACTTTTTGTCTGAAGCAGAATGTTAGTGGTTGAGATTTAAAGGTTTTTATGGTTTAAAGGCTGACACGCCATAGCCATAGTGGTGCCAATAGCAATAGTGTTATAAATAGTGTATGAATATACGCTTGTTTATCTTCTCAAAGTGCATTTCCAATTCTGTCAGTGTACATGTAAGTGGGTTTAAGTAGCTTGTGTTTTGAATTCAAATACTATCATGAACTGCAATATTTTTTTAATGAACTTAAATGAAATTATTGAGGACATCTGATAAGTGAGATTTGATGAAACATTAAAACATGTTTTTATCAGGGGATATTAAGAAATACGGGACTGAGTATTGCAACATAATATCCTTTTTCTGATGCTTCATTTTACTGACTTAAAGGGAGTCATTTGAACCATCAATTTAAGAATTCCATTTATTTATTTAAAAAGAAGTAAACATTTGAATCACATTCCTGCTGCAGGGGGGAACTCATACTTCAGTAGAAGTTATCTCTCTGATGACAAAGCAGAATGGGACATAAAGCAGTGTAGAGGATTAAATCTCTCATGTCCTTTCCTTGTCCTGACATGACACTACATCAAATTCATGAGAGTATCTTATACTTTACAGTGTGATGGAGAGATAATGGTATGCGGGTTCAGAAATGGGATTCTAAATGTTACTTTTTCGTGTCTTGTTTTCAGCAGCACCCATGTGCTTTTTTAGCAATGAAAGCATATTTCGAAAGTATTTCATACTGTGCCCCCACCTCACAAGAGTTGTCTCAAAAGAAAGCCCTTATACTTATTTAAAAACTTGTGGGAACATTCATTATATAGTTGAAATGTAAAAAAAAAAAATATTTTTCTACACCATCCTCTGCTACACAAGCTCAGTGCCTTGAAATAAAGATTGCATTAATATTCTCTAAACCCAGTCAGAGGACATGAAAATCTTTGAACTCTGCATTTGCTGGATAAAGCAAACAGTACATCATGTTTCTAAACTACTGAATAAAGTTAAAATAATGATAATAGGATGAAACAGTCTTTTCTCCTAAGCCTGTGGGGAGGGAAAGGCTAGAATGTCAATGATCTTGAGAGATCATAAGGAATTTTTTAAAATTGTGTATTTGGGAATTATTTCCTTGACTTTGTCAAGGAGATGGTCTTGTGTTGGGAGTGGGTGATGACCACCATCTGACAGTGCCACCAAGCTCTATGGCAGGGTGGGGTGGAACAATCCTCCTTTCATTTGACCATCGTCTTATCACTCAATTTTCCTGCTATGCTGCCATGTTTATGGAGAAGGTCTTCAGGGACACATACCTGAAGGGTGGCAGGCAGAAGGAATGGTTACCTGAACAGCCTATGGCTTTGGGGTTTCTCTGGCCAATATATGGGGAAGATAGATACAGCAGTTAATGTATGTAATGTATACAGTAATTAATGAGTCACCTTAGACTCAAGGTCTGAATTTAGCTTTGGCTCCTGAACCTCGTTTGTGACCATGAACGTGGTTGTTAAAGGGAGATGAGTCGTTATTTTTCAGATGCCAAAGCAGCAGCAGTTGGAGGTCAACAGGGGACCCATCCAGGGAGTTTCAGTAACTTGAATTTTTATTCCTTACCTCTAAGAAAGGAGCGGTTACTTCCAGACCATCTTCCTGGCCTGACCAGTGATGCAGGCGCACGCTCGTACAACGGAGATGCCCAGCCCAACTGGCCGGGGTAGGGGGGTGGCAGTAGCAGCAGAGGCTTACTCTGGATGAAAGTATTTGTGTAATGGTGGTTCCAGCCATCCAGCTGTGAAGTGTGACAGTGCCAAACTGCCTTACAGATCTTCTGCAGGTCACTGCCCTGCTATTGTAAGTAGAGGGATATAAATGCCTCCCCATTTTCAGAGATGATTGAAGGATGAGTATGTGACATGGACAAATACAAATGTCCTAGCAGACATATAAATAACCAGCTGAAAAACTGAAATACTTTTTTTCATGTAGAAGATGAATATAGAATTTTTAATGAAGGAGGTCAGAATTAGATATTACTGTTTTGATATTTGAAACACAAAGGTGTCTAGTGACAGTGACCTTAACCCTAATAAAAGGCGTATGCAAATCAGCCAGCACTAGTAATTAAAAAGGATCTACAAAAGAAAAAAGGTCTCCTAGGCAGTATAACTTTTTTTAAGAAAAATAAAAAATACTGAATGAAAGGCTGAAGGAACTACTCTAGATTTGCTTCCAAGATCTGTAAATCAGGCAGAGGATTTACATGTTCTGCTGTTTCAGCTGGAATTCTCCTTATCCATCAGATTATTTTAGTATTTTGTGAATAGTACTGCTAATTAAAATTAAAATCAAAGTCATTTTAGTTTTAACAGAAATCTTTTTGCAGTGTAACAGAAATCAAGTTTGCATTTAAAAGCTTTACTGAGATACTCAGTGAGGACTGTACTCCTCCATGCCTTTATCACTCTGAGCAAGCCCAGAGAAATCACTCGTTACTACAGCCCATGGCACTTCTGAAAAATGCATGAGTGGAGCGCCTTCATACCTCTCAACCACGTGTTTTCACGTGAATTCAGAGCTCTTAAAGATTTCCTTTCTGACAACCTGCAGAAAGAGGGATTTAAGGTGGTCACACAAGCAAAAAGGGCAGCTTTCCAACAATGCCCCAGCAATCACTTCCCATCACGTTATGCACAGATGAGACCTTTGGTGGAGTGTTTGTGCCCATCTCACCTCTGGCCTCTTTGAAAAGATGTAAAGTAAGAATCTTCTTCCATATAGTAAGGATTGTATTATTCTCTGGAAATTTCAGAGGTGTTGAAAACGGTGATAAGGTGCTGTTGCAGGCACTGGACAGCCCCAGTGTTGCCAGATCCCAGTACATTGCCCACACCAGCATCCCCAGCCAGAAGCTGGGACCAGGAGCTGCCGGCACAGACCTGGAGAAGCTCTCATTCCAGGTGACAGCAGCTTTTAGGCTTGATTTGAGATGGTCGGGAAATTACCATACAAATGATATTTCACTGAAAATGAAGGCAGACAAATAGCTCCATGGTAAATATTTTTCAAGGTATTTTTAATAAGTGCCTGGATTTTGGTGAGGCAGCTTGCAGATGAAAGGTTTTGTCTTGTGTTGTAAATTGCTTGTGTGTCCCAAGGACTCTCCAAGCAAGAGAAACCAACAGCTTGGTGGTTATTTTTGCATTTTCTGTGTTCCCAAAAAGGAGGAATTTGGGGACCTCCCATCCCTACCTGTGAGAGTAGAGCTCCTTCCCTTGCTCCCTGGGTTTGAAGAGAAGTGGTATTTTTATAGATCCTTATCTGACCCATGCAAACTGCCAAATTGCCTGTAGTACTCTTTTTTCCTTAGCCTTGTTTCTCTCCAGGTTTGATTTTACATCACATCTCCATGCGATAATCACCTGGCCTCTAAGTTCCTAGTTTTCAGTAGCAGCTTCTTCATTAATATTTGAAGCACATGATTTTTGCTTGTTATCAGCAATATCCCAGGAGACAGCAAGAAAGACTGTGTAGGAGGGCATTTTAAAAGCTTATCTTTAAAACCATGGTGTTTTGTGATTTTAAAATTAAATATGGATTAACAAACGGAGAACTGACACTGTCTGGGGAATCAAGACTGGATGTAGAGGGAAAAAGAGCATGACTCAACAAATTGCTTTATCACAATAAACTAAAGCTATTGGTGTGGATATGCAGCTTGAGTAATGTGGAACTGTTCAAAGTATTTGACAGTCAGATATTACCCAAGTAACTATGCAGTCAACTTAATTAAAAACATTTATTTCCCCAAAATAAGAAGTCTGTAGAACAAATGAAACCAAGTAGATTAAACAAGACTCGCTGAAATTGTGTGTATATTATTCTTTTTGTCCTTTTTTTACACAGAGAACATTGCCTTGTTCTGAGAAAGGCATACAAAAGTAAGCTTATTGACTTTTAAAAGCAGCTACTTTTTCGGGAAGCTTCCCCTCCCGACGCAGCGTCCGTTCCTGACCCAGAGCAGCACCTGACAAGCGGCAGAAAGAGCAGAATTAAGACTCGGACTGTTTCTATTCCTTTGCCTTGGTCACAGGCAGGTAGCAAAGTTCCTTCAAGGACAGTGCCTTGCAGTCCTGATCACTGTTGCACTGCGTACATCAAAATCTGATGCTTTTGTACGAATATGTTTAAAATCTGTCAGTAGTTGAACATTGCTCAATGAGACTTGCAAAAAGAAGAGTATTCTGGCACGATTGGATGTCTGTGGCTGTCTGTGTATGGTCTTGCACAGACAGAGAAGTCACTATGGCTGCGCTGCTGGTGCACACATTGTGTTCTTGCTGGGGTCAGAGTATCTAAATAAACTTCTTCTGGAAGTTTTTAAAAGAAACAGAAAACAAATGGGAATGGAAGACAGTGGAGTGCGGCTGATGAACGGTTGAGTGAGTTCCCAGCCCTGAGGCCTTTGGTGCCATGGCATCTCTAATAATTGCAAGTGCTAGTGCCTTACTTGTAATTACATCTTATCGAAGAAATGGATAAAATTGTCTGTAAAGCAATATCTGATGTAATTTATTCAGCAATGACCTGTGCTTTGCTGAGGTAGTACCTGTTATCTTGAATTTATCCCTTTGAGCAGTCCCAGGCTTGCCCTGGAAGACCCTGCATTGGGACCGCAGCAGCTCTCTGGTGTAGGTCGCCCATGCTCTGCAAGGCTGGACACAGTGGCTCGCTGGACCGCAGCTAGCCTCCTGGCTTCTGCTTACGGCTGTTCCTTAAATACGCGAGCTGTGCAGCCACAAAATTCAAAGACTGGGTATGCTGGGGAGCTGCTTTACTGTTAAAATAAGAGTCCAAGTCTATATAGGGTTATACTTTCCTGCATGAGCGACGGGGAGATTTGATGTGGTTAGCAAATGATTATAATGGCTTACCTTGATTTTGATGCACAAAGTTTGAAAAATGTCTATAAATGTTGTAACACAGAGATATGAGCTATGAAATGAACTGATGTGTGTCAGCTTTGAGAAATAGAATTTTAAATAGAAAATTCAGTGCTCTCTATTCAAATAGATTTGATAGTAAAGCAGATTTTCTGTGCTGTTAGCGCAAGCTTTAAGTGAGTAGGTAGGCATGAAGTGCCAGAAAGAAATTTAATAAAATTGGTGAGCTGTCTCTTCAGTCATTGTTTTGGAATCAATCTAATCAAGTTCTTCAAATATGCCAAAATATTGGGAAGAATGATTAATTTAAAAGCTTTGAAACTGAGAGGAATATTTGAAATTAATTTTCAGTGTTAATTTCTCCTACACATGTGGCAGTAGCTTATGCCAAATAAAGATAACTTTGGTTATCTTTCTGGTCACAAAATGAATGAAAAATAAAGAAAGTGAATGTTTTATGTGAAGTAAAAGTTAACATTTGTTTTCTTAGAAGTTACGTTGATTTACTGATTTTTAATTTACGTAGTACTCAGAACATCATTTAAACTCCTTCGTACAAGTAGTAGGCCTAACAATTTTGAGAGAAAATATATCATCACCCCTCATCGCTAGTTCCAGATTGAAAGTGTTGAAACTTTTAGCTGGTCCCAGCTTGTCCTCCAGCTGGATGAGACAATACAGAATGGTAGAGTTGGTATGGTTTTGCACAGGAGAATTCAGTGGTGTAGTCACATCCTGAAGCACAGTGGTTTATAATACAAGCAAAAATTCTTCTTCATACTAATTAGTTACACATGTACATTTTCAGCTATCAAGTTGAGCTTTTTATCTCTTAAATTCCCATAAGATATAATAAATGACAATTGAAATAATGGGCTGCTCAGCAGTGTAGCTGTAGGTGCGTGTCATGAGGTGTAGGCGGAAGAGTGTGAAATTTGATCTGCAAATAATATAAGAAAATTTAATTAAATTTAGATTAATACAGTGAGTGCCCCAACAGTAAGGGAAAGGGGCATATTCAGCTTGTTAATTTTTTTTCTTATCCTTTTTTTGGTGTGTCTCTTTGGTCCTCTGAATTCCAGATTTGCTAGCATTTCCTTGCCATATCAAATTTCCACAAAAGATCTAGTGATAAAACTTTCTTGCAGCATAAAGATAATTTAAATATTTATTTCTATATTGATTTGAGGGTGTGACCTCATTTCTTGCTACCTTAAGTACCAAAGATCAGAAGATAAAAATATTTTGACTCTCCAAAGTTCTTGCTATAAAGTAAATGTCTTTGCTTTTATTTTTTCTTAGGGTAGCACAGTAAACTGGTACATCATGTCCCACACTGTAACAGGCCTGGATGCACAGTTCATTGAATCGGGACTGCAGGAGACAGATCTCAGACAAACCTGACACTCAATCCTTCTCCTGCTTGCACAGTGAAAAAATATCTGTTGGAGTCTGTAGGTTTGCATCAGTGCAAAGACAATCTCTGTAAGAGCATACAAGTTCTTAATGTTAATAACACTTAATGTTAAAGTGCCTATTGCACTGCTCCTGCCCTCCTTCTGTGTGATATTCAGTATATTAGTGCAAGCTTTATAAGGTCTTTGAAACACACAGGATGAGGAGTGAATCTTGACAAACTGTTGGTGGTGGATATTCTTGCCTACACATTCGATTTAGGAAAATATGAGATTTTTTTCATTGCTTGCCACTGGTGTTTAAGAAATGTTCTCTGGAAATGAAGTGTTACCCCAAAACCCTGAAAACATTGGCTTATGTGTTTGCTGCTATTTTTGTGTACATTTCCACTTGGTTTCACTTGTTCTAATAAGTCACATTTTTGAGTCAGCAAGTAACACATTAAGTTATAAGAACATGCACTGTGAAGTCCTCTCTGCCCTTCTCCCCTTTTGGCTAAGTAGTTTCAGCATCTCTCAGGATCCCTCCACCACAGCCTGAAAGATTTTGATTTGTGTGTTTGATTCCCACAAGTCCTAACACTTGGGTTTGGACTTTTTATTGTATGCAGCAAAAGGGAAAACAAAAGTCTATTTATCCTTTGTTCTTCCTTCTGTGAAAGAAAAGGATGTTTTCTTAAAAATTGGCTTGACAAAGATACAGGCATCCTATTGCCATAACTCCATTTGTTGAAAGGAAAATGAAGACTTTAAAGATTCATAATGCATTTGTATGCTTTGTAGGGCAGTATGGGCTTTACTGGAGGAATGATTTCTGCAGCAATCACTTTTCTTTCAGTTAAACACATTAGGTAGTCCAAATATTGACAAATATTTCATACACCTCCTGAATTCAGCATCAAATTAAGAGAATCACATTGTCTTTAATGGGCTGTTCATTTAAAAGCCTCTTTAGAAAACAGTCAATGAAGAGCTTTGTGCTGAAAGAACTCGGGTATAACCGTATTCAATCCATCTTCCGAGGTTCCCATGTGAAGCGAATGCAAATGGCCGCAGAGTGGTGGTAGTTCCCAGTTGCTGGGTCAAGCACATTTTTTGCTTATTAAGTTTTTCATGCTCCTAAACCTGCATGCCCGTATTTGTGGCTTGCCCAGATGGGATTACAGGCTAATTGCAGAGATGAAATGCACTTGCTGGGCAGAGGCCAGGTCTCAGGTCTGCTACAAACTCTATTAAGGTCACTATTTGAGATATGGCAAACCTTCATCTGAGAGTGAATGCATTCAGACATTTCAGGAACTAGAACATGACTGTGGTTCAAAGCCTGTGAGGAGCAAAGCATTGCTTTCCAAGACAGAGGGTGATCTTTGCACCATGTCCTTTATGTTTACTTCACAGCAGCACTCACACCTCCTCAGTTCACGGTGTCCATAGGAGCTGCTGCAGCAGGTCAGAGCCATGTGTGTGTAGCTCAGCACCCTACACCCCACCAGTCAGGGCCAGTAAAGAAAGCCCAAACTGAGTGTAACGGTGCAAGGATGTACTTGAGCAGCATCCCGGCCCCTACCCCGCATTGCTCGGTGTAACTGCTTTTGGAGTCCAAGTTATTCAATCTTGTGTTTTAGAAAGAAAGTGAGCAAGCATTCCCCATTCACCTCTGCATGCCACCCATGACTTAACAGCCAGCTGTCACCTCCTCATCTCTTCAGCCATCTCATTTCCAGGCAGGACTGCTTCTGGGGACCAGGACCACCCCTCTGCCAGCAGTCTCCTTCCCCGGGTACCTCCTGCCCTTGATGTTTTACTGCTGGGTACGTATTCCAAGCTGGAGGCAGTGTATGTGACCCCAGAGTATTCCTGACCATATGGCTGGCTTTCACCTCAGACGTACCTTGCCGTGAGGTCCCTCTCTCAATCGGAGTCCCCAGAGCACCTGGCTGAGTTTTGGTCTGTAATTATGATATAACAGCGGTTGTTTTACATGAGATAAGGCGCCACTAGGATGGAACCTTGCAAGAGCTTGCTTCTAACTTTTGTGCCTTTTACAACATTTTGTTGCAGAACTCCATTGAATTGAACTGATTATCCACAGGCAGTGTATGGGGAGTGGTTTTTGCAATGCTGTGATAGTGATTTTATTGAACTATATTGCATTTTTAGTACTTATTTGAGAGAGGGTTATTAAAGCACAGTATTGTACATTAAGAACATTACTCCAATGTGAAGGAGATGAGGATTATCAGAAAGACAAGAAAAGACCAAGAAATTTAGAGAGTTTTGTTTCTGTTTTTTATTTTCCATTCCAAGGGCTGGAAGCATAACCTATTTAAATAATTCTTAGCTGTGCTGAATTTACATGTTTTGAATCCCAGAAGGCAGTGGTCAGTGTACAAGCTTGCAGTAATGACCTTGTGTGTAAATCTTTTAAGAGAAAATATGCTGCAGCAAGACCAAGGACTAATCAGAAGCCCAGGTAGGACCTAACAGAAAAACTATCTTTTGATATCTCAGTCATCCCAACTGTCATCTGCAAATCCGATCTAGAGATGATTTACTTTTGAGACTGCAAAATGCTGTGCTTATATATGCTTTTTACAAATGTGTATGTGAATCAGAGCTTTATTCAGCTTTCACCAAAATGCTATGAAATATGAATGTACATAATATAATGCCAATTTGGTAGTGATACTTAATGAAATTTTCTCTTGGTAAAATTTGACCACAGGTAGTTAGCTGCTGTTATGATCTCCATAGGAAAGGGACCTGCAATTCTGTAGAGCTGAGGGTTAGTACAGTATGAGAAGCATCACTTAGAGCTTCAATCAAACTTGGGAAGCAGCAAGCAGAATAGTGTGTACTAATTAGAGAGCAGAAGAGGGTTGGGGATGGTTGCTGAAGCATATAGAGAGGAGACCTTCATCCTGCTAGAAGTATATAGGAGTAATAAGCAGATCTCTTTTGCCTTCCTTTGGATGAGACACAAAGAACTGGAGGTGAACCAAAATGTTACGCAAGCCACCTTCTTTTCCTCTAACCCTCCATGTCCCCCAGCCTGATGTCCTGTTCTCTCTTGTTTTCCTACCAAAACATTAGTTGGTCTTTCTAGCTAAGATAAGTGAATGCCAAATCCTGTTTGCTTTTGGGTGCTTACCTTACTATAGTTCTGTGCTCTGGCTGCATGTGTCTCTTTTTGTCCTCACTAACTCAAAGCCCAGGAGTTCCTATCAGTCTGTTTTCATGTACCTTATCTATTGAGGAGCCTTTGCAAGCCTGACTCTGGGTTCATGAAAGAGTTTTTTCATGTTGTAAATGCTGGTCTCTTCTTGGGTGGAAAAATTAGAAAACAGGTTTCCTTCCAAAAGTATGCTTAAAAGATTTCTAATCCTTCCTCCCTTCCCATCGAGATTTGTCATTGTGTCATCGCTGTTCTCCAGATTTCTCATTCTTTGAAGAACTGACAAGTCTTTACTTGCCCTAACAGATATATAGCAACCAAGAAAATACCATTAACTGAGAGAAGGCTAAAACGCTATGTTACCTCTCCAAGAAAAAATGAATTAGAAACATGGGAACACTCCAAATTGTAGTTAGAAAAGGTTCATCATTAGAGATCATTTTGTGCTTGCAGTTTATAATGATTCACTATCCAGAGGTGGCATCATTATTACTAGGGGGGAAATATCCCTGCAAGAACAGCACAGCACTAAGCAGTCTCCTAAATTACAGCGTGGAGCTCCAAGAGGCAGTTCAGACAAATAAAACCATGTCATAGCGCACAGGATTCTTTAGTGTGTGTGAAGGTTGCAGGAAATTGCTTTTTGCAAGGGAGCCAAACCAGCCTCGGAAGGTATTGTTTATGAGCAGTCTTGCATTCAGGCATTTTGGGAAGCAAACAAATAACTGGAGATTAGAAGGGGGTGAGCCTCACTGCCCACTGCCCACATTGACTGTGTGCTGGGAGGTGAGACACAGCCAGCCGGAAAGTTTCCATGGCAGGTAACAGGTCTGTTTTTCACTTGCCATAATGGCTCAGAGCCTCAGCTGGAGAAACTCTGGTTTGACTGTATGTATCTTAATCATAGCACTTATTTACAGGAAAACAGGGAATGTTTTATCAGTTTGTTTATTTCTTTCTTGATTCCCTGGAATCCAGTCTCCTTTCAAATTAGTCACTTTTTGTTTTCAGGAGGTAGCCTTGCTAGGTTACCCTCTCTTGGGGTTCTGGCATCATGTGGCAAAGGGTCTGCTCAAGAAAACCTTTGCAACACCATGGTGCTTGGTGGGGCCAGGGGCTTCCTCCGCAGCGTTAGAGAGGCTATCGTCAGGGACTGCTTCGGTTGGTTCTCCTTGCAAATTTCAGTTTAGGACTTCAAATTTGCCAGTTTTGAGGATTTATGAACCAGCTGCAAGACTAAGATACTTAGCTGATGTTTTGTGTTGAGCATAGTTCTAAATTGTATCATTGCGTGGCTGTACGTTATGCTTTTAAACATGGTATTTTTGGTGCTTTGTTTCTGTCTCTACCCGCAGCCAGAGATTTTACCGCCTACAGTTGTTCCTAAAGAAACTGTGTTTTATAAAGTGTTCTGACACTGTTTCTGAGAACTTTGCCTTTGCTATTTTTATGCACGACGCAGTAGAGCTGGTCTTAGTCTGACTAGATCAGACTCTTAAAAGACAGAGGGAGGATTGCATTATTTTTGGATTTGCAGCATACGAGATCATACAAAGCGGTTTGCGCCCCTGTGGTTGTTCATCCCGCAGATCGGCAGATGCACCCGGGACTTCCTTACAGACCTTTAATTATATTCCTTTCAATTTAATTCTGGTATCTGAATTTGGAGTCTCTCTTTTCTATCTGATAGCAGGCACCTCTTGTTAGAAATAGGTATATGGCAAAATTCAAAACATAAATAATGTTATTTAGCTGAGAATCTGCTTGTTCAGACTCCAGCCCTGGGTCTTCATGTAGGAGTTCTTCAGAGCAGCGGTTATCACCTTTTAAGAACTTTACAGGGCAGTCCTGTTCCAGAGTGGGTCATTTAAACACTGCCAGCATGAAGTTGTAGCAACAAAAGTGGTTTAAATGTTTGAAGCAGAGGTGGAAGTTTTATTTTATATTGCTTTTTTTCTACATGGTTGCACTGTATGGCTCAAATGTACTTTTTGTAGTACAGATTTTAGGAAGCCAATAAATCTCAAGTCCCTTCTACTGCATATATACCCCAACTGAGTCTGTTCTCAAACGCTGGAGCATTGCAGTGTGAGCAAACGTGGGTTTGTGAGCATGGGTGGCTGTTGATGTAACAGGATAGCCTCACTTTCTTTATTTTCTGTCTAGCAAACAGAGCTTTTCTAAATCTTTGAAAATGATGATCTTATACCATTCTTATAATTTAATTTAGTGTTCCAGGGAGAGTCTTAATTTTTTGTGTATTGCTGGAGTTTAACTGCCATAATAAAGGACAATTTTTGAGGTGATAAAATGCACTAGGAATGTTATTAAATACGCAGCAAAGCTATTTCACAATAGAATTAAGCATTAATGAATAACGTACTAGAAATATTAGTCTTCTGTATCAGCTTAGGTCTTCTATTCTTTGGTTATGATGAGGTCTAACGCGAAAAAATGAGACAATAAACAAGCTTAGCAAAAATCAAATTTTAAAATCATTCAGTAGAACCTTAATGTATAGAAAGTTTCTAAGTTAAAGCTGTTGTGTATTCACAAGGATGCTTTCCCTTGGATAAATTGTTGCAGTTTCGTGTTTTAATGTAATTTTATTATTGGTGCACATTTTATTTTTACAATTGAATTATGATACTATGGAGACGTAATTTAAATTCTAGTCCATCTCCACACCAGTGCAGTTGTAAACTTCTTTTACTGGCATACACAAGAACTTCATAATTCTTGGTAAGTAGGATATTAACTATTTCTAATAAAGAAACAAGTCTGATCCAGAGCCTCATTAGAACTTTGATTTTGGGCATAAGAACCCAACTGTCAGTTCTGGATCTCTCTATAAGTCGGGATTTTTTACTTGAAGTTCTTTTTTCTTGAGGATTCTGCATATTCTATGCTGATTTAGTCTCTCCATTTTTTTTTTTTTCTTGAAATGTAATAAATCCATACTCCTGAATTTTCCATTTTCTAGATCTGTATTTGTTCTGGGTGGACCTGTGACTACATTAGCCCAGCAAATGCAGGCAGAATGAAGTCCAGTTTTCTCTGAATATGCCTGGGTCTACTTCAATTTTGGGGGTCAGAATAAATTAATTTCTTTCCATTTCTGGCTGGACAGAATGGCAGGAAGTTTTCTAACAGTGAGCTAATTTCCATAGATTAAAGTTTCTTTGTACAGCATCTGCCAGAGCCGGCGCTGGAATGGATCACCCGGGGGCATCTCCTTTGGGCTGTGCTTTAAAAGAGAGAAGTCCAACCTTTGCTGTTGGATGAGTGCTTGAGAGCTTATATATGAAGTGCACTGATGGCCTCAGACCAGTTCCTGGCAAACTGGTTCTGGGGGTGCTGGTCGACAGCTGGCTGAATATGAGCCAGCAGTGTGCTCAGGTGGCCAAGAGGGCCAATGGCATCCTGGCTTGTATCAGAAATAGTGTGGCCAGCAGGACCAGGGAGGTGATAGTGCCCCTGTACTCGGCACTGGTGAGGCCGCACCTCAAATCCTGTCTTCAGTTTTGGGCCGCTCACTACAAGAAGGACATTGAGGTGCTGGAGCGTGTCCAAAGAAGGGCAACGAAGCTGGTGAAGGGTCTGGAGCACAAGTCTTATGGGGAGCGGCTGAGGGAGCTGGGGTTGTTTAGCCTGGAGAAAAGGCGGCTCAGGGGAGACCTTCTCGCTCTCTAAACTACCTGAAAGGAGGTTGTAGTGAGGTGGGGGTTGGTCTATTCTCCCTAGTAACAAGCAATAGGATAAGAGGAAATGACCTCAAGCTGCACCAGGGGAGGTTTAGATTGGGTATGAGAAAAAATTTCTTCACCGAAATGGTAGTCAGGCACTGGCACAGGCTGCCCAGGGAAGTGGTTGAGTCCCCATCCCTGGAGGTATTTAAAAGCCTTGTAGACATGGTGCTTGGGGGACATGGTTTAGTGGTGGACTTGGCAGTGCTAGGTTAACGGTTGGACTTGATGATCTTAAAGGTCTTTTCCAACCTAAACAATTCTATGATTCTATGAACTTTCACACTCGCGGCACCTTGTCCCTTGATGGGACAGGGGAATATTAGTGTTCAGTAATGTGGTCTAGGATTTATTTTGCTAGCTTAGTTTACTGTGAATTTACAGGTTCGGGAACGGGACTGGAAATTTTCCTACACTAGATTAACTTACTGAAAATCTTATTATTTCTTGCATGAGGCTGATGACAAGTCCTGTGAAGTGGACATTGGGGGATTTATTCTGGTTTTTATTTAAAACAATAAATGTGAATTCCCACATATAACAAAGAATCACCTTAAAACCCCTACCTGACACACAGGCTCCTGCTGCATAACGTTCACTCTTCTCTAAAGCAAATGTGTGAGTCATGTATTGACTTTCCAGTGATTGTTCTTTGAAGATTTTGTGGGTTTTGTGTCAGTTGTTTGAATAACTCTTTTTTACTAGTGAGGAGTTTGACAGCAAGCAAGCTGGCAGGCCCAGCTGTATTTCAAGAATATGAAATAATCTTTATCATTTCAGTTCCTTTAGGACGTAATTCTGCTTTATCAGGGAAATGTCCTCAATTGTGGTATCAAAGTTTTCACATGGGGAGAATACTGACTTCTTTAAACTCAGTCTTCAGTGTTACTGCCACTGGTTTCTTTTTCTTCTACAGAATATATGAGGTTTAGAAGTAAAATTCATTGCAGCTAATAAATTGTATATGCAGGATATATAAGTATATGCTAAAACCCAGCAGTGACATATCTAATAAAATGTACAACAAAATGAAAAAAATACTGTATGACTTTTATGTTTATTTTGTTTCTTCCCCAATTAATTCCTCTCCTTTGGGCTATCCTAAACTTATGTCAAACTATTTGATTTAATTCCCCTTGTGAAACGTTGGGTTTCCTGCTCGTTGGATTTGTTTTGCAGAGCTTTCAGTGCAGGGCTTGGCTGGGCGTCCCATGTCCCTTGGCAGGGGCACTGTGGGACTGCATCGGCTCCCTGGAGGGTTTCTTTCAGGGGGGATCAGAACTCCTCAGTGCTTGAGAAGTTCATATTTTTGTTGTTTAGATTAAAAAATCAAGGAATAATCTGTACTTAAACTGACCTTTTCCTTCCCTTCCCAATTCACCTTCCTTAAAAATCCCAATTTTAGAGTGTGTTCTGTTCAGGTGCACAGCGAGAAAGCTCTTCAAATCCCTGCCGGTAGAGGAATAGCTGTGCTGAGCCGAGCCATGCCGTGTTGAGCTGTGCCGAGGCGTGCGATGCCATGCCATTCCAGGCCGGGATGCGTTTCTGCAGCAGGGCATTGGGGACAGGCTGTCCTCCAGTGGGCCAGGAAGAAGAGTGGAGGAGAATCCAGGAGCCTCCCCTGGCCAAACCAAGGAAAAGGGGGGGGTCGCAGTAGCTGCAGGCTAAGCTTTTCTTCGGTACAAAACCAAACAAATGTCAGACCTTGTAATTACCCTGAAAGCAGCCTTGTGAGCTGATAAATCCATGGTGGGGGAAAAAAGTCTTTAAAAGCAATCAGCTGCTTTCTTTCAGAAGGAAGCCGGGCGAGCCCATTGCTTTGTGTGTTGTTCCCGTAATTGTAATAAACATCCAGGAGGCAGCTTTTGGCAGCTGCTAATTTTAAAGTAATGTATTAATCAAATTAATTGAGAGTTCCTTTTAATAATTAGCAACAGCAAACTTTCTGAAGCGATGTTTTCAGTATTGCTAAAAGTGATTCTCCCAAAAAGAGTATCTCTGTAGATAAATCATCTGAAAAAGTGTTAAATTGTCTCTTTTGCTACCTGATAATCCAATTAAGTGGTGATAAGAAAAATAGCTCTTGGAGAATTTCAGGGAAGCAGAATAATGTACTTAGTGTTGTACCAGAATCAAAATACCACATAATCATGGGTATCCATGGATACTGAAGCAACACTTTGATTACTAGATACATCCATTACCCTTAAATACCAGAGTTAGGTGTTTAATGCCCTGAACAATTTAATGCATGACTGCTTGAACTTGCACAGAGAATTCTCCTGAGGTTTTGCCTTTCAGAGGCACAGCACAGAATCTGTCAGCAGGCAAGAGGAAGACAGCTATTATATTTTTAAGACTCTCTGTCTTCTTCCAAGTTCCTGTGTGCTTTGCAACTGCTGCCACCCAGATGGCTCAATTCAGTGTCCTCGAGCTGCTTGTGAACTGGAGCATTATGTGATGTGGCCTGATCTCTATCCCACGTCTATGACATATGAGTGGGATTCCTGTGAAAAAAGTCATATGATAATCTTTTACAGTGCTTGTGCTGTGGGGACTCAGTTTGCACCAAATAGCTGGGCTTGACGTTGTGACTCTGCAGCATCAGACCTTTTATCACAACAAGATGAGCACGTTGGTTATTTCATGGCATAGGATCTATCATGAGGTTGAAGCCACAATTTCTCCACTGGAGTTTTGACTTCTCCATTTGTTTTGCCGAGCAGGAATGGGAACCCTGGAAAAAAGCCTCCTCTGCACAGAAGCTGGGTGGGTCCCGAAGGCAATCGAGGAGAGGGGCGCGTGGGGTCTCATGTGATCTGAGCAGGGTCCCCTGCCACCATCTTGGCTTTTTCCTTTCTGTTGCATGAAAAGATCCAGTTCTCTTTCCTAGTGTTGACAGTGAGAAAATAAATGCAAAAGGGAAGAAGTAAAATGGGCATTTAAAAAGCGCTTTGATAATGAGCCTTGGAAGTATGATTGTTTAACCATGATTTCATAGCGGTGGCTCCAGCATCTTCTTGAGGTGGGCATCTGAGCAGGCAGCACAATGTGGGTATTTCGGTGACTGCTTCTGCTCCTGGAGTGTGGCAGGGCTGGGCTTGGTGCCTGCACTTGACCATCCATGCAACACTGGGTGCTTTTGTAATGTGAAAATGCCATACAATTCAAGAGGTTGAAGACAGAAAAAGTGTGAGCAGAAACTTTTCATTTTTTCATATTTTGTAAAGATTACAATTTTTGTAATTTTATTTTATTTTTTTCTTTTTTTCTGCTTTTTTGTAGTCACAAAATGTCTTTTATATATCAGAGTTCAAAACCAACTTCCTTGAATGTCTCTATAAATAAAGTTTTCATAGCAAAACATTTTTTTGAGGATACTTGTGAAGCAGAATCTTACATATGTATTCTGTTGGAAAGGGGAAAAAGAAGAAAGCTGGCATCCTATGCAGGCAGGAAAAGAATGGGTTTAGTCCCTTATTCCTGACAGTAATGGAGCAAACTGAATCCTTCCTGTAAGCCATTTTGCTAAAAGTAAAAGCAGGAAACCAAGAAACAGATGTCATCTCATCCCACTTGTTGCACAACTAGTCCTTTTCAGTCTACCTTTGCTAAGCTGCTCATCTTGTTTTTTTCTGATCACCCTTACTGCTCTTTCCTTCACTGAGCTTCAGTACTGTTTTTTTTCTGTTCCTAATTGAATAGTAATTGTCTGCAAAAAAGGACAAAAAAATTCTGGTGAATACTAATTTGGGGGGAAATGTGATTTCATGCTTCCTAAATCTATTTGTAAGCTGACTAAATTCAGTCTGCAGCTTTGGTTGGGGCGAGTGGGGGAGGAACATGAGGAGGGCTGCACGTCGCTGTCTCATCCCTCTGCCCTCAACAGCTTGAGGACTGCCGTGCTCATGCAGGAGAGCTGGGGTCCCCTGTTGTTCCTGAGAGGAACTCGCCTTCTGCGCGTGGTGGCTTTGATGTCGTTTTTGATGCTGTTTTATGATTGGAAATCAGTATCATCTTCCGTTCCAGTTGGGGATGGTGCAGCTCTGCCTTCGGGTGCAGGGACTGTGCTCCGGGATATTGGTAGGCGATGGCTGGGTCAGGAGAGTGGGAAGTCTGAGGTACAAGTTCAACACGTCTCTGGGAAAAGAGGAAACTCATGTTTTTGGGTGACTTTTAATCATTGGGTAGGAGGGAGACACTAGAATCTGCTGTGTAGCTCCTCATTTGTTTCCTCCTACAGGTCCCTAACAATGACTGTTTCCAATTCAGATTAAATGGAGATTATTGCTTTAGGTAAAATTAATTGTATGACTTTTTATTTTAATGAGAAAAACTGAAGATCTAGCAACAAAAAAAAATATTTAATCTATAAATTTTCTTTTGCAGTCTGGCAGCCAAACCAAAAAATCAGGTATTTGTACATCCTTAATTGCCAGTATCCTTAGCAAGACCTTAAGATAAATTTCCTCTCTCTCCAGCATCACTTTAATTAGAACTTCTCCAGAAGCACATGAGAAAGCAGGGGCCATTATAAGGATCAAAGTGAAACTGAAGAAAGTTCTCTTTGTGCAAAGATTAACTAGAAATTATGTTTCTTGAGATGGAAACTCTGCTACAATGAGTCTTGTCAGTGACTTAATAAAGTTCAGAGGGCTCTTCTACTGGAAATAAAATTCGGGGAAAATGTTTTTCACCAGCCAGGGAGACAGGACCCAACTTGACTTTGCATTTTGGTTTTTTTGCCAAAAAAGATCTGGAGGTGCTGTTAATTTGGTTGAAATGTTAGCATTTCTGCGTTTTCTCAGAGTGCTGCCAGTGGCTTGCAGTGTAGGGAATTTTAATGCCAAGAACAATCCCAAACAATCGGGTCACTTTGCCAAAGTGGCACAAACCACTGGGAAAACTAGAAGCTGTAAAACCAAATAATTTTCAAGTTATTGTTTGAGGAAATGGTTTGCCTTGTCATCTTATCCTTTTCATAGATTATTGTGCATTTTCATGGCTTACTTGTTGGACAAAGGCGCATCTGGAAAGTCTGAACCTACCAGGCCTGCTCCTGGTGTTCCCATCCCAGATTTGATGTTATTACAAAAACATTTGCTGGCAGCAGGGAAGGATGAAAAAGATGCCAATGTTAGACTTCTATACATAGCCTAGAAGAGAAAGGATATTGTTTCAAAAGTAGAGTGATACAGAACTGACTGCCTTATCGTTGTTGTTGTGACCACCTTTCATACACTGATTCCTGTGAATTTCTAAAACTCCATCATTAAAGGAGTTGAACATTTGATTGCAGAATTGCTTGAATGATGCATCTTACATACACTACAGTTCACATCTCTTTTATGCATCTCCAATATCCGTTATCTTCTTAACAGTCTTTGCATTTGGTTGCAGAATCCCGGTTACATGCTCTCTTCACTCACTAGGCAGAAATAACCATAGCAAACAACGGGAACCCTCTTTGTCACCAACTGGTTTAAAGCATGGTACTGCTAGTGGGACCAGTCCTGGGATGACTGGGAGGCTCCCGTTGCTGCACAGCCTGGAGACCGTGGCTGCTGGAGCTGTGCAGAGCCGCCCTGTCTCGGTCACAGGGTGCAGCATGCGTTCGACTCCCAGACTGCCATTAATTGCCATAGCAGTTTGTAGCTAGTTAGAGCATTTGCCACTTCTCCAGTCCATCAAGGGTAATATATTACTGCAGAAATCCTATGACAAAATCCTTAATTTGCAACTTTCACATTTTTACTGCTTAATTCCCCTGGCATTTTTTACCTTGGGAGCATGGTGAATTAGCTTGACAGTTTAAATAACTGTGCACATGTGTTTCCTATTGTAAGATGAGAATATGAAAGTTAAACTTATTCTATATGTGCCGTTTGGACAATATACACCCAATTCCTTGGGCATCTATTATTGCTAGGGAATGAAAAATCGTATGTGCCTCTCTCCCTGCCATGAGGTCCTCCGCTGAGATGGAAACACTTTTATTCAAGCTCATAAGCTTGGATGTAAACAGAAGCTAATGTGACTAGTATAGTCGGGTGGCTGGGATGGATCACCCTGCTGCTACAATAAGAGCTTGTACTCTGATGTCAAATGCTGCCCGGTGTGGACTTGAGCAAAGCAAAGCAAATAAGAAAATAATACACGTTGACCCATTTTGGTGACTGGGAGCACATATTAGTCAATTTGTAATAGTGTCACTTCCCTGGAAGAGACACTAGCAGTTTAAAATCAGAATATCCATCAATGTGTCTGAATTGTATTATCTGGGTCTTGGTCCTCTTGCATCTTACTTCTCTACCTTTTTCATTTGCCCTTGATCTGCCTTGTGTGCCTCTAGACGTTTCTGTTTCTAATGTTACTTCAGAGCATGCTTTCTCATGCTGGTCTCTCGTGCTGCTATTATATTGGAAGTGTTGTAGCTACCGTACTGTAAATAAAATATTTTGGGTTTAATCATTGATATTTGCCATTTATCCATAATTCCTGCTTACCATTTATCTGTTGTTCCTTTGTGCCAGAGATGGCACAAAGGTTAACAGGGTATCACATCAGCCACTCCCTTTAGAAAAGCTCCTCTGCTATCCTGGCTGTAAAAGCAGCTCTCCATCTGGCTTGGGCTAAATGCAGTGTCTGACCACTGCATGCTTACAATAATTGGCATGTTAAAAAAGAAGCTCCGTTACTTCCCTTCACCAGGGGACAGCAGAGAAACTAAGAGCTGACCTCCCACGGGTAGCAGAAAACTCTGTATCAAAAAAGGACCTGAAATCTGCCCTCTCAAATTCCAAACTGTTTCCTTTCTCCACCCTTGGTCCTCTTTTCTTTAAAAATACCATGGAAATTACATACTTTGAAGCTGTACATTGCATTAGAGGCTTTTTTCCTCACTATTGAGAGTCTGGCCACAGCTGTCTCTCTGGCCAAAGATGCTCAGTTCAGCTGTAATCATTCTCGACTATAACAAGATTTTTGGCTTCCCCATACAGGCAATAGAGATTGCATGACCCACAGAATAGGTGTAATTATTGTCAGGGTGGGTTACTGAGCTAGCAGCCTTCCCAATGATTTTAGCTTTTTTTCCAAGCACTTAAATCATGTAGGTCACAATTACTTAATATTAAATACTGATTTTTTTTAAATAATAGTTTTACAACAACAATGTATCACCTGATCTAGGGTGGGTTTTTTTCTTTTTTCTTTTTTCCCCTGGATACAGGGATTCTTTAATGTAGATAAACTCTTAACTACAGAAATAGTACTGTCATGGGTGCCAGGTCTGAGACCCCTTTGCTTCTGTTTCTCTCTGGTGGTGTGGTCATTTCTCTGTGATGGAGCTGTGGTATCTGGGGATGAGCACCTGTAAGCATTCTTCTGTCCTGATTTAAAAGGCTCTTAAATTTACTTACTGTACAGTAATTCAAAATCAGAAGGTGCTGGGGAATATTGCTCTGCGTGCCTGTCTGCTAGTGTCTGTTCTTTGGGGCTGTATTTTCGATCCTCTCATGAGAGCGCCCACTTTTTCTGAATGAAAGCAACAGAGAGCTATGAGGGATTGCAAAGGATATTTGCAGCAGCTTCAGCTGTGTCTAAATAATGGCTCCATCCAGCATGCGAAAGCCCTTTGGTCTTGACACCATAAAATATATCCTCTCCTGTTCTGCAGTGTCAAAGTGGGAGCCTCTTGAAAGGACACTGTGGAGGAAATGCATACATTGTCAAGTGATAAATCTTGGAGCTTTGTAACAGTCTGTGGGTTAGTTTGGTTTTTTTTTTTTTTTTCTTTTGTCTCAATGAATTCTCCAAAGTTGCTATGTCCTTATTTGACAAGAGAAGTTGGAGTCTCTCATGGGAGATTCGAAGTAGGTTGGCTTGGTGCATTGGAGTGCCAGGGAGGGCACGGGTACTTGCCAGGAGCAGCTAATAACTTTAAGTTCTCCTTAGGCATGATGCCAGGATGGAGAGGTTTTCCTCAACAGAGACACACGGATGACTTCCCCTCAATTTCCAGCTGTCTGCGGGCGCCCTGCGCTTGGGAGGTGACTTGGCCCTGCTTGTGGAGCAGGAGTCTCAGGCTCAAAACCAGAGTTGGCTGCGGGGGTTGTGCTTTTAACCAGCATGTAATCCATGCCAAGCAGGGCGTTCAGGAAAGCTGGATAACTCTGCTCATGGGTTTGAGTTGATTCTGTCTAATTTTGACTGGGGAAAATAATAAGAGCATTTAAAAACTGTTTAAACTTTTTAACTTAGTAGCGAGACTTCCTTTCCTCATTTAAAAGTGAAGTTTACTTTTAAAAATCAATATTGGTTTCTTTCAAAGAAAAAAAATCAGGTTGCAATAATTTCAGGTTGTAATAATTGTAAAACAAAATGAAACATTCTGTGTGAGTCAGAGAAAAACTTGGGGGTTATTATTCTGTTTTATTCTTTCTCAGCCTTTCCTTTTCACAATTTTATTTCTTCCCACTGAAACCAATCTTTTTTCCCCCAGAGTTTTTGGATCAGCTAGTACCAACAGGCCTGGCTTGACTTCAGGCAACCTCTGTGTCTCAGCTTTTCTACATCTAAAATAAGGAAAAAATGATCCTGACCTACTTTGTAAAGTGGTCAGAGATCTGCAGAAGAGCCACATTTTGCAATTTTAAAACCATGCATTTGGTCTTTACGGATGTTCAGAGGTTTTCCTTCAGGTGTTTATATGTCAGCTTTGCCATGGTTTAGGATGATTATGTTATCCTTTGGCAGACTGCAGGCAGAGAGCGTGTGCTGGTGGTGGATAAGCCTCCTCCTCTATGTTCTTCCCCTGACAACACCTTCTCTATTATTTCATTTAACAGTACTTTTAAATCTGTATTTTAAAGCATATCTGTGAATATCTCTGTTGTCCTGCTGTCTTTTAATTAACTCATCCCCGCTGCTGTTTCTTATTATGCATCTCTGATACTTTATTAATTAACACACTGTGCAGTATACCGAGGAAGTTGGTATCTATCTAAGATGCCATAAAAGATGAAAAAGTTTATCACTGAGAAACAAAATAATGAAAGCAAAAGTTGCGTTTTCATCTGCCAACAATGACAAGCAGAATGTCACTGGAGATGTGATTTTTTCTTTTTCCCTCCTAAAACAAGCTATATAACTGTAATGTGTGAACTGTGCTAAAAGTGAGCATTTCTTTGGTATGGATGTATTTATCACTATTACTGTGTTGATACTATTTTGCAATGTTACCTGTGTATTTATGAGAAGTCCAGTTCACAGGCGTACTTTGTCTTGAGGCTTCAATTGTCAGGTCAGCTCCATCTCATTTCATGATGGGCATTTGAATGAGTAATGATTTTCTTGAACAATCTTTGCTTTGCCAATATTTCAACTCCTTTGCTGTTCCTGTTCTAGATAAGTTGTTTCAGTGGAAGCGTTTTTCCTCAACTTGCAAAATTAAAAAGAATCTCAGCTCTTCACTGAGATATAGTTTGTCTAATGCATTGTCAACATCACTTGCCTTTCAGCTTGTTGGGTTTTTTAAAATCAGTTTAAGCTTGTTCAGGTTGTTTGGGTTTGTTTTGGTTGTTTTTTTTTTTAATCCCTTTACTTACTGACTGGTTTATTTGTTTATTTTGCTTTTCTATGATATTGGTTTTGCCCATCTGTTTAATCCATGACCCTACCCAGGCATGCAGACTGTGTGTATCCCAATGAGTGGTCTGTGCAAAAAAATAATTGTACAAATCCCTCAGGAAGCTTGCCATGAAGATTAAGTGCTCTGTAAGGGCAGTGATCCGATCGGAGAGTTTCTCTTCCTCCCAGGCTCCCCTTCCAGCCATGTGTATTTTCCACAGCCTTTCCTGTGCTCTCCAGTGACAGAGTCCTTTTCTTCTCTCTTCTTTCTTAAACAGGTGGGCTCTGCATTGCTCAGTCCCTGAAAATCCCCCAGGATCGCAAGGACAAGACCATCGACTTTGATAAAATTATCAAGCAGCTCCTAGAAACTCCCAATGCCAGGGCCATCGTTATTTTTGCCAATGATGAGGACATAAAGTAAGGATGACTGAGGGAACTAATTCATTTGTGCTTGATAGTTATGCAGAAAAGAGGAAGCAAGTAAGAATATGAATAGTGAAGTGGAAATATCTGTTGGTAAGAGCAATGTGGAGTTTACATTGCGGAGGGTAACACCAGGCATGGAGGTGCTGCTGTTGCTGCCCTGGCTCATGCGGTGCCCCAGACCATGCATCGCTGTAGTGGGAAGACAGGAATGTTTATCAAGGTCTGGAAGCTTTTCCTGTCATAGGATTACTCATGCCTTGGAAGGCAGACCTGACCTTGCCTCTCAAAGAGGCATTAAGAAGATGCCCCTCTCTCCAAGCTCATGCTACTATGTATTATTCCTTAATTCAGAGTCTATTTTATGGCAAGTGGTGGTTACTAGTAATAAAATGGCTTGGATACTCAAGGTTAAACCACATAAAGTGCTCAAGGTTTAACCTTGTATGACTTACTCATAAAATAATATGAAGAGTGTTTTAAAAGCGCGAGTCTCATTTCTCAGTTGCCCATGTTCCATATTCTCTCTCCAGAATTTTAAATTAGCTTGAAATTGTGATGGCATTGTCAGTTGCTGAGAGCCTCAGTTAAACACAATGAGACATAAAGAAGTTAGGATAAAGTTTCAGTAAAGTCAATGGCAAAACTATAAGTTTTAGTGGAATCAGGATTTCAGTCTTAGGATATAAGGTGAATTAAAAGAGAGGTCCAGTCTGTGCTGCATGGATCGTGATATGGTGTGTTGCGAAATTCCTGAGCTCTGTTGGTTACAGGAATATGCTATTTCTTTTCATTCTGCAGTTGCAACACACCACTTTTCCCAAGAAGTTGTATGTTTAAATGAAATTAATTTGTGAACAAAATGTTCTTCTCCACAGGCAAATCCTTGCGGCCGCTAAGAGGGCAGATCAAGTTGGTCATTTCCTATGGGTTGGCTCGGACACGTGGGGCTCCAAGGTGAGCCCATTACTTCAGCAGGAGGATGTCGCTGAGGGAGCCATCACCATCCTGCCCAAGCGAGCAACCATAGAGGGTAAGAGCTCTCTTCTGCTTGACTCTCCTGCTTCCTGAAATGCTGGTGGTAGAAAATTAGTTGCCCGTATTTTTTTCTTGTATGTGTTTTGTGAATAAATGTGTACAGACATGGTATGATACAAAGAGTACAAAGTACATTTAATAAGTCTTCATATCCTGAAATTTTCCTCAATGTCTGTGTTCCTCATCTGAAAACTATATGTTATTTCCACAGTTGAGAAGCTACCAGCAGTTATTTATTAAAGGCACGATTTCAGTGCTTATATTAAGCTGTGGTGATATGACAGGGCCTTTGTCACTTAAAAGAAAGTAAACCAAAATGATCTTAACGTATCATGTATATACAAAGGAGGAGAAAATCTTTTGCAATTTATGTATCATCTCTGAAGCAGTGGGTAAGTTTTCTACTGAAGAAGTAAAAATTTTTAAATCAGTAGTTTCCATTTAAACTTTGCTTAACTTTTATTTCATTCAGCTCAAGCACTGTATTTATTTATACATGTTGCTTGTGTGCTTCACAAATATATGTACTTGTACTTATGCATGTGTGTATAAAAATTATGGGAACTTTTTTTACATAATCCCTTTGTTTCTCAACATTTCTTTGTGCTCTGAAGTGTTTGTTGGCTGATCTTTCCTCAATTTGTTATATCTTTTGTCTGTATAGATGCTTAACCATCCAAACCGTTTCCTCTGGGCAAACCAAACTCGCCTATTAGAGTTCATGTTCTCTATAATATGAAAAGTTCTTTACAAGGGAGACACTGAGTAAAGAAAACAAACTCCTTGGCTGTCACATGGCTTTGTGTTGGGCAGGGTCTCCAAAGAGTACTTGAACATGTTGCCCACATTAAAATAGGTTCTGGTGTCTTCACTCACTGGAGAACCAAATATTAGCGTTCATTTTTACTGTGTCTACACTACCACCTCATCAGTTATTCTTCTCAGGTATATAATATGCTTCATCCTTTTAGATTTTTTAAACCTGGAGGCAGTTTTGCATGTTGTTTCTCCATAAATACATAAAGTTGATAGACAATGAAGTGTTTTGTTTCTGAAAACCAGGATATTTTAATAATCTTTTCATACTGTCTGTATTCATCCCTGAGGGTTTCTGACACAGAAATGAAAAGTCTGCCAACAGTACACAGAAATAAAAAATTTCCAAGTTTGTTTGTTTTAAATTATTTTCCTTCTATATTACACATTAAACACATTGGACATAATGGGAAACATGAGGTTTGATTTTGGACACAATAAGTGACAATAACAGAGTGGAAGGGTTCAGGCATAGAAAGTCGGTTAAACAACAGTTACAAATACCAGCATATTTAGTGTATCTGCAAAAAAATATGTCCATTGAGCCCACAAATATCTTCTTATTCAGTGAATATATTAGACTATTGCCTAAAAGTTGGCTATTTGCATTTTGCACTTGTAGTCACATAGATTGCATGATTACCGTTTGTGATGCTTAAATTACATTTTGCCTATATATACAATTGCATTAATTCTTCAGGAGCGGGTGCCATACAGCAGATACATATTTTGAGGTCCGTGAGTTGCATGTTACTTTCCAGAAAGCGCAAAACACTCAGCCAAAACTAGGTACTGTACTTGGTATGAAAGGAGAGGCAGAGCAAAATGTCCCAGAATAGCAGTTGCACTGTCAATATCAAATGTTTCCTGGCTGCTCTGTGACCGCTCAGAAAGGTTCAGGCTGGTTCTTACCTTTTTCGATCCCGTTCATCCATCCCTAATTGCCATCTGTATCTGCCATCTGCTTAGTCCTGTTAGGAGGAAGAGTAAAGGGATGGTTAAGAGCGCAGAGCCAATTCCCATTCTCCTGAAGCAGTTTTCCAGAACTCAACGTTTCCCCTTTCAGACTGATTCCGTTTCTGTTTCATCCACTAAGAGAAACATCCAGTGAAATCTGTTGCTTACAGAAATAAGTAATCCTTAGGTATTAGCATTTCTTTGCTTAGTGAGATTGTTATCCGTATCGATTGTCTGCCTTTCTTGCATTTAGACTGCTGTATGTTGTTTTGTTTTTCTTTCTGTTGTTGTAGTAATTTCATTTGGCTGTGAATCCAAGAGAACTGGAAAGAGACATTTTAATGTTATTCTTTTATCATCCAGCCGCGAACATCTGCTTCCTAAAATTTAGTAATGCATTTCTTTTGATGAATACATAAAATAAATTAAATAAGCAGCTTTGATTTTCCCTATGAATTGAAACAAACTAAATTAGCAGAATGGAACTCAATTTGCCCTGAAGGACCATGTCCTAAGCAGTCTAGCAGTCTCCTTTTTGTGCGTGGTGTGCAGCAGGGCTGCCGCCTGCCCCTGAGGCTCACGGGCTCCAGGTCAAGGCAACAGTTAAGCACCAGCTTAATTCCCATTGGATTTGGTGAGAACTTCTTTAGTAGGGATGAATAAGTATTTTACTCCTCAAAGGCATCTTAATTTTTTCCTTTCCTTTTATCACTGTGTTAAATAGTATTTGTAATATGTTGGAAAAAGATTCCTAACAAACTTCACTGGAAACAGAGAGCACTGCAGCTCCCATACCTTAACCTGAAATATGTGATACTGCTAGCCTCTGCTTACACTTCAGGGAAAAATGTTAGGCTAATAAACCAAGAAACGGTAATTTGCATTAAAAATTAATGTGCCTGCATGTTCAAGTGTATAAGGTACACTTTGGATTATCAGATTTTTTTTAATGTCTGTAAAGCTCCTGGTCATATAAGTCAGAGATTGAAACAGTCATTATATAGAAAAAGGCATTTTTTCAACTAACTTTTCTCCCCTAGCCACAATTCTTCACTTCAAAATACAGATGTGAAATGCAGGTGTGTTCGTGTGTTTACACCTATCTACATATATACCATTTGAAGTTCCTGGTTTTGGTAACAGTGGGAATATCCCAGCAGTCTCCGACTCCAGAGAGAGTCTAAAGTGCTCAGTTTCCTGTAGAATCAGGCCCCAGGTACGCAGTTATTTGTCTTGATACCTGTTGTCACCCTTGGGACAAAATTTTCTTTGCCATAGTCTCATGGGGTGATTTAGGAAATCATTACATGAACTGAATGCGTTCATCTTAAGTCAGTCTTAATATAGCCCGATTGTGTTTGATGTAATTAATGCTGAAAGGATAAAGTTGCATCTTATTTGCATAATTGCAGTAGACAGTGAGCCAGAGGAAGTGCACGCTTAAATAGTAATCACTTCATGAAAAGTTGTGTTTGGAACAAGCTCCATAGTAAACTTAACCAAGTATCAACTAAGTTGAAAGGCTTTGCGAGGTGTTCAGGGAAAAAAATCAGAATGTATTTATTTTTAGAACAACTGTGGCAGCTGAATATTGTATTCTGGCCATTGTTGCTTTGAACTCTTCCAAAATAAGGTTGTGATGGCATGTCCTCACGCTTAGAGAAGATCTAAAATATCAGCCCGGTCCTGAAACTCAGTTTATACTCAGAGGAACAAGCACAGTGTGTTGCATTGCAGAACTGCAAGCACCTGTGCTTATGTCTGTAAGAGATTGCAGTCATATGCCTTATTTTGAATAGTCTTTTACTCAGAGTATATCCTTGTAATGTTTTTGTGAAGAGGTGTAATGTAACCACAGAGTGATTGTTAGTGCTGGAAGATGAGAAAAATTAAACAGTTCAAACAACAGACAAAAGCTGTATTTTCTAATTAAAGTTTGAATGGGATGTATTATTATTATTATTACTATTGTATTCATTTTACAATAATATAGAAATTATGAACATCTGTGGCTCTGCATGCATTTGACATTCATTAAAACAACAACACAACAGAAAAAAATTGCAAAAAGTCTTTCTTTTCCAAAATGCATTTGGTGGGATTTTACCTACTGCTGCCTTGTTCCCCAGAAACCCTTGTTCTTCATTCACCTGAACAGAAGGATAAACATTGCGCATGGGGGAGATTCCCATGTCAGTTTGGTGTTGAAGAACAGAAAGAGTGCCCTGCTAATAATCACGGGAAGGGTGAAATGCTGTGAAAAGGAGCAAGTGTGAGCTACAGGAGGATGTTGGGCAAGCAAAAGCAGGCTATTACGGAGTAATGGTGCTATCAGGATCATGGTAAAAATGGGAGATGTTGAGGCAAATATAACAAGTCCCCAAAATTTCAAGTGCCAGAGGGAGAATGGAAGCACAGTGGAAAATGAAAAGCAAGGTTGAGAATTCAAAAAAAAAAAAAAAAAGTGTTTTGTTTTTGCAGTTCAGCTGAGCTACTTGCCTTCAGACAAGCAAATTACTGTACGTGGTTGTCTTTTCCTTAGGCAGTGGTAATCTAAGAGAAAGTTGTTCGTTTGTTGCATTTTTCATTTGAAGTCCCAGAAGCTTTTTAGACCATCCAAACCAGCAAGAAACAAAATATGGGAACACTCCCTGGATTTTTGTGGGTTAGACCATCATTCCAGCTGCGGACTTCCCCAGATGATGGCTGGGATGAACTGCAACCCTGTTTCTTTGTAGATGGAAATGAACTTCTTCCACACTAATCTTTTTAATCACGAACTGACCTTTAAGTATTCCACTGCCACTTTACCTCTTCATGTTTCAGTAGAGTTAATAAACTTCAGAGCATTTCCTCCTCTTGTTATCACTACTATACCCAAATCTAATTACACGTTTTGATGGCCTGGGGTAGCTCTCTTTATTACACCATATAGATGTATATAAGAGTTAGCTGGATGACCCTCTGATTAAAGAAGATGATACTACTGGTTCAGACATCAATTAAAGTTCTCCCTAGCAGGCAGATTCAAAGTTGGGAGTTCCTAAATTCTTTCCCTGGAGGAAGAGTAGATCTTTCTACCAGTGATAAGAAAATATCTGCAGCATGAGGGATGGAAAAACCTGATCCTTTTGGAGCAGGTTTGTGCAGTACTTCTGAATTCAATATAGAAAGCCGTTAGACAATGCATGTCAAGAAGATACTCAAGTCCGAGGAATGGAGTCAGGCAGATGGTCTTGGGTTTCAGAATGATGGTCTTTCCCATTTTTGTTCTTTTCTTTCCCATTTTTTCTTCTAGTCTAAGCAATATCCACACCAGATTTTAAATTTGCTTATATCAGTCTGTAGTATTCAGGTACTCCTTCAGGAGTGTGGCAGTAGAGCATGCATAGTATGCAGCAACATTCAGGATGTTGAATGGATCTTTGAAAGGTGGCCACAACTTGCTGCATGGCAGGCCAGCAATATATTTTCATCAAATGCAGTGTCACAGCTGAAATGAGGAAATAAGCAGCTTTATTTCTGCAAAAATATTCCTATTGTGCAACTCCAAGATTTATCCTTTCGCGATTGGTCCCATGCAGACCTGGGTGAGGTGCTCAGAGCTTGCCTGGGTGTCGCAGTCAGGGTGGCATCCCTGGGCATCCTCTCCAACCTCAAACCTTTCAAGGCTTAGCACAGGAAGAACTAATACCTGGTAAGCCTTTGTCAATACCTGTTAGTATCTTGTTAAACCCCACATATGAAGTAGTGAAAACTAGTGTTTTCGAGAGACAGTAGTAATTTTGGATGCTCTTTTGTAATCTACCCACTCTGAAACATTGAGGGTTGCAGGATCTGTAGAAAATATTGAACACCTTTTTAGGAAATATGGATCATAAAGTCCTAGAGATAGAACTAGAACAGAGATAAGTAATTGCTGAAAATCACAGCCATATTTTTAAGGAATCCAAATACCTCCAGTAGCTCCAACAAAGTTTCAAAAATAAACATATATGATTTCCATGAATTGAAAATGTCTCTCTGTTCAGGGGTGTCTTAGAAATTGTTTTCCTCTTAACCTCAACTGTAAAGAAGATGAACAACTATCTACTTATCTATTGCTTTCTGTTGTTCCTATGCCTCTTTTCTGTGCAAAAATTTTCAAATTGGGCTGTTTTACTGTGGTTCATGTTGTTAGCATCCATGCTACTGACTTAGGACTTTCAGATATCTGGTTCTTCCTCTAACTTTTTTTCTTTTAAAACAGTCTTCCTTATCTTTCTTACTTACATGTGATCTGTTTTCATGGACGTCAGCTCACAGTGAAACGAAACGAAGGAGAGGAACACCTGTAAGAGAAATACAGAGGCTAATATATACATATATATGATGTTAATTATTTTGAAAGTCTGGAAAAATGCTTTGCCAATGATGAAAAAAAAAAATATTCTTTACTGCCTGAGTTCAGTATTTGATGCAACTAAACAATGGGATTCAACTAGATTTAAGATTAATGATTCAATTCCAGCAAGCTATGGATGTGGCCGAGGTTTGCAATCTCATGAAGCTCAGCTATGAGGTTAAAGCATGGCTCAAATTCAGTGCAAGGAAGTGCATAGCTATTTAAAAAAAATAGAAGCGTTGCAAGTGCTGTAAACCAACATAACTGTCCTTGAATTTTTCAGTTGTTTGTCTTCCAAAGAGATGGTGAATCATGTTTTTAATGTTTTGTTTTTATTTCCAACAAGAGATGATTTGCTTCTTTTTTGTTTCAGCGGTATTAAACCTGGAAAAAAACAATGAAAGAGTAGTGATTTAAGAAAATATTAGAATGAAGTTATATCTCACTATTTAGTGGCTCTCAAATATTTTACCTTCACATCCCCAGTCTAGCAAAGCAAAGGAACTCAGGGTTCATTTTCCTCTGTGTTAAAGACAGTATTGAATTTTATCCAACATAAGTAAATATGGGCATGCTGTTCTCCGTCTAGCTATGGCTGCATTTACCCCAGGTTGTTTCTCTGGGAAAGATGTGCTTTGTGCAGCACTTACCCACCTCCTCCCTGGCCAGAACAGAAGGCTGTCTTATATCTCATAATAATATTTGTAAAATAGTCCATTTTGGATTTTTTCTGTTTACAGGCTGGTCCAGAGTCTTTTACAATGTTCTGTTGTTCTCAAGCTTTTTCTCTGTGTTCCTGGGGTGCGAGTGTGTGCTTTTAAGAGAGTGAGATGGAAATATCTGGCTTGGGGGTGTTGGTTCATCCCAGGCTGTGGGGCTGCCGGGGCCAGGGGATCGCTGCAGCCTCGCTATAGCAGAGCCTGTGGACACCAAAAGCCAGAGGGGACACCAGTCATAAGGGAGAAGACATAAGAGAAGTAGCGTGGGCCATCACTCCTGAATTTACTCATTCTTCCCATTATCTCCCCTGAATTTTCCTCTCATCTCCTTGCCACTGTCCATCTGACCTATTTTACTTTCTGCACTGCTGGAAGGGCTCCAGCATCGGCGGATTTGTTCTTCCTTGGCACCTCCAGGTTGGCTGTTTGAAAGCAGTGAGACCAGCTCAGCAATCTTCCCTTCCCTGTGCTGCCAGCAGTGGGCTCCAGCACCTTGCGGGGGGCACACCCCTGGTTTCTGGGGTTTTAAATAGCATAATTACAAGAAACAACAATCAGGAAATACACTTCAGGGCCGTTTTGTGTCAGTAGTTTGACAGAGTAACTCTGATTTGGACACTATCTCTTACGAGTAAAGTTTGCATGAAGGACAATATATATAAAGGTTTATTTGCATTTTTCCCCCATGAGTAAATTGTCTTTACCAGCTTTGGAATTAAAATGCTAAGGGTGTCGTGTGCTTTTACTATTAAGTAAGTAAATACAGAAATGTATCATCAGTTAAGATAGATTTGTTATTTCATCCCGTACATTTTGTCAAAAAGATGCTTTCAAATGGCACTTCATGTTCCTTATAGAAAACCTGCTGGCTGGCCAAGAGCAGGTGAAGGAAGAATTTACCTTTTTGTTCTTCTGTATCAATCACACAGCGTTTAAAGTCATTCTGCCGGCAAACTTGTTGGGAATGTATCTTTCCCAATGCTGATAAAGCCATTAATTGAATTTAAATTAATACCATGGTTACCTGGGAATCCAAGACATACTCACAGCAGTGAAAAGTTTATTGCATATTGATTCTAGCCTGTTGAAAAGTCACTCTGGGAGTTAAGATTAGCTTTGATTCCTCCTGGCTTAGTGCTGAATCTCATTGCCTCTTGCCTGTGTATGTACGGACTCACGCTACAGGAGTGCAGCATGCAAGGACAGACGGACGGACAGACACGTGCAATGGGCTGGGCGGTGGGCTGGGCTGAGCGCTGCCAAAGTGAGCACGCTTTAGCTGGGATGCTTAGTGTGCCAGGCATCACACCTCGCTTGTCATATGCTCTTTCGTGGGCTGCCAGTTTGAAGCTTCATGATGAAAAGTGTGGTGCAATTAAATGTTGACTTAAATACCGCTGCACGGTGATGCCCAGTCTCCTGAGATCGATGGTGTGGTAATGCTGGAGATTCAGGCAAACAGGGTCTATTCCCTGACTGTAGGCAGAAATTGTACATTCACCGTGGTGTTGCAGTAGCAACGCAGTGCTTGACTTTAAAGGGTTGAAGCGAAGGCTCTGGGGAGACATTTAGTAAGTTCAAAGAGACGGTAGCTTAAGGGTAGCATTATTTTTTAATATGCAGATACAGAGAAGATAAGAAACACAATTTTTCTAAAGTTTAAAATTAATGTTATTTTTGTAGTTTTATTTTAAATGAAGGCGTTGAAGCTTTCAGGGTTTTTTTTCTTTTGTTTAAGATTCCTTGTAAGTGTTAGCCACTGAGAAATACAGTCTCAACTCTAATCTCTGTGCTGCCGCAGACTCAAAGGAAAAGCCCCATAGCGCTCCAAACCTGAGCTCCCATGAGGGAATGCATTAAAAAAACCACATACTATTGCAACTCAAAATGTAAATTTCTACATCATTTCAGTGTAGTATTTTGCAAAAGTTACACATCTGGCTGTTTTGTGGTGTTCAGTTATTGAAGTTCTTTTGGGGTTTCTTAGACAGTTGGAAGGTGTGATCTCTTTAGAGTATTAAAGAGAATTATCTGCCACTGCTCAGTGCAAGACACAGCTCATAACCACAGCAGCATTAGCAAGAAATTTTATCTCAAATGAGGTTTGAACCAGTACCTTTTCAAATGGTGTTGCTGCTTCATAGGAAAGAAATTAGGTAGAAAGCTCTAATTGGACCATAAAGGATGTTGTAAAATAAAGATTTAGGGAGCTTTCTCTTTGTCCCCTTGAAAGGAAATAAACTGCTCACCCAATCCACAACAGACCTGGCTTGCTCAAAATCAAGGTACTTCTCTGATCGGAGCCAGCTGTTGTTCATTCTGTGGGTATATATGTGTGTCTTTATATTTTTGTATTTTGTGTATTGCTCCCGGGGCTTATGTTGGCATTTTCTCTTTGATGTTCATATTTAACTGTTATTTCAGGACACTGGAGATTGTGTGGGTAGTTGTTTTGAGAGAGAGATGTGTACACACACACACACATACACACACAGAGACTAGAATGGTTGATGCTGTGAGAAGAGATAATTCACAGAATAATATTTAGCTGTTGATCACTGTTCAGATATATCATCAGTGGTCTTTGTTTTGGAATACCCTGAATTGCATCTTCTGAAGAACAATTTTCCTCTCAATGATCTACCACTGAAGTTGTCTAAGCTATCTGTTGGACACATTTGGGCAGAGTTATTTCCATCCAGAAAGGAAGAATTTTATTTTTAGAAAGCCTGCTATCTTTGTGTGCCAGCTCCTGATCTGCATGTGATCTGGTAGGAACCTCCAAGCCTTCTTCTGCAGGTTTGCTCTGCACAGAAGGCGTTAATGGGTATCCGTGACTGGAGAGGCTTCACGGGAGAACATTTCTTCCTCCACCCAGCAGACAGCCATATGCCGCTTTCCAGCATTTTTGCAAGGCAGCAGAGCCAAGGGCAGCTTAGGCTGGCAACCAAACTTTCCATCCTTGCGAGGCGTGTTCAGCAACACGTGGATAGCACACAGCAAGCACATGAAGAAGGCAAATGATGGTTTCCTATGCAACCCCCGCAGATTAGGAAATCCTAGTGTTTGCTAGTGCTGCTAGTCTTTGCTTCTGTGTAGAGTTACAAGCTTCATTTGCTGAAAGGAATTAATTTTCTTTTTGTTAGTAAAATTGACAGGATTTCCAGGATCTGGGGAGTGATGAAGCTTGGGGGACCTCACCGGACCCTGCATGAGTGAGCCCCTCCTGGGCTGCTGAGGCAGAGCAGGCTCATTGAGAATTATAACAAAATAATGTTTTAGTTTGGCATTCTGTTTAGGCATAGAAATAGAAGTCAAGAAAAGATTTCACCACCTTCTCCCACTCCCGTAGAGCAGTACTGGCACCAGTACCACACCAAGCACAGCACTCATGTTGTGTTTGCCTCCTTGACTCAACCCAGCCGATGCGGGGAGGATGTTACAGTACCGAGCTGAGAGCATGAGCAGTTTCATTGCTGAAAGAAAGGAGCAGGAGAAGGGAATTAGGGAGGGTGGGTGGTGAGGTGTTCCCGTAGTCCATCTGAAGCATCATGCCCTACGTCTGCCAGCATGGCAGGGTCCAGATCTGGGGCTGCTTCTGTGGGGATTGGGAGGAAGAGGGAAGAGCTCCCCTCTCCTCTTTGTGTGTGAGTTGCATCTCTCTTCGTATTTCTTACACTATAATTTAAGAGGTTAACGCATTTTTTCTAATTCACAGGAAGTATATTGGCAGAGTATTTGTTTTGCCATTTATATTTCATGTATTTTTCACATAAAAAAGAAATTGCAGAAGCTTTCTGAAATAAACTGTTCCTGTTTTAGGTAAAAATAGCCACGAATGGTCCCAAATATCTAGTTTTAGAAATGCCATTCTGCAGGAGGGCTGAGAACCACAGATTGTTCCTAATGGAACAGGTAATTTTTCATCTCTGATATACTGCTTTGGCATAGCAGAAAGAGTTTAATATAGTATGTAGCGTTTCCATTCCAGTGCCTGGTGGACTGCCCATGGATGTTGCAAAACAGGCAATCAAGAATGACGCTTATTTGAGCAGAAGGACCGATGGTCTCTCTTAATGTTTGTTCATGCTTGTGACAAATTCGGGCAAGAAAGAGCTCTGAGTAAAGGCTTTGGGATTAGGTCCATGGATACTAGGTGACCATTTGTTTTCCTTCACAATTATTACAGTGTTTTAATTTGGGAAGCTTCAGACTCTGAAATTGGGGGCAGTGAAACACAGAATACAAATACAATCTGCTTGTGCCATAAGGTGATGGGAGAAATAAAAGGTTCAGTCATCAGTCTTTTCTACAAGGGTTACTTTTTGTGACAAAAAATTAAAATAACATTGATATATTATAAATTAAAATGAAAGAAACAAGATCCCTCTGCCATCTGCTAAGTAAATACCAGTGTAGCCCATTGGAGGAGCATCTGTGCAGGGAGAGGTAGCAGCCAAGATGGAAAGCACCTCCAGCTCCTCCCAACGCTCGGGAGCACCTCCTGTAGCATCGCGCTGTCAGCAGCCACCCTGCCTGCACCTTCGTATGGGGTTTGTGTCGGTCATGAAGCAAGGCAGGTTCCTCTGTGGTAGCAAAGAGGAGCTGAGCTGCATTGAACATGTACTGCCAGCTGAACCTTGCAGCATCCAGGAGGCTTCCTTTGTTATTTGTTGGGTCTCATTTCATCAAATCAGCCTGTGCTGTTCATGCCCTTCCCCACCCAGTTGCCTGGAGGATGAGAGGGCAGGTATGAATGTTCAGCACTCCTCTCTTCTGCTCCTCTAAGAAACTGCACGTGTTTTATCAGAAATGTCTGTTAAATCTCTTGTGTAATTCATTCATGTATAGTAAATCCTCTACCAAGATAACTTTGAGTCTAATATATTTACAGGAACACATTATTTCTACTCTGCTTTGTTTAAATTCATACATCTCAACATTTCTTTATATTACCAGCTTTTCCATTACTCTTTACAAATGGTAGTAAGTACTAACTTGTTTAATATTTCTCTTCCTCTTTGCGGTCAGTTTTTCTCTGTCTTTGAAAGATATTGAAAGCAAAAGTTCCTAAATTCTCATAAGAAATTTTTCTCTTCTGGTATTTCTGACTCTGTTGCTACAACCTAAAAAGATTCTTTCTCTAGGCCAGTTAAAATTAGTCTCGAAATCCTATATGCCTTATTCTTTCCCTTTATTAGCAAGCCATAAAAGAAATACTACTTCGCAATCTCTCAAGCAAAGCAAAAATAAAAATGTTTGAGGCTTTCATTAGAGTAAAATGCAAGTATGGCATCCCTGTTTGCAAGTAGCAAATTAATATGCTTCCATTATACATTAAAAATGTATTCACTGTAAGTATTACATGTTTATTAGTGTCAGTGTTTTCCTGCGTGTGTAGTTATTGATTACCATCCTAGTTCTTGCCGTGGGGACCTGGAGCACCCCGGGAAAGATCTCTGTGGGCTCCACCTTCTCCACTGCTGGGGCTCCATGCACACCAACGCATGTGAATTGTGTGTTTCTGAAACAGGTTGAGCTCCACGGGGTAAGACAGGTTCGGGCACAAAAATAAATGTGCTAATTTTAGGAAGTGGGCAGAGAATTGAAAGGGTTTTCCTGTTTGTGTGGTTGGGTTTTTTTCCTTTTAGTTTGCATTGTTAATGCTTGAATGATTATAGGCTTTTGAAAGTAATAGTTTAGGAAATAATACACATAATTTCCTTAAAGATGATACGATGAATGCTAAAGTGCCAACTTCACTCATACTGGGTTTGCAGATCTGCTTCGGGAATGTGTTTTCATTTTGTTGACTGACTGCGTGACAACACTCTAATGACGAAAGGAAATGGAAAATAATGTAGGAAAAAATCCTCAATGTAATCACATATGCTAGCTCTTTAGTAAAGTGAAGCAGGAGTCAATAGATCAATGATCTCGATTCCCTAGTAAGGGCAGATAAACACAAACCTTTTGTCTCATAGTTAAAATATAATTGTAGGATGGTGAAGAACTATGTGTTTGCAAGTAAAGATATCCCTCTGTGCAGTTTAAGGTAGTATGTCTTGAAAGTGTAGTTCAGTTTTTGTTTCAGTTACATGACATAGTCCATCTGGAAATTAATTCACTTATTCATGTGTGTTCATGTGGTTGCTGTAATGCAACCTGTGTCGTCCAGTTTGTCTCAGACTGCTACTCGGCTTTTGAGTCGGGCTGAAAGGGGATGAAGCATGTGCTCATGGGAAACGCCTGCTTACTATGAGATGGTATAAGATGGAGAGCTTCTGGTTTAGGCTGTCACCATCCCTCTGACCACTGTCAAACCACTATTAAAATTAGAGGAAGGAAAGAAAAAGATCTAGACAGAGAAAGCACAAGCTCAGTGTCTGAGACCAGAGTGATCACTAATCCTCTTCAGGGAGCCTTCAGCTGATTTCTATTTGCCCTCTGTTTCTGCTGCTCCCTACCACTCTTCTGTCTGATGCTGCCTCCAGAAAGGAGCAGCTCTATCAACTCCTTTGGTAGTGCTGATGAATTACCGTCTGCTTTACTGAAAGGCGTACAGTGCATTTTGGAGCATCTCCCCCCAGCAGCACAGCACTGTACTGCTGCCTTCAGGGAGGAAGGCTTGCCAGGAACGCTGAGCACTGTGCGTGCTGGGAGATAGGACAAATTAATTGACATTTTCTCTGCTAGAAAACTTCCATTTTCTGTTGGGTGATGAGGGTTTGGGGGAGCAGGGACTGTTGGCGCAGCCCAAGCCCAGGTGCTGTGTGTCCACTCCCGCTGCTGGCTGAGCCACCCCTGTGCTGCTGTTTTCCTGCAGCAGCAACTGCTTTTTGAAGAGTCAAAAGCCATTATTCCCTATTTACAATTCATGCATATGCACAGGTAAGTGGGCCAAGAGCTCCCATCTACACGTGGCTTCAAGTTGCAGTCAACCAAAGCTTTTTACACCTGTAGTCTTTCCTTGCTCTTAACTAAGTTAGGACACACTTAATAATGTGATTAATCATACAAGCTATTTAATAAAGAAAGACCAAGGCAACTAAAGTTTTCTAGTAATCCAATATATAAAAATGCAGAAAAAGGGGGAAAAAAAAAACCCCAAACCAAAACCCCCCTCTCACACTGTGCTCTTAGCTCTGCTGGTGGTTCAGCAATAGCTCGTTGTGCATGTTGGTGATGTATGTCATCTTCCAAAAAGTAATTCTGTTAGAATTTTGTAAGAATGAAATATGAAGCGAGTGGCCTCAAATTGATTATTACTACTGAAAAGAGAATGGTGTAATTGCTTCTGAATAATGATTAAGCCTAGTTAGAGTCAGAGCTTTGCTATTACACTGACAATAGCCACCTGTAGAGCCTAGGCTTCAATATATTCTCCATGAATAGGTACAGTACCAGCCTCTTTGCTTCTGTACACTGAGTAGATGAAGTTCTTGGCTTTCTTTCAGTACACTATGTACGTGACTGCCTGTGAAGCAGGAAGTCTCACAGATATTTATGAAGTGAAACTACACTTTTATTTCTCTTTCCCTCTCTAGTTTCTTTCCTGGGGTACTTGTAGTGCTTAACCTATTCAAAGTAGCCTTCAATTACCTTTGTAATGAGGAAATACTTTTAATCTTTGTTTTCAAGTTTAGTCTATGTTTCTCAGTTTAATTACTACTTCACACAGCATAAATTTCCAAAGAAAAATATTTTAGGATCTAATGGAAGGTGTTGCTAATGACATCTGGAAGTTGTTGACATCCGTTCTGTCCTTCCACGTAGGTGTACTGAGGCTGCCCCATAGGCTTTGTTGCCTAAGATACTTGCATGGAAAGAGCCTGTTTGTTCTCTGGGTTCACCCTTTGATTTGTCGTGTTCATGGTTCTGTGATGATTACAGCCTGCTGCTGTGTAAAGGAGTCAAGGACAACAGGAAAATGATTGTGGTATTGTGGAAAGAAAGATGTTGAAGATATTTTTTTGTGTTAGTATCAGTAGTATTGTACAGCTGAGGCATTGGGTTAAAGGGAAACAAAATCTGTGGGGTGGCTTCTTCTGAGCAGGAGGTTTGAGTGACTGCTGGCCCCTTCCCACACAGGGGTGGTGATGGGCACTCGTCAATGTGTGTTGTTTGTGGCTGGAAATGGCTTCTGAGGCTTTCCAGGTGCCAAAAGCAATTACTTAAGTCAGAAACTAAGTAGTAAAATAGTATTTTTGCAAAGTTTGTTGTTTGGGTTTTTGTTTGTTTGTTTGTTTGTTTGTTTGTTTGTTTTTTCTGGAGATCTAGTGGATTTATTAGACAAAAGCTAGGAAGAAATGAAGTGAGGTTAGCTGGGGTATGCTGCACTGTGGGGTATGTGAACCAGAGACCAACTCTGTCTTATAGTAATTTTCAGTAACATAATACTATTTCAGATATTTATGTTTCTCATACTCTGTTAAAGTTTGCATTAAGCAGGTCACTTACTTACACAGGGCCAAATACAAAGTTTAATACAATACTGCAGCAACTTTAATTTGTGGAGTTAAATTGGTGTGCTTTATTTAAAAAAAAAAAAATTTAAATCACACCTGAACTCCTTCCTTAATGTCTCCTTAGCATTTAAATTATGTTTTTAGCTTTGGCAACTATTTAAAATGCTGATGTGTCAATCCCCAAAGAGAGAATACTTGTCTCGAGTATTGCCACTTGAAATTTTGGGAAGCCACACAGATGTTCATCTCCTCATTATGGAAATAATGTATTTGGTTAATGTGTTGGTATGAAGAGAGGGGAATACAAATTATCTTGCAACTTGAGAGCCATTTAAAAGTTTCCTTATGTTTAGACTGTCTTATTCATCTCTACTAAGGCATCTCTGACAAGAGAGGTCCCCCGAATCTTCCAGGTTTGGAAGTGCCTCTGCCAGTTGCGGGCTGTGGCCGAGGCCCTGCTGCCCCATTTCCAGCAGCTCTGCCCTGGCTGGTACTCGGCATTGAGGCAGTGAGACACATGGGATTCGGTCTCACCGCAGCAGCCAGGGGAGATACTGTGTTGGATATTTGTCTTCTCAGAAGATCTGTGTGCTGTTCACTGGGGACAAGGCTCAGATCTCTCCAGGTGCTGTCCTTGCAGCCTCCTGGGTTCTTGGGTGCACAGGAAGCACAGGAAAATGAGGAGAGGATCTGAGTCAGGAACTGGCAAAGGGCACTTGCCTGGTGGTCCTTAAGGCTGGCTAGGACCCCAAAGGGGGTGCTGAACTGGGGGTGGGGTACCCCTGGGAAATGGAGAGAAAAAAAAACAGAGGTGATAAAGAATGGGTGCCTAGAGGATATTCTGCTCCTGAGATATTTACTTCAAATTGGAAAGCTTTTTTGCTTTCCCTGAAAGATGCAGGGTATTCCAATGACAAGTACTTGGGGTGATGCAGGCATTCCTGTGCAGGACTCCATGGTCTCGAGGCCAGCCCAAGTGATTGTACCGCATCCCTCAGCCTCAGAAATCATCCCCATTATCTTTGTCTTTTTGCATACATGTCTGAGCACTCGTTCTGGATAGTACCTTGTGGTTTGATGTGATTAATGCACACAGTTGGAGTGGAAGCTGAAACTTTGTGTTATCAGACTGCAGAGAGGGAGGGAGAGAACAGTAATTATATCGCTCTGTCTTGCATACTAGCACACTCTGGCTGGATGGCATTATTAAAGCTGCCTTATAATCAAGAAGTCAGGTGTCAAAAATCAAGGAAGTAACTTTTTTTTTTGAAGATTTTAAGAAAAAAAAGGAAGGGAAGAATGCAATGGAGTTTTCAGGTAATACTTTCTTAGGGATGTTCTCTCAAGGGGAATTTGAAAATAAGATTGGTAGCATATATGAGAGTTTAAACTGAGGCATGACTTTGCTGTGCACAGCCAATTATATCAAATCCCCCAGTGCCGTGCATGGATGGCCTCTCTTGTGCCAGTTTATGTATTGGCTCCACCTGACTGCAGCTCACAGCTCAGGCTTGCAAGTGTCTGCCGCATGTACTATTTAAATGATGGCCCTGCAGGAAAGGGGCATCATGTTAAATAGCATTTTGAAATTGGGTTGTTACTTTCATCTAGCCAGTGTTACCATGTCAACAGTAAAAAAATGTGGCAACTCTCGATGTCTGGTTTGGGGGGGCTGTGTGTGCGTAAGTACGGGTCTGTGAGCATGCATATAAATTTTAGGATACACAAATATATTTACACATGCTGTAATTATTCCTGTTGACATGGTAACACTTCAGTGAGGCACATGCAAATATATACAGAGAAAGAAAGAAAATTAACTCTGCATATTGAAGGAATTGAATGCAGCATAAGGAAATAATATTTGAAACCCGGTGAATTCTGCAGCCTGGGGCTCGGGCTGCGGCTGCCCCTGTGCATGGTGGGGGAAGGAGCAGCCCCTTGCGCTCCCTTCCCACACGGCAGAAGCCAGGTACGTCTCAGCCTCCGTCGGTACGTGTCTCGCCTTATTCTCCCACTCCCACCGCAGGCAGGAGGAGGACGGGCTTTGATTTCCTTTCATGTTTTGTTTGCTGGGAATGTATAACAATGCGACCGAGCATTGATTTGGTTTTTGCAAGTTGATTTTAAGTACGTGTGCCAGAACAGCACAGCCGGGGAGTGTTCATTGACCACCGCCAGGGTTATTTATGACTTTATGGCTCAGAATCTAGGTCGTGTATCATAGGATGATGGAAAATTACCTTTTATGTAGCATCACTGTCAGTCCTGTTCTGGGCTCGTCTGCTGAATTAGAGCATGTGTACAGCGGTGGTGTGGGGTGCGATCATCTGAGCAGCCCAGGTGCTCTGGGGAGGCCAGGGTGCTTAACCTTAGCCGTCCTCTGCAGCAGTGCTGGGTAGTGGCTGCAGCCTTTCGTCCATGGACAGCTCTGACCTTCTGTTTTGTTTATTTTGGCATGTTCATTATGTGTGCTGATTGATTTCTATTTTTTGTTATTGTTAATTATAACCTGTTGAACATATTGAGGGGTTACTCCGGTTGCTGCATTACAATGTACAGGGATTTCTTTACTTTTATCCTCATTTTAAATTATGCAAGCAGTTGACTTGAGTTTAAATGCTTTTAAGGATACGCAATGTGCATTTTGTCTGCTGCTGCTATCAAAGGGAAGGAAACCGCTCTCATGTTCTGCATTTAGACCTTCTGTATCTCTCTGATTTTACTGCTCTGCATTATTAAAATGAAACAGGCCATCTGTGGAGCAGCTTCTCCCATTTAGTCAAAAAGGGTGGGAAGGAAGAACTCAGAAAACCAGTGGGAAGAAGGCATCAATGCATACAAAGGGATTTAGTTAAATAGTTAATTGCAAATGAAAAACTGAAATAACAGCTCAGAATTTGAGAGTAAGTATTATTAATGGGAAAGAGTGATCTGCATCCTGACCCATGGGCCTGACTTGCCACTGCTTTGCTCTATGTCCCTGGGTGACACTGTTTAACTCCACTTGAGTTTTACTGCTGCCAGGTGAGATTAATGCAGAAGCTGATCTATTTTTCAGTAAAGCAGAAAGCAACAGATAATTTCAGGAAGACTGGGTATACAAGTGAGAGGGAAAGCAAGCTATTAACTAAGTTGCCTTGTGATATGTATTTAAAAAAAAAAAAAAGCTTTTTGCTCATCTTTGGGTATGAGGGAAAAAAAAAAAAAAAGAATACTTCATGGGTAAGGTCCTGGCAAGACAAATGGCCCATTTCCAATAACTGGGCAGCAGGAAAAGATGAATTACTGGGAGAGACATTCTGCTTCTGGATGTATTTTTAATTCTGTTCTGTTTGGCCTGATTCGGGTGATAATCTTCACAGCAGATACAGATCCTCACTTGCAAGAGTAGGCTTATGTGAGCAGCGTTTCTCCCTTGGCTGGGACTCTGCATATTGCAATTCATAAAAAATTATTCATTCCAGCAGCAGGAGTCATTTGAATAAGAAGTGGAGTATTCAGCTGAAAGGAGAGCACCATATGCATTAAGCAACCCAGGTGACTTAGACGCGTGGCAACCTAGAAGGTCCCTCTGTGGCTGAAAATGTAAAAATCCTATGCATTATGAAGTCTGCAGTTGTTCGGGGGAAGAGGAGCGCAAGCCTTCATCTTCTGCCCTGTAACAATCCTCTCGATGCTCTGAGGCGTGGATTTGGTCTTTTTGTTGTTCATAAAGAAAACGGTGGGTCCCTCTGGGTTAGAACATCAGCCTCCTACTTAGGCAAGAGGATGATCCCAATGCCATCCAGAAAACCATGGCAGCAAGAGAAACCGGGGATGTGAAGGAACTCCTTGTTGTGCGTGTCCAGTGCCTGCTGTAACAGGAAAATCTCATTCTTAGCTGAGGCCTCTAGCTGGTATAGCAATCAAAAGAACAAATAGGAGAAATAAATTTAGGATTTTCTACAGTTTATATTGATATAAATGGGAGCTCTGTGAAAGTAAGAAGTGCCTGAGGGCAATAAAATGTAGAATAATGAATAATAATATACTTCTATATTAACCTTTCTATTACAGCACTGGCTAGACACCACCTAGGTCATGATCTCATTGCCATGGCAGCTGTGTAATTTTATAAAAGTGATAACGATGATACTTAGCCAATATATATCTATTTCCATAATAGAAGCTTTATAGCTTAAAATCCCAGATTTGCCCTAAGTATGGCAAGCTGAATTTCCTTTGTACATGCTTTATGTCATATATATGTATAAGAAGTGAAATGTGACATCAACTAAAATACCCTTTCTCACTGTTATAATTGGCAACTATTAAAAAAGAAAACAACTGCAAAGCATTTTTATGGCATGAAGGAAGTTAATAAAATCACTTAATATTATGGCCCTTTTATTGAGTAAAAAGGTCAAGAAAATATCTGTAGACTATCTTAATGGCTCCATAATACTATGTAGTGTGTGGCTTGGGCAACCTAATAAAATCTGAAAAAAGACTAGCTGTCTTAAAATTGATCTTATCATTCCACACCTAATGTTTTTCTCCCAGATTTAATGTCAGTAAATTAAACTATTTTGGCTTGAATGCTAGGAAAATCAGAAAATTATTTGAGTAGCTGCTTTCAAGGCACTCAGCATCAGTAACCATACTAAGTGATGGTTTACTAGCTGCGTAAATAAAACTTGTATAACTAGCGATCATTAGTGTGGACATACTTTGGACAAAATAGAGAAGAATAAAAACATCATAAACTGATAAAATCATTACTCATATGAAATTGGGTCAATATGTTGTATTTGCTCACAAGCCACATGGGCTGAGAATGAAAACACTTTAGGCACATGAGAAATGCAGTAGGTCAACAACTTTGTGTTTTAATTAGGCTTAATTATTTTCCTTATTAAATAACCTCAGAGCCCTTGAAGTCACTGCTGACACATGCAATAGATGCTTCACAGCATGTGCTAGTGATTTGGTAAACAAGAAGTGACAGAAGTCTCTCTTAAAAAATACCTGGGTCGTTCATGCCAACAGCACGTTATTATCATGGATCTTCACGAACCACCCACTTGCAGTTCACCTCCTGAGATACTGGGAACTTCACTTGGCTGCTGATGGTTTCACTGGTGCCAGTTCAGCATTGGATCCCCTATTTTAATCTCTTTCTTTTCCTAGGGGATTGCTCTTTTTTGGGTACCTCTCTGCCCTCCTGCGCAGCCGTCTTTCTTGTCTGCAGCCCGTCCTTTCCCTGTCGATGTATGCCTGATGCCTTCCCCATGATAAATGCCTCCCTTGCAAACCTGCCTTTTTTTCCCCTCCATAATGCAGCTGACCATGGCAAACTGCATCGTTAAGTCTTGGAGCCTGGTTTATCCTCCAAAGCACGTATAATTCCTGCGGCCATCTCTGCCAGGGAAGCTGAGTGTTATGCTTTCAGGCAGAAAATGGGCAACATGTAACATCAAATGGAAGGAGAGATGCAAGATTAATGTTAGAAATAAATCATTGTGGGTTTTTTTTTTTTAGTGTAAAAAGCAACTACAAGTCAGCGAGCCTCATTTTTTTATTGAAAATCGAGCCACTTTTCTAAGCATTCCTGGCTCCGTGGCGCTGTGGTATCCTTCTTCCTTAGTGATGCCCTTGTCCAGGGGGACCCAAGAGGGGTTTCTGAGAGTGGAGCGGGAGGCTGGAAGGTTGTGAGTGTTTCCTGGGGCAGGGCTCAATGCTGTCCTGGCCCTCTCCATCCAGATGACTGACATAAAAATAAATGAATAAAATGCCTGATAAAATTTGACATGCAGAGCCTGACTCCAGCCAGCTGCGGATGAGACACTCCCATCTTCTCCCAGTAATGTCTAATTTCAATCACTTAAGCACTGCTGATAACTCCTATCCTGATCAGAGGGGTGCTTAGCTTGGCACCATGAGTATCCCACTGAGCGAAGCAGGGAAAAAACAAAAGTGCTTGGGTTTTAGTGGCATCACAGCCAAGTGACACTCATCCCTCCCCTTGCCTGGACTTCACCAGCCCTCTGTAGTGCTTGGGATCAGGTCCCTTTCCCCTACCCCCCTCCTTTTTTTTTTTTTTTTTTTTTTAAAGTCTGTTTCATTGCTATGTAGTTAAATTATATATTAATCCTGGGGTGGAAAATAAATGAAGCCATTAGGTAGTATCATCTCTCTATGTGTAAGAATAATGATTTAATCGAATCACAGTGATTTAAAGTAATAAGAGATTTATTTTAATTTGTAAAATCTCATAAAATAACTATCTATGTCTCTTAGAAGTATTTGCTGAAAAAAGTAATTTTCTTAAGTATGATATATGGGAAACACTGGGAAATCACTAAATCTTGTCACACAAGTGTAGTACTTGGCCATGTACAAGGGTAAGAAGTGATTATTCCTACTTTCACATTTAAACATCCAGCTTTTTTGGTTGGGTCATCTAATTCCCTGAGCCCCTGAACCCCAAACTCTTATGTTTAGCACTATGCATGTAAGCTGTCTTAATGTCTTCAGTTCAAAAAGATTAAGCTTAAGCACAGGCTTAAGTCTGTCATTATTATAGAGAACATGTTTGCCTGTATTTCAACTTTAATGTTTTTGAATCATATTAATTCAAAAAAAGTATCTAAAATTAGATATGCAGTTTAGATGTCCAACTCTATGCTTTCTAGCGTTTCATACCACCGTGCTCCTAAGCAGGTGCTTGTGCTTGTCTCTGCTGTGCTTGTGCCTTGGGAGAAATGAAGAACTGCTATAGTCATGGCTATTAATAAACTCATGTGACATAAATCCTTACACATTATCTCTCAACATTTGCATGGCACTAATCTTTGCATAGATCCATCATAGCCTCATGATTAGTGTTCAAAATACAATAATATTGAAGATAAGTAACTACTTTGCTGTACAAACTGTTCTTTAGTAGGAATTTAAATCATGAAATTCATCGTGGGATTTCCTAAAGTTTGCTGGCAAAGTTGGTTGCATGGCAGCAGTATTGCCACACTAGCAAATGACAAGCTTTTTCTGAGAACTGAATATTTGGGTTTTGCTTTACTTACTAGCCATGCATCTAATGTGAAGTTTAAAAATAGTAAGATCTTTAAATTGATTGTATTTTCTCTTAATTGAAAAATACATTTTTCCTCTAGGTTTCTTTTTTGTAAAGTTGCTTTAAAGTACATCTAGCACAATTACCCTTCTGAAAATAATGGTGGGAAAAAAAATGAAATGGTAGTGATTTGTTGACTCAAATCACAGAGTAACAAGTGTGGTATGTATTCAGTTCAGCCAGTGTGTTTCAGACAATCGTAATAACTTCTCTGACAGTGTTCTTGGGAATGATATAGGGGAAAAAACAGGAAAACCCTTATTCAAGGAGCAGTGAGATTCCGCTGAGTGTTCTTTACTAATCTTTAAATTGGATGAAAATCTCACCTACTGCAAACTGGCACAGTTCCATTAGTTCAGTGGAGGTGCACAGGTTTACACCAGACGATACGAAACACCCTAGGTTTTCTCCTCTGGTGTATCGTACCCCAGCTGTGCACATGTGCCAGAGCTTTGTATAAAGGTTGTAAATATTGATCAAATAAAAAATGGTGCCTGTGAGCACGCTCCTGGCCTTGCTCCTATGGAGCAATGTAGGGCTCTTTCCACTTACTTGGTCCTGGCTATGGGGGACTTTTCTTGGTCCTAAGTATGTAGGGAAGGAGGGTAATTTACAAAGGTGATGCCTTCTGGAGGTCTTCTCCAGGACTTTGGCTATGTGGGAGCAGTAGTGCTGTGATCTGCAATGCGGCCAGAAACAGCCAGTGGGTGCACAGTACTTCTACCCAGTAAGGAATTAACAGAAATTTGGCCAGCTACTTAACTCCATCCCTCTGTCAGTCAGTCACTTGCCTGCTTGTCTTGATCAATAGAAAATAATAATAAAAAATGTACACTCTTTAATAGGGATCTATATTCCTTCTTGAGAATGCAGAGGGATCATTGAAAAAGTCAATGAGAATGTTATTATTTGTTATTAAATCTGTAAAGGTTTAGAGTAGTTCTTATGGAATTCTATTACAGTTTTATCAAGACTTATTGATTTTATCTTATTAAGTTATAGAGCACTTTTCCCAGAGGTCAGTTAGTTTGGCACATTGGTAAGGTATACTGTTTCTCTTTCTGAGCCATATGTATATTGCAGATCTTATGACTGAATATCCTCTTTGAAATGCTTGTTTAATTATGAGTAAAATTAATACACATGGGTTTACAGGAAAACAGGTTTAGCTTGTATGTACCTAAAAATCTAAGAGTATTTTCTAAATTTTCTTCTGACTCATCCACATGAATATTTTCCTTAGGAAATTTCAGCTCAGAAGTTCAGAAACTGTGCTGTCCTTTTCTAGAGACTGTGCACAGAAACATTCATAAGTCACTAATTTGTCGTTAATTAAGCAGAACAACTGTGGCAGGAGGGTTTTACTAAATGATTTCCCTAAAACATGGGAAACCCAGGTTAGGTCCCTGCCTTAGCATAAATACAACAAGTGGGGACTGGGCATCTCTTCCATCACAGGTCAGCTCTTCTCCTGAAATTTTGTGCAGTTTTATTCTGGAAAGTTTTCGTTTCAAACTGCAAAAACCATGTTAAAGCATGGACAAGCCATACTGAGTATATGGAGTTGATTCAAATATTCAGTAGAACTTAAATACACCACTGAGGTTTTCTCCTATCCCATCTTGGTGGTTTGCTTGCAGGTTTCCATGACTTGATTACAGTCCTTAAGGTGCTGGCTTCCAACTAGACAGTGTAGCATTAAGTTGTTATGGCTTCTTGCTTAGGGTTTGTCATCATTCCGAAGCATCCTGATGTATTCGTTGCAGGAGAGACCCTCATATATTTTCTAGTGAGATTGCAGGTAAAATTTTAATTTGCTTTCAGGCTGTTTCTGGAAGACCCCAATACTGATTTTTCTAGTTTGATTTTTGGAGAAGATGTACATTGTGTCTTACGAGCAGTGGGCTTTGGATGCGAGTCATGAACAGTAGACTCAGAATTAGGAAAATACATATTATAGTTGGGTTAATAGTACACAAAGCTAATACAAGGAGACAGATTGACCCTACTCCTAATCTTCTTTCTTATTTGAAAACATCTGTTTACATGCTGTCTATTTTTATCCTGTAGTGGATGGATTGCCATGCTAATTTAACAATGCCATATGTTTTTCCTGTAACTCAATTTCATTGTGTGGAGTGCCAGATTGAGTCAATTTACCCACCTATTTCAGTGAAAGAAATTGTTGTCTATGGTGCGAGGAACTTTTTTTCTCTCTTGCAATGGAATATGTATTTACTGTCATTTCTAACTGCAAAATCAAAAGTAACCATGTGATCATGCAATATAGAGAGATGGTTTAGTATCTATAAGAGCTTGCTGCTTCTGTGCTTCCACCCTCTTCTGCAATGCTAGTATGAGCTGTAAAGCCAAGTAAAGGGACAAAATAGATATTCTGAGATTTGCATCTTCAATAGTTTTTTACTTTTCAGATGCCAGATAATTTACTTCTGAGCCTCTTGGAACACAACCAGCATTTTTAAAGTCCTCTTTACAATTGATCCACTTTATCCAGTTTTCAGATTTGCATAGTTTGAATGCCTCAACAACCTTCTTAGTAAAAGGAAAAACTATTTTATAACCTGAACTTGAACTGGGATTGCAGTTCTGAAAGGTTACATGAAAAATACTGGATCTAGACTGTCTTTGTAAGCAAAATCTCTGATGTTGCTCATTACAGGCTAAAGACAGATAACTAGAAAGACTTAGGATAACTACTTGGTACTAGTAACGGTGGTGAACATCCTGCTATTCAAATATGCTTGTTATAAGACTGATATAACTCTCTGAAGAGAGTGGGCACAGCCCCCATACTTCACAGGAACTGTCAGATTTGGGAAAGTCTGTAAAGCTAAGCAGGGATTTCAGGTGCCAGGAGTCTGTAAGCTGGCTAAAAGGGTGGAACAATGATTGCCTGGTTTTCTGGCACCTCTGGTGCAGAGGTGATAAACCTTTTCCATGTTCTATGCCAAGACTACTTGGCTGTGTCACTCCCATGTACTCTTCCTTCTGAACAGATGAGAAAATACAGCTTCTGTCGGCTACAAAAAGAAAAAAAGACAAGAAAAAAAGACAAAAGACTTCATGTATGAGCACATAGACGTGCGCTAATATATTTGTCCTCATGCAAATCTTTTGTTTGCCAAGGAAAACCAAAAGTATACTGGGATAGTAATAAAATAAAAATGCTGTTCTGGGAGGGTGGTGATCTCTGCTCGTCCCTGCTCTCGTGTTCCTGAGGACCCACCGGTGTCTGTCAGGAGCGGCTTTACCCCAGCTGGGATGGGTGCTGACTCGAGTCTGTTGCCACACCGTGCTCTCATGGGAGCTTTCGTCATTGCAGTGACAAAGGTCAGATTCCTGACATTGCACTAGTACTTAGGATATCTGTCTATTGGTTTGCAATTATTTGTATGCACAAAGGTTTCCTTAGGCTTTAAGGAGTTACATCAACTTTGAAAGAGAATAATGGAGAGAAGAGTGCTTAAATACAGCAAAGTGAAGCAGTAGTGCGCAGGGCAGTTAGTAATGTGATGTTCCTTTTGGTCTAAAGTTACCATTGCTTATTGGAAAGTAAGTATTTGTTTCAGAGTTATGTATTGTATTGTGAGAAAAATCCATTAAAATGAGCATGATCTTTGAAGGAATATTGTCTGAGCTCTTAAAGGATATTTGGCTCGGTTTTAAACTACAGAATTTGAAAACTTGATAGAGAAAATCCCTACACTGTGGCAGGTCTAACTTGTTATCAGAATTTAATAAACTGTATAATTTTGTAGTACAGTTTTAATTCTTTTTATTTACCCTCCTGGTTTGTAAGCCTTTAGGTATACCTTTTCCTTAATGGCTATATGTACCAACATATATATGTATATAAACACACACACATATATACATACATATATATAGTGGTATACATTTCTGAAAAAAAATAAAGAAAGCCAAAGCAAGATATGTTTCTTTTCTGGCAAGTTGGTGAGGTGCTACAGAGATATAATACAGTTAAGAGCCATGTGAAAATTATGAACTAGTCACTGCTACACAACTGTTCCCTGGTTGTTACGTGGTTTCTTTCGGTGAATACAGAGGACTGTGTTTTGAAAAAAAGAAGACTCAGGGGCTTTGTAGATCTTTACTGAACCTCAACTCAGCTGTTAAAAAATTATCTTTTTTTTTTCCCCCATTATTTTAATACTGGAGTTGTATGTCGTTTTTACCTTTGCAGCGCTGCAAGCTGTTTGTGGCTACATGGCTTCAGTAACAAACTGCGTCTCACAGGTCTAAGGAAGGAAACCTCACACCTCCCCCCGCCCCCCACTGCAGGATGTCTAATCCCAGCGTCTGGTAAATCACAGTGACTTGCAGTTACCTCTTAGAAGTTTTGCTCTCTGAGTTTATCTGTGGCTTTGTGAAAGGAAATTAAGGGAAAAATATATACTACAAAAACAATAAGGTGCACTGATAATGGCCAGTTTAGTCAGATGAAACTGCCTTCTCTGGAGGTCTGGAGAGGTTAATTACAAAATTAGTTGTATTAAGCTCAGCCTAATATCAGCTGCACCATATCATTTGTTTTCATTCCTTATCAGTATATATCTAATCCATGCTTTTTGCTTATAACTCTTTTTTATATTAATCTCTCTTTTACATAGATCTTACCTAGCTTTATACCTTGCAGTTAGTAGCAGAGTAATTTACTTGCAAGATGCAGCTGATTAGATAAAACATGCCATGGACTTCCTTTCTTTCCACGGTCACCTCGTGCGGATAGAGATGTGAACGTGTGCTGGATATTGAAGAAGATTGTATAAACAGAGTATTTGTTATTCAGGCTGCAGTACTTCCCGTGCAGTATGAGCTAGACTTCACCTTTCTACCTGTCTCCTTTTCCAGGGTTTGATGCCTATTTTACCTCCCGCACCCTAGAGAACAACAGAAGGAACGTGTGGTTTGCAGAGTACTGGGAGGAGAACTTCAACTGCAAGTTAACCATCAGTGGGTCAAAGAAGGAAGACACAGACCGTAAATGCACAGGTAGCTTCATTCACTTCACCCTCCTTGTGCTGCTGGATGTGGGCTGCAGTGGAATGACTGCACAGCTGATGTAAGGAAGCTTGGCTGGAGACAGATTGAAAAAATAAATTGAATTTTTGTAGGTTGTAGAGAAAATGGAACAGCAGCATCAGCCTTGCAGGACAAGAGAAGTAGATGGAATGAGTCAAAAAATACATTCTTCTATTTCTTCCTTTTTCTGGCTGTCCATCCAGCAGGAAAATCAATATTTTCCATGGGACCCAGAAGTACTTTTACTTGAGTGCAGGGTGGCTTGGGGGTCTTTTGTTAGTTTGTTCTAATATTTCCACAACTTATGCCTCATCACCCATCCGCAAATCACAAACTGGCCACCTACTATGTCAAAGCACAGTCTGCCCACAGCCATATACTAACTGTGTGCGTTTGAATTTAACTTTTGAGGGAAATGCACCTGTGGGAAAGTATTAGCACAGAGTGAAATGTTTTCATTTCAGGTAGCACAAAATTGTTGATCAGATTTTTGTTCTCACTAATGTCATTTAAGAAATTGGGGTTAAATAAATTTTTGCAGCCTCAATTCAGTAACATAGAAAACCCACTGTCTGCATTTGTGACTGGGGTTCCTGACCTTTAGTAGCATCTTGTTTGACCTCTGCTATTTTCTGGTGGCTGACAGATTGACTCCTCTTTTCCTTTTATGAGGTACTTCCCACCATTTGAAATATCATATTTTCCAGGAATTCCCATTTCTGATCACATGGAGATTCAAGGAATTATTTTTAGTTACAGAGATGCCCAGGTAATGGTGGGGTGATTTTGTTTTTAACTGAGTTATGCACTTCTCGGCACAGCCACCGTCATGATGCAGGGTGATACAGTTCATTAAACTTGAAAAGTTTATTTTGAAAGGAAATGATGGGCAAGACACATGTTCTTGGAGTCATTCAGATGTGGGCCTGACCAAGTGCTACCAGATGGTCCATAGGGACAGCAGCAGCATTGCCAGTTTAATGATCTTCTGCTGAATTAAGGTATTAGATTGAGGGCACCTGTCTAGAAAAAAATATTTCTAAAACTCAAAAATGTAGGGAGTCTGCCCTCAAACTGCCGGGTCCCCAGTGAGCCTGTGTTTGTGGCGTGAACGTCTGTAGTGTGGGGTTGGGGCATTTGCTCAGGACTTAAAACGCTGTGGATAAGCTTCAGCCAGAACGTATCTCCTGTGACAGAGATGGTAAAGCCAACAATGCTGTCTGACATCTGCCTTGCCCTTGCTTCCCTTTGCCTTTCCTTCTCGCCTTTTAATTTTTCACAGCAGCAGTTTAAATGCGTTATGTTGAATAATTGCCTTGAATTTTGATCAAAGGAGATTAGTTCATAGGAGGATATGTTTTACTTTGATTGAAAATTGATGAAAACTTTCCATATTTTGTATCGTCTGCTTTTGGTTTCAATTCATGGATGGGAGTAGGAGTACTGTGCATAGAAACAGTGCAATTGCCACTGGGAATACACTGCTGTTAAATTTGGCATTTGGAGTCTCCCCGAAAGGCTGGAATTTGACTAAAAATTGCTAAAAGATCTTTAGGATAATTTCTAAAAGTGTCTTATCACCCTTATTGTTTATGACAGTATTTTATTACAATTGCTCACAGCCTGTGCTTTCTGATGTGAACGTAAAAATGGTGTTCTGCCTTCCCTCGGCATAGATTCAGCAGAAACATTTATTTTCAATGGCTAACTTACCCTATCGAACTGAAATACCACATTATAGCTTGATATTGTACCAAATGACGTGCCCTGACATCTTCCTTCCCTCTTCTACAAACTGAAGTAAATTGTGCATCAGAAAAAGCATTAGCTTTGAATTATATTGCTGGTATGAGAGTCTTAATGTCCCACTGATGTAATAATATTATGAATGATCATCATCATTATTTTAAAATTTGATTGGTAATTTGTAATGCAGTGAGGTACTAGGCTACAGGCCATCGGTTTCTGAGCGCAATAGTGCTCCTGAGCACCGGCATCAGGTGTGGGAGGCTCATGCTCCAAATTGAGATGCTTGCACGTAGCAGGGAGCAGCTCGGTGCTTCTGGCCACAGACTGTGATCAAGAAGAAAAGCTTCTTCAAGAAGGCACCCTGTGGGCAACTTACCTTTTCATATCACAACTTTCTGAAATATTTCTATATGCAGAACTTCTACATTAATGTCATTTATATTTATTTAAGCATGAAAAATTTTCCCTGATTGGGATGGATGAGATGTAGAATGAGAAAATGAAAATACATTTAGCCCACCCCAGCTTATTTCTAGATAAGATTACTGTTCACATTACTGTAATTAATAATGCTGTTTCTAGCAATTGACTTATTTTGGCATGGTTCAAGGCATGATCCAGTGCTGCCAAGGACACCTGTATTGCTGTGCAGATAATTTCTGCTGGGATGCAGGCCATTTCAGAGCGGTACGTACGCATACGGCAGAAACAGCTGAGTCCCTTGCTTTTCCCCAGAGAAGAGAGGGATTGGTTCCTTATGCAAAAGTGGCGTAACTTCATTCAGGTGCTGCCTTCTGTGCTTGCCCAGGCCCTGGAGTTGCTGCCTCTATCCTTGAGCGATGCTGTGGTTTGCTTTTGAGGACACTTCATCAAACTACATGGGGAATCTAATGTAAACACTGAAACAGTATGATAGTAACAAGCATTGGTTTTAGGCAGTTCATTGTTTTACTTATTGATGCTTACATTTGTTAGAGATATTCACTTCAGTCATAACAGGCCACGTCAGGTTAATGGAGGAATATTTTGGAAAAAAGTAGTTTGCAGTACCATGCATTATGGTAAAAATGTGCTTTTATCAAAAGGATTAACAGAAGAAAACAACTGTCTTTGCAGAAGAGAATAGTACTGTAGTTCATAGCTGTGATTCTGCAAAGGGGAGCCATGCCGAATGTTCTGCCCGCATCACATTACATGCAGAGATGGGGTCTGCGCTTTGGTTGTGAGCTCAGCTGAAGATATTCTCCTGTACAAAACCACATTGTACTAATATTGCCAGTGCCATGAGATTTAGGGAGTTAGAATTAACAGATGATAAAACAATTTTTTTGTGTATGTATTGTCATGAACCAGGTTGTTCATAAGTTTCAAAGTGTATAGTATTGCACTGTACCACCTTCGTGCAGACAGCTGCAGTGTGCCTGCAAGTTGCTCTGCTAACAGCAACCATCAGTATTGTCACCCTGTGGGTGCTCCCAGTTCCAACAGTAACATCTCCACCTGTGGGTATGGAATATTTCCTGCTCCAGCAGAAGCACCTACACTCACCTGTGACAGAAAGAGGTGTATGCCAAAGAGAAATACAAGTGCTTTGAATACACAGAGGCATCCGCTATACCTGAAAAGGAAATTGCAACACTTGACTGTTTTCACTTATTAAACATAGCTTTTAATTCAGATAGCCTTACATTCAAGGAGACTTAATGAAGTGATATAAGGGTGATGTCACCTTGGATGCCATTTATCAGAATGTAGATTACTCAGAGAGCTTTTCTAATTATCTACAAGTGTAATCAGTCTGAAGGTACAGCCCAGATGATGGCTCAGACAATGACTTGCTCAAAGAAAATGCTGGGAGAAAGCTCCCTGCAAGGTGAAATGACAGAAATTCAGCAAAAGGATTTGTAAAAGAGGGACAGTTGTGTTTAGAATTTAAATTGGAACAAGAGGAAAATGCCTCAAAAGGACCCAGATTCACCTTCCTGGGCAGTGTGTAGGCTGGATCAGGCAGGAGCAGTCTCAGGACTCTGAATCATCTCAGTGCATAGTGCACTGAGGATCATCTCATGCAGCCTTGTGAGCAAATTTACGTGCTGTGCTATGCAGGGAGTGAACTCCTAAACCCACCTGTCCTGGGGCATCTCTGAGCCCTGGCCTTTGTCTGGTCCCTGTGAAGGCTGGAGGGGCCATGGTGGAGGGATGATGCTGTGATGGGGCTTGCCCCATCAGCAGGATTTTACTGGGCAAAGATTTGGTGGCTCAGAGAGGCCAAATCCCTTTTAAAATGTAAGGAGCATCATTAGGAAAGGCTATTCTGAGGACTGAGTTTATCTCATCTGAAAATGTTACAAGGTAGGATTAAAAGTCAGCAAACGATAGAGGTGTCTTGGGTAAAAATAATAAAAATGAAAAAGGCAGTAGTTTGAGTGTGTGTGTATATACTTGCTGCTAAAGCTGGGGAGAGAATACCTCATGCTCTGATGTGTATCAGAGACTTGATACAAGATCAGCAAATGTCCTGCCTTGCATCTCAACCTACTTTGGATACAACTGTTGTTTAGGGAGAGAAGAAAAGGTCAGATTTCCATTTAGTAAAGGAAAAGGTTAAAGTAGCAAAGGAATAGTTATCCTATATGTTTATACTTTACAATGAAGTTCTGACATCTGTCAGAATTTCCTGTAACTGCTTTCTGTATGAGGGGATTTACCCTTTGAAGGGGAAGAAGCAACACATAGTGCTGAGAGCTACACTTGGTCTGGGTTTCTCAAAACAAATGGTGTCTGAGAAACATATCCAAAATGCTGGAAGCCCAAGTCTGGATACCCAGGATTTGGCATGTCACCCCAAATGCACTACTGTACTGTTTCATGACCATGGAAAAGGAGGGGTGGGGGAAGACAGCCCAGATAATTTTGGCTTACCACTTAATTATCTGTAGTTTGGTTTGAAATTATACCAATAGCTGGGATTTTTTTTTTTTTTCTTTTTTAGGATAAGGAAACTTATAGCAATATCCTGTCTTTTTTTTTCACCAGCAGTCAAGATGGCTTGTACTATGAAACCATATGTTAGGGAAAGAAAAATAATGAGAAACAAAAGATGTAGCAAACAGCAGAGCCTGAGGGTATCAGAATATTAGTTATAATTTGACTACAAATAGTGATCTAGTGCATCAATAGATTAGCAAAGCGCAATTTAGTATGGCAAGAAAAATAATTTTCAAAATACTATCAAAATTCCTCATCTCAGGAAAAAATAAATTGTCTGAGATGTTTCAAGCAACCTAATGGCAGATGGCCAATATCTAAAGCATTTTTTTTAAACAAATGCCAGGAGCCATGGTGTGCGTGATTCACTTTTTATGAGAACAGCTTTATGGTATTCATTAGTATGAATATCTATTGGACTTGAGGGTGTCAGAAGACCTTAACTGTTCACAGTGCCATATAAATCATGTCAGGAAGAGGGGCTAAATTTAGACTGATTCCCCCTGACAGTGTTGAGGGCTGTGAGTGCAGAAGGTGCTCCATCTCCAGTGCTGCTCAAGGTTTGGGATGGCGGGTTTATACAAACAATGCAAGGGTGAAACCAGAGCTCCATCAGAAAGCTGCCCGGCGTTCGCAGGCAGCAGCGCAGGGCTGCACCGCTGGCTGCTCCCAGCTCTTCTCAGCACCCTCTTCCTATTCGTGGTAAGGCTTGTGGGTATCTCTGCATCTGGTTCCTACAGCAAATATGAAGAATTCTTCAGGAAGAAGCAGGTTTAGGAGGGTCCAAACCATCCACAATACATTTTTCTTTGTCCAAGAATCTGCAGCTTGAAAAACCTCTTTTATTGCAGGTGTGCTCAGCATGAGCATACCTTGAAATGCCTTTCTAAAGCTACACAGGGGCTGAGTGGTGCAGTCAGTTATAAGTCAATTTTCTGTGCATCAAGATGAATTTTTTTCTGCAGCTGTACTTCGTGGAGGTGGGGGAACCTTATTATCTCTGTGCATAACACAAAGACAAGTTGACTGACTTCTAGGCTCTGTGGTTGAGCAGCTGAGACTGTGGAGGTCCAGGCTTTGTTGCTATCCCTCTTACTATTTTTTTTTTTTTTTACAGAACAAATTTAAAAAAAATATTGCAGATGTCTGACTGTGGGTCAAGTGTATACCAACTTAAGAAAAAAAGCATTTCTAGTTAAAAAAGGCTTCCGTGCTTGTTATTGGCATAGAACAATTGGTCTGATTTTCAAATTTGTTATGCAATATGAAGTTATCTCTCTTCATCAGAGTTGCAGGAAGCTGTAGAGCTATGCTAACACTGAAGGCTGCAGAGAAGATTAGGGGGAGAGGTTTCTTTAGCTATTAGAAATAAGGCAGAAATGGCATGCATCAACATTAGGGAGGTGGGTGCTCTGCCCTTCCTGGGTTGTGCTGCTGCCCTGACTCTGCCAGCTCGCCTTAGCCTGAAGGAGATGATGTTTAGGCTGAAATTTTATCCTGGCATAGAAGGATGTTCTTATGTGGTTAGCAGTAGAAACTTGAAAGTTCATCTGCTTTCCCCAAGAAAATGCATGGGGATTGGATTGATGGTCTTGAGATAAAGGCTTTTGTCTATAATGAGATCTTCTGAATTAGGATGGGCTGGATAGATGACTGTAACTACATAGCTGTATTATTGGATCTTTTATTTCTTTGTAAAATGACAATACATGGATTATATTGCAAAGAGGCCTGATTGTCATACTATGCTTGTTTTAATTACAATATTTACTCTAGCACATTGTTAGTTTTTCTCAAGCTCTAGTACTCAGCTACTTTCAAATAAAGAGCTTATTTGGAGAAGCCTTCAGACTTTACGCCTCCTGTGTGTGCAGTAGTATCTATACCATGAGTGAATATCCGAGGAGTAATAGCTCTAATCTTATTTTGGAGAGCCCTGGACGTATGTACTTGTCTATTAAAGATGGAGCCATTTGTTTGTGCTATTGTGCATGTTTCTGGAGTGCCATGAGTACACCCGTTGCAGCTGCACAAGCTGAGCTCTCTGCACTGCGTGTAGCTAGAGGAAGCTTCAGTGTCGTTATGAAATAGCATATATGGGCACTTACACAGTTATAGACTAGTAATTGTAGCTGTTGCATCATGGATGTCTCTTTGCTCACAGGCGTCAGGTTTCTAATGATGCTAAATATGCTGGAGACGGATGAAGAGTATATATTTTTCTGTCAGCACTTAACCAGCTGCTGAATTCTATCTTGTACAAATAATAGCTGCTTGTTTGATACTGTGAGCATTCTGCAATCTTTAAATTAAATCTCTTGTTAATGATGACTATCACCGGGTTCTCAGCAGTCCTATTATGTAAGTTCCTTTGAAAATGTGTTTAATCCTTCAGAAACTGAACCAATGTCTGAATTCATCTAATGTAAGCACCGATGAAGTGGGATTTTGATGTCTGTCTGTCTGAATTATATTCCATAAAAATTGTCCTTGCAACACTATTTGTACATCATAACATATCCCCTGCGTTATGTGATGATCAATGATGAGTCCAGAAAAATCAACTGAGGGAGAGAAGTTGAGAAAATGTAATGTGAAAAACGATGTTGTCAGCTCCTTTTCTATACAAGGAGGTGTTAAGCATCGCCTTTATGGAGATGCAAAAAGTGTGACCAGGAGTTCTTAAACTTGCATTTAATTTCTATGTCGTCTGAAGGAGATTGTACAAGAGGACTTCTTTCTCTCTGTATTCTCACTACTCTGGGTTTGGGGCTTTTTTCCCTCTCTTTGTTGCAGTATTTTTCTCTTGTGGAGATTGCCTGAAGCAAGAGACCTAGCTGCTCAGTCTCTTAGGAATCACGATGATGAGCACTTGAGACTCTAGTAGGAAGTGAGGTTAAATTATTTGTCATCACCTTCAAATAGATCTTTTGGAAGCAAAAAATGTTCATGTCAATAAATTGCTTTTGTGTTTCATCCTTCTCCTGACATCCCAAGGTACTCCATTTCAAATCCATGGAACAAAAGTGCATTCTCTTGAAATCACTTTGTGTGCATGTGTCTCGGGTGTCAGCTACTTCATTGCTAAGGAAAATAATATTATTGCGTGGCTCCTGAAGATCAGAGAGTTGGGTGTTTTTTTTTTTTTTTTGTTTAAAAAAAAGCAACCTTTAAAGAACAGGGGCATGTGAGAAGAACAGAAGATTCGCACATCACAGTGCAAATGGGATTTATGTTTACCTTTTGTGCTTTTTGGTGTCTTCTGACAGCACGGAGTGTTGCATGGTTTCTTGGTGCACCCAACACCTGAGTTCACCTGTTGGTTCTTTCTCTTGCACCAAGCTTCACTCCCCTGAGACCCCCACGATGTCCTAACATGGCTGGGCTGGGGGTTCAAGACTGCCCCTTTGCCAGGAGGTGCACACAGCACTGGTATTGCTGCTTTTATCTGTAAAAAGCTAATGACTTCCATGGATTTCCTTCTCTTCCAGGAATAATTAATAATTGAATTTGTAGACGCCCGTATATACAGGAGCTATTCCTGAAGCACGTGGTAAAACTTTCTGCTTGGCTTCTTCAGCTAAACCTAAGAGGGCAAAATATTTGCCACACTAATGTTGGAGTTGGAATTAAAATTGTGCCCATCACTTAGGTTTACCCCTGTCTGAAAATGGACTTTGGGCCTGATTTGCTGCTCACTGGGTTACTACGATGGTAGTTTGATGTAAACTAGAGGGAACACTGTTTAGTCAGGCCCAGGAATTTGGATATTTTTTGTTTTATTTTTAGTGTCTGAAGACTATTTGATATATGTAAAATATGGCAATTGCTTTACAGGTTCTTTACTACTTCAAATTTGGGCTAAACTTCTAATTGCAATAGTCTCTTTAAAAGGTAACTCAAGCTTTGTTTATATGAAGGATAGCACACTCTTGTTCTAATTGTATAAATTCATACATGTTTTATGGGTAGGTAGTTACATTTGACTCCATACCTGGACTTTACTCTATACAAATTCTCGATGTTTAATACTCAATTAAATGGCTGTTTTCAGTAGAGGAAAGCATTCTTGTCACTGGAAATTCTGTTAAGTTTTTCAAATCTTTTTTGGACGCTCTTAACATTGCTCTTGGTTTTTTAAGTGGATTTTTCTCAGGTTCCTTTCACAGATATCTTCACTGCTAAAGGTTTTCTTTCTGTTGTGCTTTTGGCCAACGATGCTTCTGGAACTTAATATGCTTAATCAGTATTGTTTGTGTGCAGCATTTCAATCCCAGATTCACTTCCCTTGGCATGCATTTCTGTTGCATTGCTAATTTGGTTATGTAGCTGAGCTGAAACCACTTAAAAGCATTTTCCTTGTCAGGGCCTGGAAATGTAATAAGGTCTGTAATCAATGAGAGGGGAGTGAAATAATGAAAAGGACAGTATGTGGATATTCACAGTCTGGAAGCTCTCTTACCCTGCTGAATTATTTGCAGAATTTCAATGTTTCCAGTGTAGCTGAGATTTAAAATTGAGGCGCTTTCTTAGAGGGTAACTCAAACATAATCCATAGGTTGAGTGGATCAGATGTCAGTGGTGCAGTTTGTTAATTAGAGAGAGAAACAAAACAGGGGGAAAAGTGTAGATAATTAAATATGCTCATATAGGAGGATTATATCTTTGCTTATCTTCAAGCAAATCCCTTGTGGACATATTTAGACATTCTTTGTGCTTGTAGAATTTCTCTAAGAAGGTGGTGATCTCTCTGTGCTTATTTGTAATTCTGGTCCAACACCTCTCCACTCAAAGAAGAAAATGTACACAAAAGTGTGTATATATTTTAGATATATAAATAAATCCTGTATTTATATAACTCTATATTCAATAGTTATACTTCAAATATACATTTAATATTTAAATATTTGTATGTAATAGATACATTTATTGAGCGAGAGAGCAGGATGTATATGTATTTATAGAAAGAGCTGCCAGCACCAACCAGAACTGTGTAAACTTTCTAGATGAAGCCACCTTGAGGGTGGGAGAAGGGGTTAGACGTATGAGCAGAATTTATTGCAAACTGCCTGGATCTCTTTGCTGAGTGTGACTTGCGGGAGGGGACTGCAGATCTGCTGTGCCTTTCTTTTATGAGCTGAAAAAAAACTTGAAAAACTTTGCTCATAGGCTGGCTAGAAAATGATTCAGCCTGATAGACAGTGCCCCAAGGGAGGTCAGGTTGGAGAAGACCTGGGCTGCTCCCTGATGACGGCTTTCTGCAAGCCCAGTGCTGCTGTGGAGGGAGGAGGCTTGGGCTGGCTCTGGACAACAGTGTCTGGTGCCAGTAGAGCTGCTGTTCATCAGCACAGGAGGGAGAGATATAAACATGTTACCTGAGCAGTAACAGGAAAATGGGCTTCTTGCCTCTGTTAAAAATCATTAGTTCTCACAGTCATTAACAACTCGATTTCCTTTCCTTATTGGTATCAACCAGCTAATTTAAATTCACTCATCCCTATTTCTAATTAAAAATGTTAACAAAGGAATTTTCCCCACTTGTATCCTCCAACTGAGCATTTACTTTGATTGAAGGTCTCTAAAATATTTGCAAGAGATGACTCTGAGGGCTGGTTTCTTGGAGCTCCCGGCAGTACCCAGACCTGCAGATACTGCAGGAAGGTGATCAAGACCGATGTGAGGTTAGAAAGAAGTGTGATGCTGCAGGTGGAACAAGTGGGATGTGGTGTTGCCACCCTTGGAAAATAATTGCACTTCTGCTGCTTCCATCAATGCGGCTCAGAACACTTCACAAGCAGTAATTATGTTTCATGAAACCCTGGTGAGGTAGGTAGGTATAATCACACGTTTTGCAGCTGGACAGATTGAATCATGCAGGTGTTACCTGGCCAAAGTAAAACAAGAAGTTAGTGGACAATTTCAGGAAAAAAAAAAAAAAAAAAAAAGATGCTTGATTCTTACCCTGTTGTGCCTTGCTTTAAGCTCTGAAAATACTGTTTGGTTTGCTGCTTAATTGCAGAGGCACCCAGTTATCATTTCATGCAACCATAAAAGCAAGAAGGCCACCTTATTGTCTGGTTTTTACTGTCATGTTACCAGGTTACATATTCATCTCAAGTCTGAGAGGGAGAGAATGGTTAAGGCACGAGCCTACCACGTAAAATACCTAGATTCGGCTTCTTTGTCAGTGCTGTTGAGTTCTTTTGGCTCTTTGTGGTTTAATTTCTGTGTTCCAATTTCCCATCTGTGAAGTGCCTCCCTTCTCTCAGACTTTTTATGCCTTGGCCTGTCAGATGAGAGGATCTCTGAGGCAGAGGGTTTGTAGTTTCTAACACGCTGGGTGCTGCGGCGATCAAGGAATGACTGTCAAAGCACTGCTTTCACCCATTGCAGTTGGGATGACATTAAGCGTTTGGATTCCTTAAGTTCTCGTCTGCTAAAATATTTTAAAGGCAATCAGTGGATTCTGAAGGACATTTCAGTCTCTGCAGGTTGGGGACAAGGGGAGTGCATAGTTAATGCAAACACAGAGCTTCCCGAGGTGGCGTTAATAGCAGGCACGTTCGCTCAATTCTCTGGAGCACCCCTTCAGTTGCATCTGAAGTGATTCTTTCTTCCCTCAGCCTGTCTCTGTCTTTCTAATTAGAGACTGGGATTTGCAACAGAACAAAACATCAGACTTTAAAATACCAGCTGTGCTTTATTTTAAATGCTTCCTTCTTTCAAAGACATAGTTTGGGAGCATACGGAGTCTGGTGTTTTCTCTAAGATGGTCCCTGTAGGTTAGAGTTTGTGATTATGATAGTGTTTGTTTCTCCAGATTATGGTAGAGTAACTTGCAAGCAGAAGTGTTGATGATTCTACTAACAAGAAAGAAGGTTTGGTTTTGGTTTAATTAGTAAAACCATAACTCAGAATGTTTTATTGTATTGACTAAAACATGCAGTTCTTTAAATGTGCTCTGAGAGGATTCATTTGTATTTGATATGAGGAAAATGCTGTTCCTTACTGTCCTTCTGTGTGTGTGTGTGTGTATGTGTGTGTGTTTGTTTTTGATGTGCAGGACAGGAGAGAATTGGCAAAGACTCCCACTATGAGCAGGAGGGGAAGGTCCAGTTCGTGATTGATGCTGTGTACGCCATGGCGCACGCGCTCCACCACATGAACAAGGACCTCTGTGCCGACTACCCAGGGGTCTGCCCCGAGATGGAGCACGCAGGAGGCAAAAAGCTGCTCAAGTACATACGCAGCGTTAACTTCAACGGTGAGCTGAGACTGCTTCTTCAGTAGCATAATTTCACTTTATATATTTTTTTCATTCATTGCAGATCAAGACTTTTTTTATCGTTTCACTGGAGTTTGTGGCAGAAGGCCCTGTTTATTTAGTATCTATTTGAAAACATTGTGCTTTAGCCAAGGCAAATAGGCTACTCCTGTCCAAAGACGGAAATCGCTGCTGCTATTTTACGATACCTTCCAGAAGACTGATTTCCTATGGGAGAAATAGCTGGGTAAAAGCCTGAGCTTGTCTCTGACTAAATATGCCTGTTGAAACCCCACAAGTTTGTTGGTATAACACGTCATGTTTCCTCTTTATTTATATTGTTTCCTGTACTTGGCAAAAGCTAACTGGATGAAATTCTGGTACCCTGAACCCAGCTTAGCTGCATGCTCAAGAGAAGGGAGAGGACAGCTAATGGGGCCAGGTCCACAAGCAGAACTAGAACTAAGTGGTTTAGACAGAGTAGTTACTCCAACCTCCATTCCTCTAGTGAGACTTCAGAGGAGACAGAACATCCTGAGAATGTGGATGGGAGAATTTTCGCTCTTTGCTTATCATTTATCCACCTCTGCCTCCCAAGTGTGGCAGTGATGGTTGTAATTCCAGCCCTTTGTTTCATACAGTACAACGGGCTTTCATGTATTTTTCTCTTCATTGCAGTGTATGAATATCAGCAAAATTTCCTTGCCTCTATATGTTTTACTCTAATTTTATTAGTTTCATTAACAAACATTCACCTGCAACCAGCCCAGAGGCAACAGAGCCGATCGCTTACAGCAGGTAATATTACAACAACCTAATGTTATTTCCCCTTCATAAACCTTGCTAATGTACTTAGCAGGAGGTCTTACTGCTCTTGGCCTAGCTGAGTACAAGATAGAGATCTGAGATTTAACCAGGAGCCAAAAGTTAGACCTCCAAATCCACATTTAGAACAGATTTAGGGAAGTACTGAAAAAATATCCTTTTGAAATGTGCGAGGCAGCCAGGGCTGTCACTGCCTGGGAAGAGGGGTTTGCATAAGCTTCATGTTCTCATTGGGCAGCCCAGGGAGGCATTCCCTGCTGCGATCTACTAATCAACATTTTTATTAATAAACTTAACAAAACCCACACATAGCCAATAGGACCTGAGAGATTTAAAGGTAGGAACACAGATGGTATTTCATGGTCAAGCTTGGTCATTTGTGCCAAGGATATTTTTCTTTCCTGTATAAATCATCTTATAAACAGCAAGGTGAATATGAGATTTCAATTTCTTTCCTTGAAGTAAGTGGTGTTAACTACAGCCAGGAGCAAATTTTGAGATGAATGATCTGAGGAGGTCTGGAGAGCTCTACTTTCCTCATTTTGGAAGGTTAATTATAAAGGACAAAGCTCCTGTAGAAATATAGCATTCATGTACAGTATTGCACTTGGGCTATTTTAGTACTGGAAAGCAGCTCATATGTGGTCATTTCCTGACAGTTCTTGCATATAAAGATGGTGAACAGTCCTCCAATATTTTTAACAGAGATGAGAAATAATTTATGATAAATTGGGCATCCAGCTAATGTTGCCTACTGTCCAGCTCCAAGAATTGGTTTGCACCAACTTTGGTTTCCTTATTTGTGTTTCCTTGGTCAGGCTTTTAAAAGATTACTTTTTTTCCCCTCCATTTGTGATTGATTTACATGGCCACATGGTGTTTTTCTTTGCTTGTATACATGGAACCCTGCACAGGGACTGAAGTAGTCGTTTGCTTTTTAGCATGGGAGGGAGAATGGTGGCAAAACTGAGATAGCTTTAAACCTTTTTAATTTCTTTTGGCTATCTGGGTGTAGGCATTTTCCATGGGAAAAGAACAAATTCCTTCTAAGGTTCATTATCCAGGGGCAGAGTTTAGCTTTTTCTTCTAATATTCATAGTGCATAACTGCACATGTGCTTCTGTGCCGAGGCTCCATGTTCAGCTGTGACCCTTCTGGGGCTCGTTCCTCAAGCTATGGAAAGATGCTTTTCTCAGTTTCTTCTCAGTATTATATAAAAGTGAATTCCCAGAATTGCTGTGGATTGGTGGAGTCTTCCCAGTGGTGCAGGATAAACAACCATCATATAACTCGCCAAAGGGATGAGGCCAGCCTGAAAAATGCAGAGGGATGAGGGAATGGAAGAAGCAATGAGAGAGGCTTTGGCTGGTTTGGGTGGTGTATTCCTGCTGATAAAGCCAGGGAGCCTGTGGGACATGGGTGCTGGTGCCTACGTGTTCCTCGGCCATCATGTCATGGCTGGGAGGGCACTGCTGGGCTTGTGTCAGCTGTTTTGGTTTTAGCCTTCATCTTAATCTGCCCTTCCCTGAGTCACCGGTGCAGCTGTGCGACTCCATCTCATGAAGGTTAGGACTTCGAAAGCAATATTTAGTCTATGCTTAAAATCCTGTTCTCCCAGTCTTCTACCTAAATTTATAGTAAAAACAGAGTGTAGAGCAGTGGGAGTGCTTTGTCCAAACTGTGCCAGAGAGAAAAAATGTAGCCCATTTGCAAGCATCCTGAGCCCACAAGCTCAAGATCCTCTTTGCATGTAATAGATCTCCTTGTCACTGTGCAGTTGAAATCATCCTGTCTACCTGCTTTTGGAGTCTTTTATTCCTTGCAAAGGTAATGACATTCATGCAGAAAGAGCTCAAGCAACGCTTTAATGAAGAGAGACTGGATTTGTACTAGGAGCTCAGTATGAATTTTGATATCGTCACACTACCTTGAGAACACAAAGGCCCAAAATATGAAAAACTTAAAACCCCAAGTCTACATGCAGTGAGACTCTGAAAATCTCAAAGTGCAAAATGGTTGTATTTTTGCCAGTGAAAAAGCTAAAGATTCTGTTCCTCCAAGCCCTTCAGGTCCTCAAATGTGAACTGAATAATAAACACCTTGGCTAGTTACACCTGTCTAGCACCCTGTCCTTCTCCTATTAATTCATTTCTCATCTTGTGGTGATTAAGAGATTGAAATCCTACGAATTCAGTCAGATCATGTCTTTTTTTGAATACATCCTGCAGGTGAGAGGGTGTCATGCACTCTGTGTCTGTGTAGTGAGAAGGCAGCTTATTTGTTGGGAACTGAAGGTGAATTAAATTGTCATAGCCGCTGAACGAGCAAGAAGCTGCAGTCTAGAGGCTAATACTCAGTTTCTGAAGTGCTTGCTGGGACTGAGCAAAATTCTTGTAAATCTTAACAGAAGGAAAATAAATCCTAAATTATGAAAAAACAACTACCCAACCGTATGTTTTAATAGTTAGAAGATCAAGAAGTCAAATAACAAATAGGATCATTTTTGAAAATACTGTTTCTTCTCTGTAATAAGGTTTTCATACATTACTTTTTATTATTTTCATAAGTGCACAAAGGAGCTTGAATTGCAAGTGGGGACTGAAATGCTGTAGCAATTTAAAACAGGACTGACGGGTCCCTACAGACAGATGGTACAAAAAGAGCACCAAAGCATGCACCAGAGCCCACACAAAGGTTAAAGAAGGCTTGCACTTCCTAAGCAGATCCTTGGGTGGGAGTCCAATTACTCCAACTTCAAAGTCAGGAAACGGGATGCTTCTGCTTGACTTATGACCCGAGATCACCAGTTCTTTGCATTTCTATAGATATTCGTCTTCCCTACAGATCCCAGACTTTTCACAGCTTTTTTTCGGTATCATTTTAATGCATAAATGGCGATGTACCTGAAAATAGCAACAGATGTTTACTACTGACTATCAAGTGTCCATATCCATGCACAAGGTCGATGTCCCAAGGGACTGTGCCTTTAGGGGCCTCTGGAGGTGACCCAGCAGACAATGGTGTATTGTGCAGTGTTGCTGTGGAGTCTGCAGGCCTGTAGCATCCAAGTGCATCCACTGATCTTAAGGATTTTTTTAAATGTCAGTGTTTAAAAGCTGTCTGCGTGCAGCTACGCAAAGCAACAATTAGCAGTAACCTACAAAATGTTTTCTCGCTCCTGTAAAACACAGAAACAGTGCATTTTTGAGTGATGCTTCCTGATACATTCTTGCTTTAGGACCTCTTAGGCCCATAACAGCACCTATCCTTCACCTTGGCCATCTGCTTATTGACCGTGTTGTCCACCGCCCACCACTTGGGCAGGGAACGGGCGTCCTGCCAGCACTGTCTGTGGGTAACTTGCTTTGGGTGCCCAGCCGGGGGATGGAGAGGCTTGGCTTTATCCCATGCACCACAGTGAGGTGCCCATGGCTTAGCCAGGAGGGTTCTGGGGAACGTTCCCAATGCCCCATGATGATGACCATAGACGTGCTCTCGGCCGCTTCCCCTCAGTCTACAGAAGACTTTGAGGCAGCAGTTTGCCTCAGCACTATTGACTTTCGCATGGCCATGATGATGGCATTCACTCTCAGTCTACCTCCTGACACACAGACATGGACACTTCTTCATGTCCGTGCTTGTCAGGATGTGGGGAATCCAAAAGTGTCTATGTTGCATTTTGGGAGCCTGACTTGAGCTCCTGCCCTTTGAATTGCACTTTCTTGTCAGTTCGGACAAAACTGAGCTTAACTAATAATATACAGCCTTTTAAGAGTTGTAGCTAAATCTCATTTGCCATTTGTGCTGACTTTCCGAAGGAGTCTAGGAATTACAGCCATTTCTCCTTAGTCACTTTATTTTCACTGTAAATGCATTCTGGCTACATTAATCTGTAATGATCATTAAATACTACTTTATTTTCTTTATGTTTCCATAAAGAAAAAAAGAAGGGTCATTGTCATAGAAGACTCCCTTCTGAAAGGAACAGAAAGCCCAATATGCAGACTGGACCCACTTTCTAGGGAAGTCTGCTGCCTCCCTGGGGCCCAGGTTAAAGATGTGAAGAGAAAACTTCCTACCCTGATATGGCCCTCAGATTATTGTCCATATTGATTTTTCAGATTGGAGAAGTAAGGAAGGGGGATCAGAACTGCTCCCTTGCACTTCCAGAGGGCAGACTTTGGCCTGTTTAGGAGCCTGGTTGACAGAGTCCCTTGGGAGGCAGTCCTGAAGGGAAAAGGAGTCCAGGAAGGCTGGACATTCTTCAAGAAGGAAATCTTAAAGGCGCAGGAGCAGGCCATCCCCACGTGCCGAAAGACAAGCCAGCGGGGAAGAAGACCAGCCTGGCTGAACAGAGAGCTTTGGCTGGAACTCAGGAGAAAATGGAGAGTTTACGGCCTTTGGAAGAAGGGGCAGGCAACTCAGGAGGACTACAAGGATGTCAGGAGGTTATGCAGGGAGAAAATTAGAAGGGCCAAAGCCCAACTAGAATTTAAACTGGCTATTACAGTAAAACAAAATAAAAGATGTTTCTATAAATACATGAGCAACAAAAGGAGGTCTAAGGAGAATCTCCGTCCTTTATTGGGTGTGGGGGGAAACATAGTGACAAAGGATGAGAAACAGGTTGAGGTACTTAATGCCTTCTTTGCCTCAGTTTTTAATACTCAGACCAGTTGTTCTCGGGGTACCCAGCCCCCTGAGCTGGAAGACAGGGACGGGGAGCAGAATGAAGCCCCCATAATCCAAGGGGAAATGGTCAGTGACCTGTTACACCATGTAGACACACACAAGTCTATGGGGCCAGATGAGATCCACCCAAGGGTACTGAGGGAGCTGGCAGAGGGGCTCACCAAGCTACTTCCCATCATTTATCAGCAGTCCTGGCTCACTGGGGAGGTCCCGTTTGACTGGAGGTTGGCAAATGTGACGCCCTTCTACAAGAAGGGCCGGAAGGAGGATCTGGGGAACCACAGGCCTGTCAGTCTGACCTCGGTGCCTGGGAAGGTTATGGAGCAGATCATCCTGAGTGCCATCACATGGCACATACAGGACAGCCAGGTGATCGGGCCCAGTCAGCGTGGGTTTATGAGAGGCAGGTCCTGCTTCACTAACCTGATCTCCTTTTATGACAAGATGACCTGCTTAGTGGACGAGGGAAAGGCTGTGGATGTTGTCCACCTGGACTTTAGTAAGGCCTTTGACACTGTCTCCCATGGCATTCTCCTGGAGAAACTGGCTGCTCATGGTTTGGACGGGTGTGCTCTTAGTTGGGTAAAAAACTGGCTGGATGGCCAGGCCCAAAGAGTTGTGGTGAATGGCGTTAAATCCAGCTGGCGGCCGGTCACAAGTGGTGTTCCCCAGGGCTCAGTACTGGGGCTGGTTCTGTTTAATACCTTTATCAATGATCTGGACGAGGGGATCGAGTGCACCCTCAGTAAGTTTGCAGATGACACCAAGTTGGCCAGGAGTGTTGATCTGCTGGAGGGTAGGAAGGCCCTACAGAGGGATCTGGACAGGCTGGATCGATGGGCCGAGGCCATTTGTATGAGGTTCAACAAAGCTCAGTGCCAGGTCCTGCACTTGGGTCACAACAACCCCATGCAACGCTACAGGCTTGGGGAAAAGTGGCTGGAGAGCTGTCTGGCAGAAAAGGACCTGGGGGTGTTGGTCAACAGCCAGCTGAATATGAGCCAGCAGTGTGCTCAGGTGGCCAAGAAGGCCAATGGCATCCTGGCCTGTATCAGGAATAGTGTGGCCAGCAGGACCAGGGAGGTGATAGTGCCCCTGTACTCGGCACTGGTGAGGCCACACCTCGAGTACTGTGTTCAGTTTTGGGCCGCTCACTACAAGAAGGACATTGAGGTGCTGGAGCGTGTCCAGAGAAGGGCAACAGAGATGGTGAAGGGTCTAGAGCACAAGTCTTCTGAGGAGCGGCTGGGGGAGCTGGGGTTGTTTAGCCTGGAGAAAAGGCGGCTCAGGGGAGACCTTACTGCTCTCTACCTGAAAGGAGGTTGTAGTGAGGTGGGGGTCAGTCTCTTCTCCCAAATAACAAGTAATAGGACGAGAGGAAATGACCTCAAGCTGCGCCAGGGGAGGTTTAGGTTGGATATTAGGAAAAACTTCTTCACCGAAAGGGTTGTCAAGCATTGGAACAGGCTGCCCAGGGAAGTGGTTGAGTCCCCGTCCCTGGAGGTACTTAAAAGCCCTGTAGATGTGGTGCTTAGGGACATGGTTTAGTGGTGGACTTGGCAGTGCTAGGTTAACGGTTGAACTTGATGATCTTAAAGGTCTTTTCCAACCTAAACGATTCTATGATTCTGTAAATATCTGCTTAGTGCTCACATGGAACCAGTGAGGGGAGATTTCACTGGAAGATTTTCTGTACCAGCCTTTGAACTGAATCTATATCTGATCTCGGAGGATTGTAGGATAGACAAGAAACAATTTACCAGGGCTAGAATGGAAACTATGCTAATTCACTCCTTCAAATCTTTTTTTACTCACTGGAATTCAATGAAGAATGGGAATCATGAAGAAAACCATAATCTTAAAGTTCAATGCTACAACAGGAGAGATTTTTCATTGCTTTAGGGAAAAAAAGTTACGCAGGAGGAGGAAGCTTTGAATATAGATATGCTGGAGAATTGTCATAATCTTCAATCTTGACACAATATTACTCTGCCCTACTGAAACCTATTTTAATATGTCTTGAAATAAATGTCACCCTTGAAGTTTTCACCTAGAGATCTGAGGAAATGCAATGCTGCTTTGAATTCTCATCTAAGAAAGGGTTCACATCTAGTGCCATGGTAATTAAAATGCAGATGTTCTGGTGAGAACTTGCCTGAGGATCAGGAATCCTCTGTCCCATCGCTCAGCTATCGGTGCATATCCAGGCTGCCAGCTGGCTTTGCTCAGCACCAGGCTCAGGGGAAGGGTTGTGGGAGTATCCTTGCCTTGTTGCTTGCCCTGCACTTCTTTGCCCATGTTAGTCACCGTAGTATATGGCAAATAAAGTTAATTCAGGATCCTGATCCTGAACTGTTCCTGGCTGAGATACCTGTGTCAGTGTCGTAGAGCCTGAATAAGGGAGTACACAAGGAACAGTCTTCCTATAGCTTAGTCTGTTCTTTTCCAACCCAACTGCATGCTGATTACAGGAATAAGAACATATTGTGGAGGAGGAAGCTATTTCTGGATGCTAGTCAAGATTCACTAGACCTGGGCTGACTTCTGACAGCGGTATCTCTCAGAAGCAGATGGAACATTTTCTGGGGGGAAAAAATCATTTAGAGGCTCCATTCACGGAAGTGATTTTCACTAAAGAACTCCCTGAGGAAAGAGAGATGGGAGGGAGGCTGGAGGGCAGGAAGAAAAACCTTCTGATATTTCTTGCTTTGTGCAAAGCTAGAGTGAAGTAAGGCTGATATAGTTTTGCTTCATTTTATTTTTAGTCGGTAGGTTTGGGCCGTGATAATCAGTCTCTGGAAGAGGTCTAGAATGATGCCACTGTGTCCTAAAGCATCCATTTTAGATGGCTGGGGTGATAGATGACCTTTGCCTGAAATTCATTGCCAGTCCAAAAGCTCTCAAACATGACTAAATTAAATAGATACTGTGAAGATTTGGCTTTTGTTGGTTGGTTGGTTGGATTTTCTCTTGTTTTCTTCCCCCAGGCAGTGCTGGCACTCCAGTGATGTTCAACAAAAATGGTGATGCACCAGGGCGCTATGACATCTTCCAGTACCACACCACCAACACCAGCACCCCTGGCTACCGCCTAATCGGCCAGTGGACAGATGACCTCCAGCTTAACGTGAGTCTATTTTATTCTTTGCTTGCACATTTTTGTCAGGTACAGTCACTAAATGTTTTTTTCATCCTGCAAAAATTAATAGGGATCTTTACTATTTTTTCACAGCTACATAATGCATTTTTTTTCATGTTATCTTTTTTTACTCTGTCCTGCAACCTTTTCTCTGTATCCTGAGTACCAAAGCTCCTTAGACTAATAGAGACATTAGGTGATCATGCAAATTTTATTACTTTTGTGTGTCTGAAGTCCCTAGTTGCCAACTTGGAAAATGAAACAGTAATGCCTTTTAGTTTGAAACCAATGGGCTTTCATTTGCAGATGTTCTTCAGTTTTTCTAGTTTCAGGAAAGCTGAAACGAAATGTTTTTTGAGTGACTCACTTTTCTGGTGTTTCTTTTAAGCACATAGCAAAGATATCCATATGAATCAAATGGCCTTTTTGTAATGATGCCTAAAGAAAAACAAGCATGTGAGAGCAGGTGATCAAAGACCCCCAAGATGCTTTGATGTTTCCCAGATGAAAAAAACATGACTGGTGGCTGAGAAAACTGGAGACTTGTGTCCGCTTCGTCTGTACAAGGATGGTCTGTGACAGGTCTCTGGAGATCTGGGTTCAGGCTTCCTACTTGAGTTTGTGCAAGTCGCTTGAGCCTCAAACACATGGAGAAATAGTGCCACTTTAACCTTATAGTTATTTGACTCCTTGTACATTGTTATTAAAGCACAAAGACAGTGTTTTCAGTTCAGTTTGACTGCTCTTCAGCAACAGAGCCTGAATAAAATCAAGGTATTCTTGAAGTGAAATGCCAGTTGCTACAAAAGGGTTTTCCTCTCTCAAAGTTCCCACATGAGGTTATACCAGCTCCCTCTCCTGGCATCATCCATCCTTGCTGTGTTATGGCTCCTTCCCTGCCTCTGCTGCCGGATTTCCTTTGAAAATAGTGTGCAGGGTGAAAAGGAAGGCTGTGTGAGCATGGTCCAGTCCTGACACACACTCAAGAGGTGGTCAGGACATACCTGGCATGCAGCGTGTGGTCACAGCAACTGTGGCTTGTGCCACAGGTCTCTGTGTGTGGACCCGGCATAACGCTTGCTGCACTTGGGGGATGAGACCCGTTAATTCCGGGGAGATCTGAGCTACCATTCCACCTATGCTGGAATACCATTCTTCAGCTGGGATGCAAGCCGTGGGCTACCTAGGTAGATCAAAACAGCACCATCTGGAGTGTAACCAAATGCAGGACCCTTTTTATTTTTAATGTTTTCATATCTTTTGTTAAATGAGGTAATTAATGTGGATTACCAAGAGTCCAGTCTTTGAGACTGACCACAATATTTTGCTCTTCTTGAATTTTGGCTCGTTTTGATTTGCCTTATGTTATTTCAGTGTTTTTCAACTTCTTATGTTCTATTTAAAGAAAACTATATTAACTTGTAATTTGCAGTTCTTTTAGCAAAAATATTAATATTTTATTAAGTAAATCCTCCTTTATATAAACTACACATCCTGATTCATTAAAATTTAAAGCTAAATTAATGGAGCTTGATTTGTATTCCTGTTTTTGTGTTAAATGTTTCCATAAAAAGCACATTTTTCTCACCCTCGTATCCTCACAGCTACAGGGTTGTATCAGTAGTTGAGATTCTCTCAGTAACTTGCCTTCTACTCACTTATGGGTCCTAGTTTCCCACACGGGATTAGCATTGCTGTGATAGTTCCTGTTTGTATTTTCTTACAGTAATAAAGAAAATTGTGGAGTTTAGAGAAGTCAAGGATACCCTAAAATAACCAACCAAAATAATAGCTACTATTAAATACATCCCAGGAAAAACTGCCAAAGGCTACAATTTGTCTGCAGTAATTATTGTGGAGTTAACACTTTAGGATATATTTTCCCAATTCTTATTTCTTTAATACCAACACAAAAGGGGAAACAAAAGAATGGATGTTTGGTGAGAGTGATTTCAATTTAGAAAATGCTGAAGTGATGCTTTGTTTTCCAAGAGACATGTCATCTTGGGCAGTCTCTTTTAGTTCTGTGTGTCTGAATTTCCTCAGTTACAAAAGAGAAAAGTTGTTCTGCCCTATTATGCAGGCCGTAATGGTAAGGACACTCCAGATCTCAAAGGCGGTAGGTAAATAAGTGCCGAAGACCATCATAGGTGAGTAAGTATTTTCTTCTTTATCATTGTCCTCATTCAAAGAAGGAGCAAGAACATTTTGCCATTTTATTTCTGTGGAAGTAGTGCTACTGTTCAGTCTATTGTCAGTCTAATCTACAATGGTATATGTCACCTTACCATTCACAGTATTTTGGAGTAATAGGCAGAAGTAGGGGAGAACAGGACTCATTAATCGTGATAGCTGTGCCATATTTTTTCATGTAAAATTACAGGATAACTTCTTTTTACATTTCTCTTTCTATTGCATCAGACAGTAGATAGTCTGAAGAGATCTTTAACAATGTATTTGCAAGTCTTAAAATATGCTATATCAGTTTTTTTCTTTTTGTTGTCATGAGTTTATAAACCTGGTTTTACAAAATGTCTGAGACCATTTGTATAATTCTTTCAATCCTGATTGCTTCTCCACATCTTTGTATCACCTTTGCTTTTTTATATCTGGCAGAAATGTTCAGTAAAGGCAGATGTCTGCTCCCTACATGCACAGGAGCCAGACTCTGCTCTCCCTTTAGCAAGTTTGTATGTGAAGTGTCTCCTCTGACTGCAGTTGACTCACCCTGGATTTACATTTCTGTATCTAAGGTCAGAATTTGGTCAATAACCAAGAAAATATTTTATGACTTTTCACTGCAGCAAACTTGGGACATAATGTAGTTTTTACGTAGGGACAGTATAATCACCAAACTTTCTGTTGCTTGCTTGAAGTCAAGCAACCTAGCACAGCTTTGCCTAGTGCCTGTTGTATGATTTAGTAACAATTTTGGCTGTATTTCACAGATATCTACACAAGGATAAAATGAGCAGATGTCTAATTTTAAATGACTTGGCCAGTATTCCATGAAAAACTGTTGCAGTGCTTTGTTCTCCCTGCAGTGAAGTTGTGATTACAAGATGCCCACCCACCTCCCGTAAGAGGTCATGGAAGAGCACCTCCTGCCTCCCTCTCTTTTATGAAGATTATGTCAAGCTCTGTCAGCCCTTTTTTGGCCCCCTGCATGCAGATTTAGTATGCAATATTTATAGTTCGCATCCTCCTGCAGTTTGAAATGCTTTGCCCAGAATTTTAGGATCAGAAATTTGGCCAGCTGCATCCCTATTGAAATCCAGTGTCATGACCCCCACAGCCTGTTGAATAGCAAAGACACAGCTAATGCAATTAGACAATAAAACTGTTGACCACAGTAATATTAGCATCTGAAACCAAGATTGTATTTTACTCTGCTCCCGTTGAGGGTACACTCATATATGACAAGGCAGTTGCATCATTATGAGGTGAACTATTTTGACTGTATTTAGCTTCAATGATGTGTTTCAAAAGCAGAAAGTACTCGTGGTGAAAAGGAGGAAATCTACTGTGGGGAAAAGGAGGTGTGTGATGTTTTGGTTGTTTTGCTTTTCAAATGGATAACTTTTTTTTTTTTTTTTTTTTTTTTTTTTTTTTTTTACCTCAGCAATAACTAGATCTCTAATGCTTGTGCTGTTCAAGCAATAGGAAATAGTGAGGCTGTCTGTGGGTTAAGCATGAAGGCAGAGTGGCCAGGAGACACAAGTTCTGCTTTCATGCCTTATGTTTCACTTTGAATTTTAGAAAGATAATTAACTCTCCATGCTCTGTTTCACCCCATGTATACCATAGATCCAATAACAATAGATGTCTTGACATTTGTGTCTCTGTAAAGCACTTTGAGGTTGCTCAATAGGAGGCACTATAGGAACGCAAGGAGCTGCCTGACCAGATGGCTGGCTTCTATGAATACAACTTCCAATGCTTTGAAGTGCCTGAAAAAAACAGAAATGCATCTCTCCTGGAGGAACTGATATGCCTGAAGGAGAGAGAAATGGATCACTCCTAGAGGACTGCAGGTTCTCATGGGAAATTTGGTGATATTGCTTCTCTTTCTCTATATAGAGTTAACTCAGCAGGTCCCAGGCTTATTATGTTTTCACATCCAAACCTCTGCAAGCATCCCTGAACTGTCAAAATCCAAAAATAAAGAAAACAATCCCTGTGAAATTGTTGAATCTTATTTTTCCAGGGATTTGTCTTCTGCATACCCTATCATGGCAGCATTCTCCATCACGTTCCCTGTGACTCCTTCCCATAGTTGTCTCCACAATTTCCCTGCAGTGCCTGAACTCCCTCCCACACCCCTATATCATTTGCTGCACAAGCAACAGCCTGTATCGTGGCTGTCTTTGAATTACACATATGCCAACTGGTTGGCTGGCTGGCCAGCCAAACCAAAAGGTTGAGAGAGATGCTCAGTGTTGGTGGATCTTTCTTCTAACTACCCGCTGAGTTTTACCAATCCTGCAGACACATCCTTCCGAAATCTCTGCTTGTAGCAAATGTGCTTCAAATTGGCCAGCAAGTTCAAAAGTTATTAGGAAGGAAGTTGGTACAGACAGATGGATGGGCAGACAGGACGTGCATATGTTCCACTTCCTTCAAATTTTCTTCTAAAATTATAGCAAAATTTAGAAATTTCCAACAGTCATGCAGAATGAAAATTAAAGTAAAGCTAGTCTTGCTGTTAACAATTTTTGTTAAAAATGTGATTTATGCAAAAGTGTTTCCCAGTTAGTAGACTGCTATTGGATATGGACAAGTAGGCATACCAGTTCAATCTCTTGTATCACTGAAGTGAGCGGCAGACTTGTATTTGACTGAAAAGCCAGAGTTTGGGCCTTTTCTTCCATCTCTACCCTGTTTTCCTATTTCATACTGACAAGCTTTTGGGGGTCATTAAAAGGCTGAGCTCATTTAAAGTTTTCAGTTAGTCCTGGTTTGGATTTGTCAGCACTGCTGAGGCTGAGTCGTGAGCAGGCTGGAGAGACCTGTTCGGGCTCTTGCGTACAGACACTAGCTGCTTTCTGTGATCTAGCAACAAATGAGTTGTTGGGGTACTGAGATCCCCCATGATGGACTAGAGGTCTTGACTGAATACTAAGAAGGAAGCTTTCCATGGGGGAAGTGCTCTCGCCTCTGTTGTGTGGTGGAGCACCCGGCTGAGATGTGGTGTTCATCTCGTACCATCCCTCCACAACTTGCAGCACGGTGGTGGACGTGATGCCCTGTTTCACCTTCACACTCCTCTTGGTGAGTAGTGAGATGGTTACAGGAGACTTATTTATTTGCCATTAGAGAGGGGTATCTTCCTAGAGCAAGCTAATGGGTTTTTTTTCAGTTCGATTGTCTAATTAATGCTGTACTTCTAGCCTATTAGTGTCCACATAGGGTGCATCATGTTGTTTTAATTGCATTGGCATCTCCAGCTTGTCAAGGGCGCTCTTCCAGATCGGTGTTATGGCTCATAAAGGTGCCACTGGGCACTCGGGTGCCGATCAGATGCTGCAGCACATTTTCAGGATGGCTGAAGAAGGTGTATCCTCGACTGTGGATGGAAAACAAGATGTCCTGTCCATTATTACACTGTAGAGATTTCAAGTAGCTCTTATTTGAAACGTATTTCACTTCCAAAGTATCAGACAGGGTTAACTGTAAGCTCCAGATAAAATTAAAACATTTCTCTAATTAATTTTTTTGCAAACAGAAACAAATACATATTAAAGATGCCTAAACATACTATGTGCAGAGATAAACAAAAAAATCTGTATTGTTTTATCGATGCGCCCTTGAATTGTAAATTGTTTAGTCGCATGAAGCAGTGTACAGCTTGAAACATGACTGCTGGTTAAATGGAACCTTTTGCATGCAGAGTCGGGAAGGCTGGCTGCTTAGCAATTCCTTACGCTTTTATTAATTTCCTCCAGCAATAAGTGATATATTGCTGCAATCTTTCTAAACAAGTGCTTAGAAGACTAATAGTATTGATAATTATCAATATGGTTCCATAAACACGTACGTTACATAGATCTAACTCCCCTTATAAATCCTGGCTCATGTTATATGGTGCGAAGGAAATTGCTGTGTACTTATTAATAACTCCCTCCTCCTTGGGGAAATAGCTATATTATGTTGTTTTCTTCACTGTAGGTTTGGGCCAGTATTTTAGAGGAACATGAAAAATGGAAAAAAAGTCTTGTTTTAAAAAAAGTAACATTCCTGTACTGCAGAGTCTCTGGTCTTGGAGCAAACAGAGCACATATAGCTTGAGGGTCAGCTTCCACCCTACAGAGGACGGGGAGCCATCGCTGACCCTGACAGCAGGGAGGGACGGTTTCAAAACCAGTCATTGACAAAGTGAACGATGCAACTTCCATGCTGCAATTCTTTTTTGCCCACGAATAGAAGTATATTAAATAAATCTGTAATCGTCTGTGCAATTTATGCAGAACTTGCACACTTCAACACCTATTGAATATGTTTGGGCTCAGAGTAATCTATTTACATGCCATAAACATCTCTTACAAAATTTGGAAATAAATTTTATGAATAGCAACCTGATGAAAAGAGTAATTAAATGTCTAACCTTCTGGCAAGAGACCTATATGTACCTGACTTTTTTTGGTAAAATATTCAGAATGGCAATTAGATCCAAGCAACTATTCAGTGAAGTTTGATGCTCACTAATATTCTGCCAACAGATGATATTTTTCTAAAATAATGTGTTAAAATTTATTTCTGTTCATTGGTTTTTGGTTTTGTGGTTGGGTTTTGTTGGTTTTTTTTTTTTTTTTCTTGGGGGTAGAGCATGTTCAGAGAAGATGGATTTTTTCCAGAATAGTTTGCAGCAAAAGGTAAATCTTTCTGGAGCATATGCAAATTCCAGTTTATTGAAAGCCTGGGATTTCCCCAGTTTCTCGTGGAAGGAGAGCAAAAGGACACATATCTGGCCAATTAGAAGTTTTTGCTTCAAATAGCAAGGGATGAAAGAATTTCACCACAATGACCATACGGTTGTTTTGGGGATTTTTAGAAACTTCTTTTGAAAGAACATGTTTGACCTAGTATTTGGAAGTATTTTATCTGAAATTTAAAAATAGAAATTTTACATTTCCCAGCCTAGAAAATTTCAGTTCAAACAATTTCACTTTAGTGAAGTTGAGTGTAACTGAAAGCACAATTATTGATAGCATTATCAGTTCTAGCTCCTATATGCATGTAATGTATAATCTCAAAACCCCTATTTGCAAATACATATTAAAAATGTGTGTGTTTACATGCCTTTATATGTGTATATATGGATGGATGGATGGATGGATATACATACACAGATCTTTGCAATATATAATCTTTAAGACTTCTGTTGGTTTGCAACATCTGAGTAAGCTCAAAATCATGGTGCAAAGATGACGTCAAGATAGATAAAAATTGGTATCAATTTCCTTTCTCATTTCGGTTATTGTCACATAAATTGGCCCTTGTAGTGTCATTTCCTATTCCTGTTACAGACTGTAATGAGTAGCTGGTACAAAGATAATACATCTATATTACAACCTGGAGCCTGAAATCTTCTGAGCTGATGGGCTGACAGGAGGTATGCATTATTCAGGTGTTAGACAGTCTCATTAAACAAATTCAGCAAATGAGGTCAGGGTGTTATTTAAAATTAAGATTTTAAGTATTAAGCATGATTAGTATGTTTTGTTTTCATATGTCGGTGCAGAACCTTGAGCTTTCAGCTGATGCAGCCACTTGTTGAAAATTACCACCGTTTACATTTTTAATGAAATTGGCTAAACCCTTAGATGTCATTAGCTGTACATTACAGCATATTGGCATACATGGAGATGTAGTTGTATCCAGAAGTATCTGGGTTTCTGATAGCTGAAAAAATATGAATTATTTTAGCCACTGTTGCCTCATTGACATTTTTGGAAAGTAGCTTAATCCAGGCTATTTCTTTCCCATGGAAATACTGCTCAGCCCATGCTGCTCCTGCTGAACTGCAACTGCTGCTACCTCTGGTCCTCAACTGGGGCTATGTCCAAGTGCAGTGGCATTCCTTATCTTCTCAAGGCACTCTTTGGAAATGTTGTTCTGCCTCAAAATAACTAGTTTTATGGTACATAAAAAAGTTCTGGGGTGCTTCTTCAGACATTTACACTCCACTGAGATGAATTATACCTGCCTGAAGCCCCTCTCCCCCATGGCACTGTTACTGACACCCTGCATCTTCTGCTTCCCTGACCCTGGTCCTTTCCCTCCACCCACTTTTCAGTGTCACATCAAACAAGTCACCGGGTGACACATGGTGACAGTCTCACTCATGTGGCCATGGGTGCCTGGCTCTTTGGGAATTATCTCACTGCACAAATGCCACTAAATGCAAAGTCCTTCCAGAAAGGTCTACAGCCTGTTTGCAAAGCTCTTTGCCATAGCTGGGCATCTCTGAGCTCAGTCTCCATTACGCCATCAGCCAAATTGTATGCAGCTCAGTTAGAAATTTAAAGGTGAATAATTACATCAGTGTGTTACTAAAATACATCCCAATTACATGTTTTGGCTAGTGAGTTACCATGCCCAACATGTCAATAGCTATAATGTATACTATAATAACAGACATTGTTTATTTTGTTCTGTCGTTAGATTCTGTAATCTTTCATTGCTCATGTCAACCATGACCGGCATGAACACCTTTAATTATCTTAACTTGCAGAATTAACTTTCAGCCAACTGGAAGGGAATTTTTCAAACCACTGGCCCGCTGAATGACCATATGCTAATTCCTTAGTCCGCCATCGGGTCTCCAAAATGCATGCTAACAGGCAGCAGGACTGAAATCACATAGGTCCTGCTTACAAGCTGTGATTGCAGCCTGACTCGGTAAGTTCTCTTGGAATAAAACCGATGTGGTTTGTACTACCACAGATGGTTTTGATGCATTAGGTTTAGAAACGGCTGCTGTAAATAATTTTTATTAACCTCAAAATACATGATAGTAACCATGTGAATCAAGCAGCACTTTTTCTGTACGACAGAACAGAGCTAAACAAGTCATTGCAAATCATCAGTAAATGGAGATAATCCCATTTGTACCTATGTTTTCTTTGAAAAAAGTCTCAGGTAGTGCATACTGTAATCCAGAGAATCTCAGAGTGTGTCTCAAAGTGTCCTTCAATACATTTGTGCCAAACATTTAGCATGTAGTGCCGAATTAAACCAGAAAATTTTGGGAGCAGAATGATATTGACTGCATTAACATCTGCATATATGCAATAGAAAGCTGAGGGATATGTAACATTGGCAAATAAGTTTGTATGTGTGCTGCGGCAGCTGGTACCCGGCTGGTAGTCCTGTGCAATCATCCCACAGCAAGGTCTTGTATGAGGTGAATCAGAAATCCTGCCAGGGTGGCATTGTTTGGTATGAGGACAGTAACTTAGAGAATTCGAATGTTAGGAGGCTTTGATAAGGTTGGGCATGAATAGCGTAAGAGAACCATCCAAGAGAACAAGTACCCACAGCCGTCAGTCACCGCCGTTTGCAGAATTAGAAAATAATCCACAAAGAGAAGAGCCAGACTAGTGCGGACCCCTTTCCTGTCTGTTACTTGCCACACTTGAAAGTCACGAAAACTGTTTTTTAAAAAAGAAATGTTATTCAGTGAGTTGAGCTTTCTATATAGATTTTCACAATATAAAAAGAGGAAGGCAATAGTTAAATCTTACATCTCACTCTGAAAACTAGCTCGGACTTGGAATTAAAGACGTGAAATGTCATTTCCTCCTTGTTATTGACCCATTTTGCCTAGGCAGTAATGTATACCGCGTGAGCTGTGCTACCTTAGGCAAAGCAAAGTGAATTAAGCTATATCAGCTTTTGGCTACTCTAAGCATCGGTATAATTTTCCTCCAGGTCTGAGAATGTCACAAGGTAAAATGTTTGTAGGGATATAAATGCTAAGAGAAACCAGGCTGAGAGAATATCTAAGATGTATTACATATCTTTTCAAAGATAGGAAAAAAACAGAACTATAAGGAGATCATAAAAGCTATAATGGAAAAAAAATATGTAGCAGAAGACTTGATGACTTCAGAATTTGCTTCATCTTGTGTTGTTCTCTTAAATGTCTATAAGCCTGTATGCAGGCAAACTTATGCTCTGAGAATGAGTAACATAAGAAATAGAAGGTCAAAAAATAAATCACTATGTTTTAAAAATAGGTGATGTTTTTGCTCCTACACATCACTTCTTAAATCCTTTTTTGCAAGGCTAATATATTTTTTGTCAGCAAGTATATTCAAGAGCAAATACTTTGCTGGGATATTTTATGGATAATTAACAGGTTTGATTGCTTTGGGCAGGAGTAATAATGTCAGTTTGTGTGTTATTGAGGGCGTAATATTCTTTTTTTAATACCTGAAAACGGAAAGATGCTTTTCAATGAGAGATGTGCTTTGTTGTGTTTGGAGAAGTTCGCCCACATATGTAGAGAAGAACATTACATATGTGCAACAAGGCTATTCTGCTCACCAAGCAGCTACTCTTCCACCACTCTGAGAGTAGAAAGCAGGATACAACAACTTGTCCAGCAGCATGTGAACACTTGGCATTTTGCTAATACCTGTCAGGTAATCCAGTAGAAAACACAGGTTTCTACTTAGATCCACTGTGGGCTTTAGCTGTGGTTTTGCCAAACTTTTCCATCCGTCTCCCCCTTGTTTCAGTCCAGCAGGACCCCCTATAACTCCTGCTGTAGAGCTGCAGCACCAGTTAGCTCTGACCGTGCGTTGCAGCTGCTTTTGTCACCCTCAGTCACAGGTGAAGGAGGGCTGCTTTCTCTTGTGGATAATCTCCGGTGGCATAGAGATGCTGTACCAGCTTTTATGTTTGCATCTCATCCTTGCCCTAGGAAAGGAAGTTTGATGGAAAATATTATCTCTGTTTAAGTCCATGAATTGCAGGCTGAAGGTACACAGAGATGTATGATTAGCATGGCAGGCAACGGCAAGACAAGGCTGTGCATGGAAAAGAGGGAGAATCTAAGAAGTATCAGCAAAACAGTGATTGAATTTCTGCTTCTAGGTCGAACACATTTAAGTTTTGTCTTTTCCTTTTCGAAGTAAGTGTAATCTTTTGTCCTGGAGGTAGTGGATGGCAGCATGGAGGTTCATGTCTAGGGAGCCCGGCGGGGCAGCCACTGAGACACTTGTCATGTTTCTTTCTTTGACTTCTCCTTTCTTATCCACTTTATATTTCTTCTTGCAGTTTGTCTGATGTGGTAGAAGGTGTTTGTGTAATCTCCCTGTCTCTGTGAGTCGTGAGTACCTGGCGTTCCCCTTCCAGAGGTCGGGATGCAGCAGGAGGCTGGTGGGGACCCGTCAGGACAGACTGCAGGCAGAGCACATGCTTTGCACTGCGAGGCACACAGAGGGCTGGTTGTTAAGCTCTTCTAGCAAAATCTTGCAGAGAGGTGCAAATCAACGATGCATCCTGACACAAAGAGCAAAAAAAGTTTTGTTATTATGCTTGTATGCAGAGGACGAATGAAATAAACAGTGGTTTCTGTTGAGATGTTCATGTCTAGAGAATTGAGGCATGCTTTCCATGTGCAAAACCTGGAAGTCAGAGTAGTGAGCAGGGTTACAAGCTTTTGGACTTTACCTGCTGAGACTTTAGTTTGGCAGATCCTCAGCAGGTGTGGGCTAGCATCCTTCAGTCATGCCAGCAGTCCTGTGACTATTAACAGGAGCCAAAGGCTTGCTCATTTGTCTCCATTTTTATTGATTGGATTTGCATATAAAATTTTTTAATGTATTGTATTAACAGATATGGGAGCTATTGGCTTAAAGCTATTTTTGTAGGTCCAAAACATAATCCAGCTGTGTTTTGCAAAATCTAATTTTGCTACCATACAGATGCAAGTGCCAAGGACAGTAGAGTAGAAATTATGATGATTGCATAATATTGCGCCTGTTTGCTTTAGAGGGGAGAAAGAAATCCTATAAAGGGTATTTAAAAAGCTCTGCACACATCAGGACCATGTGAACAGTCCTTAGAGTTTCCAATATTTAAGCAAAGCATAAAGGTTCCTGACAGAGAACATGTATTGAGTGGGTCAAAAATAATCACTTTTTAAACGTCCCTGAATACTGGTTTCTGTAGAAAATTGACGTGGTTTGCAGCAAGACTATAATATCAGATATATAGCATGCATTTTAATGTGTCTCAAGCTAATCGTTCACATGATAGGCAATAACGGCCCCAAATAAACAGCTGCAAAGGGTCTTTAGCCTGCTCTTAAAACTTGAGGGGAAGCCTTTATTTGCTTTGTTTTCCTTTTTTATTTGTTTCTTTTTCCACTAATCTGAAAATGTACATTTTATATGAAAATGCTTCATTAAATGATTCCCATGAAACAACCTTGTTTACTTGTTAATTGCTCCTTTTAGTGGCATGGAGGATATGTATTTGACCATTAAAAGTAGCATCTGAGCATCTGGCTCCCAATGGTAACTATAATTAGATATTTTATTCTGTTCTTGTAATGCCTGTCCTTTAGACTGGCTGGTGAAGGGTAGTACAGACTTAAACCTCCCTTCATAAAAGCAGATCTTGGGTCCCTTTTCCTCTCAACAATACAACTGGAAAAGGTGGTACAGGCTTTTCTCCTCACTTGCTGTTACATGAGGTTTGAGTTCATTCAGGACATGGGAGCTTTACACATGGTCCCCCCTCACCTAGAGGTGAATCCCATCTCCCCGCTGCCAGACGTTCCCTGCGAGAGGGGAGTGTGCCAGGAGGCTCTCCATGATTTTACTGAATGCATTACCGTGTTCGTGGGAAGGAGTGGGGAGGAAAATTCACTGCATTGGGAGGAAGGTGCACAACTGGGAGTATGTCTTACAGTTAAATAGTTAGGGTACTCAACTGGAGGGAATAAGATACCAGTTCCAGTCCTTCTTTTAGTTTTCAAAGATGGGGCGGGGGGGAGAAAGGCAAAGTGTTGTGTTGTTATTGCTTTAGTATGCAGAAATGTGATGAGGCACAAAATTCCTTAGCTTTGCAAGGTTAATTTAAAAAAAAAAAAGCTCTGATTTTTTTTTTTTTTTTTGCAGAATTTTAGTGGAATTTCAACTAGACCAATACTGTTATCATTTTAGGCAGGGTGTGATTGGAGGGTCAGTATTAATTTAGATATTAAATCCATGGAATGATCTTCAATTTCAAACTATGCTGCTGGGTTTTTCCATTTTGTCTGTCTACCTGGTGCAACGTGCCAGTTCTGTGCAGACCAAACCAGCGTCCCACGCAGCTTTCAGAGCAGAAGCAGCTGCCAGCATCAGCCCTTGGCCACCTTCCCCTGCAGCAACTGCCCATCACAACCACAACACTTTCCTCTTCCTCTCCCTGCTTGGTTTCAGCAAGACGTGACTGCGGCGTTGATGGAAGACTGGCCCCAAGTGCAGTATAATTAAAGTCCCATCAGCCAACCCTAATTTTCTGTGTACCATCTACAGTTCTTGTAGGGACCAATTGACTGAGTATAACCTGAGCAAGATAATTTAATAGTATTAATAAAGCTGCAGCTATCCAATTAGGGCCTAAATGAGTTAGGTACTGAGTTTCACTCAGAATTTTGTGTTTCTTTCATCTTGCTTCCGCGGCCTGTGTGTCATTATGCCATGCACGCTAGACATGATGAGAAAATTACTGTACCATTGATGCTGATTCTTTAAAAAGGGAAAACCAGGACCAAATAATTTGACTAGCAAATACTGGTCTTTGAATCAGCTTCGGAATTAGTAGGATAAATAAACTAAAGCGTTTTGAGTTGGCAGGCACTTCAAGATAAATGCTATCCAGATTACACACATGCCATTTGGTACATCTCTAGTTATTACCCTTTCCCTTTTGAAAGTAGTATATCAGATTTGGCAGATGTATTCCTTTTTCACAATCATAAATAACTGAAAAAAAAGAAGTTATTAGCTCATAAGCAGAGATAAACAAACATAAAAGGCTAATCCTTTTCTCAAAAGTTGGGTAAGGTCAACTCATGGCTATACCATGAAAAATAACTCAGAAATGGAGTTTTCAGGAGGAAAATCAGAATTTCTGGATTTGCTTCTAGATGTGCCATTGTCATCCAGGCTTGTTATTCAGGACTTCAACTTGCCAATTGTTGAGCATTATGAACGTGTTGGAAACAAGCATTTGAACATTTTATTTTGACTGCCTAAATGGTAAGCAATTGCTTTGCCCTAATGTTGAGCTATATTTTAGGTGCTTTGGTACTTTGGATTGTGGCTTTCTTGTCATTCTGCACAAAAAAAACTTTCCGTCTCGATGCTGTAGCACAGGCACTGAGCAAGTACAGAACTACAGATATGTGGGAAGTTGTGGTAGAGTCAGTGGGCACATGCTAAAAACCACGTGCTGATGGCTTTGGCCTCTCATCTCACTGTACCATGGCTTTATAATACCTGATAGTTTCCTTCGTGCTGTTTATCATGTACTTCTGCATTCGTGTACCAGTCTGAGATCTTCGGATGTAAAACAGAGTGAGAGTCAGCTAGACCATTTTAGCTTTCTGTGTTAGGAGTCATACAAAAGGTAGCCTTATGTAATTATTTACTGTATAGCTCATGACATTTAAGTTTCTTATTTATATTCTAGCTGCAACATGGGTATATTTGAAATAAGATGCATGCAAACATGTCCAACCATTCTAAAAAGCAGAAGAAACTAAAGATCTGAAATACCTTTGGTTGAAGGGAACTTTGTTAAGGCTCTTTCCAGCTGAATAGTAAAATATTGAACAGTTTTTCTTATATAAGTATGTAACTGGGCCACCTCACTTTGAAAAGAAATCTTTCATCTTTTCCCTTTTTGTTTTGCATCACAGCGTGTATGAATCCTGTTGCGATCAGACCACTCCTATTGAGATCCTGGTGTTTGATGTGCGCAGGGTGGTTGGGGACACGACACAGTCTGGTGCTTCATCTCTCTAATAACAGATGCTGAGTGCTGGGCCGACCCAGAGGCGGGTTAAATGGCAGTGCCATTTGGGCACAGTGACCTATTGTTGATAGAAGGGAGCATGTTCCTCACTGCAGCCTGTTCTTGTTCATCAGCGGTGCCAGGCTTCACTTTCAGCTGTGTTTCATTGAAGAGTGTGACACTAGAGGACAAGCGAGCTCACGCCAAAAAGCATTAAATGCTTAAGAGAGGGGTGTCCAGGCTACTATTTCCATAGGTCTACTTTCAGTGTCCCAGTTAGTAGCCAGACAAGCTGTAAATTGCTCCTTTAATTAAGCAGAATTTTGCCTCCTTATATATGACAAGAGAAACATCAGGAGTTGGCAAAAGTGCAGGTCATGAGTGGAATGAGTGGACGTTTTTTCAGACTGAAATTGTGGCTTGAGTTCTGCCAGTGACACCTCCTGAGCTTTGCCAAGTGGCACAACCATCCTGCTCCTGGTCCCATCTGCCGAAAACATAGAGCTTTTTAAAAGGGCTTGGTATTGTTTAATGGACTGCTTTACATAAATTTACGTAGGCACGGCTGCTCTAAATGCCTCTGAGTCGAAATCCTAATTCCTACTTGGAGTTTGTGCAGTCATTAATCAGGAAGAAATGTACCCACTTTTCAGGAATGTAATCTGTGTCAAGACGTCACTATTTTTGACCCACATTCTACTATTAGTTCTTCTAAGAAATCTGTAGCTGGCAGATCGATCATTTTAAATAAGTAAAATGAACTCTTGCCATTAGTGTGCAGTGGGTATTGCTCACATCTCCTTCGTACTCTAAATGCCGTATGACGTGAGCTCTCTAACGAGGCTAATGTGTGTGAAGTTTGATCCAGCTCTGTAACAAGGCTAATGGTAATGAAGTTCAAACCAGTTTGGTGAGCTCAGTTCAGCCACCGGGACTGGATTCATAACCAGAAATGTGACAATCCCCGAGTGTCCCTTCACAGAAGTTTGACTAAGACTCAGCATTTTGTGGTGTGTCACTTTTCTAGCATCATGGATTGAGGTTTCTCAGCGCATGGCTTGCAAAGAGGACAGCGTGCTGAGGTGTAAGCTGGGAAATGTGCACCTACAGCACAGTTCTGATGTCTTTTCTGAAGATGCAGATGCTAAGGGTTGGAGTGACACTGCATCTAGCGCTAAGGGATATTCTTTGGATAAAATGTCCCGTAAGAGGGGAATTGCAGAATTTTTCTCAGCCTTGAGATTCAAATTTTTTGTGTTCTCCTGAGTAAAGCACATACATATCTTGCTCTCTGCACAACATGGTTAGCATAATTTTGGTTTTGTTCAGGGATTCTTGTTTGGCCCATTAGTTAAATTATATATTTAAACTAATATAAATATCAAATGATAAAGGAGGGTGATCTTCTAGAATATTTAGCTCTGTAGACTGAATCAAAGAAAGAGTCCTGACTTGGCAAGTTTGTTTGTAAAGGTGAACCAAAACAGTATGTGTAGAAGGTGTTTCTGCATAGCTCTTACTTTGAGTGCTGCATGAGCTTTATGCCTTACGGCTGCCGAGGCACAGTGCTTATCATCTTGCTTGTATAATCAGTTTTCAGACACTGTTGTGAGTGAAGGCTATTGTATCTCTTATTAGTAAAAAATGTCTGATGCTTTCAGTTCTGTCTGTCACTGCCAATCTTAAATCATTGAACTTTGCTTTCTACAGATATCTCTTAGAAGAATATTTTTTGAAACATTTGCAAAAAATGTTGTCAAAAATACCTACCTGCTTCTGAGATTCAATCTAGAAAAAAATTACAGTTTCTCGGAGTAATGCAAAAGTCCTGGTCTGAATCAAGGATGGGCACAGACCTTCGTAGCAAGGAGCTGGCTTTGGTTATGGCCAATAAAATCCATCTTCATCAGGCCAAGATAGAGGACTTTGAAAAATCACACTTTCCATGTACTCGGCAGAGAGTTCCTTTTGGCGAGTCTCACAGATCATCCTAGTGAGCATGGTCCTAGCTCAGGGGGATGCCAGAAATGTGGGAATTGAGCTAGGAAAGAGCTGAAGCTTCCTGGGAGTGGGGTAAGGCACCTTATAAACAGGATTTGCAGGATTTTTACAGTATGAACCAGTAGCTAAACTAAGGAGAGGTTATTGTTTTTCATAATCCCTGCACTACATTAGTTAGATCTTCCCCCCAAGAAGAGTTAAGAGTGTTAGCACTTTTTCAGGTAAATTCTCCCTCATAGCTGTGTCTCTTGAGTAACCTGCTGGTGATTTCAAGGTGATCCATAGTATAATTAAACACTGATCTGTTATTCCTCACTGAAGAGAAGCGCCAATTGAAATCAGTGGGAGCGTCACTTGATTGAGGCATTCTGGGCTGGTCCCACAGTGAGCTGTCATTTTCCCTGTATGAAGCTGAAATCTGATGTGTAAATATCCCCTTAATGCTGTGCAATAGGTTTTCCTCCCCCCCATCCCGCCAATGCCTTTACAGCACCCTTCAAAATAAGCTAAACATCAGATAATTTACGCTACACAGGTTTGCACTGTGCTAGGCTGTAGCAGGAATTGAAGGAAAGCACTTGGAGACCAAACTTCCCCCTAAAAATTTCTGTTGCTGGTTGAAGAGAAAAAATGACTGCAACAGAATGAACAGCGATAGACAAAGGCTGGCTTTATTAATTTTCAAATGAATACATGATATTCTGAGATTAAGCCCAGCATGTAAGAACAGCAGTGTTGCTCCCCATGTGGGAGATGTTATTTCCTGCATGTGAAAATATTAAGGGCACCATGAGCTTAGCCTATTTTGTGAAATATGGAAGATGACTATTAGACTGGATTCTCTTTTGACCAATTTGACAATGCGATGTGCTGGGAACGAAATGTTGGGCATAGCACAAAGGACAGCAGCATAAACCCCCAAACGCCCTGTCATTCAGTCCTTGGCTTGGGGCTGATTACAGAAACTCTCATTCTAAGCCACTTACTTAAGGATCAAAAATTGTCTTAGATTACCTGTGCTTTCAGAAGATAGATTTGCTTTAACCTGTCAACTCAAATAGATAAGAATTGTGCATTATAAATGCACATTTGGAAGCAGATGCTCTTTTTTAATTAAAAAGAAAAATTGTGCAGGGGATGCAGGATGAATACTGAAGACGCATGGTCCATCCCCTTCCATTAGTGAGAAGATAACACAAAGCTGTAGTCAGATATAAAAGCATTAAAATAATTAATTTTCAGTTTTATTGTTTGTTAACAGAGTGTGATAATAAGCATTTTTGCAAAAATTGTGGATTAAGCATTTTTCTCTACATCAGTGTTGTACTAAAATTGTCCTTGGTTTAATGTAGAACAAATAGCCTTTGGATCTCATTAAAGATGTTATTACAAGTGCTCGCTGTAACTTGCTTCTGGTGTCCTTAAAGCAGGTAAGATTGGTAGAAAATTATGACAAGTATTAAATGAAATAAAAAGTAAGATCAAGAAAGAGAAAAATAAATGAGGTTTATATGTAGGTTAAGAACTGCTTATTATGAGATCACCAAAAAGGAGTTACAGCGTAGGAGCAAAAGTGATGTTTTTAGTTGAAGTTTAAATCATAATTAATTTAATGTGTTAAATAAAAAGTGATACAGATGCAATGCAGATTTTTATACCTGTACCCAAATACCAACTGTCCTTTACTCTAGGTGGCAAGAACCAGTGCCAGGGGAATTTTTACCCGTGATAGGTAATACACAGCTGAACATTCAGTGCGAGAAGAGCGGAGTGGGAGGGAGCCTCTCCCGGATGCACCTGCAGGTATTAAAGGTGTTAAAATGAAATGAGAGTTTTCTTACTACAGAAAAATATAGATAGATGACTGACCTCGAGTATTTCAGTTTAAGCATCCACAAGCTGCCCAGTGAAACACTGGTGCGCCAGCCCCAAAGGTGCTGGGGATGCAAACCCAGGCAGCAGCCCCAGGGCCGGTCCAACAGCATCCCCACATCTCCCAGCGCTGCGCAGGGTGCCGGGCTTCTTGCCCGCGGAGTAGCCCCATCCTTCTTGCACAGGAGTAACGGAGCAAGCCAGTCCTGCGTCTTCCAGAAGCTTTAAGGGAAGCTATTTTCTGCACACGTTCATACAGCACGTTGCACTGTGGGATCCCTGCCCACGCCGGGGCTTCCCAAGAGCTGTCACAACATTAATGAGAGGAAGAAACTGGAGTTGTGCAGTTCCTGGGTGAGACTGATCCTGGGGGCATTTTGCTCATTAATAGGTATCTGAATCAGCAGGTGTGAAGATGAGGGTCTGGCATTACGGGAATGTTGTCACGATTTCTTGACAATGTTTCTGATTTGTGCTGACAATGAAAATTTCAAAGTTTTTTGGCTGGAAGACTTTGAGAAGCGGTGAGTTTCCATCACCTTCAATTAGAAAGTTGTGATTTGCTTGTCCTGTGTGTGTTTATGGATAGGACACCGTTTGTTCCCACAGCAGTCAGTGTTACATTAGGGCAGAAACAAGAAGGGTAGCAGTAGGAGAAACCAGAACAAAAAATATATAAGGATGTTTAGCTTCTGTTTGTAAAGAAGATAGATTGGAGGGATTTAAGATAATTAATACAGCAGAGCAGGAAAACTTAGGAGATTTTGCTTTTCCTCTAAAGTAGCTTTCTTTTGAAGTGTCCCAAGACACCTAAAAACACTTGCTAGCACAAACGGCATTCTCCCTGGTGTCAGGAGGAAGGCAGTGCCAGGCTGATGCTCTGGCTTGCTGATGAAGTGTTCCTGTGGAACAGCACTGAAAGTAGGGAGAAGAAATAGCTGTCGCGAGGCAGGGATGAGCTGCAGAGCTCAGGACCAGATTTCAGATGCTCTGTGGGGAGCAGGGATGCCCGGCCTCTGCTGGGGCCACAGTATGCCTGTCCCAACAGAAATGCTCTTACAGCAGCTGGGGATCAGGTTTAGACACTGCTACCTCTGGGTTTTGGGGGCTGCTGGTTAACGTGTCCTACTTCTGCCCTGCACAGATCTTAAGAGCTGCTTTGAAGTAGCTGGATTTTGACTTTGATTTAAAACAAGAAAACTGAAAGAAAATGCAGAGGCAGGAGTCAACTCAGTCTTTACCTCATTTCGGGGTGCCGGGGTGTAACTGGGCCCAAACCTGTGCTGAGGGCACCCAGGGTAAGAGGATGACTCCCAAGCCATGGGGTGCGAGGGCGAGTGGAGCCGGGTCCTGTGGAGAGCCTGGGCTGGGACCACGGCTTTGATGCCCGCCAGGAGGGGAAGGGACCGGCAGCTTCCTGGAGCTGGTACTCTGTCACTGCGAAAACAATTATTCTGTTTAAATAGAGGTTTTGTAGTTTCTGGGGATTTTTTGTGCTATCCTGAGAATGCATTAAGCCTGCACTGCTCAGAATGCAGTGATTTGTTCATTACAAGCAAAACCCATTGGAATTTTTTGCCTCCATCACCTTGCAGGCCTTAAGCCTTGCAGCCCTTGCAGGCCTTAAGCCTTGTCTTAAGGCTTTTCTGTCAATCCCCTGCAGGCAGTGAAATTAAAACATGTTACAGTATGAGGTGAAACACGTTACTTGCAGTGTTTGGGCAAGTTATTGGGGTAGCTTTGCATCTTTCTCTGGTAGTTTGGCTTATCGTTGCTATTATCTGTTGAAGGGATTTTAGCTGATATTTTGCAGAAGACTCTGTTGACTGTGTGTTATTGACATATTCTTAGCTTAAAACCATTACCATGTTAAAGCCCTGGATTTAGAAACTAATTACAAGACATTAATAGCTAAGCCCTAAGAGCTAAGTCATGCAAATATTGCTGTCCATAAAGTTGAATATACAAAAACTGTTTGAACTGCTGACTTAGTAGCTGGAGTCTAAAAGCAATCTGTAAAGGTGGCAATAAATCTGAGCACAATCCTCCTCAATTGTTTTCTAATGTGTCTGTGAAATTAATGGCACAGTTGTTAACGAAAGTTGTATCAGGGAACGTGGCTATTTTTTCCCCGAGTAGGTTAATTATCACTAATGTAATTATTTTTGTACTGATTTTTATTTTAATCAAACATTGCATGAAACAATTTAGTTCAGAACAAATAGCTTATTACAGAAATGTTTGTGGTAGTGAGAAAAAAAGCAGTGATGTTTAAATTATACACATATATTGAGTTACTTTATTCGTTAAAATGAACAATTATGTTAGGCCTTATGAGACAGACTAAGCATTTCTTGTTAATGTTTGTTCTGTAGTGAACATAATGAGAATTTATATTGGAAATGGATCCCATCCCTCTAGCTTGAGGCATTTATGAACTGGGCGATATGTAGGAGTTGGGAGAGCTTGGGGAAAAAGAGTTAGAGTTAACCTCTAACCAAGATGGATGCTGCATTGGTCTGTGGTTGTGGGGAAGGAACTGGATCTGGGAGGGAGTTTTTTTCTTTTCTTTTTTGTAGTTTTTGTTTGTTTGTTTGCTTTTGGTTTTTGGTTTGTTATTTTTTTTTCCTCTGTACTGTGGTGGTAGGGCAAAACATAGTGTCCCACTGTAACACAGTGGCTCTACTGGATCCAAGTACCATGGAGCACGGCCAACTTTTCATCAGTTGTTTTGAATGTCCTACAATGAACCAGTTGTGGGGTTTTTTTCCCTTTATCAGATCAAATCATCAGTGGATGAACTATAATAGCATCAGTCTGCACATTATACTGTTGAAGATGTGCCAATTAACATGATGATAAGTGGGTAATGGGTGGATATGTGATTTTTCAAGACATGAGACACGTGTCTACAGCATCTAGTGCAGTCTAGATTTTGCATCCTTCCCCAATTTGGCGGAATTGCAATGGAGGAGTTCATTGTGCCCCTCAGTACTGACTTGGTCAAGTGCTAAGTTCAAGATGCAAAATTGTTGGATATCTGTGAGTACAGTGTGTCTGGCTACATCTGTAAGTGGTGTTGGTTTCGGAAATATAAATTCCCTAATCCTCTGTGCAAGATTTGTGTTAACTGTAAGAGTATTTTCTCATGATTTATGAAATGGTTTAATTACTGCTTTCTAGATTATGATTAGCATTTTCAGATAATCACTTTTTGATTATGGAATAAGAGTTTATTATATTTGCTTATAGAAATGTAGGATGTGTATGTATATAGCACTCTTCCTCCATGGATTTCAAAGATTTTGTAGGTCTTTGTTATAAATACAATTGACAGCACCTCCAGCTTATAGGTGGGGAAATGGAAGAAAAAAAAATACATGAAGTGCTTTGACCAAGTTGATCAAACTGACCTGGAGGCAGAGTCAGCAAAAGAGCATGAACCTCCTGAGTCCTGGATCTGCCATTTCTCTAGTTAATCTTATCATCTGTGTTTTTAATAGGTGTGGTTTAGTTTTGAATCTTGGCAGGTAAGGTTGATTGCATTTTGAAACAACAGTCTTGGAAATCATCATCCTCAAAACTATTTTTACTTCTGTCACATCTCTCCTTTAAAAACAGGATGTTATATGCAAGAAGTTTAGACTTGTCATAGCATTCTGCTGCCCTGTTTTCTGTGGTTTGTATCTCCAAATGCTGCTCAGATGTTCCCGCTGCTGGTTTGCCATCAGTGAGAGCTTGGGCAGTGGGCTGCGCCATGGCCGCGTCCCATGGACACGTTAAGAAAGAAGCGACGAAACCAGCGCTGTGGTTCCTGCCACTGAATGAAATGCCCTGCTATTTTGGTTTTGTTGAAGGTCCTCTTACAGTAGTTGTGGACAAAAGTTATTCTTGCTGTTTTATCAGGATTTTATGATCCCAATCCTGAAACTCTGAACTCAAAATCTTTAAGCAAGCAGTTTTGAGTTCATAGTGACTAAAAGTATTGGGAAAAAGTCATTGAATATAAACAAGTTTAGATTTAAGTAAATGCAAGAAATGGCTGAATATAACAATTACTTGCCACAATAGAAGTCTTTTTTAGATTCAGGTTTTCAAAAGCTAAATTATTTCAAGGAAACTGCAGTAAAAGCTGGAATAAGGAGGGAGGGGAAAAGGGGGACAGAAAAAAAGGACATCAGACACAATTATTAGATCCTAAAGCAGCTAAATACACAGATGAACATTTTATTGCTTTTGTTTGCATTTCTGAAAGGAGTTGTGACACAATAAGTTATTACAAAAACAAAAAATGTTTCAAAAATATCTTTTCTGAGTGGGTGTTGAAGAAAGAGTGATGCACTTCACTCATAAGAGAGAAGCAACAATATGTTTATCGATACAAAACAGCGATTTAACGAAGTTTGATAGTAAATGTGGCAGTGGTTTAACAAGATTCAATGGCAAGGTACACTTGATTATTTACTGCATAGAGGACAAGGTCAGACAAAACTGTTAGGGAGACCCTCCCATTGAGTCATGAGGTTCAGAGAGGACCCCCTTGCATTCTAAACTTGTTCCCTTAGAGGAGTCTAGGTACAGCTGGATCCAAACTTAGTCCCAGACTTGGTCAACAGTTCATGTCTAAAGGATTACATATGCGCAATCAGGTCTTTATATCACTTAGTTAAGATTACAAAGTTTCAGCGCACTTATTCACAATTCACTTACCGAGTATCTGACGCGATAAGGAATCTCTTAACCTCGAGCAGTAACCTTGAGAGGCGTCCCTACTCAAGGGGAGATCCTGGCATGCAGCCCGTTGCTGTGCAGGAGAGCTCAAAGGGCTCTTGGGCTGCTCACTGTTGATGGGGGCAAGATGATGGACTCATAGTCATATTTACATACTTACTGCAGATGTTAGTTTCTTCCAAATTTGGCTTGAGTCGGACATTGACCAGCACTGTGGTTAGGTGGACGCATTGCCATAAATTAGCCCTTGGCTATTGCGTGGTTACCTGCCTCCCCTGAATCCACTTTGAGCTGGATGCATCCATCATGACTAGATGCATCCATCGCAGCCACCACTGGTGGTTATCGCTTGAGCAGGGTTGTGGGTAAAGGTCAGTCAGGGAGCAGGGCACACTGTCACGTGGGAAAAGTGTCTCTAGCTTGACTCAGATTCTCATCTCCCAACACCAGGCTGTGGTACCAGGTGATTTATCTGACAGGCAGTTTTCATCATTAATTTTCTCGCCAGAAGCAGCAGAATGCTGCACATCTTTCTGAGGCCAGTGATACAGAGTTATCATGGTGTAGTCCCAGGAGACCAGAAAAAGGACTTTCCATAATTTTGCCTCATCTTCTATTTATCTCTTTACACACAGTATCTGCACAGAATAAAGTACCTTTAGGCTGTCCCAGCTACCCAGCAATGCCACGGAATACATTTGAGAATACGGAAATTCATCCTTTTATAATCATAAGGGGGGGCATATATGATAACACATTAATAATTCTGTGATTCTGTGAGATACTAGCATGCAGAAAATTGGTGAGAACCTTTTCATCACTGGGTCAAAATCCATGCAGTTAGGATGCCTTTCTCATTTCATATCAATGCATGCTGTAAAAAGGGCATCAAGTAACTTCTGTGTTTAATAGTTGTGATAGAAAATGGAGGCTTCAGACTTGATTAATGTGTCTCACTTTCTAGCTGTGCAGGTAAGTTATAGTTACCCTGTCTCAGTCTACTTTTTAAAAGGGCACGATACAAATCAGCGATTAAGAAGAGTAAAAGAAGATGCAAACTGTCAGTCAGTTGGTTTCTTAAGGAATTGTCATGAAATTTTTCACACCTGCTTTATGGGTCAGAAATCTTGGCCCTGGTTCTCTTTACTCACCATCTCTTTGGTTCTCTTTCCTGATAACATCTTTTGTCATGCCTCTGCAGCAAGTTACATTCATGTGTGCCAGCTTACTCCAGCTCTCTTGCAAGGCATAGACACAATCTAGGAATTCAACTCCAGGTTTGTAAAGGGCTTGCTAGCCTTTACTAGTTGGAGCAGTGACAAGAGTCGGGCATAGAAATGGATTTCCTGGCTCCTTGTAAGAGCTTCCAGTAAGACCAAACCACCATTTACCAGTGCAATTAGATGAGTCTTTGTATTCTCCTTTATCATCAGTATTCCTTTGGCTTCTGTAAGCTACATACCTTCAGCTCAGCGCAGCATGAAAGAAGCGTTCATGGATTTTTTTTTTTCCCCAGAATAAGTTGTGAATATTGAAGGTTAATGAAGTTTCTCAAGCAGTGGCAGGCCTCTAGAATATCTGTTATTGAGGGATTATTTTTATAACATTCACAGCAGAGGCTCTTGGTAGTATAGTATTTGAGTGTGTGACTTTAGGGTTTTTTTTTCAAATATATGAAATGAAGATGATACAGGATCTATTTTGAATTAAATTAGGAAAGTGGAACTTAATCCTTCAATTTAAGACTTGCAAACCCCAGTCTTCCTGTATACATTAATAATCAAGGCGGCTGATTCAAGAAACTCATCCTAGAATTTTTTACTGGTAGGGAAAATAGTGGAGCTTGTAAGCATTTAAGTAACCTAAAAAAAAAGTAGCTGAAATTTTGTTTTTAATAACACTTATTCACATCTATCCCAGGAGATCAGGTTTTATATTTGGAAAAGTCATACATACACACACACACAGGGCAGCTATTGGAGCCACTGAAATTTTGCTGGGCAGCTGAGGTGGTAATAGGTGCAATGAATTGGCAGTGGGAATGTCACGACCTTCCCAATGATTCTAGTCTGGACTATTTTGGGGAGGCTCCAACGCTAAACCTCCCTTGTTCTTGAAAACTTAGTTTAGTGGCTTTAGTCTGGAATATTTTGAAACTATTTGTAAGTCTAATTATCTGCAGTGCTTGGGAGCCTTTGGGCACATACTTTGGAGTTAGACTGCAGAACAAGTGAGACTTTCCATTTATTTAATATAATCATTTATAATTTGCATTCCCAGAAGCATGTATGGTATTTCAAAAGCAGAATGTGACTTTGAAATGAAATATTATCTAATTACTGCATTTTTCATTGATGACTATTTTCTTTGTCCTTCATATTTCTTACATGGCTCATATTGCAGATCTTGCCACGTTCTCACTGATTCCATGCCCTGTATAAGCCACATTTTCACCTCTTTTAAAATATTAACTTCGTCATTAGTAGTTCCAAGAAGGGAGGTCTCTTGTTCTGGTCTCGGTAAGAAGCCCCAAGCTCTAGATACATAGAAAGCAGTTTTGTGAATGTAATTCCTGCCTTCCCGCAAGCCATCACAATGTTCTTACTAATTTTCATGAAACAAGGAAGAAGTTTACACTCTACTGTTTTATCTGATGTTGTGTGTCATTCCACCAGAATTAACTACTAATAAAAATGAAAAATGAAGGCAGTAAATACAGTCATGCATTAGAGTCCCATGCGAAGACACTAGCATGTGTGGTTCCTGGTGCTTTTCCAGGAGGCTACCACATATAAAGTTTATCCATTTGTTTTTTCCCTGTTGTAGGTTCCCCCTTGGTCCTCCCCCCTTCCATTCCCACCCTGGTTGTCTGACAGTAACGTCTAAATAACCAGGCGCTTTCTATTTCACATGTCTTGTAGATTGATGAAATGCAGTGGGGCAAAGGAGTGCGTGAAGTCCCGTCCTCAGTCTGCAGCCTGCCTTGCAAGCCAGGAGAGAGGAAGAAGATGGTGAAAGGGATGCCGTGCTGCTGGCACTGTGAGCTTTGCGACGGCTATCAGTACCAGGCTGATGAGGTGACTTGTCTGCTCTGCTCATACAATGAGCGGCCCAACGAGAACCGAACGGGATGCCGTTCGATACCCATCGTCAAGCTGGAGTGGCACTCACCCTGGGCTGTGATACCCGTCTTCTTGGCTATGCTGGGAATTATTGCCACCATTTTTGTCATGGCAACGTTCATCAGATATAACGACACTCCCATTGTCCGGGCTTCTGGGAGGGAACTCAGCTACGTCCTGTTAACGGGGATATTTCTGTGCTACATAATCACATTTCTGATGATCGCCAAACCAAACGTTGCAGTGTGCTCCTTCCGGCGTATCTTCTTGGGCTTGGGGATGTGCATCAGCTATGCAGCCCTGTTAACTAAAACAAACCGCATCTACCGCATATTTGAACAGGGCAAAAAGTCAGTGACAGCACCTAGGCTTATAAGCCCCACATCACAACTGGCGATCACGTCGAGTTTGATATCTGTTCAGCTCCTGGGTGTCTTTATTTGGTTTGCAGTTGACCCACCCAACATCATCATAGATTATGATGAGCAGAAAACTATGAACCCTGATCAAGCCAGAGGAGTTCTCAAATGTGACATTACGGATCTACAAATCATTTGTTCCTTGGGTTATAGCATTCTTCTAATGGTTACGTGTACTGTGTATGCCATCAAGACTCGGGGTGTCCCAGAGAATTTTAATGAAGCTAAACCCATTGGATTCACTATGTACACTACCTGTATAGTATGGCTTGCCTTCATTCCAATATTTTTTGGCACTGCCCAGTCAGCCGAAAAGGTAGGTGAAAATGAACAAATGTGCATCTGATGTATCAGGATTCATTGCAGTTATAAATTACATACTGATGTTCAGCTTTACATAGATTTTAAAATGAGCTATCCAGTTAGCGCATTACTGAGACATGTGCAATATATAGCACTATTTTCCTTCATTTAACTGGCGGGCTATTCATTTGATAAACTGGCAAATGATCAATAGCAGTCGTATTAGCCATTAGTTTTATTGTTGCATCCATTTCAATTGTATCTTTTCAGTAGGATAAGTGGGAATTAGCTGTCATATTGTCCAGAAAGAGGCATCTCTTAACTAAATCATTTTGAATACAAGATGTAAGCAAAAAACTGTCAAAAAAATAGTGAAGTGGACTCCTGCACTTCTGGAGTTCAGAACTGAGGGCGGTGCTTAGTCTGATGAGTGCTGTGCTTCACAAATAGCAGCCTCAGGGCACATTTACACCACAGGGTAAATAGTCTGTCCTGAGCTCCAGCTGCTGAGACTAGACAGACAGTGCTATCTGTATTGGTTATTTTTAAACTAGCCCAGGCAAACTTAGCCGATAGCTCATGGCAAGGGTATAGCCAGAGTCCTGGAGTGAATGCCAGGTTGCTTCTCTTCATAAGTGAGGTCCACTTAAGCCCATGGAGTTCATTCACCAAAAGTGAGTCCAAAATATTACACTTACACAACTTAAGAAAAAGCATCCAAACGTTAGGATCTAATCCATTAGTTGGATTGTTACAAAAATTAATTATTGCAAAGCGCAATCAGACTCGATTAAAAGATTCCCATTGGCTTTAGTAGGCTTCAGATGCTGCAGAGGAGTCTGCAGTGTGTCTGTCACGGGGCTCAAGTGCACATCACTTCCATCCCATGCTCATAGCTGCTCAGGCAATGGCAACTGAAGAAGGGAGCTGGGCAGCTTTAGGGAAATACGCCCTGGCAATCAGAGCAGATGTGCATGCAAAGAGATGCAAAACTTGGTCAACTATGGGCTTTGTTGCCAACAGAAATCAGGTTTCAAGTGCTCTTTGTACATACATCAAATCAGCTCTGCTGAGGCCAGCAGGTAGCTGGGACCCCAACCCAGCGCGTTGCAGCTGATGCTGTGATGGTTTAGGTACAAACGTTAACAGCCTCTCTTTTGTCTCACACAAAGTAAGAAGCAGAAAGTCACTCCCTTCTTCCCATTACATTTATTGGTGAGGATGGTGACCTTGGAGAAAGAAGGCAATAAGCAGCCAGAGAACAATATGATTCATTTTCCAAAACATTGTCGGAAGGTCTATTGGCAAGAAAACACCTTTTCAGATTTGCACTTAAAGTATTTAGAAAGGGAGAACCTTAGTTGCTCTGTGTGTTTTGAGTAAACAGTATTCAAGGGGTGAAAAATTGATCTACTGTTACAATATGCAGGGCTAAATCAAACTGTGAGTGACTGAGCATTGCAACTTCAGTTACCTCCTGGGTCTTGGGCCCCTTCTGCATGTTGTTGTTACTGCCCAAGTGGCTCCAGCTAATGCTTGGTGACAAAGATCTGGTTTTACTTCTCTCTGAATCTTGTTTGGACATAGCTGAATTTCAGAGTGATTTGGCAAATACTTGCAAGCCTAGCCTTCAGGGAGAAATGAAAATACTAGGCTGTCCTGAACTGCTATCAGACTGTTTTACCCTCCCTAGCCCTGACCCCATCTACTTCCCCTGCCCAGAGGAAACCACTGTCATGTCTCCTTACCTGCGGAATTCTCCAGCTGAATCTAGGCATCACTGACCTCACCTCAAATGCTCTCCCACAGATCTTGCATGGATTTAGTAGCATACTGTCAGTTATCCCGACTTACTGAACCCAAACTTTCCTGTGCAGGAAAGAGCTTTGGCTTCTTGCTACTTTTTCCCCCCCTCTATTTTCATTTAACATTTGTTCTTTAATACAAGACTTGGGCAAGCTCACTGCTGTGGATAAAATTATTAAATCTTCTAAATGAGTGAGCAAATTTCAGATCCCAGCTAACACATCTTATTTTGTGCCAAGGATATCATGTCCGAATTTGCAGCTGTTAAACTTCTGGGTTATTGAAATAAAATTGCAGGAAGACAGCAGTGTTGTTGTTCAGGCAGGTCCATGTGTTGGCTACAAGTCTCTTCCATAGGAAGGTGCCTGTACCAGAGCTCTGTCCTTTGCAATTCAGGAGGTTGGTTGTACAGAAATTTGTAATTGTTTTGGCATCAGTTTGGCCGTGGAAGAGGGGATCGCCCAGGAGGATGCAGAGGTTATGGAGGTTTTCATGCATCATCTCGCCTCTGCAACGGGCTTTACAGGCAGCCATTGCATCCCTAAAGAGAATTAATTTCAACTGGAAAGGAGGTCTGCCAAGTCTTAGAGATGCTTCAAACACCTCTGCTCTCCCTGTCGAGGGAGAGATAAGAAACAGCATAAGCGGCTTTAAACACAGTTGGTCCCGTTTGTAACTTTGCTCTGATGCAGGGAGTACAGTGCAGCTTTTGTGCCCCTGCCTGGGAATGCTTTAGACCTGCAGGTGACCAAGATGAAGTGCTTTAAATTGTTCTCTGCGAAGATTTAACCGGGTGATAGAAAGACCCAAAGAATTTCAAAGGCTGCTGCCAGCATTGAAAATCATTTAGTAGCAAAAGCTTTAGGTTTCCATGTAGTCATAGGCCTGAATTACCCTGTACTTCTTTGAAAGCATAAGTTTTGTGTACAAATTCATGTAGGACAGCAAAAGAGATTATGATTAACTCGATTTCACGCAGGGCACAGAAGAGGATACAGGGCAAAGTAAACAGCCCTTCTCTTTGCTGTGCTCCAGCCAAGGGGAGCATCCCATGCCGCTGCACAGAGCCAGTGGCACCAGCTGCTTCTCCTTGCGGCAGCCCCAGGGCAGCCATGGCAGGGGAGCGTTCGGGACAGGGGACCTCAGTATCTGCTGGCTGTCACAGGCAAAACTCCTCACATGCTGCTGGGGCTTATTGCAGTTCCTTGGACTGAAAGCTGCTATGTTTTGTCCAACAAACCGTCTGGTGTGATCATACCTGCACAATGGGCATGCAACATGCATGAAAGCACTTATGTATAGTCCCTATAGATGGTCCATCTGGCTCCCCCAGCCTATAAGCGTTGGAAGACATTGGCTGTAGCACATTTGACCAGTACGCTGTGCCATGTCTGAGTGCTATACCTATGGCTCTGCTGCTGGGGCATTTTTCCCCCATCTGCTCTACACAGAGATTAAGCTGCAGTAGCTTTGCTGCTTTGCTTTCTTTTCTGTCTCTCTTTTTTTGAGTGGGGGTGAGGGGGTTGTACTTTTTTGTGATTGCTAGTGATTTCCTGTCAGATATTTTCTCTGGAATATATTGTGTTTAAGCTTAGCCACACAGGTCTTTGCCGAAATGGAAATTGCACCCAGTAAAAATCTCATGCAACACAATCTTTTAAACTGAGAAATGGTGTTATATATAATGTTGTGATTTTCATTGTATGGATTTATTTTATTTTATCAATAAATACAAGCATAGTGTTGTTTGGTAGAAAGCATATTGAAAATACCTGCCTTGTTCAGTGTAGAAAATAACAACAACAACAACAACAAAAAGAACTAGTAGTATGCTGCAAGTAATTCATAAAAAGCAAATAATTCAAGCAGTAGCATTTGCAGCAGACTCGGGGGAGGCGGTGTGGTTTGAGGAGGGCCAGATATCAGAGTTTGTGCTATAGGATGGACATAAAACATTCAGTGTATGGGCGGTGGCACATGGAAAAAGCAAATTCCTGACCTTTTTACAGCTTGCATTTACTAAGCCAATTTCTTCGTCCACTATCTAAAAATCCAGAAGACACGTGGTCAGTTGTAATTTATAGGCTTAGTTTGGCAATGCAGCATGTAGTTTCCTAGTGGGCATTGAATATCGTTGTCCTTACCATGTTTCACCTTCTTTGAGTTTCTTCGGCTTTGATGCGATGGTCACATAGCCATTGCCCCATACCTGGGAATCACTGCTGTTTTCTAGGTTTTGGAGGTTATGTTTTGGGGTGGGGTTTTTGTGTGTGTGTGTGTTTTCCTATAACTATTAGTTTATATTCTAAAATGTGTATGTAACCTTTGAGGACCAGGACACAGTACTGGGGACTGGAATCGTGCCATATCTTTGCTCAGAAAGATCCTTCCTTTTGTATGTATTTGGTAGAAAGCCACTAGATGTAGAGAGGAGTTCCTACACAGAAGAGGGGGTCAGTTACTGTTCAACTCTGAGCAGCTCCTAACGATTAAAACCGTCATCAGTTGAAGGGTCAGTGGGTTTTTGGGGTTGAGGACAGGGAATGGTGTCCATTGCTGCCTGCTGCCCAGCTCCTGCCTTGGTGTTGCTCAGCTCGTTAACCCACACATTTGGAGAGGGACTGTAGGGATGAAACGCTGCTTTTACACTCCTGGTGTAATTGTTTTTGACAACAAAACTGTTTTAAATTCTCCGTGGATATGTTGGTATCTTATCAGAAACAAAGTGGCCTCAAAGAGCTGTTAAACCAATTATAAGAGTCATAGCTCCAGGGCACAGTCAATACAAAGTGGCACTTGAAAAGAGCACAGATTGCTCTGTAAGGTCAGGCAAAGGACAGCTAAATCAATAAGCCAAATTGAGTCAAAATTTTAGAGTACAAAAGTGAAAGGATGGGAAGGGATGCAGGTGGTGTGGGAATGCATCCTGCGGGAAGCTGCACCTCACACCCTGCCCTGCACAGCCCTGCACTGGAGATTAATTAGTCCCTGCAGCCTCTTCGTTGGTTGTGCATCCACTTCTACTTTGATTATCTGTTTCTGATTTTAACTCATTTCCAGAGGCCGGGCACTGCAGTAGCGGATTGCCAGGGCTGACGGGAGCCAGCAGTTTGGGGCCAAGTCCCCCTGCCCTGTCCCTGTGTGTGGCACAGGGAGCTCTGCCGTGGTCCACCTTTGGCAGTGCCTCAGGACCCCAGGCTTGCACCGCTGCCGAGGGATGCTGCGGCTCGCTGCTGTGTTTGCTCCTTCCATGGCAAGGCTGTTCCCTGGCAGTGTGCTCCTGCTTGAGCGATGTTTCAGGAGACGCATTTGAGATTAACCTGGTTTCACGAAGTCACGTTTTCATTTCTTGATTTTTTTTGTTTTTATTGTTCTCCTTTTACAGATGCTCTAAAGAACAACAGCATGGCAGAGCATGTCATATGCTGTAACACATGTTGGAAAAATCACTTCGTAGGTGGCAATAATAGTTTGCTTTTTTATTATTAGTCTCTCTTGTAATGTAAATATTTTTAAAACATACACTTGCAGATTTCCAGAGGCAATACTTTCATGGTAAAAGCAAGTGAAGGGGAAAAAGCATCCGTGGTCAAATCAATGTGATATGTAGAGTTCTTAAAATACTGGTTTGCTTTTTCTGTAAATAAAAGTCAATTTATTGCTAGGAAAAACAATACTTTTCAACACTTGTTATTACCATTTTTTTAACCTTTGTCATGTAACATAGTTGTATTTATGATTAAATGAATATTAAAGGATGGCTGAGACAGGTGGATAGAAGTACACCTCCCAGACCTGTGCATGGCATCCTCAGTCAGTGCCTTCAGCAGTAATATGGACAGAAACTCGCCTTCATTGTCCTCTGACAGAGCCAACACAAAGCAGCTTTGTCCATAAGGCTATCTGTCTGGCAGTGTGTCCCCGACCCTAGCATCCCTGCTCACCGGCACTTGGTGGCAAGTGGTAAAGACAGTCAGCAGAGCCTCTTCACAGTCTGGCAGCAAAGCCTAAAGAAGCAGTAGCCTTCCTGGAGGTCCTTCATCCCTCCTCTTCTCCTTGTCTGCAGGAGACTCTTCTAGAAAGGTAGCTGAGGTAAAAAGCACATCCCGAATTTAAAGTAAGCCTTTGGAAATAATCTCTTCTTTTAAAAAATTTTGCACAGGAAGGATGCGATAGGAGACTACAGAAACGTTAAATTTGGGTATATTGGTGGTGGTGGCATACGGAGATTAATAGGGCAGGAGAAATTACCTATGGGTCTGTGTTAAATAGCCTTGGTTAGGGTGGTTTTTTTCTTGCCAGTGTGTTCTCCCTTTCTTCTAACAATGTTCAGCTCTAATTATGAAGGCCTATGAGATCACAAGCTATTTTCTTCTCCTACAGTTGTTTAGTATTATCATATATATTTATATACTGTTGCTTAAATTAAATTTTCTGAATCTCTAGCATGTAATACTGAAAAATTAGATCCCTTTAATGGCAAACCTGAACATCAATCTGCTTTATGTATCAGGCATGCCAGAATCCACTTGGGTACTTCGCTTGCCCAAAACCTAATGCTGCTTTGCATTACTGTACAAGTGTGTTTGGCATTTTACTCAGACTGATGGCGTCCCTTATTAGTATGTACAGATGTGTGGCCTCCTGTGAGCGTGCTCTTCAGATTTTGAAGGAGGAATGCAATTTGGAAACTTGCCAGAGCTATAACCATTAGATTAAAAGAAATCATTGTCTCCGCAGGTTTGAAGTCCGTATCTGTACTCTTTAACTGTGTACAGATGTAGTTGTGTATGTTGAATATTCCCCTAAGATCTTATTTTCTCAAATTATGTCATTGAACTAATATAGAGGGATATGTCATCACCATATTTTTATGTTTCACAGAGATTTTATTGCCTCGTAGCTGTGATTACTTTTATTTAGTAATTGCTAAGATTAAAATAATACATTTCTGGGGATGTCTACAAGCTAGTAATAACTGTCAACAAGCTCCTAAATATATTCTCCAAATGGGATTTTTTCTTGACATATTTTCAGGACTTTTTTCAAGTTAAAAAAGTTATAATCATGACTCTGAATGAGTGATGATGGTTTCTCAGCCAGCGTGGTCTTCCTGCTTGGGAGCTTTTTTTGTCCTGGAATGAAGAGAAATGGGGAAAAGTTGACCATGCAGTCATCAGTTTCCATCATCTTATTTTTGCATCCAGATTGCACAAACCCTTGGTTGTAGGGTTGGTTTTTTTTTAATTGTAATACAACCACTATGAAATTTGAAGTCCTTAATCCCATCTACTTTTCCACCTTCCTTCTTGTTTCTCTGTTTTTATAATGCCCATTTTATTCAAATCAATAAACAGGGTAAGTCAGGTATATTTGGCAGCAACATTTTTACTTATTGTGTTGAATGTTACATAAATACTATAATTTGAAGGCACATGCAAAGTGGGTTCTTATTCAGATTAAATAATGTCACATTAACATGGTAGCACTTCAGTATATGGTCTGGTTTTTGGTGAAACTAAGTTACTCTGCAATTCTCTGTAACACAAATTCCAATTAACCAGGTAGGACACACATTTATTTTCTCCCCTGGGAAGGCTTGAGATGACAGTTGCTATAGCAACTGTACATATGTGGATTTTGGAGTTATAAGGATTTTAATGCAACATTTGTTGGAGTTGTATACTGTTGGATGGTTGAGAAAATCAGGCTTTGAGGCTCACAGGGAATGTGACTTTCAATCTACCATAATCTGGGGCTCATGCAAGGACAGTCATGAAGTGCAGCTTTCGTTTAAAGAAACATTCTAGTAATAGTACCTGCATAAAACTCATTAACCACAAATATTAATTTCTCTCATTGATATGCTTTCCGTTCACCTTCATTATCTTAGGGATCTGCATGTTCAGATGCTGAAGTTCTTAATTTTATCCAGCCTCAAGACTGTATCCCTGAGAAAACCACGGAATATAATGATCTGACATTAGAATTGTCCTGAGACAAGCCTGAACTGAAAAGCAGCTCTACTTAATTTCAGTTAAGGCCCTCCAGGCTAGAGCTGTAAGGTCTGGAGATCCTCCAAGAAAAGAGTATACAATAAAGGGCACTTTTGTGGAGTATTGGGCTATTGACAGTGAGTACATAGTGTTTCATTTTAATTGAGAAAAAATTAAATGTTCTTTGAAATCTAAAAATGAAATAATCAGTAGAATTTTTTTTGTGATATCCTTTATTACAAAAATGATCCTGGTGGCCTATATTTTTATCAACATGTATAAGAACACTACTGTAAAAGTATATTCATCTTATGAATACCTTTAAGTGTTTATAGAGTTTCAAAGTTAATTTTTGTAGAACTAATCAAAAATCTTAAACATATAACTTCTCGGTAAAGTTCTCTATAAGATTTATTTTATTACCTTCTGCATTCATTTTGTCTTCCAATGGAAAAGGATGCTGTTACTAGTCAAAAAATAGCACAAAAGGCTTGTAATGTGTCACTACTACTAATGATTTAACCCTTAAAAAAATAAAAATCAGTATTTACATACACATCATTGAAGCAGTAAGTGCTACAGGAATTTTGAGTTCTGGAGTCGTTGGTCTTTTGCCACACACTTGTTTCTCTCTCCCTGGTGTTTTGGTGGGAGGTTTCTTCCCTTAAAAAACAGACATTCATAGACCCACCACTTACTGAGTATAGCTGGCTTATGGCCTTTAGCAGCTGCTTTTAAGAACTCCTATGGGAGAGTACAGCTCAGGAAAAATATAATACTACTGACTGGATTGCTTCACAGTTTACTAATCATTTCAGGGATTAGATGGCCTCGTCAGGAATACCTGCCCCCATCTCCCTCTGCTTAGTAGGCTGCTGGGGGGGGGGGGGGGGGGAAGGGAAAAAAAAAATACAGAAGTGAAGCAAAATTATAGTGGCCTAAACTTGGGCACCTGGGATTTCTGGATATACCATACCCTAACAAACACTTAAGTATAGCAGAGAGAAGTGTGGTTATTTGTCAGTTCTATTTGATGTGACAGGAAATGGCTTAGGGCTCAAGAAGAGAAAGCCAAATTAAAGCTTAGATAGAAAAAGTTGTTAGACTGGTTGATGCCAAAAAGGATGGGAGATTGATACTGCCAGTGCCCTGCTCTCCCCTCTGCGGGTCGAGGCTGGGGGATGATTGAGTGTTTGCTGCTCAGGTTGGTGATCCAGAGGCTGCTGTGACATGATGTTGTACCTGCTCCCGTGGAGGACGAGCGTGACTCTCATTAGCAGAAGATGGATCGGGTGAAGGCTGTTCAGCTCCGAGATTCATGATTCTATCATGGAAGATAGATTTACTTCTGTGTGGTGGTTGTATTTTTAAGAAAACTTGAAGCTATTTTACTTCATGGCTATGCAGGATATGCCTGAGGCAACATCTCTAGAAAAGACAGGCTGGTTTATAATTTCATTGCGTCGTCTCAAGCTTTAAATGTACCTTCCTGCTTGCCACAGGAGAGTTGTGCATGGAAAGCAAAGAGCGTGGATTTGTCTTTCTGCACAGCTGCCCATGCCCCGATGTGTCAGCCTGTGTCCCATGCCGCAGGAGAACGTGCTGGTCCCTGCAGGGCCAGCCACTGGCTGGCTGTCCTATGGGTGCTCTGGGGTGTAGAGCATAGCCTGGTGACGTCTGCCCTGCCTGTCTCTGTCTGGGTCGGGACTCAGGGGACACTAATTCCTTAGCTATGTAAAGTCCTGAGTGCTTTTCTGCAAAATAGTCAGCAGCTTTGCATTGCACCGAGCGCAATCCTTCTGCTGCAACTGCGAGCTGCGCTTCCATTCTGCTTTACCCAACATTCAGAGGTGGATGTAAAAACATCTCATGTATACCAACAAATCACTGCCTGCAGTGCAGATGTCTCCTAGGCAGTGGGCTAGAGGTGCCGTATGCAGGACTTGCCGCAAGCAGTTGTCTTGCTGCCGTCCCGGGGCACTCGCATCCGTCAGAGGTGGGAGCACGGAGAGCTGCTCCACTGGAGAGCTCCGACCAGGAAATTCCCATGGGCAGGTGAAACTGTCGCTCTTTCTGCTTAGACACAAGCTCTGAGGTGCCCGTGAGGCATTGCACAAGTGAAGCTGGGTAGCTGGGGTCTTTGCAGACAGCAACAGAAAAAAAAGGAGCAATTGTGTAAGAAACAGAACCTGACTCTGGGACATCCAAATGCAATCTCATTTACACTGATGGAACTGCATTTCTATACACCAGATTTGACACTCACTGTTTCAAAAGAGCTTTGAATCACTTTTGTAAAGTATTAAATATTTCCTTAAGTTTTGCTACTCTCTGAAGTGAGACTAAAATGGTACATTAATACGTGTTGCCATGAAACTTCTTGTAATTGCATTTCTATGCTGGGTAGAAAACAATGAGTGGTGGGAAAATATGTCTGTATATTTAAATGTGTTTTAAAAGCTTTAATTTTCACTTATTTCTGGAACTATATAATGATTCTGGATTTGTATAATGTTCAGCAAGGCAAAGATTGGAGTGTTTCAGAAATGAATACAATAATAACATTAATAACAGTTCCTTGCATGCAGAAGAAACCTAAAGCATTTTACAGATGGATTTAAAAACTGCAAGTTAGAAGCATCGTATCAGCTGGTATGTAGCAATTTTAGCAGCACTCAGAAATACAGTTTAAGGCGGGCAGGTGTGTGTAATTCTGTGTAAATTCTTAGGCTGTGTTCTTCACCAGGGTATGCTGAGTGCCCTCCGGGATTGCATTAACCACGTTAATAGCAGCATCATCAAGTGGGGAAGATTGGGCAGTTCAAACTGGGCAGAAAATAATCACCCAGGATTTGGCCAGGGTGTGGGAGTTGACACTTACGCTCTTCAAAGAGGCATCTTTAGTGACTGGAAGAATGAAGGCATTTTGGTGATAAATATATTACCCACAATGCCGCATCATATTGCCAAGTCAGGACTCTTCTGGAAGAGGGATTTCTACCTGCACTTTATCCTGTCTGGGAGATCTCCCATCCAAGCACCTGACTGTGTTCAGCACCTTCTAAGTTCAGCCAAGCCAGTAACAGACTGTAGGACTGCTAAAATTGCAGGTCTATGTTGTCTCTATTGTCAAGGCAGGTATTTAAAGCTAGGTAACAGGAAAAAGTGCGTACTCTGGGTGAAATAAGAGATGATTAGAGTAATTAGATCCTCCTCAGAAGACCATAAATTAATGGTGATTATGATTCTTGAAACAACAGAAGCATAAGGTACATCTAGCATTGATCTGTTGTATCACATTTGCTGCATTGTAATGCTCCTTTAATGTTAATATGTACTTTTGTAGTAAAATCTAATTGAAAACACTGAGCAGGCAGAGCCCAAGGCCACAATCATGTTCCACGTAATTACCTAAGGAGGAGGGTGTACATTTCCAATGAAGGGATGCCACCAACCGTTAGCCAGGTATAAGCGGTGCAGTCATTGTGTTCATGCTTATACAGTAATAGCCTTACAGGAATATATAGGTGAAAGCTAAAAGATAATTAACAATCAATTCATTTTGTGAAATTTTCAATTATTGAAGCAGGTATCTTCATAATGGAGTAATAATACTACCTTTAAATTTGTATGTGGCTGTCTCATAACAGAGATGTATTCATTTAAGCAGAAATTACTTTAAGTTAGCAACCCTGCGGTAGTTCTGCAGTCTCAGAGGGACTCTTTGAAGCCTGTGAGCATGCTGCTTTGATGTCTGATGTAGAAAGTGAGGGATCTCTTCGCTGTGATAATTCTAGCCTTTTCCATTCCCTTCTGTGTTGAGGAGAGAGAAAAAAAATCTGATTCAGAAGATGGAAAAGTAAATGGAACCCAGAAAGGAGCGTGCATTATAGAGGGGGAAATACGCCCACCTGTGACCAGGGGCACGATGCGACAGGGCTGCCAAATTCCCTGCTGTGTTCTGTGGTCTCCCTCTCTGGACCACTTAAGCAGACCAAAAATGTATAACTGAAAACACCCTCCCCTTGAAGAGAAACTGCGGGTCTCTGAGAACGTGTCACCGCAGGGCATGCTGCTGCAGGTACCATCCTGGGGGGAGAAAGGGGATGTGCTGGGGCAAACCCATAAAATAATAATTTTTCATTGGCATTTGGGGAGAACTGTTCTTCCACGCCACTGGTGCAGCCTAGAGCAGCCGGACTGCTGCACCTGGTCATCAAAACGGGGAGTCAAAAACTACTCCTCCTCCTCAGCCTTCTGTATTTCGATTTTGCCCAGTTAACCAAGAGCCACAAGGTATGAACGGTCTCAGATTACCTGGGACAGCAGATTTAGGAATATTTTTCGTGCCTTTTCACATTGCTTGTTCTGAGTCCCAGAAGTGGCAAAGGCATTTGCCCGTAACTCCACAGGCACACCGCCTCTGCTCAGCTTTGTTTGGTGCGCAACTGTCACTGTCCTGTGAATACACACGAGCACTGAACTTATTTTAAAAAGATGCCAAGGGAAAGCAGGGAAGAAAGCTATCTTTTTGCTCTGTGATTTCTAGTGCATAGTTAACTGCCTCTGGCTAAAAAGCGACATAATTTTTAAAGGGAAAAATGTGTGGGTGTTTAATGCATAGTGTTGACGTGTACTTTTTTGGTTCCTTATTTTTTTTAGAAAATGTAGAACTGCCAGGAGAGTTTTACATATGAAAAGCAATCTCTGCATAGGCCCCTGTCAGTGTTACCTAACAGTTTTTATCTGCAGCATAAACTGACAACACCTCACCGTGAAATAATTGCGGTTCCATTGAGTCCAGAAGAGTAATTACTTTGTTGATGAAACTTTTCTCTTTGCTTGCGTTTTGATATCTCTGCAATGTCAAACTCACTTGAGCTGACAACATAATTTCTCCAGCAGAGCTGTTGCATCGACCATGCAACTGCTGTTGGGCGTTAGGGGGGGATTTTTTTCAAGCTTGCTGTATGTCAGTGCTAGCAACAGTAAAAACTCAGTCTTCCAAAACCCTGTTTCGTGAATAGCGCTTCTGACTAGTGTGAATAGTCACACATACCTTCAAGGTAGCTACATATATGAATAAGGGGTAACTGTATAATTATAAAATAGCTCTTCAAAGTTAGTTTACAAGGAAGTAATCACAAAATTATCTCATTTGCTCAGAACAGGGGAGGGTAAGTTTATTTGAATGTCTTTGCGGATAGTTTCAATTTGTGATAATCTATTTTAATGGTTATTATGAATTTCCTGTGTATGTGAGGCTTGAGATAAGTCCGTTACAAAGATGATGTGGTTTCCCAGAGGTATTGATATATTCCTGCAACCCTGATTCTGTTCTAGCGTTCATTCATGGAGAGAGTCCTGTTTCAGGGTTTCAGGTGGGATGATTTTGGGCTGTACTGAAAGGTCATTCCCTGTGCTAAACACTATAGGATTTTTCCACAACAGGTGCCCAGAGGATGGTGTGCTCTGCTAGGTCTGTGCAGTGTATAGTGCAGTTTGAGTTTTGCTGCTCAGTTCCCATTAATGCTCCTTTGTTTGAACAAGAGTTAATCATCTTTTCAGAAAAATCCTGTAGATCATGGCTAACATTGTAAGCCAAATGCTAGGAACTGAAGTAGCATTTTCTGAGAGCAGCTCGCAACCAGTTTCTGAACCCCACGGGTATTGTAGAAACATAATAATGTTATTTTGAGTAGGAAATAATGGCTGCTGATTCTAAGCTCATCCAGGAACAAAAAGAGAACCATGAAGGGCTTATTCAATACAATGTAAGTTATGCAGATGTTTCTCAATTTTCTTGCTGAACTTGTATGCTGGAGTCAGGGTTTTATTTGATCAAACCATTTTAGCAGAAAGAATGGGTCCTTAAGCACTTTTATCATTGTGTATGAATGGCTTAGGAAAGCAGCCTGAGGAAGGGCATGAAATCAAGTACCCTTGTCAGTCCCACACAGAAGGCACATCCTTTATTGCCCATACTTGGGTTCCACATTCAGAGCTAAATTTTAATTCTGTTCATTTTAGAATAAACAGAAACAAAATGGAAAACAAACCTGCTAGGAGAGAGTCAGTCAATTGAAGTTTTGCCATTGATTCAGTCGGAGTGAGCTTGTGGGACAGGTGTCACAGAGCGGTGACTTCCTACATGAGGTACAATCGTATTACCCTGCACCAAACCAGTGTGGAAAGAAGAGAGAATGTGCAACTTTGGAGCTAGCAATTCAGCTGATGTTTTACCCAAGAGAGTAAGGCCAAAATTACTTTTCTACAAAATCAGTAAAAAATCCAAAGTTGCAGGGACTGGTAAGGAAATCTCCCCTACCACAAAGCAAAACCTCCATTGATCATGGAGATGGTTGCAGTTTGCTCTGAATTAGATCCTCTAACACAAAAATGTCAGGTCCTGTGTGCATACCAGTGAGCTAAATATAGCTGGATTTGCAGAGGAAGAAAACAGCTATTCTTGAAAGTGCATTTTCAACCTAGCAAGGCCAATTTAATGCAAAGCAAAAAATAGGTTTCACTATACGTAAGAGATGAACGCAAAAATATTGACCTGAAGGATTTATTTGTTGTTTTAAATGGTTTAAGGAGGCATGTAATAATAATAAAAGTAGAAACCATCATACTCAAAGAAATTGCCTCGTATTTTGTCTTTGCGGCATAAGCTTGGCAGAAGGTTAAAAAAAAAACCAACAATAAATTTTCGTAGACTGAAGAAAAAATTTTGTGTCCCAAGTGTACCCCATCAAAAGTGATTAGGGGCATGTTTATACTTCTGCATTTTGAAATAATGGTTTTTTAAAATCTGTGTTCATATTCATCAAAAACGATTCAGCAAAAAAAGCCGTCGAGGATCCTTCCTTACCAGGCAGCAGAGCTGGGGGGCTCCTGCAGACCCGGTTGTGCTGTGCCAGTGCAGACTACATCTGTCGCTCCGTGGGGTGTCAGGGTGTCGGGCACTGGGGAAGGACCACAGCCACCAGCAGGACACGTCCCATGGTCCCTGGTCAGCTCACCCCACAGTGCCTGAGCTGCCCCGACACCATGTAACCTGGTTGTGGAGGGACCGAGGAGTCCCCGTTCAACAGCGAGCACAAACGGAGCCCCTCCAGTGCCTGGTGCAGAGATGTCACTAGTCCCCACTCTGCCGTTACTTCCCAGGCAGCTTTAGAAATCCGTAATGTTGTTTATACAGCAGAAAGCATCTGAGAACTATTGTCAGAGGATCGATACCTTATGACAAATGAAAAGCCTCTCAAAGAGAAAGAGGTTAGTCTGCGACTGCCGAAACAAAGATGCCTACAAGCCTGTACAAGAGGAGCTGCTCTGATGCATAGGCGAGGAGACAAATTGGAAGAGAAAAGGGAACCTAGGGGAAGAGATCAGAGGGAGATTATTTGTTTACTGTTTTTCCCTCCTGTTAAAGAAGGGGTCTCACTGGGGAAGTGCTCCGCTCGACATGTCTGAGTGAAGCTTCGGGAAGTGGGAGGCAGAGTAACAAAGCAGAGCTGGAGCTGTGCTGAAGCCTACCCCGGTAACACCACAGCGGAGGGTTTGTGAGTGCAGGAGCCAGGTCTCACCTTTGCCTGTCACTGTGGCATAGCCACCCACTGCGGTCCTTACCAGGTAAGTGTGATGCTCTGTCCAGATAGGGGAAAAGAAAAACAAGGAAGATCTTGTCCTTCTGCAATTTGGTGGTTTGACATCGTTTCCATCTTAAACTCTGTCTTTGCTACTGCCCATCTCTGTATTCTCTCGGCAGCAAAGATCCATACGTTTTCTTTCCCAAACTGAGCAGTGGGGGTGGGAAAGGGGTAGGCAGCAACTGGAAATGTACCCAACGAGCTCTAGTGGTACGAAAGGGTATTTTACAAGACAACCTCCCTTATCTGGCAGACATTTCCCAGCCGAATCTTTGTTGATGGGGTCAGCTGCAGTAGGCAGGAGGGCCTTGTTGACCTGTTAATTGTCAAAGCTTTATGAAGGGTTTTTCAGGTTTAACACTTTTCAGCTAATGATGTCAGGCGCTTCACCAAGAGATTATTCAGTCTGTGTTGGCATTTGGCCTTTAAATGGCTGAAGTATCTGTGGTGACAAAACCCAGAGTGGGGAAATGAGGTGAAAGTCCTATTTACAAAGAACACGTTACTCACTCAGTAATAACCGCTTTTCTTACACTGCTAATTGCCCATTAAAGGACATCCATTCAGCCATTAACTGCCTCTGCCAGAGTAGGGAAACCTGAGGTTTAACCCTGCCCATGCCCCTGAGTCATATGGTTTCACCGATTAAGTAATGTTCATGTTGTGTTTATAACAACCAAAAAATAATGTATGTCTTGTAAATGGAATATCTTGAGCGTTCACAAGATCTTCATTGCACTCACAGTTAGAGGAGAGACATTTATTTAAAAGAATGCAGAGGGCGTAGGAGGACAAAATATGTGATGAACAATATGCTATCATCTTCCTCTTGTTCCCTGTGATTTACATTTTCAACATCAGAGCAACCTATAATGTTTAATGGAGATAATTAAATATATTTTGAAGACAAGATAGCTCTTTGTAGTAGTGGAACAGATCCTGCTAACAAACTTAACTAGCAACAATAATTCACCAGTAAGTTGAAGAGTAAAATGCATTTAAAAGCTTAGCACTACATTGATGCTAACAGGAAGGAATGAAAATCAATTAGTTTAGCCAAGGTGCTTAAAACATGATTACAGCTGGAGAGAAAGTCTTGTGAAAACTGATATTAGGTAGTAGTTAAGATTTATTCTGGTACCTTAATTGGAGGACCAGGGAAGTTTAAGCAGAAAGATCAAGTGATTTGATTCTCCAGAACTTCAAAATCAATGTAGTTTTAGCGTGTTTTATTGACTGGAAGATGAAATCTGTTAATGGCTGAAGATAAGAAAGAAAGGTCAGGGCCTCTAAACATCACTGTTGGTAATTGCTCCACGGGTGGAGCGCTGCCGGCCGCCTCGCCAGCATTGGGCAGAGCCCTGCGCCCAGCCCAGGGCCAGCACCAGATTTAGCCTAACTTGAACCTGAGCAAGGACTTGCTTGGGAAAAAATAAACACATCTTCTGGATGTGTGCCCAGGCGGTGTCTGTGGAGCACAGCGTGGTTGTTCAGTGCCTGGTGCTGTGTCACTGGGCTCAGAAAGGTAATGCGTAAGACAACCTTTATTAAAGTAAACTTCCCTGTGGGAGCAGGACTGGCTTGATTTGATTGCAATCATACACACAGGAAAATTCCTCCTTTGGATGCTTTTTTTCCCCTGAGGCCCAGGGCTTGCATTTACTGACAGAAGGTATAGTTTTTCATAAATTCAGCCTTGTATTTACAAGCTTCCTTGTGGCTTCCTCATGCAGGGATAAGGGAACTACTAGGTACTCAACATTTATTTCTTGATACATAGTCAGGGACAGAAGACAGTAAATAAATCTCAATTAAGTATAAAAGCAGGTATGCTGTGCAACTGTAAAGACAGCAATAAACAGTGTTTGCTTTTTTATCCTGTCAAAAGTATATTTACCAAGGTATAGATGCAGAATAGAGTCTGTGGGCCATTAACTTTTGTCAGGTTGTGGATTAGTTAAACGTGTGAGCTGATTTGGCTTAAAACTCAGGTTTGTCTTATCCTGTAATATTCCAGATTGCTTTCTGTATAAGCACCCCAAATTAAACTGCTGATAAGGAGCTCTAAATAATTCGTGATGATTTGTAATGTTATCGCTGAGGTATGATGTGTAGGAGTTAATTTCAGAGTTAACTTGGAGATGGTAACGAGGAATTGTCCTATGGTGATACAGGATGCGGTATCACCTCATTATACCATACTGGAAAATGGTTTGGATATTGCTGTAAATTGTCATTGCAGCATCAAACTTGAGACAGAGATTCAGTTTATTCTTACAATAAAATAAATGCAATGTTTGATAATTAAGAGAGGAAGCTCTTGCCTGATGCTCTGGATTAAGGTTGATATGCATGGATACCTCCTAACGGTATAGGAGATCGTGGAATAACTGGAATTTGGCAGGTCCTAAAATGACAGACTTTTTGTAATTAAATCTCATTTAAATGAGCACCTAAATCATGTTGTATTCTGGGATTACCCATTCCCAGTTTAGCATAACAATAAACGCCCATCTGCGTGTCACAGAAACCCAAGGATTGCGTAAGCCACAAAGCAAGCTCGCTCCAGTTTATGAATTATGATAGATTGAGCAGTTGCTGTGGCAACAGTTGGTTCTAATTCTGATACATTAGTAGCAACAAGAATTGGATGGCTCAAGTCATTTAGTTAATTAAATGCAAACTTGGACAGCTCTGAAGGAATAATAGAGAAAATTAACACCTACTAGTGCACACCTGTAAAACGTGAACAATTTGTCTGAAAAAAAATCACAAAGCGTTTCTGTATTCTTGATGTGTCTTTCCTGGCCCTGTGTGTTTTCCTGTGGGATGTAGTATGATTTATTTTGAAGTGCTTGCCGAGGCGGGGTGTGGAGGGTCAGAGAAGCCTGTTGTATGGATCAGGGCAGCGTTGGACGTTGGCTGGGGAGTGCGACTCGGAGCAACTGCGCTGGGTGAGGGGACCGGTGTGTAATGGAAAGGGCTGGCACAAACCTTTCCCTATTTGCATGAGAACATTCAAGTATCAGAGAAAGCCCACTCTCGTTTTCAGCAAGGAAGACGCTGGGGTTTGCTGGCCGAATTTAAGGGTTACACCTGAGGGTAACCTTTTTGGGTTCGTGGTTCTTGCAGGCACAGTTGGCTTGAGCTGTTGTCAGAAACCATGATGGACGAAACCTGCATGGGGCTTTGTCTGCTGCCTACATCCTATATCTGAAATCCATTTTTTTTTTTGGTTGTTTGGAGGGGGGAATGTTGAGATTTTGGTTTTTGCTGTTGTTTGGGGTTTTTTTTGTTGGGTGTTTTGTTTTGGGTTTTTTTTTTTGAGGATGAGGAGGTTTCCGTACATGGCTGCCACTGTTAAAACAATACACTTTAACCATTCTGCAATTATGGAGGAATATAGTGCTTTGAGAACCAACCTATAAAAACAGAATGAAGGCAAAAATATTTCGGTCTCCCTGTGCAATTTTCTGCCCCTGAGTAACTCTGGTGGGGTTATACTGCAGGATGGGGGCTTGCATCCTTGGGAACAGCAGAAACTTTTCTCCTTGTGGACCATGGAAACAGAGATTATGTGAAGAAGCCTGTTAGTTTTGGGCCGCTTCGTGAGTCTTGCAAAGAAAACAGCCCAGGCACAGCTTTTAGGTTATCTTCTGGAGCAGTCGTGTCCTGCAGTGTTTTTCTTTGCCTGTAGATGCTTTTGAGAAATTAGGCTCCATGAAAATAGTGATGTATCCTCAGGTAACTCACAGAAAATGAAATTTTTTAACTTTTTCTCTTTAATATAAGGAATTATTTTTCTTTCTTTTGCCAGGGTTTAAATTCCTAATGATGGCTGTTCAGGAAGGAAGGTTTTGCTCCCATGGCTTATCCTCGCGTGAATCCAATCATTCTTTTATGCAGCTCTCACTGACTCTCTGTTCACTTTTACACTTCAGAACATAAAATAATTTTCATGCTAATAAATAAATCGAACCCAGCTAAAGTAACTGATTGGCTAGAATTACAGACTGATCTTCGTACTTGAATGCAGCCTTTAGATCCCAAAACACATTCAAACTGTGTGGTCGTATAGACTCTCTATGCAGCACTGTGATAGTGTTGTTAAATAGAAAGGACACTTCCAGCCATAACAAGTTTGTTTCTAAGTAGCAAAAGCAATATGTAAGTGCTCTGTTTTAAGTAATAATTACATTATGATTTAAAAAGTCAATGAAAAGCTGGCTTGCTTTATATATATATTTGTCAGTGCTTTTTAATAACCAGTGTTCTACTCTAAAGGTCTTTAAAGAGAAGTAATAGGAGTAGGATTAGCCTTTTTCTTCCCCACTCTTCTTCTGACACCAGCTTGCACTTTGAATTCCCCTGAAGGTCTCCAAGCGGAATTAGATCTTACTTTGTATGCAAATATATGGAATATATTCTCAATATAGGCCTGGGTCAAACTTCTCTGACATTGAAAGATTCCCTTTGACTTTTCTGGGGTTTATAGCAGGGCCACAGTGATGAAGGAAATGAGGTGACCATAATTAGCATGGGAACGCGCAGGGCTGTTGGCATAGTTCAGTTCTTTGATGTGTTAGATGGGCAAGATATTTTTTCTGGGATTGGTTTGAGGTTTTGCACACCAGTTGCTCTCATGTAGAGGAATACTTGATTGCTTCAACAACCTGCATGAAAGCGTTAGGTGGAGACCTCCTTCCCTGTCAGCCAGATAAAAGGTAAAGTAGGGACAGAATGAGTGTGGACATGGAATAGATGCTCCCAGAAATTAATACCCTGGCAGAGGAGTTCAACAAGCAAAAAGCCAGTAGAATTATGAGGCAATCAAATGAATTCTCCAGAAAATGTTACCAAACCTGGTGATGCAGGTGAAATAACTATCCAGTGGTTGTGTAGCATGGCAGCACATTACTTCAATCTTATTTGGGTGCAACCTCATAGAAATCTCTTTAAGAAATCAAAAGAGAGTATCACCAATGGATATGTTCAGAACTGTGTAATTATTAAAGATATTACATCCAGCTGTGGAGGAGAGTAAGTCTTGCTCTTCTGGGAGGGCCAGAGGATTTCTTTTTTTTGAGGGGGGATGGTTTTGGGTGGGTTGTTTTTTGTAAGCCTGGTGTGTCAGTGGATCAAGGAGGTTCAGTTGCTGAAGAGAGTGGATGCGAAGGGAATCTATTAACTGGACTGTCTCAGAAAGAGAGCAGTTTTATTTCAGAGAATGCCTTCCAACTGGGTGAAAGTGACTGGATATAAATAAAACATTCATATGGCTGGATTGGGGGAGATAAAATTGAAGGTGAAGGAACAAAAAAATTTTGAAGCTTGCTCTGTAAAATGAGTCTTCTGCATGGAGCCCTGCTTTTCATTAGGAGCATAGCATGGGCTGAAATATCTTCTTTTTTTTCCTTGTTAATAGTCCGAATTGACAGCTCAGGAAAACGTAGCCTCTTCAGAGCAAGTCTGGCATGGGCATCGTGCATGCACATTGTCCTTTCCAGCTCCGTGTGAACTCCCAGTCAAACCTGGAGAAACCCCCTTATGTAGAGCTGGTCTGCACTGCTGGCAGGGATTGGCCCCTTTTGTAAGGGCGATTTGGGGCTTGACTTTTTTCTTTTGCCTTTTTTTTTTTCGGTATTAGCTTACTAGGCTACTGTGTGTGATTATAAAACTATAAAAATGCTTATATTTATTTTGGATTATAAGTTTAATTTTGCAAGACCTGAATACATTAAATGAAAGGGCTGCTTACCGTCGTAATGTAAGGTTGACTGATTTACTGTGCAATAAAAACAAAGAAAATTGCAAAACCCAAAATGGTTAATAGCATATAGTGGGGAGAAAACCATTAGGGCATTTGCGCCTCTCTTAGTTCCAGGCTATGAATAATTTTGGCAATATTTTTCAGCGCTGTCAAGGCAAAGCAGCAGTTCGTATCAGCTGCATCCGCAGACATTTCATTGCCATGACAACCTCGTGCAGATACATGAACTGCTGTTGATTGTCAAGCCTGTCGTCAGTTGTGACCTGCAGCTTGACAAAAGAGCCTACCTGCATAATACATACTGTGTTATCTCATTTGCCCACACAGATAAAAGTATACTAAGTGTAAAGAGCCAACCTGTGAACTAAAGGGAGTTTCAGAAGCTCCTGCTGTCTCTGGATTTTCATTCTGCTTTTCCTTAGAGGACGATTCTTAACATTTTGAGATGCTTCATACCTTGCCTTTCTCATGCAGCTTCCAGAAGGCTCTGTGTAGCTCCACACAAAGGATGCAAGAGAAATGTTTAATCCTTCTGGCACGTGTATCCCAATAAGTTACTGCAATGAGGTTGGAATATGTTTTCCTTGGCAGGTCTGGTTTCCTCCTAAGCATGCAGGATCCATGGAAAGGTGCACACTGTGGTGTGCCTGGAGCTTTTTAGTCCTTCTGTTCTTCTGAGTGCCCAACATGCAGCACTGTTGAAGGGCTGTGACTTTCCAAAACCCCTAAAGCTGTGTCTGGAAGTCAGATGGCCTGTGGCGAGGGGAGGTAAGCTGTATGCCCAAAAATACAAGAACGCTAATCACTTTTTTGATGCTGAAGAGGTCAGTAGAAGTTTTGCTGAATAAATGCATACTTCGGTGCTGATAGAAAGTTTACTCCCAACTGAGAAGATCTGCTTCTAGATAAATAGAAAGGTCATTCAGTCACTTTTTCACGTTTATTTGTGCTTTCTGCATAGAGAAAGAAACAGTGCAGGACAATGTTCCAAGGAGGCAAATCAAGTTCACTAACTTATCCACTATAAGGGAGGAATTGGGCATGTTGATGCTCTGATTGCTGTCTTCTCTGACTGTAGGTAGAAGAGACCTGCAGCACATTGCATCTCTATTCTGATCACATGTAACCAACACTGCGTGTGTTGCTGTACTATTACAGCAATGCTAAAATAGGCATATTTTGTTTATGTATAATATTGCTCTACTGATATGGCAGCTATATAACCTTAGCCCAAGCCAGTGTTGTATGGATGTAAACATTTTTGCTTCACCAGAGAAAAGTAACATTTAAGAAGAAATTACAATGAGATTTACTTGCTAATTATTATTCTGCAGCTTAAATTTTTAGAATTTGAGCAATTAGCATGTGTTATTAGCATGCTTCAGTGGTTATTTCAGGTAATTTCTCATTTCAGTCATTTTGTGTTCCCCTGTGAATCCAGCCGTACATGAAAGCTGTAGCTCGTGGGCCATGCCATCATTACAAAATGATGCTCTGGGCTTCAGCTCTCAGTCTGATGCACTATTTCAGCAGGATATTTCATAGCCTCAGGCAACTGATGCTTTGCACATCTGTATTTCTGTTTGTCAGAAGTCTTTGTACTTAGTACATCATGTGAATTGCAAGCACCAATTTGTGGTACAATTTTCTTAAAAGATTTTCTCTGTGTGTTTAAGTGTTGAAGCTACAGTGTTGAACGTTGGACAGATCTTCACTGGCAGTGTAGGACAATCTCCACCATGGCCATGCTTAGTGTTTAGATAAACCTAAACATTACTTCAGGTTTTTCTGTCGTGAGTAATAAATGCTAGCACCTCTTTTGGTCTGACAGAGACCTCTTCTGAGAACATTTAATTTCTTAGACTGGTGATCAGAGAGGTTTGCCTTAATGTGCTACCAGCATAAGATTAAGCATGTAAAGTTGTTTTTTAAAAAAGAACACCTTTTTTCTTTTTCTTAAACTATTAATTAGCACCAGGTATCCTGAATGACTGCAAAGTAAAATTCTAGAAAGCTAGGCAACTTCTCTAGTGAAAGTTTTTTAAAATTGTTTTATTATGCATGACTATTTATGAGGGCCATAATATTTTTAATTCTCCATCTACTTGCCCATCTATATGTTTACTTATACACAAATTAGCTTGCAGTTTGTTTGTCTTTTTAAATACCTTTCATTGGATATTCACTCTTGCTTATTCCTCCATCTGACAGAAAAGGAATTGTCTTCAAATTGTTTGACCTAAGTTTATGTTCTATTCTAGAATATGTTAATAATTTAAGGAAATTTGTGAGAGCGCTTTACCTCATGTTCACTCAGCAACTATTTGGTGAGGAAAAATTGTAAATGTGGTGGCTGTCTGGTCTCTACGGTTATGAGCAATATTTCATTCCCAAGACGTTTCTGGGAAGTTCAGGGCCTTGCAGTGGCCATTTCTGCTGCACTGGCTTCCCACTGGATTGCCAGCATTTAACACTTCCACAAATTTTCTCTTGAAAACTGAGGATAGAAGATAGTGATTTTGGTAATTGCAGGTATTATATTGCCTGAAAAGAGTCAGTGCATAATCACACCTTCTCAAATCCCAGAATTCAGGGTGAGGCTTTGAGCATGCCCGCCTCTTGGCATCAGCCCATGTTTCTTCTTCCTGGGAGCCCTCCGGAGGTGGCCGCTCTTCCTGCAGCTCCGGTGCCATACCTGCCGGGAGATATCCCTGTTGCTGAGACAGTACCCAGCACTCTGTGGTGCATGCACATCAGGCTACAGAGATGCAGCCGCAGCAGTTTGAGGATCCTCACTTTGTTTTGTTCAAAAGAGCTTACCACCTTTGGAAGAAGGGGCAGGTGACTCAGGACTACAAGGATGTTGTGAGGTTATGCAGGGAGAAGATTAAAAAGGCAAAGGCCCAGCTAGACCTTAAACTGGCCACCGCCGTTAAAGATAACAAAAAATGTTTTTACAAATATATCAACGACAAAAGGAGGGCCAGGGAGAATCTCCCTCCTTTGTTGGATGCGGAGGCAAACTTTGCCACGAAGGATGAGGAGAAGGCTGAGGTACTTAATGCCTTCTTTGCCTCAGTTTTTAATAGTCAGACTGGTCATCCTCGGGGTTTTCAGGCCCCTGAGCTGGGAGATGGACATAGGATGCAGAGTGAAGCCCCAGTTGTCGAAGAGGTGGCAGTCACCGACCTGCTCCTCCACCTGGATGCTCACAAGTCCATTGGGCCAGACGGGATCCACCCGAGGATACTGAGGGAGCTGGCAGAGGAGCTTGCCAAGCCACTCTCCATCATTTATCAGCAGTCCTGGTCAACCGGGGAGGTCCCAGATGACTGGAAGTCAGCAAATGTGACACCCCTCTACAAGAAGGGTCAGAATGAGGATCCGGGGAACTACAGGCCTGTCAGCCTGACCTCAGTGCTGGGGAAGGTAATGGAGCAGATCATCTTGAGTGCCATTATGCGGCATGTGTGGGACAACCAGGGAATTGGGCTCAGCCAGCATGGGTTTATGAAAGGCAGGTCCTGTTTCACTAACCTGCTCTCCTTCTGTGATAAGGGCACCCTCTTAGTGGATGAGGGAAAGGCTGTGGATATTGTCTACTTGGACTTCAGTAAGGCCTTTGACACTGTCTCCCACAGCATTCTCCTGGAGAAGCTGGCTGCACACGGCTTGAATGGGTGCACTCTGCGCTGGGTTAAAAATTGGCTGGCTGGCGAAGCCCAGAGAGTGGTGGTGGATGGAGTCAAATCCAGTTGGCAGCCGGTCACAAGTGGTGTTCCCCAGGGCTCAGTACTGGGGCCAGTTCTGCTTAATACCTTTATCAATGATCTGGACGAGGGGATCGAGTGCACCCTCAGTAAGTTTGCAGATGACACCAAGTTGGCCGGGAATGTTGATCTGCTGGAGGGTAGGAAGGCCCTACAGAGGGACCTGGACAGGCTGGATCGATGGGCTGAGGCCAACTGTATGAGGTTCAACAAGGCTCAGTGCCAGGTCCTGCACTTGGGTCACAACAACCCCATGCAACGCTACAGGCTTGGGGAGGAGTGGCTGGAGAGCTGCCTGGTGGAAAAGGACCTGGGGGTGTTGGTTGACAGCCGCCTGAACATGAGCCAGCAGTGTGCTCAGGTGGCCAAGAAGGCCAATGGCATCCTGGCTTGTATCAGGAATAGTGTGGCCAGCAGGACCAGGGAGGTGATAGGGCCCCTGCACTTGGCACTGGTGAGGCTGCACCTCAAATCCTGTGTTCAGTTTTGGGCCGCTTACTACAAGAAGGATATTGAGGTGCTGGAGCGTGTCCAAAGAAAGGCAACGAAGTTGGTGAAGGGTCTAGAGCACAAGTCTTATGAAGAGCAGCTGAGGGAGCTGGGGTTGTTTAGTCTGGAGAAGAGGAGACTGAAGGGAGACCTTATCGCTCTCTACAACTACCTGAAAGGAGGTTGTAGCGAGGTGCAGGTCAGTCTCTTCTCCCTAGTAACAAGTGATAGGATGAGAGGAAACGGCCTCAAGCTGCGCCAGGGGAGGTTTAGGTTGGATATCAGAAAAAACTTCTTCACCGAAAGGGTGGTCAAGCATTGGAACAGGCTGCCCAGGGAAGTGGTTGAGTCTCCATCCCTGGAGGTATTGAAAAGAAGGGTAGATGTGGTGCTCGAGGACATGGTTTAGTGGTGGACTTGGCAGTGCTAGGTTAACGGTTGGACTCAATGATCTTAAAGGTCTTTTCCAACCTTTACGATTCTATGATTCTATGAAATATCAAACTGAGTATTGCAGGGTGTTTTTTTTTCTCCTTTTACATTGAATTATTCAGTAGTTGAAGTGAGTAAAATTAAAGATTTCTAGACTAGTGATGTTTGGAATAGAAGAAGGATAGCAAAATCTATTTCATTTGAACTCTAATCTCTGGTCATGTATAAAATGAATAAAATGCAATAAGTGTGGAGAAATATGATTTATAACAGCAGCTGAAGCCTGGCACTGAATACCCTAAAATGCCAAGATTGTATGTCAGTCAATTTAGCAGGGCAGCGGTGAAGGTGAAGAATGAAATGAAGGCTTTCTCTGATGATGTAATCTTTGGAAAAAATGACAGATGAAGAATTATTTCTAGCTCAAAAAAGTTAAGTGCTCAGCCAGTGAGAGAGGGAAAAGCCATTATTTTAATAATAGAAGTTGGGGATGTACATTATTTCTGTTGCACTTTGTGTTTGTCTCTTTTAGCGGTGTGTAACTTATTTTATAGCTATTATAACAAACATGAATGTCAAGCAAGAGATGTTAGACAGTTCTGAGGATTGATAATGGGATTTCTTGAGCGATTCGCTTCTGTCTGTGCTTGAAATATAGCCATACTCAGCTGTGACTTAAGTTTTTTATCACATGAAGGCCTTTTAGTGACCCACGTGAAATGATTTGGTGGGTCTCTGGACACTTCTCTTGTGGACAGACATCTGCACTGGATAACAGCGCATTAGCTGAGATCCCCCTGGAAAAACTTCATCTGTTTCATCAATTCTTCCATCAGTTTATGGGCATGTAATTAGCATAGAAGAAAAATACAAGGAGAGGTACATTTAGCTGTTCCCCGGCTCTCCATCGCTGTTACCTGTGTTAACAAGTACAGGACTGGGAGGACTCATCCTTGCTGTAACCTGGACGTGGGTCACAGCCTTACCACTATCTCTGGCTGCCCACCCATCCACCACCCTTGGATCTGCAGTAGGACACACATTTCTCATCACCACGCTGGGGACAGCACCATGTGCTGTGTGTCCAGAAGCAAAAACCAAGACAAGGTGAATCCAAAAGGAGACAGAACTTCATCTTGCTTCAGTAGTGGAGATGCATGGAGACCTAGCTTCAAATGTTGCTGTCCTTGCAAGAAGATTGTTTTGCTGGCACACCCTTCTGTGCCAAATTTCTACTTCAACGAGAAATCCTTGTAAAGCCAGAGGATGCAGTCAGTTCCAGGGAGTCACAATTCAAAATAATTTTAATCTTTTGTTGACTTAAGCCAATCCCATCACTGTTCCTTTCTTGGTTGAGCAACTCCCAAATGATTCTGAGTAGTTAATGGGCATCTTTATTGTCTCTGTAACTGATACAGAAAGTAAAGATGGCTCTTTTTTCCAGCAGAAGTGGAATCTCTGCCGCATATAGTCTATATAAACCATTTGACTTGTGGGATTGTCTGTGATACTGCTTCAATTTCTCTTTTAGCCATTTGATGCCCTTTGAAAGCAGCAACACGCTTTTCCATCACTGCTCTGTCCAATTATCTGAATAATTTAATTTCCTTCTAGATAAGCTGCTAGAGTTTCTGTCACAGGCTGGAGAGACAAAATCCCTCCTTCTTCTGCATCTGCATCATAACCCTTAGAGCAAGTGCTTTAACATTTGGTATTTTGAATTATCATGCAAGTTATGGATATAATCCATAAATATTTATTTTTTCTGATGTATGCAAATTTCTTGCATAAGGAAGTTGCTGTTATAAGGGAATAAGCTGTATAAAATATTTAGCTCAAATACCTGAAATATATTTAAAATACATACATTTACTTCATCTTTACTCTGCACATTTGCCTGTGAAATGCAAGCTGAAAACTATGTGTTGCTGCTCTTAGGACATGAAAATTTAAGTTGGCTTTGGCAGTGTGACATTAGAAGGAACAGTTTTATAGTGCAGGTAGTGGGAATTGGAAATTAGTCCTTTTAGACCTGTTTACTGCTGTACTGTCTGCCTTTGCATTTGGCCTCTGCAGGTGGTAATCTTTCAGAATATGACCCCAATTTTCCCTTTGGTATGCTAAACCTCCTGCTGCTAGAAACATATTGAAACATAATTCATCACACCCGTTACCTGCATAACTCTGGTGTATAATGTTGTCATTGCCAAGCTAGTAACCGCCAGGAGCAGCGACCGTGACAGCCTTTGTAAGCACGTCTAAGGGTTTATCAGCATTATCACACTCTCACTCTTTCCTACAACGTGATACCTGTGCATCAGTGTCTGTCGTGTTTTGCCGTATCGTAAGGAGGGAATGAGATCCCATCTGGCATGTTTGAATTTAACGGCTCTGGGCACATTCTTCTCCCAAACCTCTGTACTTCGTGATGTGACTTAGAGCAACTTTTCAGAACATCACAGGCTGTCGTCAGGTGGCCAGAAATACCAGATCTGACATCGAAGTTTTCTTTAGCTTTTGATAACCATCAGCAGTTTCTTTGGGTGGGGGAGAACCCCCTGTTTCTAAAGCAGCTGTGGTTACTCTGCAGTTTGCCTTCACTGTTCGCAGCACGTGTGGTTATCTTGCAAGCGATGGTGGTGCTCCTTGTGTGCACCCAAAAAGTAGCCATCCTCACCACTGTGAGCTGGCGCGAGAGCAATCCCGCCTCTGCAACAACACGTGCTGGAGAGGGGACGGAGGTGGAGGCGGGCTGAGAGGACGCAGTGGGGGTGCACAGGGCCAAGGTCCCTGGGGGCACAGGCATGCAGAATGCTGGACGTGAACACTGACGTTTCACGACTGAATTATTAAGCTAACTGTGAGGAGTTTACACTTCTATTTAGAAATGCTGTTCATAGCAACTTGATATGGGTCCTGAGGTGAGGTGGGCTTGTGTCGTGGTTTAACCCCAGCCAGCAACTAAGCACCACTCAGCCGCTCGCTCACTCCCCCCCGGTGGGATGGGGGAGAGAATTGGAAGAGTAAAAGTGAGAAAACTCATGGGTTGAGATGAAGACAGTTTAATAGGTAAAGCAAAAGCCGCGCGCACAAGCAAAGCAAAGCAAGGAATTCATTCACTACTTCCCAGCGGCAGGCAGGTGTTCAGCCATCCCCAGGAAAGCAGGGCTCCATCATGCGTAACGGTTACTTGGGAAGACAAACGCCATCACTCCGAACGTCCCCCCTTCCTTCTTCTTCCCCCAGCTTATATACTGAGCATGATGTCATATGGTATGGAATAGCCCTTTGGCCAGTCTGGGTCAGCTGTCCTAGCTATGCTCCCTCCCAGCTTCTTATGCACCTGGCAGAGCACAAGAAGCTAAAAAGTCCTTGACTAGTGTAAACTCTGCTCAGCAAGAACCAAAACATCAGTGTGTTATCAACATTATTCTCATCCTAAATCCAAAACACAGCACTCTACCAGCTACTAAGAAGAAAATTAACTCTATCCCAGGTGAAACCAGGACAGCTTGGAGCTACGATGATGACATCTCTAGGAGCATCCAGCTACGTGATTTGACTTTGATTTTGCCCTCAGCAAGGTGGTCTTTTAGATGCTTCTATTTGAGGCATTCTCATTTTGTTGGTGTAAATACTGACCATGCAACTTCAACCAGTTGCTGCCATGGAGCATCATGGCTACGCAGAGATGCTTCAGGAAAGCACCTCTGAAAGTCTCTGTGTGAGCTGTTGAAGCAACGTGCCATGCAGGGACTGCTGCCTTTCAGGGGGGTCCTGCTCCATTGGGATAGTTTCTGAGGGCTCTCTGGGTAAAGCAGAAAGATCTTCTTTGCCTCTCTGCAGGTATTTTTTTGAATCTGGTGCATGTCAGAGAGCAGAACATATCAGTAAAGTAGGTTGCGTTGCATCGTTGAGGTTAATGGAGGTGTGTGTTTTGCCACAGGTTGAAAGGGCGTCTGAGGCTGTAAGTTGTGCAAAGCATACACCAGCGAGGCTGTGTGCACACTCACATCCATGTCAGCTGTTGTACCTCCAGGCAGAGCTGGCCAGTGACGTCTTCAACCTGCTACTATTGCCCAGCCCAAACTCCACACCGTGTATTGCATTTACTGCTCCCATGGCAGCAGACAAACACTGAATTTTAATTCTTCCCAGAACTAGAGCAGAACTGGGCAATAGCGAATGGTTATATGTAGTCCTTTAAGCCCACATTGACAGAAGTAATTCTTAGACTGAGTCCCCTGTGTGTTTACTTGTCCAGGACAACTGAATATTGTCATTAAATATAATACTTCCTGCTAATGGCCACTTTGCTTTTCGTCACCTTTGGAGATGAAATTGTGGAAATCTAGCTGATGAGTCAATGTTGCAGTGTATATAACATGGAAGGCTTGGCTAGTTTCCTGAAGAGACTAATGACATTTTGTTTTCTGCTTCAACAGTGGTGATTCCTCAAATCGGAATCTTTTCTCAGCTTCCCCCTTGTTCTCTTAGTAGGAATAATAATTGTCTCCAGTTAAATGCATGAAAGAAACTCAGCCGTGCACACAATGTGTTTGTGATGACCTATTACTTATTACTTCTGTAGTCTATTTGGAAATCTAAATTTCTGTTTAGCAAGGATAAACACAGAGATCATATCTAAAAAAAAGCACAAAACAATCTGTGATATTTACTCATTTTATTATTAGCAAAGAAAAAGATGTCTTCAAAGTCATATGAACCTGTTGGAAGAAAGAGTTGTCTTACACTGCCCTGACAAAAAAAATTAATTTAAAGGCAGAATGTTTCTCCCCGCCTGTGTGAGAAGGTTTTCTTTTGAGCCTACTCAATTCTCCATCATCCCACTTCTGGTGTACCGGGGTGGTGGTAGGATGCCTGGAGGGGGGTTTGGCTTCAGTTGCATCCCCTCTTGTTACTGCAGAGCTGCCACGCCGGGATAAATATTTATTGCTCCTGTCACTGGATTTCAGCGCTATGCTGGTATCAACTCTTGCTTAGTGAGGGCCAGCAGATAGCTAATGACCTCTTGAAAGAGTAAGATGTGATTGTTATTACTGGCTGTAAAAGAAAACTAATTTGGGGAGCCACTTTCCAAACTTAATCTTCTTTACTTTTGTATCTCTGAGGGTACTGTGATGTTGCTCTGTGGGTACTTGCTGTTCCTGTGGAACTATTTTTGTTTTTCCATTACACTGAAATATATCCACAAAGTTAACCTGCAGTTTTTTTCTGATCTACCAGATGTAATATTGTGAGAATTTCCAAAGGACACTAACTTAATAGACCAACTATTTTCAATGATGAAAGCCATCCAACCTCAGGTCCGCTGCAACCAGCCAGTAAAATGATTCCTGTCAGGCACACAGAGCTCTTGTTGAGCTGTAGAACAAACATGGTTTTTAGCTTGAAAATCAGTTTTGGAAAAAAAAAAAAAAAAAGAAGAAAATGCCATGGGGCTGCACATGTGCCCCAAAGCCTACGCGTTCCACATGCCATGAGTACCCCCGTGTGCCAGGGATGCGCAGCCCCTCTGCTGAGCCTGGCCTCTGCACCGGGAGCAGACCACATTTGGATGTTCACAAGCAGTGAGTGCGACTGTGTGTGTTTGACAAGCTGCCCTAGTGCTGTCAGCCTGCAAAACAACCAGCCATCAATGGGAAATTTTCTGAAACTGAAATCCCGTCATTTCCTTCAGTGCCACCTTTCGTATAATTACTAAGAACAGAATTTATAATTAAATGGTATGACTGATTCTGTGACATTCCCATAGACATTTCACAAAGGCTATTTGCGTGCCTTGCTATTTTGTACAGTAATAACTGCAATCAGCATAACTACTATGATTTGTTTATCAAACATCCCTTGGGTAGCATCCGTTGTCATTTGTAAAACTTAGTGAGCATCACGATTTGCATACCGTTGCCTGTCTCACGTTGCTGTTGAGTTGTGTTTCTAAAGCACCGCTGATGCTCACCTTCACAGAGGAATGCGGTTGTCTTCCACACGCTGTGAAAAGTACACACCAAACAGTACAACAGCACAAATAGGCAAAATTCGGTAAAAACCTTACAAAGAAAGCAGGCATTATGTCTTCACAACAGAGATCAAAGGGTATACTTATTGAGCAATGGAATTAACATGTTGAAAAGTGAGGAGAAAAGAGCGTATTAAATAATCATCTGTTCGTACCCTTGAATAGAGTCCTGAGGAACAAGCATGTGTAGTCATGTAGTTGATGGCTGTGTCGTAGTGCCCATGTACCAGGAGACGAAATTAAAGTAGCGCAGGGTACCCTGGTTTGCCATTACGGCACTTGACTGATTGCCATTGCAGCCTTTAGTGTTTGTTGTAAGTATAGAGTGTGTGTGTTGGCATATGCATATATTTTTTGTCTATAAAATATTCAAATGCTATAAAAGTATGAGGAACTACTGATATAGTGTGGATTATATTAATACCATTAGGAGCAGTAGGTTAGAACAGCGGATAAGTGGTGTAGTCACTGTCTCTCATCTATTAAGTGACCTCCTGCAACTGGAAATCCCTGTCTTCTGGATTGTTTGCCAGATGTTTGCCCCTTTTGTCCAAAATGCTGGAGCCTGGTGTCCACAGGTTTTTTTTTGTGATTTCCCACACCCCAAAATAATATTAGCTTAAAAGAAAGGGAAACTACTTTCCCTAAGCACTGCTAAAACCTTCTAATCTAGGAAAAGAGTTTTGGTTGGTTTTTTTTTTTTTTTCCAAACTGCTCTATTCTCCAAAGGGCACTGCTAAACGACAGCTTGAGCAGATTATGATGCTTAAAAGGATGGGGATGGAGGCAGGGGTCCTGGAAGTCGTCAGTAGATAAGCTTCAGGGCAGTGTGGTATTATCTGCAGTTGAACTGGTACCATCCAAGTGAAGAAAGCGAGCGTTATGTCTGTATCCGCGGGAGCCGGCAGCGGGAACCTGGGATGTGCATGGGCTGCTGGAAAGCCTCAGCAGGGCATGAAAAGAGGATTACTGAGCCAGGTCAGTAAAGAGCTGACAGAACTGCTTCACATATAATATTTTCTATTTCTCAGACAACAGAAGTGTACAATCCTTGTGGAAAGACATGGTTGCCTGGGTAAAGCTGCTGTTGCCTGAAACTTCCATAAATCAAGCTGTCTAAGGGAATGAGAATGGCATTTGCTTTTGCAGATGGTTGGTTTGTTTGTTTGTTTGTTTGTTTTGGTTGAGGGTATGGTGCTGCCAAAAAGAGGGGGTCGCACTGGGGGACCTTCACCCCTTGTGTAGCCCATGCAGGGCTGTGGCTGCAGCCTGTCCTCCCTGCCACGCAGAGCCTTGGTTGGAGGGGCAGGAAGGGTCCCAAAAAGGATGCAGGCAGCTGCTGACTCTTCAGTCTGTCTTGAATTAGCATAGGTTTAGGGGTGCTTTGTGACTGGAGATTTTTGTACAGTGACATCTGCCCTGGGTCCTGGTTGTAGGTCACCGTAATAACAGCTGATGTTGCTCTGTGAGAAATGCGATGTAGCCCCTTGCAGTGGTTTGGGTAACAAATGGCCAACACCTTTGTTGGAGGGAGAAGAGCAGTGGTTCTTCCTAAGTGAAGCCAATTTAAAGTTAAAGAAGCACAGGTTTCACTGGAAAACAGATGTTTTCCTTTTTTTATTTGCCTTTAAAATAACGTGGTAACGTCAGTGGGTAGGGGCATTAGACAGTGAAATGTCTGAGAACACATTTATATTCAAGTCTTTTTACTTTCCATATTTTTGCAAACATATAATGCAGTGGGAGCTAATTTTAATTTTTATTAAAAAATGTTTCTCATTCTTATATTTGCACAACATAATGTAGAGAATGAGATGAAATCTTCAGATGACCTGGAAGTCTTCTGGGAGATTTATAAACTGTCTACTTCATATGTAAGAACATTTGTTTTAATTCCCATATAAAAGTGAGATAAATTGGTTTGTGATAACACAAGTCCAAAAATATCTCAGGTTACCACTTTATTTCCATATTGCAAAATAACACAATTCACTGCATAATTAGAAAGCTGAATTAGATAAAAGGAGCAGTTGCTCCTGATCAGACTGTGAATGCAGAGCATTAGCCTATAGAAAGTATTTCTGACTCCTAAAGAGACTTTTATAAGATCTGCAGCTATAACTTCAGTTATTATGGCCCAGCAGTTGGAAATCTATTCACTGGGTTAGCAAAGACCGAAAGGCCTGATCCTGCAGTGCTTTACTTCTGAGAGTAATCCTAGCTCATGCAAAATTGTCCATTGATATAATTTGTTCTAAAAAAAATTGCTGGTTATTAGATGTGTGTATTCAAGACCAGTCTAATTTTCTCTCAAGGTTTTGAAGGTAATTTTCGTCATTTGCATGAATAAAGCAAGAATCTGGAAAACATAGAAATCTAAAATTCAAATGGAAATCCTTTATGTAAAATAAATGATAAAATCTAGGTGCCTTTGCATGTGAATGATATCCTTAGGGTTGAGTTTTCTCCAATGCACTGCTTCAAAGTCTGATGCATTTTTAACAGCAGTGTGTTAACATTAAGTTAAAATTTGTCAAAATTTGGAGTCCGCTTGAGGGAGGGAGAGAGAGATATGTGAGTGAGGATGACCCTCCAGAATGACTTTGTCCTTATGTCGTAGCAAACGTGGCTTCAAACCCTCCATGGGAGTGGGCTTGCGGAGACCAACACGACATTTTTTTTAGAAAGTTTTGATTTCCACTGGCAATACTTAGCTCAATGCCAGTTGTCATTCATGTCAAGTTCAAGCATCTCTCACTAAATCTGCATCTTAATTTCTTAATTTGATCTTAGGTTTGGAAACTACCAGGTTTCACCAGCCAGCTGTAAAAGGCATGCATGAATTATTAGACTCCCATTGTCGGTTAAATCTTATCCTCTGTATTTTAAGTCACCCATTTGCATTCATCTAAAATGCTTTCAGAGAGTTTATCAGAAGAAGTGAAATAAGAAATGAAATAATTTCATGTAAACTGCATTTTTATGTTTGACTGGTGAAACCACAAAGCAGAGATAAAATACATAAAACTAAGGCTCTGCATAATAAGCATATCTATTAGTTTCCCTTATCTTTATAAAGCTCCCATTTGTCATGAGAAGCATTGTGTGTCACTCATCCTGCCTTGTTCTACAAAAGCTCTTTTCTCCCTTTCCTTTTATCTCCCATCAGCATTTGCAAGGTGGGAAACTTCCCTGGCATGGTGCTGCAAAAGACCCCGTTGACTAAATAATTGTTTAACCTTCAACCCCTTAACAGCAAGAGGAAATAAAAATTAATACCTGTGTGCACCTAGATAAAAATGTTACTCGCGGTCTGCTGGTTGCGGCTTTTGCAATCACAGCAGCCCTTGATTAAGGGGAAGGCATGGGCCAAACCATCCCCAGGGTAAGTCACCTCCAAGTCAGGCCAGATCTCCACTGGTGTAGCCCATGGAAAACTATGTAGGGAAGCCGCCGGCCATAGCACGTGGCTGTGGAGGTGCTCGAGCACTGATGCAGAAATCTGTCCTCTGCCCTTGGGAGCAATCTCCCACAATGTCTCAGGAAACCTGTGCCCACCCACCCAAAACACCCGTGTCAGGAGCGGTGGCTCAGAGGGCACCGAATGACTCCAGTGGTAGATCTTTGCCGGTAGTTGGTTGTACCTGCAAAACCAGAAGCTCATCAAATGTGGTTATCTGGCTCCTGCGCAGGAGGAGGTGGCCTCAGTGCAGATTGTGTGCCCTGTTCCAAAGGAGCTGTGCAAAAGAGGATCCCTTTCTTCTCTTGGTGTGTACAATCTTCACTTGTTCTTATCTTCTCTTTCTGAAAAGAAATGTTAGTAGTGCATATCAAACTAGTCAGCTGTTCCAAAATTCAGAAAATGCCACGCGTAGGTAACAAATACTTTTCCCCCTGAGGATCCATTTGAAAACTTCTTGCTACATAGTGCTTTTAAAAAGAGCTCTTACTCAAAATGCATCTTTCCTTCTGCTTTTCTAGGATTTTTAGTTGCTGTCACACAGTGTGTCTATGACATATGTGTCTATGAGTGTGGTGATATAAAGATATTTCGCTTAACTGACAGTTCATCAAAATTCCCATGGGGAGCTGTTGTCTTCCATGCTGAAGAAGTGGGATTCGGGTGGAGAAAATCTGTAATCAAACATAAATATGCTATATCTGTCTGTGGAACATAAACAGCTGATTATGTGTGTCATGCTGGCAATGCTGTGCCATTAGCTCTTTTTTTTTTTTTTCCTTCTCTGTGGTCCAAATTCCTATTTTCTGTGCAAAAGTTTTTATGTTCTCTAGGAAAGTGAATCAAGAGTTAGTTGCAAAACATTGCTATGCATTTTTCACCATATGGGTGCTTGAACAGACCTTCTGCGAGTTCAAGTCTTTGAGATAACTGCTGAACACCACTTCGAAGTACCGATACGTCTTCTGTATTTGTGACAGAGCTCTTCACTGACACAGATCTTTTCTAACCTTGCAGAAATGTAGATCTCATTCAGTAATACTGCTTAGTAGATATTCAGTGCCTGTCAGGTTTAGTTATATATCTTGTATATAGAAACAGAGGTAATTCTTATTAAACACGTGTTACAGAGCTGCATCCTTTTCAGACTAAACCAGAAGGACTGCAGACATTATTTAAGCAAGCTTTCTTCCCAAGTATTAGCAGAGAGAGGTATGGTCTGAATACAGAGCTGAGAACCAGACAGTCCCTAGGTATAATGTAATTTGTCAAGTATGCTGTCCACAGCATCTTCCTGGCCTTTAGAGGTGTTGGTACCTGCAGCTCCTATAGCAATTGCAGGAGCTCTTTATAAAATAGAAATAATAATTACTTTACTTAGCAAGGATAAAAGCTGGTAGTAAGTTACACACACTTTGAAGATAAGAAGGGTATCTTCCTGTTTATGCTTCAGCCCTTAAATGTTATATTTTATATATTTAATTTCCAATTTTCAAAGACCTATTGAATTTAATTAATTAATATTGAAGTCTGTGTTACTTATATCAATGCAATGCACTTGACCCCGACTGAGTTACAGCTGATTTATGTGAACATAACTGAAAGGAGGATCAGCTCCAAGGAACCAAATGCATTGTAAACTGTCTTCTTTTTAAATGTTCTTATAACATAAATAGACATAGTGCTTACGTACATAGAAGTAAAGGTATAGAATATATATATCTGTAGTGTAACAACATTTTGCTGCAAGGTATAAGGTGAGGAATAACGAGCCAGGTAGTAACTCTGCAGTGAAGAGCAGCAGGCAACAACGCTACCTGACTGAGAAAAATAAACATCGTGTTTTACAGCAGTGCTATAAGGTAAATTCAGAAAATAATCTTCCAGCAAGGAGGCTTCAGTAGAGCACCACTTTGGTTTGGAGCATCGCAGCTCGGTGAGGGTCAATGGCAGTGTCCGGGTTAGGGGGAGACAGAAGGGCCTGAGGTCTTCCCAGTGGCTGAAGTTGGGAGAAATGGCCCTGTTATCTGTCCAAGACCAAGAGGCAACATGGTACCATACTGCTCTTTAAAAGTTCTCCAACAGACAGTAACTATTTAAATATATAAAAGAAGGTAGCAGAGGGTGTGGTGGCCACTTGCTCTTCGTTCCACCAGGAGAGAACAATTAGCAGCTTCATTCAGGTACAGGCCAAATGTTTTGGAGCCCTGAGCACTCTGCAAGAGTTTGGTTAGGAGGCTGTGAAACCTCCATCAGAAGATGGTTTTAGGACATGGGTAGACAGGACGATCTGTCAGAAGTACTTCTGATGTAAATGGCTTTTTCTTGGAGCAGGGTTTTAGGGGAGGTGGCCCAGTGTATCTTTCACAGAATGAGATGGGTTACGTCCCAATGTCCTGACTTTGGCAACATTTCTAACAACATCAGCGTCATTTCCTTCTGATAATGAGTAAAGAGAAACTGAGAAAGCACTTTTGGTTTTGCTTGTGTGCATCTGTATGGAGACACATCCGCGCACAGCACGTTTTTTATGTTTTCTGTAAGGCATTTTATTGCTTCCAGTGGTGGTTTTAATCACTATAATAGCAACTGTTATGTAGATATAACTAGCAAGTCTGGAAACATTCATATTTTTCTAAATATGGGAATTTGGAAATACCTGGGCAGAGTCAGCATTTTACCCTGCCATTATATTTATTCATGGAGTTTTTCCATCAGAAATTCAGACTGATTAGCACTGAATAGGAGGAAAAGAGGAAGTAGTGTTCTGAAGAAATCACCCTCAATGTGTAATCATTTTCCCATTTATATGGATTTACCATATATTTAATTTTTGAAGAGGCTCCGCAGAGACTTTGCTCCCTCTTCAGCTCCCTCACACCTGTATTGTGCTGTCTCTGTACTTTTTAACTGTGCCTAATCCTCTTAAGTCACAAGAATTGTTCTAGTTTATTTATTAAGTGTATCCTTACACTTATTAAAAGATAATTAAAAAAAAAAAAAAAGAAAAAAAAAAAGGCTTTTCCACCCTTGTATATTTGCAGGATATGTTTTTAAATCCTTGTGGTTTCTTTGAAAACTCATCTCATGGCAATACCTGTTCTCTGACTTCCATATATACTATTTTTTCATAATAAGCATAGCTGAATGTCATGAGCACACAAATCATTTTGTATTCCCTGCAAAGTTATTTCAATTAATTGTAGATAATTAAAGTATAGTAAAAACAAAAGAATCCCACCTTCCTCAAATTTTTTTAAAAAGTAAGATTTTTTTACTAACCTGTATTATTATAGTTCCTCTTCTATAACTTACAGTAGGCCTAAATTTAAATTTATACCAGCATTATTTCAATCCAAATCTATCTTCACTCTTTAAATAAACAAATGGAAGCTATACCATAAGGATACAGTAGAAATTGTGTTGTTAAGGACACTGAAAGTTTCTAGCATTGAGCCTCCAAAGAGGCTGTTGATGATACCTGATAGCTGATGTGTGTTGGACCTCACGGTGGTTTGCAGTGCACAGGTCTCAGCTCATGCATCTTTGGTTGCAAACTCATTAAAACATGCTTTGAAATGGTTACTTAATGTTCAAAGTACTACAGCTTGCTTCCCAGTCATCTTATTTGTAATAGTGTCTCATGTGTTATGTCTCCTAGCTCTACATACAAACTACCACACTTACAATATCCATGAACTTAAGTGCTTCAGTGGCCCTGGGGATGCTTTACATGCCGAAGGTGTACATCATCATCTTCCACCCTGAGCTAAACGTCCAGAAACGGAAACGCAGCTTCAAGGCTGTGGTCACAGCAGCGACCATGTCATCACGGCTCTCGCACAAACCCAGCGACAGGCCCAATGGGGAAGCCAAAACGGAGCTGTGTGAGAACGTAGACCCAAACAGTAAGTACTGCTGATCTTCTGTTCATTGGCTGGCTGGGGGTTTTGGAAACATTGACCGATATCTGAGTTTTAGGGTCTTCGTATTATTTGGTCTTCTCAGTTAAAGATTTTTGATGTCTCTCATATATATATATATATATTTTTAAATTCTCTTATTTCCTCCTCACTTTTTTGAGTTGTGCCAGTTGGCAGCAACTCCTCACAAAATGTTTGGTAGCTGTGAGCAACTCCTCCTTTCCCTCCCCTGTGAGTGAGAAATCAGCAGCATCCTTGAGTACCGGACCCTTCAGCCTGTATCAAACTCAGACCTTCCTAACCCTGGCAGGTACAGTTTCTGGAATGAATGGAGGGACAAGGACCAAACTCATTAATAATTCTGCTAACCTGAGTTATAATTTTGTTTCTTGCAAAGTTTCTTTACAATAATCTCACAATCCTTGAAGATTCCCATTTAAGGATTTTATCCGGTCCTGTAAAAGTGAATGCAAATCTTGCCACTGATTTAAAAGGAAAATAGATCGAAAAGATGCTTCCAGTTTCCTTAATGTGCATAGCATGGTATATTGTAGAACAAAATTACATACTGAGGCCATCAAATTTGATTTGCATTTGAATCTGGAAGGAGTTGAGGAAGGAGACAGCTGCACAACTTTGTAGCATATTGGAAAGGTTTAGACATGTCTGCAGTTTTTATGAAAAACAGATCTGAATGTGGAGAAATGCCCTTTCCTTGCCCATGATCCGTTCATCCATTTGCTGCTGAAATCCCTGCCACTTCTTGTCTATTAACTGCCATGTGAATATCTGCCTCAAAGCAGAAACTCTGCTGTCAAAGCAAAGTGGAAACAGCCAGCAAATTATTGACACAGCACTTTTCCTCCCTTTATTCACCCCTTGAGTATTTTTCTCTGATGTCTTATCATGCAGGTATACAAAATATATTCTAACTTGAAAAACAAAATTTGTCTTTGGAAACTGAACTAGCTGAACTATCAGAACTATGATTCTGACATAAGACAGCAAGGAACTGCTTCTCATAAATTAAGGACCATATTATGCCTCCTCCAGTCATAATGAACAGAGCCCTCACTGCAAGAGGAAATAACTATATATTTCCCATGTCAGGGTATGACACAGCAAGAGTGAGAGTTGCAGAGTCCTCTGCCAAGTCAAATTTCTGTTAGGTAACATTGGCCATGCTGAAGGAACCCCTTCCACTGTCTCTGGTCTCTAAACCTACTCCACTGTGATGCTGCTGCCTCTTGAGGTCAAACCCTCCAGTGTGCAAACTCCAGCTGCCCCTCGAGGTGTTCAGGCAGCATTGCTGCCTGGGCTGGCCAGGTCGGAAAAGGCCTTTGAGGATGGAGGGAGAGGAAGGGGAGGAGGGAAGGGGAGGATTTTGAAAGACAGCTGGGAAAGAGCAGGTGAGTGTGTGTTGCTGAACTGCATTTCACTAATTGCTGTTCTGGTCAAATGGGTTGGAATTAGTTTCTCCTCCAGAAAAATAAAAATCTAAAAATTTCCACCAAAGACTTGAACAACAAGAAAAATATAAAAGTTCTGATGATGAAACGTTCAATGTAGAAACAGAGGTAGACCCCTGTGGGACCTACAGCTTGGGGGTTTCCTACTCTGGGTTTCCCCTCCTGGTCTCATTCTCCTGTGCTGCATCTTATTGCTGTTTTCAGACTTCTGAGAATATTCCCCCTGTGACAAAAACCAGATTTTTTTTCCCTGGGAAGCAGATATGTTTATTAAAAAGAAATATTGCTCACTTAACCCGCCATAGTCCTGGTAAAATACAACATGTTTTCATCCAGGACTATATACTAGAATATGTTTTTAGGAGGCAGGAGAAGTAAGGGACAGAATCCCCCTGCTTGCCGAGAGGTACCACCTTCTGCCTTAAGCATCTAGTCTTCAGTCCTGGTTTTGTTAACACTGATTTAAAGCTGGGATAAAGTCCACTGGGAATAAAACCCTCACAAATTTGAAATCAGTGTGCATGAAGGGAGAATGCTTTCTGTGAACTCATTTGCTTACATGTAGGATTCTAACGCGTATAAATTTGTTTGTTCAACCTAGCCAGTCAGGGAATGTGCAATAGTATTAATTTATATGTCTTCCTCCAAGTACTGGGCTTTTAAATTTTTTTATGGTTTGGAAAATAAATTTTCTTTTAAATCTTTTAATTATTTATATATTTATAGTACCATCTGTTCATATTATCAGCTGCACCTACTACTACTATTTCATTCCCTGGGTATGTGTGTTAATAAAAACTATTAGAAAATCAAATGAAATAAACTACTGCTGTACTTAAAGTACTTGGGTACATTTAGTCCAGTGTGGGCTACTACTACAGTTAATGGGAGCCTTCCTATAGTGTTCAATAGGTTGTCAAACAACCCCCTAATAAGGCAACATTCAGCATGTATGTCTATACAAGTAATTCATTGAATACCTGAATTGAGTTTCTTTTTTTTAATTCAAATATTTTGTTTAAAAAAATGTTTACAGTTCCATTTTTAGGGGGAAAAACTGAAAACCATATTAATGAGCTCAAAAAAAGCAATGCCATCCAAGCAAAACTCCCCACATTTTCAGTGAAATTTTGAATATGGTCTCAATAAATAAATAAGGTTTTGATGTTTTCATAGCAATTTAACTTCAAAAAAATATTTCATACAGCGGATGGGGAAATTTTCAGAATTTTACCAATTGGAAAATAGGAAATGTGAATAAAAAATTGCCCCAGATGTTTGCATCAATGCTATGAGCATTTTTTTTTTTCAATCTCAAATTTTTCTTCAAATCTTTCTTCAAAAGAAAACGAAAATAATGTATTTTCAGTGTCTCTCTTTTTAAATTGGTTTTGGTCCACTAACGATGGCTAACAATTACCTACAGAGGCGGAGGGGAGGTGGTGAACTGCAGCAGGGACCTTCCTGGTTGTGACTTGCTGCTCTGACGAGCACAGGGATGGGAAGTCCTGGTTGTGAGCTCTGTGCCAGGCTCCTCTGGAACTCACTATGTCAGGCTGAGAGTAAATTAATTGAAGGGGATTAAAGGGTGAGTCTGAGACTCATCAGCACTGTGCAAAGCTAGCTTACATGCAGATCTGGCGTAGCTACCAAGTGTTTTCTTGTAAGTGCAAAAGTACAGTTGGGTTTTCCAGTTTGATTTTCTATTGTATTTCCTGGAAATTCTGCTGTTCATGGCTTGCTCAGATACTGGAGACTGGAGTTGCCATTTCTATTGAAAATATGCAAATATTCAGATCTCCTAAGAACCAATTAACACTGAGCCACCAGCATGGGATTCATGTACCTCCAAACATTGGGGAATTTGGTGACTAAGCCCAAATTTATGGCCTGTCCTACTTATATGCCAGAGTCAAAACCAAAAGCAAAATGTGGATGATTTTACAGAAAAATAGCCTTGAAAAAACCCTCCATGATTTAGTAAACTTTAAAATAATGCCTAATGAACTGAAGATGTGCATGTAAAACTGGAAGGCCTATAAATGACCTGAGTTGTTTCCTAAGAGCAGGTGGTCCTCAGCAGCAGTGCTGAGCATCATGTGGAATCGCTGCACACAACTCTCCAGTGATCTGCAGGAATTTGAGCTCGGAAAAAATGTGCAGATCACTTAGGAGAGCTGGGCTCAAGCACTGGGGTTTTAGTATGAGTATAAAAGAAGAAAATGCATTAACGTGGGAGGAAAATCACTTGAAATGCAGTGACCTTATATCCCACCCATCAGGAGGAATAGAGACTCACTGTTGCAGCTTTTTATTTAGGATATATAGGAAGCAAGAAATTTCACAAGTTGAGCTCCCCAGCTATGTCCTAGGAGGGCTTTAGTGCTGACTGGGACATACTAAGGCCAAGCTTTTCAATCTAAAACTGCATTACTTATGAAAACTCTCTTAATCATTCCAGTTCACCATCTGGTATATGCATGTTTTACTCATTCAACAGCTTTTTCCTGCTAATACATGTTTGTGTCAGATTCAGATGAGCAGAATTTGGTGCACAGCAGCTTTCATCCATGTAACGAGTTCACTCTACTCTCATGTGTCTTTGGCTGAATTTCACACTATTTGAGAAGATGCTTCTCATCAAGTCTGAAGTTGAACAGATAGCGAGTGCTTCTGCTCGGCTGTCTGCTTGTGTTTCTGCTGCAAGAGCAGAGTGTCAGACTATGCAAAAAACATTTGAACCTCCAACCCATACTTAACTTATATTGAGATTTACATGTAATTGCTCCTCTTTCTTAGCAACTTGTTTTAATTCATGGCTTTACCAAACATAGTGACAGGGAAATCAGCATCTCGGTTGTTTGGTAATGAGGAGGTTCTGCTTCTTGCAGGCTGGATGAGCAGACCTTACTGGAAGGTCATTTGCCTTCATGCATTTCCCTCTTGAAGCAGCCATGAGAAGGAAACCAAACTGCCCAGTGCTTCCTGGGAGCAGCTCTTCTGCAAAGATGCTTTCTTGCAGGAATTGGGGTTGAGTCTTTTGGGACTCGGCAGCACAGGGAGTGTTGCTCTTCCAGTGTCCCCATTTCCAGTCTCGTGGGAAAAATCTCACAGTCTGTGAGAATGGCTGTAGTCAAGTTTACCCCATTTTTGGGGGGAGGCTTTTCTCTGTTCTACTGATAAAGGTTTGAGATCAAGATGAGTATTGCAGAATAGCCCAGTACTATACAGTATTGAACAGGAGGCACGCACCATCTCTGTGGCAAAGACCCAGTGCATCAAAGTGACAAACAGTAACTGTTAGAAAGAAAGAGCAGCTCATGGGAGGAGACCGCTTTCCCCGAGGAGTTTAGCTGGGATATGTTGAGAAGTAGCAAAGGAAAGGTGTGTCACCCTGGACTGGCCAGAAAACTTTAAGGTCTAAAAGCTTATAACAGTCTAATTTTCAGTAGGGTTATAAGTTTGTGGACTTTTAAGTTGGCAGGTGCTTTGAGGGCTCAGTACTTGTGCAGACATATTTAAGATTATTTCTTCTCTTTCTCCTTTATTTAGCACTAAGTAGAACTTACTTGGCAGTCGATTCAGTTTTCAGTAGTGAAGTACAATCACTGCTCGTTGTCCCCGAACAGACTTGGCATCATTTGCATGTTTCTATTTCAAAACAATGCTTCCCTGTGCACTGTCACCTCCTCTCTATCACAATGGCAGCGAGAGCAGTGTGTGTCCATCCTCATTTTCTCCATGCATTGAGAATGGACACTGACTTTGTGGATTCCCATCAGTAAACTGTGGATAGTGTATGTGGAACACAAACATCTCCTGTCTCAGACAGACATGCAGACACCGCTGTGCAAATGCTCCCGCGCTGTGCCCTGGCCTGTTTGTGTATTCATTCCTGTTCATCCTTAACATGACTGACATGACATTGCCTATTACGTCTTTCTGAGGAAAAAAACCTAAAATTATTGTCGATGATGCCGAGGAACCTGAGAGTGACTGCATGGGTGAGGAAGGACTGGGGAGTCTTAAACTAAAGACAAAATGTTCCAGAGTTTGTTCAGGGGAGAAGGGGAAAAAAAAAAATCAACCAGACCTGCTCTTTTCTGAGCAGCTGCTCCCATGTTCAGAGGTACCTGAACTTCTGTGGACTGGTTCATTTATTTCTAACCCAGAGTTAATTTCATATAGTGGTGCCTCTCAGCTTTCCACTGTCGCTGCTCTAATCTGAGCTCTTCAGTTGGATCAATGTCATGGCCTCCATGACAGGGCAAAATTTGAAGAGTTTATTGTGAACAGACGTATTATACATACCAATGTATTTACTTTTCCTGTAGACTGCATACCACCAGTAAGAAAGAGTGTTCAAAAATCTGTTACTTGGTACACTCTTCCACCTACTGTATAACTTTTGCCTGCTTTCCAAAAAGGTAAGGAAAAATCTAGCTTCTTATTACTTTATTCTCAAATTATTATTATGATTATTATAATATACATAAATAAATGAGGAATGTGCATTAGTGCAGCTATGTTAAAACAAGCATCTAACTTAAAAATTGTTCACGTATCCATTACCGAAAGCTTTCGTGTGAAGGGCTTGCTTTGAAAAGGGGAGACCCAGGACTTGGGTGATTTTAATCCCTGTGCTGTGCCCCAGCAAAACAAGGGACTGGTGGTCTTCTACTTCCCACCAGTGGAGGTGGATCCCAATAAAGCCTTTGAAGATGCAGATATTTGATAACAATTTAAAAAAGGAACAAACAAATCATCAAAAGTTAATTATGGCAATCAATCAGATCTAACAACTAACAAAATGTTTTCTGAGTCACTTCTAGCAGCTTTACCAGCAGGGTTGCCTGGCAGCGTAAAAATAACGTTTGCTAACATGTGAGCAATCTTCTTTACTCTAAAATTATAAATGGCTCAAAAAAAGTTTGCAAAATATTTTTTTCACTGGGGTGATCCCTGTGACCACTCCTGAATAACCACAAGTGAACAATTTTTGAGGGCTGGCTTTTTCTAAGTGTTGTGACTGCCTACGTGGTGATCTTGTGAGCTCATTTCATATTTGTGACTTCATCATCCAGGAATTACTGCTTTTCTAGTGAAATTAGGGGAACAAGAAAGCATTTGATGTTGGACACAAAAAACTAACAATCAATCATTAATAAATATTTCTCCTATCTGCAATTCTGTGTGTGTGCTCAGACGGCTTTACCCACTCCTTTGGGGCTTTGCCCAGGTATGAAAGGTACTGGCTTGGTTACTGCGGTACTGTGCAGTTGGTGCTGGAAGAAATTGCTGGATACAGCCTTCAAAATGCTTAGCTGATCTCTAATAGGTGAGAGCTTATATCAGCAAAGGCAGGAATGCTGCTTGAATTGAGTCTCTGAGTCATAGGAAAAAAAAAATACTAATATCTTTAGCTGGTGTAAATTGCCACAGCTCCAGTTTCAATTCAACTCAAGTTCTTGTGAAGTGTTCAAATTGCTTCTTATTGTATTTGAATCATGCCCATTATTCTAACTTACACAGCTCAGGCAGAAAGCCTTATTTAAGGTGTGAAGCTCTTTACGAACATCAGGACAACCTGCCTCACCGGAGGGCCAGAGTCAGAAAGGTTGATGGTGGCTGGTGTCGAGGGAAATACAACAAAGTAGTCGGAGAGGAGAAGGGGCTACTCAAAGTATTATTGCAAATCAAATGTGAAAGAGTAAAGGGTGACTATGTGAAGATGAAATTGCTAAAGGAAGGAGATGAGCAGAATAGGAGGGAGATAGAAGAGACCCTAAATCTCAGGAGAAATCACTTTTTTTATAAAACATAAAAAAGGTTTAAAATTGAAAGAATTAGGAGCTCACACAGATTTCTAAAAAATATTTTTTCCATGTAACATTATTGTATAACGTAAGGAATTGCTCTCTGCAAAGGCACACAAATAATTTTGTCATCCAAGTCCTATAAAAAGCAATTGGCCATTCAGATTCTTTAAACAGATTTTAAAATTTGGGCCACACCAAGCTAGGAAAAATGCTACAGTCGAGGATGGTTTGGGCTTGCGATGGTCTTGCCCATGCCAGTGCTCTTCTGCATCAGGTATTGTTTTCTATTTCTCACCCATGAGTGTTTCTGTTCTACCTGAGCTGGTTGCTGTAGCTCTGGTTGCTACGTTTTGATTTGTTCTTCCAGGAATACAAAACAAAAAACAGCAAGAAACAATATACTGTATTAAAAGCAAAGCAATGATATCAGGAAAACATCAACTTAGTTGTAAATTGACACTTGTTTTGCTAGTAACATATTTGTATGTAGGTATGAACACAGTGCTTAAGCTGTTACTTGACTGTATCAATTTCTGCTATGTGATGCACGGAGAGATGCATTTATAATGCTTTTAAATTGTTTCCTGTGAGTGACAAATAGGATTTCTTTACTGTTGAGACTGATGAAAATACAAGGCTTGAAAAACTCTACATGGTATCTGGGTCAGGGAAAAAAATTGTCCATCACCCGAACAAGGCGAAGAAACACCAAATGCTTTTGTAGTCACATTCGGTACTATAGAAATATCTGCAGCTCTTTTCTCCTGACCCATCACCACGCAATATGCTTACAGATCAGGAGGAAAAGACAGTCCAGTGACTAAAGTGCTTGTGATATATGAAAGACCTAGATCCGTCCCTTGGGCTTTCAGAACCCCTGAGAGCAAGGCTAGCAAGTGGTGCCATGCTCCCTTACCCTTGTGCTCCCGTGGATGATGATGGTGAGATGCTCATGCATTGCAGATGGGATGATGTAAGTCCCAGAAAGACAGCTCCTCTCTTCTGCTGCCTTCTGGACTTGATGAGCAAGGACCATAATGTTTTGAGGGTAGCAGTCTGACACTTCACGCCAAGGTCAGTGAATTCTTTTTCTAAGCTGGTGCAAAGACTATGTGGCTTTCTTCGGTGTGTCCCTTCAGCACAATGGAGTTACTGAGCACTTTGCCATGTATATAATACATAGTGTTTAACAGGGATTCGCTTCCGTCTAAGAAGGACAAAACCCATGGCATGGCTTACTTTTTTGCTTCAGGAAGGACCAGGGTGATGCCCAGCTTTCTGTGCTCTGAAGTCTGTCATAATATTTATAAAAGCAGTCAAGGAGAGGCTAAACAGACAGTGTCCCCCTGCTTTTCTGGTTGGATTATTATTACTGGGCATTGTTATTTCAGTTGCTTTTTGCAACAAGATAGTACTGGTAGTCCTTCAGCACTTAAAGCTGTTTTAGCAGGGATGATGGTGAAACACTGCAACTCATCAGCAACCTTTTATCATTTGTCTGTCTTTTCTGCTGAACTTTGACTTGATCTGGGCCAGATGCTGAGCATGTCTAAACCACAGTGGTCCTATTGCTTTGAAGAAGAAATGTCAATTGATATGAGCTGAGGCTCTGGCCTCAGATTTTCAAACAGCAGCTAACCTTTCTACCTTAGCTATGTGCTGCGGTGCTCGGCTGTGAGGGGTTGAGGACACAAAGAGGAGCAGCTACCTGCTCAGCAGAAATGTTTTCTGAACTTTGTATTGCAGCTGGCAGATCCTTGAACTTTGCATTCCTTTTGAATTTACATTGGATTTCCCCAAAGCTGGTCCTGCGCACTGCTTTGGGCAATGACTAGATCTCCAGTACTACCTGAATTAATTTGAAAATGCCAATCATTGTACCTCTCTGCAAGGGCAGAGCTGGGAGGATTGGCTTTTATACCGAGCAGGCTGTTAACACCACTGAGGCTGTGAAACAATTATAGTCATATTAGGAGTCAGGGTAGCTCAGCCACGGTCCAAGGCAGAGGCTGTCCTCCCAGGGCTTGGGCACAGTGTGCTGCTTCCAAAAGGTTTTCAGTTGCTTTACAAGTCATTTTTTGCTTGAGCTGTACACAGAGAAATTTCCATGGTGATTGCAAAGTGTTGAGATCATTTGTAAGGTATGTGCAGCACCATGTTGTGTGAAGTCATTACGTTTCTTGTTCATATCTCTCCTAGAATATATACGCAATTACTTAAATTATGCTGTGATGAAGCCGTTGTGATGTGAGTCATGACATGGTTTCAAACTGATCTTGGGCTTATGTTGAAAGAGGTAAATAGTTTGAGTTATCCTATAGTGCCAAGGATTTCCCGTGCCTCTCCTCCTCCTGCACACAGACCCCGGGGCACCCCCAGGGCAACCTAAACCATCCAGCAATGGCATCTCTGGGGACTGGGCAACTCTTTGAACACTTTGGGTCCAAATTGTGTGGTGTTCTGTAGCTTGTCATGCCTTAGAGTATGTGGTATAGAATAATTATTTTCTGGATTGAAGCATTATTTTCATTTTAAATCTGGCTGGTTTCATCCTGAGAAAGTGCTCTGTGTTTAACTTCACTTGAAGGATTTTCTATTCAGTGGAGACTGCTAAGAAATGAGAATTTGCAGTCAAAATTGATAAGCAAAAGACTTTGACAGGTCTTCACTGCATCTATTTTTATTCTAGAATGACTTACTGAAAAACTAAACATTTATCATAAATTTCTTCTATCGATGATATGCTTATTTTAATAGTATTGCACAGAGATACATCCAAATAAGCTTGTGCAACATCCCAAATTAGTCCCTAATAAATATTTTCCTGTTTCTCAAGTTGTAAATTATTTTATTGACATGGTAGATGACACTTTATTTGGCTGATCATGGGACAAGTTGCACTGGGAGTGACCCCTGCACTGCCTGGGCACTGCTGGGGATGTGGAGCCCCAGATCTCACCCTCAGTCTGCGCAAGAAGCAGTGCAGAAGCAGTGGCATCCACCTCCGCTGCCCAGCACGGCATCGCCGGCCACAGAGTGCAGCTGCTGCAATGGCACCCTCTGTGCCATGGTCTGTAAAACTTCATCTGCAGAACGGATTTCAAGCAATAGTGGAGACACTCAAGCATAGAATGTACGAACAAATTCTCTTCCTTTTTTAGCAAGTTTTTCAGTTAAAATTGATTTTCTCTCCCCCTGCTGGAGGAAGGCTCAGTTGGACTGGACTTCCCTCTGTTGCCTCTAGGTTAGAAAACATGAGTGCTCTGAACTACAGAAATTTGATTTTGGGTTAGGAGTTGGCTGGTCCCATTCCTCTGCAGGAGCTCAGCTTTGCATTTTGTTTTCAGCTACTTTTTACCACAAAACCTGAGCATTTTCCCTGTTCTCAGCTGATACTTAAGCTGCTTTTTACAGTTGTTTTGGACATGGTGCAAAGGACCGTGAACAAATTGCCCAGAGAGGTGGTAGATGCCCCATCCCTGGGAACATTCAAGGTCAGGTTGGACAGGACTCTGAGCAACCTGATCTAGTTGAAGATGTCCCTGCTCATTGCAGGGAGGCTGGACTAGATGCCCTTGAAAGGTCCCTTCCAACCCAAACCTTTCTATGATTCTATGACCATGCCCTGCCCATGGCAGGGAGTTGGACTGGATGACCTTTAAAGGTCTCTTCCAACCCAAACCACTCTATGACTCTATGCCCGGGTAACAAATGGGAAGTCAAGGGAACATCTATTTTATTTCAGTGAGGTCGCTGCAGCATCGAGGCTGGTGCCTTTCCCTGCATCCTGCACTGTGTCTTGTCTCCTGCCTGTGGCGCAGTCCTGGATGCCACAGTCCATGAGTTCCTTACCCTGTTGTCTAAAGGGGAGGACCAGGGCAAGACTTGATGGGTTTCTTTTAGGAGACTTGCAGAAATACTGCTCAACATTGATCAGGTGGCACTTACTAAAGCTTTAGCAAAAATGTGTTTGCAGCAGATTTATCTTCTTATCATCACCATGTACTTTTTCTCCTGAGCTGCTTTCCCAGTGGTCACTCCATGTCAGGGACACGTCTCTTAATGTGCACACACTGGTCAAGAGATGCGCACAGGTCCCTTCTACGTGCCATTAGGCTCCTTGCACTCCAGTACTTTTGCAAATTTAAGCCGGAAACTGGCACGTAATTATTTATTCCAGAAATTACTTATGCAGTAGCACATATTTTCCAAGCTGTAGCCCAGCTACATTTAATGAGGTTGAACAGTTGAACAACCTTTAATTTTGTACACACTGAGGGGTATCCATAATGAGGCCTGTTTTCCACGCGTACAATTTTGCTGGTTTGATATTGTCTTATTTACTTTTTAAGTGAAAGGATTTATACAGATGCAACCTCTAAAGAGATGAAGACGTGGAGACCTAAAGTGTGTTAAGACCAATATACTGGAAAGAAAATACAGTTTGATATGGTCTGAAGAGTGATGAGTGAAACTTAAGTGTGCTGTTTGATGGCTCTGACACATTCATTGGTTTTGGTGAGTTCCCTTCCCCATGCTGTCCTCAGACCCTTCACCACGGGCATGGCCAGGGGCTCTGGGGCAGAGCAGAGCCCTCCCTGTGGGGCAGCGGAGTAGCACCCTATCACCTCAGCAACCAGCATGGGGCCATGGCAGCTGCTCTCTCCAGATTTCTCCTTTAAAGAAAGGAAAAAGCAGGACTCTTGTTCTGAGAACGTAATTCCTCCCCTGTCCATTTGCATTTGCACATTCAATTTGCATTTTAATTTTTACCAGTTTCTCAAGGTCTCAATATCCATTTGAATCAATGTTTTCCTTCAGGTTTTATATATCCATGACAGCATCCTGTTGCCCGGCCAAACTAGTGCCAGAAATTATTCTAACTATCTTGTGAGTGATACAAGGGGGTTTGCAATTATCCTTCTTGGCAATGCAAGGTTAGACTCTTCTCATGACGTTTCAAACTGTGAAGGGTATCCCTCACAATGGATAGATATTTTTTGAACCATGACAGCACTTTGTATGGCTGAGAGCAGTATGTGTTGTTTAAAGTTTTCATATAAAACCTCTCAGAAACAAGTCCTTTGCAACTGTTGCTTGAATGAGACCTAAAAGTAGGTCAGGGGAAGCCAAGTCTTAGTCCTTTTGACTTTGTTAAGCATAGCTGGACTCCAGCTACTTATGAGATGATTATTTTTTTAAAATATTATTATACAGCCAGGAAATTTTGCTGGAAAAACTCTTAAGTGTGCCAGTAACAAGCCAGTAGATGCCATGAGACCCTGGGGAGTTTGCAGCCTCCAGGTTCCTCCTGGAGTCTGTTCCAGGTCCCCTCCTGTCTGAACATTTGGGGATTGGGTTACTTTCTTTTTACATCTCAAAATGCCTACTTCTGATGATGCACTTTAATACGTTCACATAATTACGTGCTCCCATAGTAATTATTTTGCAGACTGTCTCACACCTTTCATGACTTACATGACCCAAGACTTGTAAATATGCCGGAAAGTGTCAGACTGTTTCCTTTTTTAAAAACTGAAATTCTTTATGCACTTAAATGATCACCTTATAGTTTGATGTTTGAACAATGCTAGGTAAAACACATTATTTGTGGCTACAAGTGCTTTGAATATTAAAAGCTAGGTAGCTAGATATATGTCTTTGAGACACAAATGAGTATTAATTAGCGTATTAGTATTCCTCTTTTGTTCCATTGTTTCTCTTTGTCTTTTTATGTGATCTTTTTTCCTAGGAAATTTGGAAGAAGAGTGAGCTGTAAATTTTGTATATATTGTTATACCTCATGGTCCAGTCCCTCTCTTGCTTTTTTGCCTAATAAACTCTTAGTAGCGCCGAGTTCTCCCTTTGACTAATTTATCAGTCCTTACATCCTCTCAGGGAGAATTTGTCAAATTAATAAATTGTAATATCAGGGAAAAGACAAAGACTTTTGGCTCTCTTGTCTTCCATATATTTATAATGACTCTCTTTCTCCTGAGCAGCATAAATGTCACCTTGACAGGACTCACTTGATGCTGTTCTCACATGGTAGCTTGCTGCAGTCTCTTATGCGCACTCACATCCTCATCTGTGTTAATGAGGTGACTCAGATAGATAAAGAGTTGTAGGATTATGAAATCAGACTTGATGTTCTCAGCTTAATTTCACTGAAATCACTGGAATTGCCCCAGGCTAGGACATTGCAATATTTAGAGTCATATTTCTTTTCTCCCCTACCCAAGCAATAGGAAGCATTACAAGTGCATTTTGCAGCTTTCCAGATGTGTACTCTTTAATTGTTATTGCTACTATAATTATGACAAAAAATGTCCCCAAGAGCAGCCATGATCTGTAACCTCAGGTGCAAAACCTGACTCAATATAACCAGGAATCTTCCAAGCCCAAGAAAGATTTACAAACTCAGATGCATCATGTTGTCTGGCCACTGAGGATGAAAGTGTGGATAGTTTGACTGGAAGTAGCTAGAAAAGGCATTTCAGGAGAGAACAACTAATGGCCTTTAAGTCAAAGACTGAAGGAAGCATATGCTAAACTTTGCACTGTGTTTTGGCCTCTGAGGTAGTACAGAAGCTAAATTTGAGGTTTTACAATTTAGAGTCTTTGCAGGTTTTCTTGATCTTGTTTACAGTTGGTGATTTTTGACTGCTAGAAAATTGTTTTGCAGCCATTTTAGTTTGTCTGTGGGTATTACAATCAGTTAATTGAATTTATTAAATTATTATTATTAACAGATAGCCAAGCAGTCATCGCCAGTTGATGCTGCAGATTGATTTCCGAGGCAGTGCATGTGGTATAAGTGCACGAGTACTCCCCATCTCGCTATATTGCCTCCATGGAAAAGCCCCAGTGCAGTTAAGTATTCAGCTTGGTACACAGACAGAACAGAAGAGAAAGGCCTTCAGTGCATGCCTGAGATGCAATATTCTGGGAAAGAAAATATTTCTAATGGACTGTGAAGTGCAATGGTTGTGCTTAAATTTGATGCTCGGTGGCCATTCCCTGCTGTAATCCGGTTACCTTCAGCTCACTGATAGCGGGGAGGGATTTCTTTGCTTACACACATCATCCTGGTCAGCTCTGCCCAGCAGCAGCCAGTAACACATGCCTTCAGATACACATTTTACTTTCCTGTTCGTCAAAGCAAGGTATATTTTTTTTTCCCTTTTTTCATTTAAAAAAAAAATATTAAAATTTCTGTGCTGAGTTAAAATATCTATGAAGAAGCTCCGCTTCAGTTCCTGTGCAAAGGTTTTACAGCCATCGGCACCATAACAGCTGTCACATACTAAAGGGAGCAAAGGACAGCGAAATGAATTATTTTAAGGACATCTAACACCTGGTTTAGAAGTGAGTAGATACATTTGTGATGAAACTTATACGGACGATAAGGTTAGGTGCAAAACCTGTATTAAATGAGTGACTCTAAATTTTTTTCCCCTCAGGTATAAAGGAGGTCTATTTGTAGCTGCCACTGAAGTAACAGGATTGAACATATGTGGCAGTGAAGTTCAGTCAACAAAAAACCCACCAGCAAATCTGATGTGGGAGTGTTCACTTTCTCTTTTTCCCTACAGAAAAAGGGAACCGTGGCCCACTGGGAGCAAGCAGAGCCTGTTCCTCTTGAATTTGTCTGTTGGGATTTCAGTTCTGTATTAGACCTGGTGACTTTGCTGCTGCGTCAGAACAAAAGAGCTTTTATTTTCTTTTTTTCTGTTGTGTATTTTGCTGAGATTAATTATATTTGCAATCATTGGAGTCCAGACTTTAGTGCAACAGCTCGCAGGCAAGCAGGTACAAAGTGTTTCCACCAGTAGGCAGTACCAGTGGCAAAGGGTTAGTTGAAAGAGTATTTGTTCACAAACCTATTGAAAATTTGGTAAGTGAGTTCAAAAAGCTAATCAGAGTAATAATGGAGTAAAAAGGCCAGGAAAACAGAAAATAAGCAATATTACAGGTAAATGAAGTTCTCAAAATACAAGGCGTGAATCCATGCAGTTTTCTGTGTGCATGATTACAAGCATGAAAAAAACTGTTCAAAGATTGTATAGATAAGAATAGGAAAAAACCCTCAGTGGTGCAAAATCACAGTAAGATGAGGTGTGCTGCAGTCAACGGGATTAGAAAAGAATGATGGCTGTCACAAAATCAAACACATCCTAGCAACTGCCCATCAGTTACAGCCACATTTACCTGATAGCTGTCATGCCTCTGGTCAAGGTATTTCATTTGCATCTGCAATACACAAGCATGGGTGTCATAACGTTATACAAGCGAGTCCCTCCATGCAGTTGTGTATCTTTGGTGATTTTACCCAAGCCTGGATATATTTTGTCACCTTGTGGAAAACAAACCCATAGAAAATTTCAGTGTAGCGCTCGGAAATGACAGTGCTGATGAACTGAAGGAGCATGTGAGTAAAACGAGCATGAGACACAGATGAGCATTCATTTCTCACTGACATAAAATAATACTGTAAAATGAGATAGATATTATTTTATGTTGACACAGATAGCAAACAGAGAATATATTTGTGCAGCAGGGGCCTGGGCTTGTTTGGTTTTGGGGGGCCAGGAAGCAGCAGCTAATCAAAAAAATGGCACATAAGAAATTAGTCTTTCTCAGTGTTTCTCTCTTATTGCAAATAATAGGCACCACTTTCACACCCAGCATCTCTGGAAAACATCACAGGGTTTTTTTTCCTCTGTATTGACTTCAGGAAAGGAAACGCGTGCATCTCTTTTAGTGACATATGGTGATACATTAAAGAGGAGAGCATCCTTTTGTTCGTGAAAATAGGTATTTTGACTTCGGGGTGAGATTGTTGGTTTTGAACTCTGACAGCAAGGAACAAAGGCATGTTTTTATTTTCTAGCCATAGTGCAATAAAAAGGAAGGGAATTAGATTAATGGCTAAATACATGTAAATGCCCATGAAACACAACAGACACATATAATGGGACAGAAAGGCCCTCCAGTCGTGGGATATGATGTTTGGCTTAGTTACCTCCCTGTAACTCAGAGCACTGAGTTTTACCTGGATGAAGAGTCTGGCACTGCATCTAGTGAGATGACTGTTCTTGCTGTTCAGTAGAAAAAGAAAGAAAAAAAAATATAGTTGCCATAGTTACACCACTTGTCATGATGCTCATCATGTCCATGGAATAAAGAGCCTTATATTAAATCTGTACTCTTATTAATAGCAGCTGTTAAACATTTCCAGGATATTTGAAATCAAGACTTTCTGCAAAAAAAATAAATGTTGATTGCAGCAAAATCACACTGTTTAGCCATGGAGCTCGGGGTGTAATTTTGTTAGACACTGTATTACAGAATTATATACCATGAATTAAATTTTCCAGTGAATTTAGCATCTTTGGACTTCGTGAACATTCTTGATTTTTCTGTTAAGATGTTTGTTACTTGCAACTCTTTGCCAACTGGTTCAAGCAGGCCAACTTGAAGAAAAGGAGGGGAGTTCCTTTCAGGTGAGGAACTGCACCCTGTCAGTGGTATGGCATTGCGTTTGCTCCGTACTGAAGTAATTCAGACCTCCCACGTGAGAGTGATGAAGACTGTGATTGCTGTGCACATGCATGTGTCCTCATTTGCTTTCCAGGGCAAACATACCCCAAATATCCATGTAGACTAACACACACACACACACATGCATTCTCTGTGGAAGAATCAGGAGCCTGCACATCTTTCTAATGCCAAGAGACCTGCAGTTTAATGTGGTAGTATTCTTCTGTTCTAAGCTGGTGTGCCAAATTATAAAGTGTTAGGGGAATACGGTTTAAAATGGTTTTTTACATGTGCAGCAGAGTCTGATGTTGAAAGAGTCTCTTTACTGCTCTCTGATGACCCTTGGGCGGTCACCCCTGCCATTTGGACTTTCTCATACAAGGTTCATCTCCTTTGGGGCAATAAGACAGTCTCATCCTCCCAGTGGTGGATCTTGCCAGAAATGGCCTGTAGCCAAATGTCCCTGTACTGCACACATTCCCATTTATGTGGTGTTAATCTTGCCAGTAGCATCCCAGGGCTGGAGCTCTGTGGACCCCCTCTCTGGAGGTAGAGGTAACAGAGTCCAGGTCTTGCAAGCAAAGCCACCCCATCAGCGCTGGCTGAACCAGGTCCCGTGCAGCCAACGGGGCATCCCCTGGGGATGACAGGACACCTGAAGGGTACAGGAGCCAAGCAAGGTTTCCACCAGGCCCTGCGCATGTCACAGCAGAATGAAATATGGCTTCCTAAGGAAATGACCTGACAAAAGGTTTGGCATCAGTTTTTTGTTCTGGGATTACGCTGACTCAAAGACACGGAGACAACCCAGGAAGGAGGTTTTGGTGCAGTGTAAGTACAAGCCAGAAGGAGTCCTATCATGGCTTGGGCCCCAGTGTGCAACGTGCTTCACAGAGGACATCATAGTCACAGCCCCGAGCAGTCAGGATGTGCTTGGGTATGTAAAAAGTCTCCATAAAAAACTATACAAAATATAGCTTTCTATACAGTGTTTATCAAGGGAAATTAATCTCTTCAGAGGAGAGGATGTACTGAGTAAGAACCAGTTACCCACGGGATGCTGAAGTGTTTGTTCAGTCTTTTCTATCATTATGTTTTCCTGGAAAGAACAAATGGAGCAATAAATATGACACTTATTTAAAATAAAACTATGACCTGTTTCTTGAACACAGGGAGGTTGTATTTGGTGTAACCTTGTCATTCACATCCAACGATAGCTTCAGATTAACAGTCCTTTGGTGAGATGTTGTTTTTCTCCCCGTTGCCTGGTTCCCTCGTCACGCACGTCAGAAGCAGAGCTGTGGTTTGCTCAGAAATGTGACTGATGGCATGAAGGGGCAGTTTATTGACTGGGAGATTGACTCAGACAAAAATCCAGATTCTGCAAAAGTTTTCTCTCCAGGTGTCATCTTGGTCTCAGTTTTCTATTGAAAAATAGTATGTGTTTCCAAATTGTAAGAAATACGAATCTGGTTCTGACTCTGGGAGTGCCTGAGTTGTTTAGTTTAAATGGGCTGTTTTGTTTGAGCCCAGGTCCTAGCAAGGCTTTTGGTTTAGCACTGCACAGAGATACAGCCACTGCATTTGGGGGCTGTTTGGAGGGTAATGCACTAGTTTGTAGGAAAAAACCTGGAAATAAACAGAGTAAATAATGAAATTGCTTGTAATTCATTGAAAGAGTAAACAGAAAATACCTCTGTACTCTAACTCAGTGTGAAACCTGTAACTGAATACAGAAAAAAGGTGGTTCAATCCTATGTTGTTTAGCAGCTGCACGGACTTTTCATTTTCTTTTTTTTTTTTTATTACGTACAATGATTAATTACAAAAACATTTTCAATTCTTTGATCATTGAATGGATAAAGTAGCTAGACATGTAGAGCTATATTTACTGAATGTGGGTATAAGGCAGAAAATGATTACATGCGTGATTACTTTATAACCATATATTTACTTGTATATCTGTTTGGATCAAAACCCAGGGATTTGCACAGAGAAGTGTCACGGTCTTGCTAGGATAGGGACTGACTGAAGAAATGTGCTGTTCAGGCAGAGCATCAGAAATGGGTTTACGTGGGGTTTTTTTGCATTGGTCCTCAGCAGCTGGAGAGAAGAGAACAATATGTTGCAGGATTCCAGGACAAACGATGGAGAGATGTGCACCCAGCTGGAAAGCGTCGCTCCTGTGCTGGGCAGAGGCGGGCAGGCGCAGAGCCCCCCGCTGTGCCGAGGGGCAGGGAAGGGGCGGCAGCAGCAGACGTGGAAGGGGCACAGGGCGCTGGAGGATATTTAGGAGCCAGTTCAGGAACAAAGTCAAGAGGTAGAGAGGAATCATTTTCCTATAGCTCTGACTTCAGGACTCCTTTGGGATCTTTTAGATCACTCAGGTCATAATTTTAATTATATGTTTCATGCAAACTGTTTTCACACTTGGCTTTAACAGCTCTCAACACAGCCTAGCTTTCCAAGTAAGATAACCAAAGTACTATTAATTACTTTGTTTTCAGCAGGTAAAAATAATTTGCTACTATTTGTTATCTTTCCAGTCCTTAGCATTCAAAGGGAAACATTTTAAATGTAGTTTAAATTAGTATGTTTTCTGTACTGTCATCTCCAATTAAGGAGTAATATGAATAGTTTTTTTTTCTTCCCTGCCGTAATATCACAAAGATTTGGAAACACATTTCCAGCTATGGGATGGGGCTGTTGCATGCTTCTGCCTGCAATGAAGCACAGTGAATTTAGTTGATGTGAAAGTTCATACAGCCACTCTGCTGTCCGCTGGGAATCAGCTCCCTCTGCGTGCTTCCCGTTGCCTCCTCCGCTCAGAGCAGGGATTTCTGCTCCCTGGCCTGATCCCCTAACTACATCTCACCACTAAGTGCACAAACGTGCCAGCCAGCTATATGGCTGTTCCTGTGCCAGGTCTTCTTTAAGCCTCTCTGCAATCTTTCATTTGCTGGAAGCATTGATAAGACTTTCTGCTGTTTATTCTTTGATCCCAGTGTTGCAGATACTTTCAAACTTCACCTGACCCAGAAGTTTTTATCTGCAAAGCAGACAAGTAGGAGATAGGAGAAAGATGCAGCCAAACATACTCAAGATTGGTGTTCTTCAGCAGTACAAGACTTTGTTGATTTTAGCTTTTATTTAGGAGGGTAAAACTAATCCTTTTCTATTGCAATCTTATTACCTGACTCAAAATCTCAATCTTACAGTTATCTTTCCAGCAAAAACATTATGATTTTTCAGGCCGTAAACAGTATGTGTCTGGCTCTGTTCTTTGACTCAAAGTCACATTTTCTTTTAATGGTTCAGATAGGAAAATTATTATTAACAACAACCTGTGAATTTGTCTCTGAAGGCACCTACCTTAATAATACTTTGCAAAGTAGTCAAAGGTGTGGCTGATAAAAATTATCTTTTAGCCCAGCCCTGAGGAGGCTGAAAGCAGTGTCTGTCTGCCGCAGGTAGTTTAGATCATCTTTCCAGCTTAACAAAAGGAGTTTATTGGTGCTGACAGAGTTATCAGCATAAGCAGTTCAGAGGCAGAGAAATAAATGACATGCTTTCTGTTTGTTTACAGAGAACTATCACTTGAATTGGTAAATATTCATAAATGATGAATGCCATATCTCGCCATTGCAAAGGGGGAACATGTATCACATATCCCATTTGTGGCCTATTTTTAGAGCTCATAAGAATTAATACACGTACATATCTTTATGATATTCTTCAGAGGACTGAATTTCCTCTGACACTCAGTTTTACCCTTACCATACACATCTCCCATCAGAGGCCATTTTATTTTGGTAATGGTTGTCACTGACGTGTTTTGCCCAGGAATGCACCTGGCCCCTGAGGTGCCAGCGATGGTGGGCTGTTGGCAGGGGAGAAGAGCCGTGGGGCACACGGTTGCTTGCAGCAGAGTGTTTGAAAACCACAAGAAACACAAAAGCGCTCCCTGTGTCCAAGTGTAAAAATACTACAGAAGCATCGTAAGGAACCAGTAACTTTCCACATTATTTTATACTACACTGTAAATTTTTATGGCAAGAAATACTGGCTCTGCTGAAATCAGCAGGTACTTTGCCCTCGACTGGAGTGGGAGTGGGATTTCAGCCACAGAGTCCAATACCACTCTTGTCTGTAGAGCTGGAGCTTAACTGTGGAGTTCACCATTACACTGTCTTAAAAATGGAAAGTGTATGTTTTGTGCTACATTCTATAGGATTTTTCCTTACTTGTCTTTACAAGGACAGATTAAATTTGCAGTCCACAGGGCAATGTTAGAGAAGTGTAATGGTTATCCCGTGCCATTAGGCAAAACTTCCAACCACATACAGATGTATTTCTTTCCTCTTGTGCTAGAGAAGTCTGGCTTTGAAGTCAGTGCTTGAGGTAGAGTTCATTATTTATCTAGTACGCTATATGAAAATGGGCCCAACTTTCCAATAAGCAATTCATTCTTCTTTTTTCCTAAAGAGGTAAGTGCCATATGCAATGGTGCATACTGGCTCTGCAGAATAATCTTTACATCATTTTGTGGGTTTTACGGTGATCGGTATGATAAGCATCCCATTCTTTCTGGGATTCATTGTGGGAAAGCCTGCTTCACTGAAATTAATGAGGAGTATTCTACTCAAAATGAAGTCAGAATGTTCTAGCTTTGTACTCTAGTGCAAGCATCTGTCTAATACAATCACTTTCTTTACTTTGTCTGAGCTTAGACTTTCTTCATCCCTATTGAGAAAAAAGTTCAACAGGAGATTGGTCTCAATCTAATACGTCTGCAGAGTGACAAAGCACACAGATATTTTATGTACTCAAACCCTAACAAACTATCTTAGGCTATGAGAATGTCATGTTGCCACTTTGACCTGACCTGATTTCTATCATTATGCCATTATCTCACCCAATAACTGCTTTTATTATTCTTCCTATTGGATACATTCTCTGTTCTCACAAAAAATGCATCATAAAAAACCTGATGAATTAAAAACATATACCTCTGATAGCAGCTACTTCTTGAAAGCCTTATAAGCTAAAATGGACTTTTGTTTAAAGAAAAACCTACTTCAAATCCCAGTGTGCCCTGGGGAACTGGCAAGGTCGTACTCTTGCTTCCTATTAAATCCTTCTGGGAACTTCAAAGCAATCCTCGTTAAAAGAATGCATTATATCGGATATTTGTAATTGTTACTTATGGCCCTGGCACTGTTCTGTACAATATTTTGCCAGTCCCCTGGGTTCAAGGCTCACTTCAAGTGTAGTTATATCATTCAGTTCACTAGCTATGCAGTCTGAGTTTGCTTAGGGGCTGCATGATAGACAGGATAAATATCCATTTCTAAAAGGGATAATAATAAGAAAGCCCTAAAGGTAAAATGTAGTCCTGGTTAGAACATGAGGAATTTCGAAGTGGAAGCTGTGTAAAGTGATACATGTGTGAACACTCCTTAGAAGTACAGCTGCAACATTTGCCCAACCCTGCTCTGAACAATACATTTGCATGCATATGCATAATTATTCTAACAATTTGAAGTAATCATTTCATTACTAATTGCATTCTGAAAGCAACAGAGGTGAACCAGGTGAATCCAGGTTATCAAGCGTATATAAAGCAGCACTGAAGGGCAAGATTGCTTAAGCTATTTTTCTGATTGTTCTCTCTTGGCATTAATCACTTATTCAAGATTTCTAGGCATTGGTGTTCACCTTATGATCTCCCTCTGAGGTAGGAGCTTATAAACATTATCACAGCTTTGCAGATTGGAAGCAAAGACATCTGAGTGGCATTTGGTGATGGAACTAGATAGGTTGGTTGGATGTCTGGCTTCCAGCCACCTTGTTCACATTAGTAGAGTTGAGCCAATAGAGAATCTGGCCTTGTCTTCCTAAATTAGTGTGTGTGTGCATGTGGGGGAGGATGTTTTGTTTTCTTCTTTTGCAGCATTTGACATTTTTGTGACAGCTCATTAGACTTCTAACCTTAAGCACTGTATTATGTGTCTATGCTAGGTAAAAATTTGTCCATATGGCCCAACCTGACTTGTGATGATTTCAGCCAGCTTTGGGATTTTCTTCACCACTTCCCATTCCACAGATAAACTCTGCAGTATTAAATCCCATGCATGTGGGTCTTCCTAGCAGTAATGGGTGAATTACAACTGTGGGATACTTTAAAAAGCCACTGCCACCAAGTTGCTTTTGCTTTCCAAGTAAAGGTGGGATCATCCTGCATGTTCTCCATCCATCTCAGTGTATAGTCAAATGCAGTCAGACAAGTTCTCCTGGGGCTGCAGTGGGAGCTGTGCTCAGCGTGGACTCACCAGCAGATTCTGTCGTGCTCCTGTAGGCTTAACGTAGCTCACAGGGCAGGCACAGCCTGCGTTTTGGAGGTGGCATGCAGAAATGAGCCTCTGGAAAGACATACAGCGCAATACAGGAATGTGTCTTTGGCAAATAGTTTGAGTGGTTTTAGGTTCAGCAGTTTCTCTGGATTAAGGTGTTGACCAGAATGTCCCATTATTGACCCAATCTGAGCCCAAGAGAGTCAGCTGAAGAGTTGCCCTCCCAGCTGCTAGGCTGAGACAGCGCTGCCGAAGCCAACGCTGGCAATGCTGTTCCTGCCTGTTTACACAGTGACAACAGGTCGCAGTGGAACAATGAGCTTGTTTTTTCTCTCTTTGCATTGAATAGATAAGTGCGGCCTCTGCAGCAAATCAGGTTCTGTAAATGTAATTGCATTTTGTTGCAAAATTTCTAAATGCATAGAAGGGGAAAATGAGACAGTCATATTGTGAAAATTGTGAAGAAAAATATCTGAATATGTGAATATCTGAATATGTATTTATAATTTTTAAAGCCAGGCAAATTATTTGTTCTACATTTGTCCAATGAAGCTAGTCATTTGGGTTTTTTTCCAGTTAAAATCTGCAGGACTTTTTTATTATTCATATTTGCCTATCAGCTGTCCTTAATTAGTTTGAAGAGTTTGGCTTCAGAAACCTTACTCCATGACTTTTTTGTGAGCTGTTTGCTTTATATATATATATATATATATATATATATATATATATATATATATGCAAGACTTTCATCTTCCTAACTACACAGATGTTTTTCTTTCGTCCTGCTAGCAGGAATCTCCCAGATAATGCATTCTGTATTAAATAGCAGGAACACCTCACCGGCACGCAGTGCCTGCTGCGGACAGGCCTGACTCCTCCATGGAGAGGTGCACAGAAATGGCTGATGGGGGCAATTTTTCAGGCTGCAGTTTGCAAGCATCTTTCAGCGCTATCCTTTGAATACTTCAGCCAATCTAATGAATCTCAGCAAAGCCATATCATAATGGCACTGGAAATTCCTTGATACCAAACTCATGTTTCAAGGAACATTTGAAGGAAATATTCAAATCACCTTTGGAAGATTTTTACAGCTAATCCTAATACCTGGTGCATTTTATTATTTCAGTGGTAATCGCCTGGCAACCTATAGCACTTCAGTTTAAATGAATAAAACTCAAGAAGAGATTAACACTAAAAAAATCTCTAAGTTCTTAAAAAAGGCAAAACCCCCAACCGGAGCAGCTCCTCCAGGGACTGCCCATCAGAGCTGAGCGAGAGGAGAACATCATCCTCTCCCCAGCGCTGGAGTCCATTGCTGTCGACTCAAGCTGCGAAGGCAAACATCAGTTCAGCATGTAAGTAGATTTTAATGTTACCTCCACAGAAGGATCGTAGATAAATGGAAGGAAGCAGGCCATCAGCAGTAGGAAAAGAGAGGCTGTGGTGGGGGAATGGTGCTGGAAGTGAGGTCTGGCTTAGTTGTACTCCAGGCAAGCTGCAGCTTTTAAAATTATTTTTCCTTCTTGCAACAGATTTTTTTTCCACAGTGAAGCAACACAGTTGTGAATGCCTCCCTCCTCCCCAAGATAAGATTTTTGCTGTAAGAGCTCCAACATACAGAGTAAGATGTGCCATCTCTCTGCCATCAAGTGCACAGGGAGAGAGCAAGGATGGGACAGATACACAGCAGACGTGGGCTGCTCTACCAAAGGCCATTGGAACAAAGCTACAATTTAGACAAGCATGGCCATAATTAAACTCCAGCAATCACTTTAATTGAACTGAAGGCCAAAATGCAGTTGTGGATTGTGTAATTTCCCTTATGCACTAGTGCCTCTGCAGAACTGATCAAGCTGGCCCTGATCACAGGTGATGATATCTCAGACTTGCAGAGGGCTCTGGCAGGTATCTGTGATGGGAAAGTGGTTGCAGCGTAGCAGTGGGGGAGCTTGGAGAATTGGTGGCACTCCGACAGGCTGGAAGATGGCTTTGACAGCCCTGCAGACAGCGGTGGCACTTCCGTCCAGGAAAGTGTCTATTCATTAGCAAAGTACATTAAGGAAATACAGTCTCTGTGAAGAGCTGATGACTTCTTAAATTGAACTCCTCCACCCATAGATGAGAACAGAGATACACAAACCTTATTTGGTTCCTTCAGGAATGACCCTGCAAGCCCAGACCGAGGTTTTGGAAGAACCAATACTATGTTCGTGGAGGTTTTGATTTGATATTACCTAAACCTGTTGGAGAAAGATTCAGTGATGGATGATTAGGAGGATGACTAAGCCTTCCACAGCATTCAGCTTTTATTGTGACTTTTCTCCAGAGGGGAATAACCTAATCCTGTGAGCTGCACTAGTTCTAGGAGAATGAATCAGAAACCTCAACGAAGCAGCCTCAGACCTCTTGCAAACTCAGCTCTGGAGCAGATCTGCGCGGGAGCAGGTCATCCCTGCCATAACCAGGATGCTGGTCACGCTCAGGCTGGTGCTCGCCTGACACGGTCTCCTGGTCCTCACTACTGCAGCACCTAACTGAACTTGTCACACAGAGATACGGAAAAGCTCCTTTACATTACAAACGACGACTGTCAATGGTGCAAATGTGTCCGGACTCGCATAATCCACCCGAAAAGGTGGTGGTTGCTAAGCGACGCGGCCCCGTTCTCTTTTTATGCCATTTTAGTTCCTTCTCAGCTTTATGTTCCATGTCTGGGGCTGCTTAATTTGATCCTATTTGCAGTGACAATTTAGGGTCTTGTGCCTTGGATACCAATTCACACAAAATGTACCCATCGTCACACTTGAAAATCACATTCGGTTTTGGAGCTGGTGAAACTGAAATGGAAACCCGGGTTTTTTTTCTGCCGGAGAGGCATTCCCAAGCTCTTGCTGTACCATCCTAATGCTGTTATCTTCCCCCACGCGCCCTCCATCCTGCTGTAGCGGTCTTTGATGGTGTTTAATGAATTAATTACTCTGTTCACAGATTCTGGCTTTTCTAGAGAACTAACCAGCCTCAGGCCTGCCTCTCTCTCACTCCATGTGTTTTTGCTGCTGTTGTAACATGCAGAACATCCTTCTCCAAAATCTGAACGCACATTTCCCAAGTATTGGTTAGGCAAAACTACGGATGGGGCAGAGTGGGGTGGGAGAGGTGAGACAATTGCAAAAGGGGGGATATGAAATCAGTAGCATTAACAATGTACAATACCCAACTGAATTGGAGAAAAGTTATTTTTTATAAAGACAAACATTTGCATCTCTCTCAAAGAGATTGTGACACAGTGGGTTTCCAGGTGTCTTCAGTTTCTTCTGGATGACCACCCCATCCTTGCCATGGTCTAGCATTCATCTGGAAATACAGTTCTTGCCCTTATGCCTATCAGGATTGTATGGTGACATCACTCTCAATACTGGACAAAAATAAGAAAGAAAAGCACTTTACAGGAGCAAAGCAGAGGCATGAAATCTTAATAAGGAATTTGAAACATACATAAAAAAAAGGTAAGGAAAAGACAAACTTAAAATATAACTGACACCACCCACTTTCATTCTGGTTTTGATTTTCTAGCATTTCATGGAGATTACAAGCAGCATATTAGTAATACATGCCATAATACACAGTGTGTCACAAGAGTAGCAAAAGGAGTATGAGCGATGACTGTATAAATCTATACAATCCTATTACATAATTGTTTTTCTATTAATTTACGAAGTGTGTTTACTCTTTGTAGGCAGCCCTTGCCTCTTGTTATGGCATTCTGTATAATGTGCTCTTTTCCTCCAGGTTCTTCAGTAATTGCTAAGGACGATCAATCCAGTTATCTCACGCAGAGAATCTAGAGGGCCATGCCCATCAGAAGTGACGTAGGGATGATCAGAGAAGTTTATTTGGGTTGTTCATTCTTCAGTCAGTGCTTCGACATGAATATTGTTCATCTTGGAATTATGATGATCATACTCACTGCTGTATTTTTGTTGACTCAGTTTTGATAAAACTACACAAAGAGAAAGAAGCCATTCCTGCAGCATTTATCACCTGAGCAGGGCAGTGTCCCCTGGCTGGCATGTCAAACATGACAGAGCCTGAGCATGTGGATGGGTGATGTGTGCCCTGTCAGGGGCTGGAGAGCCAGGGAGATGCAATGCTGTGACATTGAGTTATCGGCCCTGCCAAGGCAGCGCTCAGCGCGGGGCAGCAGCGTGTGCTGCAGCAGGAAACAGTAGACCATCCCTTCTGAACTTGTCACCAGGTTGCCATCAAGCCACTTATGTACTAGATAAATTAGTAATCAGGAAACAGAAACAATCTCTTTAGCAGCTTCTCCCTCCGTGTTGTCATTTGTGATCTGCTGACAAACCTCTCGGGCGACTGGAACACCACTGCTATTTATGGTTGTCCTCGGCGCTGAGGCACTAATTGTTGCTGCTTTACTGAGAGTGACAAGGAAATATGACAGCTAAAGATGATATAATTTATGAGAAGAGAAGGCTGTAAAGCAATTATGAAGGAACACACTTTTTACTCATGTTATATTTGTAATTTAATATATTCGTATTCTGTTATTAAAACATGAGGTTCTGTGTGCTAATCTGCATGAAAGTCATGCAGTTCAGGCTGAAGCTCAGAGACAAGCAACTACCCACTGACATATGCAATAAAATGAAATATTTTTTATACAACCGTAGGCTTTTATACACTAGCTAAGTTACCAATACACGATGGTAGGGAGCACAACAGGAGAGATGTGAAAATGTGATATAACAATCTATTTATATTTAGATACGAAATTTAAAATTATATTATTTTTCCAAGCTTCATTCCATTTGTTGGGTTTTGGGCAAGCACATAGAATCATTTAGGACTGTTGCTTTCATCTCTTTCTCATATATATTCCGCAATTTAAGGGCAACAGAGCATGTGGATAGCTCTGTCTTTCAGGTACAGAGCCAGAGGGGGAGCCACGTGCATCCATTTTCCTATTAGATGGACTAGAAGCAGGATTTAATAATCAGCCTCCGCTTTGCCTGGCATGAATGATACAGGTTTCTAAGCAAGAATTAAGAAAATGAAAAAGAGGAGGTAAGCATAATCTGCTGCCGTGACTGCAAAGGAAATCAGAGCAGAAGTTCCAGACTCGTAGCCATCACGATGTCAGTTCTTGCTCAGTGCTGGAAATACTAAGATCATGTTTCATACATTTAATAGCTTGAGATGCCTGTGGGCTGTAATAAAATTCATCTTTTGCACTGTAAATCTTTTCTCTTTAAGCATGGAAGAGGTTACAAATGTGCATAAAATTGAAGCGAAAGTGATTAAATCTCACTCTGAGCAAGTATTGACAGATCTGCCTTGCCTTTGGATGCTGTGGGAGCTTCTTTCTTTGTGGCCTGTGCTCAAGATAATGAAAACCAGTCAAAGAGGATTTTTGGTTCTGTGTATTTGTTTTTAATATGTTGCTGGCACAGAGATGCAGTTATTTCAAATCCTGTTACTCACTTCTGGCAGGGGACGGGTGTAGACTCTCACTGTCCCCCACCACCTGTTGGGCAGGTTGGATAATAGCTGAAAAGGAAAGGGTTTTAATTAATTGTTGTGCTTTAAAGAAATGTTTATTTTGCACGTGCAGATATACAGGTTGTCTTCATTTCCCTAACTTACAATGGGCATGAGTGCATCCTTCCTCCTGGGCTGTGCTGCTGTAGGCTGTGTACCAGCGTCTTGAAATGGATGCTTGCAAGGGAGGAGGGTGGGATCTGTTCATGGAGAATGGGAAAAAGTACAGTACATAGTTGAGGACAATTCATAGCTCACGTGGAAGTGTTGGTTGTCAGTATCTTGTACACAGTCACATCCTTAAAATTAACGCCATGCTATGAAGTGTCTGGGGTTTATGATGACCAAGGTGCCTCCTTTATGCTTCTGTCAGTCCAGCTGCCAGGAAATTGAATGCCCGTCCTGTCTCAGCTCATCTTGGAAGGCATTGCTCTTGCCTTCTTGGTTTTTTAAAGTTCCTCATTACTTTCAGATTGAGAGTAAGTGTAATGCTCATAAAACCAGAAGACTAACAGCAATATCAGCAGCACAACGGAGATGTGATAGTTGCACCTTCCTTCTCTCCAGTACCGTGTGTTAGCAGTAATGTGATATGACAGTTCCATCACTCTGTGCATCCCTGCAGGGGATCTACCTAACCTTTTTGAAGCGTGACGGCCTAGGCCAGGTTCCACCATAAGATAGACAAAACAATTTTCATTGCAAGCAATGTTAAGGAAAAACTATAATGGGAGCTGAAGAATCCTGTGCTGTGCTCTGCTTGACGAGTGCATGGGATATGGTTACCTATGGCTGGACTTGAGCCTGGAGATTGTTTCCAATACAGTGGTCCTGTCTGTATATATGAAATTGTATTATTCAGGTATTCCTCATACTAATTTATTCTCCTATTAACATTGTTGCTATTCACCTCTAATTACCAGAAAAGAGCACTTGTCACTAATAGCAATATGTAGCCTCTTTTTAAATAGAAAGGTCCCCTTTTTTTCAAACAAGTCATACAGTGCAAATGCTTCAAGAGCACATTTATTTGCCAATATGCAGGCAGTCAATATCCAGGATGTTTCCTTTCTACATGGTATTCTGTATTTAAAAATAGCTAGCAGCCCACATTTATCCCACAGTTTGTTTGCTTGTTCCTTTGCACTGACCTCAGGAAAGGGGGATGCAGTTGGTCTGTGTATCTCTGTACAGAAGGTACAGTCCAGCATTTCAGATTCTGCATACCACAGCTATTGGCTTGCCTCCAGTATGTCTAAATCAATGGCCAGCTGAGGTTGACATAATTATATGTATATTAATTAACATGTATATGTTATTTGCAAGAGGACAATCTGTTTTCACTGTTGGAAAGCCGTCATCCATTAACACTAACAGCAACAGAGTGCGTGAGATCTGTATCTATTTTCCATTTAAAGAATAAGAAATGCTCATGTATCCTGGATTAAAGCATGGTGAATTCTGGTAATGCTGATGTTTCATTAGCATTCCCCATTTTCATGTAAATTAATTTATTTGAGGAAAATCACATCCATACCTGGTGCTAATTGCCAATGATAATGAGCTGAGACTCAGTAGAGATTCATTATTGAGGTAGACTGTCTCTTTCCTGTAGTCTTCAGATGAAGACTGGAGCACTTCTGGGAGTTTACATCAGCTGAGCTCCAGGTTCCTGGAGTTAGTGCGGGAACAGAGCTGTGAAATGCACCAGCTACATAACAAGAGACATGATCTCCTCTGGCCTAACAGCCTTTAGAACCCAGGCAGATTGTCTTTCCTCTCCTAAAATAACCATGAAGCTTTTATTGATCATTTTATCTAAATTATGAATGATGCTTTTGTCAACTACATTATTCTTGTGAAGCAGAGCACTGCCAAAGATAACTTTACTGTCTCAGGCTCAGATGCGTGGAGCCCATCTTTTCACAGAGAGGTTACAGAAGTACACTCTATCAACAATATTTCTTGGCTGAATTTGTTTGGCACTGGTGGTTCATTGTCATATTGAAAATGAGAAATGAGCTACTGTGGTTGAATTTGTGAGAAACTCATCAAGCAAAATATCAGGTTTGCTGTGAAAGGTAGAGTAAAACCCCTGTAAGTATTAGAGGGGTTGACATGATATGAACCAGCACTGAAGAGTTATCAAAATCTTCTCTGTCATAGGCACTCTGCTGCTGTTTGAAATTGAGGCATGTAACGGATAAAGCTGAAGTATATCACAAAATAATACATGTAATTACTTTGCAACCTGTTTCATGATGATATTTTTTTTCCAGCTGCATTTTACCTCTCTTCATACCACAGTTTATTGAATATTTGCAATCTAGCCTTGAAGGATAATGAGTTTTATCCTGCCATGTGTTGAACACCTTCGTGTCCAAGAGAAGTTAATGGGAACTGAAGATGATCAGCATTTTGTGGGATCAGTGCTTGATTGAACAGACAGCTCTGACTCTTGTATGGAACACGGTGAAACAGCTGACTTAGGGTTTCAGAATAATACTGCAAAGCGCTGGAGTTACCCAGGAGGTTCTTAAATTACAGTCTTGAAAATACCTAGGAGTAAAATTGTTTCTTTGTCTTTGTCAGTGAAAAAGATAGTGAACACCATGAAAAATATTTACATTTGACTGCACTCTCGTGCATTATACTCTCAAATTATTCTGAATTGTTGGTGGAGAGCCTGTCCTTATTTAAGCAAATATTTCTGAAAAGCAGGCCACCTGAAAAATTAATAGTGATCTCTGATTAATAATGGTTTCTGGCTGTTGGACACACCAAGGGAAAATATGCACTGGCTGCGGGTAGCAGAGGGAGGTGCGTTAGGTCTCTGAGGTGGGGGGATGCTCCGGAGGGCTGGCAGCCCTCCTCTCAGGGCAGCGGCAGAGGCAGAAAGAGCAGAAGGTTTTCAGCAATCCCAGCAAATCAGCCTTATCCCTTTCTCTTACTTATCTTCCAAACGTGTATTTTATTGGGGGATGCATTGAGGCTCAGGTTTGTTTATATATCCAGTTTTTCTGTGCATGGTTGATTACGATTCACATTAATGTATTTTGTTGAATCCAGGTTACTCAAAAAACCATAAATGCTGAATAAGAATAGTTAATAATAACAGCAATGCCTGGTAATTTTAACCTTTTGAGAATATCCATTAGCTTAAACTGGTCTCGTGATAACTCAGAATATTGGATTTTAATCTTTACTGCAAGAGCATACATACTTCATACACTCGTTTTTTTCTTTTTTTTTTTTTAAGTGAATAAGGGGGGAAAGACCTTTGGAACACTGTTCATTATAAAATCTCATAAGCCCAGTACGAGTAGTTACATCCTAGTTACAGGATTTGCATATAAATAGTGATGTTTTTGTTAACACGCCTGATGGAAAACATGTTATCAGTTGATATGTCTCTAATCTGTCAGTGTTGCCAAAGTACTGCAGAATATTTTGCTTCGTACTCGGCTGCAAATATTTGCAATTTTTACTGACAGAAGCTTGTAGCATCGCTCACAAAGTAGTTACTGACTGGTTTTATTTATTTCTGCTTGCAAACATTTAATTTGAAGGTCATAATTAGGAAAGCTGGTACCTTGATCCCCACATTGAAAAATTCTCAGAAGTCATAAAACTTGAATAAGAATCACTATCCATGAGAAAAAAACCCAAGTTTAGCCCAGGAGATTTAAGAAGTTGGAGAGAATGTCACTGTTTTTTAAAAAAAAAAGAAATCTTAGTAGGGTCTAGTTACGGTGCCTCAGCAGTGAAGTCATACAGACTGCAAGAGTATAACAAAATCAATCAGCGGTAATTTTGTTTATAGTAATAGCTAGAGCTGGAGACACCGCTTCAGCTGCCGTCTGCCTGGAGTCATGTCCGTAAGCACACGCACACAGTGCCCAGAAGGAAGGCGCTCACAGGGATGCAGGAGCCGCTGGCGCATCCCTGCCTGCGCCCGCAGCCCTTGGACCAGCCGCCAGCCCTTTCCGAGGGGGTCTCACCTGGCAGGGTTTCTGACCGTTCTCCGGTTTTCTTTCAGGCCCTGCTGCAAAAAAGAAGTACGTCAGTTATAACAACCTGGTTATCTAGTCCGTTTTGCCACGTTGGGGCGGAGGACGGGTGAGGATTTTCATCCACCGCTGGTGCAGACCTCCTCCCGAGTCGCGGGGTGTCCGCCTCGGGGGGGGGGGGCGAGGGCACGGCGATGCTGCGGGAAAGCGCGAGAGGAGCCCCGCGCTCCCAACGGCTGCTCCCTGAAATATCCTTCATCGCTCTCGGCTTAGTACGTCGCTGGCGCTGCCATCGGCTGTGGCCTTGGACCTGCTCCGGCCACGGGAGCCGCCGTGCCCATGCGCCCGGCTGCAGCACGGGAGGACTGGCTCCCCAGCGTGGGCTGCGTTCAGCTACAAGGACTTTAAGGGGCTAATTCTGTCTTTCTATGTACTTCCAGACTGCAAGTTTTTGAACTTTCTGTACAGTTTGTGAGGATTTTTGCATATTGCCATCCATGTTGTTTCGAGTTCACTGTTTGTTTTTTGAATGCACAGTTTCATTGAGGCCCTATTCTCTCAGACTTAGCATATCAAAAAAAACCCCACCAACAGCTAAGGATTTAAAAGACCTATGTACATGACTTGTATGATTACTATTGTATCACTGCAATCCATATACATTATTTTTTTTAACTAAACAAACAAAAAAAGAATTTAAAGACCAAAAACTGTGCTGGCGAAGTTAGTCCCCCCCCTTCACAACTCTGATGGGCTGCAGAGGAAGCAGAAAGGATTTTTGCTGAGTTTTAGTAGAGGTCTTGATATTTGGAATGCATGCCAGTAATGTATTTTATGGTACATGTTAATAATTTATGTTTGATATTTGTATTTGTGTTCTATTTTGTTATTTTATTTAAGGTATATGACTATTTTGCAATAATTTCAATAATTCTTATGATATTTGGAGGAAAGAATATGGCTTTTACATGTCTTGAGGTTTTTTCTTTGTTGATGCCCCACCATGATTGACCAGTGTGATAAGGACTTAAAAAAGCATGTATGTTTTATACTGTTTGTAATAAGTAATTTCGTTAATCTTGCTGCTTATGTGCCAATTTAGTGAAACCGATCTTTGCCGCAAACTCCTCCCTTCCCTTCCATTCTCTCGATCCTGTGATATTACCCAAGAATGTATCAATAAAGGATTTTGGTTAACTTGTTTTTATTTACTCCAATAAATATATTTTTTCAGTTGTTCCCTCCCCCTCCCCCCTTGTGACTAAAGTTTATTTCATGACGTTGTCAGACATGGACATCCAAAAACACGACGCAGAGGTACTTCAGGCTTTGTCCAGAAAGAGCGGGTCTGGAAAAGGTCTTGGGGGAGCTGGCAGCTAATTGCAAAAAAAAAAAAAAAATAAAGTGCCTTTTTAAGTATTGGGATCTATAACAACCCCCCAAAAGCCAAGTTACAGTCATGCAGAGAAAGCCCTTCCGTCTATGTTTGATGGCCTCCAAAGCTGTCTTCAACTGTAGAGTCTTCTTTATGACTTTGAAGGATATTACGTTCAACAGCACAGCAGAACGCAATTAAATGAACAACTAATCAAAGTCAATCTTCCAGGCAACTGTTGAGTGAGCTGGGGGGGGGAAAGGGAAAAGTTTAGGCAAGAGGTGAGAGGAAACTCATTCCAATTGCAGCACAGCATCTGTGTGCTGCCTTCAGCATAGTAACAGCATTTTGGGTGCAATGTGACGATTACTTTGGAAAGTATTTAGCCTCCCATTTTCTCTAGACAACTTGATCAATTATACTGATGAAGTTAATCAGCATCAAAAGAAAATTTGACAGCTGCAACATGGGCCACAGTGCATAGTGATGAAGACCTTCGTGTCAGACCTTGATTGACTCTTTATGCGTGCAAGCATGGGGGCTGGATAGATGTTTGCAAGGCCTTCTCGTTGTTGTTTTAATATTCATAGATATAATAATGAATTACAGCAGCCAGAAGATGAAATTCCAACCAAGTGAAGGCTTTGTTAGCAAGAAACGAATTATCAGCCCAACAAATAATAAAGGCAGAGGCTTTGCAACATATTATCCTGTTTCTTTATGCTGTCCATAAACATGACAGAGTCAGCATTGGGCTAAATAAGTATATTACCATGACACAGTGATTCTTGCTCAAAGACCCTAGGTTTTTTTCTTAGTGGGCAAAAAAATAGTTTGTTGGTTGTTTTGCTTTTCACTTCTTTTGGAGAAGGGGGGAATGAGATGGAAAGAGGAAAGGGTGCTGCTGGGAGGGAGTGATGTGGAGTTTGTTTTTTTTAATTTTTCTCGCCGCTCATGTTGCATTAGACCCAGAGAGTCTTTCATTTTCCTGCTTATTTTATTTTTATAGGGATGTGTAGGCAGGCACACACACACACTCGCACACATGCACACAAAGTGTGTATAGCGACCACAAGCCTCTGGTTTATGATGTGCATTGTTCATTAAAGGTTAGCTGGCTGATGTTTTATACATCTGTCTGCAGTCGGGACCGAGTTTCCTCTGAACATGCACAGACTCAACATCAAAGTTCTCTACTCATTTACTTCAGGTTATCACAGAGTCAGTCTTAAATGATTTATCCATCCTGAATGGCTTTCTAGTTTGATCACTGCCTGAAAAGGAAGTAAATTGAGGAGGCATGAAAACCCTGAAAATGTTTTCATATATCAAAGTACTACATGGAATATGCTCGCTTTGATTTCTGCCATTCACTGGTGTCTTCTACAGCCAGATCACTGGTGAAGCCAGTGCAGGCAAGGCCATGTAGTTACAGTTCCCCTACTAGGACAACTGACAGTTCAACCGGCGTATGACCGGCTTCTCCATGCACACGGTGTAGAATTAAAGGTGTCAGACCTGTACTCGTACATCTGTATTATACCTAACTATATGATAAAGTACATTAACAGGTCTCTCTATAGATGTATGTATCTCCATATATAGATAACTACTTTATGTTACATACTTATATAAACATAATTTATAATCAATATACAATCATGCTTGTAGTAAAATATTTATGGATTAATTTTGATATTTAATAATATAAATGCAATAGTAAAGTTTTGACTCATCTTTACCTCTCTATATCTATGTATTAAAACTATGAAGTGAGTCACTGAGCAAGGCACTTTTAACAGCTTATACAAGGTGAAGATGTTGCATTGTAGACTGTTGATCATTTTTTTATTCCAGAAGCTATACCTTGCTATTACACCCACACAGCACATTTTCAAACAAACAAAAAAAAAGAGCCCTTAGCTCCATTTAGAGTCCTTTATTTTGCCATTGGATTTACTTAGCATCAGTACAGCGTTACCATTGTTTTCATAACATGTTCATCTTATTACCCATTGACTACGCGTTGGTATGACGATGCTGGTTTTGGTCTCTGTCAGTGTGTTATTATACCTGTGAAATGAACAGATGCAAATGTAGCTGGTCCTTTCCATTAAACACTACAAGTTTTATGTCATGTAAATGATAGCTGTCCATGATGGGGCGTTTCATGAGTAGGAAGGACTTAGCTTGGACAAGGACACCTGGTGGGATTTTCCCCTCAAAAAAACCCTGAGCTTGTGTTGGTAGGTGCTGTAAAAAACATGTAAAACTAAAGCTGGCTCTAGCACGGAGACCTCAGGCTGTATAAAGAGATGATTACTTGAGGTAAATGTATGTAGAGTAAGAGGTGACGGTGGGCTCTGCACTTCCATGGAAAGCTGGAAGAGATTCAGCCACCCAAGTCACCTCCTAACCTCCCCGAGTTGCTGCCAACACGGGAAGGAGGAGCAGCTACTCGCACACGTACTCGTGCTCAGTCTCTGGCATGCAATCTATAGCACACGCTCAAGAGAATAAATTTTTTCACTTCTCATCATGATGAACATACTGTGAAAAATGCCTGTGTGATTACGCTAGGAAAAAATCATGAAGAATGGGAGTGATTTTTTTTTTGTTGCCATTTATTATTTAGTCTGAATTATACCCAAATTGTTTTGGTATGTTAATGCCAAGTTTATTGTTCATAAATATCATTGCAGAGTTAAGCTTTCTGGGCGTGCTATATGATAGATAATGACAATTATTTAGGCTGAGTCAGAGCTTAGTCTTCATTTGTGACATTAATTGCCTTTATATATAATTAAATGCACTATAATGCTTCCATATACAGAATCTGTGCATCCATGAAAGTGCTAATCAAACATATTTATTAATTTCTAAGAGAGCGTTTTGTAAAGGCTTTGATACAGTTGAGTGTTCTTTGGTAAACAGTCTTTTTCATAAGATGTTTAGCAAAATATTTTGATAATTGCTTTTTGTGCTACAGGCATAATTAATATTATTTATGACAAATTAATAAAAGCTGAAGGGTGAGACACTGTTTCCATCCAGCTCGGCGGATGCTTTGCCTTTGAATCCCATGGAGTCAGAATTCCACCATCAGCCCTCAGCGCCCCTGCCCTTTCCTAAAACTACTTCAAAAAAGACAAATTTTGAATATGTTGAGGGTGGCTGTATGCATGAAGTTACAAAAGCTGGAGTCCCATAAGACTTGGGCTATGCCCTATGGGCTTGTTTCTATTAGTTTTTCACCTTCAGCCCACGCTTTGGAGGAAATAGGTTTGAACTTACACCTCCCGCATCTGGGGCTGCCAACTTCAATTCCCTATTTTATTGTAAACTTGCCAGTCATCACAGCTTTATTTAATATTTACTGAGGGAAAGAAAAAAGAAGGGTTATGAGGGCAAGTGAGAGAATAGCTGCATTATTTTAGTCTCTTGAGAGCTCATCGTGGGAGCCCGCTGGTGCACTCAGCTTCCTAGGAGGGACACATGTTGGTTCTCCCGTATCCCAGTGGCAGTCTGCTAAAAGGAGCATGTTTGCTCCTGCCAGCAGTTTGGGAAAGCCCAGCCATGTGAATGCTTCCTAGTCACTGAGCAAGTCACCAAACTGTTAAGAATTACATGGCAAAAATGTTGGGATCCAGGGCAGGCTGCCAATCCACTGCACTTACTGCTCCGCATAGCCTTCGGTGCCGTGAACCCTTTGCCTTGCAGACCACAGCTCTCCTTGCTGGAGCACGCAAAGAGAGCTTGCTTTGGTGCGTGTTAACATTGCTGCCTCTCTTCTCCTCCCCACCTGCACCAGTAAGGTCTCCTTCAGCCACACGCTGCGTTTTGGGTTGGTTTGCTTTAAGCCCAGGTCAGTAATTTTCTGAAAAGGCCCCGTTTTGCTAGGAGCCTGGCGAGTATTTACAATCTAGCCTTCATAAGGGTGTCTGCAGTAGCAACGCTTATATGAGTTATTTTACCCTATATCATGGTCAGTAAATCCAAGAGCTCCAGACAGGGCAGGGGTTGTACTGCCTTAAGCACTGTTGTTAACAACTTGTGCATAACAGTGCATTTATTTTTCAAGATGCCTATTTGCTGTTTGCTGTCTCAATATAGCCACCAAGCTTTGTATTTGTATCACACATTTATTTTCAGTAACTGTTCTATTTTCAGTAACTGCTTTTATTTTTTACTGCCCAGGAAGAGTACTCTCTCTTTTTTTCCCTTAAGAATGATCTCAACTTTATTATTGTCTCCAGTTTTTTTGATGCCTGTAGTATACTTGGCTGCATATAATGTACAAAACTAAAAATAATCGCTGTATAGAAAATGGACCTACAGGGAACAGTATCAGCTTTCCCTTCCGATTCCTGCTGGAACACAGAAGAGCTAAGCTGCATTTTGCACTGCTTAGCAGAACAGCCGATGAGCAGCACACACCAATGCCTTTAATCCTCTCTTGGTCATCAGGACCAAGGAAAAAAGTCCCAATTCAAGATGTTAGGTGATCTAAGGAAACAGGCTTCAAAAGCCGCAGGTGTGGTGCGAGTGGGGCAGCGGCCGCAGCAGTGGGCGTGATGGCTGCCAGACCAAGCGATGCCACGGTGGGGAGGGAGCAGTGGGGCTGCCGAGCCGCGGGGGAGAGGGGCCACAGAGCTGGCATTATTCCTCTCCCTGGAAAGCAGAGGAACAGGTGGTAATTTATTAATACTTTGTTGTTGATGAGTACCAGTCTATTACATCTCTCTTTGCCTCCTCAGTCTCCCTCCCCATCATTTTATTAGCCCCGTGCTCACACAGGCCCTGAAATCCATGAAACAAAAGGCCCAATTCTGCTTCTTGGGATCAGGAGAGAGAATACGTACATGTTCCCGCAATCATTTTCACACCATGCAATGTGGGTGTAAAAGAATTTGACCAATGGTAGCAGGTAAGAAAAAAGATGTTATTTTTTTTCTGGACATACACAAGTGATGTAGTGAGGCGAGTGGTAGAAAAGACTAGAGGTTTGGATGTCCGTGGACAGATAGCTAAAAAGGATAATAATCTGCATATGATACTGCTTGCATATATCAAATTTGACAGACCTTAAATATTATGAAGCAATATAATGGTATTAAAAATGAGCCATTTTCAGCAAGGACGCAAAAAAAGTGCTTGAAATCCCTCAGGAAGTAACTGTTCAGATGCATGCTCATTCAAAAACACCCATTCTCATGGCAGGAGGCTGAGCTCATCAAGGCGCTCCCGGGGCGGCAAGGGGATGCTGCAGCAGGGCTGGCTGCCCTGTGGCCGCGTGGCTGGAGAGTGCAAAACAGCAAGATACAGGCACAGAGAGGTGGTGGTCAAAGGGTTTGTTTTTCTGACTGAAATGCCAACAGTTCTCTCACATACACAGGGAAAAGGCACTTGTACCAATGTCACTGATAAAGAATAGCTTTTACATGGGCACTGGACAGCGTCAGTGTGCAGGCGGGGCACGGCAGGACCGTTCTGCTCACATTGTGTGAAATCACAGTAGTATCAGCTCTTCCAGAGTCCCAAGTCCCTTGCTCGGCATGGGTCTTACTGCTACTCCGCTGTCTCTACATCATCAAAGAGCAGCTTTACAAAGCTGGTTTTGACCCTGGGGCTCCTTAGTGCGGTAGCCAAGGGCACTGCCCCAGGCATAGTCCATAAAAATAGGGGGAAAAAAAAAGTGCATGCATTACAAGATGCATCTGAGCCCCAGTTATGTTGTTAAGAATTGTTACAACTGCAAAAGAAAGACAAGAAAAGAAAGTATCTCATCCCCCTTGGCAACTGCAGGTCGGATGATACCCTTCTGGAAGGAGTTTACAGGGGGATCCAAAATGCTCGTGGTAGTTGCAGGAGAACAGCAAAACCCTGTGGCCGAGGAAGACAGCAGGTTCTGCGCTCTTCCTCCCATGGAGACAAAAATCTGGTCTGCAAACCTGGTAAATTCCTGTCTTTGACACCATCCTTTCTCAGGGTCTCTGTAGCAGGAACCACAGGTAAAAACAGCACATGAAGTCAGTGCGGCAAACCAGTGTCAGCCAGTGCTGCAGCCATGAGGACTCCTCTGGCCTCAATGGGCTTCTTCACGGCATAGGTGGGACGGCATGGAAGACTTAGCCTATTAAAGGGTGCAACATCTGTCTGAGAGTAATTCCCTATTGTGGGAGCCATGGTCTTCAGGCTGAAGACTTAAACAGCTTTGTCTATTCTTCTCTGTATGCCAGGATGTGTCTTAAATTCTGTCAACCTCTTTCCTATACCCTCACCATTAAGTGTATAACATAAATGATGATATGTTTCCCTACACAACCCCCTCTTTGTTTTAACAGGATGCTGACATAAAAGCCTGCCTTTTGAAAATAATTCATAAAAATGATCCATACCCCTTTTTTGCCTGGATTATTATGCTCATTTTATTCATTTTGTAGACAGCAAAATCATATAGTGAATATTAATGATTGTGATTTTACTCTGGCTTTATTTAAAGCTAAAATGGTAAATGTTTACTTACAGCCAGCAGGAATTCTTCTAAGTACGGCTCATTTATTTCAGGCCACTGTGGGACTCCGTCACGTATGAATTTGGGGTCGGGGAATGAGGCGAGCAAGGCGGTGCACGCCAACTCCCTGCACACCAAAGCATTGCTTCTCTCTGATGTGACGATGGAGAGACAAACGATGCTTCTCCGCTGTGCATTGATCTAGTGATGCAACAGCAATGTCGAGCTAAGCGTTGACACCAGGTCCCAGTTTCATCACACTAAAGTAATTCGGAGAAAACTGGAAGAGAGACCACTTGCTGTCTGTTAGGAAAGTTGAGTTTAGCAGCACTTCTACCATCAGCCCAGAGTCTGCAAGGACATCCCCCCTCCTGCTCCCGCCAGGTGACATTGGCCCCTCCACCACGGGCTGCAGAGATGGATCACTTTGCTGTGACCATCCTGTCAAGTGTTATTTTTTAACTTGGGCAGGTGTTGACAGTTTCAGCTCTGAAGTGCCAGGGTCAGTCCCTATTGACAAAGATGCATCAAGGATGTTGTTAAGCAAAGAGTTTGCTTTTCTTTCATCTTTCCTGATGCTGCTGCTGGCCTCCAAAGTTGGTAAAAATCTTCCTTAATCTCAGGGACAAAGCAGAAAAAAAAGGGTGTATTTATATGGTTTTTGTGCCATGGAAACAATGGGATTGTGGCTGTGTTTTGCTTAAGACTCTCAGATGTGTAAGGATCAAGATCAAAACCATGAACTACTTATAGAATGTAACCCTTCATGGAATGTCAGGTGCAGCCAGGACCTCGCTGCAGCCCGAGCCCAGGGAGCACACAGGGGAGCAGCCCCAGGAGCGGCTGCGGTACGTCCCAGAGGGACGGGCATGTTCCCAAAATGTGCCTCAGAGGCACATCTCCTCTGGGAGGCAGAGATAAAACATGTTACATTCTCCCCAAATTAATCAACAATAAATTAAAGGTCTATAATTAAAAACTGAGTCTCTTTAGACCACAGCTTCTTTTGTACATTTTTCACATGTTGACTCAAGCTGTTGAACATGTGTTAGTGAAAGAGGGAAAAATTGAACCCTTTGGGGTACATGTGGGTAGTGCTTAGTGAAGTACGAATTTATGCACTGCAATAACATATGGAAAAGCATAAACACTCACTTTGCTCATAGATGAGTGACTCAGTGTTAACTTTTATTCTGTTTATGAAATTCTAAGATGGGAGAAGCTTGAGGAAGCTTACCAACTAATTCCTATTAATAGAATAAAATAGAACAGTAGGAAGCACAGAAGGCAAATGAAATAATCTTCCCTATTCATCATGCCTAAGCTTTAGCGCGAATTTGCCCCTATAACACTTGGATGCAAAATATAAAACTTCCCCAAAATACCACTTTTTTGGTGTCTTGTCTAATTGCTTTCCAATCAAGCTAGAACTTTTCATCTAGCGAAGCTGCTTTTATTAAAGGGGTGAGCTTCTTTTAAGGACTATTTCATTTCCAGTAGAAAATGTATTTGTCTGTTGTCTTTCATTTACAAATATATGAAAAAGAAATAACTTATTGAAACAACTTACCAAAATGTGACTTCTTGTCCCAGTTCCTTCTTCATCAGTGAAATTCATTTTATATGTAATTCATCTCATAGTACTTATACAATGTGAATAACATGTGGACTGTTGATGCTATTCAGTGAGCAAATGGGTTTTCTTGGCAGCCTAATGGTCTGTGCAAAATGTATTTGAGTAGCTTTAGCTATTTTTCTGAACCCATTAGCTGCTATGAAAATCTTTAGTTAACCTAATCTTATGACTCCATCCATCATAAAATGTCACCTACTCTGTCCTGTGGACTTCAGCAGGTCCTAGTTCTTACTTTCAGCCCTCACCTAAAGAAAAGTTTACACCATTTTTAATTTCCTTTGCACTTGATGCATGGACAATGATTAAGGCTGTCCCTCAGTGGCCTCTTTACAACTGACATGCAGGTATGTATATTCTGTCAAACATGAATTTTCTTCCCTAATTCTTAACTATTGGAAGAGGTAAATCTTGACACCTTACCTGACTGATCGATAGGAAGTCCTATAAAATTGATAACAGATGATTTGTGAAGTATTAATCAGCATGGGACAGGTCTTAAAATCAGGCCCAACAATGTGTCCCAAACTCCTAGCACAGCTACTGATACTCAAAGTAGTACAATAAGGATAGCTTGATACCCGTGGCTGGTTAGGTGCAATTCACAATTAGTGCTCAAGCATGATAATTAGGCTATGGAGCGTGAATCAGCCTTTTGTTTAAGGTTTGTTAGGCAATAACTGTGTATGCTGTCACATGATTGATTTGGGATAGTTTCCTGTGGAGTTTCAGTCATTGCCAATGGGATGCAGCACTGCAGGATAACGGCTCCTCGGTGCACAGTACTGGGCAAGATGTTTTCACTGCAGGAGACACTGCCCCACAACAGTGCCTTCACACTGACCTGCAGCTTCTCACAGCGCAATGGAGTCTGCAAGGTTAAAACAATATTGAAGCCACGTCTACAAAGGTTTTAACACAGGTATGGAGTTCATGAATACAGATGGCTGATAGAGAGGCTGTAACCACCTCTGCAGAGGAAAGGACATGAGGAGAGATGCTGCTCTAAAGACGTCTCAACTACAGGAAAAGCTTCCAAAGTCCTCCTTAGGCACCAGGGGATCAAGCCACATAGCCGGAGGAAACTGCTTTCCAGTGTCCCAAGGCAACTGAGCTATTTTATCCTGCCTGATTTTACTCTCAGTCTTAATATAGATATGAACATGAACATAAACATAAACATATATATATGTTTTAGCAAGGCCAGTAGCGATAAGACAAGGGGTAATGGTTTTAAACTAAAAGAGGGTAGATTCAGACTGGATATAAGGAAGAAATTTTTTATGATGAGGGTGGTGAAACACTGGAATAGGTTGCCCAGAGAGGTGGTAGATGCTCCATCCTTGGAAACATTCAAGGCCAGGCTGGATGGGACTCTGAGCAACCTGATCTGGTTGTAGATGTCCCTGTCCATTGCAGGGGGGATGGACTAGATGGCCTTTAAAGGTCCCTTCCATCCCAAAGCATTCTATGATGATTCTATGATGATATAAATTTTATACATATACACACAGTATATATATATAATTTTCCTATTTTGACAACTGCAGATATCTCTTTTAAGCACTGGCTAATTCATTCCTGGTGGATGTGACACAAGCAGCAATATAACAGATACAAATTGAGCCATCCTCTTGCACAGGTCCGTCGCAGAGCTCCACTGGGACTGAAGACAAATCTGAAATGTTCCTGAAGAATTCATGATCTCAATTTAACATCAGCTCTTAACTCTGAATTCTGTGTTCTAAGAGCCTGAATGCAAACTGGAGATTTTTGACGGAACTTAAAAGTTTTATTAAGAATATTACATAATCATGAAATGCTCTATCTAAATGATTAGATTCCAAAAACTTTACGTTCTGTTACCTTTAAATTACATCATCCATGAACTTCTAGTTTATCATCAGGTGGATAAATATCATTACAACTTTTTGGTGTATGTATGTATGTATGTGGCTAGATTGTCAGCATTAGAGGATAAACTGGTAAGAGGGTGTTTAAAGAAATCCAGTCTATTTATAAGAAATACACAATTTTGTTTTCAAAGAATGCACAATTTTACTGCGCATGGGAAGAATAAAAAAAAAACAGGTGACTGCTTCCTTGCTCACAGCTCCAAGCCTTTTTTGATCCATGTTTTTGGCTTTCTGATGGGCTCCATGACTGCCGGACATGTGCACTTGTTGGGGACCTGTGCCAACACACGAGGGAGCTTCGGGAGGATGGAGATCAGCTGTGCTGACTGGAGTCTCCATCCTTGGAGATACTCAAAGCCCAACTGGACAAGGTCCTGAGCATCTGGCTCTAGCCAGCCCTGCTTTGAGCATGAGACCAGGCAGACTCCAGCTGTCCTTTCCAGCCCCAGCCATTCTGTGAGTCCGTGATTATCATCAGGGAAAGACAATGCTTCTACCTGTGGATCCCAGGAAGGTTTTAGCATGCTCAGTGATATGCATTGCCCTGACAACGACAGAATGTCTTTGCTTTCCACCTGCCAAAATAACTTTTAAGCAAGAAGCTTTGTCTGGTTTTATCACAGGTTTATTTTCCCAGCCAAAGATTTATTAAATCCAGCAATGACAGCAGTTCTTTCTCCTAGTCACGAGCTTTTATCTTGTTGTTAAAAGTTTTAAACAGCATCTCACACAACAATGAACATCACATACATTTCAATGAGCCCCTTCAAGGAAGAAATTCAGTTAATCTGTGATGAATGTATCTCAATCTATTGCTTTTTTAACTTATAAAAATGACTGTCTCCTACTATATTAAATCATAAGATAAGAGAGGCTTGCTCTAACTTTTCAGTTGGTATAATGCTGTATCTGCTCTTTCACATGTGGCTTTGGAGCAGATAAATTATACTGCATGTGCCTTTCCCAGTGGCTAGAAAAGAAGGTTAGTGAATCAGTAGAGATTACTGGACGCTAAAAGCCAGGCAGCAAAGCATCACAAAGGAACAGAAGGAGTATTTCTGGCCTCTTCATATCTTCTGGTTGATGCTTCCATACTCTTTTTTAGATCCCCATCACTACAAGGATGACTGGCCAGAATTACCAGAGCCGGCTAATTATTCTTAGCCATGCATAAGCCTATGACATTATTTACCTGGGAAAACCAAATGATATACATATAAGAAAAAGACAACTGAAACGGCTATAAACGATACAGTGAATGACTTGGATTTCATAGAGGCCAAAGCTTCAGCTTGGTACAAGAGGACTACCTGAGCCATTGGTATTCCCGATACATCCTTTCCATGCATTACTTTTTATGATGGAGATTTGTCTCAAGTGTTCAGTCTCATTGTAGACAGTGAATGACTCTGAGATAGAGAAGCATGTAAAGCACAAAATACATTTCCTCACAAGTATATTTGCCTTCATGTACATCTGCTTACCCGTTTATTTTGTAAAGTTGATCCCAGCACTCTAATTGCTACTTGAGAAGCATTCCTTGTCCTAAAAATACTTCTCAGTTTCATCTTTTGTGTGAAGGCTGTAAGACGGTGTCTGCTGATTAAGTAAGCAATTGATGATGTGCCGTCAAGCAAATATGATTCAAAACTGCGGTAAAAAAAATTAAGATGTACAATATCCATATGGCAAAGGAGGAAAAACTGACTGACAGGGAAATGTGTGTGTATGGCTCACAACGATCTGCACCCCCAAATTTAATACACCGGGTGTACTTTGGTCAGGGGATGAATGATGTCCATGACATTTGCAAAGCCTGGGGGGTTTTACAGAGGGAATCCAAAAGAAATATGACCAGTCAGCACCTGGGGGCTCTTAAACTCACAGAGGGAGGATGCAAATGCTGAGAACCCACATGAACCTTCCAGTGAATCCCTGCCTTCACCCCTCGGTTGAGCACGGTCTGGCAGACGTCAGTGGAGTACAGCTCAGCAAACAGAGAAAGGGCGAGATGTCCAAGGAGGGGCTTGCTTGGGCTGGTACCCTCTCATGCTAGAAGTCACTGGAAAACACTTCTGCTTTTCTCAGAAGCTTCCATAGATGAAGAAGTAAAGCCAATGGGAAGCCCTATAATGATAAACAAATTTACTTGGTTTATGTCACGGGAGGGAAGCAGGCTGATCAATCTGTTTACAGAATAAATCACACTGGGCAGCTGCAAGGATTTTTTTTACCTTTACTCTTGTTCTTATTCATGAACACTCTAGATTTCTTAACAATGAAAGCATGTGCTTAGGGAAAGCCAGATCTAAGTCGGAACAAAACCCACTTTCTATGCACACAGCTTTTTGGTTTCTCCACCTAGACTGATTCATCTCACTTGTCATTTTTTACACACTTCTCTTTTACAAATATATCTAACTCTTCAGATCAGAAGATGAAATTAAGTAGATATAGCTGACAAGCCAACAAGTAGGGAAATTTTGACTCTTCCAAAGGCAACATTACAACTCTCTAAGACCTATTTTTATCACACTAAATTTTGTTTTCCTCCACTGTTTCCCTTTCCTCTTTTATTCAGACACGGGATTTTACAAGGCACACTGTTCTGTCTTTTCTATATATAGCAACTGTAGGTGTATGATGACTTTACATGTGCATGTATTATCTGCATCTTTGTATAGCTGTAGTTTACTCAGAAACAAAGCAGCAAACCACAGAAGTATTACAGTTCCCTGGCTGCCATGGCTTTCATGGCTGCCATCATTCTCAACAGGTACAGTGAGAACTGGGTGATGTACAAAGGGCCTTCAGCTTCAGGCTTTGGGACCTTCCAGTAGGGAACTGGAGCAAAAGAAGAACTTCAGAAAAACCTTGAAATATATAGGAACAGGGAGGAAAACATGATAATCAGCACTACTTCGGTAATGAAAACCTCAGATCCATCAAGTTTTTTAACAAATCTGTAGTACGTTGATACACTGCAGCCCACCCTTGTGTTCAGTCTAACAGGGACAGCAGTCTGGCTCCTTTTCTATGGAGGTCTGGTTTTGGAAAGACTTACTTACTTTTCTTCTCTGCAGCAAAGCTCGGATGTTAGAAATATTCTGCAGCCTTTTCAAGGGGTTAATTACAAACTGAAATGCATCTTTCTTCTTCTCAAATACGCACCAGTCTCAACGTGACAGTACTGAGCACTGTTAGCCATCCCCAGGACAAGGATGTATACCACATCTGGAATTAAATTTACAGGGACCATTCAAATGACAAGGTCTTCCACGTCCAGGTATGACTGATGACATTTACAGCACAACTGGTAAGGAAAAGGACTGCAGTCTTCAAGCTTTAAGTCTTGAAATTTTGCAGGATTCAGAGGTCATCACCAGTGTCGTCTGCCTCTAAAGAGGACCACATCAAGCATACTTTCTTGGGGAAGCTGTGCATGGAGTCACCTATCCTGTAATATCTGCCTGTAGTGACACACAGAAACCAAAAGGTAAGACTATGAGAGATTAAGAAAGCAAAATAAAACGTAATTCAGGAATAAATTTAGAAAGGAGAATTCTTCAGAAATTTCTCAATTATTTTTGATCACTGTACCATTGTGTGGTCCTTATCTTCTTATCTGGAAATAAGAAGCACACCAAGTGATGAAATAATCCAGAACTGTTGTTTCCTTACACACACATACACACACAGACGGGAGTGTTTACTTAGGCTAAGCAAGGGTGACGTACAAAATGCAGACACTAGAGGGCAAAGATGTATACAAATTTATTGAGGAGGGTACAAGATACTGGGCATAGCACCTAGGATAAGAAGAGACACCAACCTTACGCACTGATCCATCAGTCCTTGCCCCTGTGAGTTACACATACACACTCAAAGATGCTCATCACTTACGGAAGTCCCACTTCACCACTGCCAAGGCAGTTTGATATTTCACTCTCTTGATAGTTTCTTGAACTTTGGCCTGCACCTATACATAGATCTGTGTTTGTGAGTGTGTACAACCAGTGGCCGATGGGGTGCTGTATGTTTACTATCACACTAAACGGTACATATTACACAGAAAGCTGCACTGAAGGATGCTAATACTGTGGAGAAATAACTCTGAGCTTTGGAAGTGGCCGAAGGTTGGTTGTGCAACCTTAATTTGGCCCCTTAATACAGTATTAGACATCCTTTAATCTCAATTAGATGTTAGCATACTCTTTTTTCCCCCAGAGAGTCTAGCAGGGCAGTATTATTTAATTAGCAACCTTCCCACATTTCATTTTAGTCACATCATTCAGCATGAGCCCCAGGCCTTATTTGCTGTGACCTACACAAAACCTTCTCTGAGTATAACTATACATATAATATAATATACTAACTAATGCTACTAAACAGCTAATATAAAATTACTAAGTTCCTCTTCATGCATTTCAATGTTCTTTGTTCTAGTTTGAGTGTTTTACACACATCAGTAGGCTTTTTCCAGGGGTTTCCTCTGATGCAAGGTGGCATTACTGACCCAATTTCCCAGCCTGAAAACTGAGGGCTGAAGAGGTAAAAAAAAGTCATAAACGCTGGGAACTTCCTCTGAACTGCCTAGTGCCAAACTTTTTAGACATGCATAGCAGGTCATAAGTTCAAATCTCAGCTCCGGACTGATTCTATTCGTGCCATACTATGGGGGTGGATGGTCAATGTGCTGTTCCCAGCCTACAGCTGGGAGCTGCTTTCTGCTCTAAGGAGGGCTCGAACCAAGTCTCCTTCCACAGTAACAAAACCGCTTTACCTCTTCTCTTAAAAGCATACATCATGGGGTTACATCAGGCTGGCAGCCAGTCACCAGTGGGGTTCCCCAGGGCTCAGTTTTAGGGACAGTGCTCTTTAGTGTTTTTATAAATGATCCAGACACAGGAATCAAATGTACATGAAGTAAGTTTGCCGATGATACTAAACTAGGAGGAGCTGTGGACTCCCTCAAGGGTAGAGAGGCCTTACAGAGAGATCTGGATAGACTAGAGAGCTGGGCAATCACCAACCGTATGAAATTTAACAGGAGCAAGTGCTGGATTCTGCACCTGGGACGGGGTAATCCTGGTTATACGTACAAATTGGGGAATGAGAGGCTGAAGAGAGCAGCCACGCTGCTCTGCCTGCCCAACTAGGTATCCTCTAACATGCAGAGGAGCTTCCACCTTCTCTGGCGGTACCAGCAACTACACCTGGAGGTTGTGGACAACTTTCCACCCACATTATTGTGAACAGAGGAGGAAGAATAAACAGCTCGTATTTCTAAAAGCTAAAAACCTAGGGATCAGCGCTAGCCAAAGCTTCCAGCTAGACTCTGGAAATGAGGGTTAGGAGGGAAGAAGAGAGGTCCATATCCATTTGAACGCTTCTGTCCTGTGGCTTTCCGCAAGGGCTGGGTCTCAGATGCCACACAGGGCAACTGGAAGGCTTCTTCATCTTGAAAAAGTGGCCCATCACCCTGACAGGACAAATAAGCCTCTTGTAATTCAGCAGTAGACAGTCAGGACTCCTTTTCCCCATGTGCACATGTGTTACAGCTGGTGGAGGAGAACTCAGCGGTGCTGCGCTCCACACTGCTCCTTCTAAGGAGACACTTCTCCAGTCTCCAGGGAGCTCCTTCCCAGTGAGCCCATGCAGCCGCGCTGGTGTGGGGCTGTGCTGAGCCCTGGGTCTTTCACCCTGTGACAGCTTTATTTTACGCCTCTTCTGATATCTTCTCAGACAGTATCACAGCACCCTGATAACAAACGTTGCTTTTCTTTTTCCTACCATCTCCTGGGGAGCTCTAGTCGGATTGGCAAGAATTTCAGAGACGTGAACCAAGCTGCTGGCGTGGATGAGGGCTGGCTGCTGGGGAGTCCTCCTCTCCTTCGCTGCCCCAGAGAAAATCCCTGGCTGAAATGCAGACACATGCAATCGGTATGCCCGACACACAGGAACAACACACGGAAATCTGTTGTCTGCAAATCTGAAGGTAACAATTTTCACAGCTGGTGCCTTTTCATACCTGCCCAGGAGAAGGAATCAGGAAAGATCAAAAAGCTGCAGTACTCACAAGACAACCAGAAGAGAGCTATGAAGTAAATCCATTAAAAAAAACCAAAAAAGCTTCCCCTCACAAAGATAAAGTAACTGAGGCTGATGAATTGCTTCTATCTGGCCAAAAAAAGATAAATACTACATATATGAGGAAAAAAACTACGGAGAATTTCTAAAAAACTCAGCTTGGAACTAAAACACAGACTCTAAGGTCAGAGATACAAGTTTGCTCCACCACGATAGGGGAAACTGCTGACATTGTGTAGTTGTCTTCTGGGTTTGTAGGTGGAAAGGACGATAGGAGGAAAAGCAGCTAAATTCCTATTTGCCTAAAGAAGATTCAACACAGTGGCCACATAATGCTTATTTTATATCTCATTTTATGATGTATTAGGGATGCTAAAAATGTTACCCCCTTGCATGTGGGATTTACGCTGCAATTCATAACTGTATGGGTACACTTATTTTATATCAGATTACCACCCACATCTACACATAGGTCTGTCCAACAGGTGATTTAAGAAAGCAAAAACATAAAAGATCTCTTATTTAGCTATAACCAAGTCTTCTTTCTAAAAACTAAACTTAAATGTGACAGGACATATTAGGTCAAACTTCACAGAGATTTTTTCAAGTCATTTCAATTAAACAAATAAATAACCAAGCAGTAACTGTACCAGGAGTTTCAGAGGTAGATAGACCGCTGAACTGGGAGAAATTCCCAATTATACACCTACAAGCAGCTTGTGAAATTATGAATCAGCTGTAGTCTCTTCTGCAGGTGCAGGGAGAATATTTTCTTAATTTCCGTTTGTTCAGTTGGCTTCTCCTCCAGAGCTCCTTCATTCAAAGCGCAGAAACCAAGCGGGAGTTGGAACAACAAGAGAACTGGTTTCCCACTTCCAAACAGAATAAAACTATGCAAAAGAGCCGCACAGTAATTAGCTGTAATGTCTTCAAATGATTCAACAGCCAGCAATTCTATTCATGGACTTTAACTTGTATTTCTATTATTTAGTAGGGAAAAGATTTTAAAATTAAAACCATATTTTGTCAGGAACTTTTCCGATGCATTCAACATATCTGAACTAGTTTTGCTTAAGTAGTAAAGGAGTTTTAAGATGCTGCTGATCTGCTTTTTAAATGAATTTTCATTGCCATCCAAAAGCTGTCTGAAACAAATAATGAGTAAAAAAAGGTAATTAATCCAATAAATAAGAAATCTCCTTCTTCATTTTCTAGTACAATAAAAAGTGAGTAATAAAAACATGTGTTATACAGGATCATAACTGAGGATATAGTGTACTTTTCTGAATAGCTGAAATCAGCATCAGTCTTAGAGCAAGTAAATATCACCTTGTTTAATAAATAAAAAGACTTCCAGTGTGGAAAAGGACTAATTATAATTATCACTTATAAGCATTATAAATAAATATTAAAATCACCAACTTTTTGAAAAACAATGATTTGTTTTGTTAAGAAAAATGCTAAGTAATAAGTATGTAAAGCTATAACACACATAACTACACAGAAGATCTAAACATCCATGCTTAGAGCACTCCTTTCAGTGGAAGCCAATAAAATGATGTCTGGCCCAGTCACATCAACGTGAACGGGGGGGACAAGATGACAAATAGGTTGAGGAAAGCATCAAGGCCAGGAGACGTGTGGAGCGGTGGACAGCTGCAGCTCTGCATCCAGCCAAGGTCTGCAGGGGGCGGTGGACGGGGCACACCAGGAGCACCCTGGGCAGCCCAGGACTTCGTGCAAACCCTGCTCCTCCGAGCCGAGCGGTAACAAGCGGGGAAGCTGCCGGGGCGCAGCATCAGCTGGCACACGACTGCTGCTGGGAAGACAAGGCTGCCGTGGGATTTCAGGTGATACCCATCCTCTCCAGCAGTTTTTTCTCTGATAAGAGTGGCATTAGAAAGAAGACAGTGTCCTTTCCATTTCCCAAACTGATTATCATTATGTTTCTCTAAGAATCACTCCAACTGCAGCAACAGATGCTCAGGCATTTGTTCTCACCACCATAAAGGTAATTTGACAGAGTGTTTCCACCATATTACCCTTCTTAACACAATTATAACTTCAAAGCCAATGCACTTCAAATTCTACAGAGGTTGTTTTTATTTACAACAAAAAAAACCCCTCAGGTTTCATTCACATGGGGAAAATGTGCCGGGAGGAAGATGTGCCACGAGGAAATCGCCTGAAGTCCAGGACTTTAAAGCCTGTCAAGGCTCAGGGAGAAACGAGGCAAGATGAAAAGCAGATAATTTTTCCCCAAGTATGGTCCTTCAAAGTGTTTGAGCTTGCCTTCATGATTCTGCCCAGCAGAAGAAAATGTAAATGGAACACGAACAAAGAATTGATATGGGAAGGTATGTGTATTCATGGCCAAGAAACGGAGCCCCGCGTATTTCCAGCCTTTTCTGCACAACCAGGAGGAAAAGACCACTGAAATCTGTAAATCACTGTATGTCTCTTGGAATGACGTACTGTCCCACGGGAGCACCAACTACACTAAAATTATTTTGTATTTCAACTGCTAAATACACAGCATCTGGGCTGCTTCAACCCATTTAATCTACACCTTTGTTATACCATGTATATAAACTGACATTTCTGACCTGGAGAATCTAGTCATTGAAACATAGTTTTACACCTGATAGAGGAGAACAATATAACTATTATTATAATTAATACCACATACCTGCTCATAGATCATATATTAAATGGATCCTGTATCATAAATATTAGACCTACATGATACTTTGCAAAGATGCATGAATATGTTACACTCCCTAGGGAAAATCACGAGTTTCAGAATCTGCTCTACACGCAAAGGAAGAAAATACAGACCAAGGCGACAGCAGAAAGCGAGGACAAAGAACCTCAACATCTGAAGGAAAAAAATTTAATACACAAAATCACTCAACTTGGTTATTAAATGATTAACTTTTTTTTTGTTGTTGTTATGATGTTTCCTTCCTCAGATTTTTAAGGCAGTTTCCTTCAGCTGTGTGGGTTTCTGGTTCTGTTTGCTTAGCTTTCCTTAAATATTTATGGTATTATGTTTTGTTTGCTTAGCTTTCCTTAAATATTTAAGCTATAGCGCTTTACTGGCATAAATATTTGTTTTATTTAAAATCTACTTAGCTGAAGATAAACAACAGAATAAGAAATCAGAAATTACACTGGAATTTTAGAGGAAGAACAGCAATTAACTCTGCCAAGGTGTTAACCTTTCTAAAATGACACAATTTGCTTATGTGCTGCATTTGATGAGCTATGTACTGACATGTATTAATTGTTTTAAAGAAAGACGGTTTTCTTGATTTTGAGTTATTTTTTCCCTTTCCTTTCCTGATTGTGCTTCAGATGCCACATTAACCCTTTCCATTCCTCACTGCTGTGATGAAGGCAGTAATTTACCTTGGAGCAGCCACCGCAGGCTGAGAGAGCAAGTGCACGATGGATGAAATGCAGAGCAAGTTTATCGGCTTCACAGCGAGGAAGAGGAGCAAGCGCTGCCAGGGCGCAGGCGCTGCCTCCGGCAGGCAGGGCAGGCAGTGCTTGCCTACTGCACGATCGTCCTGAGCCGTCCTGCCCCACCGCCGCCCAGCCTGGCTCACACCAGCATCTCTGGCCACCGGCCCAGGAGAGCACTCATCACCTACCACGCAGGGATGCGATGTATTACCTAAGCACCTCTTTCCAGGAGACTACATAACACCTTCTGAAAAACTCGTGGTTAAAAAACCAATGCCCTTCCGCAGAGGGAAAGGAAAAAGAGTGCCAGGGCACTGGCCATGCCCCGCCGGCCATGCAGAGATGCCTGAAGAGCAGTGCCGTAGCCAGGGTAGGGGAGGTAAGAGCAGTGAAATCCCACCAGCCCAACAAAAGAGGCCCCTAATGGATATAGGTTTAACATCTTAAGTCTGCAAAGGTACCTTCCTTGCCCTCAAGCAAATAAAAATTATATACAGATAACTTATTATATGTTTTCTTTATAATTCTGTTAAATGATGACATGCTTATTGGTGCACACCCCAGCAGTATACAGTCAGAAGTCTGGTTCTGAGACTGTTTTCTGTCAAATAAAGGCAGCAGAGAGTTCAGGCTGACACGCTGGTATTTATTCTGTTCTGTGCAGACTATCCCCTCTATATTTAAATGAGGAAGAAGTAACATTTTTATTCCTGACACCTGCCATAGAGTTCAAGCACTACAATTATTTCTCTTCTAACACCAGGTGTTACACACATTATATGCAATTTTGGAGGCTCAGTTACCACTGCAGTCTGCAGTATATGTGTGCGTGCAATGTCAAAATGGAATAAAAATACACCACATATTTTTTCCATAGAGCTTAAGATGAATTAGAACGGAAAGGACATGTATCTGAAATACCTCATGTTTTTCTCAACAGAAGCGGTTAAAATGAACAATAAAGATTTCTCCCCTCTCTAAGTAGATACACAATGTTTTTATAAGGATACTGAGTTCACAAAACTAAAACCAGTGACATGTCAGGATAAAGTACTGGTTAGTCTTAACAGTGCTAAGAAAACATAAGAACGAGGGTTTTAATAATGCATATACATCTCCTACATCACCTTCTGGTGCAGAAGCTCCAAGAATAAATAGGCGGGACATCAGCCCCATGTACAGCCTACTCCTGTTTCGTTTGGCACTACTGTGGCTTCAAAGCACCTTTCCAATCAGAAATTTTATTATAATTTCAACACCGGTTTAATATATTAAGAGACTCTCAAGTGTACATTTTGTTTTTTCACTTCAGTGGGGCTGCATGAGTCCATGGGACCTCCAAAATCACAGCCGAGACACCTCACCATTTACAGCACGTCATCTCTGGAGTAAAGGCAAATATAGTCTAAACTAGAATTAGCCTAGAAAGTAACAAATGGGATTTCAAATCCTACTGAAGGCAAGGTAATTTGTAATCTTCATGTAAGTCAGCAGGTAAAATTACAGAGGAATTTGGGATTAACTGCTAACTCAGCTGGAGAGCTACAGCTTGCCTCTCCCCACCATGCGGTCTCTAACTTCTGTTGACTCCTCACTTTCCGATTTTCCCAAGGGAGGGTCCCAGGAGATGGTGTCGGCCATGGGGAGCTTCAATCTCTCATGACATTTTGTCGTCTGCAAAGACACGCAGCAAATGTTGCTTCTCTTGCCTGCACTCCTTCTGCTAAACCTCACAGTGAGAAGATGTGGGAATTCACTGGAACAGTTCTAATATGCAATTAATACAAAACCTGCTGGTTTTAGACAGAAGTTCTCTAAAACACTTTTGGGCCTCAAGCTTAGATATAAATTAGCAGGTGGGCTGTTAATGCATTTTTTCCCTTTTGCCACGATGATGGATTTTTCACTTTAAAGATAAGACATTGCCTGATAGAGCCACATATTGACACAGGAGATAAAAAGTGCTGTTATGGCAATAGGCATAATGAAATGTTGTTTATAAAACTATAGCTGGGAATAGATATCTATTTCCCTACCGTGGAATATTGATCCCCTCAAAAAAAAGAAAATTAGCTTTCTTCTGTCTGCTATATCTGTACCTGTATTTTATACCTTCAGTAGAAATAGCTAACTTTTAAAAACAAAGATCTCAAATTTTGTCACTTGCTGATTCTTTACAAAACCAGTGCAGTCAGTCCTGTGCTGCATGGCTGCGGTAAAATGGCTCAAAACTCCAAAATTACCTCATATACGTTTTATGGGCAAATTCTGCTCCCAGGTACGCTAGCACGATCCTGGAGTAACTCCATGGACCCCAATACTAAGTAAAAACAAGATCTGACAGATCAGAAAAAATAGTGTATCAAGGTTCCTACCTCCCTCATTGAAAACTACAAGTAGGAAAGAAAGAAAAAAAAAAAAAAAGACATGTTAGATGAGAATATATCCACTATTTGAACACCTTTAACTCTCCCTTGGTCTGCCTGTCACTCTCTCTCCCACTAAATTAATATATTATATATATAAATTAATATAATACAGATACAAATTACCTTAAACTCCATGATGCCTGGGCCACAAACCATTAGAAAGCAAAGTGGGAGACCGCCGACTTCTCCCTCAGGGAGGGTCTGCAGCATCATTTCCATCAGAGGAGGGCTTCAGCTGCCTTCAGCTGCAGCCTCAGCAGCAGATCTACCCCAGCTAACCGGGATTTCTATCAAGTCTTGAGCTCTGTTATTCAGACTTCGTTGGGACAGATGTAACACCCATGAATAAGCTGTTTTTCAATTTAAAATCTTTAGTTAGATGTTTGCAGTGTTTTAGTTAGGTGTTAGGTGTTTTAGTTAGCAATGCCAGCTTGCAGACAAGCAAGCAGTGCTGCTCCCAGTCGTTATACCTGGGGGTACCACAAGGGCTAACCCCCCCGGAGCAGTCTGGTGCCGGGGCGGCCACAGACATCCCTGAGCATCCCCTGGTACCACAGCAGGTTCGTTCTGCCCTTCCCTCACTGCGGCGGGCAGCAAAACATGGGTTGCATGAACCTGTTTTCACTACGGCTCACACCACAGCTGTTAAGACAGGAACACTGAATAATTAAGCAGCAACACACACCCTGGGAACTTCGGGGGGCGCGAGGAAGGAAGGTACGTGGGCATTCGGCCTGGATCGACTGAATTCAGTTGCTGACTACTACGAAACCATCACTCTGGTGGTGAACAAACTTCAGTGTCTCTCCTTGCCAGAGCAGAGTAGCTCTATTAGTTTTCTCTTCCAAGACGCTGTGCACAGCCGTCCCAAGCAATGTCCAGTAAATATGAAGCATAACCAGAACTGCCTAATAACTCCAGAGAAACAGTCTGCCGGGCTCTGTCAGATGAAACTCCGTCATCTCAAACCTTCCTGGAGTTTTTCTCTGTAATCCATCACTAAAATGAAATTATACCAGTTACCATAGAAACATCGTGACCAATACCCTGAAAATATTTTTTTTTACAGAAAGTAAAATATTGTTCCATTCAAGCAAAAATCTGCAAGTCCATCAGTGTTTTTTTGGATAGGCTGATGTTCTGCTCACTCACCCACTTGGCAAAAGGCAAAATTTTCACTTTTCCTTTAGTGTACTGTTAGTACCAGTTATTTCTCCTATTGCACCTTTTTTTTTTTTTTCTTTATGAATAAACTGCTAAGTAACACTGAGGTGTACAGAGAAAAAGTAATGGATGTCCCTTGGTTGAAACCACACACTAATATATTCGTGTAGGGCTCTCTATTTTTATTAAAAAATTGTTTGATATCGGTATTCTACTCAGATTTTTTAATGAAGAAATCACAACAGCAAAATTAATTCTGGGAGTAGAAGTGAAATATTTACTCTCAGGCTGCAATCTTCACCGAAGCCCATGGGAATGAATCCCCTGGGCCCCAGAGGGACAGAGCGGCTGAGCCCCAGGTTCATCCAGGCAATCTGTGCAGCACAACCACCTCCACGGAAGGGAAAAACAGAACCTGAATATTTTGAGAAAGTCAAACTGCATCTCTATCGAGATACGTTCTTCACCACTTTAAATAAGATCGTCGTGTGGTTCCTCAGTTTGTGGCAATAACGTTTCATTGCAAACACACATTTATTGGGTCTTTCCATCCTTCGTCTCAGCAGACACTCAGACAGACTCTTCCTATCCTGGGTCTGATGGGCCCAGACCTTCCCGTTGGAAAACCCACAGCCAATACTATCAAACACTGTTGACTGGGGCACTTCTCATATACATACAGTAGGTTTTTCATCTCTGTACAATTATTAAGATTTATAGTGTGATTTCAGGCATAAATTTTCCTTGTTCAACAAATCCAGAAAGCAACCATATGTTATTACATGAGGCTGAATTTTTATATAGCTGTATTTTTTTTTTTATTTCCAAGACAGTACAAAACTTCTGTTTTCAATCCAAACAAAGCCTGTTATAAACCTTTTTTTTTTGCATACGGTCTGTATTTCAACAGCTTGTTTAAAATTAAAACCTAAAGTAGGAATCATAAGAGGCCTGATTTATTATTAATCATGGGGGAAGACAAATGTTTTCAATCATGTTATGCCGACAAAGTAATGCAGTTCTCACTAGTATCTTCAATGGTTCAGGCTGCTTCCTGGGCATTTTAATCTTGTATACCCAGGAGACAAAATTATGGCAATACTGGTAAGTAATGAATAGGGATTAGTATTCAAACAACCACTTAATTAATCAGAAGAAAAGGCTAACTAAGTATTAAAATTGTTCAGGATGCTCCTGCTCTGCGCATGGTGCTGGCCTCATGTTTATGTGTAGAGTTGTTGGGCTATGAATACGGGGTTGTCATTTGGAGAGCACACATCACAACTCCCATTGGTTTTTTTCAATGTTTTCAACGTAGTAAAAACCCCGTGGCCATTAAAAGTCTGCAAAAGAACTCTTTGTGGCTTCTCAGGTTTTGGTGTAGGGTGGAAGAGATAACAAACAGCTGCTGATAAAGGCCCTGATCCTGCATGCATCTAATGCAATTTCACAGTAAAATATTTTGCCGGTGGTGAAATCACTCTCCAAGACCAGATTATTTTGGTCACTCAAGATTTCTAACAGGGTAGCTAAGTTTTAGGCTGATTCACATTAAGCAGTAATTTCACTGGACACGGACTGAATAAGGAGCTTGTGGCTATGCCAAAGGACTGATCCTGCGCATAAGCTACAGCTTTCAGTGTAGGGAAAGAAACATCGTATACAGCTTTTAAAAGAACATACACTGGAAATAGACCCTTATCCGGCAGCCTTTGATGTACAGCAATGGGCTGGATAACTGTAATTATTCATAGAGTTTCCTACAGCATATGATAGCAATATAATTATTTCCTGTCTAGCTATAATTTTCTATAATTCCCTGAACTGCAATCCGCAGGATTCAACAATGGTGATTCAGCACCTGCCCTGTTGGCAAACCATCTCAAGGAGCTGGTGCTCACTCGGTGTCAGCGTGGCCTGAGTGACGGCGAGGACTGCCACTCTGACCACAAAGCATACCGCCATCCCGCCCATCAAGTGTACCAAATACAGCGTGTGGGCATACGTGCCTGGGCACTTCTGCATAGAAGACTCTTCTCTGCTCGTACTTCCAGGCACAAATAACCGTCATGTTTTGAATTTTCACCAGCCTTTATGACTATGCAATCTCTTTTCCACCCTCAATGAAGTGAAGAATTTTCCAACATAGGTACACACATTCCAGTACATCAATAAATATGTGCATATAAGGAGACAAAAACTACAGTACAATGAAGTTAAGACACAGAGAAAACACTGTCTGGGGTGAAACACAATGTAGAGACATGTAATACTCATCCATCCTCAGACCGAATGTGGTAAATTGCCTCAAGGTTAAACTCAGAAGGAAAACAAATACATTAAAAAGTGAAATTCAATTCAGTTTTAACTACAGAGTCACAACTCTCACCTCTATAATGTAAAACAGTTAGTATTTTATTACAGGCAATGCAACCTCTGAAACTGAGTTTTCATGTATTCATTCCTGCTGCTCACAGCGACACCAGTCACAAAAATCACCATCGCTGAAGTTTGCGAAAAGCAACCTCAGTACCACCCTGGTGAGCTACTGCCTGCCCGCGTCTCCCATCCCCAGCTGCCCATGCTGGGACTTTGCATTTCCTACGACGTTCCCAGTTTCCTGCCTCATCAGTCCTACCCTGCTCATACCACACATACCATGAAAAAGCTAAAAATTATTTTGTTATAATTTTGAAACTTTGAATATGCTGGTCGCACACTCCCTCTGTATTGAACTAGAACAAGGACTTTGAGCCAGAGAACGCGCATCAGAAAGGAACTCTATCACTGTTCCTTCTGACAGCACGCCCCGGAAATCTGCCTGGTAGCATCCTCTACGCAGAGCTGGGCAGCATCCCGACACCGCTCCGCCAGTGCACACCGATGGCTGTTGCAAAGCCCTCTCCCTTGTAAAAGAAACCTTCAGCCCTCCATCATCATCCTGATCCTGGCAGCATGAACCATTTCAAACCTGCAGGAACTGGACATAAAAATAGTGTGACATTAACAGCAATACCAGTAAAAGTAAAATTCTGCATCTCAAAAAATCCCAAGACATCCCGAAAAGAAAATTATATTCTTGGCCATGCAGAGACTGCAGTTAACTGTTTTGATCATGCTCCTGCATTGCACCTTGCCATTTCTAAAAGGTTTGCTGCTGCGTCTGCCATAAAATGAGGCAGAGCAGCTGCATCGGGGAGCGCGCAGTGTGTGCCTCGCCAGGGCTCGCCGTCACGGCTGTTTTCTGACCTTGTCTCATCAGACCAGAGCACTGGAGACAGAACGGACAATATCTGATCTGCCTCCTGTCTGGGAAATCACACAGAACGGGTCTGGGACCCAGATTTCTTCGCTGCTGTTTGTGCTGTCCCATGGAAATAAAAGCATGCTGGTGCAATCCTTTTTTCTTTAAAGTCGGTGATAACACTGCCCCTGACCTCATCAGAGCTGGTTTGCATGCAAGGCCTGAAACATGAGGGTAAGCAAGCCTATAGATGCTTCATCCAAAAAGTCTCATATACTATATGTATATGAAGACATAGATGTACTCATGTTTGCATTTTTGTGATTTATAAACAAACCCAGGATCTTCTATCGATCTCCCATCTCTCACACTCACACGTGAAGAGGCACTTGCAAGGCAAATGTTTACACAGGTTTGACTCAAATACCAGTAGATTTTCCAGATACTATCCTTTCTTCAGAGGCACTGAAACGCTGCAGATGGTGGCAGTCCCACCGCCAGTGCCGGCTGACCCTTCCAGCACACTGCCCTCCCCACGGGCATACCTGCCATCCGCACAGCTGCCTGTGTGTTCGCTGGCACGCTCAGCACCACTGCATCCAAGTACATACACTCAGATGCAGTCAAGACACAAAATTAAGGTGAAATCATACAAACAACAGATTGTACCACAAACTGGGCACATGCACACATTCACTCGGCTTCACATGTGGTACCAGACATCCTTGTCGGCCACATTACTTCCAGTTATAGTATAGTAATAATAGAAGTATAGTATAGTATAGTAATAATAGAAGTAACAGATTTGGTAAAATTACCTCTGCTTTAGGCACGCACTTTCCATCAAAGTGTGAAGCAAATAATAATGAACACCACAACGGTTTTACCTCCACCAGAAGGTGGCTGATACTTTTCAGTCAGTAGTGCTTTTTATAATAAAAGATGTCAATACAATTGACACCAATACTATGAGTTCAGTTTTCAAGCGTGGACACACGAGTGTCGTTTCTCAATGAAAATACCATCAGGCGGTTTGGGCACGCCAGCAGCCAGGGCGTCTCGGTGTGACTGCCCTCTTACACTGCCTGCACATGCCGCAGCTTCCTCTGTCCTCCAGCTTTGCTTTAAAACTGTCATTATTTCAAATTTAAAAGCTTTGGCACACTCCCTTTTTAAAAAGAAAGAGAAAGTGCTATGATTTGGCTAGCATCTCTTTGAAAACTTCGCTAAGGGCTCCGCTGAAACCCACAGGAGCAGCCAGCAGGACGGGGAGCCGGCACGCCGTGGTCCGGCACACCGCAGTCTGGCACACTGCGGTCCAGCACACCGCAGTGCAGGCTGCTCTCCTCCGGCAGCGCTGGCCCCACCGCGGTGTCCAGCCCTCCTCCTCCCCCTGCCCTTCTCCCCCTGCCCAGTACTCACTGCTGCTTACCAGCGTTAGCCCGGCTAGCTTGTTAAGGGGAAAACTAATACTACGTAATTGCAAAACTTTTGATGGAACAACACTGCCGCATGGAAAGCTTAGCCAGTGTATCAGGAAAGAGATGAAAGAAACGGCAGTATTTAATGCCTGTTGGTAGATTAATATGTCCAGATTAAAAACTGGTGGAAAGTCTGAATGACTGGGAATTGGTTTAAAACTAGCAAGGTAGGCTAAGCAATCCCCTTGGAACTGAGAGCTGCAGCTCTCTAGTATCAATGGGAAGCAATTCGGGTTTATCATTTTTCTGTAAATGCATTCTCCCACTGAAAAAAGAAAAAGAAGAAGAAGAAGAAAAAAAGAAAAGGGATCAGCAGTTAGAGACATAGATGTCTCATTATAGCCACTCTCTTTAAGCATTCACCAGGTGTAAATATCATAGTTCTCCAAACCGTCAGATTTATACACATTTTGCCTCTCCTGCCATCTGTGCATCTGCCATTTCCAACATACACAGCATTTAGCTATCCAATTTATTGTTCTCATCTGGTTGGGGCTTTTAAGTATGTGTTTAAGTTTGGGTCAGAAGTTCCCATTTCTGTACGGATGTGATTCATGCAGAGATAACAGATTTAGAAAAGTCAATACAAAACCCCATGCATATGCCCCATAAATTGAGAGCTAAGTCTCCCCAGGGTGCATTTCAGTTACTCAATAGTAACTGGGACATGTATCAGCCTATTCTCCAGCGATGGTTAACACTGATTTGCAGTGAAGGCGATGAATACTGCCATGGCGTGTAACTGACTCCAGGAAAAAAAATAAGCAGCTCCTGCTTCTGCTGGGAACAGAAAGCAGATGGAAATTGTGCCTGCTCTGCCATCCCGGCACAGAGGATCCTTTCCACCAGACTGGTGCTGCCAGCTGCAAAAGATAAATAGCTGTGCACCTTCTTGAAAGGACAGAGCTAATATCCTTTGGATTTAAATTGGTCTCTTTTTCATGAATATGTGTCCTGTTTACTGCTCAACCTGCAGTATTAACACACTGAATTATTTTAATTTCTCCAGAGTTGTTTACTTGTCCATTAAATGAGACATTATGGCTATTATTGGATTGTTGTTGCATCAAAAATTCACTTCTAGCAAGTTGCATTAAGCCTTCCCTACCACGAACCACATGTTCCCAATATTGGGAGTTTCTTCTACTATACTTAAAAAATAGGATTAAGTGGATCCTGCAGGTACATTTATTTCCAAATAAACACTAAATGCGGACCTATAAGGAAACCCCGAGACCCCAAAGCAAGCCATTCACTGATATGCACAGGAAGCACAGTAAGGACTGGTTTTGTTTTCATCAAATATTCAGCAGTTTATGAAAATTTAAAATGGAAAAATGACTGAGGGTATACTTTTCCTAACTGCAATATTAAAAGGCAAGCCTTGAATCTTGCACCGTGCACAGCACCCATGTGCAGACCTTACCGGACCGTCGGGATGAGCAGCTCCCCATCAGTCAGACATGGAAGACCAGCACTGAGGAGAACACAGCATGGTGACTCCTGTAGACACAGAAAGTTGTTTTTCCCCACCTCTTGCCGGCCACTAACTCTCATTAAAAAGAAGTTAAAGCTGTATTTACCACTTTCCTGCTACTATTCCACAATATAAAAGTACAGTTTCAGTTGCATCAAAGATATTATCTACAATATATCTACAAAGGCTTATCTTCTGTTACCAGTGGGAGACAACATTTGCAGAAGAAAATTGTTTTACTGATAAAAGGTCTATTATGCAGTAAAACCTGTCTATTCGTAACTTGGAGAGATGTAAAGTTAGCATGCAACTGAGATTCGGCTTTGCTTTTTGTATCTTATTCTGGGCTCTTCTGATCCCAAGCCCATGAGCATTACCAGCCAGCTTCCTGCTAAGTCTGTTCCAAGGGTTTGCTCTGAATACGGAAAGCCTGAACAGCATTAGGTCAGGCTAATTCAGAAACCCTCTAGCCGTGTAGTTAACTTCTTATCTCTGGTCATTTCTCATTTCAACGTTCTAGGGACACAGTATCTCCTATGCTGCACTTACCAATCAGTCACCCCACTTTCCCTAGAGTGCAGAAACTGGGGTTAACCACAGACTGCTAGTTTACCACTGTCGCAAAGGCCAATGCCTTCTGACGTTTGCTACCAGCATTCGTGTCCATGGCAGGTGCGTGGCAGCGTGCCCTCCTCACCCCCCCCAGCCCATAATGGGTGGGTGTCCAGCTCTGCTGCAGCAGCCAAGGGAAGGACACGGGCTCTTGCTGGGGAGCAGCCGTCCTCCCAGCAGATGCCACAGCAGACATGCCAGGAAATTCCAGTGATTTGCTTTGGTGAAACAATTTTGAATATTTATCAGAGAATTGTTTTAAGTGTCAGCCACCAAGCTGACAAACTAACTGTTGACTATATGTGGAATTGTGGAAGTTTAAAATACAGCGTACATTTTTATCACTTCGGTTGTCCTTGTCACAAAAAATCTGGCTACATGGCCACAATTATTTGTGTGAGGACAGGGAACAAATGTCAGTACAGCCTTTGAGCACAGAACTACCAAACTTAGCAAAATGGTCCATTCCCTTCCCAATTTGCCGCATTCCCAAGTGCTCCGTCAGGTGGGATTGCTGCCTGCGGTGCAAAGCACCAACCGTGCTTCAGGCGAGGATGGTTCCTACCATTATTCACTTCTACAATATGAACATTATAAAGTTCATGTTTTCCTTCCTTGCTACAAGCTGTCAGTTAAAAACATGAAAATAACCAAGAAAAAATTTCTAACGTTAAAGTTTCTAATTATATTTGCTGGTGGACCAAACAGATACTTTAAGCTGCTGGGAATTAGTCCTTATCTCAGTGTTTAACATGCAGTCATCCTCCACACACCAAGGAACACCAGCGTATGGCATAACATCCCATTGGGCTCAGTACATCACCGAGCTCAGTATGTACAGTCGTGGCATGTGTGTTCTTCAGCATTTTTCTCATCATTACAAATAAACACAGCACCCAGACCTCCAGTACTGGCGGTTTTTGTGACAGATCTCATGTCAGCAGGCTGGCTGCATCAGCTCACTCAGCACCACCAAGCAGCAAATTACACTGCATCAACATCGCAGGGGTGCTGGAGAGACTGCTGTGACCGTGTACTGCACACCTGTGCAGTTGTCAGTAGTTAAATCCTGTTCCATGGTGCTGCTAAAAGCAAGTCTTAATGTAAATATCATTAGGAGTGTCTTAAAACTATTGCTTACGTCAAAGGGGGTCAAAGGGGGTCAAAGGAAGCATTCCTGCCCTTTCTATGCAAGTCTGCTTGGTCCACCTTTAAATGACTTCACATGTAAGTCCACACCATGCTAGTACAGCACAGAGCCATGGGGAATGGGTATTAATCAGCTACACTCAGAGAAATGGTTTGCAAGTACTCTGCAGTGCCAAGGGTTTTAGCAAGGGGCACACACATGGTATCTGGATGTCGAGCAGCACCCTTCAGTCTGCATGAACTGAAAAACTGCTTTTCATTCATTACACATTTTATCTCCCTTTTTAGCATGTGTGATGTGGGAAAAAAATCATGTTTAGTGAACTCTTAATAAATTATTAGTGAACTCTTAATAAATTATTATTTTAAATAAAATACTCAGAAGTTATTGTTTGAATAAACAGACTGACACTGAAATGCAGTAGAGTGTGCATATAAGGAAAAGGTGGCAAGGAGCAGAGCTTCTGGACACAGAACCTACCAGGTTAAATGTTTCCCTTCTGTAATTTTGTGTTGACTTGGTCCAGCATCTGCCCACCTTCAACAAGCCCTGTCTGCACATGCCAGGGTATTCACTGGTCTTGATACCCAACAAATCACTGCAACTCCAGTTACTGCCAGCTCAGCCCAAGCACTTGGAATATTCCTAGCCTCCTGCATTAAAAATTTCTTTAAAGACAGTGAGTAATAGCAAACGATACACCTCCTTTCTGAAAGACAATTCATTCTCATGGAGGTAGAGGGTAAAACCTGGCTTTCTGCCTGGTTTAGCCCAAGGTTCTGGGTGCTGGTTCCCAGGCAGGACGTGGGGCTGTACCAGCATGCAGCAATCCACCCCTCCAGACACACATACTGAGCTGACAGCTGCCTTATTGAAGGGTATGTGGAAGTAATACCATTAAATACATGCATTTTTAGAATACATTTTTTGTTGATATCTGCCTTTCATATAGCACACGAATATTAAAAAACCCAACAATGTTAAACACCAAGTTCATGACAAGAAATAGTGGCCTGGGACAGGACCAGACTGGGAGGTGCAGCTACTGTTACTTACCAAAAAAATTTGAAGCTTCACAAATGCCAGCCTTGCTCTAGGCACACATGTACAGCCCTTTTTTAATGGGTATATGTGTACACACACACACACACACACACACAAATGACTGGAAGCTACTGGGAGGGAGATGGTAGTGCTGAACCAGAGCGGTGATAAGCAATAGTTTTAAGACACTCCTAATGATATTTACATTAAGACTTGCTTTTAGCAGCACCATGGAACAGGATTTAACTACTGACAACGAATGGTCCCTGAAGTGTGCTGGTACACAAGACTTCAGCTGAGAAACCAGCGTACATACAAGACAAATAATTTTAAATGCTGTGTCGATCTCTGAAGCAGTAAACAGATGACACCAGTTCTCTGGGGGGTTGCTGAATCTTTCTTTACAGATACAAAATACAAACTACATCTCTAAGATTATGCTCTATCGGAGAACAGGCAATTAAAACTAGGCCACAGTATTTGATTTTCAATATCTCATTTAAATCTTGTAACAAAGTCCAATTAATGGTCTTGGAAAAGTTTTCTAAAATTTAATGCTGCTTCACTGCAATACTTTTTATGACTTTTTCGACTGCACAGCCTTTCTTCTTCCCTTAGAAATCAGGCAATATTATGGAAATATTATCTCTGTAAATGCGGCTAAAGTTGATTATATTATTGATTTCAGATAGCCTTCAAGTTTGAGACAAATTTCCACATCAGTCTGGAGGTACAGAACAAAGATTTCCAATGTACTAAATTATTCAGAACAGTCGTTCCTAAATAGAGGGGTGAGAAATGTCTCCAGGGAGGAGCGGGGTCGCGGTGCCTCAGGGCTGACAGACCAGAGGGAAAAGAGGGATGCTGCAGAGGAGGCAGGCAGGAGCAGAGAGTCACAGACTGAGCAGCACCAAGAAATTTCAGAATAAATGGATTTTAGTTCTTCTCCAGCCCCAATCCTGCTCCAGTCATTCACAGCAAACATCCCAAAATGCCCTCCAGAATAAATACCGTTCACCTTGAGACCTGATTTTGTTTATCTGTTCCTAAAATATGGTAACCTACACACACAGAAAAATGATACTTTACTTCCTACAATCACAGCCACCTCCAAATTAAAGACCTTTCCTAGAAAAAAGGATTTTTTTTTCCAAATAAATCCAAATGTCACCCATTACTGTAAGACCTTTGAACTGCATGTCTCAGCTAAGGCCATTTAATGACTAACATTTAATAGTTGTTAAGAGAACATTTCATTTGCTACTGGGGAGATACATAAACATCAGTCACTTACGTACATTTAAAAAACATCTCAAATTTCTTAGACTGTAGTTACAGCGGTCTTGGCTTCTGTCAGGTTGTACCCTAGCCCGGGCAGGGGCGCAGCACCCTCCTCTCCCAGGAGGGGGATCCCACTGCCCCCCGGGCAGCCCCTGCCTGTGTTCAGCCACTATCACACGAAAAGGCTTTTTTCTCACATTTAAAGGGAATTTCCTGTATTGCAACCAGGAAAATCAGAGTGATTTGTGTTTGCAATTCAGGGAGTTTCTCTGACGGCGCCTGTGATAGGGCTTCCTCAAGTACAACCAAGCGTGCAGGGCATCGCTTCTCTTGACAATGCACCTCCAAAGCAGTCTTTATTTGTGCTCAAATGCCACGTATAGATTCTACACCAAGGACCTTGTACCAGTAGTACCTCTCTTTGTATATAATTTATACAGTTCTATTACTGTGTCTTAAAAAGTCTGCATGTACAGAGAGAGTCGCCACAAACCTGAGGCCAGTAACGTACCCATAAATGATGAACACTGATCCATGTAGCAGAGGGGTTGGAGAAGGAAGCATTTCCCAGCACCAGCCAGGCTGTGTGGCTGGGACGTGGCTGAATCCTGCACCAGCTGGCAAGCTCCCCGGTAGTGGCTCCGGTCTAAGATTTAGCTCTTTCACTGCCACTGAAAGAAAAAGAAATAAACCCTTTAATAAATCTGCAATTTCCACATAAAATGATACTAAACTTGCACATCAGTGAGGACAAAACAAATGAAAAAAAGTGGTTTTATGGATTTTACCATTTAATGCTGTTACAGTTGATTGTACAGGCTAACCGCCTGCACCAAGGCAGGATCCAGAAACTTCAGCTGGTGCAACCAAGCAGTATGACTACCTATGCACATCTAAGCTGTAATCCTTTTACATTGACGGAAATTAAACTTTTATTCTTGCTGTGGATATGGGAGACTGAAATTCACTTAGGGAAAAAATCTGGGGTTTTATTTTTGGCTCTACTTTCAGAATTCCTCAGCACAGGGCATTTTTATGCTGCAGCTCCATTATGTGAAAATCAAGAATAACATTTTTCTCTCCAGGACTCTACATTTACTCTCTGAATGTTTCCCTGAGAATATGACATGATTTAGGCTGCAGTGCTTTTAAAAAACACCCAATTTTCAGGACCAAATTCCACCTGTGAAAGTGGCTGCAAGGCATCAGCACTGTGGTGGTGGGAGCGAGCCAACAAATGACGGAAACTCGTTAGAGCTCACTGCAAATTATCTCATTAAGTGCTTTCAGATTGGAAACCGTCTCTCAGCAATGAGACACAATTCGGTGGCGAAGAACAGGTCTCTTCAAAATGGGGTTTCATAATTATCAGGGTAACACAATTCCCAGCGTAACCCCTTGCACCACAGGCATGAGAGGTGCATCAAATTTAAGAAGATCTTAGATCACTTCAGGCCCATCTCAGGAATGGACTCCCGGGACCTGTGGCACTGCTGATGGCAGGCTCGGGCTTGCTGCCTGCGTCTGAGCAAACCCTGCAGAGCTGCTGGCGGCATCCCTGGGGCTGCAGGAGCCCACTGCTGCCTGGGCCGGGTACCCAGCTGTGTGCAAGTGCCTCCGGGCTGCCTGTAAAATAGCTCTGGGTAGAGAAGGCAGGTAAGCGGGGGGCAGGCTGCTGAGGACACTGACCTTATTGTCGTGGGGTTGATTTATACTGCTGTATAGAATTTACAGCAGCATCTCCACTGGGACAAGCTATCAATTTTCTTTCACTTTGAATAATGTAAAGCCATTTCATAGTGAACTGACTCCAGGGGCAGTGTGGTGATCTTGTTGAAGTCAGATAATTATTATATATTCACAAGAGCTATCAGAGAAGAGACCTAGCTGTCTGCTGGGAACCCTAGTCTGGGAAGAGCACTTGGCCAAATTAAGCAGGACCTGGACTTCTCTGGGGTGGGGCAGGCTGGGGACAGGCGGCTGCACAGCCTGCAATGCTCTGCTGCGTGGTGCTGCATGGGCGCTGCTGCTCTGCTGCGTGGTGCTGCACAGGCGCTACTGCTCTGCTGCGTGGTGCTGCACAGGCGCTGCTGGGTGGTGCTGCACAGCCCATGCTCCTCTGCTGCGTGGTGCTGCATGGGCGCTGCTGCTTTGCTGCGTGGTGCTGCGCAGGCGCTGCACCCAGCACTGATTTGTGGAGACGGCCGGGGGATCCTTTGGCCAGGCAAGGACATCCACTGCCTCTCCCTGGGCACTCCCAGGGTGACACGTTCTTGTAAAGTTATCACGGAGCCTAAGGAAAACATAAACCAGAGCAAGGGTTTACAAATTCCAACACAGATTATTAAATAGAGGATTAGTGTTGCAATCTGAGAGGGCATTCAACACCTGATCTGTCCACCACACCTACTCAATCTGCAGTTCAAGCCCTCCCAGAGCTTCACTAAGTGCTCTCATCAGCTTGTGCATTTTAAATTTAAGTAGCTACCTGGTTTAGCAGAAGCATCTATGCTAAGTATGCTTTGTTTTGTTTTATTTTTTCTCCCCTCTCTTTTTTTTCTTTTCTTTGGTTACTAAGCAAAAAGGCAAGTCTCATACACCAGGAAGAGCTTTTGCCATGTTTAAAGCAAATACAGGGACTCAATCTCAAATTGCTCTAATAATTTATTCTGGTCTTGAAATCCCTAGGGTTATTTCACAGAAAATATATTTTAAGATGTTTGGCTCAAAAACGACAAGATAACAGATGATACATATTCATTTTCTCCCCCAAGATGATGATGAGATGTAACAAAATAAAGCAGTAGTCTCAGTAGATCTTCCCTCCCCCAAATGGAGAAGACTCGTGGTTTTATCTCACTGATACCACCAGAATTGTGCTGCCATTTATCTTGAGGGTGTATTTATGAAAGGGATTGTTTGCAGCTGGAGCTACAAGGCATGAAACAAACTGATAATGGAACTTGCTTTTGAAGCTTATTCTTTTTCGGTGGCATTTTTCTTTTTTTCTTTTATGAGCTTCATGACAGCCAAGCAGTAATTTCCTTTCTGTATTTTAGCACAAACAACAGATTAGTGTCACATTGTTTGCTGTGAGGTTTTGCTTGCTGCTTGCATGAGTACTTGTTGGCATTTGGTGTATTCCAAATAAATAATGTGGTCATTCATAAAGATAAAAAACAGAAACATCTTCTTGGCATACAAGAATGCAGTGCTAGCACGTATCTTGAATATGGTATAAAACCACAGATGCGGAGGTGAATAGTGTAATTTGAAACTTGAATCACAAAACACATAGGCCAAGACTTTGTCTTCTATAAAAGACATAACACAGCCTTTGGCACTGCAAACATGATAATCTATTGCAGTCTCATACTCAAGAAAAATGTAATTTAAATTAACAACATAAATCACAAATAGTAAATTATTTATTTTTAGAGTAAATAGAATACAGAATATAGACTCATAGAAAAAAGTCTTTAATTTTTGACCCTTCTTCACACCATAATTATTAATTATTTTTTCATATTTTTAGTAATAATATCACTGCTAGGAACCACAAGGAAACACGTTGCATGGTGGTTCCTCCCCTGTCTCTCTTACATATCTCTTCAAGGTAAAGCATTCTATTCTTCCTCTCCTCCTGCGTCATTTAAAAATCAACCTTTACAAGTATCTCTTTTATTTTCTCCAATGCCTCCAAAGCAAATGCATCTTACGCGATTTTTTTTTTTCCGTAGCTTGCTCAGTGTGCTTTGTTAGGCTTTGCATCCTCATCGTGAACCAATATTGCTCTTCTAAAATATCTTGAATATCTGTTGCTGGAGGTTTTCCTGGACCACAGCCAACGCCCTAACACTGTTCCCAGCTCATTGCCAGCATGGCCAGCCCAGCCCAGCTCACGATGGCAGAATCTGTAAACGTCGTCTAAAGTGAGCTCAGATGTAATTAAACTAACGGCCAAATAGAACGAGTGTTGGCTTAAAACCCCACATTTTAAACAAAATCCTGAAAATATCACATTTTAGAAGTCAGAAGGATGACACATCATTTCATAGGGTTTTATGAGAACACTGCCAATACAACAGCTCTGCGAAGGCAATGAAATAAGGCCGTGACCATTAGAGTGGTTAAATGCTACTTATCACTCATTAGAAGGCTCTGGCTTTGGAAGCACAGAAGACAGCAGGCGAAGGGGAAACCAGAGAGTACAAACAAGCAGAGCAAAAGAAGATTAATGTCAGCATAAGGGGAGGGGCAGGTATAGGCAGCCCAAAGGTGGAAAAGCCAGGAGGCAACGTGGAAAGGACTCCTTTCATCAACGGCATGAACTAAAGTTGCAGTTTCCATACTTGGAGCTCCTTTAAGTAAAAATTACGGCAGGAGAGTACTAACCTATAAGCACAATCACAGATGCGACACCATTAAGAGTGCATAGATCTTAGAAAAAATCTTCCTGCCAGTCATATACTTTGTTTCGGCAAGAAAACTCAGCTTTTAGACGCTCAGAGCCCTTCCTCTGTGCATTAGTGCTCAGCAGTTGTTAGCACTCGAAAGCAATACTTCCAACTATATCAAGTCATTCAAGTGACAGGAAATTTGAGCAGTTGATTTGGGAAATGGAAATTTCATTAGAGGCACAAGTCATGATAAATGAAAGTTCTCCTACTGCTGTCACTGGGAATACCAGTGAGCTCTAAATCAAACTGCTTGAGAAGGGGTGTAAGGCAGTGCCCCTGCACCGCTACAGAACGTTGATGTGGAAAAGGCTGGAGGCTGCAAACAGACAGTTCTGTTATATGCAACTTGTACAGGTGTTCCCTTATGGAGGCCTTCAGGCTGACTGCTTCTGCACTCCAGGTCACCATGTGGACAAGGCAGAACGCAAAAGCTGCCATAGCACAACGTTATCTTGCTCTGGTTGGCAGCTTCCACTGCTGTGAGCAAAGCAGCAAGAGGCAAGGACAAGGAGAAAACTGCCAAGCACAAACTCAGAGCAGGAGTTACTGGGTGAGACTGCAACAGTCTTACAGACAGAGCAAAACCAACAGGATTTTGGAGAAGTTTATGTCTGTCTGCTATGGCTGCCCAAAAAACTATTCAGTGATCAAAGAGGCCCTTTCCAAAATCCTTCCAATCCTAAAGAACCAATGACATATGCTTTCCCTGAACACTGCAAATTTTAATTCTACAAAGAGACATCTCTGTCATACAATTTTAATGGCTTTATCCACCGCAATGCATGCAGCAGGACCAAGTGAGCCTTGCAAAGACATGTGACGGATGGAGCCAACAACCCCATCCCACAGCACATATCTTTCAAATTCAAATCTTTGAATATGCAGTACCCTCTGAGGACAATTCTAGAGGAAACAATGATTCAAGTGCCTTCGTAGATGCTTCATGGTTAAAACAAAAAACACAAGTTGTGACTCACGTTTACAAGTTACTGGCCTGAGTAATGACTAAGCTACAACTGTTGACGTGCATTAGCCCAAGTCTTGTGATCCACTTTGTGCAGCTCCTGAATTACACTTGCTTTTGTAAACATCTTCAGAGAGATACACTCCTTGCCAAAATGTCAGTGAAAAATGCAGTTGCCAACAAAAATGAACCCATCAGTAGACCGATAAGGACAGGGCGCACCTCAAGGGACAGCTTGGCTACCTGCACTAAGCCTCGCACAGCTTACATTTTGTAAGATGTCCAACCAACAAAACTGGAAGAAACAGTACCTTTTTGGCACATGCACTCTCCTGAGCTTGTCTGCCCTCCACGCCCCGGTCTGCAGTACATCTGCTGGGTTTAGTCCAACGTTCGCAGTTTGCTCAAAGTGAACCACTTTGCTACAGTGAGCAATTAAGATTAAGAAAATTGATTGATCTTCAGATTGAACTCTTAATATCTTCTGAGATACAGATTACTGAGTTTTGATCAATAGCCATAATATAATTGAAAATGTGTTTCTGCAGTTGAACATGCTGTGTTCCTAATACCCAAGATACTTTGGTGGGTTTGATTGATATGGAATAAAAGTAAAGCAAATGAACCACCATCTGTATGTAGTTGTTTGATGTATGTGGTTTTATTAAGTTCCAAAACAACTCAAAAATAGGAGCTTGGGTTTTTTTTGCACACCAATACAAGATATGTATGTGGTGATTTGAAAAAATAAAGCAAAAACCTACTTTTAAAGACCACCACGAAAAATTGTTTACAACTTCCACAAATTGCACATTTTAAAAATAAATCACTAAAAAATTACTTTTGAAGTAGATGAAAAAAAATTTAAAATGAACATTTATCAATTTTCTCTGCATTAAAATAAATAGCTGAAGTGGACTTTTCTGAAAATAGAAATAAAAATCAAGAGTGGGAATCAAAAAGCTCCATTCAAGACCTTTGAAGCCAAGAGGAACATTTCTAGTCATTCCAGTGGGCTGCAGAACTGGACACTGCAGTAGACACAGCACGTCTCACCCTCATAGTCTAACATCTAAACAACAGTGGGTTTGGGGAATTCGTGGAGTTGTTTCCACAGCTACTACTAAATGAGAATTTGGACATCCTGGACATCCCCCTCCTGGTGTATTTGGCTATTTTACAGAGGAAGGGAAGGAAAACTGTGATGATTTAGTAATTCAGAGCCTTACCCAAACTCTAATGGGATCAGCCAGAGTCCTTCAGCAGGCTCAGTGGTTCTGCAAAGGATACAACGGTTTGTGGAAGAGATGAAGGTGCCCCAGGGCTGTGCGTTAGTCACCAGCTCACCCTGGCCGTTCCTTCTGGAGTTGGGGAGCCAAGACCCACCCTGCCACATTTCTCCTCAGGACCCCAGCCAGCATAGGGGAGCTCCAGTCCTGGCCAGATGATGGCCAGATTGTGCAGAAGAACAGGCCTGAGCTGACTGTCTTCAGGCTCTGTGCCAGCAGGTGCCAGCTGCAGGCATCCTGCCCCCTGCTCCTCTCAGGGACACCCCTGCAAATGCAGTTTCTCAAGATGTCAGAGTTTTCGGTCTCACATTTTGTGTCCATACCACCTTTTGCTCAGGCCCAGGAACATCCCTGCTTGGCACAGCAAAGCAGCTGAGAAGTGGATGTGGAGCACGAGCACTCGGCTGGCCACGTCTGCTCCTCTATGGAGCACATGGAATACTACACAGCATCTCTGTGCCCCCCACTTTAAAGAAGAAAAAAAAAAAAAGTCTGTATAATCCTTTGATTCCCACCAAATCCCTGTCATTAGGGTGTATAAAAGGAATGCTATTTCAGCTTTCACACTGAAAATTTCCTTTAACAGGTCACTATTATTCTTCTCCCTTTGCCAGGCTCAGGTCTGGGGGGGTACGGAGCGAGTCCTGCTCCCTCTCCAGGAGCTGTACTGCCCTGTGCAGAAGGGGACTGCTGCAGAGTCTATAAACCACATGGAAATCACACTGGGCTAAGAGGTAGAACTAACAAATATTTTCAACCCTTAAAGCTACAAAATAGAAGAAAAAAAATCCGAGAGTATTTCTGTTTCTCTGGGAAGGCGGCTGCACCGTCCGGGCCATGGATACAGCGTTTGCAATACAGATGTTGCCATGGCAACTCGGCAAGAACCTCTTAAAAATTCTCCAGCAAACAGTCACAAAAATCTGAACGTATATGAGAGAAGTCCCTAAGCATGTCTAAATTAAGTAGTGGCCAAATAAGTTCCTCTTTTCTTCTCTGTTCTCCTGGGAAATGCTGCCTTACCAGCCTTTTCTTTGCTGCTGCTGCTTATTTTTAATTCATACACTGTGTCTCTCTCTTCTCCACTGATTTCCTACGTGGCAAAGAAAGTACAAGCTATACCTATCAGCCCTCCTTACCTGTTCCTGGCAGCTGGGTATACAACTACCTGGAAGTGGACTTAGGCACTTTTTTTTTAAGGTCTCCTAATTACCTAGAGAGCCAACACCTTATTTTCAAGTATGGCAGATGCCTATATTATTTTTAAAACATACTGGCTTCCCTAATGGGAGTCAACCTGGGAGACCTTTATTCAAATGCTGCTGCTGCTATGTACGGACCAAGTGACCCCTTGCGCTATGGTATTAAATCTCTCTCACACTTACTAAAAGTGCCCACTCCTTGGCACTTACAAAAAGCCAAGATTAGGCTGCATATGCATCTCTCAGCCAAAGTTAAATTCCGAATCGTGTAGCACATGTAAAGTTCAAGGATAATGAAAAGTTTATCTTGCCTATAGGACTGTTCATCAGAAGAAAAGGTAGCTTGTGTGATTATACTGTGATGAGATATGGATTTTTTTTTTTATTATGATTTCCAATGTTATTTCAGTACAGCACAAACCAACAACACCCCTGAAAAGCAAAGGCAATTTACTGGCTACAGGCCAAGCGTTCTAATAACTGTAAATTAAGTCCCTTACCCCTGTGCTCACAGCCTATCATATATGAGAATTATGATAAGATATGGAATCAAAAGTAGGTTTATGGTAAGAGACATGGCGGGTCACATCCAGCAGTATGCATTACTATATTAACGTTGACCACCTATCATCTGCTAAGCACCCTCACCTCACTGACTTGTCAGTGTATTTTAAACATGTCACATCCACCCAAACAGTGTAGACATTAGCTCAGCCCCGAGTCTGACCTACCCCGCACACGGGGTTCCCAGGTGGCAGTGATGCTGGTTGCGGGGTTTTGGGGAGCGGCAGAGGGCCCCCAGCCCCACAGGACAGGCAGACAGTACCCGGCTCCACGCAGCCGACCGGCAGCTCTGGATACGAGCAGCTGTAGCTTCTGACACCCTCACTGGCTGTAACCCGCTTCATTATGAATCTGGTGCTGCCTGGAAAAACAATAACCATTGCTATTAATAAATAATACCTATGTGTCTGCAAGTCCTTCCCTCCCACCAGAGCCTCGGCGGGGCTGAAGCACCCTGGAGCCTCCCGGAGCCAGGGATGCTCCTGCAGATGCTGTCGCCCTGGGAGCCAGATCCAGGCAGCATCCCGCCTCCTCCCCTGCTCTGCCAGCACTTCACTTGTGCCAGTCTCTTCAGCCCAGCAAACCTGTTGCCTTCCCAAAGCATGAATTTTCTATGAAATACAGATAGAAATCATCATGTTGATGACAGTATTTTTCATACAAGGGTCACCCTGGGTTGTAATTCCTCGCATGATTCATAAGTCTGTCTCTTCGATCAAAACAGATCCTCTACACAGAGCTTATCTTTTTTGATATAAAAATATTTTATAGCTACAAATTACAGACAAAAAAATGACCACAAAGCAGAAAGTTATTATTGGGGGATAAAAAAAAATAATCTGATTAATTGCTTTCTGATCACTGCATACAAAGGTCGGGATATGAGAATTACGTTTTATTGAGCTTATTCCTTCTATATTCCCACATAAAAGTTGAATTTATCTTTTAATTGATCTACAGTGCATTTACATATAAATCTAGAAATTTGAGTTTGGGAAGATCGCTTTAAATGAGCAACAGAGGAGATACACTCTACAGCAAGTTAGGAAAAAGGCAAGTCTTAAGAATAGTTTTAAGGTACGCTTAAGGAAAAAAGAAGAGGCTACAGTGCCTGTGTTAACTGAACCGCCCTGTGTCGTGCAGGTTGCCAGCAGCCCTCTCCTCCTGCCCGTGCTGCCTGCGGCAGAGGGGCAGGCTCTGCCAGCTCACGGCTCTGCACTGGGGCATGCTGCCATTTATCCTCTAATTAATCAGACATTTGTTTTAATTTTTGTTATTGCTTTACAATTCTAGAAGGAATCAAATTATTAGTTAAGAAATATTTACCGGTGAAAGATAATACAGCTTTGTGCTGCCTCCTCCGTGTGCCCGTTCTGTACGGATTGCTGCTGAAATGAAATAAAATCAAGCAAAAAGGGGATATGAAACGGCTGCTGAGGCTTATAAAGATATTTCATGGCAAGATACAATACACTTTTATGGCCCAAAGTACAATAAAATTGTGATTCATTACTGGTTAGTTAAGTCTGGGGAGGACATAGTGGTAATTTTAAAACGGTACAAGTTACATATTGAATGTAATTGGATTAGGGGAAGACAGCTGAGGTGAAGCAAGCTTGAACTGATACGAGCTCCACAATCAGAGGCAAAACCCACCAGTGACAGCACAACCCAGGCCATTAAAGCAGCTCCTTGTGACCCCCCCCTATGCTCCCCCTCCATTGGGGTGGCAGGTGAGGGGGTGCCGGCAGCGGGTGAAGAGGGGAGCCCAGGGCCTGTGGCCGCCAGGACAGAGCCCAGGCTACGGTGGCACAAATTCAGATCATACTGTACATTACAGGAGCAGGTGGTACTAGTGATTTTTCCCACAAAGTGACTAAAAGCTATGAAAACCTCAGGATTTGCCCCACCGCTTTGGGTTGGGAGGGGCTGCAGGACAGCAGGGCATCCCTCCATCCCTCTGCAGCACTGGGCACCCAGAGCACCCTCCCTGTCTCCCCCCAGGGCCACAGCAGAGTTGCTGGGGGCAGCAACTCTGGCAGCGAGTCTGAAAAAAGCCTTTAAAGACAGGGGAGGGGGTGGAGAAGGGCTCTTTTTTTTTTTTTTATTTCAAGAGCTACCTTTGAAGCAATCAAATGCACTTTCAAACTCCGAGGGCTCTGTGTTCCTGAGGATTAGCCCTGACCTGGGTGCTCGCTCCTTCATTTAGTGTTAACTATCAAAAGGCTCCTCAGCTGAACCATGCGCTGCAAAGCTTTTGGGGCCGCTATTTTATTTAGCAGAGGTCATTTATTTCATTATTTTCATTTCGAAGATGCTCAATGAACCAACACCCACACACGCTTTCATTTAACACATTTAAATATTTATAATAATATTAAAATACTTGAACTGCTTTGCAAGAGCTTGTCTGCTCCATCTGCAATTCCCCCCAGGTTTTTCTCACCCCGCATCCCTGTCTCCATCCCTGGGCCCAGGGCTGGTACCCATCTCACGGGTGCCCATTGCTGAGCATTGCATCGCATGGAGTCAGGTAGACGTCCATGGGTTCAGCTACACCTCATGTGCTCTCAAGAAGCTGTTTGGGTTCAGGAATGGGAGGCTTCCCAGGAACAGGCAGCCCCATCCAGGCAGCCCTGCCTGTCCCTGCCTGTCCCCTCCAGCTCCAAGCATCACAGCCATGGCCAACGCAGTGTTTTCCTCGTGGAAGCCCACTGGCTCCATCAGCCATGGCCTGGTGCGCCCAGGGACAGGCGACAGAGCCCCCCAAACCAGCTCAGGGCTGCCCATCCCCTGCTTTACACTTTGGGAAGACATTAAAGGCTTGTTCAGTTGAAACCACTTCCCACCTATGCACCGCGTGAAGTTATCTAAATTACTGGGTAACATTGCAAAAATGTTTTATTCATAACTCATTTAATGCCTGGCACTTGCTTTTCTTTTGGTACTTATTTAATACACATTTAATTTAACTTATTTGAAAGCGCTAACATATTTTCTAATTACCTGAAGTACTTAAATGGTTTCCACACTGTTAATAATTACTTTTTTTTTTTTTAAGCTATTGAGAGCTGAGCTGCCGATAAAGTAACCTGTTAACAGGGGCTGGGCCTCCCTCCTGCCTCCGTGGTGAGTGAGGACCTTCACCGCTAGACAGCCCTGGAGTGCTCACCAGCGGGTCCCGGGGCGCACAGGGCCCCCATCCCTCTGCCCCTGCACACGCAGGCAGCAGCAGGCAGGCAAGCGTGGGGCGGCAAAGACAGGCAAAACACCGGTGCCACCAGCAACACAGGCATGGGGAGGAAGGGGCAGGACGAGGCACCCTGCATCACCAGCATCTTCACTAGCTCCTGTATTTATTATGCATTACTTTGCCTTTTATGGAAGGATGGCTACATTTATTCACTACTGCTGTTTTTTTTTAATAACTCCACAAGTCCTGTTGCAGTTTCATTACTTCCAGCATTTGCTGGCACCATTTTTGCTGGGGTTTAAGAATTTATTGTGACATTAAAATGATAAAGGCTTTCCTCAGAGCTGATGACAGAAGAATGGGATAGGGCGCGCGTTGGTACGTTGGGGCCCCGTTTGAAGGCAATGCGTTGTATGGGCTGTGAAGGTGACAGTGGCTGACCCCAGGAAACAGTCATGCATGAAGCATTGGTAACCTACGCTGTTATTCAGGGGGCACAGAGAGGCAGGGGAAGCAAAGCAGCTGCAAAATTGAACTTGCTGCACTGAAAGCACTCGCCCCCTGTGAGCGCTCACCTGAGGGATTAGGGCTGCTGCTTTTCCTTATCCTGCCCCGTTCCAGATAAAGCACGCGCGGTGATGCAACGCGGTCCGGTGACACACATGGGTGACTACAGAACTGAGATGGGGAAGACCTAATATAAACCAACAAGAAGGCACATTTGTTGGTTTATTCTTAACCGGGGGGGCGAAGGAAAAGGCTAGGGAGCTCAGAGAAAGCTTAATGAAAATGTTGATGAGGGCAGTGCAAGGGATGGAGAAGGCCCAGCAGAGAGCAAAAGCAGTTAGAAATTGATTCACGAACTATTGCTTGGGAAGAGACAGAGAAGTTGCTCTATGGCACGGTGAAAAAGAGGGATGGAACAGAAGAAAAACTTGCTGGGAAAGGTAAGGAAGCACTCACTGATCAGGATCCCTTGTGCGCACTAAGCCTTGCTGGAGCCACCCAGGCAGCAAGGACTGCACTAGCATCTCACAGGGAGCAGAACTGGTCACCTCCTTAGCAAATGCTCGGCTCCCTGTTAGGATCCTCTGCACATCCAAGCACAGAGTTACACACTGGTGTAGATGCCCTTCCTATTAGCTGCTGTGTACAGGGCCAGCAGTATCTTACTCCAATTTTATTTTGGTGTAACTTTATTAAGGAGAATTACATGAGAGAAAAATGGAGTCATCCAATAATAAATCTGGGCTACCTCTTCTATTCCTCATACATCTCCTAAGTATATGCCCAGATCTGCTCACGCATTTATTTTCTGTCCTTGCTTCAAAGTACTCTTATTGCTGTACTTTGGGAAAGGGATATTTTCAGTAGATACATTTTACAAAAAAAAAAAAAAAAAATTTATTCCTGGAGCAAAGATACTTGCTAAGAAAATAATCACCTGTTATCTAACCAAATAGAATTTCATAGAAAAATATATTCAGGGTGTTGGGAAATCTGACTCAATCTCAAATATCATCCTATCCTTGCAAATCACTGTCAAAATAGCTGTAACACTATTGTTATGGCAATCTTCACCAGATACAGTGGTTTTAGTTTTTTTTCCCTTAGCAAGTGAGTAAACGTTCAGTCTATGGGAGACAAGCTCTGTACTCGGTGGGTGAGGACACAGGAGGCTGCTGTCGGGAGGAGGTGATCTCCTCCCACGGGTGACAGCGGTCCATCCCAGCAGCACAGACGGGCCCTGGGAACCCGGCCCTCGCCTCAGACTCCCCAGCGACGCAATCATACAGCATTGCTCTTTGATCGCTCCCCTGATGAATTAAACTCAGACTATGCTCTATCTCCCTCCCATTGATGGGTTTTTCTTCTCCAGGAGGCTGACAACCGGGGCTGGGAACAGTTGCCACCAGTCACCAAAAGGACAAGACTTGTTTCAGGTGATGGGGTATCAATATAAAACAGACAAGGAACAAAAAGCCGCCTTGAGTCCTGGTAAGAAGAGAGACATGTTTATGCAAAATTACTGCTTCCTGAAACACAAGAAATTAGTATGTCGAGGTGTTAATAAAAGTTGCCTAAATAAAAAGAGGAACGAACACACCTCTCTCGTTTTCTCTTCACCATCACCACCCAGCTGGGTACACATAGCCTGGCTGGTTTTTCTTAAAGGCAGGGACAATCCAAGGCACTATTTTCTTCACATCAATTTGCCACATTTCAAAGCAATGATTATATTACACAAGCCACTCTAAAGCAGCAATTCTTTCCATTCAGGCTGGAGCCAAAGCATGGAGACAGATCAATCTATTCACCCTAAAAAAACAGTGGTATATGAAAAATTTTCAAGGGCAGATCATCTAATTTTCTAATTAATCTGCTTGCTGACCATTTGTGTAATATGAGCTACAGAGTTTGACCCTGTTATCTCTGTTTAACCCACTAACTTGAAGCTGGGCAAAACAGATGTTCCAGAAGAGCATATGACCTTGATTAGAAAACACAGAAATTCACACTTTTCGCTTGGTATTTTATTCCAACGATTAGTCTCCTGCCCTGCTAGGCCCGCAAACTCCTCTGGTTCAGCCTCTCACTTTCAGTTCTCACGGTGCCTGCATATATTACATGAAAGTGCTCTTACCGCAGTATCTGTTCTTCCCCTGAAACACCTTCCAAGGCAGAAGCGTGTTTCCCTTGCTCCTGCCTTGACTGCTCTGTAATTAAACAGAGGACGGATCTTTACCGCTTTTGGATAAACCCATCTAACACCTTTGGTGCACACTCAGCCTTCCTCACAGGCTCAGGCTTGCCTGTGCAGGCTCTGCACACTCCTCTCAAGATAAATTTTGCCAATGCTGTCTGTAAACTTTTGCATATGCCTATGCCTTCCGCGCCACACACTGAGCAGAGCTGAAGACACATACACCCTCCCAGGAGGGCTGGGGCAGGTGCTGGTGGGTTTGCGCTATGCACAGGGAGAGTCTTGCACGTCAATGTCATGGGAAGGAAAGAAAGCCGTGAGACACTCATGGGCCTCGATCACAAACAGTGCACAACAGCCTGCCGTAGCACGAAATCAGATGTGAATGCTGATTACAGACGCAGGGATATTGCTCATTTAAGAACTGAACAGAACTGGGTGACACAGATGAGTTATTTGTTTGGCTTCACAAGAGATGGACAACGCTTGTCATTTTTTTTTTTTGCTGTCATGAAGTTCTTTGCCATTATTTACTGGTTTGAAATACCGAGGTTTCACCTCCGTGTACACACCTTCATAGAAAAAATTCCCTTGCTGTTCTGTTTGAATCCAGCCAACTCCACTGTAACAATCCTAACAAATCATACTGATAACCATGGTAATTTTGTTTAGTTGAGTGAATTCTGTGTCTTCTTGCAAAGGTTAAAATAAGAGTAAGTTAGGTTGGCGACCACTTGGCTGAAACATATGCATGCATGCTAAAAGATAAAAACAGCCTGTTTCAGCTTCTGCTTCCCAGATAATAGTGTTCCCCTGCTCCCATTTTAGTGTGCTGCTGTGGTTCTGTTTGTTTTCCCATAAAAGTTATTGCCTGAGCAAACAAAGATGACAATATTGAAACAGAAAGAAAAGTCTCACAAGAAAAATGGGAGGTTTCATCACTGCCAAAGAGACCCAGCTGAGTTGCTCAGACTGCTTATATGATAATGAAAGTGGAAAATTTGTTATTTTCCAATAAAATCTGGAAAGCATTTTTTGGCAAATGAAATAAAAATTGAAGCTACTTACTGTTAGTTTTTTTTTGGTAAAGGAGGAGACAATAGGAAAGCACATTCAGGGTGAGGTGGGCACAGAGTTACCCATGTCCCCAGCTCGCCCTGAATGTGCCTTGCCATCTTCTTGTCCCTTACCTTGGTGACCTATGGACACGGTGTTTGGTACTCAAATGAACCACAGAATCATTTAGGCTGGAGAAGACCCTTAAGATCATCAAGTCCAACCATAAATGAAAGTGCGCGCTGGGCTAAACAGGCAGCTGCTGATGGAGCAGAGGTGTCCTATTTGAAAGACACCTGCCATGTGCTTCAAATCCCCGCGTGAAAGGCACATACGGGCGCTCCCATCAGTGTGCTGCAAGGCTGCAGCCGCCACAAGAAACGCTCATTTCATAGAGCCAGGGGAGCAGCCATCAGGCATCCCCAGGCCTGATCCTGCCATCCCTGAGCAGGGGGAAGAGCCGCTCCGCCCTGTGGACACCTTTGCAAGGATGAGTCACCTAGGAATTGAACTGGATCAGTATGCCCTGGACTCCTCCCAAAACTCACATTTCTGAAGACATAAGAAACAACCAAAGGAAAAAAACAAACAAACACACAGACACGAAAACCCAAACCTTCACCAAAACACAAACCCCAGACCAAGGCCATTTTGACTGTAAGTTCCAGGATGCACTCTCCTGTTGGTTTTACCCAGGGTCCCCGAGCCATGCCTGCCTGCGCACCGGTCCCCAGCACGCGGGGGGAAGGCTCTGCTGCACTCGCCGACTTCAATGGCAACGTGTTCAGTTCCTCTTCTGTTTCTAACCTCCTTTTCACATCCCCAACTATGTTTTAGAAGCGTACATCTGTCCCTGTTATTAACTCATGCATTACAATGCAGTTCAGTATAATTTTATGTTTTGCAGAAAAACTATAATCAGGTATTTACTTGCTGAAATTTTCTATTATTATTATTGTTACACAAATTACAAAAGAATCATCATTTTAATAAGGCCCATTTTTGAGGCTGTTTATGGGTTAATTTGTAACTGGGATTTTTGTGGCATACTGAATGATGTCATACATGATGTAGTAGATCTATTAGATCAAGCACATCCAGGCAAACAGCCATCCTCTGTTGCGTGCCTTGTGGCAGGGAGTAATGCTGACACAGTAACAAAATTGCATGACCTCAAAAGTAAATAATAATGTGAAAATGAACTCTCTTATGTTGTCTCCACCTTTCACTTTCAATTGAATATGAGGAAACCCAAAGAATAACATTCATTCCAGCAGAAGTTATCAGGTAAGACAACAGGTACGGACCCACAATAATTAAAAAGTATGGGGGGGGGGGGGCGGGGAAAAGAGCAAGTTAACCTGGTCTAAACATTTGAGACTCTGCTTTGGAACTCCTTGCTTCTCATTCAGATTAAATATGTGACGGTGAACCCTGTGGTAGGTACAAACACGACAGGGAACGAGAGGGACAAGCTGCCTTCTTTTTGTGGGTTCACACATCATCATTCGGATGAAAGATTTTATACTGAGGAGAAGTTAATTCCTTTATTAACACAGCCAGGCACAAACACAGCCTATTAAAGCCAGTGTGCATCTCAAGGAATAAGGGAGATGCAAATGCCATGACTCATACGACTGATATACCACATACAATCACCCAGTAGTTGGGTCACCAATCAATGGGTCAAGCCTGACCCATATTTGGTCTTTTGCCCGAAACACCAAGAGACCTTAAAATAATGATGACCTTTACTTACAAATTCACAGAAGTGGAAGGAGAGGAGAGGAGAGGAAAAAAAAAAAAAAAAAAAAAAGCAATTCAAGCACACATTCCCTGGCAGATGGGGGATTCATAAATGCAGTCCAGTTACATACAGTCAATTCTCAAACCCAAAGAAATTCCTCACACGTAACTGTGGGGCAACAATCAATACTGCAACACTGGACAAATGGCCCACTTTTTTAAAACAAAGACCTCTTTGATCTTGAGAGTTTGATTGAAAGCCAAAGGGATTGAGTATTGCAAAGGTGTAATGTTAGTGTGTGCATTCCCTAAAATAAAAGAATGGGTATTTGAATACTATTTCCCTTGCAAAATGTCCAGAGCTGGCCTAGATCATGCTTGGAACTTGCACACAGGTTAGTTCTGGGACAGCAGGGAAGCTGCTCAGTGTCCTTTAATGCCTCTGTATTTGTAGACCTCCCTGGTGAGAGCAAAGGCGGTACCGCTGACAGGCGATGGCAACGGAGAGAGGAAAGGGACGCGATCCTGGGATGCCGAGAAGGATGCGAATGATCCTCCAAGGAAAAGAGAGCTAAACGCTAAATATCTCCACTCATTAGTCTATAATTAATTACTCTGTGCCGTAAGGCATGTGCTGTTTTGCACACCTTCTTCCAGAAATCACAGAGACAGCTCAGGCAGCCACCCCATGTGCCGGGAAACTGCCCCAGGCTGCAGCATGGGAAGGCAGCGAGTGCACAGAGAGCTCGGGCAGCTGGGCGAATGGTGCTCGTCTTCTACCCGGCACCACCACCAGCAGGATTAGCTCCCTTAAAAGCAGTGAGATTGTAACAGTGAAAATCAGGTCTGTAAAACTAGTAAGGATAGTTAAGTTTTTCAGTTTTAAATTGGAAGAAAAGTTCCTTGAATATGCCAGAGCAACAGTTAAAGGATTGTTTTATGTTCACGTCTTCTGCCTGGAATCTGAATGTCCACCTGCTGCCTCTGCATCTTCAGAAACGCATGGGACTGATTTCATACACAGGATTTTCCCGATGGGTTTCAGAAGTGGCACTGGATGTTCACACTGGGGAGAGCAGAAGTGCACAACAGAAACTCTCAGGTCCTTGTATGGACTCCCCTTACACAAATAAAACATACACAAAAAGCTTTGATAAGAAGTGAGCAGCCCCTGAGTACTGAAAGGGTTGTTTCAATTAGGTGATTGCAAATTGTGTTTTTGCCAACGAGAGAAACCTCCAGTAAGAACTGAGCCACTGGCAGATTTTTCATTCTGTAGGACGAATAAATAAGTAATTATACAAGTAATGCATTTAATGTTTCCTTCTGCTAGCACGCTGAGAAGGAAAGAGATGCTGCATTTTGAGCAATGCCCTGAAAATTAGTCTCCTTTTTCTCCAAGACTCTTGAAAATTTGTCATAAAAATTAAAATAACAGAAAGTTTTCTTTAATCCACTAAAAAAAAAAAAATATTATCTCTGATGATTGATTTTTCAGTTCTATCATTTGGCATCTCTGACACATCTGGTGTGACCCCTATGAATGAGAGTGAAAGGTGCAGGGGACAGAGAGGACAGACAGACAGAGGGACACCTCTGCTGGAAGTGCCTATCATCCCTGTGAACTCAGTGTCCCTGTGCTCGTACCTCCTTCCCCTGGGAAACGCCATTTACGAGGAAGGCGGCACCTGGGCCAGACGCTGCCGTCCTTTATTACTGTTCGATTTTCCTCCCTCCTGCATCGATCGGGTGAGACGCTGCCACCCCGCGCTGCTTGCCCCCCATGCTGCAGCCACGAGGGCAACCTGCTCGTTAATTAGCGGGCTTCACAGGTGAGGTCACACCCTGGCACACTGGGTCCCTCGTGCCCCCACTTGGCTGCGGCCCCTTGGGATGCTCAGGGCAGCGCTCCTCCATCGGTCACCTCGACAGGCATCACGCAAACGGCTTCAGCTGCTGTGCAAGATGAGGTCACTTATTTCACGTGCTTTTCTACCGCTTACAGACTGATCCAAAACGTTAAATTAAATGCTGAGGCGTCCTCTGCGATATGGATAGAAGCATTATGTTTTAATATTCCTCCCTTTAGATCTCCGTGACTCTTAGGTATATTAGATGTTGTTAATGTTCAATGCCAACCGCAAATGAACTATCAGATTTTTATCAGATTATGACTGTCTTTACGGACCAGTATAACTCCTGTACAAATTAAACATTTGAAATTTTTTTTTGCAACCACCCCCCTTGATATCGCCAATACTCTGAGGCACCTGCTTGCCACAGGATTTAAGTTCGATTTTTTTCTTTTTCTTTCCCCCTTGACTCTACAACTGGTTAAGACTTCAATCCAAATGGAAGGACCCCTATTAGCAAGCACGATAGACGAGGGAAGCACTATGCAAGTTAAAAGGCACGCATACGCAGTAATATTGATAAATCAGACTGATTCCTACTATAACTTTTTCCAGCACAAGAAGTGCCCTGCCCTGTCAGATCGACGTCACAGCTGCACGTGTGCCTTAAACATACCCATACACAGAAAATTAGGAAGGCTTTTTTAAACATACCCATACAAAGAAAATTAGGAAGGCTTTTGCTGTTGTTTTACTTTTTGTGGGGCAAGGGAAATATTTACACTTTTACCAAGGATGATAAAAGTATATTATCCCCTGAGGGGGTGGGAATATATTTCTAAAAGTGCAGAAAGCTGCCGTTCAAAGAGCAGCACCTGCGTCTGGCAGCAAGTACCCCGTTCTGCTGCAAACAGGATCCAGGAGAGAGAGCACACCTGCCAGCGTGAAAGATGTTCTGTGGTTGAAGCAAACCAGCCCCACCAACTGCAGGGATTGTAGCAGGCCAAGACATCGCATGGAGGCTGACAGTTGCTGTGCAGTTGTTTACCACATGAACACCGCGGAACGAAGGGAGGTGGGTGCGATGGTGTTGTGGCCCATCGCCGCGGCCCACCGCCATGGACCACAACGCCCCTGCCCACCCTGCTGCCCCTCCAGGCCCTGCTGGGAGCTTTCCCCACTGGTTAGGCACTGCATCCCCAAAAAACTAAGTCTGCAAGGTTTGGTTTGCTTGCATGCTTGTTTTTCCATACAGAAATACTACCAGTATAAATCCGTGGAAAAAACAGCCATTTCATTCTCAGCATAGCAAGATCTTTTAGTAAGCATGATACAACCTTTGGTTACTACGCATTCTGCATATTATTGTAAACACCTCGTTTTAGCATGCATTAAGCATAGAAAGATTAGCTCCTGAGGATAGACCTAAAAGAGAAGGTAGAACTAATTAAAATTTATTAAAACAAAACCGGCTAAAAGACCTTCAAAGCAACGCAATAACTTTAAATCACAGAAGAATAGAATTGCTTTGGGAATAAAAACCTAAGTGAAAAATAAAGTATAGATGGTACAATAAGTATTACCTATTTCTATATTTGCAAATGTTAAGTGTGAGACGCACCGGGTCCTACTCATGGAGCCCTGAGCAAGAAGTGGCTGCCCAGAGCACTGGAGCGATGGAGCATCCCCAGGTCTGCACCACCGCGGCTCCTGCCCGGCTCCCACTGCCCCCCCGGGCTCCGGGTGCCTCCGTGCAGAGGGGTCACTGCCGTTCCCCCCCACCAGGCCCAGGGCCACGCTGGGCAGTACGTGCTCCCTGCACACTAGGCTGTGAGACAGGTATGGAAAAGGATTTGGCAGTCATTTTATATCTGTGTAAACACTGGGAGGAAAAGTAGGAGATATTCACATTGACGGAAACTCTACAATAGCAAAACATGTATTTAAAAATAAAATCATCAGCCCAAACAAAGTCATACAGAGTTTCAGAGATTTTTGTTATCTAGAAGTTAGGGGTAATTAACCTTCTGCTGAATATAACAAATGCACGTATAAAGTGGTTAGTACAGCAAAATAATGTTAAAAAAAAAAAAGACGACCTTGCAATTGTACTGCACTTTCCACCCCATGGTTTTTTTCTTAGCTTCCTTAGAATCAGATCAGGAAGTGAATGAAATCTAATTTGACTTTCATTTAGGCTTTTCGTTAAATACTTGATGAGCATTTGAAACACACACCAGCAAAACAGAAATAAGGTGTTAAAACAGAAGGGTGCAAAAGTAAAATAAATCCACTTTGCCTAACCTGCCGCAATTCATCTCTCCACAATTCAATGCAACGCTAGTTAATGTGCAGGTGGCCGGGCAAGAATTAGCATAAAAAAATAATTTCTTCTGTTTGTGTAATTTGTATGCATTTGTAATCAGCAGAGCGACAGAGCACAGAACAAGCCCCCTGATGAGATGCAATCTTTGCTCTTTATCAGAGATTCATTGCTGCCCTGTAAAATAACGGGGAAGCTCCTACGGGGGGAAGCCTGTCTGTGAAGGGAATCACCGGAGTCCCTGCGGGTGTGTAACACACGTGTGGAACAGGGCAGGAGGGGTCCCGCAGCACCACCGCTCACTGGAGATTCAGCGTCTTTGTTATCAGCTTTAAGACAGGAGCAGGGAGCGACAAAGAAGCTGCTGCGATGCCTGCATGCCTTTGCTGGATAACAGGTTGTGCAAAGAAAAAAGCATGTTATAGAAGTTGTAGCTGGCTTTGGGCACACGCAAATGGAAAGGCAACGCCATGCAGGGTGCTTTGGTGCTAGAGCACAGGAAAAGTAACGCCGGAAAAAAGGGACAGATTTACATAAAGACAAAGATGCAGCAGAGAAAAGACAAACACATTAGTAAGAAAGATAAAACAATTATGAGCTGAATATATTGAATATTAATATTACTATCAAAGCCAATTATAGATTTCAGTGTTGGGCACCACATCAGTTTTGTTTGTAACTCATTATAAGAAGCCTATCTAAATATTTACTTTTATCGAATCTAAGTCATTGCTACATTACTTACATTTTCTGCTGGTTTACATTCATCAGTTTAATTTCATTGCATTGTAAATGAATTACAACTGCCTTAATGAAGCAAAATGCACTTAATAGTAGCTGTGCTAAATACAAGCAGATTTACCCACTGGACCCTGAGGAGTGTGACCACATTTGGTATGTATTTTAGGCTGCTCTTGGGAGCAAGTGGCTACCCGAGTCGCTCACCAAGGGAAGAGCTGTAGTGCAGGAGACTTGCCATGGCAAGGAGGAGAGCAGCCAGATGGCAAACGGCGATACCCGGTATTTTCATTAATCTCCACCTTGTAGAGGTGTGGGGTATAAGAATGTCAACATTCCAGATGAAAACAAATGTTTCTATTCCTCCAGGTTTTAGAGAAAAGCTTAGAGAGCTCACTTGGGTGCAGTCTAAAGGTGCAGAAAGCAAAAGGTGGCAATTAAAAAGCCTCCCCCAGGTTCTCAGTGCAGCAAGGGGAAGAACTGTGTCATTCACTGATTTTAAGACAGATCAACAGAGGTATCTATGTGGTGCATGACCCTGTATTCAATGATACCTCCTTAGACTGAGCCCTGTAAGAATGAGGCTTTGCATTATCACCCATTCTTTCTATCTATCTCAGGATCTCATGCAATTAATATTAACTAAGCTTTTAACACCAGACTGAGAGGAAAAATTAACAATGTTTCCCCATGAAAAGCATTAGTGTAGGAAGTGATGTTTGCTTATCCCACACTGGAGCTCAGCTGCCGCGGAGGGGACACGAGCGGGCACTTTACGTGACGAAGCCACCCTCAAAACTCCATGGCACTTCAGGAAAAAAGGCAGAGCAACCCTTTCCAGGGAACGCTGAAGCAGACAGGGCTTCCACCGGCCAGCTGGACTTCGGCCAGAACACCCCAATTAACACCTGTAACATGGTGTGAAAAGTGCTGTGTGGTTTTTAATTACCAGATGCAGGTGAGACCTTGTTTTCACACTGCTGCCCCAGAGGAGGGCATCTCCAGCAGTGGCAGAGATTCCTGCTTAGTGTTAGGTAAAAGGGAACACAATGAATTTCATTGAATTACAGTATTATCCATGACTTATTCAATGCTGTCTCTAGCAGTCCGAACATGGCTCTTTCTCTGATACCAAGCAGTGTGGCAGTCAGTCTGAAGCACGCTAATTAAAATGAATAGAGAAGGACATTTTATAATTCATAACACAAAGGAAATGCTTTCATCTTGACCCACCCTGTGCCATGTGCCTGTTCATATCCCTGAGTCTCGAGGGTCATCCTCTTACAATTATGGGAAGGTAGCAGAAGGCAAGCACCTTGAGAAATAAAATTGCAAAGGTGCTGATGTTTTCCTGACATTACTACTGCGATACACAGGCAGCTTCCCCTCTTGCTTCCCATATGTATTTTTTATAATCATCAATATTCACAAAGTCATGAAATGCTAGAGAAGTGTTAGATTTTGATTGCAAGTTCTTACAACTCAGCAGCCTTGTTCAGCGCCTCGGCTGCGGAGTGCCCACCACACCACTGGAGCTATGCGAGCAGTAATACAATTGCTGCTGACACAGACGTCTGCTTCAGGTCTATCACTTCCACGGGAGATGGTTATCGGGGTTATTAGAACTACTACCACCAAGCAGACAGAGAACCACACACACCCAAGCTGTGTCAAGCATTACTGTAATACACAAGTGGTTGGAGCAGGCAGTGCTGCAGGAGGATGCAGTATTCCTCCTGAGCAGAATAACGGAGAGCAATGGTATAGGAAAACACTAACCCCAGGAAACAACTCATCAGATTACCAAAACAACTACTTACTGACATTGTATGCCATAAACCATGAACACCACTGATGGAAAAATTGTTTACTCTTTGCAGAGAGTTTGCCTCCCTCATAAAAAGGCAATAACAGTTGCTTTTGTTCACACTGCACCAGGGGGAGAGAGGGAGAGGGAAAGAGAGAAAATACAGAAGGGCTGGGACTAATAACACAGAAACAGCTGCTGAACCACAAAGTTCAGGATATTTACTGTGCCTCTGTCTCTTCCACTCATGATGTTTTCCTGCCTGTTACTTTGCTTTGCTAGGCTTCTTAGGAGGACACAAATAATCCTGTCGTATTTTTCTGTTGTACTCCATTTACTATTTTTACTCTGAGTACTTCTTGTATAAATGTGGGAGAAAAAAAAAGTTCATTTTCTAGCAACTTTGTAGAAGAAGGGGAAGTAAGAAATCTGTGATGCACAGAAAGCAGGTAATTATCTCTTTCTCCATCTGTGAATTCTGATTCAGAGCCATTTCTGCAAACTTGTCTTCAGCCATTTATATTTACCTGCATAAATAGTCTTACCTGACCCTACACACCCACGAGAAGCCCAGACCTCTGCAGTTTCACCAGTGCCTCCCCAGGAGCCTGGCTGGCACTGCTGTCCCTCACCACAGGCTCCGCACACCACAGCCAATGTCCCATCCCCAAGCCTTTCCAACCAGAACCCAGCCAGCAAAGAAAGAACATGTGTTTTATTCAAGATAGCAACAACACAACCATCTACAGATACTTTCATCTATGTTCAATCTAAGCAAATACCTAAACATTTTAGAAAGACAGTTATTGTATCCAGTTATCTAATATCATGACAGCAAATTAAGAAGTGGCTTTAAATTCTATCCTGATAATTGTTTTAACCGTTTCAGTGCATTTCTTTACTCAAACAGCAGGTTTTGATATTCAATATGAGCATGAATATTTATAATGTGCATTGAAAGTGAGATAGTCTCACTTTTTTTTAATATATTGAAGTTAAATAGTATTTGAATGCTAAATTAAACATGTTTTAAAAGAAATAAAGGTAACAGAATACTTTTGATGCTTTCAAGCCAAGCTGAGTGAATAAAAAAGTCGCCCCTCCTATACACATCTCAGGACACGGACCTGTGAGTGGATGTGAATGAAACCCGGACAATTTGAAGCTAAAAGGAGAACTTCACCAGCTTCACTGTGTGGGACTGCAGCTGCTGAGAACTTTCCTAACAGCAGTGATATGTGAAAGCCCAGCTGAACCACATCCTTATGGCAGAGGTTCCAGTCTTGCCATAATCACTAAACCTATCTATCCTCAAGCAGAGCTCTAGGAGTTGGGGAATTGCACTGCTCACAGCTCATGGAGAAGAAGGGTGAGGAACAGGCTCGGCCAGCACCTGTGCTCAACCAGCCTCCCCTGTTCCCACTGAGCCCCACAGCGGTTCATCATCCACTGCCTCCCCCCCCGTTCTTCCTTCAAATCCTCACTGCAGCCCTAGCCCACGTACATAAATCTAAACATACTTTAAAAGTTTACAAAAAGCCTTAAAATCCTCATATACCAGCTTTCTGCCTGCAAAGCAGCACACTCATGTGGAATCTCTGCCTGTTGGATTTTCACACCCTAACTACAACCCAGCCTCAAACCCTACAGAGACTCCGCAAACGGCCCTGGAATACCAGCACACAAGAGAAGCGACGAGCTTCCCTCACCCCAGCAGCAACTCCAGGAGCAGGCAAGGACAGGCTTTTGCCAGCAATGCCATAGAATCGCACAGGGAAATCCAGGGAGCAGGCACAATGCAATCAAAGCATGAGCGCAGCAGCCCTCCGAAAATAAACAAATGTTTCTTAGTAAATCTCTGCTGCCATTCCCATTAATCTTGGCTCTACCAAGTAATTATGCTGATTGAGGTGTTATGCAATCAGAAGCTGATCCTAATTCTAGGTACGACTTACCCTGGGTAAATTAGGGGTATGACGGTTGCAGTTATATTTATTTGTGTAAGAGAGTGAAATGTAGGGAGCTTAAATCCAAACACTGTGTACGTTAACTGTTTCAGATCTTGCATTTGAGGATTAGTTCACCTTCCCACATCAATACATGCAGCATTCAGATTTGTCTCTCACAATAAAGGCAGCGTTTCCCACTGCAGACACAATTAACCTATTAAAAGTAACACCGGTAAATAAGTCTAACAGTGCCTGAATGCGTCAGCTAAAGACAGAAGGACCTAACTTGAATCTGGCTCACCAACACCAGCCATGGATCAGAGGGCAGGGACAGAGCACTGACCGCAGCTGCCTGCCTGAGCAGATGGGGTTGGGGTTTGCGCTGGGTGGGCTGGAGGAGGGGACACGGTTTTGCAGCATTTTTGGCAGAAACATTCACTTTCCCTTTCAGTTGTCTTCCTTCTCTCTCTGCCATTTGTGGTCTCTGAAGTTATGTTGAACACTGGTTCTTTGCATTGGTTCTGTGGTGTTGATGCAAGCTCTGTGACTTACAGAAGTTCAAATGATGACCCCAAAGCAAAGATCCAGCATCTTCCTCCGTATCCACTGTGTACAGTGGGAAACATACTGCAGAAATCTCTTGGTTATAGGCTCCTGCAAGGAAGCCCCTTTGTTGCTTTAGACATGGATAAGGGAAAGGTGCCATTAATTATATATGGAATTGAAAAACTTTAAGTTTTAAATCATCCCAGCCCCTTGTCCAAAAGGCGGGGGGGCAGACAGACACACAGAATCTTTATCTGGAAATTTGTTAATTGCTTACCCAGAGCCACCAGAGAGAGTGAACATGAAAAACAAAGACAAATGCAATGATCACTTGCGCTACTGACTTGAAACACGACTAATAAAGAGAAGGGCGAAGGCAGAGGTCTCCTGAGTACGCCCGGGCTGGATGGTGCGTGGGTGTAAGTCATCTCGGCTTCCCTGGGGTCGGGGCAGCTGCACAGGTTTGTAATGCTGAAGGTTTTCATGCCTCGGTCTGCTGCAACTTAAAGCTCCCTTTCAAATTCTAAGCCACCACCAGGAGAAGGGTATATATAAAGATTAAACCTGTTTAAATAGATTTTAACTGACAATATTCTGGTTTTAAAGGGTAGAGCAGAGAAGTACAAATTACCTTAAACTCAGATTTTTGCCACAAGAATTTTTTTGGAAGAAGAAGGGAGAATATTGGGAATTATTTTCTAGTCCATCTGGTTGTGGTCTTACCTGTAGAGATAAATAAGAGCAGATATAACCATCTGTAATGATAGTGGCCTCACCTCTTCCCAAGCCCTGCTTAGAAAAGGAGAGTGAAACAATCCATGTCTAATTACATGACATATTTTCCTGAATAATTAGCCCTATTTTTAATGGCTGATTTTCCTAATTTTCCAATTTTCCCGTTCAAGCAGCTGAATGCTCCCCTTTAGCAAGCATCAAGAGTAACTGTGCCTCACATTTACTGGTCCAACACCAGGGAACATGGGGGAGAGCCCAGGGACGTGCCGTGAGCTGAGGAAAGGGCCAGAGCTGCTGCCCACCTGCGTGTGGTCTCACATCAAAATGTGAGCAGGAACACCACGAACACCGATGTCAGGTTCTGGGGTTCGCTCTGCAGTCATACATCTGTATTTTAGCTGATTTATTGCCCTTCAGATGAGCACATCAGAGCTGGAATGATCAAAGACTGCAGCCACCAAACCCACATTTGCTGTGCTAAGCACGGAGGTACCAGTGGACATGGAAGTGCGCTTGCCTCTCATTAGCACGATGGCTAGCATCATGTATAAACCTACATCACCTGCTGTGGCTGCTAAATCCTGTTTTCCCATACAGATCAGGTCTGTACTTACCCATCTTTGCTAACCAACCTACATGATCACTTAATCAGAAATCAAGACTAACTAAAATGTTACTCATTTCATTCTCTCCTTTCTTTCTTTTCTTGTCTGCACCACCCATCTCAAAGTATTACTGTCAAAACACAACATACATTTTCAAAATTTAAATACATGGCAAATCATGCTGAAAAGGGGAAAAAAAAAGAAAGAGTGAGAAAAAGGACTGCCAACTACAGTGCTCATCTGGACACGTTAAGGGATGTCTTGGGTACACTGGACCTGGACTGTTTTACCTCTTGAAGAGGGACAAAGAGATACCTAAATACCTTCAAAAGTCTGGTGATAAGCTTTGAACTCAATTCATTAAACATTCTAAGAGAAGGCGAGCGCGCAGAAAGGAGGGAGAGCCCCGCGCCGTCCCCACTGCCGAGGAGGCACCGCGGACCGTTAACCAGGAGAACGCCGTCTGGTGCCGATCGCCAACTGGCACCCGGTCAAACCTCCCCTGCATGAGTTTCCACCTGCCGCCTCTGTAACTCGGCCTTGCTAGTGGGCTGCTATTTTTGTCACCAGCCATCTTCAGTTTCTTCCTGCAATGTTTATTCTCATTTAAGCTTGACAAGCATTGTGCTTGGGCAGAAATGGTTTGGTAATTGGGCTTATAAATGGGAAGAACTAAATGCACTCTTACTCTCATCTCTCTTAGCAACTTAATAACTGGAGATGACTGATGATCAGATCCACCTAGAGATTGCAAGTATAGTTTCTGTCATTATAATCAGCCACAGAGCATTATTCAATAACAGCCTAGTTTCTCCACTGCACTTCAGACGGGCTCCGCAGAGAGAGGGACTGCTGATTGCCGCTCCCCGATGTTTATGGCAGATCATCTTCTCTCTGGATCCCCATGCTGGCTGTGGCAGCCTGAAGCAATGCAAGCTTCCAGGAGTAGGGTGGGAAATGCACGGCACTAACCAGAATGCCTCTTCCCATCGGGGAAGATTTATTCACCGTGGCTGAACAGGACAGAGGCGTGGGAACGGAGGAGAGAGGCACAAGCACACTCATCATAGGCATTACACAGCTTGTAATCATACAAGTAATAGTGCCTATGGTGTTGTGCACCCAAGCTAAGCATTTGTCTTTTTTTGTGCAACATGAAACACGCATTAAACCAGCAGAGACTCCTATTTATTTCAGTGGGAACAGCGATTCACCAGGAACTAGTTCGAACCTGCTGCTTGCTTTCTTTTAACCTTTTAATATTTAATGAAGGCTGGGAACGATGAAGGTCACTCGAAAGCTTTGGCAATGGATAACGGTAATGCCCAAAGACAGCTCCAAAGCATTTGGAGCCCTCCTCCCTGACAGGTATCGACATTCCTCAGATTGTATTGATGTTTCAGCTCGGGCTTTCCTTTTTCAGACTAATGCAGAGGTTGTATCTGAAAGTTAACGACACACACTCACTCTGCTAGGCAGCTGAGCCTGTAAATCTAGGTGCAACACAGCACAGTGAAAACTGAGTGACCCCTGAAGTGCGCGCAGGTGTAAAGTCTATGGATAAGAGGTCTTTCTGTCATGTTTCTGCCATGTTCGTGCCCAGCAAAACAAAGGTGGGGTGAAACACAATCATATTTCTTTAATAGAAAGTAAAGAGGTAAGAAGTTATAAAAAAATCCATTTCATTTTAAGAAGTGCTAGGTAGTTACACAGAAACCTTGGAGTTAAAGTGGTAGTACTGCCCAGCAATGGATTTTACATGCACACTTAGATTTCACTGTGCACAATACAGATCGTACAACAGTGAAAATGTTCATGTGCTGAAAAACTGCAGCCTGACAACTGTAAAACATTGCTGTGATGAAGCGGCATTGGTAGGGTACTGCACAGGGGAAAAAATACTGGGGTTAGAGCTCAAGGCAGTATAACTCAATCTGCTTGATGCTCAAGCCTTTTGTAGTAAGGGGTTAAAATAAAACCCAGAATATTCCTTCAATATTAGTGGAAATGGAAATGCAATTTTCATACCAGACAGAAGCTATCATATAATGCTATAAATACTAGTGTTCACCCTTTCCCTATTTTTATCTGATTTGGTATTTATTGTATCTAAAATAAGAAATACCAGAATACCTGGCAGTAACTCTGAATAGTGCATTTTCAACACAATGTTTTAATGCACTATTAAAAGAAACGTAGATGTAGTCATAAATGGAAAGCTAAGTGAAACAGAGAATGCTTGATCCTTATCACTTCCTGAAAGTCAGGATGCTCTGACTGTTCTCACTTTGAATTCACACTTCTTTCTTGACTCCTGATTTACCAAAATTCAGGATGATCACACATCGCCATGTTAAAGCTTTTGAGCCAGATTCCCAGTGTTGGCTCAGTTTCACTTAATGCAGAGCCACAAATAAAATGCAAAGCCGAAACATCTGTAGGTTTCTGATTTTGTGGCTGGTCAGGAGAACAGCAGCTCGATGCTGCCCTGCACCCATGGCCAGAGCAGGCACATGCTCAGCTGGCGCTGGCTGCAGCACACCGTGGCTGCTGCCTCTTCACTTGCTCCGACAATGGAGCTTACCCAGCCCCTGCACCAGCAGCAGCCAGAGCAGACGTCCATGCATCATCCATCAGTCAGACCTGCCTCTGTCCTCCTTCTGGGTCTCTTTGGGCAGCCTTTACCAGGATGAAAGCTTTCTCGTCCCTCTGAGAGCACTATCAGGTGCAATCACGCTCTGTCTCTATCCTTCTCTTTGCTGTCTCCACACAAATCTTAATACTAAAGTAAGAGTTTTGGAAGTTTCTTGCTTCAGTATTGATTGTCTCTCAGTGCCATTTTTCTGCATATTTGCAGGTAGATTTGTATCTTGGCCAGATAGCTGCTACTGCTCCAGCAGAGAGCCTCACAAAGCCTCCATGAAGCTGCACTCCCCCATTAATTGATTAGCATCAGCACAAGATACTTATTTCCACCACAAGTGTCCTGTGCTTGCATCTCTCATTAACAAACACTGAGGGACATAAAATAAGTATGGGAAATATTACAGATTTTTTTTTTTTTTTCTATGCTGTTTGTACAAAAGTTTCATTTCTCACAACTACCACCAACATGAGATCAGGTCAGCCATGGGTTTATGTACCTGGTCTTTCACCCTGAAACAAATCTCAGCCAAGACTTGGAGTAAAGCACTGGCTTTAGGAAGGCTTTTGACACTCTCATGATGCTCTCCCAGGCAAAATGTCATCATGCAAAATGACCATGGGTGACATACTAAACAAAGCTGAAATACTGGCTGCAAAACACCTGAGCATGACTTATTGCACAGTGAGTTATGTCCTAAATCCTATTATGGCAGTTATAGCTTTATTTGTATGTTGGGTGGGTTTCTACTGCAATTTCAGGGAAATTGCTTGAGGAGAGAAAGTAAGATTAGTTCTTCTGTAGACTGAAAAACAACAGCAGTTTTGTTTCTACCTTGTTTTCTTGATTGTAGATGGTGTTAGAGTCTCTCACAAGATTCCTAGGAATTTTAAAAACACTGAAAATTGGCTATAATTAAGTTTGACTTTCACATACACAGCTATATCCTACTGGTTGCTAAAATAATGTATCCGAAGGTGAGCACATTTTGAGTAAAACTTTTCAGATGTGCCTCCAGAACAGAGGGTCAAATCCTTATTTCCTTCCCACTGGAATTAAAGGCTAGAAAATGTTTTAAAGGTGACCTTCAGTTCCTTTGGGTTCCTGTTGCATTTGATCAGTTTTGGTCACTCGTAAATGCTGCTCAGTACAACACTGTTTAAAACTCATCACCCTGTAATTATCCCACATAGTCTTCAGCTTTGAGCTAGATCTACGGAAAGACTGAATTATTTTTTGAAGAGTGGCAGTGGGAGGAGAGCAAGGGAGAACAAGGACCCCCCTCAACAGACTCAATAGCTCAAGCACAGTCAGCAACGGGAAAGAGGAACTGGCCACCACCTGAGACACCCCACAACCAATGGAAATACAACTGAGCCTCATCAGGTATGGGCATAAATATAACAAAACTGTTGTTCTAAATGTGAAAAAATACATTGTCCTAAAGATATAACGCTTTACAGTATTACCTCAAATGTTGCCTCTTTTCAAATACTGTAATAGGTTTCTATTACAACTTCAGGTGAAATTCTACCATTCTTGCATAGACAATGCAATGCAACTTCTTATTTTGCACCAAGTAAAAAAGAATCTTTCTGCCTGCATCACCTCTCCTTTCTGACAGGCAGGGAAAAGCAGCAGCGCCCTTGGCCCAATCCATATAACATCTCACGCAAATCCTTTGAATTTGCAAGAACCTCTCATACTTGTCATTTCGCACAATGCTTCTCCTGTTGCCACAGACATTTAGACAGAGCCTGCAAGAGCTGATGTTCTTGCTCTGTTTTGAATAATTTAAGCTATTAATATCTTGTTCTGCTATCTATCTGGAGTAGAAATAAAAGAGCTATAGGCCTCCTCTTCCACATCCATCACCTGCTAGGGCAATGGAGGGACAAGCAGCACAGCCCAAGCTCAGCAGCATCGTCTTTGCCCACTGTTGACTAAAACAGATGAGCTCATCAGGTTGTTCCCTTAACCCCTGGAATCTCATTATACCTGTTTCAAGAGACGACACCAAGATGTGTGGAAGTGTTGATCTGCTGGAGGGTAGGAAGGCCCTACAGAGGGACCTGGACAGGCTGGATTGTTGGGCTGAGGCCAACTGTATGAGGTTCAACAAGGCTCAGTGCCAGGTCCTGCACTTGGGTCACAACAACCCCATGCAACGCTACAGGCTTGGGGAGGAGTGGCTGGAGAGCTGCCTGGCAGAAAAGGACCTGGGGGTGCTGGTTGACAGCCGCCTGAACATGAGCCAGCAGTGTGCTCAGGTGGCCAAGAGGGCCAATGGCATCCTGGCTTGTATCAGGAATAGTGTGGCCAGCAGGACCAGGGAGGTGATAGTGCCCCTGTACTCGGCACTGGTGAGGCCGCACCTCAAATACTGTGTTCAGTTTTGGGCCCCTCACTACAAGAAGGACATGGAGGTGCTGGAGCGTGTCCAAAGAAGGGCAACGAAGCTGGTGAAGGGTCTGGAGCACAAGTCTTCTGAGGAGCGGCTGAGGGAGCTGGGGTTGTTTAGTCTGGAGAAGAGGAGGCTGAGGGGAGACCTTCTCGCTGTCTGCAACTACCTGAAAGGAGGCTGTAGTGAAGTGGGGGTCAGTCTCTTCTCCTTAGTAACAAGCAATAGGATAAGAGGAAATGGGCTCAAGTCGTGCCAGGGGAGATTTAGATTAGATATTAGGAAAAATTTCTTCATGGAGAGAGTGGTTTGGCATTGAAAGAGACTGCCCAGGGAAGTGGTGCAATCACAGTCCCTGGAAGTGTTCAAAAAAAACGTGTGGATTTGGTGCTTAGGGACATGGTTTAGAGGTGGACCGGGCAGTTAGGTTAACGGTTGGACTTAATGATCTCAGAGGTCTTTTTCAACCTTAATGATTCTAAGAGTTCAAGCTAAGAGGAAACAAGGACCAACAATCATTATTCTTAGGGTGAAGGGAAAAAAAAAAAGGCAAACCCAAGGATGCCTACCTATGCATGGGAAGGTAGGAATTCAGAAATTCTCCCTTCTTAAACAGCTACATATCTTAAAATGGAATAAATTTTAAGTGTACCATAAAAATATATTCTTCATCCCATTTGCCACTTAACTGGTGCTCTTTTTCTGCCTGCATAAAGACAAGCCTTAGGCCCTTTTTTATTAATATCTGTGAGCATAATTTAATAGCTGATCCTGTACTGGAGATGCACGTTTCATATTTAACAGTAAGTGTTATTTGGAAGTGGCCTGGAAGAAATGTAATGAACATATTTGTTGCTTAGACTGCTCCGAATGCTTAGATCAATACAACATCATTTACTTATTGCAACTTATTAGCCAAGTCATTTTTTGTCATCTCAGTACTTCTGTGTAGCAACTAGAGAAGTGGGAGAAAAACAGGATTCAAAATGAATTATGTTCATCTAAGTTTAATTAATGTAAATGCCTTAAGTCCACTCTGCAATAGAGACCAAATGGTACTAAATACATACACACACATATATATAGTGTGTAAAAATAGTATATATACAGTTTTCCTGTAGAAGAAAGTCCTAATGACCAGGCCAGATGCTCAGGCTGAGCTGTCCGACATGGACTTTCCCTTCCCTAGGGCGTGCTCAGGAGGAGAAGCGCTAACGCCTCCCTGTAAACATCCCCCAGCCTCTCCTCTAATGCAAAGCTTGTTTGCGCACAGGTCCCTGCGAACAGGCAATACAGTAAGATATCTTTATCAACTCTAGCACTGAAATAGATCTCTAAAAAGAGTAAACATCAGAAAGACAACATAGCATTCACCAGAAGCTACCAGAAATTTTTGGAGACGATTGAAGGTTAGTCTAATGCTGCAGAAGAAACTTTGGATAGCCTTTATAGATACCACCTTTGCCTTGCTCTTTGCCCAGAGACTGTCTCTATTTCCAGTACATATGAACTGTGCAATGCATTGTTATGCTTTATTCATACACTTTAGGATTAAAAAAATGAACACGTTGCCTGAACTGCCAGAGTACATTATGGTAACATTACATTTGAAGACTTATTTTCTACATATATCCAATTATTTTTCCTCCTAGGTTCTAGAATCAAAAATACAGGTGAGGGAGAACACCTACTCAAAGTTCAAGAAGTTGAGGGGGGGTTTGCGTCTGTCATAAGTGCTGTCAAAACTCATCAACCCCCAGTGAACACGGATTATGCTGAATATGGATTATCACCAGGCACAAGATCAGCTGCCCTTATATATGATCTTAGCTCCCCATCTAATTTTTTTCTTTACTGCTGAACACAGAAGGAATTTTAACATGTGTAGGCTGTGGTATCCCTAATCACTAATGATTTTCTGTGCTGTGGTACATTGAAAAAAATTAGTTATACTCATTTCTTTTTCGCCAATGCATCCTAAACTCTAATGTTAACAACAGAAAATGCCTGCCATGTCTTTGCTTTCCTCTGCCCCCTTCTCCTAGTTTCTCGAGGCTCCTTTCATCATCTCCTTTCTGAGGTTTATATTTGTTTCCTTTCAGGAGCATGGAAGATCCAGGATAACATACCACTAAATGGAGTGCGCCAGTGGGACATGAACTATTGCATGAGAGCACCAGCTTTAGCAGACCTGACTACTGCCTAATAAGCACTCATTATCTGATAAATTTGCAGAGAGGTTTCCTAATGTTTCAGTTGTAAAATAGCTCTATTCCTCAGAGAGCTGAAAATATTCTGTTAGCAACCAATTTTATCCCAGAGATGACGCGTAGCCCGCTGAACATAATTTAATTAAAACAGCAAAGCAATATAAAGTTTTTTGTCATCTAAATGTTTTGGTTTTAATTATAACACCTCATAAATACTTTCCAGCATTAAATTATCTCAGGAAACAATTTCTCATTGTTTTGTTTAGCTTGTTTGAGACACTCGACGTTAATAACAGCGTTATACATATGGCAAAATCCATGCTGACATGCACACTCACCCATAAATTACATGAAGAAACCAAGCCTGGTAATGAGAAGCTGACTCACACCCAGGTGACAAATTAGTCTCTTACGGTGTTCTTGTCACTTCCAGAACCATGAGTTACAGTGAACTGGTTGGCAATGAAAAGTGCAAAAGGGAAAGCCCTGGATATGAGTAATTCCTCATAAAAAGAGTTACTTCCAGCAAGAAACACCAGTTGCACAATCCCAATGCAGCAGAAGGCTCGTGCAATGCTTCTCATGTGCCAGAAAAATCTTCAGCTGTTCGCTGTCCTTCACACATGAAACAACTACAAAAGCCTTTACAATTAAGATGGAAATTTGGATTTGAAAGAGCAGCAAGGGTAGGCAGACAAGGATAACCCTTTAGGACTCAGCAAAAAAATATTTGCTGGGACCAGAGTAGGTCTGTCTTCCCTGCTGAAAGTCACTCTTAAACTTCCCATAAGATCAGAGTACTATACACCATAAAGCAGCACTTCTGGTGTCACATAGTCCTAACATACCTCTCAAAACCCCACCAGGGAACAGCAGCCACCATTTGGCCCTGCTTCACCTAAGGGTGGCACAGGGAAGGTGCAGAGGCTGAAGGCCTCCATCATGCAACGACAAGAGTCCTTCCTCCATGCATCATCCATCAAGTGGCAAACTCTGCTGAGCCTCCGAGACAACAGCACCCATGAAAACCTAACTGCTTGGTAGTCCAAAGTGATCAAATTAATCCCCTTGGTGCTACTTCTCAAAAACAAGCCACAGCTAGATGTTTTGTGGCACTCCATCTCCTGTCTCATACGCAGACACAAGCGCGGAGGTTAAAACGTGCCCTGGTACCCTCTTACCTCTGGAGATGGAAATGTTTGCTTAGAGAAAGCCTCAGCTTTCCTACCAGCAGCAATAAATATGATCTTGCATTCCATTTCCTGAGGGAATAACACATCAGCTCATGCTGCCTGAGCCATTTTTAAATGTTTGTTCTTGGAAGTAAAATCTGAAAGCCCATTGGATTCAAGTAAGATTTCACTCCCCACCTATTATAATCCTATTCCTCATTATGTGCAGTCATGCATACAGCATGTGAATGTTTTCCCCACTGCTGTTTAGTGATATTTTTTCCTTCCTTTTTTAAAATGAATAAGTAAAGCAGGGTCTCAAGACTGCCTCTGCCACAGAGACTTCTCAAAGCATGAATACAGCTCCCCACCTATTTTCTCTGACCTTAGCCAGTGCTGCAAATAAATCAGGTCCCCCTCTACTGAAAAAACATGTAAAATTCTTCTCCCTTCTGTTGTTTGTCTCTGCCTGATGTTCATTGCAGTAATGTCCACCTTTAAATGGATTTTTTTTTTCCTCCCTCCACCCAGCTTTGTCCTTTAGCTGATCTACACATATCCTCAGCCACCAAACAATCTTTTAAGTTAAATATTCTCCTCTGCCCCTTATGGCACGCAAGGTGAAGAATGCATGCTGACAGCTATTTACAACACAGCAACTTTCAGTGTATCTACCTAGTAACGTCAGAACACGAAGCAGAGCTCACGCTGCAGTTTCGCACAGCATCCTATTCCCTATCCAGCATTGTGCAAGAGTATGATGTGCGAGTCCCACTTTTCTTCTCCTGATGGAGGCTGGAAGGCTAGAGGCTAAAATAAAACAGAAAAATAGCTTTTCTATAAGCTCATAGGAGCTGGAGACAGTCTAAATGCTACTCAACATATTAAGAAAATAAATCTTCAGGAATCAAAGTCCCCAAACAAACAGATTTATTCACATCTCTAGACCCACTTCTTCCCCCTGCTCTGACTTGAAAAAACCCCAAACCTTTCATGAAAAGCTTTTTAAAATCCAATCTGGGATTTGCTATTCTGCATTTTATGCAATATATATGGACTTTAGAAGTTTTACAGAACAAAATGATTACCCTAAATTATTGATCAAAGGAAGCAAATACATACAGTGGCCTTAAGATTACATTGGCTGCTATGAGAAAAGAGAGAAAAGAGTTCTCCTTGGAGTTTGTACTGACAATGTTCACGTATCATGACAAAAGCTCATTTCTAATTACACGATCTTGTTATGCCTTAAATATGAAAGCAATTTTTTTCATTTTTATGCAAAGTTTGAAATACTGCCTCAGAAGTGAACAAAGGGACACGGATTTAGTAACAGAAAAAGAAGATGTAAATATGCCCATCCAAACAAGCAACTGTAGAACATCACGCACATATAATGCCTTCCATCCAAGGACTTTGAAGTACTTTAAACCCACTCATCAATTAAACTTCTTCACATCTCTCATAGGGCAGGTGAAGCATGAAAGAAAAATGGTAGAATAAAAAAGCAGCGATGCTGACCAGCTGGCCACATACCATTTTAGGAAAGGAGGCTTTCAAAACCAAACCTGGCTAGCAGTTTTCCAGTGGATCGCCTCCAAACAGAGTCTTCAACAAGACAGAAATCTTCCCCCTCAACCGAGACACAGATTCACCGACACCTTTGTGTAAGAGGTACCCAAAAAGAGCCAGCTCTTCCGCTAGCCCTGGGAAAACACAGGTTACTACTCAGCCAACAGCAGGCTTTGACTGATAAAACACACCAGCTACGCCAGAGCCAAGAAGAGACCCATCACTCCAAAAGCCCCCACTCACCTGCAACGGAGCAGGACTACAGCCCAGCCCAGCTCTCCCCTCCATCACTGCACTGACACAAGGGCTAGGCATCGTGTATCTCCCTAGAAACTTCCACAGCACTGATGGGAATTTTCCATCTTAACTTCGACGCTCTTCAAAAGCCCAACTGAGGCTGCCTCTCAAAATTAAAAGGAAGAAGATCCATATCTTGGCATGATCAGCAACAGCTGTTCACTATTCATCAAAATGAGTTTAGCTGTGAATGAGTAGCATGTGTAATACAGCCTTAATTAGAGATGTGCATTCTCTGTAAAATCCTTGTAATTAGTGACACGAGAGCTGCTAATTTCTCTGGTAGAAATGAATTCACCACAGCAAGTTTGGCAGCATCTTATTTTAGAGGCAGGTATTTGCAAAAGGCAGGAGTTTTGACCATTTTCATGGCATTTTATTTTTGCTACTTATTGAAATATGATATTACCTACAAATCATGCAAAACAGGTGTAATGTGCAGTGCATCTGCAATTCCCAATCCTGAAGTGAAAGCACAATGCTTCATTTATATTGACTAGTTTTTTCTTTATCATAATAACCCCACCAGAGCTATGTATGCCAGTGTCAGCAGGTGTCAGAATACACCATGTACAGCAGACTTGGAAGAAAACAGCAGTTCTGATGAAAAAAAATGCCCCATCTTCCACCTCTCCCATAGATATAGATAATAGCCTTCATCCAACCAGAAAACTAAAACAGTAATAAGTGATTTATATTGGTCATACAGTAGAAATAGTAGTCGGTACTAATGGCAACCAGCTAGTGAACTACCCTGGCTAATGTTCATACCAGAGTTTTAGAGGACAAGAAGATGAACACGTCAATTACAGAATGCCCTGCTCCTCATCTTCCCCAAGTAATTGAAGATTCAGTATCATTTTTACTGAGTTATTTTTAATTGGTCTCATTTGCTGAAGTAAATTAGGTGTAGCATTGTCCTCAGCATGATATATGCATCTGTGCAAATCGGAGAGAAAACGTGAAAAAAATCTAAAGCACTGCCATGGCAAAACAGCCAAAATCAGATAAATGCAATTAATTTCTAAGCCTACCCTTGAAAAATTATGATACTAATCTATTTATTTGACTGTTAGTGATGGTTTCCATCAAGGTCAGGAGAAATTGCTCAATTAATGAATGTCTGCTTGCACCTGACAACAATAAAACTCTCCTGAGAGTGCAAGGAGCTAAAGCCTGTGACCTCAGACACAGACAGTGAGGTGTGGGTGGGGTTTTTTGGGTTGTTTTTTTTTTTTTTTCCAAGATTGAACAACAAACACATTACTAGCGGGGCTGGATTTTTCAGAGTTTGAAGGCTGCCAGCTGTCCTGATAACCTCAATTGCAGATGCAGACTGCTTTTTGGAAATTAGGACCCCAGCATCAGGCATGCAAACACTCTTCACCATTCTGTTAGTTAATACCGACCTCTCCCTGCTGCTACTGACTTCAGCAGGAAGGGTGCTGATAAGGATGGGGATTCAGGAGGGGCAGAAGGGGGTAAACGTTAGTCTAGACCAATTCAGTAATTTGTTTCCACTGCCTTCTGCTGTCAGAGCAGTCTGCAGGCTCCTTCTAGCAATAGGTCTGCCAGCAAGAAGACCCCACAATCATTTTTATTGTCTCTTTCTCTCTCACCACCTTGCCTGTTTTCACAGAACACATATTTCATGAGTCTGTTGAGGAAACAGCACAGGCCCGGTCAGGTATGTTGTGATACAGCACACAGGAATGAAAACAATTGAAAAGGAGAAATGATCAGTGAAGATAAGGACATGTCTTCATTGCACCCTTAGCCTTGGTTTTACCTGGTTGCTGTCCTAGCTGCCAGAATAGCTTACAACCTGGCCATGGCACTGCTTTAAGCCGAGGCTAGCACGCACAGGTGCAGATCTAGCCTTAGATTTGCCTTTTGCTTCAGGGGTGAGTGCTGCCCAGCTCCTGCGCTGCTGCGGCCACCACCCAGCACCCTGCCAGGCTGCCTCTCTCCTCCTCCTGCTCCAAGGGACTAACACCTCTGTTGCCTCCGTCTCTTTAACTCCACATTTTCCCACTTGACAAGCTTCTGCAGCACTTGCAAAGAGAGTCTGTAAAGGACATCATAATTCCTAGCTGCCACTTGGGCTGCCTGGAGCAAAGCTGGGGGATATGGTTGCAGAGGCCTAGCCTGGGCAGGGTAACATGCACCAAACTGCAACTTATATTTCAGGTGTTAAATGAAATGCTGTGAGCTTCCTTCCCTAATAATGCTTTCATCTGAAATTTTGCCACCAAATGCTGTTTGATTTCACCTGAAGAACCAACTGTCTTGACAGTAGGTGAGTCGGTGGGTAGAGGGTTTGCTGCACCGACTCTTTTTTTCTTGTCACTGTCCCAGGCAACAGCTCACCCAGCACAGACACTTGCTCAGAGAGGGCATCAGCAGAATGCACTCCTCCAACAGCCCAGCTCAGGGCAGCCCCGGGGAGGCAGATGATACGGCACCTGAACCCCACGCCAGCACACCGCCTGCTTCGGGCAGTGCCTTGCATGGCGCTGGCACAGGTTGAGATTTGCTGGCGGGAAACAACTGGTGACACACAAGCCATGGCACTATGCCATGTAACTTACTCTGCAGCGAGCAGAGATGAGGCATAAAACCAATCTAGCATGAGCTGATTGTCAGTAAGTGATACCCACTTGATAACTGAAAGTAGAGCAATGGCTTGTAACAACCAGTCTAGGGGAAAGGATAGTAGTCACAGTGCAAATAAATATTTGTTCCATCTTTTATAAGAGGAGGGGAAAGCTTGTTGGTTTTTTTGCCTCTAACTTGCCTCCAGCTGTTGCTTTCTGTCCCCTTCCAATGTTCAGTTGCTTTTGGGTTTCTTGATGGGTGAGTCTTCAATGCTACTTTGAAGCAGGAGTGTGGAAGATGCGGTGAGAGGTAACTGGATAGATATCCATTTCTACTCTCTCCTACCAAAACACTGTGCAGAACAGTGAATCAACCAGCCAAGCCCTTAACAAGAGTTTAGAGGAGCCATGGCAGCAGCATCGCAAAGACTCTAATTGCACGTGACCATACTTCACTTGCTAAAGCCATATGTAATTAGCTGGTTTTAACTCCATTTATTGAGGTTGTTAAAGAGTAGAGAAAAAGGAAATGTATTTCCTCTGACTTTAAACAAGAGAAGAGCTGTGCAAATCCTGCAAATATTTGATTCACAAGAGTTGGAAGTAAAGCAAACAGGCTGCTAAGCCAGATGCCATGACAAGTGAGAACCAAGTGCCCTCTGAAGACAAGGCGTGAACCTGGATAAAGCTGCAACTATCATCTCATATTGAGAAGGTCTTCTGAACTTGGCTTGAGCTACAGTGAGCAGGAGGAATGGATGCAAGTTTAAAGGAAAATATTTGGCACCATTTTTATTCAGAGTCTGAAGACTGGCTATGCTCAAATACCACAGAACAGATATTCTTCTTCAGCTGAAATTTCATCTACCCAGTAAAGGAAGATCAATACCTCTGCCTCTTCCTACCAGCCTCAGTCTACTGCCTGCGCTACACTTCCATGGCAATTCAGCCATTGGGAGGAGGTGGCCGTGCAGCCGGGATGCTCCTGGGAGCAGAGCCACTGCCCATGGGCTCCTGGCAGGCACAGCTCACCCGGGAGGTGGAATCTGGCCTGAAATGTGTCCCATGTGGAAATAAACCCTTTTCAGTACTCAGTGGGGAAAGAACCACAATTTTCCCCAATCCGTAAGTGACAAGAAGGCCTCCTGAAGCTCGGGCCCCATAAGCTGCTGTTTACCTGCCAAGACTGCCCTTGCCCTGTGCCAGGCAAACACTCGCTTTAATTAGAGATTTTGTCACCACCAAAGTGATGTAACTCAAATAAAATTAACAGTTCTCACTTAGGCTTCATACTACGGATCTGGCGGGGGGAGCGGGGCTTTTGTTGAGGTGGCCCACGGGGAACACAAAAGGGCTCTGTCTGCTGATGCCTAAGCTGATGCCTAAACCCGAAGCAAACAAATGAAAAAGACAAAAACAACTTGCAAAATGTAAATTTCCCTTCAAATTGCTTTTGCAGTCGTGCCTGGACCCAGTGGCAGCAGGGTGGCAGGAGAAGGTGCAGCTCAGCCCAGGTGTCGTGGTTTAACCCCAGCCAGCAACTAAGCACCACGCAGCCGCTCGCTCACTCCCCACCAGTGGGATGGGGGAGAGAATCAGAAGGGTAAAAGGGAGGAAACTCGTGGGTTGAGATAAGAACAGTTTAATAATCGAAGTAAAATAAATTAGAACAGTTAAATAGGCAAAGCAAAAACCGTGCACGCAAACAAAACAGAACAAGGAATTCATTCACTACTTCCCATCGGCAGGCGGGTGTTCAGCCATCCCCAGGACAGCAGGGCTCCATCACGCGTAATGGTTACTTGGGAAGACAAACGCCATCATGCCCAATGTCCCCCTCCTTCCTCCTTCTTCCCCCAGCTTATATATACTGAGCATGATGTCATATGGTATGGAATAGCCCTTGGGCCAGTCTGGGCCAGCTGACCTGGCTGTGCCCCCTCCCAGCTTCTTGTGCACCCGGCAGAGCATGGGCAGTTGAAAAGTCCTTTACCACTGTGAGCACCACTTAGCACCTATTTAGAGACAGCTTAGCACTACTTAGCAAGAACCAAAGCATCAGTGTATCATCGACATTGTTCTCATCCTAAACCCAAAACACAGCCCCCATACCGGCTACCAAGACGAAAGTTAACTCTATCCCAGCTGAAACCAGGACAGTATCCACCCCTTATTCCATACCATTTACATCATGCTCAGGTCCCACATTATCCAATACATCCTCTTTAACCACCACCCCTGTTGTCCCAAAAATGTCCATTGAGCTCGTTTAGTCCATGACTTTGGGCTCCATCTGTGATAGTGGTCACTCAGGACAGGAGAGGTGGTGTGTTGCGTGGAGTTATTGGGCACCAAAGCCAGCTCAGGTCAGGTCACTGCTGCACTTGCACTGCTTCTTGTAAGGCTTCTCCTCCATTGGTTCAGGTGGTTCCTGCTATGGTAGTTCCTATAACATGCAACTCAGATCATGGGTTACAACAATTTAAAGGTATTTCCATCACAATCTCCACCCCTGGCCCCTTTGGGCTAGGTTTAACATTGCAATGAACTCCTCCCCTTACTCCTAGCCTGGCTAGCAACAAGGGGTTTCTGCTATAGTAATTCCCATAACATGCAACTCAAATCCCGGGTCACAACAATTTAAAGGTATTTCCATTACAGTCTCCACCCCTGGCCCCTTTGGTCCAGGTTATAGGGTTTAACACTGCAATGGAGTCCTCCCCTTGCCCCTGCTCCGGCGTGGGGTCCCTCTGACAGCACAGTCCATGAACTTCTCTAATGTGAGTCCTTCCCACGGGCTGCAGTTCTTCACTAACTGCTCCAGCGTGGGTCCCCCACAGGGTCACAAGTCCTGCCAGCAAACCTGCTCCAGCGTGGGCTCTTCTCTCCACGGGTCCACAGGTCCTTCCAGGAGCCTGCTCCAGCACAGGCTTCCCATGGGGTCACAGCCTCCTTCGGGCATCCACCTGCTCCAGCCTGGGGTCCTCCATGGGCTGCAGGTGGATCTCTGCTCCACTCTTAACCTCCATGGGCTGCTCTGACATGGGATTATCCACGTCCACAGACGCTTTGGGGTGTCATGCTCCCGCAGGAACTTGTCCACAGGTCACAGTCCCTTCGACTCGAGTTGACACTGGAGTTCCAGCCTGTCCAGTACAGCAGCACAGAAAAACAGCGATGCCCTGGCCATCTGCCAGCCCGGGTACGTGGCCATTGCTGTTATCAAAATGTTCCCAGGCACAACACAGTAAGATGACTCTAACATACAGTAAGGCAAGCAAGCCCCATGGCAAGCACAGAAGCCTGCCGATTAACAGCTAAACAGCAATAACAGCTATAAATTTGATCTAGCGCATTCCAATTAAATCTGTTGTTATCTCGAACCCTTCGAGCCCCACGTTGGGCGCCAAAAAGGACTGTCGTGGTTTAACCCCAGCCAGCAACTAAGCACCACGCAGCCGCTCGCTCACTCCCCACCAGTGGGATGGGGGAGAGAATCAGAAGGGTAAAAGGGAGGAAACTCGTGGGTTGAGATAAGAACAGTTTAATAATCGAAGTAAAATAAATTAGAACAGTTAAATAGGCAAAGCAAAAACCGTGCACGCAAACAAAACAGAACAAGGAATTCATTCACTACTTCCCATCGGCAGGCGGGTGTTCAGCCATCCCCAGGACAGCAGGGCTCCATCACGCGTAACGGTTACTTGGGAAGACAAACGCCATCATGCCCAATGTCCCCCTCCTTCCTCCTTCTTCCCCCAGCTTATATATACTGAGCATGATGTCATATGGTATGGAATAGCCCTTGGGCCAGTCTGGGCCAGCTGACCTGGCTGTGCCCCCTCCCAGCTTCTTGTGCACCCGGCAGAGCATGGGCAGTTGAAAAGTCCTTTACCACTGTGAGCACCACTTAGCACCTATTTAGAGACAGCTTAGCACTACTTAGCAAGAACCAAAGCCTCAGTGTATCATCGACATTGTTCTCATCCTAAACCCAAAACACAGCCCCCATACCGGCTACCAAGACGAAAGTTAACTCTATCCCAGCTGAAACCAGGACACCAGGCCACCGCAGGCATTGTGAGCAGGTCCTCAATAAAGCCTGCAGAAATCCATGGAAAGTCATATATGCTCCTTCTCATCCCCAGCTCCACTAATTTTGCCACTTTGTTTCTTTTACAGTTTTGGCTCAGGCTAAACAGCGCTTTCATGCCAATGTGACACATGGATGGGTTTTCTTGCTCATGCGAGTTGCTGTATAGCGAGTAAAGGCTGGGAAAAAGTAGGTCATTAAAGTATAGTTACCATATCTGCTTTTATCCCTAGAATTGCTTTCCCTCTGGGACTGGCCCAATTTACGGTCCTTTCTATTGAGAGGTTCACCTGCCCTGTGGAGATGTGGAGCCTTCATTTCAGAAGCTCAGTGGTGTCTGCAGAACAAGATAATCTGTAGAGAGAAGGTGATTTTCAAAACAGCCTTGCTATATTAATATAATTCAAGAAAATAAATGCAAATCAAAGAGGGACTTCAGCATCAGTCCAAAGCAAAACGAGGGCCAAGTGGGGCAACGTTTTCTTATGCAGAATTTTGCTTTTCTCCTGAAATAAACCCATCAGCTGCTACCTGCAAAGCAGAGCACACTCAGGGTAGAAGGGTGTCGAGTGCCTCCCAAAGAGCCCCGGAGGGATCTCAGCAAATGGCCCTTTTTTCTGCCTTGGAGAAATGTGCCTGTTTGGAGGCAATTATAGGGAAGGGAAATCATAGCAAGCAGATCATTTTGATAATAGCGCTCCTCCAGACCACAAAAAATAAGCGCTTTCAGAGGTCTGGTCAAAATGCAAACCGCCCTTCCACGTTCTTCTCGCTGGGAACTGCACCTCCCCGTACTGCTGTTTTCTTATCAAAGCTCTCTCTCGTTAATTTATTACACTCTGACAGCACTAATTTAATTCCTTAGAGAACAGCAATGAATATATTGGGTAAGCAAGTTTCAATTCCTATTTTTCCTTTGGGAAGAGAAAAGGCAACTTCATGGAGATCACGAATCTGTTTACAAGTAAGCACTTTCCTAGATGAAAGTTAATGAAGTAACAGTTGGCGTTAGAGCATCCCCCTGCCTGCGGCAGCAGCAAAAGCACATTCACAGCGCACATCCCACCAAGGGGAAGGACTTATCTCTGAATCGTGAAATGTTAATGAGCCCAAAAAGCACCTGATTTATATGGCAACAGCAAAGGCTCCCACTTCAGGGACCATCATGAAATGTGTCAGGTACAGTGGGTTTTAATTATCCCCACAACACGCTTTCACTAAATCTGAATTATTTACAGCTGGGTGTGCCTGTTTCTACACAGCTGACAAGCAAGCACGGCCCTTGGGGCTCTCCCCTATCCAACGTCTCTTGGGGCTTCTGCTCTGTTTTCCCTAGATTAATTAAGATCTGCATTCAAGTTTTTTGTCAATGTCTTGACTATGGTTTATGGAGGTCCTTAGGGTTAATTTATAATCCCCTAAAGAATAAGTAAATATTTAAACTTCCCCCATTGGTGTAACTGAGTGTTTTAACTCATGCTGGTAGACTGAGTCACGCAAATTCTTCCATTGCTGTGATTATTTATTAAATAAATGAAAATAGAAAATCATTCTTGTCACTTTGCCAGAGTTTATGTCTGTACTAAAATGCTGCTCCTTACATTCATGAACCCCGGATTACAACTGCTTAGCAAAGGACCAAGTGAGTGTAGACTTCTTTTTTTTTTTTTTTTTTTTTTAGCTAAATACCCATCCGAAAGCTGGCAGGAAGGCAGTGAAGGTGCTGCCCAGGGACTGCCCAAGAGCCACGGCCACGTTTGGAGAGCCGCTGGACAGGCGGGAGGATGTCCCACTCATGTGTGCCAGGTGCCAAGCGGGGGCACGCACCCCCCGCCACATGCACTCCAAAACCTTCCAAGCGCTTGCGAATCCTTCGGACAACAGCAGCTGTTCCAGTAACGGCGTGTTTGCTTCGCAACGGAGCACAGTCTAACTGGGGGCCGGGGGCTGCACAGGGACACAGGAGGCAGAAGCGATGCCCCAAAGGAAGGGCACAGACCCCGCTGGCTGGCGATGCTCGGAGGCGGGCAGGAGGCCAAGGCCCCGGGTGCTGCCCTGGGCAGGCTGGGTGCCACAAGCCAGACCCACAGCACCGCCCACTCCTGCCAGCCTGTGTCTGCCAGCCAGCACATCCCTCCTGCCGGCACCCATGGGTGACCCAGCCCCGGCCTGCGAGCCAGGCACCCCCAGCCTCACTGGAGAGCATATTGATACTTAGCCCAGCACCTCTGGGCTCAATAATGACGCGCACAAGGCAATTACCCCATTAACTGGTGTCACTGCAGGATTAACGAGCAGCATACCTCCACCACCCGTTTCATGGCCAGCATTCACGACCTGCAGTCTTGGTAATGATCCCCATTTATCAGCTATCTCCTATCCATTGCAGCTGCTGGCGCCCCTCAGCCCCCTGCCCCTGCTACCATCACAGCCTGGGGGGTTAGCCCTGGCACAGACCAGCCCGAGCGGAATTCCACCCTGCACGTGCTGCTGCTGCGCAGCGATGACAGCACAGAACAAGATTAAATGCATCAACTGGGATGTGTGTTAGCGTTTAACTAACAGAGACGAAAGCAACTGGTGAGAATCTGGGGTCTTGTACATCCAGGAGAACTTATTGGTGTTGTTTAAATATTCATTTTTGCATTCTAGGCATCGAAAATCATTGTAAATCACACCTCCTTCACGTGGCAGTGATTGCACTTAAATAAATACTGATCATGGTTTCTTGTGTTTCTGTCTCTTGAACCAGAGTTTTAGATTTCTAGTACTGCAGGCAGAAGACAGAGATGTATTGAAAATTAAGGTACCTAAATAATTAACCCCACTCCTGAGTCTTAGAGGCAATTTAATAAAGTGCTCTCAGGGACCCGGCTGACAGTGAATAATATCCGTTGTCACTGCGTCTACACAGGCTGCAGAAACAATTTTATGTTGCCATTACACCGCCATGCTTAACTGTTTGTGTTCTCGGGAGAGCAGACGTTGTCCTGAAACCCAGTCATAAGCCATCCTTGTGCATGTGGGACATGAGAGGAATAAACCTGAAAGATGAGCGTGGGCTTTCTCCTCCTCCCGAGGTGGAGCCACACATTCAGCTGAAGCACGTTATTAAACCCATATAACTTGTTGCTCTAAAAATACACTTTGGTTGTCTTATCTGGAATGATGCATTTTTGCCCCATCTTTCCCAGCTCTGTTTCTCAATGGCCCCATGAAAGACTGCTGAGGAAGGCTGGCACCCCCAGGACAGAGGCAGGGTGTGCGGGCAGGAGGTCCCCATGCACCACCCCAGTTGTGCCGGCACGGCTCCCACTGGCACGCTGGCCAGATGAGACCAGGCATTTGGTAATGCCTTCTTACAGCCAGTTTAGAAACCTGGCTCTGGAGTAACCACTCTGTCAGCACCGAGGGAGGCGTTTTGCAGAAGTCTTCATTGTCCTGCAGATTTTCATGTGTGTTTGATTAATTATGTATGGACTTTTGATTGCAAATACGTTGCGGAAAGGAGCATACAAGCTGGGTGAAACAATTTGGCCTAAATAACACTCATCAACAATTCCTGGATTTTTTTTTCCTGCAAATTACAGCGATGGAGAGACAAAATTTTCCCTTTTGTGTTTATTTTGGGAATTATTTTTCACACTGATAGCCTCTGCAGCGTGGGCTAGGTTAGAAACAGAGTTAATACATACAGCTGAGAGAGCTGAAAGCTGGGAAAACTGAGGGTGCCACTGCAGGGCTGGAGCCTGGGAATTCACACCCGCTTGCTGCAGCAACCATTTCCCTTACACCATCTAACACACACCTTGAATCTATCCAGTGAGAGCAACCGGGCATTGACCACAGCCTTGGTTCTCCCTGCAGCAATCCCGAAATGCCCCTAGTCCTCCCCAGGTGGCATGGCTCTGCCTGTCCCGACAGGGGCAGAAAGGTCTCTGCAGAGGTTCCCAAGAGAGCCCTGCAGAATTCTCCTATCCCTTGACATTACAGGGAGATATTAGTGTTAATGGCATGAAGTTGATAATGGTGAGAAATGGCAGAAAATCTTGCCATGGAAGAGTAATAAATGCTGTGGGTCCGTAAGGTGACAGCTGCGACTGTGAAAGAATCAATAAATGTTGTAGTGGCATTTGTACCAGGATGATGGTGAGGAGCAGTTCCCTCACCAACCCCTTCCTAATGCAATCACTGCAAACCTGAGCTCTTTCGGCTTCAGTAATAACAAATAGGGCCAGTTCTGATCTGGGAAATACATCAACTTCTCCCCAGGGTGTGTGCTCCAACCCATCTCCTTGCCATTTCTCCTCAACCCAGGCCTGCCCATGCTGCTGTGGGATGGGTGAAGCTGCCTGACATTACTCTAGGTATTTCAAATGTAGAGACAGCAAATATTAAAGCAGATATTGCCCTCTTTTCCCTCCCTCACCCACCACTCATGGTGGTCCCTGCCAAGTGCCACATACTAATGACATGACACTCTGAGATTATCTATAGTAACCTACTGGTAACCCATGAGAGTTCCCACATCTGCCACAACTGAGCAGCTGAATTGAGGGTTTTGCTTCTGTTTATTAAAGAAGACCAGCACAACACCCTGTAAGACTGAAGATACTTAGCAAGACTTGAAGAAATTATGGATTTATACATATTTGGGTTGTAGCTAATGATCTCCATGACCCGCCTTGCACAATGGGTTTATTCACTGAAGTGCGAACTTGCCACCTGGGAATCCACATAGCCCTGCGTGTTCCTGTAGGTGCTAGGGAGCCAGGTCAGCGGGTGCCGATGCTGGAGAGAAAGGGACACGAGCTCCTTCGGGTGCTGCAGGCAGACTCAGTGTCTCTGGGCTTCTCCTGATGGTTGTTTACAGATTGGTAAAGATGTAGCTCCCAAAGTTTATTTTGGACAGACGGTAAGAGAATTTCAGGTAACCTGTGATTATTTAGGACAGGATTTCTAGGGGAAGTAGGCAGTAAATCCTAAAAACACCCAGTCAGCCTAAACACCTGAACGAGAAGGCACAAGGGTCAGGGTAGGAGCCAAGGCTCCGGCTCAGCAACTGTTGTACAGACACGTATCTGAGCAGGAAGGATTGGGTGAAAGCCTCCAGCCCACGCTCTTACACGTGTTGCGAGCTTTGACCTACAATGGAGAGTGGAGAGGACCCCGCAGGCATTCCCTCCCTCGCAGGGGGCACCATGGGCGGATGCTGCCCTGCCCTGCCCTTCTTGCCTGCCCTGCCCTGCCCTGCCCTCCCTGCCTGCCCTGCCTGCCCTGCCAGCCAGAGCCATCGCCCGCCTGTGGTGCCACCAGTGGGACGTTGCGAGTGAAGTGTACCAGCCCTTTCGCAGTGTGGCTGCTTGTTTGCTTGGCAGAAACACAAAGTAGACCTGACATTTCCAAATATTTAACACCGGTGTCCATAGCAAATGTGGCTGCCTGGGCACACTGTGGTTGGTCTGTGAGTTACACTGTTGCTCAGGCTGACACTGCTTCCATGGCTCTTCATCTAGAGGTGTGAGCGGTGGTGTTCCTGCAGCTCATACAGTCATCGCTAAGCTCTTTTGTTATAAGTTGTAAAAAATACTTAAAATATAAGTACTTTAAACCCTTTAAAATACTTACTTCACCCAAAGAAGTATTTGAAATTAAACACTTTCTGCAATCTATTTGTGCTATGCTCAAAGCAGGCATTTGCAAATACCCAAAGGACGCCACACTCAGCCTATATGGGAAGGCAAAGTGACAGTACTGAGATGAGGTTTGGAGACTGAGATGCTTTTCCAAATCAGAGCATTGGAAAAAGCAGAGAAGCATTCAGACACATGGTATGGCTTCAGGTCCTGAAAACACTTTTTCCAAGTCAACTAGTTAGTCTAAAAAAAGACGTTGCCTCTCTCTCTAGACTTCACTTGCAGTGTTGTTCGATAAGCAGAACCAGAGCAAAGCCATCAATACCTTCAGAAATTTCCCTATTTTTTTTCCAGGCAAATTTCTAGCTCTGAAAGTAATCAACAGCATGTGTGGAGAACACTGCCTCTATGAAAGCATCGTGACCAGCTGCAGCCAGGGTGGAGGGTGGCTGGTGGGGACGCACAGCAGCGAGGCTGTGCACCACTGCCAGCCTGAATCTGCAAGAAGTAGTGTGACTTTGGGGGGTCTCCCCTGCCCCTAAGGAGCAGCTTGACAAAGCATAATGCAAGAGATCAGGACTCCGCTGCTAGGTCCTTGGTAAGATTCCTCAAATGTGTGTATCGAGCAATATGTCAGTCCCACCTAATACTCTTCATGTCCCGACTCGTACAAGATCTCAAGCACTACGCATGGGAAGTCCTCCTGCACAGGGCCATCCATGGACCTGTTCCCTGGGTGCAAAGAGCTCTACCTTCCTTGCTTTCAGGAAAGCTGCAGTGAAGATCCACCTGTTGTAGCTCCAGCAGATACCTCACACAAAGAGATTTTTGATGCATAACCATTCTTTCTGCTTTTCCCCAACACTCTGTAAAGCAAGGACCTGGAGGCAAAGGGCACTCCCTTTTCTCCTGTGGTGCAATCAACGTTCAACTCAGCAACTTGGTGAAATGTCAGACCTAGGCCATACCTGGAAGAGCAAACCCTTGTGAATCTCACCATTGCAGAATTACTCTCCGCCTGCCCCGGGCATCCCTCCATTTCCCCAGGAGCTTGGAGATCCTGAATTGGCAGATGCCAGTAAACAGCTAGATGGACCATGTGCTCAATGGATCCAGAAACTGCTTAATATATAGTTTATGAGGACCTGAAGGAATATACACTACCCTACATTAAGTGTCATGGAAACTACCTGGTTTTCTACTGAAGCAGTACTTCATGCCACAGTCCTCATCCATGAGTAACAGAAAGCCAAAGCATCAGTTGGAAATTTCCAAAATCTCAGGCATTTCAGCCTCATCCCATAGTCAGTCTTCCAGCTCCTGATGGAGACTGGTTTGTCTGGACATATTGCAGAGCCCATACAGTGGTTGTCTGTCTACACTGCTCACCGGCCACCTCCATGACATTCATGCAGTCTTTCTCAACTCCTTAAGGTAGAGCTCAGCTCTAAGCAGAGCCTGATACCTCTCCCTTTCCTCCTGCTAATTACTCCATTTTGCTTTGTCCTTATCTCCCAGCTCTCCTGTACATCATCCTTCCATATGCACACTCTAATCTAAACAGCTTCCAGCTGCAGCACACCTGCCTCCCTTCGGTCACTGTCCACTGTGGAAGCCCAGAGAAAGCAGGAAGAACTGCAGTGCCTTCTCCCAGCGGTTAGCTTACATCTGAGGGACTAATCCTGACCCAGCACCGACAGCACATCATGGGTGACACTCAGGAAGATGGGTCCTGATAAAACTTAAGACAAGATGGGAGTGCTGTGTCCATGCTGGGGACTGTGGTGACAGGGAAGGGCCAGAGCTCTGCGCACGTGTATCTTTGTTTGCGGAGACACAAGTGATTTATTTAAATGCCAGAGCAGGAAATTACTTGGTCACAGAATTACAGCACTAAACGAGAGCAGGGCAGACAGGCTTGATCTGGCACAGAGCTGGCTGGTTCAAAGTTAATCAGCATACTGAAACTCTCGGGGAGAGCTTATTCCCAAATCAGTGCTTTGTATGCTGTGGCTGCAGGAGTTTTCATCCCTTCCCAGGAATCCTGATGCCCAGCTGGGGCCTCAGACAGCTGAGAACTTCTTTATGTCTAAATCAGGACAATTATTTAATTTAGACATTCAGTAGATGCTGGGAGTACAGGGAAGAGGTGTAGGGGAGAGGAAAGAGGAATAAATCACGGAGCGCAAGTTAACCATATAAGCCCTTTATAAACAGCTCATTTAGGAGAGACGAATCCTACTGTTTCATTTAACTTAAAGAAAATCTGTTCTTTTTCCTTCGTGCACTGTTCCTCCAGGATTGTGCAGGATGCAGCTAGGCATCTGCTGGCTGTGGCCACTGGCCAAGGCTGCACTAATTCCATAAGTATTTTGGCTTGCAAATACAGCAAGTTTGGCATTCCTGTTTAGTGCATGCCACATGGCATTCCTTTAAGTTATTGCTGTTAAGCATTTGAATCCCAGCCAGGTGCATGTGAATAGTTACTTACTGGGTAAGAAACGCTGCTTTGTTTAACTAGGCTGGTGAAACAAACCCAGCTGATGTCCAGAAAGCTAATCCACTCCAGGTCAGGGCTCCAAAATACCTCTCAGTCCCTGGCAGGCCCTTCCTGCAAGCACCGAAACAAAAGGAGCGGCAGACATGGGAAGGAAAACAAGGTGGTGAGCAAATGTTGACACCGTGTTTTGCTGACAGAAGTGGATGTCTCCTAGGGCTGTAACATGCCATTTGCAAAGTTTCCAATCCCTGCGAGCTAGTCCCTATAGGGGCCCTGGAGGGAAAACGTGACTTGCCCCTTAGGCTCACACCTGGATCAGCTTGTTTTGCTACTTCAAATACCCTTAAGATCCAGCTGCCTGCTTTCTCTGCCTGCATCCCGAGTCTCCTCCAGGGCTGTGGCACGCTGGAGAGGTTCAGGGAAGACAACACCGTACCTTAATGTAAGCAACTACCTGGGGGATGCACTAACACTAGTCTTCTGTTTCGGAGTCCCTAATTCCAGAGAAAGCCTGGAGCAAAAACAACCGCATGGCACCATCCACAGAGGGAAGGAAACCTAGGCTGTGCTACGACTGTTCCCACGGGAAGCAGAAGTTTCTGGAGCGCAGAACCCACAGGGCTTCTTGATGTTGCCTGCAAACCCCCAGCCACCAGCACCCGGGGAACAGACCAACGGCGCATCTCCAGCTCCGCTGCCGTTGGGATTATCATCAGTGTCAACATGACCCGGAGTTTCACGGTTTCGACAGCATTGTCAAGATTGCTGCTGGACGCGTCTGCTGTTGGGCCCCTTCCCCTCCCTCCCTCCGACAGCAAATTTTCCAGGAAACATGGACAGCTGTAGACATCTATTGAAAAAAAGGTCCGAGACACTTTAAACAGGCCCAAAATAGGGAGCACTTCAAATTGTTCCTATCACCATGCAAAACTGCTCAGGAGCCACATGTCTGTGCTTACGTGCCCGTGCAGCGCCCCGGCCCACAGCGAGAGCCCTGCAAGAGGGGCTGGTCCTGGGGTGGAGGTCCCGGGCACGGGGAACGGCTGTCCAGAGGGGGACAAAGCTGAACAGATCTGAACACCTAGAAAGCATGAAATTCCTGACCTGTATTCCTCCAGTTTAATTACCCACCTGCTTTGACCTGTTTTGAGCAGTGATGGAATTCAACTTCATGTACTTAACAGGGAGCAGAGCGAGGTGACTTGCTTTCTCATTTTACTAGCAACTAAAGCTTTCTCTGCCATATAATGCATTTCCATTACAGCATTAAGGATCTTTCTGACCCAAATATATGTCCTGAGAACAGAAATAACTGTAAGGAATACAATACTTAGTCTGCCTAGATTCCACTCTCAGAAAGATATAATCTATTACAAATGTTATCCCTCGCCTTGTCTATTAATCCTAAAGGACTAGTGATTAAATACATTTTCTAACCCTCAAGTCCCTGGTGCGCCTGTGATTCAGAGAGTTATAATCACTCTGTTTTGTACAATAAGTACAAAATATTGGTGACAATAACGGGCAATGCGCTGTTATTACAACAAGCTTTCACTGCTGCTTACTGGGCTGCAAAGGCAAGATTGTGTTCAGCACATTTCTTGGCTCTCTACCTGAATTAATGATATAAACAATATTTCATGACTTGGAGAAGGGTCACAAGGAAAGCACAATCCTAAACGTACTTGTAAAGGCAAAAGAAGGATATGAATTGCAGAACTGAGAAAGAATATGGAGGCACAAGTGATTCAAGATGCAGCTCTGGTGCAAGAAAACTGCTGTAACTGAGCTATGAACAAAATGAGCACATTTCTGAGAGTTCTCTGCCTGTGTTTGGAGTAGATTCACAAGGGCTGGATTCACAGTGGGAACTCTGCTCCCTGCAGGCATGCCTGCACCAGGGGACTGAGCCCACTGCCCACCTCCTGGCTGGCCCAGCTCCATCCCGAGGGCGCTCGCACGGCTCGCGCAGAAGCAGTGCGGGGACGTCTCTCCCACCATCCTCTGGCACGCAGGTGTGCGCTGGCTTCAACGCAAGAGCAAAGCTGAGTCCCAGACAAGTGACAGGTCAAAAGCTACACTTTTCTTCCAACTTAAAAGATTCAGTGGATAGACAGTTACAGAGGTGGGGGTTAAGTCTATCAAATTAATTTTAATTACAATTCAAAGAAAGAAAAGCCACTTTAACATTTCTAATCAACAGGCATCTAATGAGGCATGTTAGTTCCTGTAGTCTGAACACAGTAGGAAATTTTCTAAGATAATTTACTTCATTAATATTCAGCCAGAAGTGGATCATCCAATACTTTCCATGGCAGCATTAAGATAAAATATGTCAAAAGGAAAATTTTATATTTGACATGGACATTAAGCTTCATAAGTTTCATTCTATCTTACAAAAAACCACTTCTGACTGAAATAAAACATTACAACCCAGATCTACCAGAACGATTAGAGGGTCTGTCTTAATAAGAACAGTACCCATGCATTACTACCAGTGATGCAAAGCAAGTTTGATTCCTTTATTTTTACCACCACAGTGCTGCCTGTGTCACAGCACAGCAGAGCATCACCAGTGATGTCGCAGTCCCTGCAGCACCTGCCACGTGTTGCCTTCACCCAGCCCTGGACCCCCCCAGTCCCCAGGCAGGAGCAGTATGTAGGAATATACTTAGTCTTGTAAGTATGTAAGAATACACCAGTAACGGAAGAGCTGATCAGGAAAAGAAGATGAATCACCTTAGCGGGATTTCTGAATATTGTTGCTTTATATTATTCCTGACACAGGAAATGTCAACAGCCCTTAAAAAGTTGTCAGCCTTTTTAAAGAATAACAGCTTTCGTGTAACAGTTCAGTTTTCATATCTTCAAGCTGAGACTGGTTTGGATTGCTCGATTACAATGAAAATTGAAAAAAAAAAAAAAAAACCCAAAATGAAAAGGTTGAATGGAAGAGCCCTGAAGGGAACAAAGTTTGTCTGGTTTCCTGAATAATAAACGGATGTGTAAGAGAGCAGGGAACGAGGATCAGTGGCTGGAGAGCTGCCCAGCAGAAAAGGACCTGGGGGTGCTGGCTGACAGCCGCCTGAACATGAGCCAGCAGTGTGCTCAGGTGGCCAAGAAGGCCAATGGCATCCTGGCTTGTATCAGGAATAGTGTGACCAGCAGGACCAGGGAGGTGATAGTGCCCCTGTACTCGGCACTGGTGAGGCCGCACCTCGAGTACTGTGTTCAGTTTTGGGCCCCTCACTACAAGAAGGACATCGAGGTACTAGAGTGTGTCCAAAGAAGGGCAACGAAGCTGGTGAAGGGTCTAGAGCACAAGTCTTCTGAGGAGCGGCTGAGGGAGCTGGGGTTGTTTAGCCTGGAGAAAAGGAGGTTGAGGGGAGACCTTCTCGCTCTCTGCAACTACCTGAAAGGAGGCTGTAGCGAGGTGGGGGTCGGTCTCTTCTCACAAGTAACAAGTGACAGGACAAGAGGAAATGGACTGAAGCTGCACCAGGGGAGGTTTAGATTGGATATAAGGAAAAATTTCTTCACCGAAAGGGTGGTCAGACACTGGAACAGGCTGCCCAGGGAAGTGGTACAATCACAGTCCCTGGAAGTATTCAAAAAACTTGTGGATGTGGTGCTTAGGGACATGGTTTAGAGGTGGACCAGGCAGTTAGTTAGGCTAACAGGTTGGACTCGATGATCTCAGAGGTCCTTTCCAACCTTAACAATTCTATGATTTTATGCTTCTATGATAAGCCCCACCTGTCTAAGCCCATTGAAACTTTAGGAGTTTTATGCTGCTTTAACCTAATTAACAGTAGGGTTCAAATAACAAAAATGCGAAGCCTCTCTTTGTGCCGTGAATTGGTAGAAGCACAGAGGCAGTGAGGTCTATGGCACCAACGTCTTGGGTCTCTCTCCAGGAGACACCCCTTTTAGCAATCTTCTCCACCTGTCCCTACTGCGGTTTGCTGTACCCACACGTCCATCTAATAATGAGGACCCAGCAGAGCAGGGTGGCCTGCCCGCCAGCCCTGGGGGTTTGGTGCAGCCGCCAGCGCTGCATGCCAGCCACCAGCTCTGCCAACCTGGCAGGGGCCTCTGCTGCCCACAGCCTGGCCACCAGCCCCAGCAGGACAGTGGCCAGCCGTGGGCAGAAAATATGCCCTTTCCTCTTCCAGGCAGAGACCTTGCCTCTTCTCCCACCAGTGCCTGCCCAGCCCTGCGATTCTCAGCCAATTCTCTGTCTCCTCCTCTGTGCATGAGCAATTCCAGTCACTGAAATGTGAACATGTGTCCTATTAATAACCAAAAACCCGTCAGCTCAGTGAGTCACTCTTGAGCACGCTGAGCTGCACAGCCCCGCGTACCCCCAGAAGACCTGCTTTGGATGTCTGTTGGTGGGAGGTTGATTTGCTGCCCTTTCCAAAACAAAGGACTACAGATGCAAGGATTTAAATGCCAGAGTTACCTGTCGGTCTGCGTCCTGGGTAAACAAGCAGGTTTTTCATCATTGGAATGTTTCGGCGTGCATATTTAGAAAATGTGTAGATTACATAAAAGTCCAACCTGATACAAATAAATAAGAGCTTGTGCCAGTTTTTCTTTCAGGACCTCTGTAAGCATCATTTTTCTTTCTTCTTCTTTCTCTGTTGAATTTTAAAGGTTAGCCTCATAAAAGATGTTATTCCAAATAGCATCACACCATCAGAAATGAAAGGGAAAAGATGAAATAATGAATATTTGAAGAACTATTTTCTGAAGATGTCTATGTGGTTGGGAAGAGGAGGCTGCGAAAGGTATCAACAGCCACTTGGACTCTTTTCCGTCAGATCGATGAGTCAAGGCAAATGCACGCCACAGGTCTGGCTTCAGTGGGAAAACCAACAGGACCTCCTCCTTGTAATATACCAACTTCAAAAGAAGCTTTACATAAATATTAGGCAATCATTAACCAGGCAATTAATGTTCCACACTGCTCTTCTGAATCACAGTAGGTCAAGTGGAAACTGTAGCATTTTTTATAATAAAATAACTAAGCAAAATAAATTTTACGCACCAAAGGGAGTGAGGGATGACAGCAAAAATACGAGAAAACTGCAGAAAAATAACTGTTTGCCGTGACGTTCTCAAACAGCCCACCCCCTTCCCCCCAAAAAGGAAAGAACAGAGAGAGTGGTGTGAACACAAACCCCTTGACTCCGAGTTGGTGAAGCCCAGAGGTGGGTGTCAGTCCCGTGACGTGCCAGCCCAGCCGCCCTGACACTGTCCCCAAGCCCAGGGCTCCCTGCTTTCCTCGCCTCGGCGTGTGCCCTCTCTGTGACGGATCGCTGCCAGCCCCTGCGCGAGGCCATGCTGAGACCTCCCCTCTGCTCTTCTCATGAATTTGGGCTGCAATCAAAGTTTATTGATATGCAGTGTGAAAAGGGTTTTTTGGTCACCATGGCTAATACATAAAGCATATATACATAAGTTTTAATGTTGATTTCTCCTATTTCCAGCCCTAATCTTAATTTTGCAAGACTGCTTGGTTGAAGTGCTATAAGATTCAATTTTCAGCTCGTAAGATGCTTGTTAGTGCCTGTCCCTATGTCACTCGAGGGGATCAAAGTTTGATTTTTAACAGTGCTTTTTTTTTCCCCAATCAGGAAACTGTATATTCTCATAAACATAAACCTCCTTAAGCAGACTCAAAATGAAGATCAAATCCTATTGCTTTCTGCCCCGTGCTGAAGACTGTAGTCTTGATCCCGAAAGGGAGTTTGCCCAAAAGGGAGATCATTGCAGAACTGGGTGTTAAAATACTCACCCAAAAAAGGAGGGTTTGCTGTTTGCAGCGTTAATAAACCGTGCTATTTGCTTCCTGTTCCCTGATGAGGAAAGACATCAGTGAGCAGCAGGGAAAGGCAAAGGGATGGGGTTGATTCAGAGGCACAGGACTGAGTGTTGCAAAATTTGCTGCTTCATACAATAACAACAAAAACGCGATTGCTATTCCTGGCGATATGCAGAGCTGGGCAAGAGTAACAGAACTGTCAGAGGGGATCGGGTCATTCCTGCCACCCATCCTGGATATTAATATTCTTACTGCTCTTAGATCCCTTTCTGTAAAAGGATCAGATATTGGCTAAAATGTAATTGCTTTTTTTTAGTGTTGATGTGTGTATAAATGTTCTTGTGGTACAACCACACAGAACAGGAACAAGCAGCTCTATACATTTATTTCTGCTGGACAGTTTCTGCTCCCATTCCTATCCCAATAAACCTCACTGCAGCTCATGCATCAGACCGTGACCTATTTCATTAGACTTCACTAGAAACTGCCCAGCACTTCTTTCCCATCCTTTTTCAGCTGTGACATTAAAAAAGACTATACCCCTGAAAATGAAATATTTGGGTGGATATTATTCCACCTTTGAGCAATTAAGTCTCTAATAATAACACTATCTATCTACTCGCCACTAAACATTTCATTACTTCCACTCTTGAAAATATGATGGGGAAGAGGATTCAAATTTCATATTGTTAATGGATTAAATTAAATTACATTCTCATGACTCAAAGACACTTAGGTTATTTAAGAATATATATTTTACCAAATACTCACTTAACTGCCATGTAATTTCTTGCTATTTCCTTTTCCTTTATTGCTGATTAACAAGATACTTGGAAATAAATAGAAGCGCTTGTTCTGCTGTAATTAGCCTGTCTGTCCCTCTGATTAGCTCACTCCTACTTTGTGGCAGCGAATTTGGAAATCCTAAATACTCTGGTCTGACATCATCATTCCAATCAGAGAAAAGGAGAAGACAGAGCAAAATGGAGGTTTTCTGGAAAAGAAAGGCATTGGCTGTATTGTAATGGATATTTGGAAAATCACTGAGGTCCAACCTAAGCATCAATGAAACAAATGGATTTTGCTTCACTGAGCTATGAAAAGAAAGCCCAGAACAAGGACTCCAGCCAGGGTAAATTCCTCAGCCAAATAACCAACAGAGCTGTGATATATTCATGCCAAAGACCTGCCCCAATTGCTTCTCCTGTTCTTTCATGCACCAGGAGCACAGGGGACATATCACAGGAGTCATAGGCAAATGGCGAGTAACACCATCAGACATATCACTGTAGTACAGCAAGAAGAGGGTAGATGATAGTAAACCTTACAGCTACCAGATAAACAACTCAAAGTGAAACAAGGCAAACGGCAGCAGAACTCTAAAACTTCATCTCCTAAACCATTATCTAAAAGGTGCTGTAAAGGTGTATTTTTACTTTTCCTATGTGAAACTCCTATGCAATTTTCTTAGGAAAGCACAGTTCTCGTTTTCTGCCCCAGAATGTAGCGTAGAGGTGGTGAGGGACTCTGGAAGCTTTCCAAGGTGGAGGAGTTCGTGTAACAGTTTGATATTCTGGAAGATGAAAGGCACTTTAACAATTAAGTGTTATTATTATTGTCAGTAGTAGTAGTAGTAGTAGTAGTAATAATATTCCAGTGCTATGAAATGAGCTGTTAAAATAAATTCCCTGCTTTAGGAAGTCCAAACAAATGTTGCCTTTCAAACACAAAATATTGTGCAGACATAAGACTCCATTTATCAAACATTTAACAGGAAAATAGAGTTAAAATCTGTTTTCATAATGTAAAAACCTGAGATATTACCACAGCTTTTCATATGAACAATCACTCTACAACCTCAGCTAATATCTACTAATAACATGCAGCTACCCAGTGCTGGGATGCTTCTGGTGAACCCAAGCAGGGAAGAGATGTCCTGGGCAGAGGTCACTCGGGGACTCCTCTACACTACTCAGGTAACAGGACAAAGGTTTTTCTGAGCTTCAGTTCATTGTATTTGTAGAGCTGGTGGGAGACAGCGTTTTAAAAAAATATTGTAGTTTTTGAAAGGATTAATTTTACCAACTGTCATTAGGGTGAGAGTGTTATTTATTAATTTTTAGAGAGTTCTAAATAATATCATCCTAAATTTTAAAAAGTTAGAGTTATTCAAATTTATTAATATAAAGGGAGAAAGCTCTTTATGGTGGTCGGATTATTTATTCAGCCTTGACAGATTAAATAACAAATTGAGGTCAAAAAAGTGGAATGTCCTTAGGAAGAGATAGATTTAAGAAATTTTTGGAAACACATACATTGCTTTAATTGAATGTGGCCCTTAGTGAATTCACTGCTTCAGAAATCATCTTATCTTATTGATGAAGTTAATAATTTGTCAAAGTTCTTTCCATCCACCGGTAACAACCAGTGTTGATAAGCATAGATGCAGATGCCAAGGGGTACTTGTGGGCTGGTGGTGGGGAATGGTTTCACTCCTTGTCAAAGTCAACCGAGTGAAGAGTGGTTAAAGCAACCACTTACCAGCCTATGTGCTTCCTTAAGAGAGTGAAACATTCATTAAAGCAGAAGACAGCTGGACCCCATTCATTGCAGGGGGTCTGAAGATCCAACCAACCCAGGGGCACAGGTTAGAAAGAATAAGTCTCCCGCGTTTATTCCCTCGGCTTTTCTAATAGGGTACACATAAAAGTGAGGCCTTTCGCAGTGAGAAAGCTCTGATCCAGAGCTGTCCCTGCACACACACTACGCAGCTTTGCATAGGTCAAAGCAACCTTACACTGGAATACCTTCAAGTTGTGTTTCTAATAAAAAATATTTTCCTTTACCTTTCTGAGTGTGTACACAGTGAGAGTTCTTCTCGGGACACACATTTATGTTATGTTTAGACTTTGACAGTCAATGAGACATTTTTTAAATTTGAGATTTAATTTGGCAAATGGTTTCAATATATACTTACCTAGCTGTGAAAGGTGATGATACATTGATAATTTTTAGTAAAATAGTAAAAAGTGATCCCAAACCTTAGCTGTGGAAAAACAAACCTTCTAAACCATTAAAATCTATACCCACACTTCATACATTTCCTGCCACCAGGCACAGGGCGAATGCAACAGAAGAACAAACAATAAACTATTGCAAGAAGCAGCATTTCTGTGTAACGTCTCATACGTAGTTGAGATAGCTGTGCCTCTAATGCAATGAAAACGTAAAGCCCTATTTCTCTGAAAAGGAAAACAAAGATGTTTTCTCAGCGGAGTAAATAACTGCCACATTAAATATACCCTCTATCCTCTCATCATCACCAATTGCTAGGAGCCATTCATTTTGACAAATTGGAGAGAATTCAGAGACAAGCAACAAAGTGATTAAGTGACTGGGGATATTGTCTCGTGAAGGAAGATTAAAAGGAGTAAATTTGGTATGGCGTAGGTGAGTGATGATTTTGAAGAGGTCACCAAAAGGATATGTATGGGAAAGAATCAGGAAAAGAATAAAATATCACTGTGACACAAGAATTATTCAGAGGTCAGGAGACAAAATTTAAGATCACAATGTTTTAATGCCAAATTAGATTCTTCCACAGACAGAATGACCACATCCAGTCCCTTATCCCATCTTGGCACATATGAAATAAGTACGATAAATTGATTCTTGAAGGTAAACTTGCTGTGGCAACAGGTGGGAGACTGAGTGACCTCTCTGCTCTTCTCCATCTCCCATTCCCATGCCAGAAAAGTTCTAGCAGCAGCTGGACTAAACAGTTTGGGGGATTTTCAGTATAAGGGTCTGCGTGGTGCAGTGTTGGACCTCGTGAGATGCAAGAATCGACAGTGGCGACAGAAGGATGGGCCTAGGTAGATGGAAGGGGAAGAGCAGAAGGAAAAGGTCAATTAATTTTGAAAGTGAGAGGGAGGTTCTCCTGAGCAGGGAACGCACCTCCCTGACTGTGTCTGGGCAAAATATTAAGGGGCTGGAATAGTTTTCCTGGCCCCGGGTTGCACTGGGCAGCACAGGGTGCAAGCAGGGTCATGACAAGCCAAAGCCAGGAGCCCGATCACTGGACCCAGCTGCTTTGGCTCCAGTTAAACTTTCACAGACACACAGATTTCTGTGGAAGAATCACACAGAAAGTCATCCCCAGTTCACAGCGCAGAGCACCCCGTTATTCAAACTAACAGCGCAGGCACGTCCACGCGATCATCATCTCTCCACATCTCACTGCCACCCGCGGTCACCTTCCCCAGACGCTCCTGAAAGCAAGCAGCCCTCACAACATGCCCTTAAAGTCAACAGAGTCAGGCATCAAAAGAGTCAGAAATATAGTTTAAAATATCCCAACTGCATTTTGCTGTAAGAGAACTGGTAAGGACACAGAGCAATTTTCCCTGATGCAGAAGTGACTGGATTATAGACCTGATCAGATGGCAAACAAATGCAGATGTATAGAACTAAATAAAACATTGCCTGTGATCTCTGTGTCAACAAATTAGATAACTATGTTGGCAACTTGGCAGGCTTCTCCTGTTTGCATTGGTAAATTAAGTTCACAGTCTTTGCAGTCGCAGGGGGATTTTTTTTTTTTTTTTTAATTTTTCTTTTAGAGGCATCATTCTTGAAAGCTGATCGTATGGTATTTTGGGGAGCTTATCACTGTAAAGGACTCAGTAGAAAAAGTTTGGTGTCTGTGGAAATGGTTCTAACAGGGGAAATCTGGAAATAATGGAACAATTCTAAACGATGTCTTTTTCTGTGGGATGCGTGATGCTGCTCTCAACCTCCGTTATCTGCCCTCTGACCCCGAAAGTGGAATTTAACAGTCAGGGTATTAGAAAGTTCTCTTTCCTTTCTGATCCTTTAAACTCTGTGATTTATCTCAAATTTAAGCAGAACTGGTTTGTTTTCATGACTTTCCAGTGTGGAGGCCCTGATCTTTTGCCAATGACTCCGGTAAAGATGCACCGACTTCAGTGCAGCTCCTGTGGGATAAGGATTGGGCCCAAAGACCTACTTTAGAGGAAGTCGAACCATCCCCTTGGTTAGTTGGGAACTGCTGAAGATGCCTCATGTGTGTAACAAATGGGCACTGCTGAATTAATGAGTGGAGAAGGGGAACCTCTGTGAAGAGCAGCGCTGGAGAGGCTTCCCACACAGCCTCCTTCCCACCCTCTTCAAATCCTCCCCCATCATGCAGGCTACAAAATTTTAACACTATTTGGGTGGGATAAGCCCAGTCCATACAGCACCAATCCATCAACCTTAATTCTCTTTATCTATGATCTTTTGTCAGGATTAACCGTAATCTCACAGAATCAAGGACTGGTGGTTTGCCCTGTGTGCGCGCAGTGCCCAGCACTGCGAGTTGGGTGCGTGGTTTAACTGCTGGCCGTGCGTTATTAATGGAAATAACTTTTGAACATTAACACTCATTGTGTGATTGTCCCAGCCCAATGGAGAACACGGGAGGAAGAAAAATAACTAAAGACATGAGATTTTTAATTGCTGTTTATGAAATACAGAAAATCTCCTAAATGCAGAAAATTTCCTAAGGAAAGGAAAATATATGCTATCATGAAACATAAAGGCATGACCAGGTTATGTCACTTTTTCTTCTCATAGATGTGCTTAGTTTGCAAGTATGAAACACAGTATGTGACAGACAGTTGTATTGTTCAAAGTTCACTTCACTTAGCATTTATTTTCCAAATCATCACAGAAAACTACCACTAAACATGTTGATTTATATAATTGGGCCTGATTGTATCTTTGGAAGATAGATGCTGCCTATAAAAATACTCCCAAATTGGTTTAACCTTTCAGCACTTACTATTGCCTTCAGATTGCATTTATTATTGAAGAAGCCACTCCTTCCTCTCTCCTCAAAAGCAGCTGTTCCTACCTTGGGGATCTACCTTTGTGTCAAAAATGTGGTTAGTTTTCACTAATTCTCAGAGAATAAACAGTGACTACAAAACCTGGGACGGTTAATGCATCTCCCAGTCAACATCTCCTGCTGCACCCTCGCCCTTCAAAGGCACAGAGATTGTCCCATTCAACACTCTCAATCTCACAGGCTAACTGCTGGGATTGTGGTGATGATCTTGGGAGGAAAACAGCCGCTGGTGTTAATGTGCAGCTTGCCACTGGAAGGGGCTTCTCCACCCATGAAGCATCCTTGCTGGAGTGCTGCTCTCTGCCAGACTGTCCCTGTGTAGAACTACTGTCTTAACCTCCCCATTTGCTCCTGGGCAGAACAGTGATATGTGTTTGAGTTCAAGACAAAAACCCTTATGGTTTCTAAAGTCTTTAACTTTCAGCTCTTCCAAGTGGCACAGAGAACCAGCCCCTAAAATCAGCATTTCACATCCCCATCAGGCTGCACCGCTGGAAGTATGCTCAAAGGTGCATCTCTACCCTCTGTGGCAAGACTGGAAGGAGAAGAGCCATTAGGACAAAGGCAGCCAAATCAATCTTCAATTGTTGATAATCTCAAGGGTATTAGGAAGCTGAATGTCATGTATTTTATCATATGATTGATTGTGATGATGCGTGGTTTAAAGAGCAATATCCACCTTTGAAGCACAGCAGAGGGTAGGTCTTTGTTGAGCAGTAATTCTCAATTACCCCACTGCGACCTTGCAAGGATCTTTGATCATTCACAAGGAAGCCTGAGCTGGCCCGTAAATAGAGTCCTGTGATAAGAAACTTGTTATTGGCCATGGATGACTGATGGAGAACTGCCAGTTCTTTTTTACAACAGCTTTTACAATAGCTTGCAGAAGCGTTTTGGGGCCTCACTGAGATAGTACCTGCATCTCCTGGGCAAGTGATCAGTAAAGCTCACAGGTAGATCAATCTTCCTAATAATTTATAGCTACATCACTTTGATGAGGTCAAGTCATAAGGTGCACACGAATTATGTTCTCATGCAGAACAAGAGGTTGACACTCCTGGCAGTATCACCTTGCCTGTCCTCCCTGAAATAACTTCCCTGAGATCCTCCTACAAGAAGCAATTCTATCAGCAGGTCCTCTTAGACAACCACCATGAAATGAATTGCTCAGACAGTCAACAGCAGCCTCCTGCAAATACTTACCCTCTCAAAGACTCTCATCATAAAACTTTATGATACCTTTTTCCTTACGATAATCCAGTATAAACATAATTTAATGGTACTAGGAGGAAAACAACCACGGCAACAAAAACAACAGGCAATGATTGTAAAGTCTCTTATCTCATAATTTTTTCTTTCTTTTCGCTCATTCTCTCTCCTTTGTTTTAGATGTGTATTATTTTGGTCATGCTGTCACTGAATTATTACATGCTCTCAATTATACTGCTATAAAGCCAGAAGGTCTTTTGTGGTTATATTTTAAGTCTCTGAGGTGGGTTTTGTTTTTTATATTTTTGCTTGTGAATGTGATTCAACTTTGCTTTGGTTTACTTTTATGCCTGCTAAACCACTCTATCCAATTTTGAAAAAGAAACTGTGTCCAAAGGAAATGGTGGAGACAACCACACAAGCAGTTCACCTGAGATGTGCCCATTTTTCCCCTAATCTGAATTTGACTTTGGCTACACAGCAGAAGAATTTCCTGTATGCACCCCCACAGGTTATCAAGCATATAATGTCCCCAATTGTGGCATCAATACCCTTGATATCTCTTCATACCCAATGACATCATACTTCAGATTCAAGCCTCCTTTGGGTACCCCTAGGTGAGGAGGTGTGCACTGCGAGTGTTTCCTCAGCCCGTATGAAAGCCAGCAAACCAGCCTCATTTAGAAAGTAATGATTTTTATCAGCCCAAAGAAGTGACCTTGCTAAGAAAGTGTCCGACTCCTCAAGTTGTACTACTGGGGAAGATGCAACTATACATTCTGCACCCAGAGAAGATATAGAAGAAATAAAAAGTGCTGAATTTTCAGTTTGTGAACAGAGATTTCCAGATTCTGCTCCCAATTCAACATTCTTCCAAGGCAATCAAAATCCTTGTTTCTAGGCTTTAGCCTCTACTTTTTAGCCCCATTTGACCACTAGTCTGGTACATGTCATTAAAAGGCCAAATGAGAGACGGTCCAGTCCTGAGTGAGTGAGTTTGCAATCCAAACAAACAAAGCCAACGAGAACAGGCTGGATTTCCTACCTTCTCCTTTTTTTTCTCTGAATACTCCAAATGCAGGTTTACCTACATAAATCCAACAAATTATTTACTGCTATTACAACCCTCAAAAATGAAATACATCCGATATACTAAAGGTGGCTGCAGTTTATAAACGGCCCACAAACTGGGATTAGAGATCACACTGCTTTGTAATTTGTCTTTCTACCACAGCCTATTTCTCACACCTTGTCAGCAAACTGCTCCAAGAAATCATTATGTAAATGCACACTGGGGTAGTATTTACCCACTTTTCATATGCCAAGGCAATAGAAGCGTCCTGCCATTTGTCAGCGGTGGGTGTACCACACATTCGTGTTTCCCTCTGGATGGAGGCAGTGGACATGCCCAGCCACCAGCAGTTGGCAGAGGTCTCACCATGCTCTTCCTCCGCTGCCTTCAGTCTCACGGTCCCTCAGCTCCCCTATAAACCTGGTACCAGCTTCCTCCTTGCCGTGTAGGTGGAATAACTATGTCAGATCACAACAAAACCAATATTAACTTCTTTAATTAAGTTTACCAGCATTACTTATTTGAATGACACAAGCTGGTCTGAGCTGCAACTATGAATATGTAATATTGGCAGCTGCACAAATATGGAACAAAATAAGCAAATAATTCATAACCTAACTAAACAAAGATTTCACAGTACTTATTTGTTTTAATAAATGCAAACACATATAAATATTTTTAAGCAAAGAGATTCTGTCAAGACTTTTTGTGAAAAACTTGGCATGGCTAGTGCACGGGCTGCTCCGACTTAAAAAAGAGATTTGGGGGATGAAAGAGTCCAGCAGAAACCTGAAGATAATCAAATGGACAGTTTTGTCCCATTATGAGCCAAAATGTATTTGGAAAGGTAAACTGATATATCTGAGAGAAGAAGGAGACTCTATTTCAAATGATCTTGTATTTTACAGAGGGCCTTCCCCTGCGAGCATGGCAGTGAATTCCTGCACAAAATGCAGGTCATGTACGCAAAAGGTTGAGAGGGATGTTCTCCTTTTTGCATAATTCATGCTAAATATACAAACACATGTGAATTGCTCCATTCCTCCCCTTACTTAAAATGAAGTGGAGTAATCTACATTCTAAATAAGATTAAGGCGCTACTGCAAATCGTGCTAATTCTCTTGCCAGAGCCACACCGGAGCGGCTGGTGGGTTCCTGGGGCCAAGCTCTCCTCCCGCGGCACCAGTCGGCCACCAGCCTGGCACCGCAGACAGCAGCCGTGGCAGCCCTGTGCTGACAGCCTGGGGCACGGCTCTCCAGTCGGGGCATTCATTTAGGTATTGGCCTCTGGAAAGGTGAAGCAAGTGGGTTTATCAGCAACACTGAGACTGTGGTTGCTGAATGCTGCAGAATGGCAAAGCCCACCTTTTCTTTTCCAAACAGTAAAAATATTGGTCCCGGCTGGATGTAAAGATGTTCAGCATCTCTGAGCGTGCCTTTGTGCCTCCTGAGCTCATGGAGCAACTGCTGCCCTTTGGGAGAAAAGACAGGAAAGCCCCGAGGAGGACACAGAGCCGGACCCAGGTACCCACGGGCAGGGTCTGCCCCCAGGGGGCTGAGGGCATCCTGATGGCCCTCCCCAGAGACACGCTGGGGGCTGCAAGCCCTGCATCAGTGCTGCATTTATTCTGCAGCCAGAGAAAAGAGAGACGTGCCGGTGTCTTCCGAAACTGATCGCGGGTGAGGAACAGCTGCAGTGGGATGCTGGTGGTGCACGACACATCAGCAGACTGACGGATGGGGCACAGACAGAGCGAGGATGTGCAGGACCTTGCACCCAGCATCTGCTCCCCACCAGCCCTCGCTGATAACATGTACACATTAACCCTGGCTATATGACTGTGCAGAAAAAAATAGCGAGGTATACAGAAATATACAGGAATACAGAAAGCATTTGAGATTTTTATGTGAAAAAGATTTACCCAGATAAACCCTTCATTGCCTAAAATGGAAAGAAGAGAAGGACAGGACTGGACAGAGGTATCCTTCACCCCTACCCTTCTCCCGAGCAAGATACCACTGGGAAATGCTGGATTAAATCTGCTGCAGAGATTTTGGACACATCATTGCTGCTTTTCCCCAGGCTGAGTGAGAGCAGGGCAGACTTACAGCTGCAACAAGGCACTTCCCACGTAAAACAGAGGGGATGATGTCCTTTGCCTGCTTTGCAGAGGCACTGTGATATTATGTCTAAACATGTACAACAAACAGATTTCCAGCCAGAATTAGCTGCATAAATTAAGATTATCAGATCACGCTGCCAACAACAGATCCTGGCTGGAAACCAGGCTATGAGATCTGCCTGCCCTTGCCCCTTTGGGAACTGAGCTGACATAACACAGTGCAAAATCGCATCAATTAATAGCTGGGTAGGTGTGCAATACTGTCTCAAGGATCATAATGGCTCTGTATAGTCATATCCCATCCAGTTTTAACGGATCCAATGTCATTTGGATTTAAATTATTATTCTTGCTAAGCTGGCCTTAAAAGGCAGAGAAGTTTAATCTTTAATAGACTGGCAATCCACAATGAGCCATTTCCACTTGGCTTAGTTACCTGAAATCACATAGAGAATATCAGATCACTTACAGACCAGCTACTACTCTAGGATTCCCTGTGGTGTTCAGGTACAAGAGCTGTGATAAACAACAAAGCAACGGGCTTCATTTTGAGCTCCCTTGCCTCTTTTGTCTTCGCTTATCTCCACGACTCTGTTTCCAAACTGATTCTTTCCATGGGATTGCACGATGGTGGCTATACCACAGTAACACATCTGTTTTGCAGACTCATCCAAGTGAGAAGAGCAGAACAGTTACTAGAGAATAAAGGATGACATTTGTTCTTCTGGGGTTGAGTCAGGCATAGTAAGAACTAAATAAGAAAATTTTCTTCCAAGGAAAATAGCAAAGCCATGTTCTTACAGTATACATCCAAACTGCAGACATTATTTTAAATCTAAATGTCTATGGAGCAAATATGTCAAATGGCTTTTTTTTGGGAGACAGGCTATCTGAAATAAAAAATTCAGCTGTTTCCATGTCTCCTGTTTAAGATAATCTAAAATGAGAATGCTAATTTGATTTAGTTACTCTTTTGCTACAGGCCAGCCTGTGTTCCAGTTCCCCATGATGAGCATGATCAGTACTGATATGTCTTTCTATGTGGTTTCTCCAGTAACCATTGCTTTGATTGAAGTTAATGGGGATATTACATGTTGCACCAGTGGAAGATCTAGTCCTGCCTTGCTCTGTATTGTCCTATAACGTCCGTTGGGACAAAGCTGTCTCCCTGAAGCTTATTCTTAGTGAAACGTTGTGGGACATGGTGGCAAGGTGCTAGCATGCAGTGCAGCTTCTACGTGCGAAGTGGCAAGAGCTAAATACCTAAAATACACAACCCTACCGTACCGCAAAACCCAGAGCTGACCTGAAGAGGAGGCAGCAAGGCTGCTGGATCCAGTCATGCAGCTCATGGTCTGATGAGACTACCCCCTCCGAGGTGGGCCACCAAACCGAGCCATGCCAGGCTTGCCACAGCGGGCTGGTCCTCCAGGGATGGCCGGCTTGGGCGGGTGCTCCCCCGCCAGGACAGATCCCGCTCCTTGTCTCCAGGATCATTTGGGTTTGACTTCAAACAGGGTGAGGCAGAGAATCCATCACTCTGCTGTCAGGTTGTTCCCGTAGTTAATTACCTCCTTTGTTAATGATCTTTAAATACGAGCTAAACTTGTCACCATACAATTATATAACCAGATTCTTTTTCTTATACTGAATCTATACGTTACAATAAAAGCCCCTTTCTTCAAGGAAGTTTAGGAAAGAATTAGTGAGAGGCAGGTTATGCACCAAATATGTGATAATCTGGATAGATGTGACAGGCAACCAGCAGTCGAACAGAAATACACCATTTTACAGGTGAGCTGGGAGAGAGAAGAAAAGTCGCCTGAGCCAGCCTAGTGTAATTGGCCTCCAGGACACATCCCTCCCCCATCACCTTCCCTCCAATTTCTATAGCTACAGAGCTTGACTTTAACTGCACGCAGCTGTAATTGCCTGGCACCCATGCACCAACTGCAGCACAACAGCCGCAGTCCTTTGCACAACTCGTGCTTGCAGTGTTGGCCAGGGAGGCATGCCGGGCACGTCCTGGGGCCACCGCCATGTCCCCAGCCTCCCCTGGGGGGGAACATCCTGCTTTAACCCTGTGTGTTTGCATTCAAACTTTCCACAAAGCTCACACAGACAAGATGCATTGACCGAGTACCTTGATCACGGTGCTGCAAGCCGAGGTCTTGAGGCAATACTGTGGTTGCCCTGACCCTGCATAATGCGACAGCACAGAGCAGCCCTTGCCCAAGGATGATGGTCTGGGTTAACCGGGTGGGTTAAAGATACATGATCTTTGGCAAGGGGCATAAGCCAGAGGGAAAATAACACATTTCCGTTGCATATGAGAGAAGGCTCACGGTATTACCGAGAGAAGTCACAACCCTCAGCTTGAAGGAAGACTTTCCAGCCTCTCATCTTCTTTTCTTTGAAATGCAACTAAAAGAAGAAATCACTTTGTTTCATTTATACTAATAACCTGTGTTACACACTGTCAAAATTACTGAGTATGCCCGTGAAAGGGAGTATTTGGACCGCAATTCATATTTACAAAAGCTGGAGCACTGCACTGGACAGAAGGTGGTGTGATGGGGATGCTGCTTTAGCCACACAAAGGACACTTGTATCTCTGCCTTAGGCTTATTTTAATGGGATGCTCTACCCTGCCAGTCTCGGGGATCAGCAGAGCCCTGGGAACATACAGAGCAATACAAAACATAGCAAGCACAACAGCACCTTGGCTCAAGCGATGCTCATGATCAGGTCTGTGTTTTAAAAAAGAACACAACAAACTGTAATTCTGAAGTGTCGCTTTGAATTTATGACCTTGTGTGCATTTAATCACTTAGAAAGCATCATATTGTGTTATGTCTTATCACATTAGGCTATTGCTGAACACAGTGAGATGCAATGTTACACAGAACAAGCTGGGATCAGAAGTAATGCAAAAGATTTTGCAGGTAAAAATACCCATAGACGAGTTTCAAGAAGGCTTTCAGCAGGGATGACATGCGAATTCCCCCCACGGCTTCACTTCCCACCAACTTGACAGGCTCTAATGGTTTCATTTAGGCTAGAAAGAGCGAAAAAGTATCTTGCGAAGGGTGTGGAGTACAGCCATTGCTTTTTATGGACTGCTCCGTGAAATTTGGATGCACAGACTGCAGGGGAGGACCCCGTGCAGAACTGCCTGCAGTCCCTCCCTCTCCTATGGAAACCAGAGGCACACAAGTCATGTTAGTAACTGCTGCTGAGTGTATTGAATAGGAACTACAAATTCAGTAAAATGGAGCTAATTTAAGAATTACTAAGGCCAAAGGGATCTTTGCTAACAGACAATCTAATCTTGTACATAAAATAGGCTAGATAATTTCCCCTGTAATTCCTGCATGTAGCCCTGAAACTTGAGGCTGTATTTCTTCATGTTAGTACTCGCCTCTTCTCCCAAGGAGCCAGCTGGGTCGTGCCACACACCGCGGGCCCTGGGGACAGGGACAACAGCAGCGCTCGCCCACCACCCACTTGCAGGGTGGGCAGTCCCTGGGCTGAGCCTCATGCTCCCCAGACCAGGGTGCCCATCCCACTGCCGCTCTGCAGGAGAGGAGTTAACTTTCTCCGTGCTGCTGGTATAAATATATGGACTAGGTAATGGTTGTAGGTCCCTCCCAATGGGAACTCTTCTGTTCTTCTATACTTCATTCTATATCACACCACAGAGAGCTGCAAATTCATGATCACAACTCCAGACATGCACATTGGACTTTCTCTCGGTGCAGATTAATTCTCACCCTGCAGAGACATTACAAATCAAGAGCACTGCTGGTCAGAAATGGAAATCCCCAGCAAGGCTCTACCCATTTATCAGGAGAGTACTCAGCATCATGGCTTTAGGACTGCAGCTGCACAGAGGACATCTGGGGTTGCTGCTGGAGGCTGCAGCACAGTACAGAGCTCATCCCAACGGCTAGGAGCCATCAGCCCGGAGCCCCGCTGACACAGCACGCAGCCTGGGTTTGCCCCGCCAGTGTGGGCTGGAGCTGCACGGAGCTGCGGACACCCCAGCAGTGGGACTGCCGTGTCCCCAGCCCCTGCATGCCTCCAGCCAGCCTGCAGCCTCAGGCACTCACAGGGGCCCTCCTCGGGACCAGCGCCTTCAGCTCGAACCCTCGCAGGGCTACTCTTGTAGTTGTTGCTGGGAAATGAAGTGTGTATATATCCAGATACATATCATATATATATATTTTTGTATATATACACACATACACACATATCTCCATGTGTGTGTGCATACCTGTGTGCATATATATAAAAAACATATATATGCATGTACATATGCACACATGTATGTATAAAAACAATTGCTGGCAACAAAAAAGCTATGTAACGCTGCCTTTATTGAGGGCCCAGAGCAGCCTGCTGCTGCAGGACTGTGTGCTGAAGGCAGAGGTGCCTTCCCGAAAAGGGTACTGCCCACGTGGCAGCCCAAGCAACACAGCTCACATTAACACACTTCCAAAAACTGAAATGCCAGGGGCGGGGATGGTAAAAGAAACACAAAGCTCAGCAATTTTCTTTCCTAGTAAGATTACTTACTAGATATACCTGAAGTCAACATGGAGTGTTAATACAGCTGAGTGGTGGCTGCGTGGATGAAGAAACTACACAGGCTGATTCAGAAAACAGATTCCCTTGAGCGAGAAGCACAGAGAAGAGGCCGACTCCGGGCTGTCCCCGCAGCAGTGCTGGCAGATGCTTCTGCCACCCCCTGCGCCAGGCGGCCAAGCAAGCCCGGGCAGTGGGGCTGTCTCTCGGGAGAACGGAGGTGCAGCTGCAATGGTATCACAGTTCAGCCGGCACTAAAACTCAAATTCAGACTAATTGAATATAGCTTTTTTTTTTTTTTCTACATGGACTTCAATTTTCCAATGCCTTTGAGATGTCTATATAAATGTCAGGAGATTAATGTGCTGTCTCAGAAGTTCGTATTGGTTTTGCCTAGATGAGGCTTACTCCTTTATGGCCAGAAGCACAGTGCAACAGGGGACAGAGAAACAAGGGAAACCTCTTTGTGCTTCTTGTGACTTGTAAAATATATTTCCAAAGGTTACATAGCAGCTAGGAGTGATATTTAGCCAGGCAAGCCTGTCTTTTGTGCCTAGAAAATGACCTCAGTTTGCAGTTCCCTTCCTGAGATGTTATTCATCACCTGAGATGAAATAAATCCTACGGAGCCTGTTTTACACACTCTAGTTTCACAAGCCCACAATGTCCTCATAAATAGCAGTAAGGGAATTTTCCGTTCAGACATGCAGACCGAAGGGAGCGATGTTTGGTACTGCAGAAGCAGGGAGTGAAGTCCCAGGGATGACACCCCAGCCACAGCAGCTTTTGAAGCAATTGCATTTCCAGTGAACAGACCGAATGGCCTTTCCTCACCAACAAACGCAAAGCGAACCAGCCTCCTCCAAGTGACAGACCTGCCAGGCGCTGGGCAGGCAGGGAGGGAGGCTCGCTGCCCACCCCAGGCTTTCGGAGGCAGGTACCTGCAGTGCCCAACCTGCCACCCCCGTGGGACAACCAGCACCTCTCCTGGATTGTCTTTACCTGAGGGGGATTCGCACCTGACATTTTATTCAGAGGCTGCAATGCAAGAGTATGAAACAACACATTTTACTCACGTTTACAGGTCTCCCATGGTTAACCAAACCATGACGAGTACAAGGGGCTGTGTGGGGCACGAGCAAAGCACCCCTTCCAGCACTGCTGCCCGCAGGCTGCAGGAGGCTGCCGGCTGCCGAGCAAGGGCAGCACGCCGGTGCGATGCTCTGCCAACGCTCAGCTCCCCCAGCCTCCCAGTCACTGCTTGCATCTTCGGGGCTAAATGTGGTTTCTCTGTATTTAGTAATCCTCAGCAGATTTCTCTTCCAGCCACCTCAGGAGCCACAAAACATATACGTATCTCCAGGATCCTGTGACACAGAGTTCAACCAGCCTGCTGCCAATGGCAGGAAAACCCCGCCGCTTCTTCTTCTTGCAAATGTTTTTTGGTGACAGGCTCCAGAAACCAACATTATATTGAGTCAATGGTACATGACAGGTGCCAGATTATTCTATGTGCAATTCTGCCAACTGTACTTAATCTCTCTTCCGAAGGTCCACAATAGGTATATTCACACAAAAAGCTTCCCACAGAAAATAATTATAAAAGCGTTGGTTGTCGGTGTTAAGGAAAGGTATTGGCACTTCAAGCTCTTCGCTCCTTATACTGTTTCACTGCAGCCAGGCTGTTAATCTCAGGGTCCCAACCAAATTAGTTTTAAATTATCTATTTAAGGATGAAGTTACTTTTTTACACTAACTATTAATATACTCCTTGAGAAGCATAACCAAGCAAGTAAGATTACTCATGGAAGTAAGTGGGAACAAAAATATTAATACGGACATTAATAGCTTGTCTACTTCTGTTGCATCCATTCCTCTTCATTGTCCTACTCTAAGACTATAATTTCGTGTTGCCCTCTGGCGTTACACAATGCAGTCTTGCAACAGTAATTGCTAAGGCATTATAACAGTATTTAGGCATCTCACTTAATCTTCAATGTATCATATAATTTCAGTGAGAAGTGTGTGTCTAAAGTGCTCTATTAGACCCTAAGGTCATGTTGGAAAAAAAAGAGATGTCCATACACTGTGAAGCAAGTGCTCATCTACTGTCAAGTATAAAGCTGGATGAAGAAAACAAGGGACAGCAATGAAAGCAAGGCAATGGCTAATACTTTTGAACTGAAGATCATAATAATGATAATAATAATAATAAAAATAATAATGATAATAATAATAATAGTGTCCCAGCAGTAAATATGTTCTTTGATGTTCATAAAATTCATGTGGATTCTACAATGAACTCATGTAAATAGGTACATAGCTGTATTATAGTTCTTGTTATTGCTACAATATATGCTTTTAGAGGCTGTAGATACTGAACTGGGTTGAAATTCCAACTTTAAGTATTCTCCTAGGTCTTCTGAGGTTACTCTAGAAGTTCCCAAGTAGACTTGTTTTTTGTTAATCTGTTGTGGTCATATGGAAAGAGCACAGCTAAGACCATTTATGGTTTTCACAATATCAGATAATCCGGATTCAGATGGGGTTTTTTTCCGTTTTCTTAGTATTTTACTGAATTTCAAATGTATATAGGAATTTGCTTCTTCTGAACAGTAAAGATTATTGATGTCATGTCTCCTAGTAATCTTGTTTTATAATGTACACTTGTCTTTTCATTTGGTGTATTACATGTACACACACATCTAAACCGTGTTCCATGTGAAATACCAACTCGAAAAGAAATACAGGTTAGTATAAGGAAAAGGTCTATATATTTGACATCATGACTCTGGTTGAAGTGGTAGCCTAATGACAGACCTCAGAGTATCTTTCCCCATTAATGATAGATTTCCTTCTGCTACATATGCCTGATTACTTGGTGTTTTGTTTTTGTTTTGTTTTGTTTTTTTAACTCTAAAATGCAAAATTTCAAGCTAATAGAAAATGAGGGAATTGAGAATTTGGAAACCCAAGCTTAACAGGTCAGCCACTCTTAAAATTTTAGTCCTACAGAAAGTCCTACAAAAGAGTGTCCACTCTGTGCCAGATAATTAATCCTAGTCACCCCATATTGCCCGGCAGGCGCCAGTAGCTGTCAGGCAGTCTGTTAGTGCATTTTCTTTGCACGCTTGCCCAGGCTCCAGGAGTTGGGTGAGTTCCTGAATTACAGATGTTATTTTTGCATTTTCTGTCAGGGAGAATGAGTTAAAGGGCAAAACCAGATTCTCTGTTTACCTGTTTAGCACTTATTTAAAAACAAACAACAAGTAGGAGAATTAAATATTTTTTTTCTTATGGATCAGCCAGTCAGGAGTTTCTAGTAAAGTTAAACCAAACTTTCAGTCTTTATTACTATAACCATGAAATCAGCCATGAGCCTGTTATGAATCTAATCTGTCAGTGTGTAAGAGGCATTTGGACAATGCCCTTAACAACATGCTTTAACTTTTGGTCAGCCCTGAACTGCTCAGGCAGTTGGACTAGATGATCATTGTAGGTCCCTTCCAACTGAAATGTTCTGTTCTGTTCTGTTCTGTTCTATTCTATTCTATTCTATTCCATTCTATAGTGAGGAAAAAAAAAGACACTTTTTATGTACCCAGGAGAGGGATGAAAAAATACATCTTTCTCATCGAAACAATGCAAAATCAGATTTTTTTTTTCATTCTAAAACTGGTCCAATGTCTACACCGTAAACCAAAACAAGCTGATCACATTATGTACCAGTTGTTGCTATGGAGTACTGCTGACATGATTAATTTGATAGTCACTGGGCCAGAAAAAGGAGTGAAAATTAATATGATTTTCTGGCCATTCCAGCATTTTATATTAAAGAGCCATAGATGAAATACTGAACAACCTTTGGGGAAAAGAGTGGGACCCATGTCTGCTCCCCGCTCAGGTAAATGATCTGAGCACCAGGCTGGAGAGCCAGAGGCTTTTCTGCCTTGCTGAATAACTGTGTAATTGCAGAATGGAGCAAGGTCAAAAGCGAGGGGTTTTGAGATCCAAGGGCTGCATTTCCACAGCAAATACTACTGTTCTGTCAATACCTGCTGCTTGGGTTTTCTTGGGTCTGCATGGTGACACATGGGCAAAGCACCAGAGTTTTAGGCACCTGGACATCAATTTCCTACGCCACGGACCATGCCAGCAACCCAGCTACATTGCCACGATCCAGTACTGGCCAGCACTCAGGAGCATTTGGGGCAGACCCCGATTATGCATTTGCCTTTGCTCAGTTTCAGCCGTGGCTCATTGGCATCAGGTCCCCATTTGCAACCTTCACTGGCAGGAGATTGCTCCATGTCCAGCAACAATTTCTGCTCCTGTTCCTGAATGCAACAGTCCATTGTTCAGTACTGCAAAATGATAAGCAATAAATAAAAGCCAGGGAAAGATTTGTACTTTCACTTAACTGTAGATTCATGTTTCTCTTTGATAATCTACATGAATATATGGGTACCTGCTTATATAGAGAATATCAAAGTGGGCTCCCAGTCCAGACGTGTGTACACATACAAATATATGTACACATACAGGTATATACTGGGATTTAATGACACCCATATTCATTATAGCAAGATTTGTTTTAACAGCAATGTGGAGATTATCTCCTTCCGTATCTGGGAGAGCAAGGAAAAAGTTTCAGTGAAAGCTGAAAACTACTGTATACATTCAGTCATCTGCATTTAACTGATGATAACTTAATTAACTTGAAAAAACCCTCACCCTTGTTATGCTAATTTTGCACAATATGAGACTTCTCTGGCTGGCATACCAGCGTACAAAATCCCAGCTCATTTAATTCCTTCAGCAACTGTATTACAGTTTTAGAATACGGTATCTGTAAATGTAAATTTAAAAGAAAACAACTGACAGGTAATTGATTTCAGTAAACTACTAGCAGATTTTTGCCTTTATGGACTTCACTGAATCATTAAGCATTTGCTCCAAGAGCTGTCTGCTCAGATTTAACAGCTGTGAGAAGTTGTGTTAATATTCAGAGACTTTTACTACAAGAACAAGAGTTACAACACTGAGTCAAAGATTTGACACAAGATGTCCAGAAGGGTAGACACACACTTAGTGTGGGCAGCTGTAAAACACACATCCCTGTGCCAGCTCCAGGCGCCTGTACAGCGCTTCAAGAGGTGAGGGCACGCTCAGGTTGGAAACAGAAGTTTTGTGAAATCAGTAGGACAAATTTTGGGTGGTGTGACCTAGACCCCAAAGAATGCATCGCCTCTGAGCAGGCACAAGCTAACATTTACACGTTTCCACAGGTAACTTATTCACTAGAGTAAGTTTTTAAAATGTTACTGTGTTCATTATTATTTGTACACGCAAATCACCGGTGAGGTTTATGCAAGGAGAGGACAAGTCTTAACAATCCTTTTTTACTAGACCATATTTCCTCATATTTCTAGCTCTTCCAGTTTCACTCCTGGCCTGTATCTGAGAATACGAAGGTAAACAAAAATGAAAAATGATGAGAAGGAAGTGAGCCACCTGCTTTCAACCTCGGAGGGCTGGTGTTTATTCTGAACAGAAGTCTGCAGGGTATCGGGGGCTTCTAATTGCTCCAGTTGGTTCAGTTCGAATCTGCGACCATCTGGATGTTTGCGGGTTAGCAATTAAAAAAGGTAAGCGAAACAGTTGAAAATATTATTGTTCAGCTTACTGAAGTTTTTTTTATTAAAGGCTAAGAATAGGCATATGACAGAACTTCAGTGCAAACCAAACAGCGCTGTAAATATGTGTCTGTGCAAAGGCCAGGCATTCTTGCTGATCATGTGAATACCAATGTAGGCTTTTTCTAAAGGCATCTCCACAGCTTGAGATGAGTTTCCTACACCGGCAGGCAAGAAACTATGGATGGAAAAGCAATATATGAAGACACATACAAACAGATATTCTGCTGGTAACAAGGAATTTTGAAGTATCTGTGAGGTGGCTATTGTTTGCATGCTTGCTTTTAAAGTTTAATTTTGGCAATTGTTGTGTTTTCCTTAATGAATGCAGTGGGAGCAATCTAACTGATGGAGAGTACTAATACTGCATTTCAGTCCGAAGGCAGATGATTTGGATGCTCAGGAATGAGGGGGGAGCACTGAGAAGGGCCCTGCCTTTACCAAAAGGGAGAGTGGAGGTGGGAGGCTCCTGTCCCAGCAGGGTTAATAGAAGGTACGTGTATTATTTGTTCTGAATGGCATTTTTTTCATTAAAACTTCCCCCCAGGCCCCAACCCTTCTCTCCTCACAGGCTGCACGACTCACATTGCTCTTCAGCAAGGAAAGGGATTTGCCTTTCAGATAAATACACAGAAACAATCCTTGAAGGAGGAACAGTTTGTTTTCTTATTTCAGGGGTTTCTTGCAGCCCCGTGACTCATGCTGATACTCACTTCTCACTTAGTCACTCCGGGACGGCCGAAGTCTGTTACTCAGAGAAGCTCGGGAGGATGCTCCACACACCTCCGCGGTCCCGCCAGAGCTCAGGTTCACGTAGCCTGGCAGTAGCCTGCTCCAGCAAGCCAGAAAGAGCCCATTACAAATGCATGGCACCTTTTTTAATGGATCCTATTGACGAATATACCTGTCTTCCTATCTTCTGTAGTGAAACCTCTTTCCAACTTTGTATGCTGCCTGCGCAAAATGGATTCGCTTTGCGCCTCCTTCCCTATGACAGTGCCCAGGCTGCCCTGGAATGACGCAAGCAACAGGCTCGTTAGAGGACGATGTATGTAACCTGATGGCGTTCGTACGCATGCACTTCTCTTGGTCTTTGAAGCAGACAGGTGGCTGCTACACACCACCTGCTGCCACCCTAACCCTACCTGGACACGGGCCAGGACCTTGAGGTTGGTCATGCAAGAAACCCATCACTCCAATACGGGGTACAAATGGGGTTTTTAATGTCATGAAGAAAGGCCCGAATAGAAGCAATTGCTGGAAGACGAAAGCTAATAAATACAGATTAGAAGTACAGCAAAGGCAACCCAGCGCTGGAAGGACTGCCTGGGGAAGCAGCTTCCCAGCTGCCGGCTCTCTGCAGACCAAGCTGGGTGCCTTTCCGAAAGGTGACTTGCCATCAAAGACATGTTGGGCTAGGTACAGGATGAGCGATGAGGCTTTCTTCTCTGTGATACAGAGAGAGCACAATAAATGATTTATGGATCTCTTCTGCCCTTATAAACCATGAATAAAAGCACTGCTTTCAAAATACATGTCCTAGGACTGGTCTTCAGAGAGGAAAACATTTCATGCTGTCCTTCCCAGAATGTCCCTGAGGCCTGTTTAGCAAAGCGTGTAGGTACCCCCATCACCACCTCCTGCCATTTCACCTAACTCGGGGCCGAGTTCTCAGGGTCAGTCTAAGCCTTTATGGAAGATTTCCTTCCAGTTTCAAGCAGGACACACTTACAACCAAGCCTTCGACTCAGCAGCTTTCAAAATCTTTCCATATTTATGACAGATACCAGGGATTAACTTCATTTATGAATTTAACAATGATTACACTTTATTATCCTCCACACAAACAAATATTATTAGGAACAAGTGAATTACACATAAAGACATTCTTTGTGCATTTATTTACATATCCCAAGAAAGACTGTATTCATGTTGTATAATTCTGATTGCATGCTTCGCCGAGCATTAAAAAGGTTTACCGCTGCACGGCTGCCCCAGTTTGACAACTTTGACAGCTTCACTCTGAATGTGTGCGCGAACAAACAAGTAACACTGTAGAGACACGAGGTGTGCTGAACAGTGTGGAATGCTTTCAAACAACTCTCCTGTCACAATAATCATTTCTAGTAGGCGTTATTCCACATTGACATCTTTATTTCTGAGAGTTTCACATATTAACAAGCTACTCATTTGTACTGTATCTATCTGCAGGTACAAACTCTCATTTCTCAATGTGTCATCCTGAGATGTCCTGCGACACCGTTGCTTAAATAGCGTTCTTTTTCCAAGCTGGCTGAAGCTTGTTTTTTAAAAAGTGATCCCTGTTGAAGCACAGAGAGATCACACACACCTGGTGGGTAACAGGAGGGTTTGTTCACACGATGTAGGGGCTGAATTAGGGCAGGCGCCTCTGGCAGCTTCTTCCCTCCCAGGTCAGCTCTCCTGCACTTTGCCCCGCTGAAGGTGAGGTGCAAAGCTGATCATTAAACACAGAGAGAAAAAAAAACCACAAAACCAGCCTGACCCAACTTCAATCCGCCAGGAACTTCAACAGCAGTTTTGCAGGCCATCGCTGAACAGCACATTGGAGAAACCCGAGTCTGCATCTGAGCAGAGACCCAGCACGATGGAGCACTGTGGGGAGCGTGTCACCCAGGAGCAACACCCAGAGCTACGCCTGAACTCAGGTCTGACCTGATACGTCAGTCTTTTTGAGGAAAGAGGTCTGCATTTCCATGTACTTCCGAGAAAGAGTGTGGACAAGACCATTAGCAATACAGAGTGATGGAGAAAAAATAATGAATCTATTTAGAAAATCATGGTATTTAATCCTGTCTGATTAAGGGGAAAAATCGAAAAAGTAAGAAAGTAACCCACATGTCTGGCCCAATGTTATCTCCTCTTAAGATTGTTAATGTCATGTTATTTATTCAGCTAGTATTTCTAAAGCTAATATTATTAACACAGCTGAAACCTCTGAAAGAGAGGATTTGCTTTTAACAATTTTTTCTCCAGAATTTTAAGGTTAAATTCTTAGATTGTACCATGTGTTTCTATTTTGAGATCAGCAGAAATATACTGCCAGTAACTGTATCAACAAATGGGTAGGAAATTATGGAGCCACAAAGTACAGGCAGCTAACTTAGGAAATATTGATAACCACTAATTTAGCAAAAGGTCAAAGCTGTATTAGGGCAGAGGCTATGATGATCATCCCCACCATATTAGAGTATGGTTTTTCATCAACACAAATTCACTTTTACAGGACAAAGGATCTTCTGTCCCCAAGGAATGATTTCTGCCATCTGGGAGTGTGCATATTTTTCTAAACGTTTTCCTAGATGCTGCTAAAGACTTTTCAAAGCTTGGCCAAGACTTCAAACATCTGACCCTGGGCAAGGTCCAGCCATTACAGGTGGAACAGTGGCCAATGTTTCAAGTCAGCTAGAAAGGAGCTGGAGATGAGACAATTCTGCCCACACTCACAGGCAGCCAGGAGCACCTGGCATGGACGGAGACACAACTGACAATATTTACCGCAGAGCTGGCCCCCTTTTACATTCACATCGCATGTACAAATGTCTTCTGAATCCTACTCACACTGTCACTTCTCGCCAGTGTCTGCTGAAATCCATGCCCACATCCATGCGCATGTCCATGCCCACGTCCATGCCCATGCCCACACAGGGCAGCACCCGGCAGGGCCATCAGCCCTTCTCCTTCTCTGCTTGCTGCTCAGTACTCGCTGTGCACTATTGGCTGCATGAGTCATATGATACAGACTGGAGAACAAAAAATTTTAAATAGTAAAACGGTGAATGCCAAAGTATCAGCATTTGGCTGTGCAATCCTTCAAATCTGAAAGATGTCTGTGATTTGTCAATATTTTTACAAATACCTAGTGATGGGTGCGAATCCAATCCAGAGAAATCTGAGCCAGCGATAAACAAAGTTCTGGAACAAACAATGCAGATGACGATGAATTAACTCTATGACATTCTGGAAGAACCTCAAAATTATTCCTATGTTGAGAATTCATGTAAATACTGCTAGCATGGTGCCCTGGGTGACTAATTAGATGAGGAACTGCTATTTGTTTTGGGGGTTTTTTCTTTTGAAAATGTTCCTACTGTTTTTACTGGCAGGTAAAAACTGAATTTGACAAAACAGCAAGCTCAAGGAAAGTTTCACCGGAGCCCCGTTTGTAACTTGAATCAGGCTCACTATTGTTAGTAATTTTCTCTCTCTTTTCTGAAAATCAAAGGATTCTTTCATTTTCAGATCTTTAAATTATGTGCAAAACGCAACAGGATTTGGTATTTGCAAATGTGGCTTTTTTCTTTGTACTATTACCCAAACAAAAGAATCCAACAACATTCATTCCATGTTTTTTCATACAAAGATGATAGAGCACTGCTGATGACTTAATGTCTGATTTATTCTCTAATTTATTATTCATTTACTTCTAGCTCATAATGTCTGATTTATTTCCTAACTTATTAATTTATTCCCTGATTTAGTCCTACATCATCCAATCTGGAATTAAAAAAAATTATATATATATATAAATATATATATATATATTCTGTGCAGCAGGTAACCAATAAGCCATTATAATTTTGAACAGCAAGCAGAAATATAAAATATAATGGAGGAGGTATGAATTTATGTGCAAAGCTCATTGCTAGATCAGGCATATATGCCATACTGAAGAGTATGTCAGAGGCAAACTAGGCTGGTAGTTATAGCAACCATATGCTTAGCTAGAATAACACATTCCTGGGGATACAGGAGGCTCAAACGCTGTTAGGAAAATAATAGTTCAAATCTTTAGCAGGAGAAAGCAAACACTTTTTACCAGATTCTGTGTTCTCTGCTAGGAGTGGGGGAGATTTCAGAGCCTTCGGTGAGAGAAGAACAGAGTTGGTTGAACAGCCAGTGACCAGGACATTAGAATAAATCTGGCTTGTTTTGTTTCCTAAATGTACCTCTTGCTACTTCTCCATTTAAATGAATACATGGTTTGCTCATTCTGATTCAGACTTTCGGCTATAATACTGAGTGGTGCTAATTTTTAGTAGTATCATACTTTGTATGGTTTTTTTTTAATAAAGCAACGCTTTTTCCAGGTCACAGAGCTGGGATGCTGCCTTTGGACTCGTGTGGCAGCAGGTGATCAGTGCTTGCCACGGGTTTTGAAACATTTGGAAAAAGCTTTAACCAAGGACCCTGCAAATTGTCCCAGTATTGCTGCAGCGTCCACCAGCCTCCACCTCACTGAGCACTGATACACTCTCATCCCCTAACAACCTCACTGGGGAGCTTACCCCAGGTTAAGAAAAAGCCCCACTAAGACACAATATCTAACACAAGGCTGGTAGCTCTGGTTGTCTTAAGAACCTGTGCTCAAACTGTAACACCAACTAGATAAACCCACATCTACTCATCCTCACAAGGCACATCAACAGAGGGACCAAAACAGAGGTTCGCCACAGTTGAACAACTCTCGGCTCAACACCCGCTTACCCCAATACCCTGACACCAAAGCTGCCTGCAAGCCCACTGCCACCCCTGCAAGCCCACTGCCACCCCTGCCAGCCCGGCCACTGCAGCTCCAGAGCGGGGACCGGCTCCACTCTGTCCCTTAGCATTAGCCCAGCTTTGAGTAGTGAGCTAGAGCTTGAAGTCCACAATGTATTTTAACCTCTCGCCATTTGGTTACTGTCAGAACAATGAAATCTAGCAGATATACTTAATGACCACCTCTTGTTTTAATGTTCTTGGAGGTCTCAAAGTATTTACAGAAAAATAAATTTTAAGAGAAATGTATTCACTCCCAGGAACAGCTCACAGAGCAAGTACAGTCTTTTTATGCAAGAGTTTCACAATGTAAGCATTCAACACACTCTTTCATTAAAAAAAACAACACAACAAAACCAAATGCTTGTAGGTTTTGGGAAAAAAAAAAAGTTTCAAGTAGATACAATTGAAATAGTAACAGCACACATTAAGTATCGTTATTATTACTGAACTTTAAATTATTGTTATTATTGCTAGCCCTTAAATTATTCAGACCATGAGCAAGAAAAGTGTTGAATGTAGTCAGCAGGACTACTCATGAGCAGTCCCCACTGCGCCTCAAGGCCAGGAAAGCTGTCCTGCTGCTCCCGAGGCTGGGGACCTGCCAGCAGCCGCCGTGGTTTCTGCAGGCGAAGTCCTCAGGCTGCAGCCATGCAGGAAAGCTTTTCCAAATAAACCAACACCGAGCTCTTAAGAGCTTTGCCCATCTCAAGGCCAGGAGACATGCATGTTTTCAAAACAAAGCCTGTTCCGGTTGATAACTGCACAGAAAATGATCCCAAACCCACATGCTTTTTGTGTACTTGCCTCTTCCCTAAATTAAACTGGTTCAGCTGGTTGCTTTTTTGCTGCCTCCCAAGTATGTAAAGAAATAAGCACACGCGCTAGCTTTGCATTTCAATAGAGGGCAAGCTCCATAACCCACAGAGAGCAGTTTACAGTGAATTTCTTGGCTATAATTAACAACAGCAGCAAGACCTCAGAAGCTGTTAGAAGCATTTTTATTGTCTTATCAATCATGATGTCCTAGCATGTTGTTTATATTCCTTATTAATAATGTCATGCATATAGTGATGGATTTCGGTAGTCCGTGTCAGTATATTCTCCAAGAGCCATTTTTATGTCTCTCCTCCACTTTCTTGCAGAATTGTCCCCATAACTATACCTTTCCTCTGCTAATTAGTTTAAGCCCTCCAGGGTACAGATACCATGACTCTCATTCACAGGAGCTGGCCACAGCCCTGGCAAAGGTAGATGCCCAGCAGCAAGCCACCTCGTCACCCGCCTTCACCCCCCCCCGGGACGCTTTCACCCCTTTTTCTAGGTAAAGGACTTCAGCAGTACTGGGGACATGCGTAACCGCATCACTGAGTATAGCGGGATATTCAGTTGGGCTGGGTTTTCATCTCACCTCCAGTAAAAGATTCATAAGACTGTAGTAAAGCAATCAATGGTTTTAATTACCTGCTTAATGCTGGGTGCAGGAACACTATATTGACTAATACTAAGTAGCAGCATAAGTGCTTTATTTTACTGCACTTGAAGCTCCATACTTGATTTTCTGCATCCCACCTACAACATGAAAACAATAATATTTCTCCCATCCTTCCTCTGCCTTGTCGACTGGCCAGGACTCGGTGCAGGCAGAGCACAGAGCGCTCCGGGAGGTCCTTATCTTCTCCGCAGCTTCTGGCTGCTGCTGCAGCAATGAGCAGCAGCGAGCAGGCAGCGCAGCCCTGCTCCGGTGCAGAGCGGCTGTGCGGTGGGTCCCCGCGCCCCCCGGGACGACTCCACCAAGGAGTCTGCCTGGATCCCTTCATGATCCCCTTTTTCTTTCCTGCTACATGAAGTTCAGGGAAAACTTGCCCAAAGCTGTTTTTCTGTATAAAACATGCATGCAGTCTGATTACATTTAATTCCAAATAACCGAGCACTTCAGAGGGATTGTCAGTCACCCTTCCGTAGCATTAAATGACAAGATAAAGAAGATATGTGCTATATTAGATGATGCAACAAGACTGCCATTTAATCAAGAGGAGACCAGAGGAAGGATGTAGTAGCCAAAAAGGGATGTTATTTGTCCATTTGTTACTCCATTGTCTAGAAATCATCTGTTTCTCTTAGACAGGAGCTGCAGCCGAATTCCATACATCAGTCAGGAAAAAATGGAAAAAGCATTGGGTCTTCATTAGTTACCAACTGTCTCTTTAGAAAGGAATATCAGATTTCCTCCCTGGAAATGGAAGTTCTGCCCCAAGGAGGTCAGTCCAGACACGGCTGCTGGTGTGTGCCAACCCACGGCCCTTTCTGCCAAGCCTGCCATTTGGGCAATATTTTCCAAAGTCAACATTTGCAGAATATATGGGAATTTTTGCCTTCTGACAAATTTTTGACCGACAGATTGATATTTTTCAAACATGGAAATATAAACTAACCGCAGATCATTTGCAAAGGCACACCCTCGCCCGCTCTAGTTTTCTCTAGACTGTTCAGCTCAGCCAGACCTCCACTCCAACTCGTTTGCTGTCTGCCCATAAACTGGGCTAAGATTTTGGAAATATTTATTTATTTTAAGGGGATATATTACCTCTGCAGAAAAATGAAGCTGGGAGTTATCATCTGCAGCAATATTTTGAATTAGCTTTTACTGTGTTGCTTCCACTACCTCCCACCTTCTATCAAAACTGATGGGAATAAAAGGGTTTCTTCTGTTTCACTGGGTAATTTCTTCATACTCCTTTTTTTCTTTGCAGTACCATACACTGCATAACAATGAAGTCTACAAAAGTCCCATCTCAACATGAAAACACTGCAGCAGAGGTTTCCTAGTTTATTTTAAATGAATACACAGTTTCTAGGCTGATAAACAACAAAACGGTGTGAATATTCCTGATTACCTGGAAAGGCATAAGGGGATAGGCACGTAAAATAGTTTCTTCCTACTACAGGGTTATTTCTAGAGGAGATACACAGCTTTCTTCACCAGACTTACCCTGGCCTAAGGTAACATTCAGCCAGTGAAAGTGATGGCTGAATGTGCCCTTGACTTAGCAGGGATTTTTATTTTTACTTATATTCCTTTCAGTAAAGAAATGTTTCAATGGAAAAAAACCCTACAGTCAAACGAATTCCCTGCCATGCTGAGGTGTGCTGTCACTTCCACTCGTGTCCTCTGCCTGTCTCCCGTGGAGCTCCAGGGTTTCACGATCCCTTTTGATGGAGTCACCACCACCGCTGTCACAGGCGGTGCTGGGAGAAGCATGAAGAGCTCGTGCAGCCTGGCCGTCTCGATGCAGGTGGAATCTCTGGTGATGTGAGCACCCCCTGTCCTCTCTGTGCAGAGCCCTCAGACCCCGACTGTCCTGCTGTCCTGTCCTGCTGCACCCACGCCTCCTTCCTCCCCTTCCCATCACCTGCACCGAGAGCATCGGCTTGCTCCTCCCTGCCAGGCGGACACCGCAACGCTGGCTGCATATGACCCAGGGCTGCCAATCCTTCCTCAGCTTGCTGATTTTCACACATTTTCCAAGGCAGGAGGGTGCTATTAGGGATTCCCAGAGGTCACTGCTATAGTGAACATAGAAATTCACTTTTCTTTGTCAGCTTTCAGATCTTCAGGTCTCCAGTGAAACTCAGCAGAGACTTCAAATCCCAACACCCTTTCAGGATTGAGCTTTCAATTTATCAGTAAATTCATCCTGCAATTGCTAACTGAAAATCAGAACAGGCAATGCATTGTTTGACAGGAGTTATTATGCATAACAGATTTGTTTATTTAGACATGCAAATCATACTCCTGTTTATGTTGGCAGGAAAGCAGAATGACCTCTTTTATTTAAAGTACAGACTTCAGGGATTATTCATAGTGACTGCAAAAGAAAACCTTGCAGAGAGACGGGCAAAAATAGCAATAGTTTCACAGTATGCAAAACTTCATCACCGCTATTATTGTACGGCTGTCTACTTGGAAAGATCTGGAAGGAATTAAATGCAACACGTTTACAGTCACAAAAGTTGAAAATGATGCTTAGCAAAAATCATTGGGATGGTGTTACAAGGCAGATGCGTTTATATCTGAAGTGAGATTTTAAACTGTAAATAGAAATGTCACTAACTAGTGATACTTCAGGTTGTGAAGATCAGCTTATCGTTGTATTTGAACGATGAAAATATAACTGTTTGATTTAAGAGAAAAGATTAGCAATTAGAAAATTCATCAGATGCAAATACAATGTCTTATTACATGTAAGTAAATTTTTAAAAGGAAACATATCAGTAAAGGAGAAAGGAATAACTAATTTAAGTCTTCATTTCACCTAAACTCACTTAAAACCAAGACTGAAGAGGAAGAAAATTCTTAAAAGTGCATCTCACCAGTGCATCAGCAAAATAGGACATTTGAATTTAACACAAGAAATAGAAGTAGGTTTTATTGGCCTCATAGATGTGTTTTCCATCCTGATTCCAGTTGTCAATAATGAAGCTTCCCAGCTTTTAGAAGTCCCTCTGTTACTGTCCTGACTCCACAGGGAGCTTCATGCCCACCCTGACTCTCGCTGCTACTGATGCTCTCAGAGACCCCCTGCGCCTGCTCCAGCTTGTAACCGGATTCACAGCCGCTCCCCTGTGCACTTCAGTCTCTGGAACCGATGGCATCAATCCCTTCATGAAGAGCTATCTCCAAATGGATTTTCTGGGTTTACCCTTATTATCCCTGGGAAACAGAAATAATTTTGCGGGCTGAGAAAGCAGTAGTGGCGTTTGGGCCCCGGTGTCCAGCTGTGGGGCTCTCACGAGCTGCAGGAACATGCTGTGGCTCACCACCGAGCATCCGTCTCTCGCAAGGCGTGCACGTCTGCTGGTACACATCGAGGTGTGCTGGGGTCTGCACACAGGAATGAGCCCCTGTAGTGGGAGAATCAATAAAAACATATCCCCGGGTGTGCTCTCACCAATCCAGCGCTGGGCAGTGCCCTAAAATTCATCTGGGCAGCCTGACACTCCCATGACTCATACGACCTCTCCCTCGCTGTTCCGACGTGGAGACATCTGCACAGGGAAAGCAGCTGGTGGAGGCATCTGTTTGCATATTAAAGAGTGTCCAAACACTGATGCCAGAATTTTGGTGGCATCAATAGGCCAGATAAAACACTAATTGCAATTACATTGGTCCCTGCGCCAAGCCTGGGACCCTTGGCCTGACTTATTTGGACTTACAAAGCGTGGTAGCTGAATTAGCGATTTTGCTGTCCAGTAGTCCTTGCACATCCTCTGTGACACTCCATCACGAAATAATATGAGATTATTAGTAACAATCATAGAGTGCTCTGAGAGATGGCTCGAAAAGTAACATTTAACATGCCTGCATATTTGTTGATGTGGTAACTTTACACAGCCTGCCAGGGAAGCTGGAAATGAAGCCCCAGCCTCGGGTAATGTCAAGAGTAGAAATGCTGAGAACATATGGTTCTCGAAAACTGCTTGGAAAAAGCTCTGCCAGTACAAATGCTTGTAGGTCATCCCAATGAAAAATGCTTTTTTTACCCTTTTTTAAAAAAAGTATTACTTATCAGTATCAGCCTCAAGGTAGCAGCAAGCTGTATAGTCTGGACCCTCTGGCATCACCATTTCTGGATGTTTTGAAAGACCTGCTATTCTTTTGAACATCAGTTAGGTAAAGAAACGGGATGTCTGTCAGTTCAGACAACACAAACGTTTTAACTTTGCTCACACCAGCCTGAATTTTTTATTGACAATTTTGACAAGCCAAATTGACCGGCAGGCACAAAGCCTTGAGGAATACAGCTTGGGCATCCTGCAAAATGTAACTGATGTGTCATATGCAGTCCGTGATGGGGGCCTGCTGAGTTTGCCGTATGATTCTGAATGGCTGGAAATGTCAGCTTGAACCTTGGGAAACTGATGCAACCTTTTTTTTAATACCCTGCTTTCCACCTCTAAATTCAGGTGTCTTGGTGGCTTTTTCTTTCTCCACTTTTTTTGATGAGCATCAAACCGCTCTCCCTGTTGCTCCTACTGTGCAAATAAAACCCAACGATTTCGTGCAAAGCCTTTCCTGAATGCAAACCACTGAAAAACAGGCAAAGAAGCCAACGTCAACTATTTGTATTTGTAAAGTACATAGAAAAACACCTCAGTCATGAGATTATTGCTTGACACTAGGGTTTCTGATGCTGGCCTGCACTGTCCCCAGCCTGTGGATTTCTCCCCCCCGTCCTGCCTACACCCATTTGTTGCTCGCTGTTCGACAGCAGGGCGCGGGGGTAGTTGATGTGTTTTGGTTCTCTGCTTCTGCAGCATCTGCAGAAGTGGGTTAATGATCTGTCACTAAAGCATCGTAATGCTGAATCAGACAAAGAGAAAGGGACGGAGATTATTCTTCTCTTCCACACAAATCATGCACCATTCATTAAGTTTGTATCAATAAAATCAAAGCATATTAGAGGCACATTAAAGGCAGAAAGAACATAGGGCAACTCACAATGGAGAATAAGAGAAATATCGTTGCTGTATTCCTAAAAGCCCAGCCTAGCACACCGCTTGCTAAATCACTGCAGTCACTCATGCTTCTGGAAGCAAACATTCGTACGTGTGCATTCCACACATGCCATTTCACCAGCAGGGAAGATCTCTAGTGACAAACTCTGCCAGTCATTTCAAAGCATTCAGCTTCACCTCTAATAGTTTCACTCAAGAAATGCCTAATTATAAATCCCATTTGATTAGTGACTGGGGATAGCAATGACAATTGATCACAATAAAGCTGGGCTTGCATTGTTTTCTGGCCCAGGAGAATAACTTAAAATCTCATAAAAAACTTCACTGTGCAAAATTATCTCCTTTTTTGGGGGGAGGCAGGCTAGGAATTCAAGTCTTTCAGGCAAATTTCAAGCTGTACCTGCACCAGAACTTCCATGCCTTTCCCAGCTCATTCATCCTTTGCTCTTTTTGCCCATCCCCACCTCTTCTTTGGAGTTCTGCTTTTATGCCACATCAGCGCAGGTTAACTGAGAAGGAAGCTGTTCCCTTAGGACAAAGGATTCCTTTGACCTCTGCTCACCTGGAGGTGGACGAGACCATTCATCAAAGTTATCTGGGATCTAGACTTGGCTGGACATTGTCTGCTTTATAGCTTTGACCATCTGCTATGTGTCTGCTGGAAGAGAACACGCTCTTCTGTGAAACAGAATTACTGGTAGAACTGTACATGTTTCAGTTTCAGAGGGGATATAATTTCCTAATGGGTTTTGTCATTCTGTATGTCAAATCTATACGTGCAGAGACACTGTTACAACACTTCAAATTAGTCCAGCTTGAGTAAAAAGTAGCGGAACAAAAAATAAATGTGGGCAATTAAATCTATTAAGGAAAGCAATTTTTGCTGTGCTGGGAAGAACTGACCTTACAAACGGGATCCAGAATGAGACGCCAAAGTAAAACAAAGGTTCAGCCAAATTTCAAGTCTGCTAGAATTCAGCCAGAGAAACTTTCAGCCATCTACAACCGAAAGGAAAACAAAGCCAAGTCTGAAAGGAAGAAGCAAAGAAACCAGGGAACACTGGGAAAGAAATTAATAGGAAAAGAGTATGGTGAACACAACAAAGAATGGAAAAAACTTGCTGTTGCAAACACACATGCTATTTTGAGCCCTGGAGCTCGTCTAGCTGCATCTACCACTAAGCAAAGCCCAAAGCATTGCTATTTTTCCCCATCAGCTCACAGAAGAATAGCTAAAGGTTTTGTGTTTCATGGTCAGAGATGAGAGCTGCAGAGATTACACTGGAAACGTCCTTGCCAGAAAGCACATGGAAACACTTTGAACTAATTGTTAGCGTAATTATTCACACGTCTGCAGACCTCTCCTTGGGCATCTCCTGTACTTTATATGAAGATTTCACTCAGCCACTCAGACATGTTCCTTTGAACCTGATGAGAGTATTCACAGCTGCTGGCCGGGAAGTGTGAAAGCCTTTTGAAAAAATTGTCTTTTTTTTTTTTTTTTAATTACAAGCACTGAAAATATTTTGACCAACTGTAAAGCTGTTGAGCTCTTGTCTTAAAACATGTCACTACAGACACATTTCTCTACTACTTCTAAGCAGATATTTAGGCACTACGCATTAACACAGACACAGAACTTAGAGTGGGTTGCCTCACATAGACACAGACCCCTGCGGACACTGGTATATGTACAAAACCTATTACTGCTGTGAGTCTGGCAGATCCAGTCCTGCCACAGGTTTGAGCTAATTATGAGAAAGAAGCTTATGAATTATTTAAATGACAGAAAAATATGTTTATAATTAATAATCATTATTAGTTTTTTCCTGGCGCTGCCATAAACTCTGCAGAAAGGAAATGGGCGCTCTGTACGCTGAGTGTTTTCTACCACTGTATTGAGCAGTGCTGAGAAAACCACACTGACAGAGGGGCTTCAGTGGCCTCTGCCGGCTGGTGCACAAAGTGGGATGGTTCAGTGAACCATCTACTGAAAGGTTTGGATCAGAGCTGACCGAGTCACAAAGCGAGGATAAACAATATAGCGGAGACCCTCTCAGGGAGAAAGGGAAGCAGCAGACCACCTCCTGAGTCCATGCTGCAAAACTGATAGCATTCATTCAGAGGGTATTGTAAGTCTCGGCACATAGGCAGGAGGAGCTGCACAATTACACGGAGACAGCGAGTTTCCCCTTAAAAAAAAAAAACAGATGGAGGAAGAAAATAATGCTGTCCTAGCCTCATGAGTCGCTCTCTGCATTCTTGCTCCTTTTTCCCCAAACTGTAAAATGTAAAATTAATGCTGGCCATCCTTTATCTCATTGGACTTCTGCCATTTCGAAGATTTTCTAAAAAGGCAAAAATGCTTTTGCCTGCAACTGTGTTTTGCTGTCTGCTACGTTACATCATCTGTTACACTTGGACCAACCTCTCTGGACACCTGATTAGCTAAAAGCATAGATATCTCGGAACAACTTCTGCTGCCTTCCCAGCTTGCCATTTGTACTTGCCATACGGCACAGCGCGTTAGGGAGCATGGCACCGTGTGGCGACGTGGGCCGATGCTGTACCACCAGGACCCCACGTGTGTAATGCAAGCCGAGAGCCCAGCAGTGCATGGGAGGCATCCCGTGCTGGAGGTGCTGGCCACCGGCGGGCCGTCCCCCCAGCCTGCCTGGCTCTGCCCGGGACAGCCCGCTGCAGCCGAGGGCAGCACCCCGGCTCGCATCGCGCCCACGGCGAGCCCGTCCGGCATCTCCCCATCACACCAGCCGCCGAGCCTGGGCGGGAGAGGAGGATGCAGGGGACTATTCCCCAATGCAATCTGAAGGAATAACACAGAAAAAGACATAGGAAATGAGTTACAAAAAATTATTCAAGACTTATGACTTGAGAATCCAGTCTACTCACTTTATCCAAGAGACGGCTGAGCCCAAAATCTACACAGAAGAGGCATTTCTGAGGATAGGTAGCTTTTAAAATGGAAGTAAAAAGCATAACAAGGCACAGGAGACCAGAAACTAAACAAAACCAGAACAGAAACAGGCACTCGCTTTTACCAGGGAGGGGTATATACCACAGGAACCACTTAAAAGGAACACTGTGGGTTTGGATTGCTTTGTATCTTTTTATTGATTCCCTTTAAATTTCTAGCCAAAGAGAATTACAGTCTTGATTCAGAAATTCCGGAGAATTTTGTACTTAATTTTAAAGAGGTCAGTCTCAAGGCTTGTAAGAAAGCTCTCCAGCCTCACCACCACCATACTGAACTTTGTAACTACAGAGTATGTCATTGCAGGAGCTGAAGTCCACACCAAGTGCCTCGACAGCTCGGTGAAATGGTGAGAATTGCCATCAGTGAGGCAGACAGACCTCCTGGTCTCCGGTGCAGACAGATCTGGGCACTGAGACGAACCAGAGCAGAGGAGGACGAGGTCCTCTGCCTCCCACCACCTGCGTGCCTGTTGTGCCTGCAGAAGTCCTGCACTTCTGGCAGCTACCAGGTTTTCAAAGCCTTGTTAAATAAGTATAACCCCACACCAATAATGACTTGCTTCACCTGGATCTTCAGTTGCTAAGCTTTGATGGGATTTTTACATAGAAACCTCCTCTTTGGGATAAGACACAGCCTTTCGAGGGGTACCCTGTATGTATGATCAAGCATTCACATCATTTAAATTATCATGAGATGTGTTCTTCATATGAGAAGCCGCGATGATAAGGAGCAATATAATCTATTACAATGACATTTTCATCAGCATTACATGTCTTCAACATAAATTACAACATGAACTGATAGAAAATATTTTGGGGGCTGTGCTTATGACAGTTACAATTTGTTGCTGGAGAAAACTCTGCGTGGGATTAATTTCTCAATGTCCAATTCATCATCTCAGATACATTGTTTTGTGGATATTAATGCATTCAGAGTTATAATGATGAAAACAATTTAACAGAAACCTCTTCCTCTTCTTGACATATGCAGCAGCGAACTTAAACTAAGAAGGGAGCACGCTGCTAAAACCTCCCACTACAGAAGACAGTGCCCTGCAAGGAGGAGCACAGCCCTCAGTGGCGGAGCAGCTGTGCTGGGCTCTGCTGGTTTTGGCTGGGATAGAGTTAATTTTCTTCACAGTAGCTAGCGTGGGGCTGTCATTTGGATTTGTGCTGGAAACAGTGTTGATAACCCAGGGATGGTTTAGTTGCTGCTGAGCAGTGCTTACACAGTCAAGGCCTTTTCTGCTCCTCACCCCACCCCACCAGCGAGGAGGCTGGGGGGGCACAAGGAGCTGGGAGGGGACACAGCTGGGACAGCTGACCCCAACTGACCACAGGGATGTTCCATACCGTATGACGTCATGCTCAGCGTATAAAGCTGGGGGAAGAAGAAGGAAGGGGGGAGATGTCCAGAGTGACGGCGTTTGTCTTCCCAAGTCACCGTTACGCATGATGGAGCCCTGCTTTCCTGGAGATGGCTGAACACCTGCCTGCTGATGGGAAGGAGTGAATGAATTCCTTGCTTTGCTTTGCTTGCATGTGCGGCTTTTGCTTTACCTATTAAACTGTCTTTATCTCAACCCACAAGTGTTCTCACTTTAACTCTTCCAATTCTCTCCCCCATCCCACCATGGGGGAGTGAGCGAGCGGCTGGGTGGGGCTTAGTTGCTGGCTGGGGTTAAACCATGACACGGGCCCTGCAGCAGCCAAGGGGGCAGTAGGGATGTCCCAGCGGAGGTCCCCCATGCTGTGCTTGGCACCGTACTGATGCCACGGCTGTGCCCGGCACCACGGCCCTGCTGGGCAGTCACCACTGGACTCCCAGCACCTTCAGCTGCCATAGGCTTCTTGATCCAAACTGCAAAGGATGTGGAAAACAGAGCTGGAGAAACGGCCATGGGGGCACTCTACCATCCCCATCTCTTCAGCACCGATGCCTTTGAAATTCCCCCCTTTCGAATAACTTTCCTGTCCCTCATCACTTTTTCTCAGACGAACGAAGCTGGCCTTTACCAGTCATGTCAAACCTGCCCACATACAGAAGGTGTAATCACTGGAGAAACTACTAAACATGGGGAAGCAATGAATAATGAAAGAAAAAAGATATTCTGTAATAACATCAAATCAAATCTTTTGTAATAACATCAATATTTAATGTTAAAGTGCTGCTGACTACCATCCCATTGTAACTGGGTGAAATACTCAGGTAAATCTGACAGGTAGGTAAAACTGCAGATTAGCTGTTTTCTGTTTTAAAAATCAACCCATTGCCTTTTTTTTAAAATGTGCAGATTTCTATAAGCCTGCAGTGGTATATCTTATAAAGTGCTGCAGGATAACATTCACAAAACCAGAATTTTGAAAACAATTTTCACATGAGTTGTCACTTTCAATCAAAGGCAAGGAAACGTCTATGCTAATCCTAAATTGGATTTTGAAACTGAGTAAACTGAAATTTGACAGAAACATTAGTGTCACAATAATAGCAATAATCAAGTCGGTGGGCTGATGGGGATTGTGCATAAGTAATGAATTTAAATGTATTCATTGCAGATTCCAGAACCTGCATAATGTAATATTCTCCCTGTGAAAAATTAGCACGGTTGAGGACTTTGCAATATATCTATTGCTAAAGAGGGTAAATATTATGGTGCCCCTGTTAGCAACTGCATGAACTCATTACTTTCTCACTGTAAGATAATTAAGGACTAAAGGCATACAGACAGTTACAAGACCCAAGGAAATGAGCAGTCTGGGAGGCTGAGGGTCTGACATCCCTGAGGACAGCACCAGCCAGAAGAACTGGCAGCGTCAGGAATGTTTTGGGGAGTTTGGGATGCAGGATTAGTCCCCGTGCCCTGGATCCAGAGAGCGGGAACAACTCCTGTGTGACAAGGCAGGGTTTAGTACCACAATGTCTGAAGTAAGTCCCATGGAAGCATCCACATTTTGTTGCTCTGCATAAGAGTTGAAAACCATTGAAAACATGAACACTCCTTCTGCTTCTTTCACTAACCATTTGTATTGCACTCAGCTTTTTTTCCCTTTCAGTGGCAGTAGCTTTGTTTTGTATGCTTGGTGCCCTGATTACTGGGAAAGGGGTGTACATCAGAAATGTCTGACGTGTACAAAAAGTGACATTTCTTAACAAAGTAGAATTCCAAATTTACATCAGAATACTTGCAGAATTAACACAATACAGGTATGCACAAAACAAGCCATGAGAATATGAGTAGGGAAAACAGAGAGAGAGCCACAAAACATAGGCTATAATTTCCAGCTAGCCGGTGTCAGGACCTCCTTCCATATGATATGACATGCTGTCACTGAGGTGCATGGAAAACAAGTAGCCCTCCCTCCATGCGCCCCCCAACTTCTCTAACTTAAAAAAAGCGATTTAAAGCCTACTACCAGGTTTATTCCTCTGGAACGAACAGTCACTGAAGACAACGTACCTGACTGCTTACATCAGCTGCAGCTGTAAGTTTTCAAATTTAAAGTCTTTGCTGTATTTTACTTTTCACTGGTGAGTCTATGCTAAAATTTAAAATGAAGGCATCATGACGCCAACAAACCTGCACCGGGAGGGGAGCGGGATGCCCGGCCGGCACTGGCAGCGCTGGGGTGCAGAGCTCAGCCCCTGCTCAGCCCCTTACCACAGCGATGCCCAAACCAGGCAGAGCAGAGCTGACTCTCATGGGGGAAATCGCAACTCACTGGCATTTGTTTCAAGCAGCTTTTTTTTGTTTTTTATGAGGTCACTTTTATCACATCGTTTTATAGTTCATCAACACTGCCTTGCCACCTGCCTGAGAAATTAAATTCACCTTACAACAGGAAAAACGAAGCCATATCGATGTTCATTACATTTGTATGTTTTCATCCTACGTGTGGCCATCTTCATCCCTGGACAAATACTGATGGCTGAGGTTGGGACTGGAGTGGAGACCAAGCTGCAAGGCATCTCTCTTCAGCTGCCCCCCTTAGAGACAGGGGTTTTTTCCACCCTGCCCAGTCCTCCCCCATCTCCAGAGACCCCTGCATGCAGAACCACAATTCAGCGTTCACTGGGAGCCCAGGACTTGCCACTGGAAGAGGAAGCCTGCACGGAGGCTACGTGCCATCCAGCCTCTAACACTGGCATTGCCACTCTGGTCTGGGATGCCCCAAAGACCTGAGCACGGGCGGGTGGCTGCGCAGAGGAGTGGCAGGGAGAGGGACTGGGACAGAGACAGGGACAGACCCGCGGGGTTTCTCCTACTGGTTTCATAGAATTATTGCTGGGTTTCTCACTCATTTTTAGAAAAGGGATAGATTAATTCCTATAAAAATATTTTAGTTATTATTCGCAGGGTATTGTTTGCTCTCCTCTTTATTTCTTTTTGCACTTTCAATAGCAGTGAAAAAGGAATGACGAAAAATAAATAACATCAGCCATTTCGAGAACAAAATTTAAAGTTTTCAAAAGTCTCTTTATGTAGGGGTTTTATAGTGTTCATTATTTCCATGACATCAAAGTGTTTTTTTCTTGAGTAAGCAGTGAGCTTTTAAAACAGGGGAAATATGAATAAAGTGAATTTCACAGAAAATAATCATAAATTAAAAGTAACGTTTTCCAAGTGAAATCATTTAAAAATGAAATCCATAAAAATAAATCTAAGCACTTCTTAGCTTAACCTAAGGTGGTTTAAAAGACACAAATGAGTGATGTTCCTACTGCCAGTTACGGATGGAGGTCATATGGCATCTTCCTTTCTCTCTTCCCCTTCTCTGTAGTTTACATGTTTATCAAAATGCATGCCAAATGTTACAACAAGTATAGGTCTAAAAGTCTAGAATTGGGGGGAAAATGTATATTTAAGCAAGACTTAAAATAAAAGGTAAAAAACTTATTTGTAAATCGATGTTTTAATTATCTATGAGCATAACTAATTTTAAAATGACAGGAGGATAGATCATGGTTCTGACTTTTCTCAAATCCCTAAGTAACTGGAATCGGTGCAGGAGGAATAGCTTAAATCCAGGCAGCAGGGCAGTATTTTTAACAGAGCTTTCCTGGGGTATGAGCTACCAGCAGATGCCAAAACTCTTGACAGACCTCCTCGGTGCTACAGGTCCCGCACAGCCTGATCTCCCGGGCCAGAGCGAGAGCTCAGCTGGAGTGCAGGGGCTCGGCTCGGCTCTTCCCACCCCTGCCTCTCCCACGGCAATGCATCACCAGAGAAAATAACAGCAGGGGCTTGTAAAAACAGTCCCAGCTGCTCAAGCACAGCAGCTCATGTCCTCTGCCAGGGAGCCACAGAGTGACCCTTTCATGTCCCTTCTGTTAAGCACAAGAGAAGACATCTCTGTGAACGGGGCAAGCCCAAGGATGGGAGCACCTCTCTTAGCTCTGTGCCTTACTCTGGGATGAACACCTGGTGATTCACCTGTCTCCTACCATGATTACAGGCAGAGCAAAGTCCCTACCGAAGACACAGTGCTGAACTTCTGGATGCGAAAGCCGAGGAAGACGAATCCCAGCTTTCTAATCTACCAAACCTTTTTAATCCCACATACTGTCCTAAAGTGCTTTCAGGAAAACTCGCATAGGAAGGAGGCAGCTAACTCCAGCACATCTCCTGCCCCATTTCCAACTTCAGCATTAAATAAAGCCAGCCCTCATGGTGTACATCTCCTCACACTACGGGTTTCCTCAGGAAGAAGCTATGAACAATAATATCAATACCAACAGCACTGAATACAAATAAATATTCTACTGGATATCAAGTTTCAATCTGAAGCAGTCCCAGCTTTCACCATTAATCATCCAACCCCACAGCCTGGGTCTTTCACTGTATATAACAATTTATGATAATGTAGAAGTCAATACCTATTTTAAATGGTTCAGTGAACCGGTAAAAAAATTACACCAACTTCCAGTTATCTTTTGTCTTGCTAGCTTTCAATCAGAGATGATCTTGTCTGCGTAAGAGGTAATTATTTGAAAAAGAAATACAAGAGTGTTTGTGCAACTCAGATTTTATTCCAGAGGTGCAAAGTCCACCCGTTCCTCCCCACCTGCAATCCCCCATCCATCAGGGAGCAGCGCATGACACTGCAGGGATTTGGGGATGCTCGGCCAGCGGGAGCACAGCACGCCGCACCGCACAAGGGCAGCTTCAAAGGACCAGGTAGTACTCACCGAGGTCGACATGTGCGTTCCTCGAGTAAATCCAAATATTGCTATTAATTTATTGTGGTACAGTCCAAGATGAGGCAAGAACATTACTGGAGCGGAGGAAGACAAGGTCCCCGTGCGCACGTGGGGCTGGATGTCAGTATTTGGATGGGCACACAGATGAGCGCTGGCTGAGAAGGGCTCGTCCTGCTGCGTTCAACATCTGAAGCTCCACGTGGTTTGTGCGAAACACAAAAAGAAATCTCGTGGCTTCAGTGTTTCAATCAAATAAAACATTTCATTCCAGATAAGATCACTTTTTTTCTCCTTCACTTTCGGGTCAGTTAACTGTCACCATGCTCTCACTATAAAAATATAAGGCAGTATTTAGGAAGAAAAGCGCCACTTCAAAGCATCAAGGCAAGAAGTTCCCTGCTGCAAACATCAGCATCAAGGGTTTAACATTTTTTTAAAGTTGTTTCCATCAGTATTCTGACTGAAGTTCCATTTTTCATGGATTTCATGATTTTCCAAGTTTCATATACCCCTTCTCCCATGGGTGGCAGAGGTAAGACAGCTTTTCAGATGGTCAAACCGGCTAAGAAGAAAAAATTTGCTCTGATGGCAGCACGTGTTGAAGGCAGCCTCCTGCGACGAGCAGGACGGGGTGACGCGCTGCAAGGCGTGCTGTAAAAGGTGAGGCAAGCAAGGGCTGCCCCTGACAGCACTCTGGCTGCTGCAGATGCTAACCCTGGTGAAGCAGTGCTCGCACAGGGGTTTTGTTGCTTTCAAAGCCTCCCCTCTGCAGCTGGGTTTTCTGTCTCAAGAGCTGGAGAAATATCTCCCCAGTTTCCAACTCACTTTCTGTCACTCCTCACACTTGCAGACGAAGAGAAGAGGTCGCCAGCCCACTGTGTCTCACCATGGCTCACATCGCCAAAAGTTCAAGCGAGAAGTGGGTGTCAGCTACACCTAAAAACTATTTTTTTTTTTTGAGAGAAGGGCTGCTCCTGGGGCCATGGGGATCTGTAGCTGAGTATTCACCCCTTTTGGCATGATTATGAAGGCATGTTTCTTTCCAGATCCTGCCCAAAACTCAGCTAGCCAGTTACTACTAGAAAATGGCATTACATTTTAAAATGCCAAAGCTTCATCTGTTTTTCTCCAAGCTCAATTTCACCCACATGAATTCAGTGTCTGTGAGAACTGCATTTATAAACTCTCAAATCCAGCTCCTCCCATCACCACCCTGGCTGGGTTCAGTCCAGAATGCAATGATGCAAACCAAAAAATTCCTATTGACTTGGGGGGCTTTGGAGCAGACCTATTGATTAGTTACTTCTCCCTGGGAATGTCCCGTTGACATTAAAAGAGCCAACTGTGCAGTAAAGTTTTATTTCGTGTAAGTAAGATTGAGAGAATCTAGCCTGGTACCTTAAAGACAACACAGAAGTGTAATACGACTTGGCTTGTTTAGCCAGAGAAAAGACGGCTCTGAGGGACATGTTTGCTCTTTGCAAACATGCTAGGGATGAGCCCTGGGACAGGAGCAGAATCGTGCGGCAATATTGGCTAAGAACGGGTAAATATAACTTGGCCTTCAGCAGGTTTGGGCTGGAAGCACAGAGGTTTCTAACCAACTTGGCTAGGGAAAGCTTTTGGGAGCTAAGATGGCAATGTGCGCTTGATCAGTTTATTAAGGTGATTAGGCAGCCTGGCTGCAGGCAGCAGGCGGGGTGGCATGTCACGCCACGCCACGCCGCGCCGCGCCGCGCCACGCCACGCCACGCCACACCACTCACACTGTGCCTCCCTCCCAGCCCAGGAACACACGGTACCACGCACAGCCCATGAATGCCTCTCAGCCCACATCGGCCATCACCTCTTTTTGCACTCATTAAGAAAATACAGCTCAGTAACATGATGGCTGAGGCTCCCTATACAGCAAGCCCATGCTCTCCTGGTTGTACCTACAGAAACATTCATGCTTTGCACACACCAGTGGGGCTGTCCCGAAGTATGCATGTACCCGCCTCGTTTCAGTTGTGTACAGACTTGTATTTTGTATTTCCTTTATGTGCAAACACACATACATGCAATACAGAAAACTGAATCCAAATAGCCACATCGGTCTGGTACTTTTTCCTCTGCAACAGTTTCATCCTGCCCCAGAAGACAGAAATTAAACCCCTTATACTGTCTTTATGCACAGCTCTGGAGGGCACAAACCAGCCACACCACAGCATTTCTCCCTTGGAGCCCTGAAGAGTTCGCACTGAAGGAATTATCACACTTATACCTCCACCTTCTACAACACGCCTGTAAGTTAATGGTTCTAAAATATGGAAAGGAAGAAAGGCGAGTGAGAAGGAAAATGTTTGGAAAACGTTTCTGGCCGTGCCTGATCACGTCTCCTCGCCGTCCCAACCCGCTGGCCAGGCAGCCCCTCTGTTTACTTGGCCACCGTTTCGCCTCCCAGTAGCATTTCAATATTGACATCTCCAGGTTTCAGCTGTTCTCCTCTCTCCTGATTCATGTGCAGCAGATGGTGCAAATGACACCCCTTTTATTTTCTGGATGAATTCATATCACCCTGCCAAGATGCTAATTTTTGTTGCTAGTCATTGTACATTGTGTTACCAGTGATGAAGACAGGCTTTGCTTTGAAATGGAGCAAAACTGCAGTCACAGAGAGGTTAAACTTCTAAGGAATTATTAGTTATAGCAGTTTAAAGTTAATTAAGAGATTTTGCTAACTAGCTTTATTTTGATCCCTTGTTTTTGCTTGCGGTTTGCTGTTTTTGTTTGTGGGTGCTTACCCATGTTTTGATGCTGCACGTTATACACAGCAGCAGATCTTCCTGAAGCTCATTTAGTTATCATTTTGTAAAATGAATTTTTGTCACAAACTTTCCAATGATGGTAAATAAAACTCTCCTTGTCCAGACTTCTAATAAGTTAAACTGATCAAATAACAAAAGAACAGAAGACATCTCCCTATTTCAGCTATATTCCCCACATCGGAGAGCGCAGCCAGGCTGGAGTCGCCTGCGGGCAGAGCAGAGCAGGACAGCTTCCCGGGTCTCTTCTCCCATGACCCTTCTGTTAATACCCTCCAGATGGAGTTTCCCTCCTTGACAAACAAGAGCTTTGCACTTTTTACTCATGCTTAATTTCTCAGCCACTCCAAACCCCCAAGTCCTTTTCTGTCTTTCTCACTTACTCCCCACCCCGTCTCTGCACTGCTTCATAGTTTACTTCATTGCATTTCAGCCTGGGGTTTTCAGAAACAACTCCTTAGTTTTTCAAATCATTTTTTACTTCAATTCTGTCCTCCAGAGTTCCTGTGATCCCTCCCTGCTCCATGTCATCTGCAATTTTACAAGTTCTCCATCATACAAATCACTAATTAAAACAGAGAACAGACCTGAGAGCAAGACAGGTCCCTTTGGGACTCTCACTTGAAAGGCTCTCCAAGATTTGCAGGCAAATAATGATAGCTACTACTTAAAACAAATTTCTCAAACAGCTATATGTGCATCTTACAGCTAGACACGTCTCTCTAGCTTACCTGGAAATACAAAAGCCAAAGTATGTCATAACTATTTGTTCCCCTTTTACCCGCCAGGTCAGTTAATTAGACTAATCTGATATAGTTTTGACAAATCCATGACGGTTGTTTTTTTTTGATTTTAGTCACCTCTTCCAAGTGTTATGGATTGATTTTTTTTCATTAATTAATTTCAGAGCCTTTCCAAGAACTTGTTAGGCTTTTTAGTCAATAATACACTAGACTGTATTTTTTCCTTTTATATGTAGGATCTGTATTTGCATTTTGATAGTTTTGAGACCTCCTCTGAGCTCCACAAGCTGTTAAAAATAATTGCTCCTTGTTCAAAAACAGTTTTGATTAATTCTTTCTAATTCTAAGGAGAATTTCCTCAGATCCTGTGTCCTGACCTATCTAGCAGATCCAAATAAACTCTTGCCTATTTGTTCTCTGTTTCTGGCCCCTTATTCTACACTCTGGTCAAAATTAACCAGGTTATCAGGGCATTTTGGACACTTCTGTAAGCAGCCACTTCTCTGTCAAGTACTAGAGCTATATTTCTACTCCTATCTTCTTATTTCTAGTGTATTTATAGTACTACTTCCTCCTGCTTTTTATCTCACTTGCTAAATGAACCACATTTTTTGCCTTAGGCTTTTCATTTTACCATTATATGCCTGTGCTACGCCTTCACCTTCATTTCTTGTCAAGTGCCTCTGCTCTTGTACCACTTCTTCAGATTTTCAAGTCCTAAAGGAGCTCCTGATTCTGCCCTAACGGTTTTTACTGTATTCTTACCACCCCTGTGCAGGAGGATGCTCGGCTGCTGTGTGTTTATTGGTTCTCTCTCAGCATCTGTCCCTTCTCATCCCTCAGACCATCATCCCAAGGGATCCTGCCTCCCAGCTCCCTGTGTCTGATGAGGTCCCCTTCTCCAGAGCTTATCATCCTTAAATTGCTGCCCATGCTTCTTCCTTTCCTACAGGAGTAGCCTCTGTCATTTCATAGTCAGTCTCTCCCAAATCTCCCATCTACCTTCAGTTCTCCACCAATTCTTCCCCAGCAATCAGGACTACACCAAGGACAGACCCTTTCCTCTTCTCTCTATGGTGAGAAACCCTTCAGCCAGCCCCAGGTAAGGAGCAGGTACGGTGTTACTCCCCACACACGCAAGCCCTCAATATCCTTAGGCAGCAGGGACAGAAGGTGGTATTCAGATTCACAGGTATTCATATCCCATGAATGATGACAGGATTTTTTTTTGTTCCTAGGACCTTCTCTTTGTAGCAGAACGCAGCAGGTCTTTCTGCACAGATCTGCTGGCATCAGCACTGGCCATAGGCGATGCACCAGCTGGCTTACGTGGCCGTGGCACGCATCTCCTGCACGAGCTCCACGGCACGACTGTGTCCCTGACTCTCCAGAGCTGTGCAAGTCCCCCTTTGCCGCCAGCCTCAGGCCCTTTGGCTCATAAAGCCCTATGATTAAACTCTCCAGTCAAGGCCATCCCACAGCTTTTAGAATCAATCCAATAGGTGTGGAAAGGGGAAAACTAGGATAAATGTATGAGAGGAAATTCTGAAGGCCCCAAAGAGTGGCCACAGTATTTATGTCCATTAAAAGTCAATGACAGGCAGGTACCTAAACACCCTTCATAGCTTGGGGAATCTCCTTCAGGTTAGATGACAGTAAAAATTTCTGCTCCTTCCCCCTCTGCTGGTGTGTTGAGAACAACAACTACAATCGATAAAGATAACTTTCAGGTACTAATTCTGAATTACAACCAGTCAGTTTCTTTTCCAAGTCCTACAAATCCTCTAATAAACAAAAGTTGACCTCCCCAACTCAGGGCTCTGGAATGATTTGCTGCTGTTAGCCTCTTGCACTCTCTGATCATCTCCTTTCCCTGCATGGGCTGTCAAAGGCAGAAGTGCTTCATTTTCTGAGATAAAGAACAATATACCTGAGAATGATGAAGCAAGAAAAGGAGAAAAAGCACCTTGCAATTAAATGTTTTAACAGACATTTGGAAGATGGTTTTGAAAGGATTTAAAATTAATGTTAACAATAGTATGCATCAAAGGGCTCAGGCTGAACAATACCTATCACTTTTTCTGCTTAAGAATAAAGCATAAAAATAATACCCTATAACATTTTATACCAGCATCCCTTTTTACTCTTCTAGGCTAGGCAGACATCTCTGAATAGCTATGCACAGCAGCTTTAAATCCTCCTCCCCCCATTCATATCAAGCAATCCGTTTTTGATGGCTTTGGCGAACCCTTCTGATGCTGTGCATCTGCAGGTAGTTATCTCCTGGGAACATGCCTGACACCAGCTCTGCACCACCCGCCTTCAGGTAAGAAGAAACATTGGTCTTTTGCTTCCTCCCAGCATGGTACTCCCCACTCATTTTTCATTTAATAAGCTGGCAATTAGACAGGGAACCAAAGACAAACAGAGGTAGAGCACAAGGATCGAAGGCAATCCTAGCACTATACATCATTCTCAGCACCTTATGTGCTGCCTCTGGCATGTGACCACAGGGAAGTTTGGATTTATATTGTTGATTGTCATTGGATTTCAATGGAGAAGAGTTTCAGCAAGGAGCCTGAGGCCCTGCGTTATTACTGCAAACCCAAAGTTATGACTCCTTACTTGCACTGAATTGAGTACTACTCCAGAAGCAGCCCCAGTGAGGCAGTGAATGTTTTTCCTGGGTGCAGATCTACTCGGGGAGCGCAGCCGAGGTCTGTGGATGTAGTCAGCACAACCGCCTCAGTCTCTTCAACTGCTATTTGGGCCCCCTTTGCCATGTTAATAAAGAGAGACAGCCCTTCACACAGAGGTGAATTTCAACAGGCATGAGTGGCTAAGAAGTTACACTCACAGTCTCATAATTGATCAAAAATAAGTATTAAATGCAGATACTATTGATATTTGTTAGAGATATGAGTAACAAAGTTTTCATCAGTATAAATGAACAGTTCAGCATACCGCCTTGTTTATCATTTCCCTCTAATTTTGATCTATATTTTTCCTCAAATTTAGGCAGATGTTCATTATAACTTCTGTGGCAGAGCCGTAGCTTCTGAAAACATCACAGCTGGCACAGGCTCTGCCTGTCATGACTTTCAAACGGTGTTGCACCAAGCTGCAGAGCTTCTGCAACACGACCTAAAGCAAAACTCTCACAAGTTCAACACCTCAGGATATTCTGCTTCAGTGTGGCAAATGGAAGTGGAACACACACCACGCCACCAGATCATTACCATATCCGAGACTAAGCAGACTTTGGGTAAGAAAATATTATTTCCATTACATTTGGCTTAAACCCACTTATTTATAATTAAGTTACTGATCCATGCGTCGGTGTAAAATGACTCTACAACATAAGTGCAGCAACAATCTAGAACAAAATCTTTAAATAACAATTGTCAAGTGAGAAGATATATATAGAATGTATCAAAATTAATAGTGTTCATCATCTTTCAAAACAAGTTAAATGTGCCTGTTTCTTCTGGAAAATCTATGTTATGCTCATTGAACATTTTATTTTCATTACATTTGAACCTTTTGGCAGAAATAAAATATACAAGCAAAGTAGGACGGTTGTTTTGATGAGTTTTCAGACATTTATACATTAGAAGAAAAAGGAAATGCATTAAGATTCACACAGACATTCATACTGTTGACCACTGGGAAGGAAGCAATATAAACTAAGGGTAACGTGTAATCAGAAATGACAGCTCAAGCACAAATCTTATTAAACAGATATTGTAGAACAGGCTTATAAAGAAAGAAATAAGTCCTAGCATTTGGGATATTTATATGAAGTTTGGACGGAGAATTATAAAATAGCATGCAGGGAGCAAGCTGTTCAAGCCACATGCCATATGAGAGTAAACACAGTGAAATCCTAACTGTTGTGACTCATTGCTGAAGTGTCACACACAGTCTGCACCGAGAGCAGTTGACCTTGAAATCTGAAATATTTCCTCTTTGAATAAGCCTTCTATCAGTACAGACTAAAAGCAATCATGAAACGCCCAACGAAAAATTCTAACCTTGCACACACAGCTTAGAAGAGCTTGATATTTAGGGAAGTTGGGGTGAAACAGATTCTCAATGTCTCACCCATCTCAAGCTGGAAGTCTGACCCTTCACACTGAAAACTACGGTTCTTGCATCACTTCAGCAGAACCAAACATAAAAGAAGTGATTGTGTACTCTGCACTGTTGCACACAGATATTTTTAAAAATTCTGCGCAAATTCACGTGTGCCCATTGCCCTGCCATAATTGGAAAACAGCCCCTTCCTCCAGACTTGCTCAGATGCGAATACAGATGTTCTGTACTTAAGAGAGGATGGATGGTCGTCAGTCATTTATGTTGATCGTATCAGGTATGCTCTGATTCTGACAGCATGGCTTTGGGGAAGTGACCACACAGGTTACCTCCCCCTTAACATCACCTGAACTCCTCTGACATTTTACAGACCAGGCACATTTAAGATTGTTTTAAACTATTTCTTTGTTTTTCTAATGAAGCAGCAGCTCTCTAAAAATCCCAGCTCTGATACCTAAGCAAATGATAGGAAATACTGTCATTTTCTGTATGTGCTGCTCTGAAGGCAATAAAGCTGCTAAACAAGCAGAGTGCCATTAACCCAGCAGAGTGGCACTAGCACAGGACAAGCACAGGGGCTGGCTGCTGTAATGCAGAGCCCCACGAGCACAGTCCCACACAGGAGCTCCCAGTCAGGCGCCAGCAGTTCCCACTACCCAGCTGGGGCTCAGGTCACTCCTGGCCAGGTGACAGGAACATTACTACACTTCTACTGGGGGAAAAAGTCACAACAAATGGGAATATGAATGATCTTAGTATATAAACTTGTTTGCTTTAACTTATAGGTATACCACCACTCAACTACAAATATTCATTCAAATGTCTGGTGTATAAAAATGTTTGTCCGTATTGTTTTTTGTAGCTGTGATTCATTAAACATTTGTTTACAGAGCTTCAGTTATCCAGTAAGGAAGAAAAAACAGCCCTTTGGTTCTTCACCTGTATACACCCTTATTGTAACGGACCCTAAGCAGTCAAACACAAGCCAGCACTGACAACCCAAATTCTAGGAGGAATTAATTCCTTTAAAATACAGGGAATATGTCTGAAGATGCCCGTTCCTGAGTAATGTTCAAGTGCTGATCTGACCGTTGGCAACCTATTTTGAATAAATAGTTCAAGCAACTTACCCATCTCTCAGGAGCAGTAGAAACCTCTGGTCATCACTCGCAGCAGGAGACCTAAAAGAGGTAAATAAATTCAGTTGTTGAGAAAGCACATTAAACGTGTTTTCCATGAAGAATTCTACAGGAAGCTGAATTGTTCTTTGTCGATGCTTACTGCATGCTGCTTGGCATAATTTTCAAACTACTATTTTATGCATCCAGTCTAGAATACTTCCATGGCTAGACAGGAATATGCAGAGAATCACAGCCATGATAGTTTGAAAAAGTATTGCTCCTAAAGCAATTCATTATCTTAAATGCTTCCAAGCCTTTGTGAACAGATCTAACCTCATAAAGAAACCATTATCCTCAAGTTCCTCAACACATTGTATTTTCAAATTCATTGCTGACTCTACTGTATTTTCTTTTGGATCCTTTAAAGATACCTCATTTATCTTTATTGGATTTTCTTTCATTTGGTTTCAAAGTTAAGCCATGCCAGAGAAGTTAAGCCACAGCAGACAAGAAGTAATCAGTGCATAAAGTCTGAATCTTAAGAAAGTGTGTCCTATCTTGCTGAAAAAGCAGAATACTATGAAGAAAGATGTGCTAAAGAAGTTGCCTCTAACAAGGCTATCTGTGTATGCTGTCACAGGTGAAAGAGCTGCCTAAGACTTGCTTGCACTTGAGAAATCTGGCTCTTAAAAAAACTCACCTGTAAGTTATCAAATTTTGCCAGGCTCCCAGGACACATACGTATACATAAAGTATAAAATTAGGAAAACGGAAGAGTGTTTTTGAAGCATCAGAACTGATAGGTGGTGCAGACAGAAACCACGACCATGGTGGTCACTGTTTGGCATCAAAAGACTAGAGGTGAGGTCAAGGCTGGGAGAGCAAAGACATGGAATCACAACTGGAATTAGGGCTCCAGATGTTGCCGACTCCAGACCCTATTGTATTTAGGTAATATAGAGATTAAAAGAGAAATTAAAGAGAATTAAAATTTTACTTTTTTGTCTCCCAGATTATTTCAGTACTTTTCAGCACAGAGAAGATAAAGACCCTGTTCACAGTAACCAATAAATATTAGGCACTACAGCAGCTACACTTAAACATTGTTTCCTCCAGCTATACAAAGGTATTGTACTTGACTTCACAGATCTTTCATACTACTTGTCTTAATGCAATTATTTCAGCCTCAAACATCATTAAGCTTCATTGCAGTTACTAAGTTGATAGTTACTTTACATTCTGCACCTAAATTTACATGGATGCACCTCAAATAATTAACATTTGTCAGATTACAGTATTTACTGTGCTATTTTCTACACTAGAGATACAGAGGAGTATAAGTATGTTGAGTGCTTAACTCTTCATATCATCATTATAATTTTTAATTGTTGACAGAAAAAGAACCTTCCTCCCCACCACGTTCCTGCTGCTCAGATGTCACAGGCAAAGACAAAAAGTGAATCATTTTGTTCTGCTGCTCCCAGATGAGAATACACGTTCCCGTTGCAGGAACATGTTATTCTACCCACACAAGGATGGAGAAGGCGATCTAAACCACCGCAAGGCAATGGAGATGGCCAACACGCCCCTCTCTACCACGCTGAGACACACTGATGGCATCATGGCACCTTGTGGCCAGGACTGAAGAGGCACAAAGAAATAACTACCATCCAAAACCCTTAAACCTGAAACATGATGTGACGGGTAACACATACAGACAATGCACAGGTAAGGGATTGCAAAGGAATACTGAGGTAATATTAGATGGTTGTGGTTACCATTGCACTGCGAGTTGAATCTAGCCAATGCTTAGGTCCTTGGCTCTGAAAACTGGATAGCTCAGCATTTAAACCACTCACGGGCTAGGACTGCACTCAAAAAACCTTTAAAAATTGTAATCGGCAGTAACAGAGCTTATAACATTGGAATAATAAGTTGCTGTGTTGCTTTGTACATTGTAATTTATGCTGCAACTGGCAGTGTGTGAACCTGTGATAAGAGAACAACCCTTCAGCATTTGAACAGGAAAGAAAACGCACTTAGCAGCAGCAAACAGTGCTCTTCACCCACCAGCAATGATCGCCCAGGGCCTCCTGTGTCTCCAAATGACCTGAGTGCGGACAAAGCTGCCACCTCTACCAGCTCATCCTACAGCTCCTGGGTTTAGCGCCAGGACAAGCAAACACACTTGTCATTTAAAAACACCGTTGTTAACAAACTCCTGGTTTTTTAAGGAAAATTTTTAATTCCCAAGTTGGTTGGTTGGTTGTTGACTTGATGTCCTCTTCAACTACCTCCCTCCCCCAAGCAGTGACTAGTCAAAGATGAGCACAGACACCAGACTTCGGTCTTGCAATTAGAGATACTTACCGGCTGCAAATTCCCCTGGCAGCAGCTAATATTAACTCCTTCCCTGCCAGGGACAGGGGATTGTGTAGTGACTCCAGCACAACAATCAACCATGACCTCATGAAACTTAAGTTATTCATCATTTTACCAGCATACGAGAGATCAAAGTCAAACAAAAATGTACTTGTGTCAGATTTTACACTGTGCTTACTTTACACAGAATTGAACTGTATCTGAAGAAATAACAACATGTTCTTTGTTCTTATAAAACTGTGTTATTTATTATTAGCAAATGAATTTGAGCACATTTGGAGACCAAACAAAAAGGTACATCACTAAACTGTGCACTTTATAAACCGAATGTTGTATTTACATATTTTAAATATGGAAAAATAGATGAGCACATATGTAAGGAATCATTATCCAGCTTTCAGAATCACAGCATGCACATACACTAATTTGAAGTAAACCATGAGTAACAAAGACAAAGGCAGCCCCCCCCCCGATAATAAGACAATGCTAGACTTTTAATCAACATTGATAAGCACAAATACATTATTTTGATTAATGCTCGGAGGCATTTGTTGTTAAATCACTAGAAAGTTTCCTACTGGGGCAAAAATAATCTAGCCTAGTCATAAATCAGAAAATGAGAAAGATGTAAAAAAAAATCAAATGGCTTACTACAGTAAAAATAAACTATGCAGAAATGTCCAACATAAGGACATCATCTAAACAAAAAGGTGATGTTCAAGTGTTCTTTGATATTATAACGTCTTTCGCAAGATGTCATATGTCCCCTGATGGTTAGCCAGCTGGTTAATTTGATATCACAGTAAAAGTTACTGATTCACTGAAAATAAAGGCAAAATGCAATTTCAGTATGCTCGGTTTTAATTTTTTTCCGAATGTCCTCAGTAGTGGATCTGCAGGAACCTTGCCAGATTCCCCTCCAGACATCTGACCACGTTTTATGCACTGGAATCAATACCTGTATGTTTTCAGGGGAAAATAGTTCAAAATGCTTTGGTTTGACTGAACCAATTTTACATGGGTCAAACTCTCAGGACAAACCTTTGGTCAACAGGCGAGGTCTAATTAAACCCTAGTATATCATCTCAACCTCAATTCCTACATACCTAACATCACTCTCCAAACTTCCATCACTTACTTGCCCTTTGTTGTTAATACTCTGTCATTACATCTTCCTTCAGATTTACTTATGCACACGAACACAGGACTTTGATTCAGCCTGAGGTCTACAGAGCTTTGTGGGGGACTCCAAGTGAAGCCAAACAGGATCAAATGCATTAAAAAAGCACAAGTCATTTTTTTACCATCAATCTTTTCTTCTCTTGCTTTTCTTCTACTCAGTACTGTCTGCCATGTCCTGTATCATTTTGGATGCAGTCCTACAGTAAGATTCATCACCACCTTTGACTCATCTTGTAATTCACCATAAGTGCTCTCTGTAGATGCTGGCACAAACACCTCACTTCACCAACTGCAGTAAGTGCAAAAAATAGATTCATCAAACTCTTTGAACCCTATGAGAAGTCCTTGTATGAATAGCACAAAGTGACTCAGTCCAAAGAATTTACCACGCATAAAATAAATAGATTTGGTTGTGTTAAATCAAGTATTAGTATTGCTTGTGCATCTCTGCTGTTAGTGCAGATACAGATTTGCAGAGCAGTGAATCAACTGAAGCCAGGGAAATCGCCCATGTTTTGCATTTTGATCTGCAAACAAGCTGTAGCTCATGACTCCGCTCTGCTGTTTTCACTGCTGAATCAGATCCATCAAAGGAACAACTGGTAAGTGCTGCTTGCTCCCTTCTCTCCCTCAGTTGTAAATCTCTTTTGCGAATTATGGGAGACTTCACATTTGAAAGAGCCAATTAGAAAATATGGATGTTCAAGGTATACTAGTGCTGTTTACCTAAAATTGATTAAAGGCTGGAGCAAATAACTCCTTCATCATTTGTCCCAAGGGTGCAAGCATAAACACTGCCAAATGTTTGTTTTTACTTCTACCAGTAGATTGAAATAACACTGGTCATAAACAGCACTTTAGGGAATATGGGTTCAGTTGCAGGGGTTTGAATCTTCCATGATATACAGACATTATTTGAAGTTCATCTTTATTGAGTTTCGAATATGATATGGTAAAAGGAAAAAAAGTGGTAAAACTTCCATTAAATGAGTTGCAGATGCAGCTGCTTTAACATGAGATTGCAAAATTATGCAGTTATTCCACATGCTACTTTTTAGAGTGCACTTTAACCTGTACTATGGCACTTCAAGTAAAAAAAGAAAATGGACCAAAATTCAAGATGAAAAAAATCACCAAAGGAGACATGTCATCAGCCTGTATTATAATGCCTTTCAGGGTATTCTAGTCTCCTTGATGACTTCCATATTTTAGTAGCTCTTTTGATTCCATCATATTAATTTTCAAAGTCTTCTAATCTCAGTTGTACTGGTAAATCAGAATAGCTAGAATATCTTCACTGAAATTACAGTATAACTGTATGTAACTGACTGCAGCTGGAGGATCTGGCTGTAGATTTCTTTTCCAATTATTTGTCTTATCTTCTACCTGTGATCTGTTTGTGAGCTATGAACCCATCCCACACTACATATAACTGCAGTTTGTTATAACTGATACTGGACTTTGTTGTCACAGTTTCAATTTACACTTCGATATCAGCAAGAAAGAGATCAAGGATGTCTTCTTCCCCGAGCAGCATCTCAATTTTCTGGATTATGAAACTGTCTACGTAGAACTGAAGAACTCACTTGTGTTGCCCTGGTTTAATGTAGAACAGGGCAAGGAAGAGATATTTTGGAATCACTGATCATTCTGAGAAACGTTAAAAAAAAGGAAAAAAAAAAAAAAGGAAAAAAAGCCTAACTAAAATAAATGTTAACATAGTGATAAATCAGAAAGTTCAAATATCTGGTTTGGGCTCAATATATATTTTTTTTATCTTGGCAATGTTCAATCTTACACCTACCAATGTAACACTGAATGTTTTCAGAAGAAAATGGGAATTAAAAGAAATTTCTAAACAAGACATCAATAAACCTAAGCAAAATAATATATTTTTAAAGCCTCCATCTGCTGTATAACTCAAAATGAATGTGTATTTTTCAAATCATGCTGGGATTTAATTTATATTTGTTGAAAAAGTTTTCTGCAAAAATGTTATCCAGTCCCAACTGAAATATTAGAACAAATACTAACAAGAAGTTCTCCTCCGATCTTAGTTTCTAACATCCTCCTTTAAGTTCATTTTTTCCTTCCTGATATCCTCAGGAATTTCACGTCCACGCATTTAAATGGCTGAATTGTACCTCCTTGAATACAGTCTTGATCCAAACTCAAAGTCATGCAGAGAAAACTGGGAGAAGAGATACAGCTCCCACCAGGAACTCTGTATTTCTGTTTCAAAACCGTATTTTACTTTTCAGCCAACATATTTTAGGATTGCAATTTTTATCACGAACCTGATTTTCTAGTCAGCATATCTCCTGTGGGATATGAATAGCTTGGTAGGATCTTACTAAGACAAAGGCCAGGTAACCTATGATAGCGGTGTGCTTTAGGTCTACAGCACTGAAAGCCTATGGAAAGAGCATAGGAAATTTTTGAAAATGAGAGAGGCAAGTCAAGAGTCAAGAATGCAGTTATTAGCCAGGCTGTGTGGGGACATCGCACAGAGACAAGCTGCAATAAAATAATACTCATTGTGTTTCTCTCGGTTTGGTTTAACACCAGGGAAATCCATGAGAATGCAGTAGCAGGGAACAAAAGCACAGGCACTGTGCTTGCCAGTGTTTACTCCTTTTTTGTTCCTGGTGATCTGTCTCCAAAGAAATCAGTATCTATCTGCTCAGTTTAAAAAAAAATTAAGTGGTTACTTAGGAAAAAAGGAAGCCCAAATGTGCCCAACAACTGCAGGAAATACAAACCTCAGAGAAGCTCAAATAAAATGTATTTGATTTGGTTCTTGCTTAAGTGAAATGGAGAGAAGGCAACTCTAGCATGCCAGAAAGCAAACGTTCGTCCTCATTGCTGCAGCAAATGCAAATTGTTATTAAACAGCTGGCTGTCGACCAATCAAGAGTTACTTTTGATTGACCTAAGTTCACCTGGTTCAGTTATCATGCACAGACTCCAGTCTGAATCTCAAATACCAGCTCACTGTTTCATGGACATTAAAGAACTAGCATCAAAATTGCTTTAAAAACAAAATTTAGCAAGGCCAGAAGGAAAATGCCAATATGTATCTCAGCCACTACTGAATTAATCTTGGGTTTCAAAGCACCATTTAAGCTGTCTGGGGGAAATAATTGAGTGGAAATCTGTTTTAAGTACTGCGCTTTGATTTTATCTAGGAATACAGATAATCAATCTCTGGTCTGAAAGCTGTGGATTACAAAATGTACCAGAGCAAATGGGAATTTTATTGGCTCAGAAATAAACATGAAGGGGCAAGCGTACAGATGACCTTGTGGTGGATGGATGGCAGTGAGGGAGGAAAGGCAGCCAATGCCGTTCTTTAATTATCCAATGCATCTTCTCAAGGAGGAATCCCAGCTTCTGAAATGCAAACCAGCTGCCTCTGATGCTGAACCCAAGGGGATGGGCTGAGGCTGCTGAGAAAAGAGCAGCTGGCAGCCACTGCCAGGAAACAACTATGTACTGCCTGGGAAGGGTGTAGAAGAACATACAGCAGCAGTGGTTCTCCACCTGCATAGGAAGGCTTGCTGACACTGTGTTTTCCTGTAAGTGATACAGGAATAACGCTGTGTCACAGCGCTCAGACCAGATTCAGATTCACACTGCTCAACTCATCTTCCTTTACTAGAAGCTACCTACAAACCCAGGCAAATAAGGATTAGGATGGTTTCTTAGGATGAAATGATAGAGTTTTCAATTCTTGGAAAAGTAAGGACGGCGGTCAGCAAAACCGCTACCCTGAACTTTAGAAAGGCAGACGTTGGATTGTTTAGGAGTCTGGTTAACAGAGTCCCTTGGGAGGCAGTCCTGAAGGGCAAAGGAGTCCAGAAAGGCTGGATGTTATTCAAAAAGGAAATCTCAAAGGCACAGGAGCAGGCCATCCCCATGTGCCGTAAGTCAAGCAGGCGGGGGAGAAGACCGGCCTGGCTGAACAGGAGAAAATTAAGAGTTTACGGCCCTTGGAAAAAGGGGCAGGCAACTCAGGAGGACTACAAGGATGTTGTGAGGTTATGCAGGGAGAAGATTAGAAAGGCAAAGGCCCAGCTAGAACTTAAACTGGCCACTGCCGTTAAAGATGAACAATGTTTTTACAAATATATCAGCGACAAAAGGAGGGCCAAGGAGAATCTCCCTCCTTTGTTGGATGCAGAGGGAAACATTGCCACAAAGGATGAGGAGAAGGCTGAGGTACTTAATGCCTTCTTTGCCTCAATTTTTAATAGTCAGACTGGTCATCCTCGGGGTTTTCAGGCCCCTGAGCTGGGAGATGGAGATAGGATGCAGAGTGAAGCCCCAGTTGTCGAAGAGGTGGCAGTCACCGACCTGCTCCTCCACCTGGATGCTCACAAGTCCATTGGGCCAGACGGGATCCACCCGAGGATACTGAGGGAGCTGGCAGAGGAGCTTGCCAAGCCACTCTCCATCATTTATCAGCAGTCCTGGTCAACCGGGGAGGTCCCAGATGACTGGAAGTCAGCAAATGTGACACCCCTCTACAAGAAGGGTCGGAAGGAGGATCCGGGGAACTACAGGCCTGTCAGCCTGACCTCAGTGCTGGGGAAGGTAATGGAGCAGATCATCTTGAGTGCCATTACGTGGCACATGTGGGACAACCGGGGGATCAGGCTCAGCCAACATGGGTTTATGAAAGGCAGGTCCTGCTTCACTAACCTGGTCTCCTTCTATGACAAAGTGACCCGCTTAGTGGATGAGGGAAAGGCTGTGGATGTCATCTACCTGGACTTCAGTAAGGTCTTTGACACTGTCTCCCACAGCATTCTCCTGGAGAAGCTGGCTGCTCATGGCTTGGAGAACTGCACTCTGCTCTGGGTTAAAAACTGGCTGGCTGGCGAAGCCCAGAGAGTGGTGGTGAATGGAGTCAAATCCAGTTGGCAGCCGGTCACAAGTGGTGTTCCCCAGGGCTCAGTGTTGGGGCTGGTTCTGTTCAATATCTTCATTGATGATCTGGATGAGGGGATTGAGTGCACCCTCAGTAAGTTTGCAGACAACACCAAGCTGGGTGGAAGTGTTGATCTGCTGGAGGGTAGGAAGGCCCTACAGAGGGACCTGGACAGGCTGGATCAATGAGCTGAGGCCAACTGTACGAGGTTCAACAAAGCTCAGTGCCAGGTCCTGCACTACTTGGGTCACGACAACCCCATGGAACGCTATAGGCTTGGGGAGGAGTGGCTGGAGAGCTGTCTCGCAGAAAAGGACCTGGGGGTCGGCTGAATATGAGCCAGCAGTGTGCTCAGGTGGCCAAGAAGGCCAATGGCATCCTGGCTTGTATCAGGAATAGTGTGACCAGCAGGACCAGGGAGGTGATCGTGCCCCTGTACTCGGCACTGGTGAGACCGCACCTTGAGTACTGTGTTCAGTTTTGGGCCTCTCACTACAAGAAGGACATGGAGGTGCTGGAGCGTGTCCAAAGAAGGGCAACAAAGTTGGTGAAGGGTTTAGAGCACAAGTCTTATGAGGAGCAGCTGAGGGAGCTGGGGTTGTTTAGTCTGGAGAAGAGGAGGCTGAGGGGAGACCTTCTCGCTGTCTGCAACTACCTGAAAGGAGGCTGTAGTGAGGTGGGGGTCGGTCTCTTCGCCCAAGTTACAAGTGATAGGACAAGAGGAAATGGCCTCAAGTTTCGCCAGGGGAGGTTTAGGTTGGATATTAGGAAAAATTTCTTCACCGAAAGGGTAGTCAGACACTGGAACAGGCTGCCCAGGGAAGTGGTTGAGTCACCATCCCTGGAGGTATTTAAAAGCCATGTGGATGTGGTGCTTAGGGACATGGTTTAGTGGTGGACTTGGCAGTGCCAGGTTAATGGTTGGACTTGATGATCTTAACGGTCTTTTCCAGCCTAAATGATTCTATGATTCTATACAATTGATTCTTACTGCACTGCAAATGTTCACACAAGAATGACCAAGTGAAAGATCCTACCATGAAGAACACCATGCAATTATACGACAGAAGTAGGACTGATGTCCCCTGACTAATATGCCACCAACGCACAACACCCAGGGCACCTTTCTGTTGGTTGCTTTGTGAGACACCCTTCTCAAAGCAGCTCGGAGGCTGACCGCCACTCCAGGCAGGCAGGCTATCATCATCTTTTCTGGTTTTCTCCACTCACATCCACGAGGAAGGATATCAGTGCTCTAAGACTGTACCGGGGCAGATGGTTCTGAGTGCTTTTTTGAACAGACTTGTACAAAGACAGACTTCATCTCATTACAATGCTTTTGTGTCCCAAGCAGAATATGTCTGAACACTCATAAATATGTATATGTAATTACATATAAACCCCTTTCCCCTCTTCCCTGCTCTCACGTCCCCTGAAGCCAATTTTAAGGGTGCAAAGTTGTAGTCAAAATTCCTTGCCAACATATAAGTCTGTTTTCCACTGACAAGCTGATGCTCCGTATCTGCTTTCATGCCTCCTGCCCTTCTTCAGGTGCTGGTTGCCACCATCTATTGCAGTCTGCACAGGAAACACTCCCACGTTCAGCAAAGGGCACACAGCGAAATCACAACTGGCTCTAGGAGATTTTATTCTATCATGTACACATGTATTCCACTTTACACACACTGTGGCATGTGATAAACTATTTGTGAAGTTTAATATTCAAATCTGTCTAATATTAAAAAGGCTTTTGAAAATCTTTCCCCTCCTCAAAAAATTTCTAAGCCACGGGGTTTGGGGTTTTTTTTGTGAAATAGCTTTTTCCTTCCTTTTCAATGTAATACAATGTTATTCAAGAGCCAAAGAGTTGTCAGTTTTTATGTTATGATAATCTTCTCAAGCATCCAATTTTATTCTCCTTTTTCCCTTCATGCTGTCACTCACATTCCAGCCTGTCACAAAAGAAAATGTCTGAATACATTAATTACAACTTGTTAGACCTCCATATAGTTAATGCTATTGAGGAAATCAAATCACTTGGAAAACAACTAAAGAGAAACAGTTGCTGGTATTGCAGAATTTTTATGCATTGCACTTCAAAGCTGGAGCTTTGCAAGACAACAAAAATGATTATTATAGAGAATGAGAAAATCAAATACAACTTGATCCTCTACCCTTGGAATGTTTTCTGAATGCATTACAATATATATTTTCTATCCTGGAAAGAGCAGTTGAACTCTTTTCACATATTACCTTCTTTTATGGTGTAATTACAAATGCCAGTTCTGAAATTTATAGTATAACAACTTTCTGAAGCTAGGAAGAAATCGAATTCTAAGTCCACACTCACACAAACATCACAGTCGACAGTGATGGTTCCATTAACATGAATAAAAGATAATTCTGTTGGGTCTAAGAAGACGAACAAGTTACCTGGGGATTAGTAAAGGGAGGTATTCACATGGTTACCCTCAGTAAGGTTTGTCAGCCTGACTCCTATGGCTCTGTAGAGTGGGAGAGCTAGATTTTTAACTGTAAAAATCACACTTGGAGTTAAGCATACACATAACTATTATGTTTATAAATGAAGAATTCATTTTTGTAATCTGAGACCCTAAAATAACAGCAATAGTTTGGATCATTGTTCAGCACAAGATACTTAAAAAAAGTACTGACCGCCCATCACAATTCCATGGGAGTAAAAACTAGCTAACACCAAGTTTATATGTGGTTCACCTAGAGAGCCAGCTCTGCAGAAAATCCTACAAGAACGTCTTTGAAGACTATGCTGCTAATGAAATGTGATTTCACTGAACAATGAAAACATTATTAAGATTATGCAATATCCTTACACACAGAAACAGGCAAATGCTTCCCAAATCTAAGCTCTGTTATCTTTCTACCTTAAAGACATTTCATTATTCTTGCATTTGAATGAATAGCCACTCCTACATGCATTAAATCATATTAGTAGTGGAAAAAGACAATGAAATCTTTCTAGCTTTGACGAAGTTATCTGAACAAGCAAGACAAAAATAAGAACACCTTTGGATGATGCTGTTCTTGTCCACTTTCTCACAGAGGTAAGATTTTGTTAGTCGGCCCTGTTGAAAGATCCACCCTAAGAATCTGGAAAAATAGATACTTGTGCATTGATATTTTATCAGTATTTCTAATGCCGTATTACTACTAGAGCCAACAAATTTCAAGCATATTCTACTGAACATTCTGCTACTGCGTGTTAAACATTTAACTCTTCATTGAAATGCCATTTGATATAAGAAATTTTTAAGTCATGTATAGTCTTCATTAACTCTACAGTTCCGGCACAATGTAAGAATAAGGTTAAAATACATGTGTCTCCATCCATCCTGTGAAAGGTAACGACACTGGGCGTGAGCACCCACAGAACTCCAGCACAGCTCATCCTCCCCAGGGAGCAGCAGGCTGATGCTCAAGCCTCACCGCCTGGCACAGGGGGGACTGGCGACTTTCACATCAGGGCTCTACCTCCACCAGTCACATTCAGATTTTCATCTTAGAATTGATATGCTAGAAAACAAACGCAGTCATTCTGTGGTTTCCTTAAATCACCACCTGAAATTGAGCTCTCAACATTCAAATCTCTCTTAATACTTTCCTTCTCATTTTGAAAAAAATGGGCAAAATTTGAGTTCATGCGTTTCTTTACACATAATGTTTACATACTGCTTGATTCAGAAATAACTGGCCTACACACAAAAAAAACACTTTTCTTGAGGACCATGTTTGAGTTTCTTTTCAGTAGTGTCCCAAGGGGAAGAAAGGAGAGAGTCTAGGGAAGTGCTCAAGCTCAATTTGCTCTTTGCAGCAAAATATTTGAGAAGACTTAAGAAGAAATTCAATAAGCGTTCCTTGCCCTTAGAAGAGAACAACTCAAGACACTGTGGAGTCTTTTATTTCAATAGTAAGTAAGTGCCTTTAAAATCCACAGAACCAAGTGCTCAGAAAAGATAAAACCTGCAGATCATTTCTTTTCACAAGTGAGATATAACTCAGATTTTAGACATGAACTGGGGCAGGCATGATTACTCACAATCTAAAGGCTCTGACTCATGAGCTCCAGTGAGTCGTGCCATGGTGATCCAAGCGGGCGCAGTCCCCAGATGCCCATCCCAGTTCAAATTCATCTGTGGGGTGGCAAAATAGGAGGAGTGGGCACAATTCAAGTTGTGCTATTTGTACAATACCTGGCTGACAGCTGAAACTGCCCCAGCATGTATTGTCAGAGCTTATCTGAGCTTTAAGAAGCCCACATCTTTTTAAGTGCCTAGAGACTCTGAAAGCGTCTGCTTCAAATTGCTCAACCTGGCTGATAAAGGTTTCCGATACATACAGAGTCTTCCGCCTCTTTGAGGTTTATACCTCCCTCCTTTTTGCTAGGAGACGGTAGTGAATAACAGTGAGACCAAGGTACAGCACTGACACGGGCTGCACGTTCGATTAAGTGGGTGTGCTATGTTGGTGGGATTGGTGGAGCTGGTGCTAGATGGGCTTGTGGGCTGACGCTCTGCCTCAAGTGCTCCGTGCAGCCGGGGTGAGCCTTGGCCTCGCTCAAGCAGCTTTTCAGGTGTTTCTTGCGGACGTACATTCTCAGAGTGGGCCCTTGAGACTGAATTAACAACAGTGCAGAGACAATCATAATGTCCTTCCACCAAAGTGCCCTTTAGGTGACAGCTTGTTCTCTCTTCAGCTCTCCCAGCCGTAGCACTGCCATACTTAGACTTCCCACCTTCTTCCTCACTCCTGTTTCTATTAAAGCACAGCTACCTCAGGATGATGGGAAACAAAAGCAGAATAACAATGAAGTGGAGAGCAAACAGTTTCTCAGACTCCCGCTAGATCTGGGAGGTCCTTCACACAGTTAATATTACGTAAAGAACAAAGACACAACTGGCTTCAAAACTGAAAGTCTTTACTGAATAATTTACAAGACAAAAACTTGCCAAAAACCACGTAACAGGTCAGTGACACAACTGGGAGAAGCACTCAGCTCACTGGTAAGAAAATTTACTTAATGTAAATGTATAAAAAGGTTAACTGCATCCCAGACCAGATCTATCCAAAACATTAGCAGCAGCAAGAATTAAACAAGGAATCGTACTCTCCATTACTAGTGTCCAACTCTTCACCGTGATCAAGAGCACTGTTCTTAGTGAACTGGGGGGAAAAAAAAATACGGAGTAAATTGGCAGCAAAATGTATTGCCCAATTTAACTGAACAGATGTCAAATAGCCATTAACATTACAATGATTAGTAAACTGAAATTACGTGTTATGGGTTTAGTGCCTTAGATTAAGCGTTAACCTGTCTTAATTAAATTGCATCTCAGTAATTGATTTCACAGTGCTGAACTGTAAATAACAAATTGCAGATGATCTGGTTTTTTTATCTAGCAAGATAATGTAAATCAGCCTTTACACGTTGCATTACCTCCTCGTCTCTATCCCTTCAGATGAGGCTTGCTCACCCTGCTTCTTTTACCTACTAGACACATAACCTTCTCTGACTTTACAAGTACATTTAATCACTGCTGCGGTTTTTCTGCTTGAACCGATGAAAGCCATAGCTGGTTATTTGTAGGGTAGGCAGTACCCAACGTCTGATCTTTGTATCTGATGTCTTCTCCCCACTGTAAAGTTTCTTTCTGTGTGCAGAACCATAACCATTTGTTCCACTCACATAAACATGGCTTGCACAGCCGTGTAGCTACTGAGCGCGTACAATACAATGGGACCGAGCCAGTGAACCAGCCTATGGCAAAGTAATGATTATATAACATGGACTTCTCCTAGCTATTCCCGCACTGCGTAACAACTTCTATTTACATAGAGTAACAACATAATTATAAGAGTTTCATTTTCTTTTGACTGCATATAAACAAAAACATTCAATGAGAGCAATCAGTGTAACCAAATACTAATTAATTCAGCATCTCAATGCAAATTCGGGTTCTTCCCTAAGTCAGGGACTGACAGATGATCTTGGCAGCAATTATATCCTTTCAAAATAAGGATCAAGAGCAAAATCAGAAGCTTGGGGCTAAGAAGGCAAGGAGGCAGGAGTGGCAGGGTAAACTGCTCTCAGTCTGGACCTCAAAGCTAAATAGTTGGAGACTATCAAAGAACCACCTGCCTTCCATCAGCATGAAAACACAAAATGAGGGTGGAAAGGAGGGCAAATCAACACAAAGAGTTTAGGAGCTAGGATGAGTAAGGGGTCTTGGGAAGCTAAAGAACAAACAGGAATTAAAGCAACAGTACAGCTACTGAATGTTGAGGTGGTAAAGTAGCATTACATCAAAGACCCTTTGGAGTTACCTTCATCACTTGATACTGATTCAAAGGAAAGGAAGGCCTGTCTGCCTTCTAAAACAACCAGAGGAACTGGTGGCCAAGGACACCTTCTCGACAGAGAATCAGACTTGCTTGTTTATTCGATGCTCACCTCATTCTGCTTTCCCCTTTCCTGAATTGTGCAGCCATGAGTGTCTGAGATGAAAACAGGACATGAGGCTGAGTTGCAGATGAGGATGACCATAAGGACAAACGGCCCAGAGAAGCCCGGAAATTAAAAACTATGGTATGATGTATACAGCACATCAGAGGTCTAAGTGGATGCTGCACAGACACCCCAATCTAGTTCAGCTTGCAACCTTGCCATTCTTTTAAGAAGTCTGGTGCACGTGGGTTGCAGGCGCTACACTGATCGTGTATTTGGTCGTAACTTAGAGCTTGAAATTCAGTGATTCTAGAACCAATTTTAAGCAATATGTCACATGTCAGGTTAGAATTAAAAAAAAGGTGAAAAACGATCCAGTAACCTTTAAGTCCCTTGTACAGCTATGTTCTTATATCTGCTACTGCTTTTCTGAGGTATCTACTTTGTCAAACTTGAACTGATTTGTTCACTACAAGCTGTGTCTCATAACCATGAGGGCCAGGCATCTGCATTCATAATTGCTTGATCAAGCATGATTAAGACAGATTGGACTGATTTGCTCTAATGCAACCATTAACTTCATACCACATGTGTTGTAAAGTGTCACAAACACAATCATTTGACCGTGACTCAGAGGGCTTCGCAGACCTAACCCAAAACTGGCAGGCTGTATCACTGAAAAGATGATGACCCTGACAAGTAACTTCTGCCTTTAAAAGATGATAGCTGCTGCACAATTAATTTTCAGTAGGGTTACAGAATCCAAACAGCAGAGTCAGCTTGACCGTTATGGTCCAGCACATAAGCTTCTTCCAGTATAGTTGCTTCCATATGTCACCCTGCATTCATTGCAAAAACGCCAAATAGCATCAGCCAGTCTTCTCGCCCATACTAAGAAACACTGTGCAGCTTCAGAGGAGGTGGTGCAAAGCTGCTCGTAGCCATCTTTTGCACCAACCTGACCTTGAGATGATCTTCATTACACTGGGAGGGAGGATGAATTAAGAAAGGTGAAGGAGTAATTTCACACCAGCTGCTGACAGTACCTGAAGATGACTGGAGGATATGAGTAGCCTGTCCACACATGCTTTGCACTAGAACAAGGAAACGCAGCCAAAAGCCTGACCAAAGAAGCAGGAGCCTGCACAGAGAGGGGTTGTAGCTGTGTCAGGAAAGGGAACAAGTAGAGATGCACCAAAGTACAGATTCAGGACACAATCTGGCCTGTGGCAATCAAGGAAATAAAATCAAATAAAACAAGGAAACTTTCTATCACTTCCCTTTTGGACCTTCACTGTTTTTGAGTTGTGTGTCTAATTAAACTACCCGTTTATTAGGGAAAGGCCAAGAAGAGAAACTCTGCCTCTGTGGAAGTCCAGTACCATACACCCATGGCTGAGCTGGCTGGAACGTTTCAATACAAGATGTGTACAAAGTCCCTTCCCTATGAACATCCCTGGTCATTCTGTAGACCCTTGTCTCCAGGCTGCCGTCAGGACCACGCTCCTGCCACTCGCTCAGGCCGTGTGGCCATTCTTGGATCCTTTCTCACTTTCTTTCTGCTGTTTTCTCCTGAAGCGTTTCTGTTCCACTCACTTTCACAGACTCATTAACCATCAAAGCCCCTTAGCCCCACAGGACACTCTATTCTTTCTTGAGAGTGGGCTGTATTTTGGTGAAGGTTTACCTGATCTTCACATTTTTCCTCCAGAGAAGCTGTCAGTCCTAGTACAGTTTAATGCAATCCATAACAACAGGTTGAAAAATTTGTTAAAACACATTTTTATACTGTCTGCCTTGGTGTTGCCACCTGACATAAGTATTTGTGATATCTACTTATGCAAATGAATCCTTCTACATCTGACCAAACCATTCTTCAAAAGCAGCTTACAACTGAAGTGCAAGCTGAAGGATGTACTGTGAGGAAAAAACTCGACAGCAGAAATGCATTCTTGTTGGGAGGATTGCGGCGTTTTGAAAATATCACATGTGCCTACATTTGGCATGCAACTCATATCACTAGGTTTTATTTCTGAAAAGGTATTCTACTAATGAGCAGTGTCAGGCAACCTCAGCAAGAGGTAATGCTATCAGAGCTGCCATATAATCCCTATGATAACACAGACATGCACTGACTGCATTAATCTAGAATATGAACTTAGAACAACACACTAATTATTCATATGCTATTAGTGTTCCTTTCCCCTGCAGCATAAGACTCAAAGTAAGCCTCAGAATGTCATTTTCCTCTACTTGCAATAACAGAAGCAGAATCTAGCAAATTATTCCGAAAAGCACCTCTGTGGAAACGACAGCACAAACAAAACTCCATTAGCAGACTTGAACCACATTCTCCTCATAATACAAGAATAGCAAAAAGTACTTCCTGTCACAGACTGTTACGGAAAGCAAGGCATCATTTTCTTTTCTTTTTTTCCCTTATATGATTTACAGCTGCATTATTCCAAATCTTTCCATTGTTTTTACTTTTGAGCTTGTACTGAATTCCTCACAAGTGTCCTATTTTCAGCAGTTGGCTACCACATGCCACCGTAATGATTCACACTCAGGAGCAGATAAAACATGGTAGCTGAAAGGGGTCGGTCAGAATATTACTTGAAGATACTGCAGGGATCACATCACTACAAACTAGAATCTAGCACCAAGTCATGCTGTCTGGATGCTCCCTCTGTGCTGCTACCTGGACTCCACATCATTTTTTAGTTTTAGTCACGAGCCACATCATACTAGTAGAGTTTGGCAGCAATTGTATTAACCATGAATATTGGGGAGAAAAAAACCCCTAAAAGATCACCAACTTCCCTCTTCTCCCAATTATGCAATGGAACCCAGCAACTGATAGTTTCCTCTTTTTTATTTCAGGTTGTTTTTATACCCAGACTTCCAAGGAAGCTGTAGCTTTTCAGAGACTGATTGCCCTTCTGATGTTAAACAGTAATAAGCAGACCAAATTAATTTTTATTAACAATTATTTTTTCTAAGACATCCATTAAAATACACACTCATCACTACCTGTTATTACACGCTGTCACCAGTGCTGTGCAGCAGCCCGTGTCACCTGTGCAGTTCGTGCAGATCAGGAGGGAGAGCGGCTCCGCGAGGCACGGCAGCCTAGGGAAGGAAGGCTGAAGTGCACAAGGAAGGACATGCACCGCGGAGGAGCTAACGTATCGTTACCTGCGCCTGCTGACACTGCTCAATGCAGCAGGCTCGAGCAAAACTTACAGATCCCTGACAGGAGACACCTCGACTAGATTTCTTGAAAGTCAGCAGCTGTAGAAAAATGTAGCTGGTCCCAAGCATGCAGAAAATTTGCAAGATAAAAGCTAAGCATGGATGTAGGAGATAAACACTTCCAGATAGTCAGAGGATCTGCAATACAACTGACAGCAAGAGGAACAAAGAGCAGTGCTGCATAACTACTTAAAACCAACAGACGCCGGGCCCAGATAACCCGCTGCCACGTGACTGCAGGAGTTTCACTGACTGCAGCTGCCCAGTTTACCTGAGTTGTGGCCCTGCACTCTGACCCCTGAAAAACCCAGCATGCTCTACTAGCTTTAGCACAATTGCTCTGGGCTTTTCAAACATAAACCCAATTATTTTTTATATTGGGTCATCTGAAAGCACAAGGCCTATCCAACCTAAGACAAACCAGTCCTTATCAAATTGTTCTAAGAGTAATTGCCATAGCAGAAGCATATACTTCCTCTAGCTTTGGAAGTATGATGAGTGCTCTCATCTTGCAAGAAATGAAGATGAGTTGAGTATAAAAAAAACTTTAGGTTATGGCAAGCAGGCCACATACTCCATCCAGCACTGCAGCTTGGGGAAGGAAGTCCTGAGGAAATGAGGGAAAGGAAACAGCGAAGATAAGAGGCAGATTCAAAGGCTGGTCATTGCCGCTGAGACTTGTCCTGGACGATAGCTTAAGCGCAATCTGGTGGGACGCTGGCATGCTTGTCCATGTGGCTGCCCCCGAGCAGTGACTGAAGCAGTGCTTCATCTATCATTGCCACGCTTCCAGGAAACATCAGGTTTTTCCAAGCTCCCTCCTGTGCTCCTCTTTTGTTTCCAGGCTAGTGGCCAAATGGTGAAGAGGGTCCTTGGAAGACCATTTCCATGCTATAGTTGAACCTCAAACAGAATTTCCCTACAGAACACTAAGCAGGCTTTCCAAGCTACTTAATAACCGATTTCTTCGCCACTATTGTACAACCAGCTTCTTAATACCCCATAGACACCAGCTTCTTAATACCCCATAGAGATCTTCCATATACAAAGACAGGACTGAGATCACTCCCAAAACCAAGCATGCATGGTCAGACACAGGCTGTCTACAGGGTGATCAGGTCAGCGGGAGGTAGGGAGGAGAACACATTGTGATCTTTGCTCTTCCAATGAAGTACGGAGATAGCCCAAACGTGCCTAAGTATATCACTGCTCTCCCAGTAGGAGCTTCACATGACGCATCAGTGAAAAACCAAAGAGGTAGCCACTGAGAAATGGCTTCCTAGTGCTTTGAGATTACACCCTGCAATGAGCTACTCAGTCTCGGGAGTCGTGGGGCTTATCTATTTGCTTACAGTTGCAGAGTGCTGGTTTTGCCTTGTCATATTATTGTAAACATGATTAATAATTGTAAAGAATAAGTAACTGGTAATCGACTCAGGAAGAAAACACAGATCTTTGATTCTTACTACTGTTAGGTTGCTGGATTGTGACAGCTTCTGTCCTGCAGGTTATTTCTAGGACGCTTCCCCTGGATCCTACCATAAATCCATTTTATATGCTTCTAGTAGAATCAGTCCTCTTACCCCTGGGCCCCAATATGCAAAATGAGTATGTACACTTTGCTCAGTGATGGCACATTACTACCTAGAATGACTCCTGTTAGACAATTAAGTGGCATACAAAGTGATGGGAATTTCTGTTTTAAGAGACTTTCATTGTCTCGTGTCCATGTTCATAAAATATGTAAACATCACTTTCCCTGCACTGGTGCTGCAGGAAAAAAAAGGCATGCACACAAAGGAGATCTCCATGCCCACATCCCATTACTGCTGATTAAAACCACCAAGTTTACCTTCCCTCGTGCACCTTGGATCATTAAGCGACCATAACTTTCTTGCTTACTTCAAAGAACACAGTTCTTGGCCCTTGTTCTCAGTGGTGAAAATTTAGAAGCTGCTGAGCAGCAGTGAGCACACGGCGCACAGGTTTCCCTGAGTGCGGATGAAGATTTTGTTAGCTCTGAGGTGGCAAGGCCTGATTACTTATACTCTCTGCTCAGCTCCCTTTAGCAATTAGGATTCTTCCCTAGCATAAATGTCTTTATCATTTTGCATTTCCCAACTGAGTACATGCTCATCGCACAGCTCTGCACTGTTTATTCCGCTCTGAACTTTTGTACCATTATATTTTGTCCCACAATACACATTTCTTGTTGCTTCTAATGAGTAAACATGGAATACAGCTTCTTGTAGAACAAACAAGGGCTGATCCTCAGGTGATGTGAGGCTAAATTCACTGACTATACCCATTTATATCCACTGACAATCTAGCAGATAACGCTGCAATGCCTTATTTATCTTGGGTCTGATTCAGAGACCATTGGAGTTGACGGTGAAAGTCTCTTGAGTATTTAAAGGATGCATATCTACTAGTGACAGTTCCAGTAGAAGACTCAGGAGAGTGGAAAAGTAATTGGGGAGCTGCCTGGGACAGCATAAAGCTCGAGAACATGTCTTGGATTAGACAACACAAGATCCAGAGGAAGTTTAATTGAAAATAAAATTGGTAGGTAACCCACAGCACGGCTGGGCTGGCAGACTACGAGTATGCAAACATGCAGTCACATCTCCAGCACCCCTCCATCCCCAACCCCATTCCCAACAAAGTGCTGGGGTCTACTAAGCAAAGACAGATGAGCTAGAAAGCGCTGGTAATCCTGTACGGTGAGGCTCAGTTCAGACTGAATATGGGAGTTGAAAATAAAATGTTAATTTTCAAACTTGCACAGTGACAACGTGATGGACTTGCAAGGCCAGGCGCATCGATCAGGAAAGCCAGTGAGCAGCACTGGTGCCAGCTCCTTGTTGCCAGCGGGGGCAAGGCCATAAGCAGCAGAGAAGGCGGCCGCTGGGAGGAAAGGGCTGGAGGGGCACATGAGGGAGTTTCTACTGGCACGTTACGGGTACTGGACCCACGGAGGCACCTGCCAACTGCCCCAGCTTCCGAAACACAGTGCTGGAGAAACACGCTCAAAGGAGCCAGATCTGCCCAGCTGCTAGTAAGAACGCGGTCCCTCACCGAGCAACCTAGCGAGACCAACACCAGGGAGAGTAAGCACATGCAAGCGACAGCAAGAGGTTGGCCAGTGCTAGGAAACCTCCACTGATTAATAGAAACATGCAAATAAAGCCACTGCCATACACAAACACCTCTCTGGTAAAAACCATCTTCTTTTTCAGACAAAGCCTAATGAAAACAAAAGCACATTGATTCTTTTGGTTTTGATGGAATAAAATTGAAAAGCAAGGATTCCTCCCCCAATTTTCTCTCAGAAAAGAAAGCTCAGATGGAAAAAGCAGGCTGGCATCGGATGGCAGGGGTGCAGCAGGCAAGGCAGCCCAAGACAGAGCCCCTCACCCTTGTCCAGCACCACTGAAACAAAACAAGAGGCCGAGAAAAGTCTCAGTCCTGAAGCCACCGCACCCTGCTGTTCTGTTTCTTCAGTAATGCCCATCCTCTGCCAGCACCCATCCCCAACCTGTTTCTATTAAATACTGTTTCTATTTTAAAAATAATACCAAAAAAAGACTTGGCAAGCTTTATTTAACTTGACATACCATAAATATTATGATGGAAAGATACCAGCACCTGTATACAAGCAATTTAGTTCAAAACCACCAGCTTCTCACCCCTACAGCTGTGCTCTCCAACCAAAGCATTAAACTCCTGCGACTCACTGATCTCATTCCTGCTGCTCGTCATCCCTGCCAGTTTATAGGGCAGAAGAACCAGGTAACTGTGCTTTCCTCTGATGCCCACCTTTTATTCTCCTCTCTGTTTTGCCTGCTCAGGGACACACAAACACAACTCAGACACTCAGTGCCTTTCCCAGGGAGCATATAATAAAATTTGACATTTCTCCAGATTCTTCCCATTGGAAAAGTGTGCATTTCAGGTAGCTACCGATTACCTCTGCATCTTCTCAGAGAACTAAAAAAAAGGTGGGCACAACTGCCCGTCCCCTCACGACCCGACCTGCAAGAGCCTCTGTTTCTGTGGAGAATACTAAAATTAAATGAATGGAAGAAGGGAAAACTGTGTCAAATTATTTATTTTTGTAAACAGCAATGAGAAACTACAGTGAAATCTTGCACTCTGTACTGGTGCCTTTGCAATGACAGAAGGCAACTGGAGAGTCTATTTTTAAAAATCACTCGAAAGTCATATATCAAAGTTGCTTTTGTTTATATTTTCACATCAATCACAATGGGATATTTACCTGCCATTATATATGCAGATGTAGAGGATTAAGAGCATGAGAAAAATTAAACCTCCACAGATTAAATGCTTTTGATTGTGAGACTTTGCATCTCTTGTTTGTTTTTAATTAGGAAGCTAGATTGTTAATGCATAATATCTTGTTGCTACCCCTCCACAGAATAATAAATACAGTCTTCTTGCTATGACTAAGCATGTGAAGCACCACGTAGACTACAACTCATTACCCGAGCTAAAATCAAATCTGGATTTTCTTACTCTCACTCATATTACAATCATCTATTATTCAGTCAAACTCCCACTGCAATCAATAACTGGTTTCACTTAAGGAGAGAAAGAAAACTAATAGTGCTGCTATCACCCATTCATGTATTTTTTTTGATCTCAGCAGATCCCACTAAATTTTATAATCTTCCCACTACTGCGCTGATGCTCCTGTAGCAATTTACACCAGTCAGAAAGGACTGCAAAGTTGACTACAAAGCATGATTAAACCCTAAGGCTACTATTCTAGCCTTGCTTTGAATCAGTGCAAACAACTATGAAGTTATAAAGTAATTATTTGCATGGTTTACTGATTTTAGTAAAACTCTGCAGAGCTGATGTCAAATAACTCAAGTGCTTCATGCCTAGCTATCGCTCCATCCACCACCAGCTCAGGGAGCAGTATCTCATCAGGGCTTGGTGCAGGAAACGAGTCAAACCTGCACCAGCCCTGCCCCACAACGAGCTCTGGGCTCACGCTCAGCTGAGGTCCCACTGCTCTTGGGATAGTTTGTGAGGAAGATGTGACTCATTCCATACCAAAGAAAACATCTAGCTCAAACGGAGACAATACAACGTTCACAAAGTGAGAAGGTGGGAGAAGTGCTGCCCTCATCCCATGCTGCATGAGCTGTCCAGTACTTGTTTCCAAGGGATGCCCATGTAAGACATTTCTGCTAGTTCACCTTCAGCCCTCCCCAGAGAAGAGATTGCCAGTTTGTGCCAAATCTGCCAATTCATTCAAACAAACTGATCAGGACTTCAACTGAAAAAAAAATATTCAACAAAATTCCTAGCATTCACGTACTAGGAAAAATGAGATTTGTCTGTAAGAACATGAAGGAAAACACTAATATTAAAAAAAAAAATCCAGTTTATAAATTAAACTGTGTCAGCATGAGGGATTTTATTTATTTATTCAAGCAGCGAACAATTATTGGAAACAAAGTACTTTAGATCTCCTTCAGAATGCTGTCTTTGAGCATGCAAATCAGAATTTCAGCGCATTGGAGCTGGATATCTCTGGAAAGAAAAAACAACTGTGTTTTAACCAGAAATGTCCTTCTTCCAGAACAGTCCATGCAGGTCTGCAACAACCTGATAATGGCCCACGAGGAGCAGCACAGCAGGTGGGATACCGACGCTGGCAGCGTGCATACACATTGTAATAAAGTGCAACTCATTTCTGAACACAGCTGGTTAAACACAATTTGAGAAACATCATCTGACTAATTTTAACTGAATCCTCTCATAGGCAGCCTTTGTTTTCTTCAAAACAAGTGTCAACCTCAGAACCGCAAGGCCAGGAGGTGCTATTCTTGATCTTCCTGGACCTCTCACATGCCACCCAGCTTTCTGCCATGCCTGGCCTTTCTGCCCATGGCACACCAACCACAGTCCCACCAGAGCAGTTGTGCCACTGAGGCTGGACGCTGAACAGCAGAGCTGTCCCTGCTCCCCATCACCTACTCCCTGTGTGCGTGGACTGGGACAGAGGCAGAAGCCACCAAGTCCAGCTCTCCCCAGGGAGGAAGGCGCTCGTCCCCACCAGCAAGGGCTCAGCACTGACTGCCACTCTCCTGTCCCTCCACATGCACCCAACAGGCAGATGATGCCCACGCCTACAGCAGTTCTTTTCATAGTAATTATTTCTTTGCTCTGTTTCTTCTTTGGCTAATTTCTCCTCAGCTTACCACCACCTTTTAACAACCTATTCCTGCTTCCAAAGACAACATTTTATGGCAGAAGTTAAAATCCACCACTTTCAGGGTTTCCAGACTGGCTAAGACAAGCAGGTCCATCTGGACAAGTCCCTTGTACCCAACAAGGGGCCAATATAAGAAGCTGTAAAATCAGTAAGGAGGTAAATTAGGGGGCTGCTGTCAGCTGGAGGCACGGATGACAAACCTGCCAGTGCCGGACTGGTGCCGTGCTGGAGCGATACACAGCAGTGAATCCAGTGCAGCCAGCGTGTCGTCCTGAGAGGCCGGCTGGTTTGTGTGAAGCTTAGTATCTTTCCAGCATCCAGTATGACAAGCAAATGGTAGCTCCAACCCATGTTGACATTACCACCTGCAAACTACTCTGCACTCCAACATAATTCATAATTTAGGATATTGGACATTTTTAATTAGCTTTTCTCTGTTTCTAAAGAGACATTCCTACCACAAGTAAAAATCTTTGTAATTATTGGCGAGTTAAAGAAAGGTAAAAATTCTTTTTCTTCTTTTTTTTAGTCATTAAATGATTGAGACGATAAAAGAATGAAGAATCTGACAGATTAAACAGTTCTTGAGGAGACATGTCAGCTTCAATAATTTTAAAGCACTAGAACTGTCAAGCTTTCAAAATAGGAAAGATTGTATCTTTAGAAAACAAGGTTCTACTAATTGGCATGCACGAAAATCTAAATTGAGGCTAAAACTCAGTGATTAAAGGCTTTTTCTGATTACGGATATTTGAAAGCAACTCCATCTGTAAAGCTGGGTCTCCTATTCTGGAAGACAGTCAATTCTGACTATTCCTCTGATTGCACGGGCACTTACAGCAGCCACACCTGAAGATTAGCATTTAGGCCAAGGAGGGCTGGGGTTTTGTGTCTTTTTTACCCGACTGAATGATTCTAGTATTTTATAATTACCAATCTGTTAGGGAATACTTGAGCCCACTAGAGATGCTCTGCATATTTTCAAGACAACAAAGACCACGCTTCAAATCAAAACCAAAAAGATGGCTTCAGCAGCTGGTCAGGTTCTCATTACCTCCTTGGTGGTGTCCCTTGCTTTGTACACATTTTTGCATATATAAGAGATAGAAATATCCTATCAAACCAATCTGGAGATTTTAGCAGTTTTAAAAGAAGCTACCCATACAAAAAAAGGATGCGCAGGTCAGCTGCCTCTCCAACTCTGAAAACGATGGCAGGTAGGCACGTGTTATAGAGCTGCAGGGAACCCATCTGATCTTCACAGACTCACCCAGATAAACCACCATCCCTGCCCAGTCATGACTGGGCTCCAAAAGATGCCGAGTGCTTACTGAACACCTGTAACATTTTCATATCATTGCTTCTGAGAAGTAATTTATAAATCAGCTTGGAATATGCTAAATATGAGAGTTAATATCTGAATTTATTTCCTTTAATAAGGGGTGTCTTTGGAAGCAATACAAGCCTATCATGCAATCTCACTACTCATTTGAAGAAAGAGCACTAACTTGGGTCCATTTCTAAATCAACGTCCAAATTCTTAAAAAACAGCTGAGAAGGAAGACAAACTGGATAAACTGTGCTTAAAAAACAGCCCACAGGGGAAAACTAACATACCAAATCTTCAGCCAAGCATAAAGCAACACAGAACCACTGAGGTTAGAGATGATGTTACCTACCTACCAGCTGAGCATGTGTCTTAAGATTTCCTACTCTGTAACATAAGGAAAAGCTTTCAAAAATGCCAATTTAATAGCAAGTGGATATCTTTATTTTCATCTGCTGGATTCATCTGCATGCCAAAAAATAATTTAACAGAACACTGATCTATCAAATGGGAATATCTGCATCAGTAACTTTATCCAGATGCAGTGGATGTTAGTGAGAATAGGTCTTAATTTTAGGAGAGGGAGGACTTGCTAAGCATCTGATAACCATCCAGTTTTTTTTAAGGAGTATTTGAGCTAAGCTAGATTTCAAAGCATTTTGACATACTGTAAATTAATTCTTCTGTATATATAGTACTGATGAAGGCTCAGTAGAACTGAATGTGAGAAACTTTGTTCCTTGCTGTAGCACATCAACAGTTCACAAAATTCAGTGGGAGATAAACTGAGCCTGCATGGTATATTCCTGGTCATTACTCTAAAAAACTGTTATTAGATAACAGGGAGCTTATAAGGAAAATGGGTAATGGCTAGCTGTTAGCTAAAAGGTACTAGTGAAACTACCAGCAAAATTAATTGTTTCTAAAAGCACAGTAAGGGAAATACCAGTTTGGACTAACAATGCCCATGTTCTTCTGCCTCAGATAAAAATATAACATCTGATATCAGAACAATGTGCCAAAGATCAAACTCTGTTTGTTTACACCAATGTAAATAGGCAATCATTTCAGTAATTCCACCCATTGAATTCCCGACTGGCACTGGCACACTTCAAGAATGTACTATCTTGCCTTTTCCTTAAACAAGCTTTGAACCATAATCTCTACTGTAGAGTTTTATTCATCAGATTTTCATTATAATTCCATCACACTAGTTTCATACAACTAACTCCACTGCAGTCAGGTTCATAATCCAGAGAGTATATTAAATCTCAAAGCTGTACATACATAGTTAAACACAAAGTGACTCAGTTGGCTCCAAAATATAAAGACAGACCTGAGTATTAAAAATCCAAAGTGGCTTTCTCTGAGATGCCGTTTCTCCCAGGATAACACTACTAGGTCAACAGAGTGCTAAAAGAGTAATTTCATTTGTCATTTCTGTACTTACCAAACCTGACTTTCATGGAGAAGTGCATTTCACAATGCATGTCAGGCTTTATTAATCTGATATTCCTGTTCCTTTCCAAAGATATTTAATGCTTTAGTAATGATCAATATACTTGCTCTGATGATAAACAAAGACAAATGAGTCTGTGCAGCCTGGATGGTATTTGTAATTACCACCTCTGTAGGCATTCAATTACATCTGATGAAAGGGTGACAGAGTTGCCTTGTCTCTCTGACAGAGATGCATTTGCAGCGGGTACTTGGCATGCAGCTGTCACTGTGCTAATTTCCTCCACTACATTCAGTTCCCTGTTGCCAGCATAGTCCAGCGTGTCTATATTAAATATAAATGCCATGACATCCCTCCTAATGGAATTTCAGAGGAAACAGTTCAGAGGCCCATCAGGCTGCCATCTCGCCTAGCCACCAACCAGAGCTCCATGTAGCCAGCATAGGTTTGTCTGGGACCACGTCAGATCGATTCATTGACGTTCAAAACAGAGGTGGGCTGAGACAAAGCAAAGCAGTCCTGGTGGTTTGCTTCATTCCCAACACCTGCCCTTGGGGCTGGACAGCCTTCAGGTAGCAAAACGCATGAGCTTTGGGCTGCGGTGTCCTTCCTGTTCTGCAAAGGCACCTGGCTAGGAAAGCGAAGAATACTTCAGTCCGAGAAATCAGTCTGTTCCTTTGCTGCAGATCCACTGGAAACAGAACAAGACTGGAATGGGGGGTGAGGGCAGCACTCAGAAGACTTCAGTTTCTCCAGGGAAAATAAGACAGAGCCATGCCTCCACTGTATTACTGCTATTTGAATGGTAGCGCAATTACTCCCATTGCTCACCTTACCCTTGAGAAATCTCTTAGTCTTCTCCTTTTGTTTACATGGAAGTGCCCCGTTGCTTCTATTCACTGAAGCCAACGGGATTTCAGTTTCGTTTGATTTCAATTAGACCTGAATCACACACTTGATTATTTAGATTATGTTTACTCATTTTGAGATGTTAGCTGAGTAACAATGAGTCCCCAAATATCAGCAGACCTGCATAATGCATAATCTTCTTTCATTCAAATTCTCATACAAGTTCATTTTACTCTATTTGTTACTCGCTATTTGCCATCAGTTAAGGGAACAAACACAAAGAGTAAGTTGTCAGAAAAATTCAAGCACAAAGAAACACCGCTAGAATTACACTTCCTATCTCCCAAAGATTCACATTCACATCTCATGGCTGAACTCAAAAGTCAAGATTAAAAAAAAAAAAAAAACACCACTGAGGAAAACTGATCTGAAAAGAGTTTCAGATTGGTAAATCCCTCAAACTGTGCCCTCATGATTATTTGATTTTACACTTAAACACATACTAACGTGTAATATTGATACCATTCCTGCACTTTTTAACACTGAAGTGTTGCCATAGTGTTCTTGATGCAAGTCTGAGAAGTGAGAGACTTGGGAAAAGACCAGAATAAATAGAGACTATGGCTTCACTGCTGAAAAAAATGCCTCTCTCAGTAAAATACTCATATTTATCCCAGTAAAAAGCCCAGAGAGCTACCCTCGTTTATATACTGTCCTAGTCACATTTTCAGGCATAAAATGTCATTAGTGCAGCTACTGCATGTCTTTCCAGCGTTAGCAAAACAAAAAGTCACACTTTAAAAAGCCCACCAAAGTCAACTGCACTCTGTGTTTTCTGAGATAAATGCTTTGTGATTTGTATTCACAGTTCCTTTTTCCTCTCTGTCCAATTTTCAGGCGAAGTCTGCTCTGTAAGAGGTGTCAGCTGGGTAACTGAAATGCCTTTTTTGCTGTCCACGGGGAGAGCAGGCGGCAGCCAGGGTAACAGCTCCTCCGCAAGGACCAGCGACGCCCCGGCAGCCTCCCGCCTCCCCTTGCCTCCCTGCGCACGGATCTAAACATACAGGTGTAACCACAACAGGAAAGGTCAAGTCGAGATCTCAGCAGACACGTTATTCTTTGAAGCTCAGCGCTTACCATGTACGCAGTCACAGCCTCACACCGTCCTGAACGGATTCAGCCAAACCGAAATGTGTTTGGCCAGACCCCTTGAGGTATGTGCGTAATGACACTTTGCTATGCTCCTTTCTCCACAAAGGAAACTGTTTTCCATAAAAACTATATAGCCGTATGACGTTAGTTAAAACACAATTTACAGTCTGCTTTCCAGTTCAATATTCTAGTTGATTGGGGACCTTTGGGAACAATTTTCATTCCATATTATCCAAGCTCATTAAATAAACCCTATAAATTGTATAAAATTGTTACAATCTTTGTTTATGAGTTTAAGCATGGCTCTACCTTTCACTGCTCTCAGCTGTTAAAAAAAAGTAACACAAAATGTAAATAGGTGCACATTGTTTTCCACAGCTCTTCCTGACTGCAGAATAATTATTCAAAAACAACTGAAAAAGGAAATCTGATGTTCAAGAGTGAAAGCGCAGAGTTTTGCTCCAAACTTTTACAGAAAGAATACACTTTATCCTTTCAAAATTTGTCCTGAATATCAGAGTAAAATTTACTGCATACTACGGGGCTACCTCTATAAATACCTACTTTCCTCTGGAGTGGTAAGATTAGCGTTAAAAGGCCTGCGTGTATGTTCTTGTCATAGTTTACCAGCAATCGCTCTTCTACACCATGATTTCCAGGTAGGCAACAAACAACACAGGATGTTTCAGAACCTGAGCCAAACCTCACCATCCAGAATCCCCTCCCATCACCAAATGCACCACAGGCATCTGATGGGAAAGACATGGTAATAAAGCTTAGCTGCCCCTCCCTGGCTCAAAATATTTATAGCGGGCTGTGTGTTAAGTCAGCCGAGCCGGACTCTACTGCGGCTTATGCTGAGCAGCACTTGCTGCTGGGGAAGGAGCCATGCTCAGAAGCGAACCTGCTCCAACGGTGCTCCCCGCCGGCTCCTCCCCACCCACCATCGCTGCCTGGGGCTGCGAGCACGAGCAGCATCCATGCCATTGCCATGCCGGCCCAACGCTCTAAGCCCATCATTACCAGTAGTGCCTATTTTTGCTACCCTGATTAAAAGTGAAAAATCCCTCTTATTTGCCATTGCTGGGTGATTTCAAGAAACAGACCTTTGCTCACTGTATACACCAATGCACATCGATTATTTCAAGCGCTGCAGAAAACATTACTGAATTTACTGTACCCATCCATTAGTACTTTCCCTTTCAGCAAAATACATACACCACAGATAATCTGGGTTATTATAGTCTGATACCAATGTATAATTCAGACGGTTGAGGTTTCTTTCAGCTACTGTGTGCTCAACCATTTGAAGTGTTTTAAGTATGTTTGTGTTTTCATTATACTGATAGAACAACAAGGAGAGTCTGACATCTTTTGATCTTGTTTAGGACTGATCAAAATTCATCGTTATTATTATAAAGAAGAAAACATCAGTATTTTAGCAGATTTTGACTAAAAGTATCATGATTCTTTATATATGCATACTACAGAGCAAACTTCAAAGGAATTCCACAAACTTAAGGCAGCTAAAGATGCAGACTCAGATTTTTCTTTTCTATTATAAAATGAATAGGACAGAAAAAAGCTGTACTAACCTTGGGGTGCTCTTCCACACAGTGCCAAAGGCTCACTGACATACATAAGGGAGCCATATCCAGCACATCGAGAACAAACAGAAGGTGATGCTTTTCTCCCAGATCACATAAAAGAATTTGAAATACATGGTAAGTCCTTGTTTTAAACCTGAGCTTAAAGGAACTCAGAATTTTTGAACAGTGACAGAGAAAAAAAAGATACATGTTTGAATAGCAGGAGCTGAGATACTTCCCTAATCAAATCTTGCCTGGGTTGGCTAAGGAAAGGCTAATACCGGCAGACATGTCAATATATTGAAATAAGAGTTATTATTCTCTGTTGCTATGCAAGATTCTTAAGTGTAAGTACCGAACCACAAATCCAGCCCAAAAGGAGAAGGTGCTGGCTATGTGAAGAGGCAACCAGGAATACAACAGTCAGATTGATTGTTGCAGTTTCATGCTACAAAGATCCCGCATTGCCCCTGAGAAAAGGACCATCCTAGGAGCACAATTATGCTCCATGAGACAGCTATTTCCATCATACGTTAAAAGCATTCTGATATTTGTCCTTCAGAGAGCTGCTTTTAGGTTAGCTCATGAGATTTCTGCTGTGCACACACAAAAGGTGTGCCGTTTTAGGTTTATGATTTCATCTGCACGCTGAGCATACAGAACTGAAAACTGGAAGGAACTTCTGCCAACCTGAATGCAAAAGACTTACACAGTTGTAGCAAAGGGGGGCCGAAAATCCTCTCCCCCACCCCCAGGCAGGTCAGAGCACACCTTTGTCAGTCCTGGCAGACGCTTGCCTAATCTATGCTTAAGGAGCTCTAGTGCTGGAGACTAAGAAAAGTCTTCTTTCAGCCTAGTCCTCTCTTTACCGTCGTCTCCTGTGAAGGGTACTACTCCTCGCCCTACTCACCAGGAGTGTGGATAGGTTGTTGCTTTCCTTCTTGAAGTATTTAGGCATCTGATCACCTTCCTCACTTTGCTCAGACTTGTCTTCACTTTTTATAAAGAACTTGAGTTTGTTTAATCTTCTTCACAGGTCCTTTTTCCTAAGCTTATACTCCTCCCTGTTGCTTTTCTTTTGGTGCCCAAAACAATGGAAAAGCAGAAGTGTTATTTCACTTGCAGATTCAAGTGTCTCTCCTTCTCAGCTAGTTTCCCAAGGCCATGCTACCCTGTGTGCCTGATGCTTTGAGTAGTGATTCCCTATCGATTTCCCTCACAGCTCCTCAGATCTTTGTCTCTCATTTACTCACATACCTTCACAGCCGTAAGGCGTGCTTTCAGCAGCAACACTGGCTGTATTCAGGCTGCAGCTCTTCATGCATGAGTTTCACAACTACACAGTGAGGATCTCTCACAAACACTGTGCCGGGCTACATGCTCCTAACTTCAAAGTTCCCCTCAACGCTTTGTAGATGGTTTAGCCTGAAATGTCCCTGTGGGGCTGGCAGGGAAGGAAACCAGTGGTGCTCCTCCGGTCTGTCCCCTAAGGCAGGAGGGGCAGATGGCATCCTGTGAGCCAGTAGGACTTGGAGAAACCACTGGCAGAGCGATATACTAAATCTTGTCCCCAAGGCTGTGGCTTTCATATCCAAACTACATCCCTGCAAAGGACTGACACACAGCGCATACAGACACAAGCAAAGAAAAGAATATCTCCCCAGAGAGGGAGAGATTTCGTAGCAACTTGGTATTTATAAAGCCACGGGATAGAGACGGAGTCTTGGAGAAGGCAAGGAGCTTTTGCAAATGCATGTATTCTCTGCTCTTGAACAGAAAGCGAGCAGCAGGTTTGTTGCCCTGTCTAGGGGAAAACAGCAAACGTGAACAGCTCAATAAAGATCAGGTTTTATATTTTTGTTCACATTGAGAATTGCCTGCTACTGATTGTAAAACAGCAGGCCTGACACCCATGTTGGGCTGCCATGGTCCGCAGCATGATGGATTGCTTTGAATCACTGCCCAAATATCACTGGGTGTGGGATTCATCTGACCAGATGGACATTTCTCCAGCAGTCACGCTAATGATGAGCCAGACTCCTTTTACAGGAGTTTGTCTCTGTATTGGTTTCGGCTGGGATAGAGCTGAACTGTGCTGCAGAAGTGCCCGCTGCTTTCTACATATACATCTGAAGATGTATACAGGGATGTGAGATGATTTCCATGTTGGAAACAGCAGCCCATGAGTAGCAGCTTGCTTAAAACAGCTCTGCAGGAAGATATGATCTTACTTATCCCAGGAAGAGTTCATGAAATGATATCGATAGAGCAAGGCAAATATTTTCAGCTCCCTTTTATTTTTAGTGCAGAAAATATAAAGCAAATGTTTCCCATACTAGCACTGGTTTATGAATGTTATCTAACTCCACTCTTCAAATGGAATTGTTAAGCAGTTCCTATTTTTAGGAAAAGATATCTTTGAGCATTTCTGCAGTCAAGGTAGGTTTGACTACTGAAAACGCCCGTAAGTCTGCCATAAGGCAGGGACACTGCAGCACAAGAGAAACCTGCTCTGAACTGCAAACTAGCGCACGTTTCCTCATTCCACGTGGAAAGCTGCCATGTCAAGCCCTTTTCCCACTACCAGACAGACAATACCATTTCTAATGCATTTCTTCATGATGTACCTCACTTCAAGTGACAGCAGACTCCACTTGGCTCTGAGTTTCACCAGGTCCCATGCTGCACTGACCTTTCCAAATGACCTGTTCTGTCTAATAGAGAAGGCATCCCACAGGTATATCGCTGGTGTCCTCCCAGGATTGCCAAGGGACCAAAGCACAGTGTGGGCTGCCCTGTGGAGGCCATCGCAGGACAACAGGCCGGACACAACCACTACTGAAATCAGTGAGAGACTTCAGAGATTTCAATGGGTCCTATTTTTGACTTGCCAAGCCAAAGCTAGCCTCTGGTCAACACAACCCACAACCTCAACACTGCTTTAACCACTGTCACATGAAACGGCTCTCAAGAGGTACTCCTTTATGCATATATCACCCTCCTGTCGACTTCTCCTTCTAAGCCTCAACCATAAGCTCCTGAAAGTTTCTGCATACCTGCTAGCATGTATATTGTACCTTCAGCTTTGTTAAATCAAAACACGCTAAAAGATCCAATACTTCCAAGTAAATGTAATGCATTTCCTGAGGAAAAAATTAAGAGATGAAATTTAGGTAATTATTCAATTAACAATTGTTATGTATACAAGAGAATCTGCTTTATGGGCAGCTGTTTACACAGGCAACTGCTTTAATTTGACAGTGTGCTCCTGGCTTCTCCCCAGACTTTGCTGTTTAATTAAAGTTAAACAGTTCAATACTCATTTAGCCTACCAGCATATGGAGAATTTAACTAATACTGAAGAGGGAGGAGAACTCTATTCATTTTTAATTGTACTGTAATAACATAAAGAAGGTCACTGAAGTGCAAAACTGCAAGGTGAACTGGATTCAACACCAATAATATGCTTGGGATCTCAAAAATATAGCAGTATCAACCTTGCTCTCACAAGTTGTGTCCAACCATCTCCCTTCCTTCTACCCTCAGTCATGAGCTTGCCCTCCATCTCCTGATGACCTATTCCTTCTTTTAGGTGACAAATGTTGTCTTCACTTGCCCTCTAGCTTCAAGGTCTGTAGGGAATACTCAGAATCTGCCTTAAAGCTTTTCTCTCTTAACATAAGAATTAGAAACTTACTTTTCCCATCCCTCAAATGAAAGCTGAGATTCACACGTAATGATTTCAGCACACAGGTTCTGAGAAAGTCACTGATGTTGAGAGATTGGTGACAACCCACACAGCTGGCAATGAGACAGAATATCAGAATGCCTCTGCGAGAGTATTGGGTTGGATCCTTTAAAGGTATTATAAGGATTGCTGCTTAGTGCAGAAGACCCTGGAGGCTATTTACAGTCACCATACAACACAGCAGGAAACCTTTCCCAGGGCAGGGCAAAAGATACAGGAAGAAAATACACTAAAACAGCATTAAAAGTGGAAAAGTCTGTGCACACCTTGTGGCATCAGGGTTTTCAGGGCTTGCCCAACGTCATCCAAAGAGTCAGCGGCAGACCCACTCAACCACCTACTAAAAAGAGAAAGAAATCAGCGCTTCAAGGCCAGACCTGGTCTGCAATTTAATTTCTGAAGTCTGTGTGTTGTGGGGTCTGGTTTGTTACCACGAGGGACAGTAAGGTGCAAGTTAAAATATAAAAAACCTACCTGTGTTTCACCAGGAAATTATTCCCCATTCCTGGTCTAAAGTTGTACTACACACTGACATACTGCAAATAAATGAATACAAAATTAACAGACAAGCCCTCTAGCTATATACTAAGTCCATTCTCCTGTATCAGAGTGTCAAAGGCAGACACTCATCACTGATGGAAGAAGGCAGAAATTCTGTGACTGAGAAACCGCGTCTGCATTTTGCTTTTTGAGAGACACACTAATGCCCTGCAGAAGGAAACACGCGGGCAGGGTGAGCCAGGGGGACAGCTCGTGCCCCTCGCGGCAGCTGGTCCTCCACGCTGTGCCCCGCTCCCAGCAGAGCCGTACCGCTGTGGGTGCTGCGGGCTGTCATGATCCCTGACCACAGTGCCGGTAAGTCATTACCGTTTCCCTCCCTGCAGAGCCATGGCTGGTGGAGAAAGCCTTTTCTGCACACAGAATATAATCTAAAGAGCATGGCCAGGTCTCCACTGAGGCACAGTCTCCCACATCTATAGTTCATATTATAGATGAACTATATAGTCTATAGCACATTATCAGCAATGCCTAAACAGGGAACTACCGTTTCTGCCTAGCTGATAATAAACAATTAAACTGTGACTAGCTTTCTCAACAAAATGATCCCAGTGTTGCAAAATGGTGTTTGGAAGATACCTGCACTGCTGCATCTGAGTGCCTGAAAGGTCTGACAAGGTGTAATGAAAATATTTACCAGGTGGAGGCAATTTTGGCCAGAAGTGAAAGCTATTACATTTTGTAGAAACGGTCATTTAGAAATAATTCTTTGTACTAAGCTAACTTTAAAAAAAAGAAATAAGAAAAAAAAATACAGGGGAAAAAAGTGTCTGCCCCTGTGAAAAGAGGCTGAAGTCCTGAGCGCCTGGCATGGCCTACCGCCATCACACTTATGGCCCCCTCTTACAGCGTCTGGCATTTCTACCAAAGGCCTCTGCAAGCTATCCCCTTTTCCAACAACAACGGGGGAAACGAAACCTTTTCTCATGATCAAAGAGCACCTCTCCTGCACGGAGCTGACAGCAGCCTGACAGCTGCAACTCTGCTGCTGAGGCTCACAGCCTTTCTCAGCCAAAGTGCTAATTATAAGATCTATTGCCTGCACTTGCAGAGGAGCTTTGGGAAGCGGTACTCAGGGCAGCACAAGGAACCACAGCCACGCTGGGGTTAGCAACGCTGGCACAACAGGGGTTTTGTGTACAGAGGACTCCGGCTCCCTTGGATCCCAGGATTAACCCAGCTCACCATTCCTGTAAGCTGGAGAAACTGGAGAGCAAGTGAAGCACGGTGCACTCTGTGACCTGAATCCTGCTGGACCACCGTTCCAGCTGCAGCATAGGCTACAGGGATTCCACACTGTGCTTACAAACAGCCATCAACGTGACTGTAGTGCATGCAGCCTTGCACAAACCCCATCCTAAGCAATTGCACGAACGAGCCCTCAGGCCCCTGGCACTGTTGCCAGGCGTCCTTTCCTCCCCTCACCAGTAATGGGCTGCACGATGAACGACAGCATCAGATGGCACCCTGAGGGCTTACGCTATAGATGGAGGACAGCTTTGCTCCTAAAAGCAGGCTCAGACTTGCATGGTTTTGCAATGCAAACATAACCAATAGCTCAGAGACTGCATTAGGAGATAGTCTTCCAGAGTCCTCCCAGAGATTTGCTTGTTCTGAGCTTCCTTCAGTGTTGGGATTTTTCCCTGTAATAAAGGTGGAACCAGTTTCTGTGCAGCAGCTGACAATGAACAACCAAACAGAAAAATATTTTAAAACTCTTTATAATCATCCACCTATCCCAAATATTTTAACCCCCTTTATATTCATTCACCTATCCCAAATACCTTTCCAAGTTTGACATAGCACTAATCCAGAATGACCACCTGAGCTGCTCTCCTCAGTACTGCATCAAGCCCACCTTTCCTGTACTGAGAACAAAATACTTACCCCAGCTTTCACAGAGATTACAAAAAAATGTGAGGGCATACTCTCTTCCTGCTGTTTGCTCCGCCACATCCAGTTGCACTATACACTGCCACAGAGTTGAGCACTTAAATCACCCTGTTCCCACAGGAAACCTGCAGAAACATGGAAGTGTTTGAAACAGCTACTCATCTAAAACCTAATCCAAAGTACCCCAGAACTGTGGCTGTCACTCTCCATGTCCAAGGTGATATATTCACTAAAATTAATGAAAGCAAAAAGGACACACGCAAGAGCTTAACTACATGCAGGTGAATCTTCAGTACACAAACCATTGATTTTTAATATCAGTAAATCTACGTATAAAATTGAGTCTGTGGTTTTAAAGACCAAGGGGAATAAGTCACCCATTCTCAGATTTGCTTTACCTAAAGTAATTTCTTTTGCATTTGATATATTCAGGAAAACAAGTGAGCCTTGTTTTATGTCACTCTCTTCTAGTTTTAAAAAGGCCTTATTATTCTCAAAACAACAAGAGGGGATGGATCTGTTTGGCAAACAAAGAGATCACAGTGGACAGCCTTTCTCTTTTGGTGGTGGATGTCCATTCATCCATGATATAAACCAAATTATCTTCTTCCTCTCTTAATTCTGAACCTGATTGTGTCACTGGTATTCATACCCACAGAGAGACATTGTGAACTTACAATTTCCAGAAACAAGAAAGGGGAAAATTAAGAGAAAATAAAAACCAATGGGCATCAAGATATGACAAGATCAGGCATCTTCCAAAGTCATGCAGGAAAATTGTGGTAGAACCAAGGATCAAATCCCAACTCCCCAGTTTTCAACACACAACACTAACTGCAAAAGTGGTTTCATATACTACGTCCGATAAGAACAAAAGTATTCTAAAGTTATGCTGCAGAGAATAAAAATTAATTCTGGTTCCATTTTTACAAAGTAGGGTAAGTGTAATTATCTCTACCGCACAGATCAAGGTACAAGTTGAAGCGTTAAGCACTGAAGCAACTTGTTCAAGGTCAGACAGCAGGTCTGTAGTCGCTCTCTTCCATCTACTCCTCAATCCATTGGGATGCTTTTGAACCCAACTCTTATTTGAAATTCAAAGCTCACAGACTAGCATTTAATAATCCCACAAAGCATTTTGTTTCAACTGAGAAGAAAGGTTTCAAAAGTACTTGCATTTGCTATGAATAAATTCTTAATGTCAAATTTCTTAAATAAATATCATGTTAACTAATATTCTTAGTAAGTGAAAATTAAACCTGACACTCAGCTCAAATACTCTGGTTTTAAATTTCTCCATTCAAAAAAGGGAATATTCTGTTTGAATTTCTAAATGATTTGTGTCCAATATATGATTAACTATCATGAGATTTATTTACTTTGAGTTATGTGTGACAGACACTAGACCAGCAGACTCATTGGGTCATGCAGCTAAGATATAAATAAAAGCAAATTTTATCTCATGACAATGGAGCCAGTATGTGAGGCTGCGGTGCTTCTGCAGAAAATGAAGATAATATATCAGTGAAAATGGGTAGGTCTATAAGTAAGGGTTCTTTCTGGCCATACTCCAAACTGTGTGGATGAGCTAGTGCAGATCCTGAAACTATATAGCCACATTACCATAGCTCTGTGCTTGACCTAATAGGTCCTGCTGAGAAATGGAGATTATTACCTGCAAAGAAGGAAGGCAGCGTTGCTTTTTCATGGCAGCATGGATCACATTGGCCTACCTGGAGTTTAGAAAAGGAGTTTGCGCTATGTGGATGTATCTTATATTTCTAAGTACAGTACAACAGGAACCCTGTGGCATCTCAAGATAAGTAATAACAATAATTCTCAAAAAAAAAAAAATCAGAGTTTCAACTGAGGTAGCCTCATTGCAGCTGCACTAATTTACACCAGTTTAGGATCCTATTAGAGTCAGAATGACAAGAGTGCATATCAGTACAGGATCAAGTCTTGAGCCCTGGAACCTACAAACAATCTGCATCCAGGGTCTTCTCAGCCAGGATGCAGAAGGCTCAACACAAGGTGCATCAGTCTTAGTACACAAGCACTGCAGAACTAGCAGTACGTGTCCAGAGCCTTGCAACGCCTTAAAAAAGTCTGGGTTCCTACTTAGACTCGTATATAAAAAGTAATAACCAGGCTACTGCATCTGAAACAACCTAAAAGAGAAATAAGGCTTGGGAAGGAGAGATGAGAGATAATATCAAAACTACAGAGACAGTTGGAGAATAAGGACAAGATTTAAGGCTTATAATCCCATCAGTGCATCTGTTTTTCCAACTATGTTGGTTCCACCTAATTGAAGATAGTACCTTTTCCTGCAGTTCTGCCTAGCATTAAAATAAGCAAAACTAAACAGGTATTTGCTAAGAGGAAGCTGACTTCTTAGCTAGTGTCAAGTGTAATAGCACAAACAAAGTAAATCTACTGGCAAACCTTTGCAGTTATTTATTCGTTCAAGTACTGAAAGAACAATCATTTCCAGCAGGGTAGCTCAAATGGGCAAACATGACAGAGCTGAGTGGTAACACAGTGCAAAGGAATCATCAAAGGTTTACTCTTCTGATATATGATAAACTCAACCATTAGAAATCTTCCATCTCAGCGCTTTCACGTGCAACCGCACATTAAGCATAAAAAAAACAGATTACAAAGGAAATAATACACTGTGTAAGACTTATTTTCCTCTCTCAAGCACCACCTTATTTTAAAAGACGTTTTTGCAGATGCACAGAATCATGCTTTTGTTTGAACTAGAAGGGACCCCAGCTCGGGGGGGGGGAGCCTTCAGCTGCTATTTCTACATTTAGAAATATATCATTTGCTATATGGATGATTCAGAATTGACTAATTCTACTTTATTATCTTAAATCTCGCTAGGGTTATACACATCTGAAGACATTTTTCTAGTCTGTTCCTCTAGCATTATAGTCAGAGTTTCACTGTTACCTTCAACGGACACAGGATGAGGGTGGTACCAACATTAAAAGCATCTACACGCTTTTAATTAACAGCAGCAGAAGACCAAGATACAAGGCTGCAACGTTTTGTTCTGGCATCTTATGATGTCTAATTCATAATTGGGGGTTTTTAGGGGTTTTTTTTGTTCTTTTATGCCATTTTGGAATCAATCTTACAAATCCTGAACATGCTCAGTGCCTGGAGGTTATAGTACTGATCACAAAAGACACTCAATATTTTAAACGATTTGATGTTGGCTTCTGAAACACTTGGTATCAAGGGATTTTTTAAGCTCTTTCAATACTGACTTATTTACAGAAACTAGATCCATTTATACTTAACCCATAGCAACTAAATTTCACTCTTCTGTTTTACTTTGCTCCCTCTAAGTCTAGAAGACTCAATCTTGCCACTTCCATTCAAAAAGTAAAAAATGCTTTTTTCTCTACAATTAAGCATCTGTTCATATTTTGAGCTTTTTTGAAACAATATTGTAATGGCAAATTTGATATTTAATTCTGCTAATCTTCGTATTTCACATATCACATCGAAGTCCTAACCAACTGGCTACAGAGTTATCGTCTTGATTTTCAGATGTCCCAACTACTGTTTATAATGTTTTCAATGACCATAACCCACAAGTTTTCTGGGAAAAAAAATCAGCAGTGATGTAAGTTATAGACATATGGGAACTATAGAGGGGAATTTACCCTATAGATCTCAACTTGACCGTCTTCTCCCCTTCTCTTAATTCTACATAGCCAGAGCTGTCTATCCAAAGGTAGCCCTCCTGCCTCTGAGTTTGCCTCATGTTAATCAGCATAACATCAGGAGAAATGTGAGAGTTTAGGTTATGTATCAGTATTTCAAGAAGTAAAGAATATCTCAAGTTGGAAGGGACCCATAAGGATCATTGAGCCCAACTCCCAGTAAATGGTTAAACTAAAGGATCCCTAGGGTGATCCATCTTCAGAAAAATCCTAGGAAGATTTAACTATTTTCAGAATTGCTCCTCCAGGTTCTCCTGTCAGGTGCCCTACCCACTAAGCTAATGGATAAAAAGAGCAATGACAGAAAAGTGAACTTTCACGCCTATTGCTTTCTCACACACTGGTGTTTATGAAACATCTTATTCAACATGACATAAAATTGTTTGTTTTCTCTTTCAGGGTGAAAGAATGTAAAAAAGGTTTGAATTCAGCTCCATTTGAACACCTTCTGCTGAATTGTCCTCTTCAGCAGCTGAAGCAAAAGACCATTTATATCACCTTAGCAACAGGTCCCACAGGCACCAGCCTATCTGGGCTTATTTATGGCACTCTGGAAACAGCAGCCTCCCCTAGATCCCAAACACACTCCTGGTCTGGGGGAAGAATGTCTTGTAATTGAAAAAACAAGTTAACCTCAGTGACCTGTTCAAACCTTGCCTGTCGTCCTCACCAATCCTCTGATGCTCCGGACACCAGAGAACTGTTTTGCCTGTTTCCTATGGAAATGGAGGTGATGCCATCTCTCTGCACATGTGTATGTCCACAGGCAGCCTCAGCTTTTCTGCCTATTTGCAGGCCAATTTCTGTCAGACACAGCAGAGGTTACACTATTACAGTCTGTTATTAGGTTTGGACAGGTTTGATATAAATATCAGCCAGCTGGGAGAAGGAGCCTGAATTAGTGCTCCTACTGAATTAAATGCCACACTGTAAGGGCTTCCTATTAGGTATCTGAGCGTCCACCTAGGCAATGCCCCAAACACAGCATAAGTCCCATTTGGACCTCTCAACTTACAAAATACCCCAAATCCAACCACGAAGGAAGGCAGGCAGGATTTGTCTGTTCCACTCACGTTTTGATATAGTGAAAATGGAAGAATTACATGAGGAAAATGAAAAAGAAGTGATTTTTCCTATGTATATAAAGTTTGTGTCACACTTGATGGCTTCTGTGAACAACAAATGTTCATAATATTGTGAGTCTGAGAAGAAATGTCTTTTTAGCTACCTGCAAATGAGGTCAATTTCTTTCTTATGCGGTTTTTGACAGGCTAATATTCATGCTCAGCTTATGTGAAAGCTATGGATGCATAGCTTGTCAAGAGCCCTGATTTTTCAGGTTTCTCACAAGCTAGACTGAACCACCTGGGAAGGCACCTTCCTTTCCTTCCCAACCTATCCCTGGCCCCTACATCAGTACACTAAATTACACAGGTAAGTGAACACAGAGTCTGTCTCCTGGCTGGGCAGTTACAACTGTGGTGCTGATGTGGGAAATAGCCTAATTTGTGTCAAAGGCAACTTTCTGCCTCTGCACCAGAGAGGGATCCGAGTCAGATAAATATGTGAGCGGTGAACACGTTCCTCGAGTCTTACGCCCATTCTTATCAGCAAAACAGCTCTGCAGCTCTGACACACTAGTGAAAAGAACTGATTTCTCCCTGCTCTGTGCATACGTCAGATATATTTTATTTTACTTCTAGATGTATCCCTCTGTAGTCAACGCCGTGGTCACGTCAGCATTTCTAGTTTGCTTTCTCAGCTTGAGATACAAGTTTGTTTACAACAGTTCATCTTTCGCCTTTTCCAGCTCTTCCAACATCATGAAAATTTCATTTACATTTTCTTTTCTCTATTTCCATGAAGTAAAAGACACACAAACCTGCTGGTATCAACAATTATGACTACTGTAAACTCTTACAGTTTGTTTGGTACAATATCCCCTACAAACATTTTACAGTTTATAAATTCCCATTAGTTGATTCTCCGAAGTTTTGTCAATACAAACTGAGCAGTCAGCTTGTGGGTTTTGGTGGTTTTTTTGTTTTGTTTTTTTAAAACCTTACATTTTCCCCTTTCTCCAGATTATCCTTCATTTCTTCTATCCTAGTAGAAACATAATAGAACTTTATAAAATACTTGCTGAATGCTATTTAATATTACAGATAATAGGTACAAAGCCAGTTATCCCCTTCTATGCTTTTTAATGTAATACTTAATTCTGTACACAGCAATGATACTATTTGTTTTGTGCACTATCGCTGCAATTAAATTGGAAATTAATAATCAAACTCTTACCAGCATTCTCTCAGATTTGTATAGCTACCTGCATCAAACCTCCTTGAAAATTATCACCTAAATAAGCTCTAACAGTTTTTTTCTTCCTTTAGGAGGGTAGCTGCTATCCAAAGGGTTGCAAAAGGTTTTCCAGCAAAGACAACACCGATGCTAGACACAATCTAAGTTTTACCAATAGGTACACAACAAAACTACAGAATGCTGTGGAGCACACAGAAATCCTTTCTGACAGCTCAGCCTCCAGGGAGTTTCTGTTGTAAAAACCTTATTTTAATCAGGCAGTAAAAGAGACAATAGATTCCTCTGCTGCTCAGCTAAGCTTCCTCTCCCACCACCTTCCACAACCTGCACAATAGCTCCATCTCCTCTGTTGCTAAATTCCTGCTTGTCAGAAAAAACACTGCATACAGCAATGGCACGTACTGACTGCAGCCACGACGACAGGGAGAAGTGCGAGGTATTGTCCTGTACCAACATGCTCCTGTTTCCAAACCCGCGGTGCTGCGGCTATCCCACCAGGCAGCCCTCCCACCGACCGCAAAACGAGCATCATCCAGTAAAGACTCTGAGACCAGGCACTGCAGTAAGAACACTTCAAAAATAGTCAGATTCAGGGCTTTTAAGTACAACAGTATTACTTTCAATTAACCCATTCACCACAAGTTAGTTTTGAAGTAGCAATTTCCAGCAGTAATACAGACAGAGGAAGCTGCTTGGAGAGAAAGGAAAGAAGGGTTCTGCAAGATAAATGGACACCCCTTTGGTATAACACTTGACCTATCATGCCTGTATTGGTCAAAAAAAAATGTACATTAGTTTCAGAACAAAGCCCCAAAGCTACTAAACATGTAAAAAATATTACTAGCACTTCCAGCTCTGATATCTTAGATCATATTGTTGTTTTCACTCCTTGGTATTGTCACACATGAACCATACTATAAGTTTCTTTTGTAGAGTTAATAAATTATCATTTTTCTATGCCACCCTCTTCCAAACAGTATATGTGTGTTCTATATGCCAGAGACATAAAAAGGTCCCTAAGGCAGCAAGAGACTATTTTGATGTCTTTGAATATTATGGATGGGGCCCAGTGGGAGGCTTATTGCAGACAGGAGAAATAAGATGCCAGCCAAACAACGACACCCCTGAGATGGCCAGGTCTCAGCTGCTGCAGAAGGTAATGATGACGATGATGACAATATTGATGCTTGTCAGCTACAGTCTGCAAGCTTGTACAACATAAAAACATGCCAACAGGGAAATGATGTATTGAGCTAAAAAATCCTGTTACTCTTCAAGTGGAGTATGCAAAACGAGTAGAGACTTTTACTGGCATCTATACAAGAACTTTACCAATCACTTTGTTAGGTGTCTTTTGCTTCTGCTTCATCTAAGGAGACATCCCATTAATTTTTCTTTTTACTAGTTTAGTACATCTCTTCAATATGAGCTTCAAAGACATGTAGTTTTAAGGAGTTACAGTCATCTCTTAGACTATGGAAGAGGAAGATATAACCAGCTGGATTTCATAAAGTGCTTAGAGTATTTTGAAATTAATTGCATGCTGCCTTTTTTTTTCTTATTCAAGGGGATCTTTCAAAAGCTTCAGATAGTGTGTTTCTTTTATCAAGATGCCAAAAAATTGCAGCGCTTTTCTGTGAACTTCTACCTTTCTGATCAAAAGGCATCTCACCATTTGGGAAAAAAATCAGGTTCCCACTCTTATTTAAAATAATAAAATAAAATGCAGGGTGTTGAATTTCAGCTAAGCTCTGCCTCACTGATGGAAATGAAGTTACACCACCCGATCACACGGACCACTAATCATAACTTCACTTATTTACATGTATTTTCTATGCATTCTGTTAGATTTCTATGGCAGAAATCCCAGTTTTCTGGCAACCATTGAATATTCCAGATGTACCAGCCTCAGCACACCAGTGAAGGAGCAGGGCTTGGATGAACTTGGAAAGAACTGGCTTCTCCTGTGCACAGCAGCCTCATCGAGGTGCAGACCCTATGCATATCCCCACGGCAGGCCTTAGGGAGGAGGACCTTAATAAATCTTGAACCCACACTGAACTGACAAGCCATCTTGCCCTTCACCTCCAGAAACAGGATTTAACGCTCAGTCTCCCAGCTCGCAGCATTTTGAAGGAGCCCAACACACCAAACAAAGAACCCAGAGAGCTGAAAACTGATTCTTATGGTTGGGTTGAAAGAAAATCTTCTACAGCGTCCCCTCACAACCCACCCAATCCCCACCCCCAGTAAAGATCCTACATCGCTGAGAGCCGCCCGGGGCTTTCCAGCAAGGGACGACCTCCCCTACCACACTCATGTTGTTAAAGTAAACAGATCCTCCTTTTGCTTCCCAGCCGTGAGGTTGTGATTTAAGCAGACTTTGATGCTGTCTTTGCAGCAGGAGGGGCAGCAGCCCAGGTGTGCAGCTAGAGCACACTGGCAGGTCATTTCAAACACAGCTGTTTGCACAATGCGCAAAGCTGGAAGCAGCAGCATCTCAATTGCTTTCCCCTCTCTCTGCTTAGCAAGCGCGCTTTCCTTTGCATTTCAGCTGTGCCAAGTGGGCACACGCGGCTAGTTACCCCAAATGAGCTGAGAAACAGTAACACACTAAACTGTTTATTGTGCTGCATTTGATCACAAGCATATACCAATAATCGTTTGTTGGCTGCAAAGGGAGCAGCACTGCAAAACAAACCAGGCTCTCTTAAATAAAAAAGCAGTTGCTGGAAAAAAGGGGGAAAAGGGGAGTTTGTTATGAGGCTTTTAGCAGTGCCCTGATCCCTAGGAAAGTTGCCTTAGTCTGAACCACAGGAGGACCCCAGAATCCATCTTGTTCCCACCTGCTCTGCCCAACATCAGGTGTTCACACAAGTTGCATCCAAAAAAAAAAAGATACTTTCACACTATTATAACTGGCAGAATGTATGTTTCTCTGGTAAATACATATGTCCAAATTATCAAAATAATAAAATAATGGTTTTAAACTCATAGAATCATAGAATGGTTTGGGTTGGAAGGGACCTTTCAAGGTCATCTAGTCCAATCCCCGTGCAGTGAGCAGGGACATCTTCAACTCGATCAGGTTGCTCAGAGCCCCATCCAACCTGACCTTGAATGTTTCCAGGGATGGGGAATCTACCACCTCTCTGGGCAACCTGTGCCAGTGTTTCATTACCCGCATTGTAAAAAAATTTCTTCCTTATATCTTGTCTGAATCTACCCTGTTTTAGTTTAAAACCGTTACTCCTTGTCCTATCGCTACAGGCCCTACTAAAAAGCCTGCCCCCAATCTCACAAGTTCATAGTTCTTAAATATTTTCTAGTTGGATACAAGGTCCCATAGGTGTATTCCTCTTAGTTATTTTCTGCAAATATCCTCAAAGCTGTCTACGGACTGCTGCTGGAAAGCATGGGTCTGAAGTGGCTGTGCAATACACACAGGACGTGCTCCCAATGCACAACTCACGTCTTTCATTCCTACCCTCAGAAACCATGCTCATTCCAGCATCCAGCAGCTCATGTCCTTACCCAGTGAGCGGAACTCTGCTACCTTATCTTTACTTGGCACTGTTATGAACTGCAGCAGTAACAGGCATCAGAAGGTAACATTAAATAACTCACATCTTCAGAAAGGAAAAAACAAATGAAGCAGCTGTTGCATTTTTAAACTTCCCATAATCACAAATAAATATTTCAGTTAATGAATGTGTCTGTGATAAGAAAAAGATGCCAGGTTTGTTAGGTAATACGTATCTATTTTTAAATGTTACAATTTATTATTGTTTCAGCTTTGTACTTCCCTCTGATCTCTCAAGCAACTAGTTTTGAAAGGTATGTATTTTCAAATGGTCCCCTTCTACTAAAAAAAAAAAAAAAAAAAAAAGAAACCACAACTTTTTCACAATATAATTCCACAATGTTTTGATGTAGCTTTTGAGATTCTTTTTTCTCACTTCACAATTTTCATTTGCCATGAAAACAAGAAACTAAGACACTTCCAAATTTAACATGCACATATATATGTGTGTTTAACTTTATATAATCTCATCCTCCCATCATCTTCATTTTGCACTGACTAAAACAAACTACTTATCCACTTGCCATTCCAAGAAAATGTAAGCTCATTAATGAGGATACAGCGCTCACAACGGAATACAGCCTCAGGCACCAGTGGGCAAGAAAAGGGCCCATCCTTTAGAAGAAGGAAATGAGCAGACTTCAGGAACGTTCCCACAGCATTTTACAAACGCGTAAATCTTCCTGTTGCAACTGCTGTTAATTCACAGTCTGCTGTAAGGAATCTGTCTAAAATCAGAGGATTCAGTGTTACAATTTCTTCTCACTACAAGAAAATGCTTTGAAGAAAATGATGACTATTGTCATAACACTATGAAACCCAATAAAAATGCATGTATCTAATATTATTGGAAACTTTTATATTCTTATAAAATATTCTCCCCATTTTTATTTGACATTATTTTATATTAATGCATAAAGGGAAAGATTCTTCAGTTCTTAGGGATATTAAAGCCTGGGCAGGCTATGCGGACACTGCACTGTTTTGCTCATCTCATCGGTTACATATGGGCATACAAGGAAAAGGAAGACATGACCTGCCTGAAAGAAAACAAACATGTAAGGTGAAACTGAGAACGTTTTTTTTTTGTTCCTAGCGGTGAATCCACCAGATAGCACTGTATCTATTGGTCGTATGTTCTGCCTCTGATTTCTGTAATTAAACACATGCCAGACAACATAAGTGTAAATATTATGAGCTACCTATTAACATCTAACTATGCAGTACCTCTGACACCTCCCTTAAGAAAGGAGAAACAAGTCTTTCCTGTTGCAAGAGTATCTGTTTACACCAGTTTAGCCGAGGAAAAGTGTTTTACTGCCAGTTATCAAAGCAAACTGCTAGGGAATGGAGGCTGCAAACACAGCCAAGTGCACACGGACTTTCGTGTCAGAAGCGTTGATTCTTCTCCCTCTTTCTCATCCCAGTCGGGATTTCCACCCTCTGCTTAGGAAGAGTGTATTTCTTGTTCCCAGAGCAATAATGGCAATTTCTATGCAGCAAGGCAGAGTCTAGAAAGAACTCAAAATAAGGCCAGACAGGGGAAAATCAAATTCTGATATGAGAAGTCAGAGAGAGGTTGAGCATCTCTGTGATGGACATCTCTGCAGCAGTGCTCTGCTCCGCTCCGATGAAGGATCTCCACGCCTCCCCTGCTGTCAGCTGGAAAAGGCTTTCTTGTGGTTTAAGGAGGCTGAAAGTAACAGCCTCAGTAAAACATGCCAGTGGGCATGAGCATGATAACGGGAAGAAAAAGAAAGGAATAAAACCTCTCTCTATTTCACACTAATGCCACTGGTCTGAAATCCCACATGCAGAAGTTGAAAAGAAAAAAGAAAAAAAGCGCAGGCTGAGAGTCATCTTTAATAAAACCTAGGAAATTTGAATCATCTGTTTGCATCACATTTCATCACACTGATAAAGCCAACCAGGTTATAGTATCTTCTAGAGGCTGAAGATTTTCCTACCATTTCCCAAGAGAACTGAAGGCACCCAAATCCTTCCAGAGAGTAAATCTATCGAGAGACAGAAAGCATGCCATGAACAAAGCAAATTTTTAATTACTCAAACATTATCATTTTTGTTCTAATGAAATAAATAGTTCAATAATTAGCTATTCAAAACCTGCAACAGATCCCAGTTCTCACAGTTTGCCTCTAGCCTCAGCTTCCATTTGTACTACCATCTGATTACTCCTACTATCAAGTTATATTTAAATCTTTCAATAGTTCCATAAACATGCAAAGCTCTTTAGAAGAAAAATTCCATGTTTTCAAAGACATGCTGAAGTAAGTTACATGTAAAAAGAAATTCAGGGGTAGAAAATTGTCCTATAAAACTAAGCACATGCTTGTTTTATAGCAACTCATTCCAGAATCCACTGCAATGGACAAGACCAAGATCAATATCCCATCAGTGAAAACTGCCTGGGCACTTGGTGAAGGTTATAACCCTATGCTGCTGCTGACACACGAGCACCGTCTTGGAGACTGCCTCACTCCTTTCCCAGAATCTGGCGTAGAAAGCCACACCCCTGTAAAAACCATCTCCAATCAGTTAATTATCACACTTTATAGAGAATCTTCCAATTATTCAGCACTTCACATGCCCAGCATAATTAAACACAAACTCCAGGATCTTTACTGCTACAACATGACCCTTTTGCTTCCTTTTCTGTATTTATTTAATTTTGTAGCTTCACTGTCAAGAAACTGCCTATCTTACTATGTTACAGCATGTATCTTGGAAGGTTTAAATTTTCTATCCCAACCTATTCCCTCATAGCTCTACTCAGCGGGATCTGAAGGTTTTAATGCAGCAATAACGACCCTCTGCACAGAGCCGCCCCTCTCCCACACCCCTTACACTTTAAACTGACATAGGGAAAGGAAGAATTATCGCTGCTTTGCAGATGTCAAACTGAAAATGAAGTGAGAAGTCTTACATTTTAAGAAACAAGGGGGAATGGTTAGGGAAGTGATAGGAAACTTGCTTTCATTTACTGAGGTATCTGCATGCTCCATGGCTAAGCCAGGGACCTGGAAACAAAACTGAAGCCAAGAACACCAACGCCACTGAGCTCCAACCCCTCACCGACAATCGTGCTCAGAGGCTCTGGGGCAGGGGGTTCACAGCATGTTCACTGAGCTGGAAAACATAGGCAAGCATACTATGGAATAACCAGTCTGAAATACAGTTAATATAAAATCAGGAGGAAATGTAAGATGTCTGTTAGAGGATTAGAAGCCTGGCATTAATTTAGAAATGACATGGAAGTGAAAAGACTAAGAAAACTTAGAGGTATAACAGGGAAATCTGGTCTTTGAACAGAAGAGTTATCAAGTCTCTACAATGTATTTCCAGGTCCACATCTAAAATACTGGAAAAACTCTTTGCTACATATGACAGAAAAGATCGCAGTAATTTCAGACACCAGCAACACAAATTATAGACCTCAAAGAGAGAGAAGTACAGTGACACCCGAGAACTCAATAGAGGAAAAATCTGTAGAAGGATATAAAGAAATTAACAGATAATATGGAGGAAAAGAAGGAACTAGTGAGATTAAGGGCTAGAAAATGTTTGCTGACATCATGACAAGACCTGTAATTTAAAACATAACTAGGCACAACACTAGCAAATGTACAGTAATTAAATAACTGGCTAAGAAATAGAGACACACTGATTGATCAAATACATCTTTCCATGCTTTGTGATTTCTGAGGGCCAATTTCATCCCAAACATTTCCTTTCAATCAAGTTGTACCAAGGATTAATTTGTCTCTGTAATTCCATATGACTCTGGTGATTACCTTCGTTCTGGGAAAAGAAGAAACACTTTACGGAAGATTTGAAAATCATTGGAAAAACAGCATTACCCTTCTGGCACAGCCTGTGAGCAGAGGGGAGAGCTTGCTCAGTAGGTATCCTGGGACATGAAGGAGCAAATATATCAAAACTGACGTTTTCTGAAAGCACCTAGAACTCTGGGCCACTTGATTCGACTTTAAAACTTGAGGCTCCAACGCCCAGGAGTTATTGCTTGGGAATAGCATGAAACAGCATTAAAAACCTTCACACTATACATATAATACATTTTTTGCAGGCAGCACATTTATGGGAAAAGGCACCCCGTGCCTCACATCGCCATGCCATCAACAAGAGCTACACGGGGGAGCTGCCCTTAGGCAGCTGCACAGCGACACCGGAGGGAGCGAGGTCTCCGTCTTCGTCCTGACGCCTGGGAAGGAGCTGGTGGGAACTGCAGCTCTGACGCTCAAGACGAGAAGTGGCTCAGACAGTTCCTCCCGAAGGGCTGGAGAGACCCGGGGTGAAGACCCAGGATGGCCAGGACTCCTTCCAGGGGCAGGTGGATTACAGCTGCCTTTCCACGGGAGACAGATCCACCGGCTGTAGGCTCACCCAGCACCTCCCTGGTGTGGAACAGCACAGCACCCGCATAGAGGAAGCCCCGTATCTGCAGCAGGAGCAGAGGCTGTAGCACAAGAGCCTTTTTCTTCCTGGCCACAGGCTCTGCCGAAGCTATGCAGCTCCCTCTGTTGAAATCAAAGTTTATTCAGTGGGATTTTTTTGGGGTTTTTTTTTTTTTTTTTGAAGTTTCACGTCAAAGTTCGGAACTGGCTATTCTTGATTGCAGCATACAAAACAGTGCATAATTAATGCAGTGATTCTCAAATTGCAGTCTGTAGATTGTTCTAACAACATTGGCTCTTTTCCAGATGACCAACAGAGCTGCTACTACCATAAAGGTGGAATTTATCCAAATTGAATGCAGGGTTTAAGTAACAGCACTGGTGCCCAACCCAGCACTTGCTATGGAGATGCTCAACAGGTTCTTTTAAAGAGATTAAAAAAGCAGGTCACAGAAAGCCGTCCTTAAAATCACACAATCCATTTCTGTTTGTTTTTTTTTTTTTCTTTTTGAAGAAAATTTCCGCTTTCCTTGAATAATTTTTCTTATTTCAAAGGTTTTGTCCATTTCTGTGTGTTTTGACAACAAAATTAAATACCCCAATATTTCTCAGAAAATAACTATTTTTTAAAAAGATAGTTTTCAGCAATTTTCAACATTTTTGATCCACAACAGTTGGAACCCAGGTTAGTGGGGGTGGGAAGTAAGGCATTAAGAAAAAGTATTTTGTCTGAAATGCCCATAGGAACAATTTATCCTAGTTCTAAGCAGTAAGAACTTGGTTGGGTCTTATGCATAATGCAGGGTCCACAAATTCAGTTCCTGCTGTAAATGTTGTAATTCTGATTGAATTAGGTCAAGCATTTTACAGAGGGGCAACAAGGAAGGAAAAGACAAAAATTCCAACTAAATGTGATTTTAAAGTTGTCAATAATAAAGCTAGAAAAAAATCCTCATAAACTGCCCATGTGGCTATTGACCATTACTAACATTTCAATTGCAAGAGATTCTGAATCAGAAGTCAACTGAGTTCAACTTCTGTTGACCAGAGTTTCACAGGGGACTGATGAATCGTTTCTGACTGACTGGAGAAATCCTGTTCTCACCTAGAGATAAGCACACACCGTTATCAAGTTGTCCCATACATTCTCTGACAAACTGTACTTCTTGAGTCTCTTAGTATACCACATTTTTCATTTTTTAAATCATTTGTATAATTATTCTCTAAATACAGTTTTTAATCATTGTTTCTTAAGGAAAGAGAAACAGATATATCATTCCTGTTTCCATGTGTATCATACCTCTACTCAATATATACTTGTTCCAAATTTAAAGGCAGTTTTGGCCACAACATCACACTGAGAGCTCACGCTGAGCTCTTGCAACCACTTTGGTAAATCCTTCTCTACAAGCATGGCCTCTGTTTTCCATTCCCAGCTATGCAACTTTGCAGTGAGAGATGTGTTCAGCTATATTCTTCTTCACAATTTAGATAATTTGTTGCATATCAGTCGTCTCTTCTTCATTGTTACTACTCTTCTATTGCTATGTTAAAAAATAAAAAGTAATTTTGTGCTTTATTTTTCCCCAAATTTCAATTATGTCAACACTTTTACTTAAATCAACTAATAGTAACTCTTGAAAATTATGTTTGATGAAATCTATTTTTTCAGAAATTATTCTAAATTACTATTGTTACTACTGTACCCATAAGTTCTCATGATGGAGGTAAGCAAGCTCCATACAAACAGAAAACAAAAGTTAGTGGCTTCCCCAGCAGGTTCCTTCGGCTGGGGCTGCACGGCTAGAAGGCGCGTCCCCTGGGTGGTGGATAGGGGATCCCTCTCTGGAGGGTGCACCGGATAAAATTGAAGAAGGTGCCGCGAACGAACGCAACCTAAGGGAAGGCCACCCTGACAGAAAAACCACTGGCCCTCCAAGTCATGGGGGTTGGGCAGGAGGCCAACTACCTCGTCCCAGAAAAAAAAAATAAAAAGTTGCAGAAACGACGAGCATCAACTCGGAGATGGAGAAAATCAGTAATGAAGTGAGGAGGAGGAGATGGAACTGGATCGGTCATGTCTTGAGGAAAAAAACAACAGAAGACTGCGCTGTGGCCCTTGGGACTCCAGAGCACGCAGCCACAGACCGATCGAAGTGGAAGAACGATGTTCGCGCCTTGTGTGCCTCCTGGCACTGAGAGAATTCAGATTCCCCAGCAGGTTTACAGAGTTCTGTACCTTTGGGGTTGACAGGTGAAATGGTATATGGGTAAACGGACAGAGACAGATCTATACAGAGGAAAGAGTGGTTATCATGAGAGGCACTGATCTCAAAACACCAGCTGTTGATGAAGGAAAGGTTAATGGAAGGTCTCGAGAAAGAATAAATAAGACATTTACCAGTAAAAGGAACAGCTTGAAAGAAGACTCCACACACCTTGGAAATTCAACAGAGTCAGAAAGCCAAAGGAAAATGAGATTTCCAAGGAGAAGACATCTGCCATTGCACGCATGCAGCGGTGAGGAGGGAAATGGTGCCTTGCTGCGGAGAAAACATTGAACTCTTTGGATCAGAGGAAGCATCTCTGTTGGATTCCCTTCCGCATTTCTGATACAAAATCCTGCCGGGCCAAGGCCACAGCCACTTTGCTTAGTAGAGAGAGACTTACTTCTAGTCTCTTCAACCTTAAAGCTGTTATCCTTGCCTTATCCTACTCTCCTTAGCAAAACTGTGTACTAAGCATAATGTGAAAGGATATTTAATCTCTGGTACTTGGATGTAATTATCCCTACTCTGTTGTGACAATGGACAAAGCTTTTCAGAGCTTTGTCTTTGATTATCACAGAAAAATAGAAGACTAGGGGCAAAAAAAAAAAATAAATCAACAGATGGTTACTAATACTGACAGCCCTGAACCCTGAAAAATCATCAGTCATTCTCTGTAAGGATCATGGTGTTTGAATTGCATTTTAATTGCTTTGTGAGCTTCTGAAGGACCTTTAGGACACATTTAAAGCTTTTCATATTATGTGGTTACACAGAGAAACAGTAAATATTATAAGATCAATGATAAAACTGGAAACATTGAAAAGGTATAGGGTTTGCCTGTCTAATATATTATTTTCATAGTAGAGAAAGAATCTTCCCTCTTCCATCAGAATTTAACAGTTTACATAACCTTAGGCTCACATTTGTATTTTTAAACCTCCAACAATTGGATTAGAAATGAGACAAAACCTATTTTCCCCTCAATTATTAACTGGACATAAGGAGCGTTGGCTGCAGAACTCAGGAGGGCAGGCTTTCTCAAGCTCCGGTGCTCTGTCAACCATTTTAAGCTCACAAAAAGCTTTTCTGGAGCTTGATGTTACTTTCCATTTCAGTAATCTTTACGCTTAATTAGTATAATTAATATTTACTCATACAATTAATAAATTCTTGCACAGTGATAGCGATAAAGGTGTCAGAATTGGGATCAGAGGCTAAAAAGATACAAGATACAGTCCCTGCCCCCAAAAGACAGCAATGTACCACAAAAGCCTGAAAAAACACTCAATGAAAGGCAAGAAAACCAGGATAAACAGAATTAACCCAGGGAGAGAAACAAATAGAAAAACCAAATAACTTGATCCTGAAACTCATAAATGGTTTTGTTCTCATCTGAGCCCGTCCTGGTTTTTGTCACTCCACTTAAAAGTCTCTGCTCCTAAGAAGAGCAAGACGCAGTGCAACTCCCAACCCACACCATCCCTCATCAAAGAAGGTTTCTGTCTCTCAGAGAAGTCAGCCTGTACCTTGCATAGCATCTATCTCCCTAGGCTAGCTTTCTCTCTGGTCTGCCTTAGTGTGATTATGCAAAATATGCAAACCAAGTTGCATTTTCCTCATTAAATAAAGAACTAAGTAAAGTATGAATAAAAATACATTAACTCCCACCTATCAGGCTTCCAGAGATTGTTTTATTTCTTTTAAGTAGCCTTCATGAGCTGTACTTTGCAAAATAGAAATTGGAATTCAGAATTGTCTGAGTTCGTTTCGAAACCTTCAGCTATGCAGATCTATTTGCGTAAGAAAGACTTCTGACATTGATAAGAAGGCAACACGCTCTTAAATTATTAGTATTACATTGCTCTGGAAAAGATACTGGAAATTCAATTATATGAGATATACAAGACAAATTAAAAAAAAAAAAATCCATAACACAAGGTCATAAAGAGGAAGGAATTACTATCTCCCCTTAAAATAAAACCAAATCCAACAACTTGGTGACACATTCTGAAGAGAAAAGGTAAACAATTTCCATTTGCTCAAATCATTTTTTCCATCTGCAAAGATCCAAAGCTTTTTGCGTCCAAGCTAATAAAGTATTCAAACAGCTCCTGACTCCTTCTCAAGGTCTAAATAATCTCACTTTTGTGATTCAGAGGTAAATTCAATGTTTACAGTATTCAATTAATCTCCAGACAGCTGACAGAGTTAATAACATCTCGGCTGGGCAAATGGAAAAAAAAAAAAAAAAAAAAAAAGATTAATACCAGCCACAGTTGCTTGTGTCATCAGCCTTTGCTGCAAAAATTGGGAGGTGGTTCCAGAGCAGTTTCTTACTTTGATGGCCATTTAGTCACATTGAGTAAGCAGAAACAGGCCCAGACAGCTGAAACAGCAGCACTGTTCACCCGCAGCCATCCTCTCCCTGCATTTCAGAGTGTGTCATCATCGCAGAAATGTCATGAGTAATTTTTTTTTATTTTTAAAAAGGTGACATCTTCAACCAATTGAAAGTAAAAATCAACCATGGCACTTGCCTTGCCTATTACAGCAGCAGTCACAGTGAGTGATCATTTAAAAATGAAAATTGTATGTTTAAATTAACGCTCAAAAAAATCAGCAAAGTATTTTTTTAAATAAAGCTTTTAACTGCTGACCTTTGAAATCAAGCCTATATAGAGGTTGTCTAGACTGGACAAAGGAAAGAGAAACTATGCATCAAGAGTGTGTGTTTGGCTGGCTGGGTTATAGCAAAAAAACAGTTGATTTCAGTAAATATCCATTAAGCCATTTATAGAGCCCTCTGAGTCTTGCACAAACAATACCCAGCGGATGTGCTCCAGTAATCTCATATAGGTTATGAAACAAGCAGTACCTCGATTCATACATTTGAAGAAACTTTGCAGAACAGCAGGCTTTAACACATTTCCTAGTCTTCTCTTCCAAAACATAACGGGAGTAGATTTCCTGCAGATTCCCCAATATTATGAGTGTAGTTATCCAAACAAATTTACAACACTGTTGCGACACATGTCTAAATACCGATAAAGGTTTATTTAATGCAATATTTGTTCTCTTATAACAGATACCCATTTGAAATACACTTAGAACACCAAACAAAGCACAGACAATAGAAAACAAAGACAAATCACCATATGAAGTACTAAAATCACCTCAATCTACTTCCTGCACCAAAGTTTTGACAGTAGTGATAGAAAAGTACATCAAATTAAACCCCAACAGATTTTGTTGCTACAGGTGAGAAAATAGAAAAAAGATGATACTCGAGTTTGAATTCACAATTTTTCACCTCAAGCATGATAAAAGATAAAGCTAATTTTTTTTTTTTTTTTAAACACGATCAATTATAGATGATGCGTACAGTGACAGAAGGTTCATTCAACCAAAGACCACTGACAGTGTGGTATATGTTATTGGTCTGTCTCAACCCCTATGCTAGATTTACCGTTGTCAAACTTCATTGTAGTTACTTGAAGTGAAACAAATGCATTAAAACATGCTGCCATATTATGTTAAGAGATCTGAAGTTGTATAGTGTCATTCCATTACATCGCATCTTAAACTGATTTAAACTCTGTAATATAACATGACAAATTAGTAAACAAAGGATAACAAGCCTGTCTACCTGATGTCAAGTTAGGCTGTAAATTAAGATCATTGTATATAGAACGAAACACCTTCCCTCTTTACTGACTGTTTAAGAGTGCTTTTCTGTGTACCTGGCCACGGTATTGCCCTACCACTTGTATTTCTCATGAACTTCTAAGTGTATATTCCTATAGCAGCCCTGTAAGGCAAGTAGAATCATTTCCCATTTCATAGACAAGAGGTTAAGCAACAAAGAAAGCCTGAAGGATATATCCAAAGTCAAACAAAACCCCTTTGTGAATACTGTTTTCCCAGCCCCTGGCCAAGTCTTTAACCACAGGACAATCCTGTATTAAGTCCTAAGATTGCAAAAATCAGAAATTACAGTAGGAAAGAATTTACTCAAAAGAATGAAAGCATCAAGGACGCAGTAGTTGCTTTATTGCACATGCCACCCAGTTACGCACACATGTCCTTGGCCTCGTGAGCAGCCAACTCCACCCTTCCCATCTGAGCCCGGCAGCTGCACTCTCACACAGGCGACGAGGTATCAAGCGACCTGGGCAAAGACCACCAGATGCTGGAGAATATTTAGGGAAGGTATCGGTATATACTTCTTCCATACCTATACGCTTCCTTAGGTATATGGTACTAGACACTGTCCATAAAAGAAGAAAATAGAAAAGGACTGCAGACAGACAGACCTATGGCTTGATCCAACACAGCTATTCCTATGATCCAGAGAAAGAGCTTCAGAAGACAAACATTAAGTTTAACAACAGAGAATAACTTATGCTTAGAAGTGGAGACAGTGGCATACTTGCCAAAATATGAGTGTAACAGTGACAGTAAATTCATGCCAGTAAAACAGATGCTAAAAGCTCGGTAATAAACCACTGGTGCTTACTGCCCCGGATCTGGGCCTCGGGCAGATCTGTGTCAGGGACCTCCTCTCAGCCGGCACAGGCACTGCAACTCCAGCAGAAGGCTGCAGTTCAAGATCCACAAGAGCCCAAACTCCATGCCAACTGACAGTGACCCTCCCGAGGTGTTCCAGCACACAGGTTTTCCCAGAGGGGTAATGAAGGAAACATAACTGGCAAATACTCTTCCCTGGTATTCCAAGAACACAGCAGAGATGCTCTGAAAACTGACTGGAAAACCCAGAGTGGGATATGCTCCCTCCTGGAAACAAGCTTTTGCACTGTACTTGAACATCCTCATATCCCTGACTCTGTATTACACAGACCTGGCAGGTCTCCAAGGTGAAGCAGAGAGGACCGAGCTGGCAGACACTGCTACGATCAGGCTGAAGGCTGCTGTACCTTAATCTGATTATGGGCAGAAAATAACATGCAGGCCTCTGTGTGGCATAGACTCACCTTTGACTCCTACAATGCAGGGCTGAGCAGTAGTGCAGCAGTATTTTGACAGACTGATCCACTGCTTGCAGACAAGAACATTATAAGTAGTACAAGCACAGTCCCACCGAGCGTGGGAATCGATCCCTTTCTCCCTTTCTTTTACCCCTTCGCTTGTAGCTGCCAGTTTTCTTCCATCTCCATTTTCAGCGGAGAAAGTCAGAGGAGTTAAATCAGTATGCAGGATAAGAAGACAAAGGCCAATCACCATAATTCCCACTAGAAGACAGATAGGGAGACTTAGAGCCTAACAACAAGGGAAAAAATAGATTAAAAAGAAAAGCAATCTCCTCAAAGTGGAAGAATACTGTGCTGCAGAAGGCCAAAACAAGTGCTTGAAGCTGCATTTCAAATCCATGGCTGGCTGTTATCTCAAAACAGTGTTTTGAGAACAGAAAAGATTCTCCTCAAATTATTAAACTGATTTCAGGTGAAATCCTTCTGGCAGACCCATGAGAAGCTGTTACACCCCACAGCAAATCTGTCCTCTCAGACGCGAGAGGAGAAACACAAACACTCTCCACCCCAGCTGTGAGCAGGACTCGCGCACCAGCAACTTTTGGCACTTACCTCACTCCATGCCAAACTCAGACTGAAATTCAAAATCCAACTCCTCAGCGGCTTGGAAGCAAAAGCAGGAAGAAAAAGGGAAGAGACAGTTGGGCAAGAACGCGCACTACTGGAAAATCATCAGTCTGCTTTGAACTCTCTGAGCAAAATAGTTTCTCCAGCTCAAGGACGTGCTTGGTGACTGCTGTTGGATGGCTCTGATGGTTGAGCCTCTGATGCACCAAACCTCGGCACATGTGAAGATTGGCAAATTGAAGCCATTGACTTGATAAGCTTCAGTAAGGAGAACGCTGCATGTTTCAAAACCAAAAGGCAGCTCTAAGGCAAGTTCAGTCCCACTGGTCCATTTTCATCTGGACTAGAGCTTTAGTCTGGCCTCATCCAATGACTCGTGATCAGCATCTTTAAAATTCAATTAGAAACAAAGATAAGGCTGTAAGATAAGTACAGACATACTCAAAGCTGCAGTCTTTTCTATTTGCTTTTTTTCAGCTAACAGTTTGGTCACTACAGAGTCAGACTACTTAAATAGGTTTTAAATCTCGCAGGCCTTTGAAGACTTTAGGTCACACAGACAACTGTAGCAGACTGAAAGTTTTGGCAGTTTATAGTTGTCTGTTGGGGCTTCTCTTACAGATAATATTACACGATTGTCTTCTTACAGTTCAACTAATTAACACAAATCCCTTCAACCATTAATGTCACTGATACTCTGGCCTCAGCCCTGCAAGGGTGGCCTCACGGACATGGAGAAGTAGAGGAAATCAGAAGGGTCCTGTTATCTTTTAAATGCCTTGCAAAATCTCTAAGACTTCTGTTACTTTCATCACTGTCTCCCTAACTGCTTTGGTTCCAGGCCAAGACAGCAATTAAGCGTACGCTGCTATTTAAAAGCATAGGAATAACCTGACTGAAATTAAACAAAACAAGTAATCTAGTAAGTATAAAAGTGGAGTTGTATCTTATACACAGCTACATTTCATCTCAGTGCAGAGAAGCTGATTTTCATTTCCTGCAGAGCAAACAGCTTCAAACTCTGGAAAAGTCTGATGTCCAAATCTAGGAATGAACAGCAAGTGGAGATTTCTTTTTGGTTTCTATGGCAGCAATTCTCTCAGTTTTATTTGTAAAACTGGCTAAACCCACAACTCAGACTTTTCTACTGGAAGACTTCTTAACATACATAGATACTGTAGTCTAAGAACAAGCACTGTTCTGTGTTGGGTGGCCATGACAATCCATTAAATGAAGCAACTATATTAGGAAAATATGTCTGCAATTTTATTAGCTGTTCTGAGGCAGACATGATGGTCTGAGGCTAGAAGATTTATACAGACAGTATATTTTATTAGATCAACTGCTGGAACTGGGGGAAAAAAAATAAAAAACAACAGACAAGCTCTCAGACACACAAGCCATGAAGACAGTTGTCCCCATTACAGCAGTCAGTCTAATAAAATATATTACCTCTTACTATAAACCTTCCTTCTCTGTAATTTTAGTCATTATTGCTGCAAAAACTTTTTCTTTAAGTTATTCATGCCTTTTTTTTTTTTTTTTTTTTTTTTAAATTTTCTTCTTTTCTTGTTGACCACAGGAGAAGTTACACTTCAGCTGTAGAAGAGCCCCAGTACACAGGAGGCTTCTGGAGCACATCAGTCACTTAAACCTGGCGCTGGTGCTAGCACTCACGGTTCACATTATCACTGCTGCCTCCAGCTGCATCAGCGGGAGGATGCCATTGCCTCTGGGGAGCACAAGGCTGCTGTTATTCCTGTGACTCCCCACAGCTCAGTCTCTGCCACCAGAAAAACATGTAAATATCCTACTGATTTCAAGAGAGCTACACCCAAGTTTCTCTCTCATTGCAATTTCTGAATTTCTTGTTTGTTCCTTCCCATGTGTACTGCCAAGATACTTCACCTTAGCAAGCAGTGCAATAACCTCCCCATTGACGGGGGATGTGTATCTTGCTTAGCTGTGTCGAACGTTCACTTAAAAATACCCTCTGTGACCTTGATGCAGATTTAATCTGTCATTGTACACTCAGTTTAGCTCCAGTCTTGCCTTTTTGCAGTCCTGTCCTAAAAAAGTCAACTAGATATCTTTTCATTTACCTGCAACGTATTGAGTGACCTTGGCAATAGTCTAATCTATCTTGGCAGATTCAAGATAGAGAAAACAAGCAATAGACACAGACCTGCTGGTTTCTGCTATTGATCAGTGACTTGAGTGAAAGCTCATTATGAGCAGAAGGAACGTGCCAGGCACAAGTTCTCCTACAGAGCAGCAGCAAGTGAGATGAAGAAACTCCTAACCAAAAAAAAGGGTGGCTGTGCTTTTGCTTTTGGCGGGGGGGAGGTATGGCCATGGGAGGAAGAAAAGGGCAAGGCGAGAAAGAAGGAGCAGATGATTCTTCGTGTCTAGTGAGGCTGTGCATCAGGAACTCCCAAGTAAGTAAACTGTTAAGTTTACTTAGCTAAAAAATTACAAAACATTTATTTTCAAATTAGCAAGGTTACATTGTCAAACTTTACAACAAAAAAGGCCAAACTCTTAAGAAAATACTGTTTCTCAGTGTATATATATACACTAAGATAATAGTAAGATATATACACATTAAGTAAGTAATAGACTATTTAGAGTATTCCTTCTGCTACTGATGGAAACTCAAATAGAATATCTAACAACACAAGAACAGTCAAATGAACTCCTATTATTTTACTGGCAATCAGCGCGTAACACAGAAACTTATTGATGTGATTGTTTGAATAGTGCTGCCTCGCCTCCAGACAGGTCTTTTTTTAACTCAAGACAATTACTCTGTACTTATCTGCCAAAGCACATCTACCATGACCTAGTGCATCTCCTCCAGCCTTCCCAGATCACAAGCTGGCAATCATGCCACGCTGTTTGACACTTTTATTATCCTCTTTCCTTGGATTGCCTTTGTGCCCCAGGATGAACAAAGATAGAGGAGACTGCTTGCCTGTCTCTGTATTTTATGGGGGGAAACATAATTTCCTTTCACAAGATACCCCAAACAAAACACTGCTTGGTCACTGGGAAAGACGGCACCAAAGTCCCACCCATCGCTAGGACTTTAATTGGGCACCAAGAGGAGCATTTGCTCCTGTGAGGGAGCTGCTCCCAGGGTAAGAGCCAGAAGCGGTTCCTGGATTCTGGGGTCTCTCAAATCTCCCCCACACGGCAGGAGGCAGTTCAGATGACCAGCACTGCAGTCCGAGCTCCTAACTTGCTTCAGCCTTAGAGTTAACAGCCACGCTCACGTTTCTCACTGGCACTGCACTCCTCTGTTATGTCTTAAGATTTGTAAGAAAATACAACCATGCTTCCTTTTACTGCAGGGTGGCTTATCCTCCAACTCCACAGGTCAAACCCATGTCAAAATTTCACATACATATCAGATGGTAAGCTGAGCTGGATGAAAAGGAAAATTTCCAGCATCCAGCTGAGAACAGGAATACACGGCGCGGAAGGATGTTTAACGGCTTACAGACTTCACACCAGGCGAAAACATAATGGGGGTGGGGGAACAGACAATGGAGTAATTGAAAACAACCAGGAGCAGGCACACACAGGGAGGGGGAAATGACAGCACAGGACAAACCCTACGCAGGAAATCTGATTTCTTTCACATTCCTCAGTTTTAGAAGTCTAACCCTAGCTCATTTTATTCTGCCTGCACAATCTCCTTTAAAGGGTCTGTTAGGTCAAAGACAGACTCAGTTGTCCTCCCTTCAATCATACATCCAAAAAAAAAAAAAAAGGCAAAAACCCTCTAGATAAAAATTAGGCAGAGCAAGACATCAAAAGGAGAAAAATCACATAGCAGAACTCTGGGGAGAGATATCAAGCAAGCGAGTGAGCAGTCATGTACTGTGTGTGCAGCTGATCCACACCAGTAAATGTCAGCTTCACTAAAGGTCACCGGCTGTATTGATTCTTCAACACTTTAATGTAGGTGATTCTGTACAGCAACTCTTTTCATGATGGATCAGACAGTCAAACAATTTAGCATACTGACAGAGGGAGGGGAGAGGGACAGAGAGCAAAACGTGCTATTTAACTTGCTGCTAATATGTATGGATAGAAATGACATCGAATCATAAACACGTTCATGTATGGTGGAACAAAATGCATTACAGACTCACGGTGCAATCAAGCAAATACCTTCTCTAACAAATACATTTATATAGATTATAAAAATGGGATTATCTCCATCCTTTCAGATTTTCAAAACCAGACTGGATAATGCCCTGAGCAACCTAGCCTGATCTCATAGCTGACCCTGATTTGAGCAGGGCGTTACTTTAGAGACATCCCAAGGTCCTTTTCAACCTGAATTATCCTGTGACCCGTGAAACTAAGGCACATACCGTAAACATATGTGTACGGAAGCTATATGCATGGGAGGAGTACATGATGGGTCATATCCTAATTTCTGTACCAGTAGCTGATAATCTCACTAAAAATATAATCTCAAATGCAACGCAAAATTTTAGAGGTTTCTTGTCTTTGTGGTTAAAGAAATTACCAGGGAAAGATTCTCAGCCATTTTAATATTTAAACTAAAACAGTGTGATTTTTAAAAGATTTGGTCATCCACAATTTGCTGGGCCAGGTACAGAATTCACCAGGTGAATTCACATAACTTACACTGCATAGGAGAAACCTGTAATATCATCATGGCTTCCTCTGGTCTAGCTCTATGAAATCAATCCAGTCTACATCACTGCCATTGTACCTTTAAATCTGCCAAAATGCAACTTTGCAATAAATACAAATTCAGAGTTGGAGAAGCCAATTGGAATTACAGGGAAGGCCAGGATCCAAAGCATCAGTGATCTTCTACTACCCCATGACAGTCATCATCATCATAAAATAAATACTTTGCTATGGAAAGGTGTCATCGTCATTCAATACAACAGGGGGTTTCAGAGCAATGTAAAATTTTTCAGCCTTCATTGCTCTTCACTGCCTGCCAGTTTAGTACCTGAAGTCAACCAATACAACCACTTTTGAAAACCATATACCTTTTACCTCCCCATCAACAGTAGGTAATAAAACGGGTCCCAGTAAGTGTGTTAGAAATACAGCAATAAATACAGATCATGAAGAACCTGCTAGTCTCTTCAGAGGTCAACACTATAACAGCAATTATCTGTGGACATTAGTATTTTCACAGATTAGTAGTGGTTTCATGCTTTACAGATCAAAAAAAGCAAGTCACTGAGTTACTCTTTGTAGTTGCAATTTTTTATTTCCATTTGTTTAGAAAAAGACCTACTGACAAATCTAATTACTGAGCTACATCAGCTGGAAAGAAATACACATGTAAGCACCTATTTTGTATTTTAGGTGCCAACTTCACAGCTCTAAATTCATCAGAGACACACTTATTTGGAATGGGTACTATATTCCATATGAAATTAATTACCTTACTGTTGGTTATTACACCCCTTTGAGATTTAAAGTCTCGTTGCACAACAACTTCCAAAAGGAGCAGCAGTTTGAATGTGCATGTACGTTTCCCCATACAATATACACGAAAGGGGAAGTATTTATCATTAAGATAAGCTTGACACTTAAGCTTAAAGCATAAACCTTTAAGTTTTCAGCAGACAAATTCTGAATAATGGCTTATTTTCAAAAAAATATTTGTTAATACATATTTGAGAGGTACATAAAGGCACAAAAGTATAGGATGATGTGGTATTCTATGGGACAGATCTCCATCTGGTATAAACCAGAACATCTAATTGACTTCCTTCAACTGAATATGTGAAAGAAAATTGCATTATTACTTCTCTCAGACACTGGAATTGGCATCAGATAGGGATTTGAGTTCAGTTCTTTACCCTGCACCAACTGTGTAATCTTCAGCAAACGGGAAGAAACAGCTCCAAACCTTCACCTCTGTGAAAGATTTTGATTAGCACAGAGCCAGCAGAGAAAGAAATCTCCCCTCCAGGCAGGACGCTCCATATCACCACCATCCACATATACCTGCAGGTATCACTCTTCATATTTACCATATTTATCTATTGTATGTATTCATGGGCCAAGCAGAAGTACTCACCAGCACTGATATTACCAGAAGATGGATCAGGCCTTTTTATCTTCATCTTACACATAACTTAAAAGAAAAAAAAAGAAAAAACCTAACCTAACTAGTTCATTGCCACTTGGTACTTGGCAAGAGTCAATAAGTGACTGAGAGAAGCAATCATGGTAAGATAGCCTATGGTATTTCACGCAAGCCATTTGCAGTTAATTGCTAACTAGTTAATGATAATGGTGCCTAATGCTAATGGTGTGAGTGATATAAAAGATTAGGAAATAAACATCTGATTGGTGTATTTGTGTTTATATTGAATTAACAAGTTTCTACTGATTAATACTTTCACAGGCTATCCTTACCCAAAAGACAAAGAAGAAACAGCCATAGAGACCAGGCAACTAAGGGTTTGTTTTCTATTGATTTTTGCATTTAAACTACCCATTTCACATCTACAGCATAAGGACGTGAAACTGGATGAATGGCTTATTTATGAAATGATCAGGTTCACCGGAGGAATATTTTGATGATCTGCTGGCAATTGCATATTTTCTGGCCTTGGCCAATTTACAGCATTTCATTTCTGTGGGGTTTTTGGGTTAGGGATTTAAAACAATTCAGTTACAAAAGAGAAAGTGCTCTTATTTAAAAAAAAAAAAAAGTCTGGAAATTAATACTTCATTTAATAACTTCTAATAGCCTTAGCGACAAAAAAGCCTGACAGATTTGTTCATGTCTTTCTATACATTCAAGTCTTACTTTACATCCATCTTCTCAAGCATCACCACTGCATAACCAATGAATAATTTAAAAACCCTAAACCAAATAGGATCCTGTCTCCAGACCTGTGAGTAGGTACGCAGCAATACAGTGTATCTGGAGGAATATGAAATAAAGCAGCGTTCTCAAGACACCGATAGACTCAAGTTACATTGACAGCTGTGCTTGAGAGATCAGAGGTAATTGAATTTTCAGTAAAGGGTATGTACTAGTGTTTGGCCTGTCTTGATTTAAGTTGAAGTTCATCAAATGTTTCCAGAATCAGTGTCAGAGACATAATTTAGTGTCCTTAAAGCCACCTGATCAGAAATAGAATAGGATATCTATAACCAAACAGCTAAGGAAAAGCCTCCTCAGGAGATATGTTCCTTCCTGAAAATAAGTAAGATGACATTCAATAAAATTGGCTTTCTTTTTTCCTCTTCTTTTAAGACGCTTTAAAACAAGAGCCGAAAAGTCTGGTTTTCTTGTCTTTCCCTGCATCTCAAGGCAGGGAGCAACAGCACAGACCGGGGTTGGGCAGAGACCAGGATACCTGCACTCAGTATAGGGTGCCACTAATACAGCCCTCTCCCCTAAGGCTGGCCTTCACCGCTAAGGCTGGAAGTCTTTAAAAGAGGTTTTTATTTATTTGTTTTTGCTGTTGGGGGCAGGCAGATGGAGACAGAGGATTGATCTTAAACTGAAATTGATCAGTTGAAGAGGAAAGTACTTACTGCTCTACTTGGAGAAACTATGGCCAGCCCTCACCAAGACCTCCTGGTTTTTTTAGGAACATAGGTTGCTGTCTGACCATACTATTCCCAAATAATATCTTCCATCATTCCAGAATAGTCCTTCAGGCCTTGATACAGCAATACAGTAAAGCACATCCTCAGCTTTAGCGTGATTTCATTGAGAAATTTTAAGGTACCTCTGTTTCAGCAGGAACTCTGAATACACTTGACATAATGACAAAACTAGTAGGGAAAATCTATACAGTGTAGGAGGACTGAAAAAAGCAATTCTTATGTGCCTGTTAAGAAAAGCTTCAAAAGCTTTGCTTTGAAGCAAAGTGTTAATATTTTCATAAAATATTTATAAAGTGGTACACGATATTTATAAAAGAATATAAGCATATTTTTATAGACAGCTTGGAAATTCTCAATACTGGATTTAACAGAAAAAGTGAACCTCTGCTTTGGAGTAATTTGCATCGTTTTGCATAATTTCATTGACATGTTAGGTTTTTTATTAAATTTTACAGGATGATTTCAAAAAGATTCCCAATAGTTATAGAATTATACTAAATTTGACAGAGCTTTTTCACAACAGAGAATAGGGGCACATCTCTTATAAATCTATTAGAAAAGGATTCATTTTATTTTCCCATAAATAAAGTTTCATCAGAAACATTTATAATTTTATACAACAGTTTAAAACTTCATCAAATCCCAGATATCCTGTTCAAAAAGGAAGTACTGGCAGGAAAAATCTGTGGTCTCAATATCTAGCTTTAATGTCTAAAGGCTGCTGAACGAAGTGCAATGCAGCGGAGATCATGCACAGCGCATGCCGCAGCCTCCAGAGCTCCCTTCTTCACCACTCGCCTGGGTAGGACCTACACTGCTCTTTGTCCCCTACTACATCCACTGCAGCGATGCTGATGCCAATAATTTTTATATAGCCTAAGCCCACTATGTTTTGAATACCACAATCACTTCACAAGTTGGCCTTCACTGCACCCTTGGTTCGGGGTAGCTCCATTCTGCAGGGATCACAGCAAGGTGGGTCTCCTCGTCACAGTATGTCCTTAGTGTCCACAAGAGGTAGACCGCCACGCATGCCATCATCCAAAATAAGGACAAGAGCAGCTGTGGAAGTCCCAAGCTGCTTCAGATCTGCCACAGAAATGTGAACATAAGGTTTAGCCCCAAAGGCTCCAACTTCTAATTTGTATAATAGGAAAGATCGCATTGTTTGGAGGTCCTGTTCAGGTGATGTGTCAAATGCAATCGACATTTCTGATAAAAGTTGCTGGGAGAAAACTATACCAGGTATTGACCGCAGAGGCAACTTTTACCTATGCGTTGGTACTAACATAAGCATAAGTCATTTAATCAAAAATGTCCTTATTATTATTGGATTAGCACAGTGAAAGTATTAAGGTCCCTCAATCTTTTATTCCTATAGGCTATATATCCTTTCCAGCAAAAAAGGTCTATTTCCTTTTGGAATCATGGATTTTTCTACTAAATAACAGAAAAGGTCAGCTTTAAAATTAAAGCAATACTTTTACTGGGTTATTCCTGTTCAGTGAATACAGCCATATTTCTTCAGCACATTAGTATTATTGGATTTCTAAATCACATTTTGGTAGCTGACAAAACACACATGCAAAAAAAAATCCAGTATCAGTAACAATACAAATATTGAATGGAACCATTTAAAATGGGTCAACACCACAAGAACATTTTATTTAAACATAGCACATGTGAAAGAAGCAATCTGGATACTTATTAATCATGTGATAGGTATTAAAAAAATTGAAACATTTTATGCCACTTCCCATAAAGACTTCCTATTGGGCTTATATACATAAAATTGTCATACCATCATAAAAAATAGCTCTAAAACATTTCACCAGTCCATCACACTGACACAAAGCAGAATCAGCTATACTTAAGGCATGCCAGCACAACCTGTTCTTAGAACGAAAGAAAAAAACACACCATCATCACCCCCCCAAAAAACTAGGGATAGGGAGGAAAAGAGATTCTACGAAATTCAGTGACTGTCGATTCCAGTATTTAACCCTCCTCCTACTTACAAAGTTTTTGTTATTAGCTGATATAAACCTCCTCCTTGCAACATATGCTTATGTTCTGTTGTGCTCCCAGGGTACATAACAAATACTTAATTACCATCCTTATTGCCACACAAGTATGCACATAAACGGGAGAAACAATGAATAGCTGATTTAAATTCTGCATGTGCAATATTTAATATAAGTTGTAAACTATAAAGGACCAGGCTGTGTAATGTTTACTTGCAATATAAACTACTTGAATCTTTCAAGTCAATAGGAACCCTGGGGATTAATATGTACGTAACATAGCATGTATCCTCCACACTGGTCTGTCAAACCACAGCCTCTATCTCGTTTAAATTCACTTATTTCTGTAGTTCTGCGGATTGCCTTAACAAAGTAAATTACAGAAAACAACAGATATTAGTATAATATAGCCATCACCTTTGAAGTGATGACATCTTCTCGAATGGGACCTCCCTCTAAACATCAGGTTTAATTTAGACTGCGAACTCTCCTTGAAGAATTTGGTTTCAATTGTTTCTAGAAGACACTTAGCAATGAACTATCATTACCATCACAGTAATACCTAAGATGATCACTGTCAGAGTCCCATACTGCAAAAATTACATTCCTTCACTCAGAAACTGTTGTCTAGTTTAGTTACTAAACACATATGGCTTGTGGAAGGTAGAGAAAGATGTTCCAGCAAAGGAAATATAATTAGCACAATGAGGACCATCAAGCTGCCAGTATGTTACATTTAGTGTCACAAAGCTGTTTTATAAGAAGGAGAGAACAAAGTGATTAGGGAAGGGGAAAAAAAAAAAAAAAGAAATGAAAAACAACCCAAAAACCAAAGAAACAAAAACCCACCAAAAAAAAAAAAAACATAAAACCAAAACAAAACACCTCACTGAAAAGTCACCCACCAATACCACTACTTGAATACTTACCTGCACTTAAGAGGGAACTAAAACAAAAAAGGAAAACTGACGTCAGTTTCTACTCTGCAGTTGGAACAGCCTAAATATTCAGAGGCATCACAAAAACGTTTATCACGGGCAGGATTTGCACGCTCACCCCCACAAAAGAGGGAAGAAAGCTGGCTACATCTCTGAAAGACTGTCAGTAGAACAGCAGACTGCAAGCAGAGCTGAGGAGTACGTGTATGAGAAAGCGTCATTCAGGTCACCACCATACGGCTGCGTTGAAGTGCACAAAACTCTGCATGTAACAGTACACAGACGCTACTTACCTTTTCGTAAGTACAGCTCTAAGAAAGGCTTTGTTCTCTATTTAAGGCCATGAGGTGGTGAAAGAAAAAGATCTTTACTGTCTACCTTCTTTATAGGAAAAAAGCACTTCTGTGTTTAAAGGACTGTTGTCATACATTGGATATTCCTGAGTACCTAAGAATCGCTACACTGTTTTGACAAGCATACTGAGAGCTGTTGAAATATCATTAAAGTGTAACAAAACAGATTGCTCTTGAGCAATAACAAACACATGTTGCCCTGGTACCCTCCCAAGCAAAGGCTGATAATGAATGGAAAGCCTACAATAATGAAAAGCCGTATTTTAAAGCTAATGCAGGCTTCAGAAAGGCAATATGGGAAAAGTGACAAAGGGGGTTTGGTTTGGTTTGGTTTGGTTTGGTTTTTTTAACAAAGAATTGAAGTTAACTCAATCAAATGAATCTACCACGTTAATACAACAAAAGTACTATCTGAATCCTGTGTGCAACTGTGGAATAACAGTTAGTGATTAGAGACGAGTCAAAAAGGACTCATCAGTTCTGGGACATGGACCTCTCTAAGTACCAACCATTTTCTGAAACAGGTTATTCAAAACTATTCACAGTTTTTAGACTCAGCAAAAGCAGCAGACGGGATGCTGTCCAAATGTAAACTAATAAATGAGACTGCAGCATATTTTTAACCTGCCTTAGGGGTTTCTTCCATTCACCGGACAACACTTCCAACAAGAAATGCTGCTTTCACATCAGGTTGTCCTGAGCTGTGTGATCTCCAGTGCTGGAGAACCTCAAAGCTCAACTGGATGTGACCCCGAGCAACCTGGTGTAACCTCTGAGTGGGGGGATGGATCCAGGCGGCCTCCAGAGCTGCATTCCAGCCTGACTGATACCACAACTCTAAAAAGCTTCATGTAGACAAAAATCCATTTTTGTTTCAGAAAACAGTCCTCTGTATGGAAAACATACAATTGGTCATAAACAATCAAAGGTGTAGGTGAGAGACAAGATGTACCAAGAGGAGAGGAGGAATAAATGAAGTGAGAGAATAAAAGGGATTTCTAGCAGGTATTTCAAAGCTATACTCTTTAAATAGCATCTCTGCACATGCACACACTGGTGGCCAAACATAGGACCTCTAAATTCTTTAAGTCCCGCTGCCTGCTAGCTCATGGTGGGAGAGAAATGATTAAATAGAGCTGTAGTGATTATATCTCCATCTTGCAGCAATGCTAGAGGAACTTAATTTGATACAGTCCTGGTTAATAAACAGAAAACAGATGAGATAATTTATCTCTATTTACTACAAATTCCATGGGGAAAAGAAAACTTTGTCAAATCTGTTCATGTCTTTAATATTGCACCAAAGTCTCTAGTAAATAGTTTGTGCACTGATCCTAAGGCAGAAGAAAATTCATTCCTATTTTGGCTTCTAAGAGCAACGCAAAATACTTCCTTTTCCTTCTGCTTTGTTATTCTCTTTAGAGATCACACAAACAGTACCAAAAGCCTGTGGCAGTCTGCATGCATAAGGAACCAGTTAGATGGGTGATGTCTGTAGACTCAACCTTTGGATGAATAATTTCAAACCTTTTCCACCCTGAAAATCCAGAGAGCTGGCCAGTTTAGAGCACACAACACCCTTCTGAGGTCTGGAACAGCAGTTTACCATAGGTGACAGGATTAGTTACATCATCTTAGTCATACAACACATTTTATAACCCTCTTAACACTTCGGAGACATTAATTCAAAGTAGCTTTTCAAGGGGAGAAAGCCCACCCAGCATGTACACAGTTAACTTTCTCAAATACATACTGTCAAACTAAAGCCAAAAAAATAAGCAACCTCAAAATATACCCAGTGAGTCCATGCCTGGAGGTGTCAATCCAAGAAAGCAAGCAGGTGCATTATTTAGCCCAGTTTAGAACAGCACTTACCCACACGTGTAGCTTTTAAGCACATGTTTAATTCTGTGATTCTTTAAGTACTTGAAGACAGTGAGATAATTTTGACTCCACATTATTCATCTTGCTTACGTGCTATATTCCTCCCACTACCCCACATCCATCTCTGCCATTAAATTGTAGGCTTGCTCTGGAGTAAAGGACTACTCCTACTCTGTCTGCATGCAGCCAGGCACACCAAGGTCTCACTATTAGACGCTGCTAAGCACTAAAATAACACCACCAATTTTATGTAACAAAAGGAATAAATGAAAAAGAAGCCTTTGACTCAGCTTTAGAAAAGTGAGTTAGAAAATAACATTCAAATGAGAATGAGTTTGACCAATATTTTCCATCCCATATAGGCCAGAGCTGTTCTCAGTTGCTGAGAAAAAGCAATCCATACCCCACTAAGCTCAATACAAAATCCCTTTACTGGAGCACCAGCGTAGCACATTGCTCACATCAAAGGCTTTAGAAAGACGTATGGCAGAATTTCACCCTAGGTGAGTTTGCACGTTGGATTCAACAGCAGAGTGCACTGCTGTAACCAGGAGCTACCACTCAAGAGGTGGGAGCCAACAGCCACTTCCCAGACACAAGAAATGCAAGGGGCTATTTCCCCCTCGCAGCCTGAGGAGGACCAAGCCAGCCCACCAGCTTAGAAACAGGCTTGTAGCATTATTCACTAGATCCTGCAGAGCTGGATGGGGATACAGTGGGAGGGAGGCCACGCCACCCTCCTGGAATGAGGTGCAAGTACCCCATCCCACGTGGTGGCGAAGGGGTTACTACCCCAACGCGACTGAGGCCCAACATTCCCCAAAATAGCCCACCTTCCCTCGATTAGCATCAGCTCTGAAGAAAGAGCAAACTAGATTACAAGGATCAGAAACAAAACAAACTACAGGCAATAGTAACTTCTGCGGCTTGCCTTGCGCAGAGGCACTCTCCTTGTTGTGATTGATGCGTCCCCGCCGGCTTCCAAGCAGGCGTCATACTGGGCTACTTTATGTGCATCCGTAAACTGCTATAACTCAGCACAAATTCATTCTGGGGAGGATTTTGGAAAACAATGAAATGTTAGCATCCCTCCAAAAAAAGAAATTATCTCACTGGGCATGACAGAGTTATAAAGTATTTCAGCATTAGCAAGTGTTACAAAATGCATCATCTGTATAAAAACACCAAACCAAGAATTCTTCATCAGAGCAGTTCACTTTTCAAGCCTACCACAAACACCCTTAGTCTTTGTTCCTATGGATTCAACTTAACCTTTTGGAAATGTTACAGCTAATAATCTTCAGGGACTAATGAGAAAGCATTCCTTTTCTTGATGCTTCTGCACCTGTCTCCTCCAGTCTCTCTCACCTTCTTATTGCCTTCAACACTACTGATCACTCCTCCTTCATCAATAACTCCTCTTCCCTTGGCTTCTGGATGGTGTCTTAGCTTACAGTTCTTTTCAGTCATTACTCCAGTGTTTCTTCTCCTTGCTCACACTTGCCGGGAGTCTTTAAACTCACTAAACATGCTCCACTATTAGCCTAGGAAAAAGACCCATTACCCCCTCATCCAAAGCCAGCCTCACGTTTTGCCCCAGTTCCAGGCAACAGCACACACCAACATCTGCAAAATCGATAGTCAGACACCAGGTTGAACTTTCTGGCAGCCACATCTTCAATCGACTGAATCTTGCACTCACCTGGTTCAGAAGGGGAAAGTTACCACTACTCTGGGTCGCCAACCAAAAAAGCCAATTACCCTCTGCAACAGCAGTGCCCGACATCGCAGCATCACCCTGTATGAGGAACAGGAACTCAGACGGGTGGAAGGAGTTTCACTGCACGAATTGTCATCATCTTGTTTATATAATTAACCTACTCCATCTTCTCTTAGGGTTAAAGGTTTAAAATAGATGGTAAAATGCAAAATTTTGAAATGGAAGACTTTTTCGCTTTTCTCTTTCAAAACTCAGTTTACATTTTTGATCAAAGCCAGTTTGGAAGCACCTTGCAATACAGTTCAAATTCATTTCTGTCGTTTTTCTTAATGGTGTGAAAGCCATTATCTGAGAAATTGGTCCTTCAAAATTGCCTGTGCACATGTGTGTCCCATTTTATTCATTATGCTTAATAAGGAAATTGATATAACCTCATTAAACAGTGCAATTAGCTGTTCTAATGACACAATTACAGATGTACCCTAACCACATGAAGAGCATGATAATTGTCTAAAAATTAATTTAAGTTATTCAAGAATATTATATATAAAAATACAGAAGCTTACTATGGGAAAATAATGATAGGAATCCCAAAAAAAGATAAAAGAAACAATATTTAGATATTGACTAAGTACTACTCCAAGCTTACTGAAGACAACTTTGGTCAGTTTTAAAGGAGCAGCTGCAAGCAGCCAGTTACCCAAGGCATGGCATGAAGGTGACCAGGAGTAATTTTGTCGCACATCTCTAGCATTAGCCCTATTGAACATACAACAGAAGATCATCCCTGAGCAGAGGCAAAGAAACAGAATCCATTCAACAGTATGAGGAAGTTTTTTCATAAAACAGACTGCACAAATTAAATTTGAAAGCCATTATGCAAAAATCTTTTAGCATTTCTAAAGGAACATACCTGTACTATCCCATCCTTCTGGGACAGAAAATAAACACTAGCTATTATTTATATAAATGCTGATCACATTTTCTCCCTGTCATGGTTTAACCCGAGCCGGCAACTAAGCCCCACCCAGCCGCTCGCTCACTCCCCCATGGTGGGATGGGGGAGAGAATTGGAAGAGTAAAAGTGAGAACACTTGTGGGTTGAGATAAAGACAGTTTAATGGGTAAAGCAAAAGTCATGCACAACTGCAAAGCAAAACAAGGAATTCATTCACTCCTTCCCATCAGCAGGCAGGTGTTCAGCCATCGCCAGGAAAGCAGGGCTCCACCACGCGTAACGGTGACTTGGGAAGACAAACGCCATCACTCCCAATGTCCCCCCCTTCCTTCCTCCCCCAGCTTTATACGCTGAGCATGACATCATATGCTATGGGACATCCCTGTGGTCAGTTGGGGTCAGCTGTCCCAGCCGTGTCCCCTCCCAGCTCCTTGTGCCCCCCCAGCCTCCTCGCTGGTGGGGTGGGGTGAGGAGCAGAAAAGGCCTTGACTCTGTGTAGGCGATGCTCAGCAGTAACTAAACCATCCCTGGGTTATCAACACTGTTTCCAGCACAAATCCAAATGACAACTGTGAAGAAAATTAACTCTATCCCAGACAAAATGAGCACATTCTCTTTATTTGAATGCCAAGATCTCCCAAGGAGTGGTTGCTATTTAAAGTGAAATTACGCTCAAAAAAACCAGCACCTATCAGAGGATCATACCGATTTGGAAATAAAACAAGCCTTTGCTGTTGTAAGTGAACCACTGAGAGAATCTAGAAAAACACTTTTCCAATTGTTCACCAGTTCAAAATTCTATGAAATAACACTGCTGCAAACTAGGCTAACCTGTCTCAGAGAAGAATTCAGCTGAATCTTCAGAAAAATAACTAACTTGCTCAGAAAGCGGATGTGACTGTAGCAAGTGAACATTACTTTGCTGGAGAAGCAGCAGTTCAATGATTGTTTTTACAAGCCAGCTGTACATTACTGCATTCACTCTGGTGTTTCCTATCACTCAAGCAAAGCAGACTTTTATCTCTGAATTAGCAAATTAATTTCATCCCCTGTGATTATTGTTTTTTCTTGGTCATTTCCTTCAAACAAACAAGGAATCCCTTTAAGTTTCATAACAACGTAACTGTAAAACAAGTTAACAATTCAATATTATAAACAATGGTGTGTCTGTTTCCATAATCTTCCTAAATCCTCCTCTAGCATTTCTTGCTCTTATAGTGTATGTTCTTGAAGATCAGAAGAAATGTGGTATCTTTATCTTTGTTTAAACACACTCAAGCCATGCAGTCCCGCAGCTGACTGAGCCCAGTAAAAGATGTCCTGCTGCAAAAGCACTAGTCATTTTTCTGCACACTTTTAGAAACAAGTTAATACAACTAGACAGAGATTTTGATTAAATGTTTCAAAAAAAGCACAAAGGTCACGTGAAAGGAAGGAGCAAGAGAGGAACAATGCTCTTCTAGCAGCATGGTGGCCAAAATACAGGCAAATACAAACCCAAAAAACCTTAATGGTGCTTTAGGAAGAACTGATGTATTCATTATAAAATTTTTACTGTTTTTCCTGTAGCTTTTGGGGCTATCCTTCGTGTTTTGAAAATGTTCACAAACTTATTGCTTAAGTGCTGAAGATGCTTTGACATGAACCAATTTTAACTCATACCACATTAAATGCTACACAAAGCATACAGTGGGTCATAAAAAGCTGTCTAACTGTGTAGTTTAGCTCTGAGATCATTTAATTGATAGATGCACAGGACTTTTTGCATCAAACTAATAAAAATTTCATTTGGCTTTCACAGAGGTACCTGACACAGAGCTCTAAGTAAATCTAACAGCAGCCAATCACTGTACCTCATCCTCCACCTTCTGCATAACAGTGAAACTCCTCCTCGTTACGGTTTGAAGTGCAATTCCTGCAGCCTCTTTTCAGCTATGCTCATTGCCTAGAGCAACAGAGCTCCATCTTGTCTAGGACTCCCCAGATCCCTACTGCAGAATACCCTTAATTAATTTTCCTATAATAATGTAGGGATTAATAATCCTATACTGTTTAATACATGATGGAAAAGTTGCTTAAGGAGCTTCCATGAAGAAGAAATTCAAGGGTGTTGCTCTAATAATAGGTGGTATGAAAATATGGAATCCCAAATTACTTTCAGTGGAATGAATCTTAAATTAATTAACAATTCTTTAAAAGAAATCCACATTTTCAAAAAATGGATTGTGTTACACAAATAGAAATCAGGTTGCCAGTAAGATAAATAATTTGCTTCTGAAGTGACATTTGTCAACTAAATGAATAAGTACTTTGACATTTGTAGAAACTGTGAAGCTGATAAAGCTATACACTAGTGCTTAACATTATTTTTCCTTTATATAAAGAGAGTCACAATTTGAGCATAAAAATTGCTCTTATTAGGCAGAGAATGTCAAGTCTCATTGCTAAATTTACTGTAGTGATTCAGCATGAAAACAAGTATTGCCCTTTTGGCTTTCAGCACTTCACCATCTTCCATTAAAGTGCCCATTCAACACCCACATTAACTTTACCACGATAGTATTACTTAGGCCCACAAAGGTGCAGTTTATGCGATTTACTAGACAATGCTAAATTCCTTCTAGCACTGATACAAAGCCACCAAAATATAATGTCTGTCTTGTAAGCAACCTCTAAAGCCTCAGAGAAGTGGTAATTCAGTAAGCCCAGACTTAGGCATACTTCTTGGCAGGCCACCCATCCATCCAAAAAGTGACCACAGTCACCTCTGCCCATCTGGTCAGGATGTCTGAACTAGGGGCTAGGGGAGGTGGGGCGACCACAGACTCTACAAGAAAACCCATGCATCTGGCAGCCCTACTCAAGAGCTGCAAGACTGGGATCAAGATCACTGAAGAGCAATTTGCTTATGACATTTTCAAACATCTTGGACCAGCAATTGCAAATGTCATCCTTTTAAAAGATACACTGATCAGAGAAACCCAGATATATACAAGCACCAATAAAATATCCCTTGCCAATACATTTCCTTAAGCATGGGCAGCCTGATGTGCTGGACACCTGAACACACGGCATACAGCACAGATGCCTCTAAGAGTCTCCTGAACAGAAATATAACCCCCCTAATTTCAAGGCATAAAATAATTCAGAAGCGATAGCCAAGGACCAGTCCTCCAACAGCGTAATTCACATAGCCTGGCCAACTGCCACATGCAGTTTCCAAAGCACCGGTACCTCCAGCCAAGGCAGGCTGATGTCCTGAAGCTGAGGAGCTGATTGATCCTGGGAGGGAGGCAGACCCAGTCAGGGCTGGGGGCCAGGGAGGAAAGAAATCAACGGAGGTTTGCCTGGGAGAGACCAAAACCTGACGCAGATTTAATATTGATGAAGAACAGATGACAAATAACAACGTTAGGCGCAAAAGAGAAACCGAAAGACGGAAACAATCTTAGATAACTAAATATTCTGAAACAATGTTAAACAATCACTGAATTCCTCACATAACTGCACAAATTTCATTTCTGGAGGACAATGTGAATGACTCTTCAACACCATCCACAAAACCTCAAATGTTTGCCTAAATGTTTAAACAATTTAGAAGCTCGCACACAAACTAATGCCCATTTAGAGACAAAAATCAAAGCAATATATTTTTCCAGATGCTCTACTGGATTGCTCAAGCTGTAATGGCACACTTATAAGAAACTACAATAAAAAAGACAAAATGCTCATGCAATACAGCATGAACATGGCAAAACAGCCATTAATATTGTTCTCCCAAAGAAAAATGGCTTACTAAATAGCCTGAAAGGACATCTGACATGCATCTTTCCCCGTTTTCAAGAAATATAACCATACATAAAACTGATATGATTACTTGCTAAATCTAATAAGTTTCTTTTTCTTTGATGGTTGTTTGCTCCTTAATGTGCTTTAAATGCGTAATAAAAATATAATGAAAAACATACATTTATTCTATGTGGCAGCTACTGCATATTCCATAAAAAAGTAATCTTATAAAGTTTAATTTTACAGTGTTTCTTAAACCTATTTCTACTTATTCACTATATACAGAGGGTATCTGCAAAGGAATTTAATACTTAACATAACACTTTTCTTCACCGACATTAACGCCAAATTTTCTCTTTACAGTCATTGTCTTCTCCCTTCTGTAAGCCTAGAAGAGGAAAAGCAAATGGATTTAAGGTTTCCAAAGAGTCTCATTAAAATGTAAAGTCCAAATATCTGCATCATTTTTTTTCGTGATTGCTTTAGGACTGTTGTGGGATTTTTTCTGTCTGAGCATTTGTCTTCCATAACATTTTAATATCCTTGAGAAAACTCTGAACTGAGCTTAACTCATTGTCACTGGTGATATCAGTGCATCTGTTTTGCATTAAGGGAATGTAAATTTGAGCAAAGATGAATTAAAGATCACTTAGTTTTCAACAGGCATTTGTCAGGAGAAACACCAGCAAATAAAAGCTATTGACAGGAAACCCTGTGCAAATCTTCAGGATAAGATAGTCCAGAAAAACCTTTTGGGACAGTCTCCCTTGTTTCCCCTTGCAGCGGAATTTACTACCAAAATTCATACTTGCAGTCAATGGTCAAACAATCTACTATTTTAAAAATAATCCTACATTACACACATTTGTTTTACAAGCCACGCCATTCATTTAAAGCAAGAAAAACCTGCTACAAAATTCTTCACGATGCCAATTCAAATAAGAGCTTTCATTCACTTCAAGAGATGACTAGTAAGGACCTGCGGAGGCCACGACCATGTTCCTATTACCAGGTTCAGCATGTACTCCAGGACTTTGGCTAGGCAGTATAAATTGCCCTCCCCTTATGGTCACTTCAACTGGCCTCGATCTTAATTGATTTTATCAAGCTACTCATTCTTTTAACTACAGCTGTGTAGAAAACGACTTATCTGTGGTGCCAGAAATTCTGTGCCCCTAATTAATCAGGATGTGCTCCCCCTCCCCGCCCCCCTAAAAAGTCAGGATGACATTTTCCATGAAAGTTCTAGTTCTTTCACAGACAAAAGGCTCTGCAGTCCCACGATCATCCTAACAGTCCTCCTCCACATCTATCCCAATTTCCATTCGTCTTTCCTGGGCACATCGGCCCAGACCATGTGTGGAAATCCTGATGACTTGGTAGAAATTTGACAGGGCTCCTGGGAATAGAGGTGCTTTACTGGTCCTGAAATAGAGGCATCCAATTCACCTGTAATGCCAAGCGGTCACTTCGGTGCTGGCAAGGACTGAACCCTGCAAGCCAGAATTCACTTCTGTTCCCCACTGATGGGACTAAGTGCTCTGAAACCCAGCACACTGTGGGTACAAATAACACTGACTCCATCTACTCTTCATATGAGAACACCCATGGGTAAGACAGTGCAGTGGATTCGGGCACTCCCGATACATCCAACGCTTTCCAGGAACATTGGATGAGCTATATAGCACCCACGCGCAGCAGTTTTGATGAGGTGGGAGGGGAAGAGGCATCTCTTCTTTCACAGGAACGATCCTTCTTGTAAAACGCACCCTGCGCAGCTTCAGCTGTGCGACTGCAGAGAAAACGGTAGGAAATGGGATTGCTATTGCCTGCAAAGGAAGCTGTTTTTGCTAAGATGACTGTACTTATAAAGGAAGGGAAGAAAGAGGGGAAAAATATTCACTGCTGATTTCAAACAAAAGCCCAAGCCTTCATAATAATTTTAGATAAGTTTTCACCCACAGGCTCACAGTATTTTGTAATACTTCAGCTCTTTGCACCAGTAGAACTAATAGGGGTTTCAGTGGAGGATCCAGTAATAAAACATTTCTTTTTCAAGGATGTCCCTTGCCAGAGCTGGTGATTTCAGACTTCACAAACGCAATGCAATGGCAGGACTGAACCTGCCAGGCTTCAGTAATGTTTATTTGGTGTCAAAAATTCAAAAGGAGGAAGCATTTGTGCAGCAGATGAAGTAGGAAAGCACATCTGAAACAACAAAAGATCTTACTTGAAAGCAGTTGAACTAAAACAGTCTCCTGGCATTTGCAGCTGTACAGCATCTACCTATACAGCATTTTCAATGTCAGGAGCTAGACGCAACAGACACAATTAAATTTGTGTTTTCATACAAATGGTGTAAACATCCTCAATAATGTAAGCAGCAACTTCCAGATTCTGAGATTTAAACCAAAACTCAAAGTTAATCCTTTTAGTCCTCCTATGTGTATGTCAGAAAGGGTCATAGGAAAAAAACTGAAAACTCAGGGATTGCAAAGAGCAGTGTGTACAGAAAAAGCCGATGCACTCAGGTATTTTGTGACACAGAAGGAACTCTTTCCCTCCACAGCTGCCCATTTTTAGGGCTGCTAGACTAACTTCTGACCCTGCTAGAGCCAAAGGGTCAGCAAACATTCTCTAACAGGGGCCAGAAAGTCTCCTTCTGAAATCATCCTTTGAATCCCTCCCTCGAATATCTGCACAGAGTTGTTCTGCAAAGCATCTCACCTGTTCAGCTACTGAACCTGGGGTTTCCAAGCCCTTCCACTGCATCGCATTTAGAACTACGCTATTTTACCACTAGAGCTGTATACAGTAACCTTCAACTACGTTAGAGCCCATTATACTCTCTGTCACCATAAAAATGCCACTTTATAATACACTCAGGCAGCATGCTTTACTGTTTACGACAGATGGCAGAACCAAATATGCTTTAAAATGGTTTAAATTGGGAAAAATGTTCCTCTCTCTGGCCATTACACAATTCATTTTCTTGGGTTAGTGTGCAGATAAAGCAGTAGCAGCAGCTCTAAAATAAGGCATCTGTTGAAAGGCAAGCTTTTCTTGAAGTGCTGCACATCAGTTCACAGAACTTCACATGCTGCCGCTGCTCAGCACAGCTGTCCTCGTGGGGCAGCAGACCTAACACCACTGCAGACGAAGCACCCAAACAGGGAGGTTTGCAGCATGAGGACCAGCCGGTCTTTCCAAAGCAGGGCTCGAGCAACAAGCTGGTGCACTGGTGCCCAACAGCCTGCACCTGCCAGCTTTCCTTCTGCCCTCCCTGGTGAATAAACCATAAGCGGGACCAGTCAGCAGCACACAAGGATCGCTGTAGCAAGGATTAATTTTATTTTTTTGTTCTAAGACACTGCCAATCCTGAGATCAGTAGGCTTATATGTATAAGATAAGACCTCCTTAGATGCTGAGGATGCATTTACTGTAGCTTAAATAGTAACTATATAGGGTAGTTAAGTTTTTTTTTCTCATTTCAATTATGAAGAACAAGAATAACTTCTGAGGCTCAGATGCATCTTGGGTCTGGATTCAGCAGTCTACTGACAGCCTTGAGCAGTCACAGTAGCCCATGGCTATATCCATAACACTCAGAGCGGTTTTGAAAGCATCTATGATCCTTGACTTGCTCCTCGACCCAGCTGGCTCTCAGACAGCCGGAGGCAGGCTCTTGGACCTGCCTGCAGATGCAAGTGAGCAGCTGAGCCATGCTTAGCCCTGCAGAGCCTGGCATGCACCAAGAGGTGACCTGGGGCTGCACCTGTAGGCTTCTGTCTTTACAAACAGCGTATCTGCTCCTAAGGACAGCCTCAGGGATCCCCTCAGGAATCCCACTTAGTGGGATTAACGCGAGAGCTTAAAGTTAGGCATGTGCTTAAGCGTTTTGATGAGTCATGACTTGAATTCACTGTCTTGCATGTATTTGGTACCAGTTACTTCATAATCTTACAGTGCTGCTTCTACCATGTATTCTTCCCCCATCTTTACCCTTAAATACAAAATGAAAGAGCCATTTGCTCATCTGAGCAATATTGACATGTCAAATTTGCTCAAACATCAAGGATCAATAGCATGCAAAACTCAAGAGACCTGCCAGGACATGGAAGAATATAATAAAGATCAAGGTGACAGCAGGTTTTAATTATGTGAGAGGAGAAGGTATGTTCTGTAAGGTCTTTGCAATTTGAGACTATAATCAAAATGTCATCAGCCTGCCTCTTGTATTTTCAATCTCTTAGGAAAATGACTAAAACTGGTGTAACATTTTCAGATTAGTTTTGATGCTTCCATCAGAAAGCCTGACATTTGGCTAATGTCAGACATCACCTACATTGTCATTTGATTTCCCGCTTCCCCCTTGGGTGTCACTTCACTAATGACCTAGAGGTGGTAATGAAATGCAATAAACAGATTAAGGACAGAACTTTTGAAAATGAAGCAACATATGCTTTGACATTAACATGCCACTCATGGAAATATGCAGAAAAGTATGTTATTTGCCAAGACATAGACATAGGTATTTAAAAACTAAGTGTAAACATTCTCATCATTTATCCAATTAGATGATGCTAATTTGCTTCAAGTACTGTAAAAATTCGCAGCACAAGATATCTGCAAGGAACACCACAGTCTCTGAATTTTTACAGTTACATCACTGTCTCCAATGTAGGGAGATGCAGATTTTGCCCTCCCTTTCACATGAAACAGCGTGCAAATCACGAAGTGTGCTCTCAGCCTACATACTCCTGGTATATAATTAGCCCCCTTCCTTCCTTTGAATCTCTTGGAAGTTTGAGATCAAATAACATGCCAAAAACTATATGAAAAATTTTCTCTGTCTCCTTCCATGAAAAATCTCGTGACACCAACTATGCATCATGATACATGAGGAAAGAATAACTCTCACCTTCTTAGCGAAAACGCCACAGAAAGGTAAGTGTAAGGAATTATTTAAGACCCTTGTAAGGAAACATGGTAAAATATGCAAGTGGCATTGTAGAATCACAGAAGGCAAAGCTGAAAAGGACCTCAGGAGATCACATGGGCAACACTGCTTCAGATGCTCCCAAGAGCACCGCAGGGAATTTCAGCTCAGACCTGCTCCACGCAGTGCTGCGGCATCCCTCTGCAGCTGCGGGGTTCGGCTCTGGCAGGTGCCGGCAGCTCTGCGGGCACGGCACAGGAAGCCTATCCCAGATACCATTAGAAAAGCACCTGGCTACTGAAGTCATTGCGGAGAGCATGCAGAAACAAGGCAGGAGGGCCCCACGGGAGCATATCAAACCAAGCGCTCCTCCCCTATATAACGACGCCGCTGGGAACTGCAAGCCCATTCAGAGTACTACATCCAAAGTAACTCCTTCTGGGGACCAATTTAGAAGACCCAAATAAGAAAGAAGAGAAACAAGTTAAATACCATTTACCATCTGCAATATATCATTGTTCCTCAGTCACGGCATAGAGTCAGAACAGTGCCTGCTTTCTTTTGTTCTTCAAGTAAATTCAGCCTTATGGAGTTTGTTTGGTCACAACAGCTCGACGCAGGACCGTAACCCCTTCCTCCCACACCCAGCCACACTGACGCACCTTTTTTCCCTCCAGTGAGTATCCAGGATTTGTTACAATTCCTTCAGACTCAGCGCTGAGAACAGCACCTTGACTATTGACATGGAAGCTCTGCACTCTTGATGGAGGCTGTTCCACACTGTTTTTCCAAGAGGCAAGAATACTGCAGCAGCATGCTGCAATATTAGATTACATTACATTACATTACAATGTGATTATTTCCACTGAAAACAGAACCCTTCCTAACTACTCTTTATTACTATTTTTTAAATTCACCAAGCTTCCTCACATCAGTAAAGAAGATTATTACACTGTAATTTTAAAACAAAATGTGGCTATCTTATAACAATAAGATCTTAAGTATTTTCCAATTACTTTTGCCTGGGGCCTTTCAAGCACTAGGAATGAGAACTCTGATGTCTATGAGTTTTTCCCACTTCTTGATCTTTTTTTGAGGCTCATCTATAAGCCAGGATAGTGGCAAGAAAAAATTTGCTGCTTGCCAAGGTCTTCATTCAAATCACACTGTAGCCTGCCTTTGTCCTCTAACTTTCTAGGTGGAAGCACAGATTATCCTTCCAAGTCATTGATTCCCTCTTACAGAATTTAAAGTGTTGAGAAATTCACCTTCCCTCTTCCTCTGAAATGTGTGTTACAAGAAATCCCAAGTTGCCCCTAGTTTCAAATGCAGCCCAAATAAAAGGGAATCCCTACAGTGAAGCACTGCAGAAGAAGGAAGACATACAGTTTAAGTGGGAACAAAAAATATGAAGCATGCTTATTGTTTTGGCTCTTGCTTTTGCTGACATGAGTTTATTACTCTGCATGATGTAGTTGTTTGGAAAAGGTGTGCATCTAGGATGAAATTCATGCCTATGAAAAATACCCTTCAACGTCTGCCAGTGCTAAAGCTTGGCAGTGATAGGAATTTTGCAGAGATGGTTGGCATTGACCAGGTACCACCTAGAAAACCATAGATGCAACCTTCATTGGGCGCACATTTCTTAGGCCAAAGTCACCAGATGAACATAAGCAAATTTTGGCTCCATTTCTTTCCTTACTGGATAACAAAGACTCATTTCAAACTTAATCTTATAACCTTGAGTTGGAATGACAAAAGTGAAAATGCACATACTGCTGTTACAAAGTCAGAATCTGTTGTGGCTTCAAAGTGTCACCCACAAACCTGACAAAAGAAGTTGTAAGAGACTGAAGTGTTACGAACAATTGTCTCAAAGCTTGCTTGTGTGTGTTTATCTGGTAAGACCGGACAGTAGACCACTCTTTTGTCTGACAAGACCCGAGGGCAGACCACTCTTTGGCTTATCAAGTACCACCATCTGGCAAGGAAACCTGTGCAAACTTGCTGAAGCAGCAGGCCATTCTTTGGCTTATTGGGCACCACCAAGAATAGGACACCAACTGGTATCTGGTCAGGCCGCTTGCCCCACCAGTAGATGTGCATGTGTTAGGTACGTGATGTTGCCCTGGGTAACCAAACGGAAACGAGAGGGCAAACTCCCTCTCCAACACCAGATAAAAGACGGCACAACAAAACCTGAGTGTCGCCATCCACCACTGAAAAACTGAAGACAGGACCAACGGGATGCCGCTGGATCCATGGTGGTGACTATCCTTTGCTTATCTCTCTGAATGCTTGCTTAATTTCCTCCTAATATTTCCTGCCTTTCCTATCGCTTTACTCTTTTATATTTACCCAATAAAACGTCTGATTGGCAGCATATGACCTCATTTGTGTCTTAATTTCGCCCTTGGGATCATTACAAACCTTTCCCAAGCCTGACAATCAGACCAGGACTTAACAGAAGTGATGAATGATATCATGGCATTCCCTATCATGCCATGCATTTGCAGAGTTACACACCTAGCCCTGTCAGTTACACTAACAAGACAGAAACTATCTTTGAAATTACCTCAGTCAAGCCAAATCCAAAACCTCTGGAGCTGACAAAAAAAACCTGAGATGCTTCCTACGGAACTCTACTGGGTATTGCTGTGAAAAGCAATAGTGGTTACCATGAGATGTGCAAAAGACTATGGTGAAATTACTTATCTTCTAACACACATCTTTTAGATCTCTCAGGTTCTCATTTCACTGTATCTTAGGTAATAAATATTGACTGAATGAAGCTTGTCAGGCTATACAGAACCCAATACGCTATAGAGAGATGAACCAGATTTCGCCACCACTTGCTTAACCATCAGCCCTGGAAATCTACATTTTGCTTCTAATTTAGGCCTTCTACAGTAGGAATATATTTGAATGCTAGAGAACTACAGTGACCCAAAGCTATCAACTTCCATGCATGCATCACTCCCTTACGACATAGTTACTTTCCTGGTGAGAAAAAAAGAAAAATGTTTCAAAGAGCATCCCAGAAATACTTGAACAGATACCTGAAGGCCAGGAGAGAGCAGTAAGGCTATGGAAGTACCAGGAAGCATCACTCACCGACCTCTTTGAAACACATTTTTTCTATGAACTGTATCTGTTTAACACGTTTTTTTTCACCCCATGAAAGTACGTCAGTCATGTAGATCTGACAGCAAAAGCAACTGCCCTGCAAAGCAGCGGGACTCAGAGCTAACAGATCAGCAAAATGGGCCTCATGATTTCATAGAATCGTTTAGGTTGGAAAAGACCTTTAAGATCATCAAGGCCAACTGTTAACCTAGCACTGCCAAATCCACCACTAAACCATGTCCCTAAGCACCACATCTACACAGCTTTTAAATACCTCCAGGGATGGGGACTCAACCACTTCCCTGGGCAGCCTGTTCCAGTGTCTGACCACCCTTTCGGTGAAGAAATTTTTCCTAATATCCAACCTAAACCTCCCCTGGTGCAGCTTGAGTCCATTTCCTCTTGTCCTGTCACTTGTTACTTGTGAGAAGAGACCGACCCCCACCTCGCTACAGCCTCCTTTCAGGTAGTTGCAGACAGCGAGAAGGTCTCCCCTCAGCCTCCTCTTCTCCAGACTAAACAACCCCAGCTCCCTCAGCCGCTCCTCAGAAGACTTGTGCTCTAAACCCTTCGCCAACTTCGTTGCCCTTCTTTGGACGCGCTCCAGCACCTCCATGTCCTTCTTGTAGTGAGGGGCCCAAAACTGAACACAGTACTCGAGGTGCAGCCTCACCAGTGCCAAGTGCAGGGGCCCTATCACCTCCCTGGTCCTGCTGGCCACACTATTCCTGATACAGGCCAGGATGCCATTGGCCTTCTTGGCCACCTGAGCACACTGCTGGCTCATGTTCAGCCGGCTGTCAACCAACACCCCCAGGTCCCTTCCTGCCAGGCAGCTCTCCAGCCACTCCTCCCCCAGCCTGTAGCGCTGCATGGGGTTGTTGTGACCCAAGTGCAGGACCTGGCACTGAGCTTTGTTGAATCTCATACAGTTGGCCTCGGCCCATCAATCCAGCCTGTCCAGGTCCCGCTGTAGGGCCTTCCTACCCTCCAGCAGATCAACACTCCTGGCCAACTTGGTGTCATCTGCAAACTTACTGAGGGTGCACTCGATCCCCTCGTCCAGATCATTGATAAAGGTATTAAACAGAACTGGCCCCAGTACTGAGCCCTGGGGAACACCACTTGTGACCAGCTCCCAGCTGGATTTAACTCCATTCACCACAACTCTGTGGGCCCGGACGCCCAGCCAATTTTTTACCCAGCAAAGTGTACGTCTGTCCAAGCTGTGAGCAGCCAGTTTCTCTGAGAGAATGCTGTGGGAAATGGTGTCAAAGGCTTTACTGAAGCCCAGGTAGACAACATCCACAGCCTTTCCCTCATCCACCAAGCGGGTCATCTTGTCATAGAAGGAGACCAGGTTGGTCAAGCAGGACCTGCCTTTCGTAAACCCATGCTGACTGGGCTTGATCACCTGGTTGTCCTGTATGTGCCACGTGATGGCACTCAGGATGATCTGCTCCATAACCTTCCCAGGCACTGAGGTCAGACTGACAGGCCTGTGGTTCCCCAGATCCTCCTTCCGGCCCTTCTTGTAGAAGGGCGTCACATTTGCCAACCTCCAGTCAAATGGGACCTCCCCAGTGAGCCAGGACTGCTGATAAATGATGGGAAGTAGCTTGGTGAGCCCCTCTGCCAGCTCCCTCAGTACCCTTGGGTGGATCCCATTCAGCCCCATAGACTTGTCTGTGTCTACATGGTGTAGCAGGTCACTGACCATTTCCCCTTGGATTACAGGGGCTTCATTCTGCTCCCCGTCCCTGTCTTCCAGCTCAGGGGGCTGGGTACCCCGAGAACAACTGGTCTGAGTATTAAACACCGAGGCAAAGAAGGCATTAAGTACCTCAGCCTTCTCCTTGTCTTTTGTCACTATGTTTCCCACCGCACCCAATAAAGGACAGAGATTCTCCTTAGCCCTCCTTTTGTTGCTAATGTATTTATAGAAACATTCTTTATTGTCTTCTACGGCAATAGCCAGTTTAAATTCTAGTTGGGCTGTGGCCCTTCTAATTTTCTCCCTGCATAACCTCACAACATCCTTGTAGTCCTCCTGGGTGGCCTGCCCCTTCTTCCGAAGGTCGTAAACTCTCAGTTCACAGTCAGTCTGTCTCTCTGAAATACCTTCTACCTTTTAAAACTCTGATCAGATGGCTCCACCTCCAAAAGAAAGAAGGAAAAAAACTGCCAACAACCCCAGACAGGATTTTGCTACTGCCAGTGACCTTTCACAGAAGGATGTCGGGAACCAGAGCGGTGGAAGAGGGGAACAGAGGGGGATCGATGGGACCCAGCCAGCACAGGAGCTTTCCCAACCTGTCAGCCACCAGCTGAGCCCCGCAGCGAGGACGCCGCAGGCTGGGGCCATGCTGGCAGCATACGGGCATGGCGGCTGCAGGGCTGCCCAGCCACCAGCACCACGGCAGAGACGGTTCTGCCCTTCCACTGAGGATCTCTGAAAAACGCACGCAAGGTCACGCAGATGAGACTTTCACCATTTACTCTTCCCAGGCAAAGCCTCTTCATATTTTTATAGCAGATAAACAATTTGAGGGATTTGCATACGGAGCTTTACAAACAAAAATATGCCTTATATTTATTTTGTTCTTCTCCTATTAGCATAAAATAATAATCTGCATTTCAACAGATGGGGAAATGGACACAATATGAATGAGGCGATTCCCTTACTATCACCCCGTAAGGGGACAAGGGACGACCTGACCTCTCCACAGCGCGGCAGCTGCTCCATCGCAGCCCGGGTTTTTACCCCCTGCACCAGCATGCCCCAAGAGGGGCTGCGTGCCCGGCGCAGAGAGCGAGCAAAACCCACCTGCACTACACCATCACCATAACTAGTTACTCTGGAACACAGAAATCCCAACAGGAAACACGGTTTTTAATGCTTTTGCTCAAAAGCTGCTGCTGTTGTCCGGCACTAGCCCGATGAGTTAGTGAATGAGCCCCTCCGCACCCTTTCGGGACGGAGGAGGACCGCTGCTGAGGAAAGGCGGCGGGGCCAGGGCAGCACGACCCCAGCCGCGACGCGGGCTCCCCGAGACCACAGCACGACGTACCGGCTGCCCGCCCGCCGGCGGCGGGCCGCTCCGCTCCGCTCCTCCGCGCTCAGCCCGGGCCGGGCTGCGTCCTCCCCGGGAGGGCAGGGGACGCCTCAGGCCGCGGGAGGGCGGCGCCCGCGGTGCCGCTGAGGCGGGCCCGGCGCTGCGCTCCCTCACCGCCCCGCGGAGGGCGGGAGCGCCCCGCCTGAGGCGGCCGCGCTCCCTCAGAGGAGCAGCGGCAGGACCGGGGCGGGGGAAGGCGCCACCCCGCCTCGGCCTGCTCGGCGCAGCTGGAAGCAATCTGACCGCGGTTACCGATGCACCTGGGCCGCGGCCGTGCCCGTGGCGTTGAAGGCAGTTCCGCTGGGAGGGATGGGCGTGCGTCTGTCACCGGAGTAAGCGGGGAGGGTGAACACAAGGCACAAAGTTAATTTATTTTTCCAGTTTGAGGCCTTGCCCAGACCGTGGCTGATTTGTCAGGTAGCAGACGTCACCTGAAAATGCATCACTTAAAATACCAAATCTAACGCCCCACCTTGGCACAGTTCTGAATGTTAAAGAAAGCAGTTCGGACAGGTGCAGGTGGCCCTGGCAAGTGTCTGAAATGTATGTCGTATTTTCAGAAAAATGACCCGTACCATAACAGGCACATTTTGCTACCTCGTACAATAGCTACTTTTCTGAGACAGTAGCTTTCAGCTACTTTTCTGAGACACAGCTAGCTTTTCTCTTTCTTAAAGTAGGACTTCATACTGTTACAATCTCATTTTACCTTCAAACGTTTCGTAAAAGTACTTTCGATTCTTTAGAAACACGAGGCGCTGGCAGACGAGAGTAAAACCCCTTGGTTTTTACAGGGTAGATTCTGTAAAATCGCTGCTCGTGGTTATACCTGAGAACCCGGTGCTGTCTGGAGAAAAGGCGGGCGCCGACCTTCCCTGTGCCTTGCACCTGAGGAGCGTTTGGAGAGCAGGCAGGTTCAGAGAGTTAACTGAAGTCAGTGTTGTGAAACACTGGTTAAAAAAAAAATTGAAATAAGCCATTCTTGTTGCAAATACTGAACATTTTTTAAAAATGTTGCAAGAAATCTGATTTGCTAATGGGTAACACTTAATTCCTTTTTTCTTGCTCTGCACAGAACAATTTGAAGCTAGATTATTCAGGAATAGAATTAAATGATTGTTTGTTGTTTGGTTTTGGTTTTGTTTTTTTTCTCTTCTGATGTAATAGTAGCCATAGCATGAAGCATTTTTCTTATGGTGTGAGGTGTAGTAATTTATGACCACACAGGACAATTTAAGGCTCTGGATTTTAGATCAACGGTTCTTCCTATGTGGCTGTTTCAAGCAGAAAGCCTGTACCTCAAACATTAGCATTTTAAGTGAAATACCAAAAATGAGCAAGAGAAAACAAAGGAATGAAATAGTAATCTGAGGAGTGAGACCTGAAATTTCCAGTCTGCCAGCGCTTCCCTAGCAGGATGGAAGTTTCTTTCTACTGCTATGCCTCTCTGCATGGGATGATTTGTCGTTGTGAACTCAAAGAGGCTCATTAAGTCTCAGGTAAACACAGATCTTAATATATATTTATTATAAAATGGTCTTGTAGGCTGTACGACTAAGCCAGCAAAAAATTAAACTCCAGCGTGCAAGCGAGCTACTGTGCTGATACAAGGAAGTCTCCAGAACGAGATAATCATGGCTGGTGACAGAATGTTGAGCAAGAAGCTGGTATGTTGTGATACGGTATTTGAGAAGAATCTGTGGGTATATGAGAAGAACAGAGTTAACATTTAAAAGTTCATATACCCTTTAGTGTCAACACATGTTGCAGAGGCAAATTAACCCAGGTTTTCTTTGATTTGTATATCTACATTATATTTCATACATATATGTTTGAATGTTAGAGAACTAAGAAGAAATGGATGGATTTAGTAAACCAGAGCAAATGTTCTCAAATTGTTCTTTGGGATCTGAGCCTGGGTTTTCCACAGGTGAAAGAAAGAGTACAGGGAATTTAGATTTCAAGAAGTTTCCTTTTAAAGACAACATTCTTTTCCCCGTTCTCTGTAGGGCTCACGTGTGTCACACTTTATGCTCATTAAAATAAAATTTGAATTGATAAATACAGGGACTGAATTTTGGCTGAATGCGAAGACCGACTCTTGAATTAATCAAGTTTTATATTCAGTATGTAAGTAAAGGAGAGAAGTGTGTCTGAAATATGTTGCTCTCAATACATAGGGGATTCAGAGGAGAAGAATGTTAAAAAGAAGAGTCTGACAGATTTGAAATTTTCCACTGAGTGGCAACAGTTTTTCAATACAAACAATAGCCCCAGACAATCAGCTCTGGGTTCAAAAGTGATACAGAGAAGCATTTCAGTATTATCACTTCTGTTATTACTGAAATCATTAGACATCTGCCTGGCACAAAAATCTGCAAAGGGACAAAAATGTGAACCAGACATGGGAAGAGCTACAGAACAGCGCATAGCAAGTGATCAAGTGGCATTTTTCAGGCCCTGAACAACTCGTAGGAAGTTCTCCAGAAAGATTATCTTTTCTTCAGGATTTCTTCTGTTTCATGTTGGATATGACAGTATGTGCTACATTACGTATATGTGGAATGGTAATCAAACTGCAGCGTATCTTGAGCATAGTACAAACACCTCAACACACTAGTGATCATCGGTCTAAGAAAACCAAAAATGATTCCATGATTTAGCAGCTCATCTAGATAACGGGTCTTCTCTTTGCTTTTGTGAAGCCAAAAGTTGTCATGGCACTGAGAAATGTAAAGACTGGGAACTCTTAATTAGTAGGAAAGTCATGAAAATATTTGTAGAAGAGTAGAAAGATCATATTTTGCTGGGGAAGAAGCATTTGCTTTTTAATTCATGCATAATATAATCCTTGAAAGCAGTACTATAAGCATGACTCAGGTCTTACAGAAAGGAACTGAATCACGATGGTGAAGAGGCACTTCATTTTCTATGCCAGTCCATTTTTCCCTTCCGTTCTGAGACTGCCAGTAAGAGTTCATTAGTGGCAACTGTGATAGTAACTGCTCTAGTGTAGCAAATGTCTTCCAGGGACTCCACAAACACCATCTATTCATTATTTTGCATAGGCTGCCTCGGAGAAGATGGATGATAGTGCTTGGTCATTACTGACACAGATCAGATTGAAAACAATGACCTGCAGGTGAAGTGTTATATCTTTTATCACCTATTGACTCAAATAAAGAATATGTTCTGGAGAAACTCTTACTGTTTCCAATGTTTATTTCAAATATCTATCTACCTCCCTTTGGAAAATAATGGGTAATTATCACCAGCAGTACAGTTGCAAAGCAGTAAATAAATAACTAAATAAATCCCGAGTCGTCTGTGGCAAATAAAGTAATTCCATCATATTTTACAGCCTGATACCTGTGAACTTGTCAGAATGCACTGCCAACACGCTCTGTTTATGCTGAGGACCTGCCTGGTTACTAGACTCCAGAGCTGTATGGAAGTAACATATTTGCATGCAAAAAGCCTGTTTTCATCAAAAACTGATTTTACCCTTGCAAAGTATCTGCCACCAGCTGTAATAAGCATTGAATTGAACGTAAACTGGTTATTTCCCATCTGGTTCTGAATTACAAAGAGTAGAAATTGTGAGTGAAATAACTGGATAATTTATTGAGATAATTAAAATCCATTTAATAATTAAAGTTCATTTTTCTTTCACACTCAGGCCTCATCAGAAAAACACACCATTTGCGCCATTAAGAGGAGAACATTCCTATTGTTTTCTAAACACACAACCTGCCGATCATGAGAATTAAAATGCCCTTAGTGCAAGGGTTTTCTGGATGGCCGTGATGAAGTGTGAGATGTATTTATTCATGTCTTTGCCACGCAAGAATGAAACAGATAAACCACTGTTACTGAGAGAGCTATAGACCATCCAGGCATTCCATAAAGAGACATTAATAGTGCTGAATAATACAAATGACAGGAGAGTTTGGATATGACAGACAGTTCACTGTTCCGACTGGGTTATAATGTAAAGTGCTAAGGTATTAAAAATAGGTGATTTGTTTAGAATTTCTAGCAGTACTTCCTAAACTCAGATGTATGGGGGGTTCGCATCTATGGTAGAGGGATGAGGGTTTGTGTTCTAGGACTTCCTAAATTTTTTGGTTTTTATAATTCAAAGCATTGAAAAAGGTAGGATGCCTTTTCTTGTGTATACCTTTTGAAATCCTGTCTGTCATTAGAGAACTTCATACTGCTAACAGTGCATAGCCATATGGGGTAACAGAAGGCATTTCGCAAATCTAGAAACGAGAAGTATTTGGAGTTTTTATCAGGAGAGAATTCTTTGTGCAGGGATGGAGAGAGAACCAGGGCTGTTCTATCCAGATTTATTTTGTCTTGCTGTTACGGAACACGTAATCGCCCTCAGTATTTGACAGGATATAGCGGTCGGTACTGCAGGAACTGTTCTGGGTTGTATTATCTTTTGGACAAAAGTCCAGATCAGCTGCCGTCAACAAGAAGGCAGGTTCTCCATTGGTTTCAGATAAGCTAGAAACTCACTTGATGCATAACGAATTGTGACATCTTAGGTTAGTCTGCTTATTGCAATCTGGTTATTTATATGTGGAATATGTCTGTGAAAGGCACTGGCCATTAATAAAACAGAAAATGACACAAGCAGCACAGACAGCATCGTCTGATGATTCGTTGGCCTGAGAATCAGGACATGGAGGCCCCGCGACTGCAGGTAACAGCAACAGTGTGAAGGGACGTTGCGTGATTTTCAGGTGCTGCCACACGACTTGCATGCAGGGAGGCACAGCGCAGGGCTGCCAGAGCAGCTCCCTGCTGCTGGTTAGATTAACCCAGCACTGCTGTAGTGCAATTGGTATAGTAGAATAATGAAGGCTACCCTGTGCTAAGTTCCTCCCTCTAGTTATGAATGCATCTTCCCTCAAATAGTTATGCTTTTTCACAGTTAAAAACAGTAAAACGTCAAGATTTTTTTTTTGCCGGAGGCAGGGAAACATCCAGGAGATAAAGGAACCAGTCATGTTCTTCACCTTTCAGAAGGGAGAAAGAAAATTCCCTTAATGAAATCACCAGGTTTGCTGCACGGACATCATTAGCAAAAACAGATTCCTGGCTATCAGTTAGACAAATTTGCTCTCTCTAGCAGGATCCCCTACAGTATTGCGTCTGTAATAGCAATGGAGTGGGGTTTTGGGGTTTTTGTTTTTAATATAAAGGTAAAAGAACCTTAGATTTTTAAAATTAAATTTACAATTCAATGTTGTAGTTGAAGCAAACAGGAAATCTTATGGGAAAGGGATAATGGCTTTATGCTTCTGTGTGAAATGTCTGCATGCATGATGCATAAAGGCTGTTACTCTACTCAAGTCTCCTGGAGACTCATTTCTCCAGAACAAGCTTTCAGACTTTTTTCCCCTGGACATATGTGTATTTCCCAACCATCAGGGTCACAGTCTCTACTTTTAAAGTCCTTAACAGAAAAAAAGTAAGTCCTTCAAGAGAGGGAAGTTATATAACCGAATATCTATAATTAAACTGAGCTGTGACACCAATAATCATGCTGCATGGAACAAGAGCTGAAACTATAAACTTGGCAAGAAAAGCACGGCTCAGGGGAGAGGGTGGAATTTAGAACTGCTCCCCTCCCTGCATCTTTGGCTGAAATGTGGCTCAAGTCAGAAACAGCTAAAGGTTATTTTTATCTCAGGATTATTCGATGGATCTTTGGAAATAAATACTTTGTCCAAATCTCATTGCAGTCAGTAAGAGCTTTTCCATTTACTTGATGTGTCTTTGAATGAAACTACTGGTAGTCAGATTCACATGCAGCTCAATATATCCCAAACCAATTATCTCATTTACTGACAGTTTAAGCAGAAAGGTTACAAAGGCTGCCCCTCTTGCATGCAGTATTACTTGTACAACACAGCTCACGTATTAAAATGTATTAAAAGTTAATATGTGGACCATTTTCATGCTTGTTCCGTGAATAAATGCTTCAGACTATGGACAGTCTCCAAACAAAGCTACAGCCCATCCCTGTGTTCACCAAACACCTGTTTAATATTCACGTGTTCTGCGCTTTGCAGAGTTGCAGTCTAAGCAGATGGGTCCTGTAATGGTAAAGGAAACACATTCGTATCTGGGAATCCTGACGGTTGGATCTCTTTGATTTTGAGATCTCTTTATGACCCTAATCTTTAATTAAACTTGTAAGAGGCAAAGGAGAAGCAATATGCTAGAAGAAGGCGGAACAATAGGATTTGGAAAGAGGTTAGTTAGGCAGGACAGAAGTATATAGGTTTTTCCACTTTAGGTCTACCTGCTGTAATGGCATTTGCAAGGAGAGAGGTGTTAGGATTCAAATAACATCTAACGTAATCTCACCAGACAAGCCTGTTCATTATATTTTACTCGTTAGCTTTTCTTCTTCTAAAAGCTGAAGAAATGCAGTGTATACGGATAAAGAATGACTTCATTTAGTCAATTTTTACATTAAGTATCTATGCAAAGTTGCGGGAACATGTACAAAATGCACTACATCAATGTCAAAAAATCCCCAAATAATCAGGCTCTTGATCATGTATTTCTTCACTTCCCGCGGTCTCCCTGCCACAGAAAAAGACTGGGAGGGCAGCTGCGCCTGGCAGCATGACTTGCAGGTGATCAGATCTGCGCTTTGTTAGGCCACTTTGGGAAGTGGATTCCAGAGTAGGCTTGATGTAGACTGCTGTAGTAACTCCACATCACAACTTCTCTGCTAGGGCAGCTGGAGCGAGGTGGTCTCTAAAGCAAGGACCCTAAATCACATAGTAACTAACTTTTCCCATCAATGACGTGGCACCCAACATAGTTCGCAAGGGACAGGAATAATGCAGGGCCTCCCTGAAACATTGCTCAAAATGCAGACACCTGAATATTGCCATTTCAAAAGGTCCTAAGGTATTACTGAGTACCAAACATATTTTAATAATCCAGCTCATCTCCAGTGTACGTGTAGACTTTAATGACTCACACAGAGTGGACGCATATTGTATAAAATATTAATGTGCAAATGTCTTAATGAACCAAAATTCATAAGCCCAGCGCTATTAACCTCAGGGAAAAGGTGTGAGGCTGTATCTTAGCTCTGAACCTAACTGAAAATTTAAAGTTGGTAAATAGTTCTTGTCTTCACAGTACAACTACTAAGGTTTAAAAAAAACCTAATAACTTAATCCCCACATCCCAAAGTCTGTGTTTGAAATCTTATACCTTAAGCACAGATAAAACAATAGAATGACTCAACAGAATAATTGTAGAGGCAAACTCTTTTCCCCTAGAAATACTATTTTAAAGGGAAGCGAAATAACCCCATATAGCCAAATGCAAAATTATTTTTCCAAACCAGTGGTTTGAAAGTCTTACTCCCCCAATAGCATGCAGCTGTTGTTCTCCAAAACAACTCGTATACAGTTTTTTCTTTTTTTAATCCCCTCTGCTAGAGGAGGAGATAAGTTCTTCATGAGGGAAGAAACAGTAGTCTCGCAATATTATTAGAATTATCTACACCCTCCTTTAGTGTATTCATTTATACTTCACAATGAAGTAGAAGTACTTTTACCATATTTTACTCAACTAAGTGACTGAAGATTTCACTCAGAAGGTTTCTGATATTTTTGTTGGCTGCATAAAAGAAAGACAAAACAGTTTGGAAAAAGCAATCGCAAATCATGTCTCTATACACCTATTCCCCATCCTTGAGAACATGTTAATGCTTCCATAAAGTGAACCAGTTATTAACTGTGAAAAAAATTCTAAGTCTTACAGAGAAAAAACTCACAAATTGGCTATTATCAACAAGCAGTGCTACAGAAATTAAGCTAATTACATTTTTTTTTGACAAGGTCATTTTTAATTGATGTTGTTTAAGCTCAGATCCCCAGAATTAAAGCACTTTCTCAAAGGCACTAAGTAAATTATTTAATAACCATTTATAATATGGTTACTTACTCCTTTCCAGTTCACTTATCTTCATTTTTTTGCTACGCTACTTTCCTCTTCATCCTGTTGCTGAACTTCGTGGTAGATCAGTTAGAGCCAGCTGACCGGCACCTTTGCAGCAGCAGCGTTGTGAAGAGAGCATCAGCCATCCGGCAGAAGTTCTAAACAGCAGCGTTTTCACAGCTGGATTAGGGGGAGAAGCCTGCAAAACCTAACATTATATCTAACTGCTCTGCAGTCTAGGCACTGACAAGGAAGCAATGTTGGTTTTTGTCCAGCGATATTGTCCTTTGTCCAGAAGACTTGCAAGGAAAGAACAAAGAGTTCAGGGGACAGTTCTAGCCACAGTTCCCTGCCACTTCCACTCACGCTTAAGACAATGTACCGGTGCTCCTCAGGTTACACTGACTTGTCCCCGTCTCTCTGCTCGAGAGTAAATTTTATCTCAGAAGTAAATAAAACAGTTGAGAAAAACCGGCATGAGTACTTGCCTTCTGAATTAGTAAGATGGAAAGACCTAGTTGTAAAAAAATCATTTTTATATATTTCGTCCTGATAGTTCATGACTGCAACCTGTTAATCCTGTCTGTTGGCTTGGGGTAATTCCCTCACCCTTTGGCTATTTTGGGTGAACAAATCAGCTGTGCAAATTTCTTTGTCTTAGATAAAAAACAGGCAGGAAAGGACCCAAACTTTCAGTGTCCTCCATGCAGCTTCAGGTGTCCCCTCCTGTGTATGCCTGCTATGACTTTAAAAAGCTATCATAGCTTTTATGGACTGCACGCTGCTGGTATTTCATTGGATTGCTCCATTGTAGATGTTAAGTCAGTCAGGTATAAATCAAATTGCATCCACTTCAATTTCTGGCTTGTTTCTGTAGGTGCCTTTTCCAAAGCCAAAGGAAATAAATGGAAATCTTCTTACTGATGCTGAAAGGCTCTGGGCCAGGCCTTGAAATGTGCTCATCAATGCAGCCACTTTATTTTGGCAAAGATACATCAAGAACTTAAAGCATTCCTATATATCTTACTATTAAAATTAACTTGTTACTTCAGTCGCACTAGGCCACCTCATCCCAGAATGAAGCTCTGCTCTTTAGTGGAATAAAGATAAAAAAGGTATTTTCAGTCCTGCTTCTGATGCAGAAACTAAGAGGTTTATATCTCCTGTAAGCAAGCAGGAGATGGCTGGCTGAGCCCACATATATCTGGATTGAGTTGTTTTTCCACAGCAGCCAGTTCCTCATGATGTCAGTCAGGACATTCAACCAGTAGTGAATTATAAGGGTGCGGGATCAGTGTGACTTCTGTCCCTCCTCTGCAGCAACAGCTGCTTCTAGATGAAAGCACTGGATAAGCTAAATTTCATCTGGATGACAGAATAAACCTGAATCATTTCTGGGTCCAAACATCAAAGGGTCAAGTTGCTAAAATCCTCCCCCAGCACTGAGAGCTGTGGCAGCTAATTGTTTCCGTGGAGCCAAAGAAAATTCCCTCCGTTTTTGCCATACTCAGCTACAGAAAATTGCTGCTCATCCAGCTGCAAATATCTGACAGGCAGTCAGACAGCACCTCGGGGACAGAAGGTTTTAAAGCACAGTATAGCTATGTATCAGTGGCATGTTAATGAGAAAATTCACAATGTGCTGACACTCTGGATCTCCTAGTAGCATCACGTAGTCCAGATAACGTAAAAGCCCCAAATAAAAGGTGCCTCTGGGGTATGAAAAAGTTGCTTTGGAGGAAGAGATTAAAATATTCCTGGATACAAACCTACCGGAGTCCAGCAAACAACACCAAATTCAGAGGACAGTAATGGGTGTGCCACAAATTCACGTCAACCCAAGAGGATTTACGATCCACAAAGTCAAATGCAGCAGATAGATACATTTTAAATAGTAAAGGAGATAAAATGTAAAGGCAAGTTCAAACTGTATTTGAATTCAAATACAGAAGGACCCAAGAGCTACTGAATTTCAACAGGATTTATGTGACCGCAGCCTTTAGACTCCTTTGAAAGCCTTATGAATAACTATCCCCCCAAATTGTGCTCAGATACAAGTAACTTGCATAAGTAAATATCTGTAAATCAGGTCTGTTCAGCTCTGTTCAGCAGGCACACGTCCAGTGGCAGAAGATTTCAGAACATAACTGAAGTAAGCAGCTACTTTTGATTAGTGTTTTGATTAGAAGCAGTACAATGTTATCACATGGATGTCTTCTTTAAATCTTTCCAAGCTGTTTCTCTTCCATATTCCTTGCAGGAATACCAGCTCAGGGTACGGCATGCTTGTTTTAAGAGCCTGTTCATATAAGGTTGATAGAGAATTGACAAGCATAAGATAAAAAAAAGATGAAAAATTACAGAACAAAATCAAACATATGTCATGATTCTCTGTCCCTTGAATCTGAAAGCACAGTTAATATTTTTGATCTAACAGGATCTTTGGGAAGAAGTTTTCTGGTCCTGTACTCTAACTGAGCTGTGCCCTATCTATGTTAAACAGCAGACCTCTGCCACCCGCACAGAAACCACTGGGAACCCATCCGCAGGCTGCCGCTGCAGGCACAGCTCCTCCCTACAGCCAGGATTTCCAGTGCTGATTGTGATGAAGGATACACAAGTATTTTTAACATACGAACCACAACTTCAAGGTGAAATGCAGCTACCAATGAAATAAGTGGAGAAATTAGTTCTGCCATTCACTGCAATGGCAGCAGGATTTCTCCCAAGCCTTTAGTATCTCTTTGTAGTTATATATGTTCCTGTATATTATTGCTGCAATACAAGCATCTATTGTAATCCCTGATCTTCATGTAAAAGCTTCCTGGAAGGTTTTTCTTCAATGTATGTTTCATCTAAATCTGGAGACATATTTGATAGAGATTCACAGGAAGACATTTTAAACCATTTGAAGATACTGGGGCTGACTAATTTATTCCCAGAAAGAATGTCATGCGAAGATTTTCTCCCCTTCATGAATACCACAGAAATACACACAGAATTAAACTCAACCTCTGATATTGGGCATGATTTGAAGAGCTCTGCCAAGAAAAGTGTTGTATATGCTTTGTATAAAATTAGAAGTAATTTTAAGGGTAATTTCATGATAGTCATTTAGTAACTACTAACATTTTAGCAGAATTAAGGGAAGTTTGATCTTTTATGTGATACCACTAGAAATTTGGATAAGTTAATATTTTGCTACTGCATTGGTCCTCCCTCTGACTTAAGCCTTACATTCTCAGGCTGTTGCTGGAGTGATTTGCAGGAACAAGAGTGGAAATACCTCCCTTGAGAGTCACCTAGCAAAATCCCCTGAAGCAGAATGAGATGTCTCATAATTGACAACACAAAGGCAAAGAATATGCTGCTCTCCAAAGCAGTGCTCTGTGGAGATTCACAATCTACAAGATGTAAAAGGACACAAGGAAGATGACTTTTATATTGCCTTAAAATCATTGGCAGCAAAGGCAATGCAATTGAAGCAGCACTTGCCCTCAGCAAATTCTGTGAATGGCCTCTAGCATTTTAAAAACAAGACGGTGAAGGAAAATGTCCAGAAAAGCAAAATTCATTCGGTTCACTGTCTGTGGGGATATAGCATCACTGTTTGAGGTATTAACAGCAATCTGAAAAAGTCTAGAGGATGATACAGATGGTATCATTGAAAGTCATACACTGTCTGCCCCAGTTAGCTGTCCTGTCCATTTGCATGCCTGAAAACAGCTTTGGAAGGCAGAAGGGGTCACACTCATTTCCATGGGACAGATTCTCAGTTAGAGCAGCCAGGTGCCACTGGATTGGTACATTCTATTTCATAGTCATGAACCGTACAGGAAAGACAGAGGTATCTAGTGTGCATTTGAATTTTCGCTTTCATGAATCGCCAGAAATAAAAGTAGATTTGAACAGAAATGCTTTGCAGCTCTAACAAAGTTTGCCAGCCTATTCTTTTGCTCATTATTTTCATTTTCTGCCCATTTTGCTTACATAATTCATATTCTGTTTTGCTCTTCACAATCATGCTTCCTCTCTTCCCACTCCCATTCCTTCCTAGACAACTCTCTCCCCCTTATCCTCCATCTTCTTTCATATACATAGTGACTTACAGCACAGAGTAATGGGGAAGTTTTACTCGAAGACTTCAGAGATTTTTTGCTTCTGACACAATTTTGTGTTCTTCTGCTCTTGTATTATCCAAAGAAGCTGTTTGCCTCCTTTGACTGTAGAAGTAGGAAGGCTTACCTTGCACCTTTCAAGAAAACGCCCCTGAGTGTTGTCAAATAAAGTGCCTAAGCTTTGAGCATCTCATAGTGATGGGGAGAAAACAATTTATATCAACATTCCTGTTTCTGCGTCCCAGGTGACTACCAAGGGTTGCAGTTCCACACTCTGCATTTCAGGGAACTGGCAGCCTGAAAGCAGAGCTCCTGTTGACTGAATTCACCCCACCATATTGAACAGGAGGACAAAGGCAGGGATAGCATAAGTGATCTATCCACTCATCTTCTTGCTGAGAAATCATAGAATCATAGAATCGTTTAGGTTGGAAAAGACCTTTAAGATCATCAAGGCCAACTGTTAACCTAGCACTGCCAAGTCCACCACTAAACCATGTCCCTAAGCACCACATCCACATGGCTTTTAAATACCTCCAGGGATGGGGACTCAGCCACTTCCCTGGGCAGCCTGGTCCAGTGCCTGACCACCCTTTCGGTGAAGAAATTTTTCCTAATATCCAACCTAAACCTGCCCTGGTGCAGCTTGAGGCCATTTCCTCTCATCCTATTGCTTATTACTTGGGAGAAGAGACCGACCCCCACCTCGCTACAGCCTCCTTTCAGGCAGTTGCAGACAGCGAGAAGGTCTCCCCTCAGCCTCCTCTTCTCCAGGCTAAACAACCCCAGCTCCCTCAGCCGCTCCTCATAAGACTTGTGCTCTAGACTCTTCACCAGCCTCGTTGCCCTTCTTTGGACATGCAAAAATGCTCCTGGCTGGATGTCTGAGAGGATGACACAGACAACATAAGAAAGAAAACCTTTATCAGCAGTTCTGCAGCCAGCTGGTGTTTCTGGTTTTGAACAACTGCACTGAAGCTGCCAGAGCAACCTTTCTATTTCAATTTTTCACGCTCCCATGTGTGCATTTTTTATCTTGATGAAGTCCACCTCCCCAGCCCAGCCATATGCAGGCTGCAAGTCGGGACCGAAGTGTTCTGGAAGTCTTCTCAAGCTCAAACAGAGTGCAAAGTGGTGGAAACGTGAAACAGCCCAGCTGGCTCTGCCAGCCTTTCCTCAGCCAGACTCGGAAGGTTATGCACCCCTGCTGCTGCTGCTGAAACCAGCTGCACAGCAGTGCTGCTCGCTGGCAGCCCAGCTGCTGAAGAGCTCTGGGGAGCCTGGGGAGGCAGGTCCCAGCACCCCCCGGTGCTCCCAACCCACAGTGAAGGCACCAGCTCCCGCAGAAACCAGCACAGAACGCAAGCTGGAAATGCACAAGATCCAGTGTTTAAAGTACATCCCCTACGAGTTAAAAGCAGCCCGAGAAATCGTGTTCCTTCTACGCACACGTAGTTTATTCCCAGCACTTGTTCTTCGCTGGTGGTGTCCTTTGTGGTCAAGAGGCAGTACTTAAGAATTTTGCTTTTTGCGTTCATTAACCTAATCAACTCTGGGGGACTTGCATGATTTTGTGAATATACAGTGAACAGTTTTGGGGTTGTTTTCTGCTGCCACTCATAAGGTTACGAAATATATTCAGGTTTACTCAGAAGCTGAGGTCTTTGTCAAGGCAGCGAAGCTTTGTAACACTTATCTGGAATTTCCAGATGTCCCACAGTACCCTGAAACAGTATTTCTAATCAGGTTGTAAGTCATCTGGAAACCCCAGCCACATTCACTTCATGTGCCAGTCAGCTATCTGGGCAGGGCATACGCCATTAAAACTGGGTCTCTGCAAGAGGTGCTGAACAAAACTATCGTAATTAATTTCTCTTTTATTTTCAAGGACCAAGAGAAAACAAAGGGCTTCATTCAACTCTGGAAGGCAAAACAGTCCATTGACTTTAGGGGGGAGCGGAGCTGGAATTAAAATGGAATTTTTAAACTGCCATGGCCCAGATGTTTTGTGTTACAGCCACAATAGCTTCTGCAGGATATTATCTGCAAAGTTCTTTGGGGATCTTGTGCAATGAGAGATACTATATAAACACTGATATTAATTATCCAGCTATTGTGAATGCATATCAATGTTTTAAAATTTCAGATGTCTCATGTTAACATTATGGCTTTTAAAATATGATTTACATTTAAAAACAACTTGGTTTGCTTTCAGTCTTGAGAAGTACAGAACAATAACTTAACTAAAAAGGGGACCTACCAAAATGTCAGTCTCAGGAAACAAAGCAGCTTGGGGTAATCTTTGAACTAATCCTCACACATTTACCCCTTCCCTTGTGTCTGTAAACAGGAAAAGTTGACATAACTCTGCCTGTAGATAATTGCTTGCACTACTGTGAGTTTCTAAATAAAGTGGTGTCCCAATCTTTTTCATGGGGTAATAAGGTTTTATTCGTAAGTACTGTAGTCACCTTGGGTTCTCTTCATTAGCTCTAAAGCTTCAGATAGTTTAAAAATGTATGTCAGTTAGCACTAAATGCACTTTTCAGAGTTGTAGTAACAGACAAATCCTCTAACATATCATTTACAGCAGGCTCAGTTCCATTAGAGATCAATACTCTTCCCATAAATCCAACCTATTTTCCTAACCCTAAAGATCCCTTAAAATTTGGCATTTATGCTTATGCAGCCGCTTGGTCGATGTTCTAACAGCCTGCTTCAATTCCCTGTTTTACCACAGTGCCACCTGGTGGGTCTCCGGCAATGGCAGCTCCTTCACCGGGGGCTGCCCGGGCATCGGCAGGCCTTTTGGGGGAAACAGGAATACTGGCTGGGCATCGGCAGGCCTTTTGGGGAAAAGAGGAATACTGGCTGGGCATCGGCAGGCCTTTTGGGGAAAAGAGGAATACAAGCCCTACCTTCCAGGCAAGGAAGAAATGGAGAGATTGAAGAGATTTTGGTTCTTCAATACTGCCTACAGTCTTAGCATATGGAAAAAGTAAACGTATTATTTCAAAGAAAGCATTACAGTGGTAGCACAGGGAATATTGGGAAAATATTGTACAATTACAGAAAAGTAAAAAGAAAGAAAGGATACGCAAGGTATAGACAAACATTTGCAAGTGTTACAGCTTAACATGGTATCTCTATTCAATTAAGATGTGCTTAAAACATAACATTTATACTGTGCTAACAGATATACAAGTCAACCTGCAAGTTTAAATTATTACTTGTGATGCTTTGTACCCACCTTCAGGTTTTGGTGTGAGGAGGCTGTCCGTAGATATAATGCCTATGGGGCTGCAAACTGCCTGGAGAATAGTTTGGATTATTTCTGGTTCAGAGCTGGAACCCAAAAGGACAACTGAAATCTGAATAGTAATAGGTGAATAAAATCTCACTTTCATTCATCCTGAGGTTTGGATGCAAAGTCTGCAGTGGTGCTGACAATCTCAGTTTTCAACCCTTGGATGCTTCTGCTTTCTGACCACTGAATAAGTGCACCTGTGTATGCATTTTCATTCAAATCAGACCACCTCTGAACCGAGTTTCCCAGGCATTCTCACTTTCAGTTTGCATCACAGACCGGCTTCTGAAGGGCAATGTTGATTACTTTCCAATAAAACTAAAGGAGAAGGTGTGTTCCAGCAGCATCCCTTACGTGCTCCAGCTGCCAATGTGTTAGACCATAGAGCATCTACTAGATATAGTCCATAGTGAAGAACCCCAAATCTGTGTAATATGGACGTTGCATCCTCAGCACCATTTGAATCCGCAGTTGGACCCCTATTGCACTGCATTACTTTATAATGTAGAAATAATCTAGATAACAATGCTTCTTTTTGTATTTCCAAACTCCAGTATTGCATGATGATAAACAAATATCATCGCTTGTTCTTGTAAATCACAAAAGACACTTGGTTCATTACACATACATTTGCAACATGATGGTGCCCACTGCCTAGATTTTCTCAGCTGTGCTTTCAAGGGAAAAGGAATGATTTTGTCACATATTCAGTAATGGGAACTCCATATATCTGTCCCACCTCACATGACATTATTGTTCCACTCATCTTTGCTACGAAAAATTATCCGTCAAACAGATATATTAAATTCTTTTTTTGTGCAATACTGGGTCACACAACAACAAAAAAAAGTCAGTTCATAGAAGGTTTTCTCCCATTTACTGTTACTTCTTTCTGTAGAAATCATGCTGAGAGGGATTACCTAACAATGAAAACATTAGTCTAATACTGAGGATATTGTGCTTCACTTTACAATCCTGTTACAGATGTCTTGTGTAACTTTGCCCAAATATGTCAGCATCTGCCTCAAATCAGTATGTGTAGAGTAGAAGTACTACTTCCATACCTCTCCAGAATGAAGCTGTTCACGACTGAGGTGCTAGAAGTACGTCTGCAGCTGCCTTGGGAGATCACTTCAGTCCTTCCAAAGACCTTTCAGATAAAAGGAAAAAGCCAAGTTCATGCATTCAACTGGAGTGCCTTCTTGATTTTGTGGATGAGTATACTTTCTTTTCAGTGGAACTCAGATGTATCAGGAGGTGCATCTGAGTACTTGATTGGTTTCCTTAGTTTCCTCTACTATACAAAATAAAAGGGAAATTCTCATCTCGAAAATAGACTCAGAGACGTAGCTGAATTCTCGCATACCCATCCTAGGACCTGCCTGCAAAATTGTGCTTCAGTGCTGAAAGATCTGTGGGCAGCCTAAATAATGTGGGAACCACTCTCTTTGAACACACCTGCCAGCTTATTTTTCAGTACTGCTACTTACCGTCATAGGCAGAGAAACCAGGATCAACTGCCCTCTTTCCTGTGACAATGTTAATAGTTGGTCTAGACAGCAAAGTCATTCTGGACTTAAACTGATGCAACCTAACAAATATCATCCCACTGTTGATTACTCATCTGAATATGGCTATTCTTGTCATAAAGGTCATTAAAGTCACACTAAATTGAATTTGGCTTGGTCAAATGCACATGTTCCAGTGGAGTAATAAAAACATTCGCACTCATGCAATTTAGTTAAAAAATCTGAGTATCTGTGTGTTGAAAGTATTTGTGAACTGTAAGAGGAGGTAAGTGGTAAGTATGAAAGAAAATAACCTACTTGTACAAACACTGATTTTTTAAAAATCATATGTTGTATCTCTGTCGAGCACTCCTGTCTAAGTAGAAAGGAGATATTCTAAGTAGCCACTCTAATAGGTGAAACATCTCAGCCTTCAGGCTGCAAATCAACCTCTAATTGTTGAAGACTAAGGAGGGAGTTTACGTAGAGATTACTTTATGCTCAATTCTCTGGGAGTTTTCCTATTGATTTAAAAAGGACTAAGGTCAAGCTCTAGCTGCCTGCTCCAGGGTTTCCTCTATGAAACATCTGTGTTTGATCATTGCTGGGTAAAGAATAAAGAATTAATTTAGATAATGCCTAAGAGAAGGTATTGAAGTGGGAGCAAGGAATAGGAACCAACAGAGTCTGTCCTTAAGCTACCTGTTATTATCATTTAACATGTAGTTAGAATAAATAAATACAAAATATAACATTATAAATAAGTCCTGCCTGTAAGGGGCTACAGTCTAATTAAGAGAGCAGCAATGAATAAAAGCTGTATGGCAGGGCCAAGTTGGAATCCCAGAGACGACAGCTTATTGCCTACTGACTGCAGAAGCAGAACTGCAGTTCCTCCCCTGGAGAGGATGCGAATCTGCCCTATAAAGTGCTGCAGGGCTCCCTCTCTGCCCCCGACCCCTCCTTTTAAAATTGTGACTGATGTAAAAGTGGAAGAAATGTAAAGGATAGAAGGTGGGAGCTCGCTAAAGTGGAAGCTCATCTCAGAGCTGCCCTGGAGGTAATACCTTAATTTAATGGTGCCCTGAAGGTAAGACAAGACTAAGCAGCAACCAAGAGCTAGGTCTGAATGCTCATTCTGGGCATTCGCAGTCTCTTTTCGAAATATGCAGTGTTTGATTCCTGGCTTAGCATAGGATCAGTGCAGCGTTTCCCGAAAAGCTGGTATAGAGGTGTGTGACCACCTCTCTGTGACTCTTGCTAATCAAGCCTATACCCTAAGGTCTTACTGCACGGCAGCAAGCTTTTAGTGCCACCAAAAAACTCCTCTGCCTCTCCTGGTACTTGTCAGCCTTTCATCTGGCCCATGCTACTCAGATGGGGAGGCCCTTTGCTAGCCTTTGGTTATAATGGGGTATGGGATAAAGAGCTGAAAACCTTGGTTAGATGTCCTGGGGCCTCATTTTATAGATTCGCCATACCCTTGAGCATGCAGCAGAATATCAGTACGGACATGCTTTCACTGTGACAGCTAATTCCCCAAATTTAGGCCTGGCTATCGTGTGTAAGAACAGACACAGGACCCGAGCACTGAGCAGTCACCACTTGCTGCCTTGCAGGAATGGGCTCTGATCTTCTTATTCACCCCCTTAACATGTCTCACATTAGTCAGAACCTATTCATGGAGAAAGATGTCTCTTGTCAAGAGTTAATTATTAATAGATAAATTCAATAGAGAGTTTTAATAAAAGATAAGATTAACTCAGTTCAGCTATTCCAAACATAGATATCATCTCTACATTAGTCTGTCTGGCTCTTTAAGCATCTCTTTCATGCCTGTTGCTATATATCTGAATAATCCATCATATCTTTGCTCCTGCATCCTTCCTCCTATTATCTGGGCATTAACTTTTTTAGAAAGTCATAGCTTTTGGGACACTAATGCTTTGCTACATCCCTGCTTTTACACATGTACACTTCTCTGAGGAACAAGGATATTCCAAGTTGCAGCATCAGGGTGGGATTCACATACCCTGTAAGGAAAGGAATTTACACCAGGAAAACTTCCACCACTGATTTAGGGGAGTAACGTCAGACCCCCTGTGCTGGGGAGCAGGGCGGACCGGGGACTGCGGCCAGCTTCAACCAAGAGCCGGTATTATCACAGGCCCTGGCATGGGGGATGCTGAAGACAGAAAAAAGACAGTCCCTGTCCTAAAGAGCCCTCTCTCTAACTGTGTGGATTCAAACACAGGGAAAGTTTTTTTTTTCATAAGAGCTAGATTTTGGTCCAGTTTATCTACGTGTGATAACAGACAGCTTTCAGTTTGAATCCTTTAACCATTGCTTGTACCTATTAACAACTTTTCAAAACCAAATCAGTAGAGTCCACTAGTCAAAGCAAAATATTGTAAACAGATCAGAAAGATTTTATAGTCACTGCTTTTTCCCCCTTTTTGTCTGTAGTTACTCTTTTTATGCTGGAGAGTAATGTTAGCTTTTCCATTGCTGTACAGGGAAGCTAATTTTGTTCTCTGAGAGTATTATTGGCCACTTCTTTTCTTGACCTGCAAAATCACATGTCAAGAATACATAAATTAATACTACTAATAAAAATAAAGTGACAAAAAGATGTTAACAACCATATAATTAATTTGCAGCGAAAGGCCAAATAAGCCACAAATCCTAGAATGGCTGATGCCACTTTACTTTTACAGGTGGCATATAAAGAGTTTAAAGTAAATGCGTTTTTGCTTTTCAAAGAAATATAGAAAAAAAGTTTCCAGTGTCAGTATCATCCTCCTTTCTTCCCTTCCTTCCTTCCTTCCTTCCTTTAAATGTTTCAAGCTCTAAATTTGTTCAGCAACTAGGAAAATATTTGTAAAGCCCATTTAATATTTACAGATGTTTAGTGGCAGGAATAGCAACTTCCTTTTACATTTCCCAGCGGATGCCTCATGCTTCATATTTCCCTGAGCCTGTCACAGCGAGTTACATCACTCTGGGAAGCTGAAATAAAGATGAATCATTTGTGAAGCTCCTGTATCTCCTCTTGGTCAGCTTTTCCAATCGCATCAGAGTAAACTGATAAAGAAGCAGAAGGTTTCCCTCGTGATGAACAGATAAGGTTTCAGATGTACTTCTGATGGGCCATTGTCCTGAGAAAAAGGACTGGCAAGGGACTTGCATCTAGAAATTGCATCCTCATCCCCTCTGCTTTCCCTGTCACTGTTACTGCGGCAGTGGTCACGCGTCCTGCTCAGGTGAGCACCTCCTACTGACTGCCCAGCACAGCTCATCTAGGGATGCCGGCGGGCAACAGGGAAGAGCAACTGGTACATGGCATGTAGTATGCGGCACGTGGCACATGGCAGGACCAGCACCAGCCCCAGCTGGGAGCCCCAGCACCCACACAGAGGCCCAGCTCTGCCAGCCACTGACCTCAGGGACAGCCGAGAGCCACCTTCTCGCCTGGAGGATGCTGATATTACATCATGCTTCACCGAGCAGCTCCTGCTGAGCTCCTACTCAATGTTTATCTGGTGTGGCAAAGAAAATGAGTTTCTCCCCCCATTTGACAGTCTGCTCAGGGCTGCACGTCTGCCCCGAACCTCCTGCCCCAGAGAGGTGCGAATCCACGTGAACCAGGTCAGCGTTAGCTGGAGGGGAAGCAGTGCTGCAATGGACACTGTGGAGTTGGGGTGTAAGAAGTAAATAACCTGCCCACTACCACCCACGGCAGAAGTAGAAGTTTCCATTCGTAACTCTTCAGCACTAGGTCATAGCCTTCACCAGCGCAATCCCTCTGTCTCTCCAGATACATCACACAAACTTTTTCAGGACTACCTTATATCAATAAAGCTTCAATCATATTCAAACCCATACGCTTTATTTCCTTCCTGGTCTCTTCAGAAATACTTGGCTCCTGTCTAAAATGCATTTTAGCAAGAGAACATTTCATATCCCTCTGGCTCTGCAGCCCCTAAGCCCATCGTTGCCCTTCCAGCTGCTTATGGTCCCACCATCGCTTCTCATCTAGTAGCCTAGTCTTTGATGCGCTGTGCTCTATAGCGTAAGGAAATACTAAGCTTCTCACCCGTGGTGCTGTGGATTTAGATATTGGCTTTTTGGATCAAAAGATAGTTTTAGGCGATAATATCAGAGGACCTGCTGAATAGAAATAAGGACAAGGTTTGATCCCAAAGCTATGGCGCAGCAGCAGCATCTGGGAATACCTGTTCACAGTGAGTGTCAGCAGTATAATGCCTCAGAAATTAATGTCAGTTTTGTAATTTATTGTGCTTAATGTTGTTTTTTGCTATTTGTGTAAAGAGCTGTCTGATATCCAGCACACACAGGAGGTGGCTAATAAGTAAAAATCCCAGATGTGAACCCACCAGAATTTTGTTGTATTATGGCTAACCCTTCCTTTAACCCTTTACCTTGGAGACGTCTGAACTGAGAAACTCCTGGTTGTTTCTGCAGCACTATAATCCTAGGTTGCTGGCAGGTTTTTGTTCCTACGGCTGGCACTACCTCATTTTTTACGGTTGCTCTGACAGGTCACAAAGTCACAGTGTATTATTTATATTGCCCTCTCATGTCTTCACATCAGGACATGGACACTGCATCACTGCTAAGCTGAGCTTGCAGTTGGCGTAAGCCGCCCTGATGGCCCCCGGCGTCGTTTCTCAGCGGAGGAGAGAACAAAACCTTTCAGCTGTACTTATTTCACCAGCCAGCTCTCTGCCTAATCACTCCTTCATGTATCAGTCCCCTAACCCCCAGCCCCAAACGCCGTGAGGGCTCTTTGCTAACAGGTCCTGCCTGACAGCCTCTGCTTTCTACTGGTAATTAGAAGACGCCCCGGGTTGAAGAGCTTCAACATCCAGGACTGCCGTAATCACAGGAGGTAACACCGTTATCTCTCCTGGAGAAAACCAATCGGTGTTACAGCGTAGGTGCAGTGGAAGATCTGTATCTGTTTGTGAAGCAGCCACAGATGCCCATGATCTGGGGCCCATATTTATTTGGGTCCCTTTTTTCCAATTTCTAAACTGTTGGTGCCAGTGGGCATTTCTCGTGGAAAGAAGGGTATATGAGCACTAGTCACTGGGAATAGCAAAATGATCTTTGAATGGAGGAGAACATAGACGTGAAAAATATTATTACAGAAACTATATAGGCAACAATTTTATATTAGGGCAGAAGTTTCTTGTATGGTTATAATTTTCCTTTCCAAATAATTTATTTTTCACTAAAAAATCCAAATTTCATTTAATTCCAGAGATGATTCTTTTTTAAAAACTACAGAAAGTAAGTTCTCTGAATCAATATTAAAAATGCACTCTGTTAAAAAAAAGTAGTTACCTTTTTTTTTCTCCATAACACAAACAGCTTCTTTTGGTTTTGTTTTGTTGGTTTTTTGTTTTTTGTTTTTTGTTTTTTTACTTTAAAAGTAGCGTGTAATTAATCATGGATAAGCATGAGTTTCTGACTTTTATCAAGACACATGATTTATTTTGTTGCTTCCTTAAAGCCAAATACTCTTTATACCTAATTATAGCGGTCTTACACTATAAAATGCCCAAAATAACTATATGTAAACTGTAAAATTAATAACATGTATGCCCATGTTTTGACATTGCCAGCTTACAGCTTGAGCTAATTTCTGCTGAAGTTAGTGGGCACTTCACCCACTGAAATCAATAGAATTACTGCAGCCTTCACTGGACCAAGTGAAAACCCAGTTCTGGAATATGTGATAACTCCTGCATATCAGGAATATCACAAACTGGTGAAAAATTGAAGCAATTACACTGAAACCACTCTCAATCCTGATGTGTAAGGCATAGGTCAGGAAGGGGTGGGGATCTGCTTCTAGCTGGAGCTCTGCTCTGAGAACATTTCTCCCATTTCTCCTCTGTTTTCTGTTTTTAAGGGACAGAGATTGTTCTCTAAGGAGTGAACAAGAAATATGTAAAGAATCACTCAGGCTCACTTATGGGATATTTTTTCATTACTATCTAAGGAGAGGTCTCTGTATTATGTTGTTAGATAGTCAGATTTTCCGTTTTCAGAGCCAAACCTTTCAGTACTTTCTCAATCAACATTCCAATTGATCTGTCATTACTCATTTTAACTAAGTAGATACAATAGAATTAAGGCCAAGTTTAAAATATGAATAAAAGCTCTTTGGAGGATGAGCTATTATGTGAAATACTGCTGCCCAGGTTTTACTGAAGAAATGGTCTTGCTGCTTGACAAATCTGCTCTCTGAATATCACTGGCGTAATCGCATGATGAACGCAGCATTTCTCTGGGACGCCCAATTTGCCAAACGTGCCCGCCCTGAGCACTTTAGTAAGGGGGAAGAGGAGATTTCAGGCCCCCCAGCCTCAGGCTGATGGGCGCCCATTCCCACATGGGATGCAACAGCACAGGCGCTCAGTACATCAGGGCTGCGTCCGCTGTCTTCCAGTACCATCACCGCTTCCTTGAATTCCCAGTTTGCTCTGGTACGAGCCTTGGCAGTTTTCTAGCCTTCTCTATATTCTTTGATTCTTTCAAACATTAGGGCAATACAAGCTCACACAGGTTCTCCTCCAGAAAACGTAATTTGTTTTGACACCTACAGCATGACAGGGCAGTGTAAAGCCTTAACCTCCGCACAGAGCTGTCAGTTCTCTTCGACCTGTGATTATTTCTGTGCAGTTTATTTTAATATATGTACCCCAAATATGAACAGATCTCCTGTAAGCTGTTCTGCTGCAAGCAGAACTTGATGGAAGTATTTCCAGGCTGCAGGACCCAGGTCCTCCAGACATGTTACCTGTTCACCTGTGATCCTAGCACTTCCCCTTCATCTGGCCGCTGTTTTGTGTAACTGAAATTAAAGATGTATGAGGAGTAGCCCTGGCATGAATGTTAATCACCAGTATTTCATCCTCAGAAACATGCTGCAAATCCCTTTGAGCCCTGGCTGTTTCAAAGAATAAGAGAGGATTAGGGAGAGACTTGCTCAGCTGAGTTTATTTTTACTGGAGCAAAGTTCCCCACTGGCTGCCGGCAGCCAGGGAAGCACACATCGCATTTACATATACAGTCTTCCAGGGGGACAAATCTATAATATTGCAGCACAAAATCTTAATGAGCCAGATGGTATTTATTCCTGGCTGCACAGGCTATGTTGCTGGTTAAGGATTACATCAGTGTGTCAGTCCTGAGGAGAGAAACTCTGAAAGGAGCAGTGCCAGTACCTGCACAGCCCCAACCACACAGCCCCACTCAGCTTGGCGGTTTCTCTGGGGTTTGCTGCTTGCAAACCCGGCTGTCCAGCTCTGCCCACGACGTGGGGTGAGCCCGCAGCCCGGGGAGCTCCTGCAGGCAGCCTGCACCCGGGCTGAGCTCCCGCTGCCAGTCCCACCAGCTTTTACAAGAGGGGATGTCAGGTGCCACAGCCATCGCAGAAGCATTCCTACTAAAACAGAGAAAAGGGCACTGGTGTTTCGACCTGAAGGCCAGCTTCTGGGTTGCTTTCAAAGAGGTGCAGATGCCATCAGTAACCCTCATCGCCCAGAGCTGGTATATTGACTCAGATCTCAATGAGAGCTCTGCCTTTCTCTTCAGGGGACAGGGTCTTCACCTACGGGAGACAGTGGTAAAGGTTATATCTTTTAAATAAGGCCTTTTATTTTCTGATAGACACAGAGCTCAGAGAAATCTGGCAAAGGCTCTGACAAAAATAACCACGCTTTTGTTTCTGGCATTCCTACAGAAGCATCAAACACATTTGTTCTCAATAGAGCCGTGAAAAATATTATTGTCTAACATCTCCATGTTCTTGATCAAGGGATTATTGCTTCTGATTTTGAACTAAAAAAAAGTCAAGAAGATTCAACACAGAAGTAGAGCCACTCATTAACTCGCTATTCATTTAACACAGAGAAGTCAACATCTCCGACAGAATGGCTTAAGAAGTCAATGTAGGAAGATTTTTATGAGAAATTGTACATAAAGATTAAAAGCATTTAAAAATGAGGCTGCTAAGAGACAATATGTAACCTAGAATGTTATTGGGAAAGCAGAGGTAGGGAAGAGCACTCACCAGATGCATTAGAGAAATCAGTTTGTCAGACGGGAGCTCTGCAGGCTCATCAGGAGCTGCCGATCGCCAGAGCTTCAGCTGCTGCAGGCGGGAGCAGATACCTTGAGCTGACCACAGCGACAGCATGACATGAGTCGCAGAGGAAACCCACAAAAAGAAACAATATTCTGGAAACCACAAAATCTTAGGTTTATGCAAAGCTCTGGAATTCTTCCCTGGAAATCCAGGGACGGGGGAGCCCGCTGGCAGCAGGACCAGCGAGCAGCCACTGCAGATGCACAGAGACCTCTCAGCCGCCATCTTTGCCTCCAAACTCCCATTCCTGGGGCTAGGCAGCGAGAAAGCAGTGAGAAGAAAGACCCAGCCCCAGGTGGCATCTCCCGTAGCCTACACACATCTCTCTCATCCAGAGAACAACAGAATTTCTCTTCCCCCTCATTCACAAGGTTTCTAGGCAGCTTTCTCCTTGTTCTGCCACTGGACTTAAACCAATAATAGAGCAAGACTACAAGAGGTAAACCAGTGTCACAATCCTGAGCTCCTGCATTTTTGATCCAGTGAACTGCGACTGTGTTGTAATTAGGATGGAGAAATTATAACGACATTTGAGGAAAGACCTAAAAACTGACAGTTACCAGGCTGGAGTTAGCTGTGATGCTGACACAGCAGTCCATCCACCATGGGGTCCCCCTGGACAGGATAACTAACGGGGCACCCTAGAGTCCCACCAGCTTCCCTTTTCTCCCAGCCAGAAATGGCTACCCAAAATATTTGGCTAGCTGATTTCGTATTTGCTCAGGGGTATTTTATATCCACTTCTCATGAATATTTAGCAATTTACTTGGACATTTTTGTAAATCAATTTTAACCAAGTGGGGAATATTTTCATAAAACCTATTTTGAACTTGCAAATGCAAGTGTTCATGCTGGAAGCCTCATTAGAAGAATTACAAGTAATATGCCATTAATGTGTCCAACAAAAAGAAATTAATTCTGAAGATGAACTACAAATGAATTTCAGATCAAGAATTGTCTGCAGAAATTACTTTGTGATGAACTGAATAGTGAATACTGGCAATTTGTGACAAGAAAACGAGGCAGAATTTATTGAATAAATTACTTGTGTTTTTGCTGCAGTGGTGGTTGAGAGATTGTTGGGCTGAGTCTATCGTCAGGACTTGTGCTCTTACTGTAGGAATAAACTCTTTGTTTTCATTTCTTGACCTGGCATTTTCAGTGATGATTGGTTTATTTTTCAAGATGGTAAGAAATGGACAGAGATAGATGGGAAAAAAAAAGAGCAACACCAGGTTAAAAACAGCTAGCAAAAGCGAAGATTATTAACCAAAAAATGAGATCCAGCAATGTGTTTTTTATAACCTCAGAGGTGTACCTTGCTCAGGTGCAGTGGGACAGTCCCTGCCCTGCCAGCCGTGCAGTTCTCCTGGCGGCCCCAGCCCATGCAGTGCCCATGGGTTTGGGCTGATACCCATTCCTCATTCAGAGACTTCATGTGATAGAGAGTCTACACCTTCATTGCTTTGCTGTATGAGTAGGTAAGAAATTTTTCGTTGAAATGATTAAAAACTAAGACGTGTGCATTGCTCCATTAGAGAATGGAGCCGGTACCAAAGCAGTGATCTCTGGTGGCTTCCAATATACTGCTCTCCATGCACCTTGTACTGCTGCTTGGACATCATCGGCAAGATGTAAACACACATCCTGTTCAGTAGTACTCACTAGTGCACTTTTGTTCTCTTTCAATGTTAAAACAACAATATTTGCCATGAAGACAAAATTGTGCTCATGAGCCCAGTCTGCTGTGCCATTTTGGTGAGTTTTCTATGGGAGGAAGGGTGGCATCCCTTCCGTGGTGATGGGCCTTCAGCACAGAGATCAGGTTGCCTCATGGCAGGTGCAGGTGAAAAATGAATATGAACTGTCTACACTTAAGAGGAAAATTTGATTTACAATTTTAATCATCTAGGTGTTTCCCTGCACTTCTTG